>NC_139838.1:6632755-7969531 GCF_963691815.1 Echiichthys vipera | reverse complement strand
AATCTATGAGTTTATGTGTACAGGGCATGAGGTTACGAAGAAAATGGGAGTTAATCTAAACATCTCATAACAAATGGTAAATGGACTTGTGGAGTGCAATTCTAGTCTAGACTACTCAAGGCGCTTTCACACTATTTGTCACATTCACCCATTCACATAGACATTCACACTGATGGCAGTGGACATCTACATACCATCTAATCTAACCATTCATACAACATTCACACACCCATGCGCAGCACAGGGAGCAATTCGGGGACCAGTGTCTTGCCCAAGGTCTCTTGGACATGCGGACTGGAGAGTTGGGAAACACCGATTTATCGGTATTGGCAGATATTCGCCTTGTTGACTGCCATTGGAAAAGAAGGTGGCATTCTCTGATGTTAGCAACACAGACAACAGCCAGCTAGCATACTGATGAAAACAAAAGTCGACATATTATAAGTTCTATGTGAGAACTCTGGCTGTATTAATTGTTTTGTGTTTCACTGTGAGAACAAGGACCTTTTTCACAGTGCATGTTAAGGAGCCGGCAGGAGAGTAGGCGATTACTATGGGAAGAGCTGAGATAACTTACTGTTTTCTAAATATATCACCATGACAACCATAACTCTTAAACTGCATAGTTAATTGACTTTGCTCTGAGGACTACCTTCAGAGTATGTTGAGACACTGGTAAGTGTACTATATGCTCTCTTTTTGTACAAGAATACATTTTGCTTTCATTATAACTTGATTCTGGTTCCAAACTGGTCCTTGTGTCATGAGTTTTTCTAACACTTGCGCTGCCACTGCACAGCCACTGACAAACTTAAGCCTGGCATGACATATCAAGGTCAAAGGGTGCCATCAGTTTGTTTACAGTGAAAGAAAATGTTACCCTGGAAGTACAGTGTTACATTGTGTCGGAGATCAGCAACATAAACTGCCACCAGTAAGACACAGTCCTTGATAACTACAGCATATGAGAAAGGGAGTAAAGGAGATGAAGTTCACATTCAATGACGAGCCTTTCTCTGTTGAGGAGGATGTGGGGTTTGTAATGTACAACATCGTGGCCACACACTTTCATGGGCTACCGTTACTGGATACATATGGAGTCTGGATGCTAATCCTGTGAGTATGCTTAGTCTAACGGCACAGTGTTTCAAAAATGATTTGAACTCGACAAAAGCAGTGTTACCCGACCCTCTTTGCTTTCTATGTTATTTACATTTATGTTTAAAAATATGTTTTTGTTGGGCTATACACTAGAAGTAGTGAAATGACTGTCAGTGAGTAGGTAACGTTAGTTGTAGAGCAACTAAAAATGGCTTTTGAAGCTATTATTTTTCATGTGAAAGAAGGTTATATTAAAGGTTGATTCATAAATTAGTATGATTGAATTTGTGCTCTTTCAAAGATAACTTCAGTTCAGTAATTTTATTTTTATAATAATATTTCTTTGTTTCCTTGTCACAAAATGAGGAATAAATAACAACATCAGGAGAAACATTGGTAGCAGCTTTTGGCCAAATTGTTTTTTCAAAAACTGGTATCGGCCCTGAACATCAAGGTGCATTACACTTAAAACCTGTGTTGTGTTTTAACTCCACCTTCGGCCCACCGAGGTGGTACCAACAAAAGTAGCAGATACCATCCACAACTTTGCCAATGGGAATTTCATTTAGCTGACGCTTTTATCCAAAGTGACTTCCATTCACACCCATGCACAGCACAGGGAGCAATTTGGGGGTTCAGTGTTTTGCCCAAGGACACTTTGACATGTGGAACATAGGAGCCGGGGATTGATCAGCTGATCTTTGGGATGGGGAACACCCACTCTACCCTGTGAGTCAGTCTAATACTATGAAGGAATGCCGTACCATGCAGTGGAAATGCACCTTCTTTTTTTTTTACCGCTTTGCTTATGTTCTGAGGTTTGGAGTAGCTTTTTCCATGTGTTTTTAGACAGGTTATCCTGGGCAAAGAACTATTCATGTGGGCCTGACCTGTTATTGAGCTATACAAATAAACTTTACTTGACTTATGAAAACCTGCAGGCACTCTCCTTAAAGCTCTCCAAGGCCTTCAATTTCAACACATTTCAAATGTGATTAGCTTGAGTCAGTTTGATGAGGCAGAAAGTGCTAAGGGTTGCAATGACAGGGTGATGGTATAGCAGCCAGTGCAGCATCTCTATGTGTGCACAGGTATCAGCGCTGAGCCAAGATGGATGGCTTAAACTGCAGATATTATTACAGCTAATGATTCACCTCAAGTGGCCATTACTCGGCTACGATCTGTCTCCCTCACTATGAGTTTTTTCACCAAAGTTGGGGCACTGAAAAGTGGAGTGACTCGGGGAATATGTGAGTGTGTGTGATGGTATCCAGAGTAATGTTTGTGCATGAAGAGATGTGAGAGCATGAGAAAAGAGTGAATACCCACTCACATCTGCAACTATCTAGCCCGTCGATGAAAAACACCATTTCTTAGTCGTCTGGCTTTGATAGCAATAATGTCATAGAGTGCGCTGCTGCAGTGGTTAAACGGAAGGTCGATATTTATTCACAGAATCAAGAGAGAAAAAAAATAGCTGCATTTGTATCGTATGTCAGATAAAACAAACCTTTAGAATTGGGATTTATCACCAATTATTCTGAAGAGCAGCTGTGAGTTACATTTTACTTTGCTTTTCTGGCACTCAAGTAAAGGTTGTGTAGTAATGTTACCTTATCTAACAATGGTTGAGTGGCAAAGACAGCATGCAGAGTTAAGAGCTCATCAGAACTTAAATGACTGATGACACCATTCGACAAATACTGCTTTACCAACCAATTCTGAAGTAAAGTAAACTAAAACTGAGCAATAAAGTGAGAATCATTAAATCTAAATAAAACTGCACCATTTTACTGTCTGACTGACTCACTTTGGTTCCTGAAGAACAAACCTTGTGACATAGGAAAAATAAACCTTTCTGCACAAGGTTATTTTAGTTTGATCACTCAGTTTGCTCTATGGCAATTTCAACTCACTAGTTCTGTGCAGTGGCAGATGGGACTAGTTTTTGTGACAGGTGGAGGGGAAATTTGCAACTAAGGAAGAAGAGAAGTGCCCAAAACAGAGCTAAAAGCAGAATATTACAGATTTACATTAACTTCAAATCAAAGCCAAAATTGCCCTGCATCTGCTGAATGTGTGAATAGTGGGGGTGTAACGATTTAGATTAATCAAAATGAGCTTTGATCTCGATGATCAAAATGGATCATTTTGATACATTTTCCCCAGTATTTTTATTCTCTCTAACCCCGCCTACATGCATCCGAAGAAAAAACGAGAATACATAGGACACAGTAGCTTAGCGGCCGGTATTGTGTATCTAAAGACATGGGGTAACGTTAGCTTACCAGTAGCATGCGGCTGCACTTTTCAAAACACCATGGCAACTGCCGGAGCTAGAGATGATGCAAGTAACAGAACTGGAAAATCGTCTGCTTTCCCTGATTTCACCAATGTAGCAACAGTTTTCCTTCCGTGTGAGTTATATAAACAAACAACGAAGGGTTGCGAAATCTAGCTTTCAGCATGTGGGAAACGCACTGGATGTCAGGTTTTGAGGGCCATCAGTTAAGGCTGAATAACACTAACGACCAACAGGACTTCATTGTACATTCAGGTGCACCTTGTAAACCTTGGGAAAGTCAAACTGTTATTGTAACTGTCGTTACCAATGTGGCATAGCCCTCAGTGTTGAAAAATAAGTGTTACTTTTAAAGTCGAAAGTGAAATAGAGTCGTTGATTTGGAGAATTGTGACACCTCTAGCAAATATGCAATTGTTGCCTACATGTATGCTAACATGTCCACTTCAGCTCCATATCGACTTTATAATATGATAATAACTCAGTGTTGGGTTTACAGGTTATTTACAGAAAATGTAAACATGTGAATGTTTTGAATAACTAAAAGGTTACAAACGAAGGCTAATATTACACACATTCTCTTGTAATATGTGGTGGAATTGTCCCACTGCAGCAAAGCATTTGCTACATGACGTAGCTGCAGAATACATGTGATATATATACCCTTCAATGAAATCTGCATCTATTAAGGCCAAAATACACTGCTGATGAACAGCCCACATGAAAACACTTCACACCCCTCTCTTACTTCCAGTCTTGTCGCCCCTAAAGAAATGTAGCCAGTATGGAGAGCATAACCATGACTTCCACCATTCGGTACATATGAAGACTGAGTATAGCATCAAGATAAAAATTATTCTTCAATCAGCCAATGGAGACCAAAACTCATAAACAGACGTCACTAATATGAATCCATAGAAAATGCAGGTTGATTGTGTGTGTTACCTGGTTGCAGGGAGGGTGTTGACTCTGGTGAAGAATACAGACGGCTCCACGTCAACATGGACTCCCAAAGACAGCTCCCTGTAGTAGCCCTCCACTTTGCCCGCTCCCCCTGAGTACTTGAAGTTTAGCACTGCTTCCAAAGTCTGCAAAAGGACAAGAGAAGGGAAGGTTATAAATGTAGATCAAACTGGTTTGACAGTGTACTACAATGAAGGGCTGATTCAGACAAAAAAAAAAGAAAACTGTGTTTCAACTGAAAGGAATATCTGTATGGAAGACTGAGTATGATTGGGGGCAGAGGTCACAGCCAGCATGTCGTGTTCTGCCATTTCATCGGGAAAATCTGGTGGGTTTTTGAGATCGATGCATCAGAAGCCATTACGGCCAGAAAATACATGCACCTCAGCACAGCTATTGTGCTGTTTAATGAAATGGAAGTGTAATTGTGAGAACGCCTGTGGGGTGGGGAGGACATGATTGGTGGCTCCAAATAGATGATTCAGAATCAACATGTCTCGTCCTAAAAGAGTATGGGAGGAGAGGGCGACAGGGTGGGTGCAGGAGGTGGGATATGCTGGTGGTGTCCCACGGTGACTGGGGGAAATTGGACACGGAATTACTCAGATGTATTCTGTGGAGGGGGAGGCACAGGACAGGCAGCCAAGTGGGCAAAGGATGGGGAAATTAAAAGTGGCAGTTTACGGTGAGAGAGCACTAGCTGACTCAGGCAATGGGTAAAGCCGGGTAAAGGGAGCATCCAAGGTCCCGCTTTTGTTCCTATGCGGCCTATATCATCTCTCCACATAATGCTGATGGTGGTGCTGGCAATGCCGTTCCAGAACAAATTTCACTGATATTTTGATTATTTTCACTCTTTATCACACCCTCTTGTGGGGGTGCAGAGTGCCAAGTGGAATGATTCGGAGCCTGCTGGCTAGACGTCTGCTCTATTACAACCTAATGACAGAAGCACAGCACGCTGAATAAAGAGAGATGGAGACATTACAGAGGATTATCTTCATTGTAGACAAAGCACCTTTATTCTGGGATTTCATTTATCACAAACTCCATGGGCTTTCAAATCCATGGTATATTTCCATGTCGTAGATGTAATCCGTTTTCCTTTATCTACTATATTTGAATGCTTTTATGTGTAGCCAAGCTAGCAGCATGACTTTATGGATGACAGTCCTCCACTTTGGTTTGGACTGAAGTACAGTATCTCAAAAACTACTGGATGGGTTTCCATCACATTTTGCAAAGACATTCATGTTCTCCAGTTCTCACTAACTATTAGTTGGTTAGTTTGTTTAGACATACACAATACATTACTTGCCAACTGCCCCCGTGGACATTTTGTCTTTTTTAAAATAGGAATAAAAATGTCCTCACTATGCCACCATGAGATTGACATGTTGGGGTAAAGTTTCTCCACAGCTATTGGATGGATTAGCATAAAATATTGTACAGAAACTCATAGTCAACAGACAATCCAAACAAATCCAACTAACTTCATTGATGCCCTGGCTCTTCCTCCAGCCCCGTCATGAGGTTAACCTTTTGTTGTTTTTAGTAAACTGCTATTGGATGGATCACAATATTTCTTTGTACAGACATTAATGTTCCCTTCAGGATGAACTTTTATAACTTTGGTGATCCCCTGACTTTTCAACTTGCGGAAAAGGTTAGGGTGTCCACCATGAACCTCAACGTCTGCGGTTCACGTTGGGCTGGGAACCTTTGTTGCATGTCACTCCTCATTTCTCTAGTTTGCTTTCCTGTAAATGCATGCAAATGCCTAAAAGAACATATTAAAAATAAATAAATAAATAGGGCAAGCATCAGGTCAAAATTTACTTGAAAAACTAATGCCATTGCAATCAGCCTCAGCTGTACTTGTATACTTGCTAATTAGCTAATTAGTAGGCTAACACGATAAATGTGGATGGTTAACAATGAATACCTGCAAAGAACAAGAGGAACAAACTAAATTAATCCCTGAGGGGAAAATCCATTTCTTAATTGTGTATTTTTCTACATGTTACACGCACAGAGGCCAAAAACACAAACACATGCCAACAGAACCTATACACATGTATTAAATAAAGAGATGTCAAGAGTGGGGCTGCCCATGGAAGGACACTCCGGGCAGTTGGGTGTTTGGTGCCTTGTTCACAGACACCTAAGCAGTGCCCATGTCAGTTCATATGATGATATGAACTGACACCTCTCCAGCTACAAGTCCACCTCCATACTTTGTCCTTATGACTTAAACCCTCCGCCCCTCAAAATCAGCATGTTAGCATGCTAAAGTGGGCATTTAGCTCAAAGCACCATTGTGCCTGAGTACAACCTAACAGAGCCGCTAGCATGACTGTAGACTCTTAGTCTTGTTCACAATAAATTCCATTTGTGAACACTTACTGTATTGTAGCTTATTATTAAGTATTGTATATGTACTATAGGTTACTAAAGAAATGTAGTCTATGACAAAGTAGCAAACCTTCTAATATTACAAAGACACTAAATCTGCTTATTTTCAAAAGAGGAAGACTTCCCTCATGATTCAAAGGCTGCATAATAAAATCCTGATATCCTCTCTGAATACCATTTCCCTTTGCTATTTGTCTATTTTGCTCTGGATGTGGAGCAGCAGCCCTACAATGCAGGCAAGAGTGAGACACATGCTGCGCTGGCAAAAAAAATAAAAGGAACAGCATGTTGATATGAATCTCATTTAAATTGACTGACCACCAAAACCTCCAAGATTCCTTGAGCAAATACCCTAGTTGGAGTCTAGGTTTTCTCTCTAACAATGTTTGCTTCACTTGCTGGTTCCCCCCTGGTTATTAAAGGATAATTCTGGTGTTGTTTTATCTTTTAATTAATATCAACAAAGCCCATGTGTTGCCAAAGCCTGATATTGCTAGTGAATATTGTTCAAAAGCTATTAAAAACACGAAAGGTCTAAAACATTCCAGTGGGTGACATATTACTTGGAAACAATAAACAATATAAACATGACCAATGTACTAAATGTATATGTTGTATTTTGCATTTTTTTTTTATATTAGTGGTGAAGATTTTCTTTTACAGGGTCCAGTGCTGTGCTCCATGCAGCTGTGTGATCCTTTGGCTGTCCTCACTAATAGCCTCAACAGGATCCTCTTGAGGAACAGGGATTGTCTCAGCGACACTAGCAAACAGCGGCCTTGCACCCCGATTCTCTTCTTGGACCGGGGCTGACCCCATGCTCTTCCTCTGTTCAATCCTCTCACTCTACTCTCAGCCCCCCGTTTCAATCACACTGGGCTAAAAATAGTGCCCCGCTGTAATGAGCTGAATGTGTTGGGAGTGGGCCAGCAGCAACACACCGCCTGAGCAAACAGCCTGAACGAACACATGCATTACCTTCACAGTGCATACAAACAACATGATTAGTGAGAATGCCTAAATTGAGGCAACAATTCGATTAAAGTGTTCGCCATCACCGATAACCAGACTGCACGAGCTATTCAATGCTCAAGTTGATGCCCAGCAGCTTGTAGCCAACACACAAAAATTAAATAGAAAGACAACAGAAGATGGAGGGACATGGCATTGGAGATTATTCTGCAATTGTGACAAACTAGTGCACTGCCTGCTGTATTGCAGCTTGCAGCTTTCTCGAACCACTCATTCAAACAAACGTTATACTCGACACTGTGCTTCCTTGGGGCCTGAGCAATACACCTGCCAAGTGTGTAGTCAATCGAAAAAAAGGTTGTTGAGAAAATAGAAGGACGGACAGAGTCTCTTTCTGTTTAAATAACAGTAGATTATGCGCAAATTGCTTATTGAAATATCATAGCAGGTATCCTTTAAAGCTAAACTATGTTACTTTTTGGCTACAAGTGACAGCTATAGGATAATGCTTAATGCTGCTGCTAACATTTAGCCAAAACTACTGTAACAGTAGCTCGACAGCTAAAGTTAGTTGACTCAGTAATAACGTAGCAGCAATGTATTCCTACATTTTACATTTACTATCTGGTCATACTAGACCAAGTAAAGCTTTAGCAGTAAGTAAATAAACACATTTGTTCTCTCAAAAGTTACATTGTATCACTTTAAGTTCAATTTTCCAACTACTTCTGACCTTTTTACAAGGACATCCACTGAATCAACAGGTTAGTCAACACATGTGTCACATTTGTTAATCAACACATTTGTCTGAGGGTTTAATAATCTGTGAAAAAAAAAAAAAAAAACACCCATGATTCTAAGTTTCTGGAAGGACGGTATTCTCAAAGACAAGCCCACCTTGAAAGACTCAGAGAATAAAAAAGGCCTCTCATTTACCATCAGAAAGAGAATGGGCAGGTATTGCCTCTTTCAGGCCTTTAGTCCTAATAAAAGTGCAGCATTGTAAGTATTCAAGCCAATGCAACTCTAGTTCTGAAATGATGACTAGCTTTACATCAAGAGAAAAGGTATCTGTCACAACTATACTTTGATAACATAACATATCTGTACATGAAGGTCATTTTTGCAGATTATCTCAAGTTAACAAAAAAAATGGGTCAGGATCACAGAGGTGGAGCATGGATTGAGCTGAGGTGGTTCAAATGAAATCTAATTTTAAAGTTGAGCATAATTAAGGCCATGCTCTTAAAAGTTATAAAGTTATATTCTGTAAGATTTGAGACACCTTGTTTCTAGCGGCCTCTTTGGCAGGAAGATGTAACACACACACACAGAATAACTGGCAGTGACGAGCTGGGCCGGCAGACCAACCACTGTCAGCAGCGTCACTAACATGCCGCCATATTTACATGTAGGGAGGGAATGTCACCACGGACACAAAGATTAGGATACTCACTAAAAAGGCAAGTAGAAGTGCTTTCATTAGTGGTTCATATGATTAGTAACCATTGTTTTAACTCACTCTTTAATAGATAGTAACTTAAAAGACAATTGACTAGATGAAGATCGTATAGATTACAACTTTAAGATTTTATATAATTGAAACAGGTGAGTTATGAATGGGGATATTAGAAATAAGGACCAAATCCGGCTGTAAACCGCAACATTCCGCTGTAAAGTTGGCCATTTTTACATGGAGGTCTATGGGGATTGACTCGCTTTTGGAGCCAGCCTCAAGTGGCCATTTGAGAAACCCTTTCAGTTTTTGGCACCTGGCGTTGGCTTCATTTTTCAGCCCTGGAGGTTTTTATTGCTATCTTCTTCATTGTAAGCCATTTATAATTGCTCATACTGCAGCAACCCTTTTTCACAAAATGACCTATCACTTGGTGGTGTATCACCTACGCAGGTCACTAGACACAGGATTATCCTTTAAAGCTGCTTGACCTCCCCAATCACGGGTCAAGCGTTTTATTTAAAGGGGTATAAAACTGCAAAATCCCTTGCTCATGTAGTGCTCCAATGCCAAAATAAGAATTCACTTGTACAGAGAGTGGACCAGCATGTGGCTTGTCTTTGCAAGCAATGATGCCATACTCCTCTGTTCAGCCTTCTATTCATTCATTCATTATTTGTAAACTCCCTGAATGTGTTTGTGCATGTTTCTTCATTCACATTACGAATCTTTTAACTGGTGTCTTAACTGGACTTTGTTTCACTTTTATAAATCCTTATGTAATCTGAGTTTAGAGCTAAGCTTCACAGACATGGCATGGAAAGCAGACTCACTGTTGGACTGGCTTTTACCTTGAATGCCACTCACTATTTTTTTTTTTCTGTGTCACAACAAAACCTCTTGGATGGACTATCCATCACATCCATCCAGACAAAATTCAGAATTTGTTTTGACAATGGAGGTGAATTCTGAACATCGCACAGAATATTCTTTCTCTTGCACACGATGGGCGAACAAAAAAAGAGAAAGAAGAGGGAAGCTGAAGGCTTTTTGAATGCTTTGGCGCTGAGATAAAGATCCTGACACATCTTGCAGAGGAGATAATGGCGTGGACACAAGTCTCCTGACAGGAATACTAAGCTGAAACATCCCAGTGACAGGTAGGGGGACAGGGGGCTCTAAAAACCACCCAAGCTTGCATGGTTTGGTAACTAACCCTCAGCTGGGACTGGGGTGATGGCTTGCGAAAGCGTTTCCAACATTTGTGGATACCACTTATAAGCTGTCTTACTGGGAATAACACAACATCAATTTCAATTTAATCAGTGTGAATTTAATACAGAAGCAGCTCCTTGATAGCTTAGGTTAGCTTAGCACAAAGAATAGAGGGCTCTAAGTAATATCCACTCAACAGACAGACATACTCTGAATTAACTGCAGTCATGTATGTGCTTTTTGCATGTACTGAAACCTCAGTTTCTATGAAATACATAAAATAAAGAAAAATATTGTGTTCATGTAGGACCACACGATGACTGAGGGAATACATTTTCAGGGCATTTAAAGGATTTTAAAATAAACTATAATAACACAATTTAAATTTCAACCAGTCGATCAATTAATCAATTATCCATTTTGTTACATAAAATTATACAAGGTACATTCCCAGTGAAATGTTAGCCCATCAGCTCATTCAACTTTGGCATGATTCATCATGTAGCAGAATGTGGCCGCCTAATAGGCACACAGAAAAAGAGATTCACCCGGTTAAATGGAGCCAACCGGCACTCCAGGATCCAGCCAAGTCTCGTCAAAACAAAGGAAACCAAAGCTCCTCAACATCCCGCTGGAAACTGTCACGGGCACTGTCGTCTAGCTCACCGTCCAATGCCTGCTGCACAATGGCCAGCAGGATGCCCAGCAGATAATATCAATGAATCACAGCCGGTGTTTAATTCCACCACGCTTGCCTCAGTGGCCTCCCTAATGCAGAGATCGAAGGCAGAGAAGGTCTTGCTCTTCCATGTGGTAGGGATGGTAGCTGGTTCCCATCTTGGCAGGAGACTTGTGATTACCCTGTCCTGATGAGCGACTTGTAGCCACATACCATCACTGTCCAACGTGGATAGGAATGCTTGAATTTCATTTTTGAGTATAGTCCGCTCCAGTTTGCTCTGGAAGTCGAGAGGACCCATGTCGTTTAGACAGCTGCAACAATGGCATTTGAATACACACCATAAGAGACTGACCCAGAATGAACTGGGATGAAACCATGTCTTACACATAAATCAGTGTCAGTCATTGGTGTATCTGGAACGGACCACAGACCCACCATGGTCTGAACCAGTCAGCATTGGAAAGGTGATCTTCATGTACCACTTACTCACAGTGTACGGATGCTACCAGCTGATTGGATGATGTATTGATCTCTACGTGTGGCGGGAGGGGTCTCATCACAGTAAGATATAGCAAACTCAATTAGTCTATCTTTGTGTGATCAAAGTCCTCACTTACTGTATTCAGTTAGTTTTTTATTGTTTTAACTTCATGGGACCTCACTTGTTTATTTCACATTTAAATATTCAGTGGTTGATGTAGCTTTAGATAAAGACAGACAGGTTACAAAAAAACAATAAATGCTTAAAAATAAAATCACTTTTTGTGCAAATGCACTCTTTCTCTTTCTTTCCTTTCTGACCATTTTGGAGTGAGGAAACCAATACATGGCTAATGTTAATAATTGCGAACACAAAAAATATAATAACACGCAACCACTCTCAGCAAAAGCTACAGTAAAAGACACTGGTGTGAAACATCATTACCTTCCTGCAGATGGCCTAATTGGAACAAGCGTAAAGCCCCGTTTACGGAAGAGACACTTAGAACATTGATTTCTCTGTTTCAAAAACATTTATTTTGCCAACCTTCATTTGGAAAGAAATGCGGTGGATAACATGTTCCATTAGCTCCCTTTTTCATGATCTATCCAGGTGTTTATATTTTCCGGAGGTTTCCTTTCATAACTGGGACAGGTGGTTGATCGGTGGGTAGGCAGAGAGTCACGGAGTACTTTGATGATGTGATGAAATGTAAGTCTGTGTGCCTAATTGTCCTTAAAATGAGGCCTGACCCCTGCTTAGGTTGCATCTGCCTAGTGGCAGGGAAGTGAGCCGTCAGCCGGGAGAACTATTTAGTCGCCTGGTGGCCTCGGCTTCTGCGGGGAAAGTGAGAAATGACTCGAGGGCATTCAGATGCAGTATGTCCATTTGGAGTGCTGCTGAGACTGCTTCTCATATGTACACCTGGCTGTCAATCACTGAGCCAATCAGCCTGGCACCCCAGGAAAAGGGTGAGGAGTTAAACAGAATCCCGTAGATAGCTGCACAACCAACTGAGGAAGTCAAATACAAATTGAGTGGTAGTAAGTTGTCTGCTGTCTCCACAGATAAGCGGGAGAAACAGCAGTACAGCACTTTTCCTGCACACCTGTTCATTACGGGAGTCTTGTTTTAAAAGGTATAGATTTGATGAAATATGCTTGCAACAATATGAGCAAATGCAAAAAAAAAAATAGTAGGACAGCAGTGGTGTAGCCACAGCTGATATTCTCCAGTGTAGTTCAATGTAGTTCATCGAGAAATTCCTGAATCGAACACAGATCTTGCAAGCGCTCTTGAAAGTGTTCAAATTCATTACAGACAGAAAATGTTAACGACACACATTTAAAAAGCATCCATAGAGGGCTGCTTTGTGATTTTTGATGAATTGGCTTACGGTAAAACACATAAATGTTGCAAACTATCCATAGGGTTTCTTGGATGTTTTTATTTAAAAAATAAGCAATTGATGAGGCTTAGAACACTGTACACATACAAAGAAAATGATGAAATTTCACCAAGGGCCAAACTTCAAAAAGGAATGCAACTAAAAAGTAGGAGTAGAGCTACAGGACGTTGCAAGGTCTAATGAATTTAACAGGAGTTTCCACATGATTTAAAGAAAAAAAAATCCATGACAAGAACTGGGAGTGTTGGTGAGTTAGTATGGGGTAACTCATTAGGTCTTGACCCGAGTATCTTGCCTCAATTTCACACATGCAAGCGTGAAATGTTTTACCATCTTTACTGTACTTTAGTGCTAGTCAGAGCTTTGTTGTCTCATATGAGATCACTGTACTTTATCTGGACAACCTGCTGTCTCAGGGTTTCAGTCTCCTTAGAGCAGCTTGCCATCTTGCAAAGTAACCAGGAGAGCTGCCAGATAAATAGGGTGTGTCCAACAATTAAGTAAATTGTCACCAGGTGCCAGATTAACACAGATAACTGGGAGGTATAGGAAAGTGTCCTCTAATTTTTCCCACTGTTTTTCACAAAATAAAGGTTTTTGTTAAAGTGCCTTGGTTTAAAAAGACAACAAAAAACCCTGAATAAATCAAGTATTAATAACTTGTTTTCTAATTTTGATCCTGAGTGTAGTTCAATAACATCTAGAAGTTCATGATTCTGACACAGATCCTGCTAGTCATATCATATTGTCAGGTCTTGACCAGAATATTCAGTTTCGATTCCACACATGCAAGCGTGAAATGTTTACCATCATTACTGTATTTAAGTGCTAGTCAGAGCTTTGTTGTCTCATGTGAGATCACTGTATGGCCTTATAAACAAAGCTCGTTGATGCATGGCCTTCTTTTGGGTCTGTCTGCGTATTTAGCTTCTGAGAGGCACTTTGAGGGTTTTTGTGGCCTTGAGACAGCTTGGCATTATCCTGTGTCTGCTGTGCTTGGCAACTGATGATTGATGAGAGAAGAGGGCAGGAGGGCTGATAAGAGAGAATATGTTCTCTATCTGTCCCACGGTGTAATGACTTAGCAATAATCGCTGGATGATGGGGGCGAGGGGCGCTGTGAACAAGTCTGTGTTGATTTGACAGCTGATGGGTTAGAGCATCTAAAACTGCTCAGTAACAACCAGGCTGCATGCAGACCGAAATAGCTGAAAGTGCTGACAGGGAAAAAGAGAGAACCGAGTGCACACAAGTTTGCATAGTATGGTATAATAACTCCGCCAGATACTAAACCAGCCCAAACACAAAGCCTGTCTGGACCAGCCCCGAGCCAGTAGTCCACTTAATGATGGTCCTGACATTTATGCCCACAGCGTTTATAATGTCACGCCCTGCACCCACTCACAGCTAGGGTTCGCTTGTGATGTGGCAATTACAATAGGAGACATTTTAAGGAGTGGGTGAGCAACCTGCCCTGCTATGAGGAATCTGTGACGAAGGGGGATACGGGATGTCAAGCTCAAATTATTAAAGCAGGTGGAGGGTAGTAGAAGTGTTGCTACACACTGTGAAGAGCGCCCTATGGCAGAAAATCCTTCCAGCAGCATCAAACAGGTGGCTGTTACTGTACAGGGTAGAGGACAGCAATGTGAGGCTGCAGTGATGTTACTAATTGTGTAAAACCCTGTCATTCTGATAATAATTGATATTATAATATTATATTTAACTATCCCTGAAATTATGAAACAATACAGGCTATTGGTTTGTAGACAGGGTTCTAAATTAACACCCACCAACCCGCCAAATGCAGGTTAAAATTCATTGTGGCGGATGTTAATAATATACTAGTCAGTTCCGCTGGTGATGTAGAATATGAGGCATGATACAAGCCTCTGTTCTCAGTCATTAATCCCTGTTGCGGTACTTCCTACATTTCCCAATAACGCTGTGCCGTAATGCTATGTGATGACGTTTCATACGCCCATTGGCTGTGCGCAGTTTGCAGTGAAACCAGCGTGAGAAACCATGGCAACAAATGGCGCATCCAACAAAAAACACAAGGAAGAAGAACGGAGCCAAAGCAGGAAATAACTAGTCATAACTAAAAAAGTAGTAGGTGTAGAGCTACAGGATGTTGCAAGGTCTCATGAATGTAATAGAAGTTTCCACATGATTAAAAAGAAAAAAAAAATCCATGACAAGAACTGGGAGTGTAGGTGAGTTGGTATGGGGTGACTCATCAGCTCTTGACCAGAATATTTCTTTTCAGTTCCACACATGTCAGTGTCAGAAGCATTCCAATAGTGGAAACAAGTGCTAGTCAGAGCTTTGTTGTCTCATGTTTTTAAATTGAAATATCTCATAGCAGAAGATTAAATGCTCAGTGACCGAATTGCAATGTGCAATTTCACATTTTTCAGACATAAAACTTTTTTTTTTTTTGTTCATGTTTCATGTGTGACAGGAGATTCAAATCTAATCTGACTCCTAGATAGGAGAAATTTACTGAAATGAGAATGACATCTCCTGGTCATGTCCCCCATGGCAAGTATCAAAAGATAACCCCAACTTGGGCTGGAGTTTTGCAGCATCTAAGCTGACCTCCTCAGGAGCCACCACTGTTGTTTTGAACGAGCAATTGCCTCTTGTGCCGTTGTCACAACCTCCCTCCCCCCTCACCTGACAGTAACTGCTTGGTCGGCGGACTTCTGAGCAAAGCACAAACACATTTCTTGGAGCCCAAAAAGATGGATTTTCATGTGACGTGAACATGATTCTAGCATGAATTTGGCTGCTGTGCAAACTAAGGGAGTCAATAGAGAACTACACACGGCACATCTGTAGTCTGCACACTAATTAGTGGAGGCCGCCCACATAAATCTATCCAAAAACACAGGTGCCCCCTTAATCCATGCTGTGTATTCATGAGTCTGTTTCAATTTCATTATACATTCCCTGGCCGGTAGAAAAATCTAACCAGAACTAAATAAAGAAATAAATATTAATGACTTTTATTAATACTTACCATTCACAGCAACTTTTCATTCACCTGAATGTGGCACCTTTGTGATCCATCTACTGTCTCTAATTTGAATTATACATATTGTCAATATGTGGTTCCACACACCAGATCCACTGCACCAGGCTGCTGGAAAATAACAACAGCAACTTCTAAGTTCTTGGGCACGTTACGCTTTCTGATTATGAATAATTATTATTAGTGCAAACCAACAGGGGTGTCGGATATTTGCAGGACATGTGGGACACACAGTTAACACAGTTCTATGAAAAATCATGAAGCCAATTAAAACTTTACCTCACTGAAAGCCTTCAGCACTGCCGTTCCCACAAATCCTTCCCCTATCCTTGTCCAACAACATCAGGTTACCAGGGAAACAGCTGCGTTCAGCTTGTACAAATATTTAAAAACACAGCTCCCTGGTTGGTTACAACACCAGGGTCATCAAAATCCCTCATTATTATGTTCTTGGCATAACCTCACCATGTACAGTACTACTATCACATTTGAATACTGATGTGCAACCTCTGCTCCACACTATGGATTGAAATGATGAATCCTCAATCAATTAAATGGCATTAAGAATTTGTTTGATCAAATATATAAAAACCTTAAATATGCAAAGTTGACATTATAGTACCCCCAGACATAAGTTATATGTGTTGTAAAAAGCCATGTCTCTAATACTTTGATTGTTTTAACTGATTGGGATCAGGGTACGCCAGCTGTCCAGCAATTTAGTAATTCCTTAAAGCTGGGGAGATAAGAAAATAATGGCAATGGAAAGCAAAGCAACAGAGGCTAAGACGTCCTGACTTAGTCTGTCAAACTGATCCAGTAAAGAACCGCTGTGGCTGCAGTTTTTCATTCCCACCAAGCAAGAACAGACCTGATCCAACAAATCCAACTGTGTGAAGACAATTCAGTTGATTGAATGAGTCGAGTCAGGTGCGTTCTTGTTCGGTTGGAATGAAAACCTGCAGCCACAGTGACCTATTACTGGATCAGTCTGACACCCTAAAGTATAGGTGAAGCCCTAAAAGCCCTGGATCCTACATTTCCCAGTTGAATTCTCAGTAGAATGTTCAGAGGACCCTACCTGTCGGGTAATTCCACACATCTTTCAAAGATTCAAGATTCTAGAAAACTTTATTCATCCCCAGGAGGTAATTAAAGGTAAGGCACGTAGAGCAGACATTTCAACAACATTTAAGTTATATACAGAACACAAAACAACAAATATGTGCCAAGAATGTACATGATGTATTGCGGTAGATGGATACAGAGCGCAAATGTGAAAAAAGTACTTGTTTGCAAAGTTCACAGAAAAGTTGAAAAGTGTAAGTTTTGAGGGCATGGGGGGAAGTATGAGTGTGTGTGTGTGTGTGTGTGTGTGTGTGTGTGTGTGTGTGTGTGTGTGTGTGTGTGTGTGTGTGTGTGTGTGTGTGTGTGTGTATGTGTGTGTGTGTGTGTGTGTGTGTGTGTGTCTGGTGTGTGTGTGTGTGTCTGGTGTGTGTGTGTGTGTCTGGTGTGTGTGTGTGTGTGTGTCTGGTGTGTGTGTCTGGTGCGTGTGTGTGTGTGTGTGTGTATGTGTGTGTGTGTGTGTAGGGAGGGCACCCCCCACTTTGTAACTATTCTGCTCAAAACAAAAGGTGATCTCTAAATCATTTTTTTCAGACTGTAGATAGCTCCTGCAGAGCCAAGACATTAAACAACTGCTGAATCGCCCATTTACTGCTGCATATTACTGCAAAGTGAAGCTGAGCGGCATTAGGAAATAAATTTGAATTAATACATCCGCATTAACAGCAAACAAAAAAGTAAGCAAAAATAGATGTTGCTCGCTCGTCACATCTGCTGTGGTTATGCTGCTCTTCATTAAAGGAGATGTACTCGACAATCAGAACATTAATATAGCAGAAAACAAATATTTGCTATGTAAAGATATGGTGGAGTAATAATTCTCCCTGTGTGTGTTGTAGTCTCTGTGGTTTGTTTTGTTATAGCCAGTCTAGCTAGGGCTGGGCGATACGACCAAAATCTCATTTCATGATAGTGTATATAGGTCATTTCATATCCCGATAACAATATCTCACAATATAGCACATTTTCTGTAAAAAAAAATATATGTATATAGATATATACAGTATATATATTGCTTAATGTAGGTTATCAATAAAGGCAAACTGCAAAATACGTCTTACCAGTACAGGACTAGAGTAATTTCGGATATCTTATTAAAAGTATCATTGTCATAACATAAATGTGTTTTGTTTGTATCTTTCTTTGACAAGAGCTGACGGTATTTTTTAGAACTGTAGTTTCACTTTCACAGCGCTGTGTCAGACTGTCGGCACAGTCAAAATTAGCCGACCATGCTTTTTCATTTTTGTACTGTACTGAGAGCAGTTGGGAAGCACATAATAAAAAAGGAGTCAAACTCTCTACAACAAAGGGACAAACATGGTAAAGCTTAACCACGTTTATTGTCTCACCTCTGTGTAGCAGTATCGTATCATTCAAATGTACTCAATGCAACTACCTAGACCAGTCTACTTTGTCCCGCTATAGTTTCATAATGAACATAAAAAATATTTTTAAAAGTCTGATAAAACATAAAAGATGTTAAACCTTGTTTTTTGGGCCATTGCTTCAGCAAAGCATCTCTCTCTACCGACGTGGCAGTAAAGCACAGGGGAGACGTCTACTAATGAGGAGCTAGTCAGTGTTGCACACTCATCAAATTCAGGGCTTGAATCGAACAAATATATTAAACCTCGCCATGTTAAAAGCGCTGGCGATGACACGTACTATGGAAACCCAGGTGTGTCTGCTCCGTGCATACGAGTACTTCCTGCGAAATCTCACAATAAAAGAACCATTTCATCCGGTGTAATTTGATTTCTTTTCCAAGTGTTGACTAATTCACTTACATGTGGTTAAATCTGATTATACGTTGTGAGTCATGAAGGGGAAGGAAAGTGGATGAACAGCAGCACTAAATTTAGTCAAGGAAGAGTGGCATCTGTCATATACACACACACACACACACACACACTTTTCTCTGTGTGATCAGGGGTAAACAGAGGACCCACAGGTGCCTCAGACATGAAACGGTTGCTCTTTTATGTAACCCTGTGGTCCTGTGCAGGTGTCACACCATTTACCAGCTGGAGAGACTACAGGGAGAAGCGGCACATCACCCCTTACCCTCGCTGCTGTTCATATAGTATATCAACAGCCAGTCAACTGTGGAGATGTGAAGTCAGCTTCAGAGATGGGACTAGCAGAGCTGAAAGCTAGAAGCTCCAAAGCCTGGAAAAAATGATAAATTGCAAGTCGATGCATGAGCAGGGAACACACACGTATTACCACACACGCACGCATGCATGCACGCACGCACAGACGCACACACACACACACACACACACACACACACAAAGAACATAGAACAATGACCTGTCAAATGAAAAAGCCGGCGTGCTGGATGTTGAAGCATGCTGGCATATAAACATTCTGCTAAGGGTGACTGTGGTGCAGTTGGAGGTGATCTGATGGAAAGCGGTTCAGCCACCAAGCGCGTGGAGGCATGTGGAGCCACACTTGGCTTGACATGGATTCAAGTCCAAGCATGATGAAATGCTTGATTCTCTACTAATTGCACCCACCGGGCTTGCATACACCAACAATTCCAGACACTCACATACATACATACATACATCCATACATACATACATACAAGGGCCAACAAACAGAACTTTATCATGACCTTCTGGAGGCAGGATTGAATTTTACACTACGGCTCATTTAATCAATCTTTGTAGGTCGTTGTTCTTTGATATTTTTGGTAAAGTGAATATTTAGCCTTTGAGCAGAGAGCTCAAACTAACTTTAATCACTTTAGCGGTTCATTTTTCTGTCTTTAGAGGACATTTTGACTTAAGACCTAAGCTTAGCAGACCAGGTTTGCCACATTTTAGAAAAAGATTAAAAATGTGATGAATTAAGTTCTGGAAAAAACAATATTGAAAAACCAATCATAAACCTTATCCCAGACTATGCTGGAGTCATTTGTGGTGCCTCTGGTGGCTCCCTTGGATGTTAACAGGTGTATATTTGTAATATGACTGTGAGGCAATGGCTTTTTACAAACTTTGCAACCAATCTGACTTTATCCACAATTTTGCCATCTACAGTGTAAAATCCAAAATGCCTCCACAATTATTTGAATGTCTTGGTGTTAGGGCTGTAACAGTTAATGTCTTGTGCCGAACGCTTACAGTACGGGGGTCACAGTCCATGTGACATGCAGCTGCATGCAGAATACACTTTACGTAGACTAATGCATGTAACAAAGAACCCCAGTTCTGCCCAGAGACTTTTAGCTGTAAGCCGTTAGCAATAGTCGCTGTGTTTAGCCCAGCAAGCTGTTGTTAGTGTGCGAGTCAGTCAAACAGGAGATAGAAGATCCTCCTCTCGGTTCTCAGTCAGCTACAGTAACAAAGAGAGTTGTGTTTAAGACGAGGGCCGGGTGCCTGTGTTGCTCCATCGTTGTGTATGAATGGAAACACATCCAACATGCTAATACGCATTGAACGGCATCACTAAGAGGAGAGAAATCAAAGATTTTTGTTTTATTTATTTTTAATTCCACACCATAAAAGATGTTTTATAGCCTTTTTGTGATCTGTTGCCTTTTGGGAAAGTGATTGTTCACATATTGTAATACAGAAGTGTTTGATATGTTCCCTATTTTTATAATAAAAATAGTTTGTTATCAGTGGGCAAAATGTTGCCTCCCAGCAAGAGGATTGAGTCCATGTTTGACACTTGCACGACTGCCTGTTCAAAACAAATGACAAGAAACATAGTCTATGCATTTTTACTGCTGTAGGTTGTCACAATACCAGAATTTCAAACTTGGATACGATAATAGCATAACATTTTACCTGATAACACTTTCAATTTTGAATCATTTCTAGATGGCAGCAGGGTATGTTACAACAAAAAATTAAGTTTCTCCAGAGTGCACCTGAATGCACCATGAAGTCCCATCGGGGCCCACCGTCTTTACCCTTCGTTGTTTGTTTACATAACTCAGGTGAAAGGTAAAATGTTCCCACGCTGGTGACTTCAGGGAAGCAGGAGGATTTAACAGTTCTGTTGTTTATTGTTTATATTTATCCATGATGTCTCAAAAAGTGCAGCTGCAGGCACTGGTAAGCTAATGTTAGCTGCATGCTACCGCCGCTAAACTATGCTGCCTCTTCTGTGTTGTCTTTGTATAGCTTCGGTACTTTCGATGGTATCTTTTTTTTTTTATTAATTCTTTTGTTCTAGTGTTGTTTAACGTGCTTCCTGTTTGATTGTCTATTTTATTTTTTTTATGTGTAAAGCTTAGTGAGTACTGAGAAAAGCGTAAAATTGATATATTATTATTATTAAATGTATAATTAACGCAGATTGTAGTGTTTTAAACGTGGTATTGAAAAAGTATCAATACTTTACAACCACGATACCAAACCATGACTCTTAAACCGGGATATGAGCAGGAACCAAGCCCCCTTCACAGCCATTTCCTGGTTTTTGTTGACCCCCAGATTAAACAGGCCGTTTTCACAGCATAATTAAACTTACTTAGATGGTTTGCTCTTCGATCGACTGTACAAACAGATGGTTTAGGAACACACTGTGTTGACGTTAGCTTTGTTATGCTAATTACATAGCCGGACTTGCACCATGTGGCAGTACAGCCTGCTATCTATGACAGATACACTACATGCTAATCTGGAGCATCGGGCCGTGAGGGTCGGTGTTTTACAGTCTATGGGCATGGGACTGTGTTGAATATCAGTTTAAATCATAGATCATAAATGCTTCCTGCACTTCACCCCCGGAACAAGTATAGTCTCCGCTAGAGACACGGGAGTGCCTACACTCGACTCGCCGCCCTTTTACTAGATGACTACAGTCATTCATATTTAGTTAATGGATTGATTATCTCATTATCTATGACATATCTGTAATGGTGAAAATGCCTGTCACAGTTTCCCTGAGCCCAAGGTGACATCTTCAGGATGCGTGTTGTGCCCACATCTGAGAAGCCACGACTAGAGTGTGTTTGGCATTTTTACTTGCAATTAATGATACACAATCATTAAAATGAGCACACACACACACATGCGCGCGCGCGCGCACGCACACACACACACACACACACACACACACACACACACACACACACACACACACACACACACACACACACACACACACACACACACACACACACACACACACACACACACACACACACACACACACACACACACACACACACACACACACACACACACACACACACACACACACACACACACACACACACACACACACACACACACACACACACAGTCTAGGTGTCTCTGTACTTTCTTTGAACAAGGAGAGCCCTCTGAAGAGACCTCAGTGAAGTATAAAGAGCCACGAGGCAAAACAACTGTTGCTCTCCCGAACGGCCTGTGCTCGTCGCAGCTCATAAAAAGCTGCCTGGGAGCCCAGACAGAGTTGTGTATTTTACATGAACAGTAATTAGGAAGAGGAATACAAAACTTGGTTATCCCCGAGGTTAGGGTCTTAATGTACCAGATCATTTGGCCATCAGTTAGAGACAGGATGCCTACGGTGCCACATCACAGGGTTGGCACTGAGAGAGCAGGGAAAGGTCATCAGGGACAGGATGTATGCCGCTGACTTGTCTTCTGTGTCTCTTGCATATGAGTACATCCAGGAGCTAAGAGCTAAATAAGTGTGTGTCTCATAGTGTTGCTGCCAGGATGAGGTTTCCCCCTGCCTGTTGGAAAAAATTAGCTATAAAGCCGGATGCTGACTTCCTGCCAATGGTATAACTGCAAGGCGGGGCTGCAGGTTTGCTGACTCCCAAAGGAAATCAAGTATGCCATTACAATTTACTCTAATATTATCAATAACAATCATCATATGAGCGTTTTATTTAATGAGTTACGGATATCCAGGAGCCAGCTCCTACAGAACATGTTAATCTCAAAGCAAATAATGAAAAGCAAAATAAAAGCCTTGCGTGCAAATCATATTGCTCAACATTTGCGTGAGTATTGCAGGAAGAAGTGAAGTGAATTATGCACAGAATTATCATGAGTTTAATGACAACGCTGCTTGAGAAATCCAGTAATTACATTTGGTCTCCACTACCTCATCGCCAGTAGCAGGCTTTGCTGCATCTCTGTCGGGGAGCGAGAGGACGCGGAATGAGACGAGTATCTTCTCCTATGTGCTTTACAAATATCTTTTCATGTGACTTGCACACAAGAAGCAAAAAAAGATGTCTGCAAACCCCTGTGGATTCCACACCAGAATAAGCTCCTCAGTGACACATCCCCCCCACCCCAAAACCCCATCCATCTCCTTATTCCTCGTCACTCATGTTTTCTTCCGCCATCTATCACAGAGGCACGAGGGATACGCTTCATGTTGTTGTGGCCTGAAGACAACAGGCATCCATATACGGATAAAGTGCAGAGTGACGGCAGGAGGGGCACAGCTGTGGTTTGCAGCTGTCTGTTCAGACTCCAATCAGCGAAGGCCGTGTATTGCGGCCAGGTAAATTAAGCACTCAGAGATTAAACGGCTTGTTGGAATAAAAATGTTGGCAAACAGCCGGCGACTGTGGCAGTGCAGAGTGTGTTGCTTTTCCGCGTGTGTTCCTGATGATGATTATGCCTTTTGATTAGTCCTAATTATCTCCCGTTCCCCATCTCTCCTCTCTGCAGCCACCTCCCGGCAAACGCAGATACTCTGAGCTACAAAACTTTACAAGACTAAAGTCTAAAAATAGACAAACAGACTGACAGATAGCGGTATGCTACACCAAGATCACCCTCCAGAGAAGATGGACGGGATGTTTAAACCATTTGCCCCCCACCTAGCCATGGCGTCAGTGGAGACAGTTATCTTAAATAAGGCCAGATCTTTCACTGAGGGAACTGCTTGTCAAAATCCCCAAAAGGCAGCAGAGAATAGAAGCAGCTCTCTGGTAAAGTGCTGTGATGACACTGGTGAGGCGCGGAAAACTTTTGGAAGGGCTTTCTTCTTTTATGTAAGGTCTGTGTATACGCCTGGAAGGTGGTAGAAAGTCATATCACGCTGTTGGATCATTCAACATGGTGTCCTAAATGATGGTATGATGGGCAACAGCTAGATCACAAAGGTCGGTGATGTGTTTTCTTCTCAAAAGATTTTTCTTTTTTCTGGAATGTCTCTGTCGCAGTGAAGTGTAGCACAGCCCCAAGGGACTGATAGTAGCCATCAAGATACACCAGTGTTTGGGTACACTTAAAGCCTTATCATAGCTAGATAGATATTGGTTAAGGGTCGACAGATTATCGGCCAGGCTTATCTGTCGTGGCGTTTTATTGTACTGATCGCTGATAAAATTGATTATTTCAAAAGTTTGCTACTTTGGAACAGAGGCAGCTGTGTGTATTCTCCATGTTCCTCTGGTCTGTTTTCACTCACCACCCTCTCACCTAATGTCCCGCCTACAACACTTTCTGATTGGTTAGACGTTGCACTGGTAAGAGCGAATCAACACTGAAGCCTCGGTGTGACTGACATGAGCCACACAGAGACACGGCAGCTGCAGCAGGAGAGCAGTATAGTCTCCTGTTGAGCGGCGCTGAGTTTTGAATGTAAAGCAGCAGGTATTTCTAAAGTTTATAACATTACAGTCCTCCAGTAAAAACATTAGCCTGCAGTGTTAACTATAATGACTAAGCGTTAATGGAGTTTAAAATTGTGTATGGAGGGATAGCCAATGTCGTATTTTTAACCCTAGAACACCATTGCTGGGCGGTTTTCACCTGAGCAAATAAATGTATGTGATTTTCATTCTGCTGCGTTTATCTGAGTGCCATGGGTCTCTGGGGAGCTGCAGCATTGTCTTTGACATCTTTGATGGCATGGGTGTTTTCCTAATCCAAAACACACTTTTTCCTACAGGCACATGTTCGGGTGAATTTCACCCAGCAATAGTGAGAGATGGTGAAGTAAGTTATTGGTGGATCCTACCCAGGGAAAGTGTTATTTGTGTGCCAAGGACACTGAGCCTTCACCAGGAATGGGTGGACCAAAAAAAATTCCTAATTTTCCAGTAATTTTAGAGCATTTTAATATGGTCCCCTCGTGATGCCTTTCTTTCACTTTGTTAGACATGACACAGTTTAAAATTAAAGAACACTAAAATTTGTCCTGTATTGTCATGTTTTGATAGATTTTGTTGACAAGTACTTTATTGAGTGTATTATCTCGGCTAAAAATCACCCAGTGTTAGTGATGGTGTATAAATAACATTGGTGATAGTGGGCCTTATTTAAGCATCCACAGTGCAAATGTAACATTATTAATCTGTATCAGATGGTGTTTTCACATGTTATGTAATGTTAGCCGCCAGTAACTTCAAGTGTCTTACAGCATCCATCCATACATGCATAAATGAATTTGCTGGATCATTATTTAGCCAGATGACTGACTGACTATACATATACAGTATATATACTGTATATATAAAGTATACAAGATAATATATTACATTATATATAGATATGATAGGCGATATGAGTTAGAAGAATCCTGCTACACCTACAAGGAGGTTCAGAGGTTATAATCTATTCACATTGCAAAGGTCACTGTTAGATGGTTTGGGAGGGGGTTGATTCATATTGTTCAACCAATGGCCGATCTTTGGAGGAAATAAAAGATTATTTGGATGGTATGTACTCCAACGTTGTAGCCGGAGTTCATTCCTCTAAGTGGATAAAATGGTTGATTCTTTTAAAAGAATCCAATACCAGACCTTAATGTATTTATTAATATATTATGTGTTTGAGAAGACGGACACATAATATATAATATTCATGTTTGTAGACATGTAGCAGCTAAAGAGACACATGTCCGTCAGGAGTTGGTGGAAACCAAAAACAAAGCAAAAAGAGAGAACATGAAAATGTTGCTCCGTAACTGCTGGATGGGAATAAGCAACTGTTTGCTAACAAGTTCAAATGTATTGATGTGTTTCTTAACTATGTTGTGTTTAATTGTAGAAGACAAAACACATCAGAAAATCAATTTGGTCTTGCCACACAATGCACAAAAACAACATTGCAAAAAAAACAATTTTTCCTCGTCATCATTATAATTCTTCCTATATATTCCCTTGATCCCTAATATATGTAGAAATGCATAATATCCTAAAGATACCTGCTGTGGGTAGCTGAATATTTACATCTCAGTGGGGATGAATTTTCATCTATCCATCTATTTCTCTTAGACACACAAAGCTCCTTCTCAGTATCTCTCCAGTTAAATCCTAACCTCCAAAATAAGCAGTTCAGCAAAAAATATGAGGAGTTCTTAAGGGGATGTAGCTCTACGGTAAGCTCAAGTTGTGTGTGAACAGGACACACAATACTGGAAGGACATTGTGTAAATGTAAGAAGATAAAGAAAAGTTGTACACCATCCATCACTGACATTCCTTAGTCCATACAGAAATTACTGGGATCTAGAAATGAAGCAACACCCTGCAATCAGACACCTGGATTGTGCTATAATCGCATCCATCCAATATGTGCCAATGAAATAAACCGCGGCCAATTTTTTCTTCCAAGTATAATATATCAGAATCTAATCAATGAGAATAAGTTCATTCAAAATGACATAAAACTGAACATAAAGTTAGTGATGAACAAGCCAAAAGGGGGAGGAAAGAAGAAGCAGTTTGAATCCTGAGCAGAGAAAAAGAAAATCATTTGGTTGTTCAGCTGGAGTTTTAAACTTGGGCAGACAGCTGTGGCAGTTATAAATATCTGTATCACGAGCTGGGATCTGTATCTGTGACGAGAGCTGAACTGCCATCGGCAGGGCTGGGAATCTAAAAATAGCAAGCTGGCTGGCTGGCAGGCAGGCAGGCAGGCAGGCGACTCTGCCTCTGTCTCCACTGGATTTGATTAGCCCTGAAGAAACTCTGCCCACCCCAACAACCCCCCAACTACACCCCCACCACCCCTGACACTCTGAGTGTGTGTGTGTGTGTGTGTGTGTGTGTGTGTGGGGGGGGCTTGTCTTATCTGCAGGCCATGTTCTTTCTCTCTGCACACTGCCAGACGCACTCTTTGTGAAGAAAATGCTTACATTGGCTCTTCTGAAGCGTGATCTGATGTTCTCCACAGCATATATACAGTGACTTGTGTTCATGATTGCATCTAACATCAAATAAAACCTTCTCCAAATTATGACACAGCAACTTTGTGTTGTGTTATCTGACACAAAAGGTAACGAAAAATAAACAAATCTCCTATGTGGACTAAATATCAAAGCAGAATCTAACCATATAATTATTTTCAAAAAGCCTTATAATTTATTGGTTATATGAAGCTGCACTGATCAATATCTTAACAATGGATCAAATTACTGTTGGATCATAAAGTTGTCACTTATAGTGACACACTCACAATGTTTTATCATCAAACAGTTAATCTCAGCTCTTTGTATTATTTTAGCATCTTGTAGGAAATTGTTGTAAACCTTGCTCTTACCAAACCTATTTCCAGCTGTTTGCAGTTTGTCTGATACTGTAACCCATGGTACACTTAGACTTAGACTTCTCTTTATTGATCACTTTGGGATGACTCCCGCAAGGAAATTGAATTTGCAGCAGCTTACAAAAACATGAGGGAGGTATACAAAAAATACATTATAGGATAACCAAAAAAACTCTTAGCTATTGGTTATCATATACTGTATTTTTTTTATACCTCCCTACCACTACCAGCCCAGCACTAACAACACAGACAATTTAGTGACTAGCTTACAAATAAAGGGCAACTTTTATCAGCTAAAGATATAGCCTTCAGGAGGTGGAGACCAAAACAGAGCTTAAAGGAACTGTGAATACTGGAACTTCATTAATCAGGTTGGCTGCATGTGTAAACAGGCAAGTGTCTGCTAATAAGTTCACCATAATATCATAGAAGGCACCAACATGTCATGAATTGTACTTTGAGTTTGTTTCAAAGCCCCCAAAAAATGAAAGTAGCTTTGTCAATTTGTCAAAAAAACTAAAAAAATGTTTTCGCTCATCAATACTGTATTATGAAATGGCCAACGTATGTAGCGCTGCAACTAGCGATTATGTTATTATTGATTTTTTTTTAATTCTTTTTCATCGATTAATTAAGTTATTATCGTCTATTAAAGTGCCAACAGATTTATTTTCTATTTTGACTTATCATTATGAAATAAATGTCGATTGTTCAATGTAATGTTAATAGAATGATGACCACACCCGCGTTTATTTTGGTTCCCTATAAGCCTCGCTTTTACTGTCTGCCACCAGATACGAACTCCTGGCTAAAAGACATTTTACTGTTCAAACTGTTCAAATGTCATACCATAGTGAAAAAGCCCATGGTGGCGTTTTCAACTTTAATTGTTCTGTCCGCCTGTCCAAAGATATTCAATAAACAATTAACAGAAAAAAGGAGAGAATCTTCTTCAATTTTCCAGGGGGTCACTGTGACCAACTGAAGGACCTCTTTGTGCGGTCAAACCCACTTTGAGAGTCAATGTTTTAAAAGTAATTAGTTACAGTTCATAGTTACTTCTCCCAAGAAGTAAGTAACTGAATCAATCACTGAGTTAAAAATTATAAAAGTAACTAGTTACTATGGAAAGTAACTATTGCGTTACTTTCAAGTACATTTTTAAAATCTCAAATGTGTCAAAGAATCTAGAACCCCTGCTACAGGAATGCACCAACAACAAAAGAGGAAGAGACACTTTTGTCGTTGTGAATGCAACCATGCGTGCTTTCGATTTTGTGTCAACAACACCCGCCCAACTCTAACTCTGATTGGCTTACCATACAATTTTAGTCCACCTCAGCCAATCATCATCATTTATGCAGTTGTCTCGCCCCCCCTTTTCAAGGAAGAACAGTCTTTGCCGCTCTGCTTAGAGATCTAGTTGGTCTGATGAAAACAGCTTCAATGAGCTAATAATTATAGCAACGTGCCGTATTTATGGCAGTAACAGTTTCAGTGTTATAACAATGGGAAGAGTAATCAATTAGATTACTTGTTACTGAAAAAAGTAGCGCTGTTATTTTTTAACACCGTTATTCCCATCACTGACTGACTGACTAATATATTACTGCAGTATCTCAGAAATGACCATCTGAAATGGGACTATTTCATTTCCTATTAGACTGGGTTCAGAGGTTTACATCTTATAGAATTTGGGCACTCTAAAACTGCTGATGCTGGCAGGAGGATGCCCACTAACAGTCCCCTCTCTCTCACACTGCTCTACAGCCTCAGAGGAAAACATACATATACATTGTAATAACAATCTCGATATTGCAATAACACGGCATTATGAAGAGGGAAGTAAAATGACACTTGATGAAGCGTTGCAGCACCCTGGATATTTGGTGCTTCGAAGATAATCACTGGGTGTGTCTGCCTATTCCAGTATCATAGCTTGACTTGAAATGCCTTCAATGACATCTGTCCAGTGAAAATAGGTTCACAGGAAGGCTAAGTGAGATAGCAGGACTGCACACCTGCCAGCATTATAGTGGCTCATGGGCAATCACAAAGGAGGGATCACTGTATTCCCTTCTTTTCTCTTACTCCCAGCCTATCACTCATGTCACCCCTCACATAAATCCCCAGCAGATCCTCCGCATCTGTTGCTGTTTTAGTCACATATACCTCAGTAAGGACGATCGCAGAAGAACTTTGTGCACGGACACAATCGAACAGAGCCTGAAGAGGTGATTTTCTCCCACAGGACACGACAGAACAGCCAGGTGGAACGAGACATAAAGCCGCAGTGATGAGGTGAGAGGAGTAATTGACAGTGTCAAAGAAACCAAGTTGTTGAAGTGCCCTCACTCTCCTAGGGGATGAGTCATTGAAAATGTGTAAATAATTGGAAAAACCAGCACGTCTGAGCAGCGGGACCTCCTTCACCTGCGACGGATCTATCCCACCCTGAGAGCATACACATTTTTTAGCCCACAGACATTCCGGAGTTAGTGGGAGGACTGAAAAAGGGGTGCTAAGATTGAGCGATGAAAGGTCAGCGAGATAAATGTGTTGGATCCTCCTGTGCTGATTACAGATCAGTCATGATTGATTGCACTCAGTCTAAAAGTATATATGCCAAGGAATACCAGTGCCAAAATACTGCATAGATAATCACAGTTAACATATAAAAAACATGAGGAAAAAACAATATAATAAAACTTATGACCACCTAAACCAAATTGAGTTAAAATTCACACCTGATTGGCCCAGGTGAGACTTTGATGTGCAGGCAACACCCTCCTTTACTGCCAGCCAGTTTGGCTAAAAGATTTTCCATTTACTGTGCACCTGTCCATCCATTCTCCCGACTAAAATCAGTAGTATAAATTTTTTTGATACTATTATGAACACACACACCAACAAATTAGGATCCACATAAAACAAGTAGTAAACAAAACGCATTCTCACATCCAGTAACACAGCTCAAGAAGGTAGCAACAAGAGGGCTAGAAAAGTTAACAGTGTTGTCTTCAAGCGACATATCAGCACTTCCTGTAACAAATTGAATCGGAAAGATTGGCTTGTTAGAAAGCAGTCTGAGGATGAAGGCGCCTTTGCCATAAGTGTGGGTCTGCCAACACAGAAGGAGAAGACACTGAGAGATAAGATAACAAAGAAATATGGAAGAAAAGCATCGCTGGCACCAACTAATCAACCTTCCAGGAACAACCACCCAAGAGACAAGAATGATAACGGACGATTGTGTAAAACCATAGACTGCGTTCAGTGACAAAAGAGATTATATCTAGTGCCAGAGTTTTTAGAATTCATGCTTTTTAAACTGTTGCTGATCAGCAGATGGATTCATTAGTAGTTAAGCTTGTGAAATCATGCTAAAATCACAGATCTAAGCTCGTGAAACTTTGTGGCTGGTGCATTTTGCTTTAAGACCACAAACAAAATACAGCAAAGTTCGCTTGGAAGTGGATCGAGACTCTACTTCTCAGGCAGTCTTAGGGTGTTTTCACACCTATAGTTTGTTTGCTCTCGTCAGAATCAGTCGATGTGTAGCCACACAAAAAAAGCGCTGGGCAAAGCACTCTTCCTCTTGGCGGACGCATACGTTTTCTTCTCATCCGGAGCAATTGAAAAAAGATGCTGTCGATGCTTTGTTGTTTAGTCTGCACCAGAGTTTGATTGACAGTTTTCACACCTGGCTAAATGAAACCGAATTAAATGGGCGAATGCACCAGTTTATTCGAACCACAACAAACAGCTTAGGTGTGGAAGCACCACTACTCACTATATTGCTACATAAAGGGCAAACTGCCTCCTGAATTGGCACTGAATGTATATTCTGAGGGGTGCAGAATCATCCAATACAGATTTAATTCCTAGGGATAACACCTACTGTAATCTAAAACTCTTTCTTGCCCCTATCAACACCTGTACCAATAATGAAAACCTGAGTAAATAACATGCCACATTAAAGTTGGTTTGTCAAACGTATTGCATTGCATAACGTTGCTTGGATTTATCTTCTAGAATGTTGTACATGTCCATCCCTTCTACGTCGATAGGAATCAAGTGTTTGCTGTGGATTTGAGTCAAACTGCTGAAAACAATATCGCTCATAACGATGATAAGTCATGCAGCTTGAAACCCAGGATATATTTACTATAGTATACAGGCTTTTGTTTAAGCACAGTGAAATGAATCACTCTGGTGTCTGCTGTATGTCCTACAGCACGTCTACAAAATGAAAGGAGGAGCTCATGTCCTCACAACATGCTTTGAAGCAGAAAGTCCTTTTGTAATTGGCTTCACTTTAACCATGGTTCCAACACCATATATATTGCTATGAAAGTCAGGGCTGCCAGTCAAACCCTGCCTCTAATAAGCGCTGCCCCTGATTAAAATGCTCTGCTTGCAACTATGACTTTTTCCCCCTTGTTGCAAAGGTATTGGATATCCAACAGGTTATGCAATAAGCCCAAAGGGGAAAGAATTGTGATTTACCAGCAGTGTTGCTGTGCTGCATGAGGAGGATTTATATTCACTACAAGGATGTAAGCTAATACTTTATTCCATATACATTACACACCTACACAATTAGTAGAACTCTACCTTGAACTAAAGCCTGACACCTTGAAACACCTTGACAGTATATGGGGAGTGGAGTGATGAGCTCAATAAGGGCTGTTTCAAAAGTGCAGCCAAAATGCCAAGAGAACTTTTCACATTCTTTTCAATAGCTTTCTCATTTATTTTCATCCAGGCCTCCTTTCCCATTATCTACACAACTTCCACTTTTTTCAATATTTAACTATTAGCTACTGTGGCCTAATTAAAGCTAATTATAGCTTTTCTTCCTTTTGACACTCCACGGTTGTAGTTTTAAAAATGTGGTTAACGTTAACATGAATTTAAACAAAAGGCAACACAACTTCTTGATTAGGTTTAAGAAATGACTGTGGTTTGGGTTAAATTAGGTACGTCTTTTCTGGCATCAAGTTTCACTTTCACGCAGGACGGGACACTGGGGTGTCCTGGGGGAAAGTCTGGTGTGTGTATGACCCAGTCTGTCTCATAGTGACACTAAAGGGTGCCAAGTATGTTTTACATCAACGTTTCTGTTGCAGAAATTCTATTTCTAATTCTAAATTCTAAAGTAGTCACAGTGGGAAAAAATAAATTCTATATAATGGCATTACAGCCCTCTGAATCGTAATCGAATCGAATCATGAGGTGTCTAGAGATTCCCACCCCTACATTCAATGCCAACATTTTCTTCTGGCAACTTGACTATTTGAATTAAAGTTATTCCAGACTTCCATTATACACATAGCCAGAGGTTTTGAAAGAAAACTCAGGCAAATAGGCTGACTTGTGTTTTCCCACTGACTCAGTTTAGATTTACTTTTAGAATCAAGCAAGAGCCATTTCAAACAGTCACTTTTGATGCAAATGGTCGACCACTGTATGTATGGTATAACCAATATTAATTGGAGACATGATTTCTTGGAACATAATGTCACTGTTACGGCTGTGAGGGTTGATTGTTTTTGGGTTGTTTTTCTTTGTGCTCGCCAGCTGTAGGTCCCGCCTTTCCCCTCCTGACATCGGTTCCAGCCAATCAGCGGGGCCTTAAAAGGAGGAGGGGATCTGCTGTCGCTCTCTCTGACTCTTTCTCACCCTCGTCATTCTGAGAAGTGGCTTCGGTGGTGGACGCCGTGTGTTTTTTTGTACAGCTGTGTGAAGCTGGGTGTGTTTTTTGTACAGCTGTGTGAAGCGGTGTGTTTTTGTTTGTCATTTTGTCACAGTCTCTATTTTTTGTGTATGATTAGTCAAATAAATGTTTGCTCTTTCTGTAAAACTTGTCTGAGACTTGACAATGAGTCAGCCTTCTCTGGCTATGATCAATGCACATACTCCTGTATTCTCTCAACCATAAGTCATCATCTCACAGAAAGTCAGAAAAGTTGACTTTGTTTTCTGAACATTAGACATTAATGTTGTTTTCCCTCCTGATGATTCACAGGGGAGAGAAAGAAGTTCTTCTGATTTTTATAGTTAAGAGAATGCAACCACCTCACTTGCAGGTCGTGTGCTACAGATGGCCCTCAGCAGGTAGACACTCTCTACCTGCCCATTTCTAGTCCTCAACAAATCCTTATCCTTTGCTAATCAGCTCTATCATCTACTGTATTCATCGCCTGTCTTCATCTTGCCTATTTTCCTTCCCTGTCACACTATCTATTTTTCCCTTTGCATTTTCATACAAAAACCCAGCAAACAAATGTTGGAGCTCCGGGTCCTTATTCAAAGAGTGTCCGGGTCCTTATTCAAAGAGTGTCCGGGTCCTTATTCAAAGAGTGTCCGGGTCCTTATTCAAAGAGTGTCCGGGTCCTTATTCAAAGAGTGTCTCTGCAGCCAAGGTGAGACACCCGCCAGATCAACTCAAAAAATACTGCTATAATTTTTACATCAGCATTGGTAAAGACATGTACACACTAGACACTGTACTTAGAGAGAGTGAAATAGTGAGAATGAGGGGGTTAAACATCCTAACCTGAGATTTTCATTATCTGCAGAAAAAGGAACAGTGGGCAGTGTTGGGCTACACATAGCAATATAACTAGTTTAACTGCTACCATTGCTCAGTGGAATGGAGGTAGTGTCGCTGTTACTGAAACAAATATCTTTACAGTAGCTTAGCTCTTTTACTGATCAAGTAGCATACAGGCTACATCTACCATTGTTGAAGCCGCTTTCTGCTGCGGTCTGAAATAAAACTGCTAAGGATAAGTAAGAGGCATCACCACTATACATGGACAGACATGTATGTGTAGCCGACAGAAGCACTTCCATATGGCTGTACGGTTACATCACGTACCAATACTTGGGCTGATGTCTCTTCTGCAGAGGAAGATACATGAGTTTACTTCATAGAAAAGATGGCAGAGGGAGAGGACAGAGAGGAATTGATCATAGAGTCGCCGTGGTCATGGACCAAGTGTCACGGTCGTGGATCTTGAGAAATATATAGCAATGACTTTAAATGAAACAGCAAAGAAAAATGATTTGTTCAGGAGCCAGTTGTACAACCCCAAGAAAGAAGCTGCTGTCAACTTTCAAGACTTCTAACAGAAATTTAAGAACACATGTCTGTGATTCTCAGAAAAGAACTTAAGCCCCTTTCACACATGCACTGCCATATATATAAGTGTTGATTAGTCGACTAATCACTCTAAATGAGGACCACTCGCCTAGTGAATTCTACAAGCCAGGAAACCCAAAAGAAAACAACTGCTTTTATCTTGATTAATGACAAACCAAAACAATGGGGCTAGCTTTCATGCCCTTTGAAAAGGTTTTGTTCATTTACCTTAATATGGCTGTACTCTGCCTTGCCGGACTCACTGCTGACAGTCTTGTTCTCAGGCCTGGGTTTGAGGACTTGGCGCAGCGGACTTGAGATTGGCAGGCCTGTCACACTGATCCCATCTGAAAAGACATCAAGGCCCACCAAATAAAAAATGTATGTTACATTTTGACAACATATAGGACCCACTTTCAACATAGATTAATGTTTCCACCCGTGAAGTGGAATGGATTTTTTTAGGTGTACCTTTTTTTAGGTGTCTATAATACATTTAGCTGCTGCGCCTGTCCAAAGCAGTACATTGCTTAGCTTCTGTATCAGTTCTCCTTTCTGCTTTTCCAAACTGGTGGAGTACTAATCGTCATCTACTGTAGGTAATACACTGACCTCATACAACCACACTTCAGAATAGCCAAACTACCCCTTTGGGGAAACTTTACCCTCAAAATAATCATTTGTATATTTATTTCTCATCCCATTACGGTGGTGATGTTGTCTTTTCAGATTGCAATTTCAAACTTGGCACCCACTTAGCGTGACTGCCCTTAAAGACTAGTTTTTAATATTTTAACATTTCAGATTATAGGGTCCATGGTCTCCTATAAGCATGTGAAGAATAAATGAATGAATTTATATTGTGACCTTGAGAGAAGCAGTGTGGACACAGTAGCAGCTGCACTATCAGCAGCTGCATAAGGCACCACCACAGGGGCTGCTGCTTTCAACCCACTCAGACAATACTCAAAAATGACGCACCGAGCCCACACTCTGACGTCAGAGGAATCATATCACCATCTGACGTCAGTGGAATGCAAAGCCCTGCAATTACCCCTAAGAGAGGGGAAATTACCAGCCTTTGCAGCAACTCAGGCAATTGGGTTCAGACAGATAGACATATCACATCAGACTACCAGACTATAACTACCACATGCAAGATTGGTAGAACAGAACCAACTGGAGGAGTATTTCTGTTCAAAAGAGCAGAGCAACATAGTAGTGTGTTTGGAATAAATATGTTGTTTTATTGATGGAATAAATGCTGTGGAAATGTGGATTATGCTAAATTTACCATGACAACAGGCAAACATGGAGGAAGAGTTAAGTTTGTAAAAAGGCAGGAACAGTAAATTAATACGGCAAACAGGACCAGATGAGAGATTTAAGGAATTTTCAGAGGGGGGATTGTAAATAAAGGTGTTTCTCCAGTATTACATTGCATCTATTTCTTTTGAACAAAGTCTAAAAAGGTTAAGTTAGTAGAGCAAATGTAGATGTTCTTCTTGCACCTTCCTTCAATAAATAACACTCTTAAATCCTCTTGAATACACAGATGTTTCTACCTACCTCTGCATGTGTTGTGCTGTCTCCAATAATAATCTCAAATAAATTCTTGGTTCTCTGTTCAATGGAGGTAATGAAGGAGCTGTAATCTGACTCGTCAGATGATTTGTTTCACAGAAATATCTGAAAAGGTGCCATTAGAAACGGATTGGGAAATGGCAAGACCTTTCAAAACATACCTGGCAGGTGATTGGAAGAATCATGTATCTATCAAACTCTTACCAAAGTCGACCAGGTGAAGGGGAAAACATCAAGCATAGCCTTGTATATATTGAAATGTGCATATTGTTTACATGTGTGTGCATTAATTAGTTAAGGAAATAATCAGCACAGTTTTAAACCAGCCTTGGTAGACAAGTCTCACAGTATGATTTAGAGCAGGAGTCCGAAGCACCTTTTCACATGAAGTGCCAGTTTTACAGTTTTTTGTCAATCAGTGTGCCATATCAACGTCTACTGAGGCTGCTCCGGCAGCGTCACTTCCCCCCACCTCCACATTCTGTGTATTGGGCAACAAGTACTAGCCAATTAGAGAAGTCCAGAGAAGTCCGGTCAAGACAGATGGCCGTCCTCCACAGAACTGGGTCTGTTCGACGTTCCTGCCTGTTATATGGAAGGTTTTCGTTGCCATCGTACTCTACGGGGGAATTGTTGGGTCTATGCCTACTCTGTAAAGTGTAACTTTTGTCATGATTTGGCACTATAAATAAAATTGAATTGAATTGAATTGAATCAGAGGCAGAGTAGGGCGGGTCTTCACGAATGTGGATGGAGAAAAGTAAGTGATGTCTAAACGAAAGCTTCATGAAGCTATATGCAGCGTTTTCCTTTTTTTTTGAGCCCACTAGAAGGCACTCACTGTTCAACTAATACTGTATTTTTTTTTTTTTTATACCTCCTTATTTTCTACACAAGTAGAAGTGTTTTCTACAAGTGTTTTGTAAGCTACTGGACATCCAATTTCCTTGCAGGGGTCATCCCAAAGGGATCAATAAAGAGAAGTCGAAGTCAACAAACAGTTGAAAGCACAATCAATACCAGCCCATGAGACTTTTTCTTTTAAACCAAGAGCACCATCAAGTGGCTTCATAAAATAAAGAAAAGGCTTCATGGAGCTTCATTTCAGTTGGAAAAAGTCAGTCAATCTACCTTAAATAACTGGCTGTGCACCTGCCAATGGCTGGGAAAGAGCTCATTTGGCATTTGGATGAAAAAGCACTACATTTTCCAAAACATTTCTTGAACACTAGTTGCTATAGTGTGCCACTGGTTGTGCTACTGCCTGCCAATGGTTGCTGACCCCTGATCTAGAGCTTACATGTTTATGATTTATGATTAGATCACACAGCATATAGTGCAGGCGTCCCAATTATGTGAAACTTAGCGATTGCTGTCACTGTTTTGGTGTGAACAATCTCTTCTCGTTATCACCTCATTTTCTTTATCCTGCTGCTTAACAGATTAGATATGCATCTACACAGTGAGTCGGAGTGGCAAAAAGGGAAGGAACCAAAAATACAGACAACGCTTTTAGACTTTATGAACTGCATCCTTCATTATGGTACGCCGGCTGTTTTTAGGAGATGCGCATGACTCTCTTTGTCCTGTGGCACAGAGACTGTGTGAGTAATGGGTGCCGTGATTAACGATGGCATTGCTCACAATCATCCCCTCCTTTATACCCTCCTCCCAATCAGTATCTGTCTAGTTCTCTGTCTAACCATCAGAATAGAGTGAACTCAGCGTTTTCTCTCAGTGGCTACCTCGCTGCCTGAGTGTAGGTAGAGCAGCAAAGACTTTGGAAATAATTAGAACATTATTAGCACAGGTCTGAGGTTTTCATATGACACTGTGGATCTTTGCAGTGTCACATTTACAAGCTTTTTCCTGGAAGATAGATATATCTAGTAAAAGTGGAAAATGTCCTGTTCAAGAGAGATAATCATGATAATGGAAAAAAACATATAAAGCACTAAACACTACTTGACATGAGCTTTATTTAACATGAGTCTCAACACTAAAGATGGACGATTAGATGTTTCATAACTGTGGGTAAAACCACTTTCATGTGTGTGTTACATGAAATACACCATAAATCCGACAACGACAAAACAAGATATTACAGCACAAACATGCAGCATCCCATTCAAAACCACACTGTAAGAGCACCATTACGCTTCTATCAATCTTGTAGAGAGAGAGTGAGAGGAATGGGTCTACGCGATGAGCAGAAATCTGTCAGGTAATATACAATGGTCTGAAACAAATGATTACTGATATTACAGAAAGCCATTCCAGTCCGTCTGGACGCTCCATTAAAGTCATCTACAAACAGCTGCCTTGTCTTAACAGCAGCAACGAATGTCTGGCATGCAGAGATACACATGGCGATGATACAACAGCTATCAATAATCTACTACAGGACGTTTCATTTTACTGCCAACGAGGGATGGGAATCGAGAACCAGTTCCAGTTGAGAACCGCTTTCCAATTGTCAGATCAGAATCGTATGCCTCTGAGCTTATCAATTCCTTTTATCAATGTCAACATTTTTTCGGACAGCTGTGCATTGTAAAAAATGACAATAGATGTTTTGATACCAATATTCCCATCCTGATACCAATTCAACATAAATAAACTACTCTGAAGGCTAAATTATGTGGTATCGGATCAGGGAATAGACTTGCTTAATCACCAAATACCGACTAGGCAATATCTGAGGCATTTTATCAGAAAAACTCTAATGTCAAACTCATGCACCTACGCAGCTGGAAAATTTTAACAAGAAAGAGCCATGGCGGATAGGAAGAAACTATCCAAAGTATGCCTTCATTACACAAAGGAAGACAGCAACGAAGGAGATCTTGCTGAAAACACCAGCAACATGCTGAAACATCTTCATATGCAAAATGCACTAGTGTGGCACTGCTTCCTAACTGAGCAGCGCGTCAGTTAAACAAATTTTTTCATTTCATGTTGTGTTTTACACAGAAATTTGAACGGACCTATAAGCAGAATCGATAATGGCATTGTTATCAAAATATTGTGAATTCCCATGCCTACTACCAATCGTATCATTACCATAAACTTCAATAACACACAGGCCTCAGATGTTCCACACAATGTCTGAGAGCAGCTTGTGATAAGCAGTCATTGTTGTGCTGTTTGTGAGCTGTCCTGCTGAGAGATCAGCTGTCACAGGGAGTCTGCTACTGTGGACGTCTTAGTTTTCTGTAGGTTACACTCTTATCTTTGTCTGTTCAGCCATGGTGGCTATCACTGCTCATGATAACCACTCAGTTCTCCTTATACTTATTTCCAACAAACTGGAAAAGTATTGTGGAAGAACACCACTTCTTTTACACCTCCTTACTATGGCAAATATTAAACTTGAATGTCTAGTGACTTTAACAAAACAATATTATTTGTGATGCCTTACATGAAATATAAACATGAACAAAAAAAGTCTAGATGCAATTAAGTACACTTTTGTTAACAAATATATGCATCTCTGTGAGTTAAATGTAAATCAGGGTCATCCTTTTCCTGAAAGATAAATTGTGTCGTCTCCCGTGCTGCGTTGGTTGTTGTGACACACTTTACTGACGTTGTCACATTGACAGCTAACAACAATTATCGCCATTTTGTTTTGTACTAGTCAAATTACCACGGAAAATGGTTTAAAGCCCTTTCTATAAAATTTAACGACTGTGGTCCTACTCCAAGCCAGAGGGTGATAGTAATGCACCTGGGGAATATCTAATGCACTTTAGTAGTTTAGTTAAAAAAATAACAGTGTAGCTAGCCAGCTAACAACCATCCATAACACAAACCCATGGGTGACTCTCTTGGATGGACTATGCGCTTCTTCACCCCCACGTCCACAGATATCACTCCGGTTGAACTGATCAGGGATCAGATGAGTGCTACAACCCATAAGTGGTTTAATCAATCAAATTTTGATCTGTATCGAATGCTTTTGGACTCATTTAAACGTAGCTTTTTTTAGACATTCACTGCGTACTATGGACACATTTTGGTTGTACTGAGGTTAAATACCTAGCCCTATTTACTGCAAGGATTTTGTTTTCTTTCTTTGAGGAAATACTAAGCCAACTCCAGACGTTTAGAACAGCAAATATAAAAGAATTCATGAAATTGCTTCAGGTGAAAGTACAACAAAGAGAAGCAAAATAGAAATCTAACACGAACATGTCACCGGTTATTACTTTAAAAAGTATTCTTGGGGGTGTTGCACGTTAAGTAATTTAAAACAAACTACACAAGTAGGACAATGGTGCATAGTCTCTCTGGTGTCGACTGAGGACAAACAATGAGAAAACTCTAAGACAGCACATCCCAGTCCTTACTAATTTCAACAGACTGCGTTTCCCTCTCCCTCTGAGTCCTTTAATTCATGTTGTCAGTCTGCATAATGGGTTTTCTGTCTCTTGCTTGGTTGTGGATGCAGACGTTTACTGTGGTACAAGGTGTTGTCTTCAAAGACAACATTAATGTAGGCGGTAGCTTTCATTAGGTACAACGCTCACACCATTTAATACGATAAAGCTCGTTAAGTCAAGGCCCATTAGTCCTGAGTGATGACATCACTTCCATTTGATTCTGAGTTATGGTGTCTTGGTCTCGAGCTGGACTCAAAATAAGGGACAAACTCATCTGAGGATAAATCAGTGAGGCTCGGCCTGTTTTCAATATTCCCTCTTCACTGTTTTCTGTGGCCTTGTCTGCTTTGACCCTTCTGCCTGCGCTGAAACATAAAGGACATGCAGTACTGTCAGACAGCATCACAGTTGAGAATGATGGTGCATATAAATAGAAGCTGATCAATAAATAGCACATACTTAGTGGAAAAAGTCCACTAATGATATGGCATTCTGACAGGTCGGAATCAAGGTGCAAACTAATTTGCACCTTCAGTGCAGCATGACAAACAGTCACTTTTAAACCTTGGTCATATGAGGGCTGTGAGACAGTTATATTTATTATACAGAGGAGTTGATGTGAACACAATGTACCAAGCAGCACACATATCAGAGAGACTCCGACACACACCACACAAGCTGTGAGCTATCATTTATCCTCAGGCTGTGGAGCTGCAAAAAAGAGAAGGCGTGAGAGAGAGACCAGAGACAGAATAAGTGTGCGTATGTAGATCTTTTCACCTGGGCACAGCGCAAAACTTCATTCATATTCATCCACATATTCACAGTCATTGTCAGTTTTTTTCTTGATGCGGTGAGAGCAGCTGATGCAGAATTTTTTAGGACTATTTTCATCCAGTACTGATTACACTGACCTTCGTGGTGCTACCAAGGACAATGAATATTTATAAAGGCAAAACAGATTTCAATTAAATACATATGAAACAATGGGTCAAGCGTGTAAAGGTACTCAGTGTAGCCCTTTCTAATTTCAATCTTTTCAATCTTTTCAATGTATTTGTTGTTTGTGGGTTCAATTGGAGCTCCACAGATGAATTTGTTCTGAAGTCCACCCTTGGACTTTAGACCAGAGGTCACTGCCACTGATGACCCATGACATCATGGTATCAACAAAGCCCCCGGAACCTCCGTTTCTTTGTTCTCTTATCTGCTACCCTCTTATCTGTTCTCAATGCTAACCTGGTGGCTCTCTGACCAATACCATGTAGGCTAGTCTGCTTAGCATACACACTAAACGTCTTATGGCAGAGGCGCAAGAGCATGCCTAGATTCCCTGTTGTCAGTAAACAAGTTTAGCGCCAGCAGCTACAACACAAAGTCTGCCAGCTTACTTTACCAGCAACAGGAGCAACCAAGCAAGATAGCGCTGAGCTGCGAGCTCCGCAAGGAGAATGAGGGAGCGGCTAGTTTTCTTCAACCTCCACCTTTGAACACAGCAGAAAATTAGATCTTTCAACATTGGAACCACAACTGTTGACAACCTGGCTCAACCAACAGAATCACAGGCTAACAAAGCAGGACGCCAAAGACCCCTCTCCCTTAACAAACCGGTAACTGGGTGGTACACGGCTAGCACAGGACTGCTTAACTTTTTGTCGGTATTGAATATGGTTTAACATTATTCACTGGACTGTATAGATATAGTTGACGTTAGCTTCACACTAACACAGCGTCTTGCATGCAAACTTACCATCCTATTTTCAAATTCGCTGCCATAATCCTACATGGATGATGTAAATAATATTTTTTTTCTGTTCTGACGTAACGTGTGTTAATGCTTGTGCCCGCAAACATAATGAGGCTGATCATTGTTTTGGGCGAGTTCAAAATTTATGGTTTAGTACAAGACAAATTTTATAAGACAAATTTATTTATTTATTTTATATTTATTCATTTCACAAAGTATTTCGAAGCATTTACTGGAAGTGTCCACCTACCAACAAAACTACCATCTAAATTGTGCATTATCATGTTGTATCTTGTTTGTTTGATTCAAATTCAAATTATAGTTTTTCTAGATAGTTATGTTCTAAATTAAACTAATCCCCTGCTTGCTCTAGCTTCATATTTAGCGAATTGTCATCAAATCTGCTCAAAATCTTATCCAAATATTTGCAAAGATCACATCTTACAAAAAAATATTGTTATCTGTTTCTTTCCCAATATTTCCTTGAGATTAAGTCATTTTTCTAATGACTTCCACTCTTGCTGTACTGTATACTTAAAGCAAACATCCTACAGGTGTCTGTGGTACTGCTAATAATTGCAGGGTTGGCAGCTCCTCCTTTCGAAATCAGAAATGGCTGCTGATGGTCAGACCGATGGACTTACGTTGCAGTGCCATTGGCATGAGAGTGTGTTTTTGGAATGGCTGAATGAGAGGCAGATTGTAAAGCACTTCCAATAAAAGTGCTACATAAATACAGTCCATTTACCATCCATTTACTTTCCATTCCTTGGCGCTGTGAGGAAATCCATCAGCTGGGGTTCATGATGGCCTGCTACCAAATGCAAATTGTAGAAGAGACTACTAATTTGTTGACAATGGTTAAATTCATTAACTGTATCCAGAAGGCGGGGCCACATTAAAAGAATGCATCCACTAAGTATGACAACTGCCATACAAACATGCATTTTTCTTAGTCCTGTGTAGAAAATGGCAAAATTGAACAATGACATGAATCATTCATCATTTGTTCTTGTGCACTTAAGATCAGTGCCTTGCCTTGTATAAAGAATTGGTGTCATTTTAAAAATATCATAACAGAGCAGGTAGCAAGGTACATCATTCCACTAAGCTTCGTCAAAATATTACAAATGGCATTTAAAACATGGTTTGTGAACAGAATAACAGAGCTGGCACAATCAATATTTCCACTCCCAGTTCCACTGTATTTAAAGCACTCAGTACTCAGACACTACAGTAACTTATTGTACCACTAAAATGGAAAAAAACTAAATGAAAGTTTTGCTAGTTTAATTCAAATAATTTTCAATACAACAGCCTGTTTTGGATTAATGTCTTGCCCATTTCTATACTGATAAAAGAGCGACTGCTGTAATATAACTACATATATGAGAATCCCTGCAATGCACTCCTGTCAATTTTCTGTCTGACTGCAGGGGTCTCAAAATGTTTTATGTGAAATACCGAAGATTGCAAAATATTCTGTAAAGTAAAGTTTGACACTTGGGAAACAGCTAGCCTTTGCACTTTATGCAAGTTCATGAAAAATAGTCCCAGCATGTAATTTCCTACAAATCCTCCACTAATTGTTTTTACATATCTGATTATGTAAGAATTAAACGAACAAGGTGCAATGTGTTAATTACAGTAGTCAATTTGCTGGAAATCATATTTTTTTCTTGCCTGGGTAGCGGTTTCCCCCAGCTTACGGTCCAATGCTAAGCTCAGCTCTTTACCTCGGCTCAGCTCCACAGACGTGAGAGTTGAATGGGTCTTTAATCCACCTCTTGGCAAGATGGCTCATAAGTGTATTTCGGAAAATGTCAAAGTATTTCTTTAAATAGCTAATATTACTGACTTGTATGTATTACAAAATGACAGAACAGTGACAACTGTAGCTGTTTGTACCTTTTCTTAAAAATGTCTTACGGTGGGATACTTATTACATTGTTATTGCCTTGGACATGGTAATGATTCACTAATGGTAAAACGTGAGGGCATTTACATTTTGTATGACCACGGGTGCTGGCTTTGCAATACAAGTGAACAGCTGAAAGCTTAATTAGCAAAGATGGAAGAACTTGGTAATCTTCCAGAACACATACACAGACTGAAAACAGCAAAACAACTGTCTTTATGCAAATAAGTCCATCTGTGTATTAACACAACATTATTAATGTGATTTCATTAATGTATAAGAGAAGCAGATAGCATCAATATGTTTAGCAAAAGCGGCATCTCATAATGTTGCCTTAATAACTGCATTCAGAGCTGCTGTATATACGGAAACATTTCTTATCTCCTCAATTCAGGGCCCCAATTATTGCTCAGCTAATTAAAACATTAAAACAGTATCGCTTAAATGACCTCATGAGGAGAGTGGCAATGGGGCTGAGATAAACATGCAGGCATGGTATGTACTGCACACACAAATACACACACAAAATAAAGTCTCTGTAGTGCAGGAGCAGGTCCATATTGATCATTCATTAATATTTAGCAGCCTTACTCTGTGGTGAAGACGTTCAACAGACTGAAGGAGGAGGCAGGGGGGTTCGGAAGCAAGACGGGAGAGAAAGGAGTCTGAGAATGAACTATGAGATAGACTGGAGAAGGAGCACAATGAATGAGCTTCGAGGTAGAGGAGAAGGTCAGTCTATTTCTTTTTAACCAGGACTAAGAATTAGAAGAGAGGAAATACGACAATTGAAGTGAGGAAGCCAGAAGTTAGGAGAGAAATTGAGCTATAGAGACCTCAAGACCTCTCTCCTATTACTGCTGAATCCTAAAAAAGGCAGTTAGAATCCCTGAAACACAGAGTGCTCAATGTACAATGCCGCATTAACATTATTTTCTGCATACAACTTGTGCATAACTTTGGCTGGACTGTTCCAGCAGATGGAATGAAAATAGTACTACAATGCAAGTCTAGCAAAACTAAGGCAAAACATTTGCCTTCGTGAGTAAGATGCACTTAAATGCCGGTTCAATCGACTATACAACTAAATGAATGCAGTGTGATGCAACAGTTCTGTATAAATAATTCCTTCTTTTTGTTTTAGCTTTTAGGAAGGTTTTAAAATAAAAAGAAGGCAATAGTTTGTGATGTTGTTATATTTGATTGCATTATACAGAGAGGAGTTTCCAATATTTTATCATACATACAAAAAACTATATATAACATAACCACTTATCTGTGTAGCCCTACAGGGAAGCCTGTCAGCAAAGGGCTGCATGCATCTGTAATATACTCTTGGCATTCTGAACCAGCCGTTCCCAAACTCAAATGAGGAGTCTGTTGTGCACTTAGTGTAGTTAGCTTCTGTTGTTTGTTAGCTTGTTAGCTTGTAACTGTCAGTGACTGACAGCTATGATGGCAGTGTGTTTTCTCTCTGTACTGACATTCTGCTCTGAGCCAGAAGTTTCAAGTTTCTTTCCTGGCTTTTACATATTCGACAGCGATTGATTTACAGATTAGTGATGTACCTGATCTAACTTGCATGGGATACGTTTGTATCATAGATTTCATGGAAGTGCATAGACATGTCTGCCTTCAGGAGAGGAATGTGAAAACACCTCTCTAGTGACAAACTTTGCTAAGACACAAGTCACTATAGTCAATGTGAGTCATTTTTGGGGACATAAACATATAAAAACACATTTTTGAGTGGAGGAAATCTTTGAGCTGGGTTAAAAAAGGATTAAATATAAAGTAATAAATTAAATAATTAAATTATAAGTGATTTTGACATAATGCAACTCAAACAATATTTATGGAAATGATTCATTCAAAAGTTTAAACTTTTAAATGAATCATTTCAAACTGATATTGAAATTGAATACTCAGCAGGTTTACACGGACAAAAGCCTTCATCTGTGTCCACTCACCATCATTGAGGTCCTGCAGCAGGCTCTCCTGACCAGAGAAGTCCAACTTGACTTTGATGCTGACAGTCAGTGTCACGGCTTGGCCAGACTTTAAAGGCAAGTGAGACAAAGCCTCCTCCAGCTCCCAGCTCAGGAACTCCCCAAACACTTTCTCTGCACACAAAAGTGGGATAAGGGCAAATTAAAAACAAACAAATGAAACAGAAACAGATTTTGAAAATAAATAACAGGGTATTTCTGAGCGTGACGATACCTGCTGGGATGAAAGATGCCAAGAATTGGAAAACAAAATGACAGTGCAGCTTGTGGCCAACCGAAGTCAATTTGCAAACACGAGCATTTAGCAGAAAAAACTCACGTTGAGTTGCTGTTTATTATTCGTGAAAGTCAAAATGAGATGGGGAAGAAAAGAAGACAGCATCTCATTGTGCCTGTAGCTTTCCAGAGCAACAAAGGTCCTGATTGGCCTTCTAAAGTAGCTACGAGTCCTTCGGCTTTTCGTAACTAGACCTGACTTGCTATACATCTACCTGAGACGAATGACTCAGCTGCAGCCACTTCAGCCAGGAGCATCAAATGAATGATACACCACCTGAATAAAGCATGTGTTTCGTCTGTGCAGGTGAGCCATTCCTGCTCTAAGGAACTGCAGGAACAGCAAGCAGGTTGATTTTAACAGAAGGGAAGATGCAAGCTCATAGTAAGAACAACAGTTTACACGTCCCTGGTTGATTCATAACCCAAGCCTTTAATGCCCTCTAAGAGGATATGAGTGTAGGCAGCATTAAATACAGATTTTTGTGAATAACGCTCTACTTTAAATATTCATAAACTCAGAGCTCCTTGCAGTGAATAAAACGACAGAAAGAAAGAGAGCAAGGCAATGGGGGAATGATTTAAAAGAAATGGGATTGGGAGGAAAATACATTCACTTAAACATGCATCACCAGGCCTTGTAATTCAACAGGTAGACAGCCAGGATTGTGGATGACATTATTATCATCACACTGCTAAGCTATGAGTCACGAGAAATGGCAGCCACAATGACTGTTGAGGAATATTTCATGTCTTATTTTAAGTTAACCATTAGACATTTCCATACTTGAAAATACAATATGGAGATCACGTCAGTGCTACTTCAGGGCAAATATGAAACAACCTCTGTTTCAAACACAGTCCGGAACACTTAGGTTCGCTAGTTTTTTACCTGTTTAGCCTCTCTGGCTTTGGCTTCCATGCTTTTCTTTTTCCCTCAATAAACCACCTGTTAGGAAATGTAGTGTAGGGGCATTGCAGTAGACATGGTAGTACATATGACAGGCATCAGTCAAGACAAATCAGTCTGTGAATCGCCACAATTCTACAAATAAATACTCAGATTTAGGAGTCAGCAAACATTCCGATTCTCCAAAACTAATAGGGGAACTAAGGGTTCTGGGTGTGTCCAAGTCCTGGGTGTGAAGCAATCAATACAGTGTCAACAGTCGTAATGGATTAGCATAGCATAGCACTGTAGACAAGTACCTGGGGGTGTACTTCAATAATAAGTTGAACTGGTCTAGAAACGCAGAGGCTGTCTACAAAAAGGGTCAAAGTCGACTCTTTTTCCTGAGGAGGCTGAGGTCCTTTAATATTTGCCAATGGCCAGTGTGATCTTCTTCGCTGTCACATGCTGGGGCAGTTTTATATTTTTGTTTTTACAAATATATGTTATCTGTATAATATTGCTGTTGTTAAATATGTTGTTTGTATAGCTGGAGTTTGCAACGAAAACAATTTCCCCCTGGGATTATTAAAGTATTTCTGACTCTGATTCACAAGGTAGAGTCACCAAAGAGAAACATCTGACCTTTACACTGTCAAACACAGCAGGCCATGAGCTAGAATTAAACCACAATTATATGAACTGATTAAAGTCATCAAGATTTACAAGAACTACAACCAAACCATAGTCTGTATTAAATATAGAAGTAGTCTCCATGAAGTCACCCATAGGATTCTGAAGAGCCAAAAAAAGTTCAAAGTGGACAGCTCCTGTTATCTATATCTTGGCAGTGCCTGCTCAGCCTAACTCCCGGCTAATCCTGGCTTAATTGAATTAAAAGGGTGAAGAGTCACAATCGTACAGTTAACCGGGGAAATTATCCATCGAGTCCACAACCGTTTTTTGTAGAAGGTTGTAACAATGTTTATTTCTGCTGTAATGTTGGGAATTTTAACACTTTTGGAGTCAGTCTCAAGTGGCCATTCAAGGAACTACAGTTTTTGGCCCCTCTGTGTTGGCTTAATTATTGTCTTGCCTCTTGGACAAAACACTAAGACACTAAAATAACTTTCACTTCACAATGCTTGTTTGTGTATTTTGTGTTGTGTTTTTCGATAGTTTACTGGCATTGCCTCGCCTGAATAAGTGAGAAAAAAAGAACAGAGCCACACTGTCACACAACAAAGGCCACACACACACACACTTAGCTCAGGATTAATGGTGATGGATTTTCTATGTCACAATGGTGTGGAAAAAAAACAAAGTCGGGAAAAGTAGATACAAATAGCTAAATCCCAATCAACAGGGAAGCTGTGAGGAAAAGCTCACTGCACAAGTAAAGAGGTGCTAGTCAAACACCAGGCTGATGTAGTAATTACCAGCTGGACAAAACAACATTGGATGGTACTGGATAATTCTACATGTCTAAAGTATACAATAGCTGTGCATGGCAACTAAGGCATGGTTAAGGAACACCTGTGGTTACGGTTAATGAAGAGGGGACTGCAGCTACATGATGGGACAGCAACTCTGTTGTGCTGCATAAAAGTGAGACTACACTCACCACCCCGACCTCTGCACTAAATGAAGCGTACACTATCTATTTCCTGTGTTGTTACCAGAGGTCGCGTTAAACAAATATTTTATTGAGGGATTTTATTATTTTTTTTAACAATGACGGAAAAATCTGAAGGCCATCCATCATTTTGACAGATTAGAACACTGAGGGCGATCTACCATAACTTTGATTTTCAACCCGTCAAATTAAAGTCTCAGCACAGAGTAATGGGAGGAGAGTTTACAGAAAAGACGATGGTGAAAGACTTGGTATCAAAGCGAAAAGCACAAACACAATGCTAATATGAAATCTGATAATGTTAATAAGGCAGTCTGTAAACTGTAAAATCCAGCAATGCAGTAATGCGGTCAGAACGCAATGCAGCTGCACCCACTCCGCAGTGCAAGCTTGACCAGAGAAGCCAGAGAGAACAGATATTGCTGATATCACAGCAACTGATTTTCCAAAGTTTCTTTAAAAAGCCCAATAACCAACATTCATCTGCTTCATATGGTGTTGACCGCAAGGTCGGCATCTGTTCATCTTTTCTCTCCATGCCTTTATACAGTAAGTGCATAATCTATGATTTTCTTCTGTATGTTCGTTTATTAAAAAACAAATGGACAACAAATAATACCATTGAATATGTCTTTTAATTATAAATATTAATACTATGGGTAATACTAGATTATGACGAATTTACGACGTACTTATGAATTACAAATAAACAGCCATTACAGGGGAAGTGATGTAGTTAAATGAGAAAGAAGGACTGCATAGGCAGCTGACAGCCAGCTCTGCTCATGGAAACATAATCACTGAAGCAATATTACTCTCCCCTTCCTTTTTTGCAGACTGCACAGTGGAAAGTCTTTTGTCCTTATAAACCTTTTGATATGAATGTGCATAAGTGTTTTATGAGACAATTGAGCTGAGTTAATGTTTATATCCAAACAGGAGCAATTTGGTAGCAGGGAGGAACAAAAGGTCTGTTGGAAGCTTATTCTCCGCTATTCAGAGACAACTCGGTTTATGGATATTATTTGGATATGATACCGTATATTATTGCATTAAGTGTGTTTCTGTTATCTATAAGGTTTTTTATGAATAAATATTGTTTTTGAGAAACTGATCTCCTATCTCATGTGTCATATAGCTGTGGCTGTGCTGTGGCAGAAAGAGTAATGTTTGTTTTGCTGCAGATGTCTTCCTATTGTGACTCTTCATCTTTTATTCATTCAGTTCTCACAGAAAACACAGAGGGCTTCAGAGAGGCCTTCTCAGCTGTGGCCTGTCTAAAGCCACTGCCGGGTTAAAACTCCCGAGGCACAGGTAGGTGGAGACAAGGTACTATAATGACCAGGAATGGTAAGTGCTGTCACTATTGTGCTGTTGTGTGACACTACAGCCTCTTAGTAATCAGGCATGCAAACAAAGCACAGCATCACAACTCATAGTGCACACATGACTGAGGTACCCAGAGTTTGAATGTAAACAAGTTGAGACAATTTTTAGACGGGAAAGAAACAAATGCATTACGCATAATGTTCAAGAAAATCTTTTTTTGAAGTGTGGTTGTATGAAGTACTTATCCATAGTGCATTACTTAGCACTCTGCCAGTTTGGAGAAGCAGAAAGGAGTACTGACACAGAAGCTGCTGTGGACGGGAACAGCAGTCAAACATACTTAGGTCACCTTAAAAATGGCACCTAACACGTCAGTATTAGTTATTAGTCGTAGTATACGCTATATTTCAGACATGTGTTTCTCCCAGAATTTTAACCTTTGTAATTATTTAAATGAATTGTCACACTTATTAAAATCTGAAGTTGAATGATGACAAGTGAGAAACCACAGATGACCATGTTTACAGTTAGGTACATGTGATGACCTATGTACAGCCACAGCCTTGCGTAATGTTTGCACGTAGTGACAGTTGACACTGTTGAAGAAATTGAAAGTAATTGGTAAAGTTGAAGTACGTCTTTGCCAGAGCAGATAAAAGTATTGATATGCAATCAGATGATGAAGGGCCAATCTCCATCTATTTATGGTAAGATACAGTAGTAAAGTTCACGCATGTGCATCCAGTTTCAAAATGGATACTGAGTTTCAGAATTGAGGTTAAAGGGTAAAGGCTGCAGTGGAACTCTTGACAAATCTTAACAACTCAAGAAAATAAAAGTAAAACGGATGATTGGAGTGAACTCAGTTCAACTTCCTACCTTCAGAGAGCTGTATGCATTGAGAAACAACTTTAATATGGTACTGTTTTAAGTGGATGATGCCTCTTTATTAATGGAGTGAGGTGGCAAAACACCAGAAAAAATTTGATTTGCCAGATTAAAAATACACATTTGTTAAAATGTGGTAATCTTGTTAAGGACTAGGCTTATTTAAATCACTTCCCTTGAAACCACAATTGTTTCAGAAGTTATGGCAGCAAAAAAGATGAATTTACATATAATGGAGTAAAGAACTGGATGATCAATTGCACTGCAATGCAATTAGCAGGTTAGAGTGGTATAATTCAGCTCACAAGGCTGTTCTTCCACTGAGGCAATATGTGAGCCTTGGCTGAACTGTCACACACTCAGAAGAATTTACAAAAGACTCCATCAAGTATGAGGGGGACACTGAAAGACATCGTTATTCAATATGACAAAAACTTAGAACACAGTGTTTTTCTTCTCCCTAACAGAGATGGGAAACATAAGCTGCAGTATGACTGCAATGCAGAGATAAGTACAATCTAATATGTGTGAATTATCAGGCTCTAGAACAAACTGGGAACAACAGTCTGCAAATACAAGGGAATTCAAAGGCAACTCATCTACCAGCAGTTTTAAGGGGTCACTGTGGTTAGCATTCTGCCATGAACACTGTTTCTGAGCTGACTACAAGGTAGCATAACAAACTCTTTTTAAACTTTAAAAAGTAAATCTTAAGAGAATAGCTCCATATCCCTCCTGACTCCCAAAACAATACTTTACACAGGGATTAAGAACTCTTGCAAGATAACAAGAGTTTTTTTTTCTCTTCCTCCTTCAAAGTTAAAGTTCTTCCCAAACAAACAAACTAACCACGGTGGTCTTACTCTTGAGGGGGTACATAGTGGACTGGAGCTTTAATGTAACCTACTAAATTGCAAGCAGTTGCGTCTTGTGTCGTTGTCACCACCTGCTCCTGCCTCACCTGCCAGTAGCTCCTCACAGGACGCTGATTGGTCGGAGGACTTCAAAGCACAAAATAATTTTTGGTGCCTGACGAGATGGATTTCCACGTGACATGTGACCGTGATTCTCGTGTTATCACAAGAATTCAGCTGCCAAGCAAGGTCACAAAAATATGGGGTACCATCACCAACTGAAAAAATGTAAATAATAAATTTCTCCCTTTTGGTTTCTGATTAACCTTTATCTCAGCAGACAGAAAATGCCAATCAGGAGATCTAAAATCAGTTTTTAAACACAACAAAATTACTGGTCGGTTTGACTACAGAAGTCTTTTATAAATAATCATCGGCCCACCTCCGACCTCTAACCCCCGCAACTTCACATGATAACAACAGTGCTGCGAGGAGAGAGACACAGACCCACAGACTGAACTGTACTCTGAGCCACATGCATGTGAATGAATAAGTCCAACCATATATTTCTCCCTTTTCCCTGATGGTCTCAATAAGTCGCTAAATTGGTCTAGCTTTTTATAAATAAAGTTGCCAAGGAGGTCGCAAAAAAAAGCGAGACAGTGCCCGCCTGTGAGTGCTTTGGGACGGGGAAGGGGCTCACAGCAGCACCCTCTGCTCGTTGAGGACAATAACTGCAGAGTGATTGGTGCATCAGAGTCCAAAACGACACAAAAGTCTCCACTAACACCAGAAACAGTCGGCGGATTTCTCTCTAGGATGGATGAGGATTTGGGAAGTCTCCAGATTTGGCGAGAAAGTCTGGTGTTTGTATTATGATTCCACACAACAGCGTCTCTCCCTCTCTTCTTCTCCCTTGTTGGTGTATTTCTGTAGCAGTTACAGTGCCACATCCAGGTCTGGCATGTGTACTACAGCGTTTTTAGCCGGTTTCACTGGTTTCGTGCAGACGCAGATATTTCTTGAGCCGAGTCCATGTGACAGAAAACTTTAAAACTTTAAGAATGATGGAGAAAAAAAGGTTGTTTTTGATCATGTGGACGTACCCTAAATTTAAAACATTCAGACACACAGAAGCTGATCCTGCATCAAAATGGCCTACAAAGGTCTCCCTAGCACAGATGTGATACACTTAATTTGATGTGAAATTTGACTGTTCTTTAGATTAGGAGCAGAGGGTGAGCTGTGAAGAAGCCAGAGAAAGGACCAGGGCAGGTAAAGGAGCTGAGCATCTTACTTCCAACTTCTTCTTTGTCTCCAACAGTGGAGATATATATATAAATAAAGTCTTATACTGTATGAGCTAAAGGGGACAGAAGAAAGTATATAAAGACTTCAAAGGCTTCCAAGAACAAGTGCCACTGGTCACTCCACTGCCCTGGATGGGAGCCCAGTGAAATGACACGAGGGAGAAAAAATAACGGGATAATCAGAGGAATATAAGGAAATGAATAAGTTACTGCCTGACTCTGGAGCAGATAAGGACTTAAAGGACAGTTAGGACAGACTGAAGGAAAGATAGAGCAGAAAAAAGAGAAACTTGAAAACAAGGATGAAGACGATGATGATTAATTCATAAAATTTTTTAACTGGAAAGTGACAGAAGAAAAAGCTTTGTTGGTGGTTCCTTTGTCAGCCAGTTTTATCTTCTACAGCTGAAAATGAAAATTTTTACCATATGTTTGACCTTTGGCCTCCGACCAGCCCTGCATCTTTAAGGAACTGCGAGAGAAAACGGTATAGAGGGAAACGAATGACAGAAATGTTCATTAGGGCTGAGCACATTTAAAACATATAATAATAATAATATTATTAATAAATTATATATTTGAATGTGTTTTTCAGTTGAATTACATTTAAAGTTTAAGAAAATCAAAGTTTTTTTTAAGTTCAACAAACGCATGATACTTCCAAAGTTGATGACTAATTCTGTTGAGTAATTGTGAACTCAACATAGACCAAAAATATTTGTGAATATGATTTTTGCTATAATTGAGCAGCCCTTGTCAGAGGTCAACTTCACTGTGACAACACAATGTTTCAGTCAATTATTCAACAACATAACTCAGGAACAGAAGGGGAGACATTTGGTGGGATCCTGACTTGGTGACACTAATCTTCACACTGTGATGATTGGATAGATCTTCTGCGCTGTAGGGTTGAAGATGTATGTGAAGAGTCCATGTTTTGCCAAAAAATACACTAAATACATTGTAGAAAATTCCTCAAAAGTCTTCATTACATATCTTATGTAGGTCTGGAGAGTTTGGATGTAAACTGCAATGTGTACGGTTGAATGGCTGAGGCATACATGAGCAAGGCACTAATTCTAGTTTTCTATTTAATATCAGACATTTTAAGGCTTTTAGTCGTTGTATTGTAATAGTTACTATTGTGGAACAATCTGATCACAATCGTTGTGGTTTGAATCATTTCACTGGTGCATTTGAAACATTGATTGTTGAATCGAATTGAATTGCTTTTTAGCATAATTAACCAACCCTTGTGCACTGTATTAGTATTCTGTCCACATCTGTGAAGTCACTGAGTTGGAGCATTTACTTGATTAATTGACTTTGTTTTTTTATCTTCAATTATTCCATTTGAATATTAATTAATGACGGTTATAGTATAAGTTAGAGCTAAGCACACTATTATAATTTCGAGGATTCGAGGACATTCGTTGAGGTTCTAAGTGTTTGTCGAAAGTCTTTGGGTGAAACTGCAGATGGTGTTTTTCTAACTCAGGTCTACAGAAGTCAGTTCTTTTTCTTTGTTCATCCAACTCTGAAAACAACATTCCCTTGGAGGCAAAACTATATTTGCAGCCTAAATCATTTCCAACCACCACAACAGTTCCATTTCAAAGAGAACTCTTGTTAACAAGAGAGACTACATTGTACCTTGGAGTCCAGCAAGCAGGGAGCAGGGGATGGAAGGAACAGGGAGGCTCTGCGAGGTATACAGACAGTCACTGGATAACTGTGTTCAAATAGCAGGCTATTCTAACTAGAGTTCTGTACTCGTTAGCATTAGCAGGCTAATTCATATCCACCTTAGAGGGAGGGCTTGATGGGGCTTCTGTACAGAAGTCCTCAGGCAACAAGAGAGACGCGGTAATTCTCTCACCACACTCCCATTGGGCTATAAATTGGCTGGACAGCAAAGGTTTTTCCCACCTCTACACAATAGAGAAATTTCTTGACATGCTTGTGAGAGAAATGCATGACAAGTCAGAAAAGCATACGTGAGCAATGCAAGACTGACAGAAGCTGCCCCGCAACGTGGGAAAGTGGTTGTCTATTGCAGAGGGACAGTGTGTGCAGGTGTTTCTGTGTGTGAAGCCTATACAGAACTCTTTGTGAGTGGTGATATTAACTTTGTGTAGGGCCTTGTAATAGAGGAGATAATTGGGTGTTGAGTGTGTGTTGAGATTTTTAATAAACAGTGTTTATTTTTGTTACATTCTTGAAAGTTTTTATATAGTGTTTATTATCATCTGGTTCTGTTGAATATACTGTAGCGTAATATGCAAATAGAAACACTAGGCTGCTACTTAAAGATCCCCTCTAGACATGTATTTATATACATATACAATATACAAAAAGTCTTCTTGGAACCATAATGTGTGAAGTATTAAATTAATTTATCATTTAAATCATTAAAAGGGGAATCTACTCCTTCTGCCTCATTAAAAATTCATCAATCTATGAATACATGGATTTGAAATTTGATTTTGTAATTATTGTAAACCACCTGTTCGGACTGTCCAAAGGTAGCACTGGGCCAGGAGTTTTCTCATTTATCTCCTCATCAAGAAAATACAATAGAGTTGAATGTTTTTGAAATGTTGCTGCCTATTTTAATTCTGAAGCTGTGTGTTTTTTTCCACACAGACAGTTAGACAAAGACAAGAAAGCAAGAGAGACAGACAGACAGAGCAAGTCAGAGTGAGGGGGGGGGGGGGGGGGGCTGCAGAGATCTGAGGACCTGGGCAGGTGTTGAACAAAGAGAAGGAACACAAAGTGAAAAGCCACAGGGGCATGAAAGATGTGGAATGGGTAGTGACCTCTGTTTCACTGCAGACATTGGGACCACAAGAGGCTGGAGCAGAAACTCGGTGGGTGAAGTACATCAAAAACATTCCCGACATGTACGCACATCAATGATTTCAATACATCATTTGTTTCAGCATGTTTCACCTTTTAAAGGATATCACACTTTTTGCACATGCTATTAATCCACATATGGCCTTTTTCCACTGCACGGTACGGCCTCAACTCAACTCGAAGTGCCAGCCCAGCACTGCAGTGGTTTGCTACTCCTCTGCAGCAGCTGACTGTTTGAAGGTGTGTCATCAGCAGCGCATTCTTTTCAACAATTAAGAAGAGGCAGTTTATTAAAGTACAATTCAGTGAAGTAGTGATGGATTCTAATCAGACATGTAGCATTTAAGATGTTTTCTGTTCAACAGTAGTTGCTTAGTAAATCTTCAATAGGCTTTTTAGGTTTTACCAAAAATGTTTTTCGCTAGTCAGGGGGTACTTGGCTGAAAAAATATTTCAAATGGGATACATTATTGAAAAGGTTTGCGAACCACTGGTCGAGAACAGCTCCACAATTAAATAATTTAATCCCCATTCAAGTTAGCCAGAGCGCTAAACTGGAAGTAGCCTGCTGGACGTCTCTAGAGCGTCAATTCTATGGGCCCCAACCTTGTTGAAGCAGTGTCATTAATCAGGGTATTTTCAGACCCAGCAGTTCCGTTTTTTCGGCTTCATGTGCCACAGAGCAACTTCCATAGGAATAAACAGGGCCATCCTCGGACACTGTATCCAGTTCTCTTTATACATCCATGTTATGTACTGACACTTTCTGTTTATTTAGTCATTAACATCTGAAATAAGAGCTATTCAGAACTAAAAAAACAAGGATCCACAGATGTGGATTAGTCAGTGTATAGGGGGACTAACCTTTGGTGCTGACAATCTTAGAGGTGAGCTCCAGAGTCTCGATGTCCTCAGATCCAATGTTCTCCAAGGTGATGGTCATCTGCTGGGTCTCTCCATTGAAAAGCTGGAGGGACACGGTGCTGGACAGTTCCTCTTTGGACGTTGGCTGAGGCGTGTAGGCTGACCTGTTTAAATATGTGGAGGACGGAGAACTTTTCAGTGATGACAGAACGTAAAACTGACTTTTGTTCCCTAAAGGGGTCAACATGATTGAAGACTTCTAAGAAAACTCAAGAGATGTCAGGCCTGTCATGGCAAAGGCAGGTCTGATGTGACTTCGGATGTTTCAAACACTTCCATTATACCTCGATCATAATTTGAAGAGCGGGTCTTTAGCCATTAATCAACTAGATATGTGTGAAGACAGATACAGTATTAAATAATCTCTCTCATGTTTTGATGAAGATGATAAGTGCTTTTAAGTATCTCATTATCTGGACCGTCATTTGTTGATGGCTTTTTTTTCTCCTGCAGTGGGTGAGCCGTCCTGAATGATTTGTGGGATTTTCCATCAAACCTCATCTGAGTTGTAGTAAAAGTGTGTCCATTAATGAATAATAACTGCATTTTCACACCTATAGTTTGTCTGTTCTGGTCTGAATCAGTTGATGAACTTGGAGTATTTTCCCTTTTGGTTCGGATTCTTTTCACGAAATGCATCACTATAAACCACGTGAGAACATTCACTCTGCTTTCACTCTGGACAGATGCATCTGGGGAGAGGGCAAGGACAACTACAAGAAGAAGGTCCCGTAGTCTGGACTAGTTAATATTTTTGACTACGGTCAAGCTAGCCATCGCACACATATCCATGGTCAAACCGGATAATTTCATTTGAATCATTTTCCAGTTACGTTACTGCTCTGAGGCTTTGTTCTACTCTGCCTGTGTCAGTCTCGAACTTAAGGCTACAGTTTGCATCCTCTGCTGCCTACACTGAAGCAGAATACTGTGCCCCTTTACCAGGGCCAGCTTAACACAAACATAGAAATCCTAACCAGGACTACTCACTCAACATGCACTCCGCTGGCTCCCTGTCCTGCCCAACCTTACTCCCCAATATATTCGAATCATCCCATCTCCCAATCCATGCAGACATCTTCAATCCACCTGCTGCCTGTCTCCCATCTAGACAACCAATTTGCCATTTAAAAAACAGACCATCCCACCCAATCTGCTTAGGAGAATGATTGAGCGTCCAAGAATGTCCCAAACAAACATCTGCTGTCAGACAAGGGGCCGTATTCACAAAACATTTTATCTTAGCGCTAAGAGTTTTCCTAAGGAACACTAAAAATTCTTAGTTAGGAGTAATTTCTTCAAACCGATTCCCAAAGCCTCTGAGACCAACTTTTACTAAGGAGTGGGAGGGACTCCTAAACTAAGACTAGAGGGTAGGGTTGACCTCGTTGCTCTGGTTGACATCATGTTCATCCATTCTATGCCAACATTGAATGAATTGCTGCACTATGTGGGAGCTGGTATAGGTCGAATTGGTCTCTTTTAATAAACTCAGATGTCACTAACTACGTTGTTGACGCTTCGGTTAGGGTGTAGGGACTCTTATCATGCTACTGCAGAGGTTTGGTGTTATTCGGAGCAGTGTTAGTGGTTAAAAAAGACGTTTGTATGCGTTCAACTCACCGCCACGAGCTAATCCGTGTTAGCCATATTTGGCTGTTGGCGACTGATAGTGACTATCCCGGATTTCTCTGTTAGTCGTTCGTGCACGAAAATAATAGTCTCAATGGCTTGTATTTGCCTAAAAAGAGCATGTGATAGTTTTACACCGGAAATTCACTTTCACTTTGAGATGTTTTGTGAATATGGCCCAAGATCCCTGGCAACAACCTCCCAAGGAGACAGATTCAGGACCTGCCAAGGCCCCTGCTTGGCCAGTCTCCACAGGTGGGGCAGCAGCTCAAGCCCAGTGTGTGCTCCTGGAGAGGATCAAACAAAGAAACAGCACATAATTGGAGCTTGCCCTCTCCAAAGACTAAAAAAAGGATTAGTCACCCTCCATACAGCTGATCAGGAGGTAACAGCTTGCTTCGAGGACTTTGCATTGGCTAAATAAAGAGGACTTAATAATAATACATTTATTTATCCCAGGAATAAGAAATCATACCTGGGATGAATGAAAAAAACATCGCTCAACACTGGCCACAAGCCTTGTTTCATAAGTTATTAAGAATGGTCAGGGGATTGTGCACGGTATTGATGAAAGGCTCACTCTGCACACAGACGGCAGAAGACAGAATGTCGGTTTTACTCATAATAGCGCTTGATTCTCAAGACCATTCAGCATAAACGGTACGCAGCAGTGAGTTCAAACGATGTGTCTTGTTGTAGAAACGCCTACAGCGGACGCTTCAACTTTTGAAGAGCTGCTGGCATCAGTTTTTGCAAAGTAATGCAAATACTGGAGTATGAGGGAATGTATAATATGAAAGATCAGTGCAAGTGTTCTCTATGACTTCATCATACCTCATTATACATGGACATGGTCAAAACTTTAAAATGCAACAAACACTGTGCCTGAGGCTAGAATTACAATGGCATTACCAACAGCCTATTTTCTGAGCTTGACAGCGGTCAACACAAAAATAACTCTTCACAATGTTGCTGACATTTCAAACGCACATTGGAAGTTGTAATAGAGCAATTATTTCTAACATTTTTAAACCAAGAAACTGAATTATTTAAATGTTTTTGCAACTATACCAGCAACACAGATGACTTGCATTTTAGCAGATATTTCTCTTCTTTAAAATCTGACAGTAAAATGATTCCGTAAAACCCGACTAAAGGCATACAGTTGTCTTATGCTCTTAGCATTTTAAAATGTTAGAAATAATTCAAGCTAATGTTTAACACTGATGTTTGTAATGCAGAGAAAGAGAAATTGTAAGAATGCAGCTCTGTGCTGGAGGCAAAAAGATATCTGAATCACCTCTTTAGCTGGGGTCAGAGCTAAAGGTCTAACTGTGGACCCAGTGAGCACTCAAGAGACCAGCTACCATATTGCATTTGTATTCTATTTGCTGTATGTATCTGCTATGGTACTCTTTCAACACTGGAGAATAAAAAGATTTTCCACATCAAAAGCTGCTGAAGTGCTGTACTTTAGGCATGACCTTAATAGTGGATTTTTCAGCCGCTCTGCTGTCAGAGTGATTTACAACACTCCAACAGGGTGCTTTACTAGTAGTAATTTAACCCATGATTACTCCTCTTATGCTTCCTACTTTTACTGCATTGAAAATGTTATTTCACCTGACAGCATGTATAGAAACAAATTCACCTGCTCCTCTGGTGACGACTCCGAGTTCTGACGTTGAAAGAAATGCTCTGTTACAAATATTAGAATATGGGTTTGAGTTAAATGTGCAGTACTGAACTGTTAATCACCGTTTGAACTTTAAATTTGAACATATGTGTAGAACAGTAATCCTGTCATTATCAACATCAATTACCAGGTTATTCACCCTCTGTCTGAAAACGCTCTGTTGGAGCATCTGTCTCTTTAAACCCCCCTCCTGAAAAAGCCCAGTCTGCTTTGATTGCTCAACGTTTCCAGATAATCTGCACTCTCGGTGTCTCTGCACTGTCACTGCAGCCAGGGAAAGACTGTAACGGCTCCGCAGCAGTCCTTTCTACCTATACATAGTATAGATGTGACATCACAGTGGTACAGAAGTCTCGTTTAAAGGCACAGACACACAGAATCTTATTTTATAATATGGGATTTGAAACATATTGACTCTGAAAAAGCTATTACTTTTTGCCACCGACAATGATTGGTTAAACATATCCAGCATCTTATTTAAGAGTGCTTTTTGAATCACTACCAGTTTCAAATAGTACTCATAATCTAGAGTCTATTTTTATAACTACAGTTAATCTGTTAGAGAAAGAATACAAGGTTATGACCTGGTTTCTGAATGACAGGGTTGGGTCCACAAACCGGATCCTAACGTGACTTTAAAGTGTGCTAGTTTGTATGAAATGCTCAGCAGTTTCCAGATTGCATATAAGATAACAATATAGAATCATAACACGTGGCTTTTAGAGCACCCCGTCCTAAAGCATTCTCTTTTTAATTGGGAACATACATAATTTGTAGGGCTGTCCTCGACTAAAGACATTTTTAGTCGACTACCACTACAATTTTGTTGACTAATCAATTAGTTAATTTAATCAACAGATTGGTAAAATAGAGATTATCCAGAAGGAATCACGCAAAAGCACCAATTGAAATCTTGTGTTTTCCAAAAATATGCTCAGAAGATTCTTGGAAATAAATCATTCATTCAGCATGAAAAAAGATTAGAAAATGACCACAACTACTGATAAATCGACTCAACGGCAAAGAGGGTGCAGCCCTATTCATTTGACACAAGAGGATCTAAAGTATACTGATTATCCGGCATCATTCACATGACAAGATTTGTGTGACCCTGCTCAACATTAAACTTTTGTTACTTGTTAGGAAATGGAGTACCAACACTATCCAAGTGCAGTTTGTGAGTAGTAGGGCACTGACACATTTTTCATTGTTTTGGCTCTGTACCTCAGCACAATGGATGAGAAATAAAACCATAGCTTTGAGGTTAAAGTGCTGACTTTCACCTTTAATGATGTTTGAGGCAGTTCACATCAATCGTGGGTGAACAGTGTAGGACTCCTTGCCCTTTTGTATTTTTATGGCCAAAGAGAGCAGTGTGCTTGTCTGTACAGTCAGTCACCGGACCCCAGTTTAATTGCGCATGTGTTTCACTTGCTAAGGTCCTACCAGGACCAAATGACTTCAAATGTTATCCCAAGAAAAAATACAATGATTTTATTCAAGATTATCTTAAAGGTCCCATTTTGTAGAGTGATATTTCCATGTCTTTATTGATCATAAAGCCGGTTGAGGTACTATATAAATAATGTCAAAGTATCAAAACGCTCAATCCACAGAGAAACGCACACAGCTTGTATTCAGAAACTGTGACTTCAAACGAGCCGTCAGGACTTCTGTACAGTTGTGATGTCATAACTAGGGCTTCCCTCGACACAGGATTTTCTTTATTGACCAGTGGTGCATATATATTTATCGAAGACACAGTGGTTAGAGCAGTCGCCCCATGTAAAGAGGCTGAACGTCCTCGAGGCAGAGGCTCGACTCCGACCTGTGGCCCTTTGCTACATGCCCCCCCCCCCTCTCTCTCCCCATTTCCTGTCCATCCTATATGATAAATGCTTGAAAATTTGCCAAAAAAACCCACTAACATTGAGTGAGTGTAACAACTTCCTGTATATGACCCTTCATAATAAAAGCCCTCCAGCCTTCAGTCACATAGATTTTCACAAGAAACGGCTCCTTTGTTATTTGAACAATAAAATATGTAAACATGTTCTATTGGAAAAAACAAAATACAAATATGAAAATGAACATGATATGACCCCTTTCATTATTTCTTTTTTATAAATGTTGGTCCCATTAAATCAGTTTTCCTGATTAAATTAAAGCTGTGTGTCAGAACCTTAATCTGATAGGTCTCGTTTCATATCAAATGAGCTGGTGTTCAGCATTTATTAAATGAAAAGCCTGTCACTGACCTACTTACAGACTGCGCTGCATACTTACCAGATGATCCGGTTAGCTAGTTGTTCAAACATTGCGGGTAATCCCAAACTTTGCAGAGCCACAGATCAGTAGTCTTGCCCGTTTGAATGTTATCTATCATGTTGGTATCATTGGTACAAGTTAAACTAATACCAATAGCTTGAGCTTAAATATTAGAAGCATGAAAACACAGATACAGAGAGTTTCTGACCGTGGTAGTGATGTGCTGAGCTGGAGACGAGGCAGGGAGGGAATGACCTCCACCAAACATCCACTCGTCTTCACACCAGGCAGGCTCTCCAACAGACAGTCACTGGTCACACCAAACGCTGAAGTGTGGTAACCTGGGTTCAAATGCAGAATACAGGAAATGTTGATCTTAAGTGAGTGACGTTTTTCAAGTAGAGAAACCTTCAGTTAAGATCAGGGCAAAAAAATGTTTCTGATACAGCAGCGTATGCAACTGAAATCATCGTTAACCAGCTCCTTTTTATGTGCCAGGGTTTTCAGATGGACTCACCGTTGACGGTGATGTTGCCAGCTGTACGTGGGACGCCAACCAGAGTGACAGGGTACAGGCCAGACTCCGCAGGCAGGGACAGAGCAGCAGGCAGGGATTCAAACTCCACTCCAGATGTCAGCAAACCCTGAAATCAAGATGAGAAAGGATCGGGCTTGATTAAAATATATAGAGGCAAAAAGCAAACAACACAAACGTAAAGTCTATTTTTTTAATAAAGATTTCTTGGCAAAAGAAGTGTGTTGTGAAGAACTCTGAATCTGTGTTTTGTCTTAACACAAGCATACAATTGGGCCACAACTGTAAATGTTTCTTTCAAATTATTATTAGAAACTGATTCAGCAAATACTTTCTGTATGGGAAATAAAACTTTCATCACAAATAATATTTTGTACAGATGTTTAAAGACAGAAAAAACATTGAAACCCTGTTTTAAGAAGTAATGTAACTGACTATGAAACTTCTACAAACAAATCAATCTCTGACAGGTCCTATTTGTCGTGCCAACATTAGTTTTCCCTTTGAAAAAAAGCAGAGCGACATGCTGCTGTGGGATTCTCCAGTTACAGCTCAGTGTGAAGTATCTCTCCAACATGTGATTCATCATCTTAATCTACCTATGATGCCTAGAAGTTGTCAGCATAAAACGGCCATTTCCATTGGGGAAATTTGCTCTCCATAGTGAATGGCCACTTGAGCGTTTGCCTGAGAAGTGATTGGAAATAAGTCCTACAGATCACAACACAGAGGGAAGAGGGATCAGACAGGTTTCAAATTATGCAGTCCAAAGTCCAACTGGGCATTGGGGAGACCAGAAATATTCCATGCAAGGTTTGTTATGCATTGGGAAATATTGAGCTGAGAGTCCATAGGTTTATTCTGATCCCTCTGATGAGAGTTTCTGTAGTCAATTTGAATCAGAAATACCAATTACGGAAAAGAATTACTCAAAGGATAATTCTAGTTTCTTAAAAATTTAATGTCATGCTTTCACAGTTTGGCCATCATTTATATCAGTTAGAATACATTACACTCACCAAAGTAATCGCTTAGATTCGGGAATAAGGCCAGACAATCAGATCATGTTTCTGCAGGACTTCTTTTTTAGCAATATCACTTACTTATCACTTCAGCAATATCCCAGATCTTCAGTTATATTGATGAATAAAGCATTATTATTACTGATAGGAAGGACAGCAAGAACTTCAACTCTTCAACTTAATGAAAATAAAACCCATGTTGTAATAAAGTCCTGAAAAAGCAACCAAGACAGTCTTCTTGACACCCTGTGGTGATGTCAATTCAATTCAATTCACTTCACTTCAACTCTAGTGGTCTTTATCGACTTGGAAAACAAGAGTAAACTTTGGCCAAGCAGTTACATAATCACCATCTATCGGCGACTAGAGATGCACCGAGCCTATACCTGGATCAGATATCGGATGAATGAGGCCGATCCAGCATTCTGATCCAGTCAATACTTGCATTAATATCATACATAGCACAGTAACAGCGATCTAGTCACTTCAATTCTGTTTGCTACACCGGCTAGGGTTTTAAATTACATTTTTAAATATCTGCATTTTACATGGATGTGTTATTTCTTTTTGCTGCTAATGCCCACTTTATTTGTTAATAAATAATATTAAGTACATTTATATCATTTGTTACCTTTTTATTAACAAGGTTAAATGTTAATGTCAAACCTGATGCCTTCACTCACATGACAACGTATACGTTTTTTTTAATTCAACAGTAGTATTGGATCAGTATCTGGTATTGACTGATATGCTCAGCCCAGGTATCGGTATATAACAAACGCAGAAATTAAACAGGGCTGGTTTTCACCCTCCTAACCTGCCAGTTGTCCTCTAAGCTCTAAAACAGTGTTTCTCAAATGAGTGTACGTGTACCCGTAGGAGGACTTCAGGGGGTACATTGTACAAATGCAATCATGTTCCTGATTACATTTGTTCACTGTGAGTGAGTAACCAGTTATAATATTGAACGACAGATGAAAATCAAGCAAATGGATTTGTGCTAAAATACAATACAGCTGAAAAGTCTAAAAAAGATCCTCAGTAAAGCACAAACAACTACAATGTCTTCTTAGTGTTATTGATGCCAAATATGATGACAAAAAATTGGCTTGCCATGAATTCAGTGATGGATTTTAAACATTTGGCATGTAGCATTTAAGTTTGTTTTCAGTGACAAAGTTGGCTTTTTTTCTACCAAAAATGTTTTTCTTTTATTGGTCAAGGGTTACTTGGCTGAAAAAATATTTCAAAGGGGGTAAATTATTGAGCCACTGCTCAAAACTGCTACGGACAGCGGTTTATCATGAGTGGATTTGTTCCCATATGCAAATCCTAATGCTGTTTCTCAAAGAAATTAACTGTAGCAACACAAAGGCTGCATTCAGACCAATTTTAGTCCAGCGTGAAAAAAAACAGCCTGCTCATTTACTGGAATAAGGCTAGTCCAGCGACACAGCGGCGGGGCCACAGAGAGTGCACCAGCAAAAAAAAAAATCACTCTGCCAACCGCCAACAATTCCTCGGATCATGGTAACATCTGGATGGTGGCTGCTGTTGTGTAAAAATATGAGGGCAAGTGACCTTCGAGACTGAAGAAGAGTTTAGGAGATATTAACTACTGTCTGATATTATCTATTGTGTCAACCACAGCACAAGGTTGTGTACTGCTATCTCAACCCTGAAGGTTTCTGTCTTCCTGAAGGAGTACTACAGCTCATGCTTGACATAAAAGTCGCTGCTGTGCTTATCTGGGATCTATCCCCCCAACCGGTGAAGGCAGATGGTCGCCCACCATAGAGCCTGGTCTGCAGCCATGCTAGTGTCTCTGTGAGACTATACAAACCACTGTAAAATGCCCACAGTGACAATGTTTTATATTAAGCAGGTATCATGTTTAAGATCTGGACTGAACTGAAATACCGGACGTATTCAAGTTTTGACTTGTGAACGCTGCTAGATAAAGATACTGAATTTATCTTTTAGGGAGCCTGAATATTTGATCCATTTAGATATTTCGGTCTGGACCAAACAGGTGGACTGAACGACCAACCGGCACTGCCATCCACAGTCACGCTGCTATAGTTGCATTATGTACTACTGCAAAGCCTTGTGAATTATCTGCTTAACCATAATGATGGTCACTTCTTCCAGTTTTCTCCCTCAACATGTCAATTTCAACTGCAGATTTCAGTTAAAGTCTCACTCCAGACATGTTTTAAAGTATTTAAAAACTACTCTGCTATGATTAATATTTTCTGTGTAAAAAAAACTCAGAGAAAGGGCTGGAAGCAAATCTACTCTTTCTCCCTCATTAAGAAATTCTTCATCAGCCCACCACTTCTCATATTTAACTCACGCTAGCTTCTCCGCGAAGTTGACAAGCAGGCCCGAGATAAAAGAGAAGTGTGCAACCAGCCCATCAGGATGACTCAAAACATCACAGAGAATCAGATGAGACTTGCAGAGCTATGTAGATGGCTATATAACGTTAGGGATCTGCAACCAAGTTATCGTTTCGCCGTCCTGAAACTGGCTTCAGTCAGACCCAGACTCAGATGAGGAATATTGTGTCACTAAAATCAGTGACTAGCAGACATATCAGAATGTTAAGTGTAGTTAGCATCTTTTATTAGTTTCTGTTGTTTGTTAGCTTGTAACTGTCAGTGGCTGACAGCTATGATGGCAGTGTGTTTTCTCTCTGTACTGACAGTCCGCTCTGAGCCAGAGGTTTCGGGTTTGCTGGTGTTGTGTCGAAGTTGTCCCCCGTCAAATACTGTTTCCGAAACTAGACAGTGATTGGTTTATGGATTAGTGACGTTCCAACTAAAACTGCCCAAAATACATTTAAAATTGCATTGAAGTGCACAGACATCTCCTCCTGCAGGAGAGGAAAGTGAAAACACCTTTCTAACAACAAACTCTGCTCTGATACAAATCACTATAGTCAATGTCAGACATTTTAGACAGAAACAGAAGAAAAACCCTTTTTTCAGAGTAGAGGGACTTTAACTTCTAACTGTAGTACTCACTCTATTTGTGCAGTTCTTTTACACAAAGACAATATTATCTCATGTGAACCTAGTGACCTCAGCAGTCCGAGAATAATGTGGCTTGGTACAGGCTGTGATGGCAAATTGTCAAAAATGTTTTATTAATGAACACAAATGAAAGACACAGTGTACAGTTGTCAAATTGGATGCACTGACAAAAACAGGCCTTGTCCCCTCAGCTTCATTTGTAGTCAGAAAAGCCCTTCAAGTGGCTTTACAGTTTTCTGTGAATGTGCACTTACGTCCCCCCTCAGAATAACTTTATTTACATTCGCAGTACACGCTGCCTGGTTGCAAGAGGCAGACAGAGATGATGTAATGACTGCATCAATCCCTAACAGCAGACACTACCTCACTAGAGGGAAGGCTGCCGAAGAGCTGAGCCTCTTAGGTGCCACGGCTTTGATTTAAACTCTCCTTGCGTTCACATTATTCGCCTTTATTGGATAGCAGAAGTATCTGTGTTAACCTATTGGAAATAGTTAATTTGCATTCAGCTTTGATAAGGTTAATTAGCCTGTCTCACTAACAATAACGATTCAAGCATTTTCCATTGTATTGTTTGAGCTAGTCTGGACTGACTTCATTGTACAACACGGAGTGAGCAGTTAACCTTTTGTTTTGTTGTAACTAAGGCTAGGATAATGGTGTGATTATTATTTATAATTACGATTATTTCTTTGCTCTGGCACATTACTGCACGTGCGATTGAAACAAAAAAGTCATGCGGAGAAGGCCAAACAAAAAAAAAGCACAGTTTCCAAACACAGATGTTTCTCTTAGTATTCATTTGGCTCACAATCAAACACTACACATTCAGTATAAATCCAGTTTGGCGCTTTCTTATGACATGGTTGGTTTTTTTGTTTGTTTGTTTTATTTGACCACTGGTCCGATTTCCATGAAACTTGGTGGAAGGATGTAGCGTGAGTCAATGAAGAACTCATTATATTTTGGAGCGGTTTCAAATCACAGGGTGGAAAAACAAATTATTTTTCACTTTAGTTGAACATCGCATTTGGCTTTTTGTGCTGAATTCATGTGGTGTCGGAATAATCGGAAAAATGTGTTCCCAACTGGTAAACTTCCCACTGCATTTGCACTGTGAGATAGGGCAGTGGTTCTCAAACATTTATGAAAGCAAGACAATTTTACATATGATTGTACATATCATCATAAATGAGACTAATTTCAAGGCACACTTGGTCAGCCCTCACACAGTTGGAGAAGCACTGAGGTAGGGCATGGCTTGGCGGAGTGCCCCTCTCGTTGAAATAAGTGATGAATCCATCTTTACTGCAAATAACTCAGCTGACCTAAGATTCTGTCATTTTGAGAAAAAGCTAATAAATATCCCACACTTTGTTTGTGCAGAAGCATCGGACGGTGACCCCTATGAAAATGAAAGTACAGGGGTGGGGATTGTGCTAAAAAAGCCCCACTTTAATTGAAAATCAATAAAGCACAGAACAAAGCTGGGTATTAGTGCTGAAATCGTGTGGTGACTGAGAAGGAGTCTTGCCAAACTACAGGGTCACCTTGGTGAAGGAAGATGGAAAAGTGACCGTGTGTGTGTGTGTGTGTGTGTGTGTGTGCGTGCGTGCGTGCGTGCGTGCGTGCCTCGGAGAGCTGGTTTATATACAGCGGATAGATGGTTACTCCGGTCAAACGGCAGTCACTTTGTCTGGGGGGTAGAGAGGAGCTCTTAGCAGCTTGCGTCACCCTGTCTGTCTCTACCTGCGTGACTCTACAACACCACCTGAGGTTCCCCACTGCCATGGAGCCGCGAAGGCCTTCAGCCTGCATCTGTGACCTGATCAGTTCACATGTAGGTGGGAGAAGTTAATAACCTCCTTGTCACTATTTGACCTTGTCCGTTTCACCGCACAGTACCTCTGCACACAGGCAGTTCATATGTTGTGAGAAGTACAGTAACTCCCTGAACTTCAGATGGAACTTCAAATGAGTGCATATGCCTAGAAGGCTCTTCAGGCTCTTGCAATTTCAGTCCCATAGAGCATACTCAATAGAGCCCTTCTCTTGCTGAACCGGCTGACTTCCTGCTGACTTTCAATCAAATAATGTGCTTTTCCTTAATGAAGGGACAGTGGGAGATATTTATAACTGATTGAATTTATTTGAATGCAAAAATTACACTCGTTTTTTTCTCTGCTTTAACATATTGTTTTTTAATAATAAATATTGAATTATTTATACTTTAAACTGATTTAAAGTTCATAAGGTTGAAGGTTCATTTAAACTCATTCAAATTCATTTCAAATCAAACAATCTGAAAATTCTCGCCACTCTATAAGTAATGCTACACTCTGTATTCATTCATAGAACCACAGTTATTATCGTAACCTAAACTGAAGTCCACTGTGGAAAACATGGTGAACGGGCAGAGGGGAATGTCAGAGGTGACCACAGATATTCATTTTACAAAAATATTACGCAACAAGGCAAATCCACCTACCAGAACCTCCTAAGCTCAGTATTGTTTTATCTCCTTTGTTTAATCCATTAAAACAAATTAAATTAGTGCAGAGGGTTAAGTGCCAGACTCTTTTTATTATTAGTAGTATTTTGGGGGCATTTTATGCCAGACCTGACTCTGTGATGTTGCGGTTTATGGTCGGCTTCTTAATCCTTAAACTATGGGGGCATCCCATACCAGACTCTCCCGGAGTAGTAGCTTCCTGGAGTCTTGCTGTCACTGTGAAGTTGTCAGAAAACCTGCTGAGACTCCAGGAAGTTAAGAAACAGTCTGGCACATAAATTCACATAGAACCACAACCTGTCGTTTCTACACTTAGTTTTTGTACAGAGATATTTAAGCAACAACGCATCACAATTGAGAGACTGGCAATAGCAAATGTTTTGGATTGTTTTGCTTGATAAATGATATAATGAGATTAAAGGGAAATCCATACCAAGAACTATAACTATAATGATAGTTTTATATGGGTGCATGAACACTGAAGAACAATGAAATAGAATATATATAGAAGTTATATAAATATTAGTCGACTATTCACTCTGAATGAGGATTAGTAATGGGCAGCCCTAGTCAGAACCCTGCATGTCCCTCGTCTTCTGCATTACGGTTTCCATCAATTTAGATTGCATAAAAGAGGTGGTCAGAAAGGACAGATAAAACATTTATAAAACACTTGATTATTATTCCATTTTCTATCTTCCAATGGACAAATGTCCATTTAAATGGATTTTGGTTGGCTGTCAGTGTTTCTATAGTTCATCAAATTGTACTGAAAGTAATTCCGACGATATTGTTCCCCACTGTCGTCACTGTTGTAGTTCTGCACTCCGCTTGAGTTGGATCAATTTTTAAAACTTTATAGTTAAGAGTTCTTGGTGTGTACAGCCCATAAGGGGTACCAAAATTGCTGTTGTAATTTTTTATTGATCAACTAATCATTTTTTATTCATTCTGATAAATCAAGCCAAGACTATATGAAAGTGAACAAAGAACTGTTTTTCTTTTTTTGACACAGGTTTGACACAAATTTGACTTTGTTAAGTTCTGAATCGTTATTTTCAACTGAAAAAGTCATCTACTGTGTCAAGGGATGAAACGCGTTCCTCTGCTGCAGCCGCACTTTGAGATCTAGTGAGATGATATTTCTCAGACACATATAAAGCTCACTGGAGCTTTAACATACACAAAGGCAACCGTCTGGTGATTACTCCTCCGGTTCAAATTCTTTCCAGATGTTCCAAACCGGAGGCGGCCTGCATTCCCTGTGTCTGTAACAGCATGTGCCGTTATCAGACGACGCAGGGCGGCTAAATCAACCAGCAAGACCTGTCCTAGTCTATTTGGCATCAGCGCCGAGACGGACGGCGCGATTAAGAGGCCGCTGTCTCAGTTTACACTCTGCCACGAAACTTTCACGGCAATTTGTTCTCGACTTTCCAAATAATTACAGGCAACATCACTTTTGACAGGTAGCGCGTTGCGTAAGTGTGTGTCGCTGCTATCTACTGTAGCAGCTGAAAGTAGGCCTGTCCCTGTTGGCCTTTTTTATTGAGCCTGATGATTGCTTTGCATTTCAAGGATGTCCCATTGCATTCATAAACAGACGCGGCAGTGAGCAGAAAGAACAGTATTTTATTTGGTAATCTTTTGCACCCTTGAACCTGACAGAGTGGCTAAACTGGTGTGTGTTTTGAAAAGGAGTGGTAATGGACTGACAAGGTCTATAAAATACAAATGGATGTCGCAGAAGTGCCGGTCTGACTACAGTTGGAGGGCCTTTAAGAAGGAAATGCTCTGAATGTAAAAGGCTGCAGTCACCAAGCAGCTTTTAAACAATACAATTAAAATGAACTGCCTGATGTCTGATGGCTCTTTTTTAAACTTTATTTTGCACTGAAAAGGAGAGCGAATGGCCTTATGCTTACCCCAATATAGAACCTATCTGGTCTGACAGGATGGTGTCTGAACCCATAAAATTAACAGCACTACAGGGGGTGTGCCTCTCCCCGGTGATGTTTTCTCACTGTCAGGAGCGAGAAGACTTTATTCTCACCATCTCTTACAATCATTACGGTATTAAACTGTCAAAAAAAGCTTTTAAGGGATCTTGATTAGGCTATCAAGGATGATTACAAAGCATTATTGCTTGCACTGTTGCAGTTCTTAGGTGGGTGCAGAGGGACTGTTTTGTATTACTACTGCAAGACAAGCAAGTCAGCAACCTTCTGTTTTCACAAGTGGTTGATATTCAAAAATTCAGATTAATCAAATACTGAAATCTCAGATTCTCCTTCAAAACATGTTCTGACAGTACATCGGAAGCTTAAGTGTAATAAATATGTCACTCACCATGTTCTCCACACGAAGTTCGTAAGGCATGGGGTTGTAGACCATTAGCTGCACTTCACAAACATCTCCTTGAACCCACTGGAAGTCTAGTAAAAGAAAAGCATACATGATTACCTTAAAGTAAGATGTTGGTGGTATTAAAAACCATTATAAATTAATGAGCTGAGGAAAATAGCCCATTAGGGCAACATTGCAGATCAAAGGAAACAGTCAGTGATAGATGTACATTTAAAAAAAAAATGTTTAAAGTCTAATTAAATAACACTTTTTCAGATTCATGTTAATTCATGTAGAAACAAACTGAGCGCTCATCTAGTTTGTATTACCCTTCACTTAACCTGCGCCCAGCATCTTTAAAACAGTAATTTTGTCATTTGGGGAAATACGTTCATTTGATCTCTTGCAGCTGCTCACATGTGAAGATTGATACCACTCTCATATCTGTCCGTTCATTAAAAAGCTACAGCCAGTTAGCTTAGCTTAGCATAAAGACCAGAAGCAGGGCAGAACCGCTAACCTAGCTTCATTTCAAGTTTAAAGTAAAACCACCGGCCATCACCCCAAAATCTGACGAATTAATTAGATCTGCTTTGCTCATACATGCACAAACAAAAATGTAAAATGTAGTACTTATATGCAAAATTAAGCTGGAGCAGAGCGACTAAGTTATTTCCCGAATGTCTAACTGGAAACTCAAAAGACTGGAAACAGGGATAAAGGTGGTCTCGCTCTGTTTAAAGATCAGAACCTCCTTAGCTCAGTATTGTTTTATCTCCTTTGTTTAATCCATTAAAAAAAAAAAAAATTAGTGCAGAGGGTTATGTGCCAGACTCTTTTTATTATTAGTAGTATTTTGGGGGCATTTTATGCCAGACCTGACTCTGTGATGTTGCGGTTTATGGTCGGCTTCTTAATCCCTAAACTATGGGGGCATCCCATACCAGACTCTCCCAGAGTAGTAGCTTCCTGGAGTCTTGCTGTCCAGGAAGTTAAGAAACAGTCTGGCACATAAATTCACATAGAACCACAACCTGTCGTTTCTACACTAAGTTTTTGTACAGATTGTACAGTGCCTAAACACCACACAGCAGTTTATAAAACTATAAGCAAAAGTTTTATCATTTTATAGAAAGTTAAGTCAAATTATCTGATTTTAGCTTCTTAAATGTGATTGCACAACAGTTAGCTTGGCCCAAGTAATGTGATTGTTTAAGAGGCATTCTGTGAGTGTTGATATACAGTATAACATCACTGGGACTTGAACTGCTTTCAGACTCTGTCGAGACAGCTTAAAAAAATGTATATACATATATATATATATATATATATATATATATGTATATTTTTTCACAGGGCTAATGCTCTTATTGCAGAATGAGTAGCCTGTAGCCAGGTTCCAAACCATGTAAAACAAAAAACCTTGTGAGAAAAGTGAAGGCAGATTAATGCCCATGATTTTGGAATAAGATATTCAGTAATGTGTCTTCACTTTGGGCAATGTAGTGTATACATGTAATATATTGGGTTGCTGGAGCTGATTTGAAAAGTGAATTGTAAAAGGTATTTTAGCGTTGCATTATCGGTGCCGTATTCAAGCAGATTGAATAAGGTTCAAACACCCTTAGAGAATATCTTGGATTCTAAGAAAACAGCTTAGTTTTACTTTTAGAAAAAAATATGAAGAGATTACAGCTCTGCACTGCACCATCCATCATTCCTGAATGAGATGTTGAAAGGGTCGGTTAGACTGAGACCCTACTTTAGTCCCACTGTAGCCATACCCATCTCCATTTTGAAATGTAATATATTACGTAGTCCATTTGGAGAGTCCATTTCTGTAAATACATCTGCAAAAGCGGGCCTGAAAATCCTAGCTCAGGCCCTTGCAGGAAAAGGGATTTATGGAAGGCAAAGTCCAGCCATGCACCTTGGGAAATTAAGTCAGTCAAAAGAATATCCATGATATAAATGTCTGGAAAGCCCCACACAACCTGAGGTGTGGCTCACAGGCATGCTCTCATAGCCAGGCCAATTAAGTGTGAAATACACCTCACACTCACACCAAACACAAAGTGGATTGCTGCTTTCTTCTTGGTGTTGCCTCGGTCTTCTCTCCTCAAGTGGCCATTGAGATTCTGCACAGATCTTCAAAAGCTTCAGCTCTTTGAAACCTCATCGAGAAAGCACTGATGAATATTTTGAGCCAATGCATGGCTGCACGATTGGTTAAACATTGCCTGTGTTTGGTTCCTTAAAGGGCAAATTATTTTGTCAAACTATCTCTAGTAAACTAACTAAACTATGTGCTGTGAAATATTTTTTTTTTGATCAGAGACAGAACTGAAGATGTTCACTTGTCTTAATGCAATCTACAGAGAAATATTATGTTAAACTATCAGCGACGCTCATCTTTCACACTGAATAAAACATGCACACTACACCTGGGCATTGGAGCAAGAGTCATGCATGTGAAATAATGTGACCCCAGAGCGGGAGGGAACGCATCTGAACATAACTAAAGCCGAGCCTTTGAGCTCTGAGTCATTAGTGCCATTGAAGGAGACATATTTCTGTAAGACAATTAAACAACAGTGTAAATGGAAGAATTGAAATAGCTCATACAATAAAACAGAAATGCTGTATTAGTGTAGTGAGAGTGATTATAAGTTCATTCTTGACTTTAGAAAGTGTAGTGGGATCAAATAATCTTAACTTAAACTCTGTCGTCCTCATGTCATATGTCTTTATGATGTCATATAAACAACTGAGCCTCCTCCATAGACTGATGAACACTGCGGTATGCATCTGAAAGACTCGCAAAAGACGTTCTTGAATAAACTATAATAAAACATCACTCACATTACAAAGTAGTGTAACAAACGTGGGCCTTGATGGATGAAGTTGCAGTACATTGATCTAGATTAGGGTTACAAAGGGTCTGGAAATTTCCAAAAATACTTGTAGGTCTGCTCAGTTAATCAAATTTTATTTTCAATTACCGTTTTGGCCTCCAACGGTTCTTAAAGTGTAATTTCGGCGCAAAATCACCCCGTGGTCTTTTTCGGCACTTACATACATCAAATAAGCCATCGAGACAGTTTTTCTGTGTATAAACTATTAACAGAGAAATGTGTGGCTAAAAGTCACACGTGGCTACTAATGATTAGCTTGAAGCAGTACAGTGAAGGCATAGATTCTGTTTCTGTTGTTGTAAAATTAGCTCAAATAAATCAACTAATTGAATTACTATTTAATAATTCAACAAAACTGTTGATTTTTTTTCATTTCTATTAATAGGCTTTACGATTAGGTCTGCTTATGATATGGTAAAAGGCTTGTTTCTATCTCCATATGACACGGTAAACACAAACTGAGCTAATTACCCCCCTTATTTCCATTTTACTCCTGTTTTCTCCTGTCACATAAATTCCTGTTAATTTTACATGGAAAGTTTCCACCTCAGATATTCAAGATTCAATTTGTGTGTTTTTTTTTAATACTACATTGGCGGTCTGAATGTGGACTACATTTCAGCGACATATAATGGCCAACTACTTTTTTCCCTCATCCTCATGCTGACCATGGATGTATTATACAGTAAGAGCTGGATGCCATAGATACCAACATCTCCAACATGGTGCCCATCCATTTGAATTATAATCGTGAGTGTATAAACCCAAAAAGTTTTCTCACTCCCTTGTTTGCTTCCACATTGTGCAGCTCACTGGCCATGCCTATTAGTTGTTCCTGCCTGCTCAGTCTGGCTCGACCCATAAAACTTTTAGGCTCTTGGGAAAGTTTTTAAAATTAAAAATAAAAAAATAAAATGGTATAAAAACTCAAGATACAAAGAATAATCTAGCATCTTTTTTGCATTCGGAGTGGTCCTGTCGACTGATTTACAGAAGTCTATTTCATAAGGGTGGGGGAAGAAGGCAGTGATTAATCTTCTTGCCTTCACTCTGATTTTCAGCAAATGTAACACGCTCTGCTGGACTGAGGTCGGTTGACTTGGCCAGTCAAGACCATACCACTGTGTGGCCCTTCAGACTCTGTATGTCTAGGATCATTGCCCTGCTGTATTATTCCGATATTGGGAGAAAATGTATGAAAAGGTAACAAGTCCTACACTGCTCACCTACTCTGGATGTGAACTCTCCTAAGTACCCTTAAGGATGGAAGCCAGCACTCTAACCTCCTCGTTTTATTTCAAATCCAATGTGACACGATGAAAAATGTCACTGTCCAAACACTTACTGACTGCACTGTGTCTCTGCCTCCCCTGTGAGGACTAGATGAAGTCAAGTTCACGTCCCTGTATGCCCACATACCACTGTAATAAATAGCCTATCACCCGCTTCAAAGTGAACGGAGAGCTGTGGACTACACATTTCTTAAAGCTGAGTCTCTGAGCAATTATGGAGAAAACCATCTCCCATTAGAGGACCCCTTCTTTTATGGCTGAACATCAGCCTGATTCATAGCATATGATTTAAAGAGCGTGAAAATGCACACATATATTCTCAGTGTCCAAACACCTTATTTGCCAGAGCCTGGCAAAGAATACTAGGCTCTGGTTGCCCATCAGTAAAATGATTTAGTGGGAAGTGATGGTTTACTCAAAGCTGTAAAAGTTTACAGCCGTGGCACGTATCTGAGCATAATGAAGTCCTCAAGAACAGCACTATAGTGTACATATCACTGATGACAAGCAAGTACACACTAGACCCAAATGCAAAAATGTCTTTTCACAATCCCAGCTGTGTTCGAGACATTAATAAGGGCAACTGAGGTTGCAGCAGATATCATACAGCGTGATGTGATTGTGTGTGGAAGCAGAAATAACACTGAGTTCTGTATGGGAGGACACGCCTACACGCGGCTGTGGTGTGATGAATGCATGTTCACAGTTAACACTTGATTTCTACAGTTCCTGCGTGCTGGGAGATGCCTTGAAGGACTTAAAGAGGACTCTTAACTTCATTAGCTGGCAGCTAGCTCTCCAGAGGAACTGGGAGGGATGTTTGAATTAATCTCCAAAGACTCACAACAACATGCTGCACCAGAAGAAAATCTAAACCCTGATCCCAGAAAAGAGCAGCTCAAGAGCGTGGATATTAGCTCTTGTGGTCCAATCACTGTCACACACCTCTAATATGAATTGTTTTTTATTTTTATTTTAGATTAACCAGGAAACAGGGTAAATTAGGACTATAAGGCCCGGCTCTTTTGGTATTTACATTTGATGACAATTCTTCTTAAGATAAATTTACATGTTCAACATTCATGTTATTTTGCACACTTTATGTAAGATCAGCGTTTTCCATGCCATTATATGGCTTAGGCGCACCGCCTTAACCCGCCTGAATGGTATGAACGTAAAAACAATGTGGAGAGCATCTGGATGAGCCGATGCGCGGGACGAGTGTCAGTTGTCTCCTGCCAAGAGCAGGAGTGCAGGAGGACAGAGCTCGCTGCAGGAGTTTCCCTTCATTTTTTAAGATGTTTTTGAAACTACCAAGATAGAGGTGCATGCGAAAGTGAGTATGACAAGGTTAACAGTAACGTTATATCTGTGAAAGTAGCAGTGCAGTGTGTGCTGTGGATTTATCCATATGCCACAACACCTACAGGTCCAAGCCAAGTTCCGTGTCTCGTTCGCAAACGGGTGATTAAAATGAAGGGAGTTAGCCCGGAAGCTAGAGACAATTACAGCTCAGACTCATGAACTTAAAGTGGGCCGTCCTTTAAGGTGAACCAGCTATTCTCATTTTAGTCACAAGCCGCTCCTCCAAGTTTTCCTTTAGGCCCGTTCAGATGATCCCCCCCTCGCTGCAATTGACAACCACCTTTATCAAAGTAATTGCAAGATGTCAACAACAATATGCAAACCCGCGTATGACGTCGTTTGCACCTGAGGGACAATCACTGGCTGTCATTAAAACAAGATTTCCAAATGACCCATCACTGCATTAAAGCAATAACATTATTTTTCTCTAGTGGGCTGTAATGGTTTATTCAAAATACAGCAGGCTCCAATAATCTTCTGCAAAAGAACATAAAAAAGAAACTTTTCTAACACAGGCAAAGAAGACACACTCTGTTCAAAGGCTTTGGCTATAAGTTAGTCTCAAACAACAAATTATAAAGTCTTAAATGACAAAAAAAATAAATAAGCTGAGGTGAAAGAGACACATTTTTACAATAAACCCTAAATAAAAGGTTTAATCGGCATCAATATTCGTCTCAAAATGGACTATCAATTTCAGTTCTCAGATATAATGTTTATGACTTTTACTTTAATTGTTGAGTATGAGTTAGACTGGGCATTGATCTCATAGCTATACTTTGATAAAAATATACTCCGAAGATGTAAACTTCTGCTTCAAAGGAACAGAAATGGACCTCAAAGGGCTTCAAAGTGCTGAGAGATGAAGGGGGACCTGCATGATGTCCCTGACTCAGCAACGGGAACATGCTGCTTCTGACGTCTACAACTTGAAAACCAACGCAATCTCAACTATACCCCCGGCGAATGGAAAGTCACTCACTTTCTCACCACAAGTCAACGACAGCATGATGCTAAATTGCACTTTGTTTGATGATTCTGTATCTGGGATTGCATAAAACACTGAAATGGATTCACTCCAGACGCAACACAAACAAAGTGTAGTTTTTCAAACACCAGAGTTCCAGTCAGGACCGCAGTGACTCACTCCAGAATAGCCTTGAGCCTGTTGCTGCTGCTCACATCCTAAGTGATGAATCAACTGCCTGTTCCTCTGGCAGTTAGGAGGAGCTGTCGATTTAAAATTGGACTAGGTTAGAGGATAGGCTTTGTTTACAAGATGCCATGACAGGAATTCAAACAAAAGGGCCACAATAAAATAAAAACAATAAAATAAAATTGCAGTTGAGTCGAGCAAGCTCCCAATTAAAGGTCCTGTGTGTAACATTTCATGTATTAATAGTTTTTTATTGCCAGTGGGCGAACGGGTTGTTACGCAACTTAAATATTGAGACCTTCCCTGACTTTCTCAGTTGCCTATAACTATAACTATGGATCGACTTCTATGGAAAGGTATGGAAAGAATGTGATGTTTTGAGTCCCTCACCTCTCTTCAGCTCACCCACAGCCAACAGTGATAGCTAAATGGAGTCCCCTAACGTCAACAAACGAACATCTGTCATATATTCTGCAGCGCCGCCCCAGAGATGGACCTAAGGATGGCGTCTCTTCTGTCAGGACTAACGGCGGCATCTAGTTTGAAGCTGCGGCGGGGAGTCGGACACATGCGGTCCAGGATCAGACTCCTAATGTTAGCTCATGTTAGCTCGCTTGCTAATGCGGTCGAATTGCTAGCTAGCTGATGTAGCAAAATACTGTTTTTAATGGATAACGTCAGCAAAATTCTTCAGACTCCAGGGGCTGATCTGACTGGCTTGCCGCCCGCAAATTACTTTATAAGCTAAGCTCAGTAGAATAAAAAGTAAAAAAAGTATTTTTAATGCATAATTCTGTGTTCATGTGATCAAGAAGACATTAATCTATAACTTAAGCCATTTGTTATAAATATTTGAGACATGTTTAAGACAACATGAGGAAGTCATTTGAGGGAACTGAAATCTTGCTGTCCTGAAACAGGATTCACTCTGAAACAAACCCATTATCCCAATTCAGCATGGGTTCCAATATGCTAACTTGACTCTCGCCAGATGATTTTTTTCTTCCTCCTTGCTTCACTCATCCATCTGGGATCTCTCCATAGGAAAGTGATTTCAGGAGGCTGGGCCTTATCAAAAATTCTTGCATATGATTGGATAAACCACTTGTTCGTCATCTTTATTGACGTGCTACTTTAACCACTCACATCGAAACCAACCCGTGACGCTGATGAGAGCGACAGGCAAAAACAATGTTTCCACCAACAAAAGCCCTCAGAGCCGTTCTCTGGTGTTCTTTTAAAGAAGATATATTCTCTAGATTGGACAACACCGATGAAATGGCAGAATCAATGTTGGCGTCTGCTTCCTCGATGTGAGCTCTGCTATGTCACATCTATAAAATCCCGCCCGGCGGTCCTGATTGGCCTGACTATTTTTTGCGGACCCTAAATCCCTCTGCAATGGAGCGATCCCAGATGGATGTGTGGAGCTAGGCGGAGTCAAGGCGGAAGCAAGACGGAATGAAAGTCATCTGACGATAGTCAGGTTACCAATATGCAGCATGTACGGTATAATTATTAAAGAAAAGAAGGAGGGGTCATGACTGTTTTGAAACTGTCCGAGTGTAAATTTCTCACATCCATCAGGTTCACTAACTAAACTGAGGATACATTCAAATGACCAATATTAAATTTAGTTCTGATATTTGATGTACATTAACTCTGTGTGCATTTTCAAAGTAGAAGCCGTTTTCTGCAGTACTGCCTAAAGATTACACTTAGATTCCCCAAACACTTATTCACTGCTTAATGTAACTCTGAAGACATTTCCGACAGTTATTGCAGACATACCATTAGAGAGCGATGACGGCAGCTGGCCAATATCACCCAACTAGAATTAATGTAGAAAAGTAAACCTTGTGGGATGCTCATCTAGTTTGACGAGGCAACACAGATAAGCCTGAAGCGGAGAAACAGAACTCAATGGAGCTGACTTCCATCAAAAGCCAGAGCCATGTCACCATCAGAAGAAATCTGTCATGTTTCTGCCATCGTCAAGATCAATGAAATGGGAATGAAGATATTCCAAAGAACTCAAACCCTCCAGCTAATAAACGAGCAAAGAATAATGCTGCAGTGCAGGCTTTGGATAGCATCACTAGATACCAAGCGTCGCCTGTTGTCCATAGAAAGGAGGACATTCAATCATGAAATATGTTGAGCAACAAAGAATTTAACAAGTATATTGATAAAAGGTATAAGCGCTTGAAAGAATACTTCCCCTGATTAAAGATTGTACTTCTACAACATTTAGGACGGTTTAAAGAACAGAACAGACATTACATCTTTTGTATTCCATCCATTCTTCTTTGTCAAAAGCTGGTGCTTACATAAACCACTAAGGTTTTCAAAAGAATCGATACTTCAATACTTTATTTTTCAATGCTACGTTTCAAGTCTATAAAATATCCACGTTTAATATTATCGAAAGTATTAAAGCTATAACAAAACAGATCTTTCTTTTTAGCTGTAGTATCATCTATCATTTTTTTATACTAGTATTGTATCCAAGTTCAAAATTCTGGTATTGTGACAACCTTGTTACCCACAATGCAACTCAATCGGAGGTCAGTGTGTGTTACGCTAGAAGCAGCAGCTTATTTACTCCTAATGTGTAAAATCAGGGAAAATTCCACTTTAAGATTGACTGTTTGGCAGCTAAGACTGTATTTCATTAGCTAATGGCTCTGCAACATTGAGCCTTTGTCAAAACTTAATGAAGAAGTTCTGAAGAAGGCAGTGTTGCCAAAAGCTCCTTCAAGCAGTCACTTAAAAGGGCTCCTGCTCTTGGCCAATTTCTAATACTCAAGCTATTCAAGCTACACAATGAACTGTTGATGATATTCAAGTTAGAGCTGGTTAATGTGGCCCGTGAAAGGGAAGTTTGGGGGTCCCCTGCTAAAGCTGCTGCCCCTGCGACCCGACCCTGGATAAGAGGTTGAAGATGAGATGAGATGAGACAATGAACGAGTCTTCTTTCTGCCTTCTGTTTGGGAATGTCCATGAGGTATGCCCTTAGGGGTAAGCAATATCTCACAAACATTTGCTTGATGATGACTATAGATTACAGTTTGAGATTATAGCTCAGTGCTGGAAACCTCCACATGATTCACCGCGGAGAGTACACAGTGCATTCAGAAAGGGTTCACACCCCTTCGCTGTTAATTTAAAGTCATAATCCGTAAGAATTGAGATACGTTGTTAGCGGCCTCTTTGGCAGTAAGAGGTAATCGCAGGAGAGCCTGTTCTTTCAGAGCCCTCACCTTTGCAGTCACACTGTTGATTTTTTTTTTCTCTTTTGAAAACTTTATTGAAAGACATTCACCTCTCTACTCCAGGCCGTCCCCTATATGTTATTCCTTAGATCTATACACAAGCATGTTCCTATTACACTTCTGCCCTTACTACAAGCCTGACTCAGAAGTTAGAAGTTTACGATTTCCAATTACAAGTGAACACAGCATAACCGTTAGTGACGAGCTGGGCTGTCAGACCAGCCGCTGTCAGGAGCGTAACTAACATGGAGACTTATTTACACTTATAGGCCCTCATTTATCAAACGAACGTACGGCAGAAAAACCTGCGTACGACCATTTCCTGGCAAACTCCGGCATTTATCAATTTGGACGTGAGCGGGAGCTACGATCAAATCTCAGGTCTGGTCTGAGATTGTGTACGCAAATTTGAGCCTGTGTATTTGCGGTGCAGCAAAGCAAAATCTGGCTGAAAATAATGAACAAACCTCAGCTGTCATTAAGCATAAGCAGTCACATATTAAGAACAGATCAAAACGAATTCTTAAAACGAATAAAAAAAAATACACAATGTGGTTGGAGCAATTGATTGTACTCATGTGCGTCTGAAGGCACCATCCATGAATGATTACGCATTCATCAATCGCAAAAACTACCACTCGATAAATGTACAGGTGATTTGTGATGCCAAGCTATCGCTTTTTAACGTGGTGGCCAGGTGGCCAGGGGGGGGAACACAAGGCGCACTGCAGAGCCAAAGTCATCTCCTCGGTAAGTGGCTACCCTCGATAAATTGCATTAAATCAAACAAGGTATCAGACGATTAACATTTTGGTATGGTTCTTCTAGGTGACAGGGGTTATCCTCTAACAGAATACCTAATAACCCCGCTGGCAAACCCCGCTGGCAAACCCTGCTACAGAGCAGGAGCGCAGTTTCAGCTGTGCGCACACACGTCACAGTGGAGCGCTGCTTCGGGTTGACTGCCTCCATTATTCTTTTCCATAAAGGGTTTTTATGGGCCCCTTTTATTCCACTCTTAAGACTGACAAAAAGAACATCTTTATTTTGCTCCATCTCGGATGTCAGGATGCCGATCTCTGTCGGAAAAGTTTCTTTTCTTCCCAGTGTTTCGTCTCTCCATGTTAGACCTCAGTGGGCGAGGCCTCCGAACCAGGAATATTTAAGGGCGTCACATGTTAATGACGATCGAATTCAGCCGCCGCATTTATCAAGGCCCGCTCATTCGCATGCTGAGATTGGTCCGATACGAATGTTTCATAAATCACACGTGGGTCCTTTCCTACGACCAATTCTGCACTCAGATCTGCACCCGTTTTCACGCAAGATTGATAAATGAGGCCCATAGAGAGGGAATGTCTCCACAGACACACAGATTGAAAAACTCAGCAAAAAGGCAACAAATGCTGTTATTAGTGGGTCATATGATTAATCACCATGGTTTTAACTCACTCTTTGATAGATAGGAACTTACAAGAAATTAATTAGACTTAAATCTTACAGATTATATCTTTAAACTAAAAATGTTGTCTGTGGTTAATTAGGATTCAATCAATTCTGTCACTAAAACATTTGTGCTAAAAGCGTTTTTTTCCCATCAATCTAGATTCAATGCACCATAAAAGCCAGTGATGTTTATATTTTTTCAATGTAGTGAGTCCTGGTGAACTAAGGTGGTCATTTAAGTGGGTCCCCAATAGAATTAGATTTTTTTTTTAGACAAAATGTAGTATTTCACTGGTGTTTAATGTTATATGAGTGAATAAGACACCAATCATTGACAATGTACATATACTGTATGTACCAGTACCTTGATTGTTGAAATGAAATCTGTGCAATGAGGATTGGTCTTGTTGCACAAAGGGCATTTAGTCTCTTCTGCGATAATTGAGACAATGAATATGGGATCTTGTTTATGCAAGACAGATGCGCAGATGGTAATATAATGGTAAATGGTCAGTGGATTCCTTTTTTTTTGACAGCAAGGTGTATTTTGTTTATGTCCACTGTATGCATTGAAACCTCAGTCACTTCACATTCGTGTGCTGGAATGTGGCTGTGAGGATACACCTTTCGTCAACATGTGTGTGAGATCCACAGTCTAATTAATCACTTAGTTTTAAGATCTATAAAAAGTCAGAAAACAGTTTAAAAGAAGGTTTATTAGAGCTTCCTAAAGCCCAAGATGATGTTCTCAAATGTCGTATTTCGTCCAAAACTCAAAGAAATTCAGCTATTCAGAAGCTGGTATCAGAGTATTTTGACTTTAATTAAAGAATGACTCAAACTGATTAATCAATTATCAGAGTAGTGGGCAATTAATTTAATAGTTGACAACTAATCGCTACGTCATTGCAAAGAAAATAGTCATGAGATAATTGTTATGTTATGACACCATAAATAAAATGGAATCATTTTTATGGTGAGATCGTACAGTACAGCAGACAGGTTGAGATGTGCATAGCCTTACCTATCTTCTTACAACGCTCCTCTCCCCTGTTGTGCATGATGATTGGTGAGTAGATGAAGGGGCTGGCGGTGGACATATTCTGTCCCAGCAGGCCTTTGACTTTGTGAGGACGCAGACTGACAGGCAGATTGAGGAGCTTCACTGATCTAGTTTGTGTAAAAAAGAAAAGGCACAACAACGACATGAGTAAGTCTCATTTCGCACGTGCATTAAAGACACTTTTCACACCAAAAATGATCATCTCATTGCTTCCACAGTAACCAACTAACTGCAATATATGCAAAAAAAAACATATTTACCTAATTATTTTCTCAAAAAAACTCTGGTGGAACAAACCCCCTGCCTACTTGTAAACTTGTTATTTTGAGTTTCGAAGTAGGAGAGAAGTTTTATTTAAAAAAAAAATGTATTTGCAACACAGTTTGTCCACTGTGGGACAAGCCTGTGTTTAATTAATGTAAAAATAACTGATAGTTGCTATCTCTAGGGTCTAATTTGTCTCGCTTTGAAGTGGACTTTGCTGTCAGATAAGTTATTTAAGGGCTGTAAAAATCAAAACTGGCCTCCTCACATTTCAGCCAACTTTTTTGTGCGTTTTATTATATTCCACTACCATTTTTTAGGCCTTAGGCTGAGATTAGCTAAAGCCCACTGATAGCAAAGTTCCTGTGCTCAAAACTTAATCTCAATAGAACACACCGGTTGAGTTTCAGCCGGCCCTTGTTGACAGAGGGAAACTAATGCCTACCCAACAAACAAATATCCCAAAAGTTGAATATTTGGATCGATACATAGTTACATTTGATGATAAATCTGACAAGCCCAAGTTTTCGTCACACATATAGCGGTTACAGCTTTAGTTATTAATCAAGTACTTGTTTGTTAATGCAATGGTGTAATGTTTTTTTAGGTTAATTATCTGTTGTGTCTTCTTGGTGGTCAGAAAATTGATCTGTTGCACCTATAACCACGCCCGACAGTGATGTCACCAGGTACTGGAGTACACCTTTAAGTCACAGCAGCCAGGTGAGAAAGGAAACCACTGGAGGTCAACAACAACAAGATTTTTTGAGGGGCGGGTTTGATTCAAGACCTTCAGTATTTGGATCTAAAAATAAGGTGTTTCGATTTAATACCTATAGCTGGTATTTTAATGTCTCAGACATATATTTAATCAACATTTAGGTAAATATAGGTATAGGATTGGATTCAGCAAATACAGAATTTCAAATGACTGGCATCAGGATCCGAGCGAAAGAAAAACCCGGCCGCAGGTGGTTCTTATTCACATGATGCTCTAAAAACGATTAAAAAAGATATATGATAGCTAGAGCATTCATTCTTTCTGCAGCAGAAAGATAAGGCTTCTGTCGCTCCCGTGACCCCGTTGAACATTCATGATGATGTAATCACGTTACGTGACGCTTTACATGATGCCTTTACACACTAACTTAAGAAACATTTTCTTTATATCTCTACATTTAAAAATATTTTGGATCAATATGTTTTGTGTGTTAATTCTGTAAAATTTTTGTATTTCCTTTAAATTTCTGACAGTTTAAATATGTTTTATCAATTATTATTATTTAATTACTTACATAATCTTTTAGCTCAGGTTGTTGAGATTTTAGGGATATGAAGCATTTGAAAATACCCCCTGTGACACCGACAAGCGGTTGAAGATGAATTAATGAAGCAAAGATACTCCAATAAATGACTTCACAATAAGCACAAATATCAATGTAGACACCGTTCCTACAGAATTCAAAGGGTTAAAAACACATCGATGAGCCACAGAGGGTGACATGTTCCTTCATTAACGCTTTACTTTATTTTAAGTTGATCACATATACACTGTCCTGCTTCCGTAAAACCTCAATATGGCACCTAATCCACAGCTAAAAATAGTCCCCAACAAATATACTACTTACTCTGCTTTATTTAAGTTTCCCAAAAACTATGAGCTCCACTGTTTTTGAAAAAAAAAATGTTTTAATTAAAAGTAGACAGTATATAACTTTGACCCTGTTTAAAAAGGATTTTCTGTACGCAAAGCACAGACAGGCTCGATAATTTGCACATTATTGTGAAACTAACATTGTTTGTTTTGGCCTTTTGATGGGATTTGTTGTAAAAATTAAATTCCATATGAAATCATTCAAACAATTGTATGTTTTTGAAGAATTTCAACCAAAAAGAACAAATCCAATTTTACCCAATTTGATGGGTCATTTTTAGATGAACATTCCCTGGAAGGTTGATTTCAAAGGAAATGACATTAAACGCAACAATTACATAATCAGGGATTTTGAATGCAATCATTTAACAGTAAACGCTAACTATTGACAATCTAAATTTAAGATTTAAGTTAATGGTATACTGTAATCACGCCAAGTGTATCACTTGGATGATATTTTACCAAGTAGAGCCAACGTGGCAAGATGAGACAATCAGTGACACTCAGGTCTTACCGGACAATGGGGAGTTTTGTAAAGGGCACCGGAGGGAGCTTCAGGCCATCAGGGAGCGTGATGACCTCCATTCCACCCGGACACTTGGAGGTGTAGTTCTCCAGACTCTGGGTCACCTCTTTCTTCTCTGTAAATTGAGCAGCACAGAACAGAAGGACAATCCCTGATTATATACACATTACCAGTTATCTAAAGATCAGGCAGGAACAATTATGACATAACACGGTTCCTTTTAAAGTTCCCCACACCCGGATAATGGGAGTACTGTCTCCCCAGCAGAGTTCATCTTTGTGTGCGATATAAATTAACCAGACATTAATGACCTCCTAGGTGTCTCTCTCTCAGCAATAACGGCCCAAGCCTTCAAGTAAAATTGGACGTTTTATTGTACCATCAATACCTTTTGAGGGAACATTACTGCTCACCCAGCCAAAGAATTTGCTTTGGCTCTGCAAGTTTCAAGAGTGTCGATCATTTAGGAAGATCGCAGAGATTTCATAGATCTATAACCCTTCTGGGGAGAACCTTATAAAGTTTTATGAGTGCAAGCGTTTTGTATTAATGTGAAGTCCACAGCATTGTACATTCAACATAAAACACTTAAATACAGATATTGCATCATTTAAACCCAAAAGCGCTCTAAAATATATACTGTCTCTTTGAAAGGAGACGCAAAAAGTTTTGAGTTCAAGGGGTTTCATGTCTCCTAGCAGTAAAAACGATACAAGAAAACTGTCCACATGAATGACATGATATTTGCATAGACAACAACCTTTTACATAGAAACTGGGTGCCAGAGACCCATCACTGTAAATCAGAGTGAAATAGGGTCAGAGGAGTGTGGTTAGAGAGAGTGAAGAAGTGGCAAGAAGGGAAAATGGGGGAAAGGGGGTTATAAAGTGAGACTGAGATGGATGGAGGAAGGAAGGCATCAGAGAAGTGTAGAAAGAATAAAATAGCAAGAGATGAATTGGTGACGGCTCGGCTGTCCTCCTGGCTCAAAGCTTTCATGATTGATGCTATATTTGTCCATTGTTTTCTTGTTTGCTATATCTGAGTGTTCACAGCAGAACTCCAGGAAAGAGAGCTGAGAACAGTGGGTCGTTTCTTTTTCAATGTTGATTCTGCTCAGATAAAGGGTTTTGACACACATAGAATTACAATAATAACCCAATATTAATTTCTCTTTTGGACATTCAGCATATTATATATTGACTTAGTGGTGGAGTTAGTTTGTCAAAAAGAGTGACACAGAGTGAGATCTCTTCCAATATTTGATATTTGGTATGAAAAACAGGAGGGTAGTGGGTTTTGTCTTTTGGCAATACTTTTGGAATTAAAAATTGTGACTTCTCATCTTCTCTTTTGATCTCGGAACCCATCGCCTGTCCGTCTGACGACAATTAAGCCTCTGGAGGCAACATCTAATATTTTAGACGTTCAGGTATAGGTAACGGATATCCGGGCTGAGACTTCCTCCCCCAAACTGCGGCCATTTTTGTGAGTTGTGAGTTGAGAGACGGCATCCCTACAAACAATGCCAAGTGTCAACCCCCGGGGCTGAGAAATTAAGCCAAAAACTGCAGTTCCTCAAATACCCACTTGAGGCTGGCTCTATAAGGGAGTCAATCCCCATAGACCCCGCGTTCATATCAACAATTTTACAGCAGAATTAAACATGTTTACAGCTGAAAAAACAGGTTTGGTCTCTACAGCTAATTTCCCTGTTCATGACAACTGCACTGGGGGTGAATTTTTATATAACTCAGCTGTTAAAATTATATTAAGGCTGAAAGTAGTGCATAATTACGAGCGTTGTTGCAGCCAGTGACAGGTGGGTGTAGTCAAAGGTGGCTAGCATAGACCATAGACTGTATAATAAAGCCGGAGTAGCTTCCGGATCTGAAAAGTGAAGCGGAAGAACCTTAAACCTGCAGGGGGCGCTGGTTTCATTGCCTTCTTGTCCAAATATGGTCACATCCAGTTTCAAAAAACCCAGAAGGCAATGGCCAGAATGCCAATGTCATGGCTTCAAAATGGCAGTTCTCAAAGCAATGTTGTCAGGTCAAGTCAGGCAGTCAGAAAACCTTGGTGACGCCGGAGACTACGTTCATATTTTATACAGTCAGGGCCCATATAATCAAAGCCATGTGTTTTGATTCGTTTGACTTGTTTCGACACTGCTTTTCAGTGAGCTCCCTGCCGAGACAAACAGAACAAAGCACATTATCAGCCTGGCAGCTGGAACACACCGTCAAAAGAAACATTTTTTGCGCTTAATGAAAAAGGGAGTGAAAGGGTGTAGCTCTTAACGCTTCACATGGCACCCCGAAAGAAAATATCTCATCTCATCAAGTGTCAACTGTCAAGAGGAAGAAAACAATTGAAGACAGGATGAAAGGCATCATGGGTGAAAGTTTGCTCTGGATCCTGTTGTGTGAAAGCGGAGCTCCTGACAGGAGGGTGGGAGACTTTTGAAATTTGAATCCATAAAATCAGCCCCAATCTAATGAGTTTGTTTGCAGTTCTTCTTTCCAGGAAACTACTTTATTAACGCTGCACTTTCAACAGGTTGACGTGATCGAACATTCGTTTCTCATTAAGCAGAGAAATTATTTTGTACCATAATTATTAGTGTGGCAGAGGCCTCGGGTATTCTGAAAGCATCTTTTGTACTTAGCCATATTCTTACATAATTTGTAAAGCAGCAGGTGTCATTTTAGTTTGTTTGGAAACCGTTTTGCAAGCTTAAGCTCCATGAAAAGTAATATGAAATGACTGAGGGACAATCTGTGAAGTGCAAACAATGCATTGATTCATTTCTAGTTGATGCACAATAACTGCAGTCTTACAGGTATGCTGTGATGCAGAAAATGTTCTGTGTTCCTCCATCCCTGCCTGCCTTACTTCATACCTAATGTGTCTGCTTTCTGCTGTCACAGGTGAGTCATTGTAGTTTTACTGTTCTAGATAAAAATTCGCACTCTTGTTGCAGCTGGCTTCACAGTTTTACAGCTCTGTCTAAGTGTGAGGGATACTTCTTCTCTCAATTTGTTCATGGCTTACTTTCACATGTCCATGCTGCAGATTTATCAGTTGGGTCTGGGCCAGGCACTCTTCTGAAAACGGCCAGCTGGGAGCGCTTGAGAGCATTTTGGGGACACAGCATTTTGCTAAGATGCTTTGGTAGCGCCTGGTTGCTATGATACGGAACATCCGCAAAAGTAAAAATGTTGGGACAAAGTAGAGTACTTGCTCTGGCCCTTATTGTGGATGATGGGAAGGTTGAAGCACGTTGGGAGAGAGGACGTGCCCATGGATTATGTGGGTTGATGAGATCTTTACTTTATTCCACGTTGTTGTTCAGCACCTGCTTATGTAGTATGTGATTATTGGCCTTAATGGTATTTGTCCTGCCCCTTCTCCACTGTGATTGGACAGCATGTTAAAAAGTGACAACGCTTGTTTGACCGAAAAACTTTTGAGTTCTCTTAGATTCTTTTTATGAATCAATATTGGATATTGGATGATTCAAATGAAGATCCGTTTTAATTGGAAAATCATTATTTTAAACGTGGCTCTACTTTGATTTGTGCAGACCGGCGCACATCATTCTGTAAACGAGCTATTTCTACTTGTTGTGCTGTGCAGCGTTTTCTCGTTTTGTACTCCATACTACAAATGTGGGCTAGAGTAAATAAAGAAATCTGTAATGTGGAAAGACACACTTGCACCTTGCTAAAATGGCTCAGCTCAGCACAAATATCCCACATCAAAAAGAAGAGAAGAAAATGTTGATCCCGGCATTCAACTACAGTATGTATCTGCACTGAGAGACCACGCAATCACATTTAACATGGTGAAATCATATAATGGAAACCCTGAGATGATGGAGACATCTAGCTCTGATACATCACATTGCAGCAGTAGTGAAAACACTGAGGGGTGAATCTAACATTGAACAGCATATATAAATTGGAAAATCTGCACGATTATTAGGATAGTGTGGGAGCTGTCCTCCAGTGGCATGTTCATTGTCAAGTCTTTCTTTAAAAAAACCATCCTTAAGGCTGTTCACACCCCAACCACCTCAAATGAAAAGTTACAGTTGCATTAAGGCTCATCACCACACACTTCCCCAGATCCAAATTGTTATCATTTCATATTGGTTCTTAATTCTATAAAAATGCTAAGAGAGCTATATGATACACATGGCAGAATGTGGTGAAGACTAAGACTCAGAATCTCTACAAATATTGAGGAAAGCATGAATTAAATGTATGCAGCTACTGAGGAAAATCAAGTGACTGATATACAGTACCTGCTCTATCTTTACACAATGCATGTCTGTGTGAGTGGACCACGAAGGAAGAGAAGAACTATGCACAGCAACAATGACATATGGTCAATAAGTTACAAATAACGTTTTGCTTAAATTGACATGATAAACAGGAAGCTATGTACATCAAGCTGACAGATTAATCAGGCATAATAGGCCGTTTTATGTTTGGAGGATAACGGCAAACAAAAAGCTGCTGTCCGACGAGGTAATCAAATGGCAAATCAGGCCATAATAAGTGAAATTTAATGGCCTTTGACTTTGAGCAGGTCCTGAAGTGACACCGCTATCCTTCTAAATCTTCCCACTATGTGATGACACACAAAATAAAACTCAGCAGTACAGTTCAGCCGCCCCCCTGGAGATTTCGATATTTGCTGTGCTTGGAGATTTATCATTCTTAGACACTATTTTACAGACACTACTGGGGAAGAGGTGAGCTTACAGCTTTGAATACCTTTAATGACAGCGCAGACAATGGGTACATTTTCAAAGGGATACTTATCAAATTATATTGTGAAATGAAAACTGCTGACAGACTGCAAACACACACATCAGCAGATTGATGAATAATTGGGATTTTTCTGGCTGCTTTCCTTGTAGACTGGAAGCTGAGCAACTGAAAGTTACCCTGTATGGCTCTATTTAAAAGAAAACAGATCAAACTTATCCATCTCTAGGTTTGTGAGTTTACAAAAACTGGTGCATGTAGCTAGGCCATGCTTTTCCTGACTCAGCAGCTCTCTTATTCACTTGATTTGGCATTGATTTTGATTTTGTCTGTGCTGAAAAGTGGGAGGTATTGCAAAGTCAGATGTTGCATGAGAGGGGGAATCTGTTCAACACTGCAGCTCGATTTGCTTGCCAGTGCAGTGCAGAACAGGGTACGGATCTGTCTCTGCACACAGTGTCTTGTCGTTTAAGTGACCAAACCTCACATTGGCGGAAATAATGAAAAGGCTAGACTTGCCTTTGCTGAGAGCATGTTGTGAGGACAGAAGAGAACTGGTGACTTCAGTGATGAGAGTACGTTCAATTTATTTGTGTCTGATGAGAAACATTATGTTGGGCGTAGGACTGGGGAAAGACTGAACCCAAAGTGTGTAAAGAAGTCAGTTATATTTGGAGGAGTGAGTGTCGTGGTTTGGGGATGTTTTCTGCAGCAGGAGTTGGGCCTCTTGTTCAGCTACATGGCAGAGTGAATGAAAATGTTTATGTGAACATCTTTCAGCAAAATACAATACCTTCACTGCAACTGCCTCCCAATCAGCTGCAATTTTCATACAAGACAATGCCCCCTGTTACACTGCAGAACAGGTTAAGCAGTTCCTTGAAGCTCAGAATATTGAAACAATGAAATGGCCAGTCCAGAGTCCAGATCTAAACCCCATAGAGAATCTCTGGAAAATCCTTAGTGACAAAGTTATGTCTACGAAACCCACTACAATTAGTGAACTGTGGAAGAGACTGAAAGAAGAATGGACCAAGATCAAATCAGAGCAGTGTGAGAAACTAGTGATGTCCTGTGGGCGCAGATGTGCTGAAGTCGTTTAAATCTTCTCTTCTGACACAATGGTTACTGTTCTAATCTAAAGGGCCTCGGTTATTTAAAAAAACATGCTAGGACAGCAGTGGTATGGCCACAGCTGATATTCTATCAAATTGTTAACGATAAACAATAACAGCGTTTCAGAATAAATCAAGTATTTATAACCTGTTGTCTAGTTTTGCTCTCCAGTGTATATTTCTTTTACCTTTCTTATATATTTACAATTTGTTGTTCATTTTACCAGGATGGAGCAGAACAGAGACACTGTGTAGAGCCAGCTAAGCTTAGTCAACTAATTTATAACTAAATGGTACATTTTGAGCAGACAATGGGTCCATGAATCCATGTAGTCCCATCCTCAATGATAAAATCAATTTGCACCCGTGAATCGTAACACCTCTAGTAAATCGTTTAGAGATATTGACTGTTTTCAAAGACTGAGTGGCACTCCTAATGAATGGTAAACTGACCTTGACGGGTATAACCAGTGTAGTGCCACTTGAGCATTATCTGTCATCTACAACTGCTTTCAGGATACATGAAGGAGCTCCCTTTGAGTTAAACAGCCACATCAAGGCAGCAGGAAAGTCAGTATCTTCCATCTGCTGCCTCGCTTCATATATCCACGTCAGACTGTTTGTGTGCAATTCTAATGTGTTTTAAAATTGCAACAGAAGAAAAGATAGAATTTGTTGCAGGAAAAACTATTTTCAGAAATCTCGACAGGATTATCATGTCAGAGTTTATGCAACATCTTCCACTCACAACTTTGGAGACATGAGGAATAATTAAGCATGTCAGCAACTCTAATTAAATGCAAATAATCAAAACAGGAAAATCTATGAAATTGCTCAACTGGCGCGGCAATAGCAAGTGCACATGTGATTACTAGAGGCATATCTGTCTTTTAAAATGAAATGTTTAACAGTGTCTATCACTACCCGGGGGAAACATGAAGATCAGACATTCATATCTCATGAAATGTGAATAATATTTTTTTAAAAAGGACACCATCTGTACTACTACTGCAAGTCTGCAAACCCGAAACAACCCTATCAATTTACTATTTGGAGAAGGAAGTGATTTTCGCCAAATGATGCAACAATTTCATTGGTCACTGCAACTGCACTGTGAAAACATCACTTTTTTTCTGAGAATATAAGTGATGTTTGGTTTGAGGTGGTTTCTTCCCCAAGGGGATCATTAATTGGCGGTTAGGGACAGTTCACCCACCGTCAAATCACTGGAAATTATAAACAAACAGGTTTTCCGTTGGAGAAATTGTGGCCTATGAGAATAATGAAGTTAGATCGATAGCACCTGCTGTCAAGTTTCCCTTCATACCACTTGTGCTTTCATATCAGCCCCTTCACACTTTCCCATGTGGGGAGCGGAGTTAAGAAACACTACGAACAGCAGAAGCAGCACCAATCACCTGAGACACCCACCAGTCACAAGGCAATTATCACACTTAGTCTGGAGGCCAGCTGGGTAAAAACAGGCCCGATAAAGCACACCAAGATAAGTGCGTCTTGTGATCAAAGAAGGTGATACAGTAGGTAATGATAACAAGGGGATAGTCTGCATGCACCGGAAGACTTTCAATGATCTTGACATTATTGAGGCATGTGAAGCCAGTGATTCAGAACCAGGAGGCCTTTGCTGTAAATTGCACTGAGGCTACAACTCAGTGGGGAAAACTTCACTGTAACCTGCTGCACCTCTGGAGAGAACATCAGGTATAGGACTTTACTGTACAAATGAAAGAAGACAAGCACTCTCTGAGCTCTCTGTTGGTTGGTCATTATGACCTGGTCGTATAACTCGTTTGTTCATGGTTAACATCTGTGGGGGATGCACAGAAATGACAAAACAGAAACAAAAACATTAAATAACTGATGAATTACCACTGAAGGTCTTTGTTTTTATCTTGCACTTAATCTTTTAAACATACTTTTAGATTATAAATGGTATTAAATATTTGAATCTACTTCCAGGCCTGTATAAAAGAATCAAAATATTGTCATTTTTCAATCAGGTTTCAAAATTGTATTAGTATGAATTTCATATGTAGTCATCCAGTTTAAAACAGACTTTAGTTACGTGTTGTGGGGTAATGTATTTACTAAATTTCAAGGTACTTATGCTTTACTTAAGTATTTCCAGTTAATGCAACTTTATAGTTGCACTCCACCACAACGTAGAGGGAAATATAACATTGAAGCAACAGTGATAATTCAAAAACGTCAGATATAACAGGAAAACATTTTACTGCACGAGTAAAACTTTTACTTTATAAATCAATCAATTCATGTATTTGTAAAGTGAAATCATATTTAATAAAATACCAGTGAAATGTAATCCTGTAGGTTCCTTCACTACAATTTAGTACTTAAATTAAGTTTAAATGGAGGACTTTGACATGTGAGTGCTTTTAGTAGGACTTAGTATCCACAGGTTATGTGTGACGTTTATATGTTTTTTTTCTTGATTTTTTATTTAGATTGAACCTTTATTCAGCCTGACGTTCCTGCCTGTTAAAAGGAAGGCTTTCATCGACACTGTTGCTGTTGCTGTAACTGTCGTTGTTTTCTCTCTTTAAATCATAAAAAAATCATAGTGTGGTCTAGACTGCTCTACATTCTGTAGTGGATTATAATGCATTCATAGTATATATGACTACATTCATGAATCCCCACAATGCTGCCTGATCTACCACATCAACAGTCAGAAAACATTATACTGTAGAAGTGACTTATAAAGACTTGGTATAAATTGGAAGCTCATGACTTCTGCTCATTCACTCTGCTGCTCCTTTCTTTCCAATTTATTATGGTGTTTTGAATCTCACTCTGCTTCATCTCACGCCCCTCACTCATGCCATCCTCTCTGGCAGTCCTAGAATCAGCTATATATATATATATATATATATATAAATAAAACTTGTTTCCTCACCTTGTCATGACCCAGAGGAAGAGCAGGTAAGCATTACATTCAATTCTAGCACTGCTAAAAGGTGAAGGCTTCCGTAAAGCAATGTCTCTAATGATACCAGCCAAGACTTGGAAAAGGTACAATCAGCCCATTCAGCGATGTGGCCCCTGTGGGTGATGTGACGACACAAAAACAGAAAAGAATGGCATCCAGCCTAAAAAGAAAATGTGTTTTCTCACTGCAACCCAAGGCGACTTAAGCAACCGACATTAATGTGTGATGTTATCTGAGAGACAATATCTCCAGCTCTTCTAATCATCTCATTCTATTTTTAGTTCCCTTTCAATTACATCCCTTTTTTATTGTAGCTCCAAGAAATTAAAATAAACCTCCGCACACAGATACATGCATATGTTTTGAATATTACCTTTGATATCATCAGTGCCATCAGGACAAAAATTCCTTGTCAGTAAAAATGTTTGCTCCCATGAAGTCACCGATGATATGATATGATACTTAGTGTCTCATTTGATGACATTGGTCACTGTCATGCTGTTTAAAAATGGATGGAATCAAGAAGACGCTAAGAAATAGACTCATTTCCCATTGCCAGTAGACGAGAATGAGTATGGTTACTTTTTTTTACATGTGTTACTTACTCTGTCTTTTTTTCAAATGCGGTGCAGAATAATTTGGTTTGCGCCTTGCTTGCACGTCATCATAGCACATCACGCTGGAAAAGGTGCAAAAAATGAGCGTGTCCATCGGGGCGCCGTGTTTCCATCACTGCCAATCAGAGCTAAGGGCCAATTAAAACCTGAGACTTCTGCAGAGTAATTTCTTCCAGAAATGAATGACAATTGTTACGAGTGCAACTATCGAAGAAGGAAGAATAAAGAAAACAAGATTTAGCATAGCACTAAAAGTTGGAGGAGCTCTTCTAGGGAGAGGAGAAGCATGTTGTTGAGGACAAAATGCAATTGTTGCAGTCTTATGTCCTAAAGAGGATAAGGAGGAGTGGAGTGAATGGTTAATGTTGCTGCTAAACTCTAGCGTTAACTGTAACGTTACCACTTTAACAATAATGTTAACTAGCAAGCTTTCTCAGTGGTGTAGTGGAGGGTATACGCATCTCTTTTACTGGCAGTTTACAGTAGACCTACCTATCTGCCAGAAAGCGTTGGAATATATAGGAGACTATACCCACTTCCTCCTCTGTAACCTACCCATCTACCTAGCAATACACCAACCTCATCTACAACCAATACATCACTTTGCCTACTGACTTGGGTTGAATCCACTGCTGCATCATGAGGTCAGAGGCTTGCGGGTTCAGGGTCTGGCTCTGCTGTGTGTTCTTGAGGTTACGTTTAAAGAAATAGCAGTATCCTACCACTCTGATAGTCAATACCAGCGGTGAAGGGCGTCTAATTCAGAAGGTCTAGCAATGTGCTGTGTGTGTATGGGTGCAGCTTTAAGTTGTCAAGGAGGTTTAAGGAGAATTGTCCTAAGACGGGAAGGGTCAAGCCTGCATCAGCCAAAAAATATTTTTTTGTTTAGCCCTGCAGATTTTAGTGGTCGTTAATGGGGGGTTTGTCCAGTGAGAAAGGGGCTTTATAGTCCACCTGGGGTATTTTCTTATAGAGACCCATATCTATCCCAATTATTCTGTCACCCATTTCTATCATTAGACACACACCTTGCCTAAATATTGGCCTGGAACCACATAACCATATACCTAAATTCTTCATGTTTGTATACACCATAGGCTGATATGTATGTATGTCATTGGTTGTGTTCATTCTGTGTCTTAATGAAATGTCTTCTGTAATATGCTGTATGTGTTGTACGATGGTGATCTTTTGAGCCTTAAAACACCTTTACATGTCTGAAAGTTTTATTTTAAAGTTTAATTTCTCGACTCCAATGTGTATAGGACTTTTACAGCAGAGCCATAAAAAGGCCTTTCCTGCTCAGTCCTATTCAATGCTTGACATATACGCATATAAACCCAGAGACACATCAAGAGAGAATTATTTCACTGGAGCACCCTACAATAACCTTTGTGACATTTGTATTATCACACTGCAGATGGTAGTAGAGGCAATCAAAGGCAGCGCTCTGAGCCCCAAAAGTTACACTGAGTAAATATGAAATGGTATTTTATTGTAGCAAAAGAACACTGCTCAAGAAACCAGCTTAAAAAGTCAGTGTCTACTCACTCATCATTTTTTATGGCCCTGGATGTATGTTAGGCTGTAGGAGGAAATATCATTTCAGCAGGCCTGTTTCTAAGGGAGCTTTTATAAGCACCACCTTAAACACAGCTGCTGATGTTTAATATTTCATACTGAAAGCTTGCTTCATCTTGTTCATACCTCATCTCCTTCTACCTCCCTCCATTCTCATGCGCCGTAGCCAACCAAGGATTACGCTGGCCTCTATTGTGTGGCCAGTGGACTGTCTGGCTCGTGCTGCTTCAGTAAAAAAAAAAAAAAAAAACTGTCTCCTGGCTGCACAGGATTTCTGGTCAGAGCACAATGTTGCACTCCTGCCAAAGCTGGCTTTGTTTTGTGCATCACATACTATTAAGCACAAGGTGTAATTCTGCAATCACCAAAGGACAGGTCGGCCCCTGCTAGACTGTTCTGAAGGATGAGCATGAAGCTGGAAGCACCTCACACGGTTTTCAGTTCTACGAAGCGAAAGAAAGTGTGATATTACTGCTTGTTTTTTTTCATTGTGAGCTGACCTTGATCAGACAGGAAGTCCAGCATGGTCTGCAGTAGGAAGGACAGGTGGCGCACAGACAGGCCGGGGTTGCCCATGCGTCGGGAGGCGTACACCAGTTCGTGTAGGAGGCGCATCTGAACAGCAGCCCAGCCTCGGTGGGTACCTGAGAGAGAGAAATTCACATTTACAAGGCTGACAAGGCTCATTGCTGACATCTAATGTTACACAGCTGTTCTGTCAGATGAGTGGAGCTGCATTAAGACTGTCTGTAGGATCAGACTCTACACCTGTGATACAGATCATATAAGGACCCTGTTTCCCCATGCTGAATGTTTCCATATGTGTGATTTGTGAGATAGTAACAACAGTATGTTCACAAGTGATTCCTCAGCTCCACTGACTTGACTTGTATTGTTGTTTTAATGACTATCCTACACACTGATCTTTATCTTATAAAATGAATTACTGGAGGGTGGCACAGTAGTATTGTGGTTAGCACTGTTGCCTCACAGCAAGAGGGTTCCTGGTTCGAATCCTGACTGGGGCCCTTCTGTCTGGAGTTTGCATGGGTTCCTCCCACAGTCCAAATACATGCACGTGTTAGGTTAATTAATGACTAAGTGTGAATGGTTGTCTGTCTCTGTTTGTCTCTACGTGCCCTGCGATAGACTGCCGTCCTGTCCAGGGTGTCGCCTCACACCCGGTGTCAGGCTCCAACGACCCCACTAGGGACAAGCGGTTGAAGATGGATGGATGGATGAATTACTGGAGCACCCAATTATGTAATCATTGCCTGAAAATGTCATTAAATTTGTAATAATTTCCAAAAATGTAATAATGTGACCGATGATATAATAAGATGTCCTGAATGCACTGATACTGTGATATGTCTTACCATTATTGCTAGTGATTTCAGGGGGGTTGCAATAAGTTTGATGGATAATGTAATAATGTAAAAAAGTAGGCTTTTTTTTCAGTGTGCAGTGTCAGTGTCATGTTAGCCTACTGAACACATTTGACGTGTGTGGAAATATAAACTCTGGGCTTTGTGTAGAATTTGAAATTTAACACAGATGGCATGTGGTACGTTGATACCAAGCAAAGATGCTTTAAACTAAAATCCTGATTAGAGCTGAATGATATGAACAAAATCAATGATCCTGATATATATCGGTTCATGTCTCAATAACGATATATATCACATTATAGTATGTCTTCTGGTAATTCAATAAATAATTAGTCTAAATCAGGAGTCAGCAACCTTACGGATATGAACTGCCAGTTTTACATTTGCTTGTTAATCAGTGCGTCAACGTCTACTGAGGCTGCAGCGTCATTTCCCCCCACCTCCGAATTCTGTGAAGAAGGCAACAAGTAGCCAATCAGAGGCAGAGTAGGGCGGGCCTTTACGGATGTGGATGGAGAAAAGGAAGTGATGTCCAAAAGAAAGCTTCATGTAGCTATATAAGGCATTTTCTTTATTTTCTGAGCCCACTAGATGGCACTCACTGTTCCACAAACAGTTGAAAGTGCATAGAATGACCTGTCCTTAAGCCTTTTTCTTTTAAACCAAGAGCTCCATCAAATCGCCGTAACATTACACAGGCGTGATGATATGATTACATGATTGTGTTTTATTATATTTTGATCAGGTTAAGAGCTTATTTCATTACATCTTCAGGAAGTTATTAAATAATTGGGTATGCTACATATTTAAAGAGTTTTCTGGGATCTTTAGTTGAACGCTCGTAAGCAAAAAAAATTGAATTTAATAGTTTGTTATAAACAATGTGAAAGTCAATGTTTACCTTTTTTATAAATAAAGGATTGTTAGTATGTATTAGAGCTGAAATGATTAGACAATCTGCAACTACTTTGATCATTTCTTACTGTATCATTTGTCGTTATTCAAACTAAATGCCAAGCATTGTTAGTTACAGCTGCTACAGCAATGGTGAGGATCTGCTGCTTTTTCTTTGTCTTAAACAAAATAAAGAATTAGAGGCAGATCCCTCAAGATGTTTTTACATTACCTGACTATAAAACTGACCCTTGTAAGTTTCTCTTATGAAATGTTTGTTTCCTCTACTCAATTTTTAGTTCCTTTAATTTTGTCCCCTTTTATGTGTTCTGTCTGTAACTGTGTGTTTTGATTGGTGCTGTAGTCGGTCTTGGTCAGGTCTCCCTCGAAAGAGAAATTCTTAATCCCAGTGGGAGTGTCCTGGTTAAACACTCAACATGTTTTCTGTAATCATCTCAGTTCCAAAAGCAGCTTTGTTAGTCTAAATCTGAATATATTGGAGCTGGATGAAACGTCAATATTATAATTTGTAAACTTTTATCGAAATCAAATTGTGGCGACAAGATCATTATTGTGTCACTAATGTTACAATAAATGATTTTAAGTAGGTAAATTGAATGAAAACACAAGAAATGTTGACTGATGTTATGAATAATAAATGAACACAGAAAAAAAATTTAAAATATTGGTAAAAAAAGTAATCAAGTGAGTATCCTTTTAAGCCTCTGGAATGTGTTCAGGCACAAACATTAATGCTTGACGAGGTGAAACAAGTGCGTGACAAACCTTCATGAGTCTGTATTTGGCACGCTTCACACACAATTAGATCAAACTCAAGTGTATTCATTAGAGCCATCTCTTAAAACTGAAGTACTCCAATTGCCTGTGACATGTGCTCTAGCCTGGTGCTAACTTAGCCAGTGTTGTTTTCTCTGCACAACTCCACAAGACATCTTAATAGCATTCTAGCCTGACACCAGCTCTTACATAAGACCCTCAGCCCACTACGAGAGCCCCTGCTCCGCTCCCAGCTGTCGACTGTTGACTCACTAAGTGGGAAAGAAAGCTAGAGGTAAGATGTGCTGAGGAGGCTGCGGGGGCAAGAGGGAGGAAGGGAGGATATTTGGTGAACACTCGGATGTTTCCTCAGCTTAAATACCACTTCCAATAATGTCAAATCATGCCAGCGTTGCTTTTCATTTATCAGCATTTTCCTACCACGCTCATTATTCATCCTGACTTTTTTCTGCCGTCTGAACCAACTGTAAATGCAGTTCCTTCATGAGCCAGTTTTTTCTGTAGTGAAACTGCACCAACTAAGCAGTCTAAAAATAGCCGACTTCCACCTGTCTGCCAAAACCGGTGCTTGTCTGGAGAACAGTAATCCGAAGGACACTCTGGATTTTCTGAGGATGTCTCTCTTGCTGGAACACGAAAAAATGACTTTATTTGTGGTATTTCAGACCTTAACAGGAGGTGTCTGGCAATCCATTAAACACACCGCCAACATAATGAGCGCGGTGCCGCGGCCAAGCAGTCGCACTGTCATGCAAAAGCTGACTCAAAAGGCGATGTACCTCTGGGCCAATTCTGATGAAACTAGTGGAAGGTTTCTACTGTGCAGGGCAATGAGATGCAACGCATCATTATTCTCCATAATAAATGTGTACATTATCACAAGAAAAGAAAACTGGCGGAAAGTGGAGAAGAGGGGTCTGTGTAAAGGAAGAAAGCGTGTCCCCATTTCTGGGAACAGAGGGGAGTAGTGAAAAAGGGCCTGGGAGCCACTCTAAAAGCTATTTATTCCACTGTATCTCCAGGAGCAGCGGCTCTGTCGGACTGCACCATTGATGCCCATTTTCCTTCTCACTTGAACTTGCCTCTCCAGCTTATTGCTCGATAAACTCCCACCTGATCCCTTCTGCCAAAGACTTACAACCGTCATCCTCTGCCTCCCCACCGTCCCTGTGGGGGCTCAGAGCGGATACCCAGGCCTCAGTTGGGAACTGGATGTTACAGCTGATATGTCACGATGGATCATTTAGGTTACAATACCTTAAAATCTGTTATTCAAGCTCACAAGTTCCATGAAATAATGCCCTTGCTAACCAGCTACTTCAATAAGATTATTTCACTGTAAAATAGTGACTTTAAGAACTGGCAAAACTCCATTAATTTACATAAGAGTATGGGGAAAATATATTGTCTCAAAAGTTAACTGTGAATTCATTTAAATCATTTATTTATTGAGTCCACAGAGACATTTTCAGTTCCAACTTTGTCTGACAACTGTTTGATTACTGGGGTTTTGTACATGGACATTTACCTCTCGCATTATGTTTGTGTAAAGATACTTAATACTCTACTTAATATCTAAATGTATCCATCTACACGGATCGATGTAATGTCTCACAATCCCAAGGTTCTTCATTTGCCCTCCAGTTATGAGGCCCTAAGAAATGTCATCACAAAAAGAGAACGCTTCTTTCATGCTTTTTCTATTCATTCATTTCTGTTCATGTCAGTATGCACAGGAGGACGTTCTGCAGCAGAGACATTTCTATTGAAATCTGACACTCATACGCCTGCCAGAGAAATAACTTTCAAAAGTGAGAATGAATGAACAAAATGGACAGAGGAATCAATCAAACCTTTAAATCTGCCATTTTCCATTCGCTAATGACATCGCATAAAGTTTACGACCGCGTAGTAATCTTTTGGTTGTAGAAGTTTGGATGGATGTGCGGAGAGAAATTTGCCCTACGGAAATACATTCAGAAAATTCACAGATAACCTAAGTCGATATAGGAATAAAGTATTTTTCAGCTGGAACAAAAATAAACCTTTCTATGTGGATTTTGCACAGATTTGACTCCGCGAAGGCACTTAGAAGGCTGCTTTCTAAAACTAACAACTTTATTAAAAAGTATGTAATATTAATATACCTTAAAATACAAGGAATTTGTCAACCAATTTTAAATAAACACTGAGAAAATAAAGAATAAATGAAAATAAAATAAATAGCTAAATAGTAATTGTCAATTGCTTCACATTTCAATAAATAAAATAAATATATAAATACCATTTATAAAATCACCCCAAGCATCGTTTTCTGTATTATATGTTCTGTGAAAAAGGTGTTGGGAAAACACACGGCGTAACTGATAAATAACAATATGTCTGTGCTATCGGCTATCGGCTAACAGATATATCAGTCTGGCTCGAGCCAAATTACACGAACCTACGCTGGAAACTCAGATTAGTTTAGAGGTTTTGAGTTTTGAAATGGAGAAAATTCATGATATGAGATCGACGGAGAGCTGCCTGTTAAAACAGATTGTATGGTAATAGTATTAAACACTTCATTATTCCTGGTGTTACACACTGGCAATAACTGCTCGTGTGATATCAAGGCATCAGTGGTTATGTGATATTGGTGTGATTTATCCAAAATACCATCGGAAACAACCTTTCACAGTCCAAGGGCAAACATTTGACCTGACGATCTGCAGCGTGTTTCTATTCACACTTTGTAAAAAGGAGGCTATGCTAGACTTCAAAAGCCCATCTGAGAAAATTCCTCTTAACAGTATCCTTCGAATAACGATCAAAAGAGAAAATATGGAGGTCCCCAAGCTTTTTATGTTCACCGTGAACTCTTTTGTGTTGCCAACGAATGGCTGCGACGAGCAAGGGTCAATATTCTGCAGAACCGAGAGGCTTATCATCGAGGACCTTAGCAAAGAGTGAACAAAAGCCCGGGTCACATCTCCACTGGGCCTCTTTTATGAGCCCAGCGCTGACTTGAACGCGGAGCACGCTGGGAGAAGTGCACTCTTGAAAAAAGACGGCGAAGCTTGAGGTGGAACGAAGCAATGCTATTCATTTCCCATTTATTAAATGTGTCTCTACAGTGCTGCCACTCACGTAATCTGGATCAGAGGGGAGTGCTTTCACAATTTGAAAAAGATTCATTCGTCGAGATTTACTCCTTTTTTAAAGTCAGCACTACTTAACTCGTGCCCCTTAAGATAAATGCATAAATCTAGCTATGATAGGAGGAGAGCGATCCCTCCTTTTGTCTTTACTGCACAAACTGACTCTGTTCTGCTCCTTTCGCCACTGTTGACTCTGCGATTGTGTGTCGAGGTTGAGAGCAAAATTCTGATGATGGCACTGATTTGTATCTCTCGTGGGACACCGATTCCATAGTTTTAAAGAAATATTGGGGCTCGGACTTATATTGGGGGAAAATGTATTATATGTTGTATGTTTTACTCTCATGTCCACTTCAGATTGTGATAAAGTTGATGTTGAACTGCTGCACGGGAAAGGCTGCAATTTAGTCGACATGCTGCGGTTTCTCCTCTTTCGACAAATCAGGGCCTTCTTCGAAGCGCATTCTAAAATCTCTCTCCGATGTTCTTAAAGGGATAGTTCAGCTATTTTGAAGTGGGGTTGTGCAAAGTACTTATCCATAGTCCGTGTGTTAGCTGCAATAGATGATCAGTTTGCGTGCCCCCAGTTTGTAGCAGGAGCAGGCAAGAGTACCGACATGGAAGCTAAGAAATGTGCTGCTGTGGACGGGGACAGCAGCTTAATATATTTTAGTCACGTTAAAAAAGGCACAAAAATATCAATTTAGACCAAATCACCATGACGTTGCACTGACAATAACTGCCAGTTGATTTATATTGCGGAGATGTATAAAATCTGCAAACTGCTCTGCTTACTTTATGTGCTGTGTTGTTTTTCTAGCGTCTTTGATAAACCAAATATAGCATTACCAACATCTCACCGTCAGTCAGACTAACTGCTAGTTTTGAGTGATGTTATTTTCTTTAGTCTGTGGGCCCAATGGGTTAATTAGGTCTCCAGCCTGACGTTAATGAGATATGAAAGCATCAAACAGGGTTTTCCTCAGCCTAAATTGACTCCCTGTTGGGCTTCAAAAAGTCATTTTAGCGCATGCACAGACACAGACACAGACACAGACAGACAGAGCAGAGTCCCTGCATCTTTGCAGCCATCAACAGATTAAAGTGAAGGGAGTAAGCCCCAAAGCCAACAACAACTTCAGTTAGACCGGCTATTCTTAAATTAGTGCTCATAAAACAAACCTTTGGTCTCTAAATTTTCGCTTGTTCCAAAACACCTACTACCTCCATGTGTCTAAGTTTACCTTTGCTGAAGTCTTTGGGATCGAGTGACAGGCTGTATCCAGGCAACGTCTCCAGCAGCAGCTTGTAGCAGGCCCTCCAGCCAGGCTCCGGGATGGTGGGAGCCACACACTGCATGGCTGCAACCCGCTTAAAAAATGCGGACTTGCGATGGAAGCCGATCAGTTCGTAGAGCTCGGACAGGATACTGTAACGTTGGATCTTCTCCTCTTCGGATAACTGAAATTATGGAGACAACATTTAAGTCTTGACTCACACAAAAATGTGTTCTGTCTATTGTTACTCCACTTGGCTATTTGAGCTCCACCGTGGAGCATAATGTATGTGCAGATTGTGTTCACATTCATCTGCTGGGGGCAAAGTTTCTCTGTGTTTACCGTGAAGGGGACATATAATGCTCATTTCCTAGTTCATACTTGTAGTCTGCTCTGATTGGTCAGGGTTTCCAGGTCCTCCACATCTGCGCTCTCATTGTCTCTGAACCGCCTTTGCAGCCGGGGAATGACCGTAACAGCACTGTAGCAGCACTTTCTACCTATATACAGTATAGCTGTGTGACATCATAATGCACAGAAGTCCTGACGGCTCGTTCAAAGACACAGTTCCTAAATACGGGCTGTGTGCCTTTCTCTGTTGATTGAGCATTCTGCTACTTTCACATTATTTATATAACACCTCCACCTTCCCTTTTTTACAATATGGGTCCTTTAATTCCAAGTTTAATAGGTGCATGACCAGTGGGATTTAGTGAAAACTTCTTTGGAAGCCAATCATGGTCCAGAATACAACTTGTGCACACAGAGAATGGACTTTTCAGTGAAGTGAGAGCCATTTGCATATTCATAGATTCAGGATTATTAATCACAGGACTGGTTCTAAAAAGTTACAAAAGTATGCATTCAACGGAAATTTGAATAATAACTGCCAAGCGCATGGTGGTAGGTGGTGCCCGGACTGTGTGGGCATCTCCATGGGTACCTTTTATTCGGATTCTTGTCCAGTATGTGAAGCAGCGCAACATGTAAAAGGGCTGAGTGAAGGTGAATACAAATCAGCTGATGTGTTGATTATTAAATATTCTAGCCAGTCGCATCAAAGCTCTGAAACAGCTGAGCCAATCGGTTAAATGTGATAACGACACTGTTCAGCAAATGAAAAGCGGCAGTACACCTCAGGAACTGTCTGGATGGTCCCGAGTCATGACGGGGAAACCCATCATCATCACAAATGAGCACCCAACGGCAGATGGAGTTAGTTTTCCATGAGTTACTTGGATAATAATGATGGCAATAAAGAAACTGATTTGGTGATCTGAAGGCTTTTTTAGCAATAATTCTCTTTGTATCTCACCTCGCACATGGGTGCATAGTTTAGTAATTAATGTTAGACAACGGTGTTTGCCCTGCAGTGTGTTTCAAAGATAAAGATGAGATGCTACCTTTGCTAAAATGAAAGTTGGAAAAAGGCAGAATGTGGAGTTATAACCAAGCAGTCTGATGTGTGTAGAGGTCTGTGTGGTTATCCTGTAGCAGCTGGTGTTGTTTTCAAGGCAAACGCACTGAACTGGGTTCTTGTGTGGCAATTCCTGCTGCCTTCGGGAGAAGGTTTGGATACTGTATAAAGCAGCTGTGGATGGCAGGTACAGTAAGAATCACTCGCATTCGGTCTTAGATCAATGTCGACTGGTTTACTGGCTTTCCTGCTTTAACCAATTTCCAGTGCCATTTTTTGTTGGAGAGTGTTTAAATGGAATTAATTATTCATATTTTTAACATTACTCTGTTGTTGCAGCAAGTATATGGTATGAAACAGGGCCTGATAAACAGCAGCCCGTGATACTCAATAAAACAAAGGGCTTTTATGAGTTAAATTATTCATATAGGCTGACAAACAAATTCTGGTGCACCGTCACTAAATTCAGACGAACCTCGAGTTATTTTGTTCTGGAACCAGGCCTGTGTAATTATATGAATTTCTGACTTGTTTTAATTAACTTTTTTGTGGAAAAACATATCAGACACCAATTATTATTCAAACCAGAGTATGTATCTTCTCCAAACATGTCTGGGGGAGATGTTAATGACTTGTTCTTACACTGGGTTGAGACATCCTGCTAAGTACATGAAGGATTATTAGGAATACTTTCATTAGACTGTTTATACCTACAATTGCTCAGGTCAAAAAACTAGCATCAGGCATTTATGCACTAATTATGGAATTAGAATGTAATTTCAGATGGATTCGGGTATAAAAGCATAGACACCTTATTTATTTTGCCATTAGATATGGATCTCACTCTATTTGGTTTCAATGTACCTTATGTATCTACTTATGTTCCGGTGCAGACAGATGTCCGTCCTCCACAGAGCTGGGTCTGTCTGACGTTCCTGTCTGTTATAGGGAAGGTTTTTGTTGCCACCGTACTCTACGGGGGAATTGTTGGGTCTATGTAAATCATAAATAAGTCATAGAGTGTGGTCTTTACCTACTCTGTAAAGTGTCCTGAGATAACTTTTGTTATGATTCGACACTATAAATAAAATTTAATTGAATTAAATTATGTTATATGTTGTTCAATTACTCAGTTGGTTACTGTGACCATGTCTGACATGGGTTGTTGGGAGGGATAGTGGGATTTGCTGTATGTTTTTTTGTTTTTGTTCCTGTTTCTTTACTTTAAGGCAGATGCTTTGACACACTGTACAACTGTTGCACTTTTTCTTCTTTGACCATCTGTAATTATATAAAAAAAAATGTCAAAAATTAAAGCGGAGAAAAAGCTGTATCACTGAACTCAAAGGGCAAACCTGGAGGAAATGTTATTGTCTGCATAGATCACTAGGAAACAAGAACAGTGTATGATGATCATCGATTAAGAGATTAACTAGGATGGAAACAGGTGTTTTATTGTGCTTTTTTTTGCAGATAGAAAGATATCCTGCAGTTTCCCTGTTTAACTTTACATTACCTTGTGTGAGGAAAAGCCTTTATTTCCCAGTCGCATAGCGTACCTGTCCCAGGTTGATGTAAACAGCGTTCTGCAGGAACTCGGAGGCCTCCCTCGCCCTCTTCTGAATGGCCAGCACCCTGACTGCTTTCACACAGGCCTCCAGCTCGATCACACCTGCGTTCTTATACTGCAAGGAAGATAAGAGGAGGAGCGGGGGAGGCTCGGTTAATGAAAAATGAACAGTCAATGAGGGTCGCCTTGACATCTGCAACCCACCTCGTAATCGGAGGGAATGTTTTTTCATTAACATATGACCAGCCTCATCAGTCACTGCCGATGTGGAATGACAGACCAGTGGGGCGACTCGGATCCGCCGTCTCTCGTTTCTGTCAGCCATTTCCCAGCACTGCTCAGTGTGCTCCCACTGAGAACCTGAGCTACACCTGCCGGGGCTCCACCTGCCGGGGCTCCACGCTTCGTGGGCGTTTTTTTTATATTTCACTGTCCCTTGACTTCCCTCCACTTCCACCCTCATTGTCTCCTTATTAAAATTAAATTAATATCTGAATGGCTATGTGTTGAGATGTAATTTAATTCTGAATGAACTAGTTACAGGTAAAAGGGTTGACGGAGGTCAGTGCAAAAAGGCAATTATAATAATGAAGATAAAGCACAAGGTAGCTTCTGAACAGTTTGGTAGCATAATGAGCCTATTCAGCTTTCCCTAAGCAGCAGAGATACTTTAATACTATTCTTTGTGACTTTGTGCAGATACAGTGGTCAAAGGAGGGTAAAAATATATTATGCCATGAACAGATACATAAATTATGTGGTTTTGTCTGTCAAATGCTGCTTTTAATAGAGTTTTCACTGGCTGTTATGGTGCTGTTTCCAGAGATTACAAATGTTCTCAGTCTTCTCCCCATGTATCATTCAGAAATAAACAGCTGCTGTCAGCATGTACCGGTCTGGTACTACTAAAACACAGTGTTGTCCCTGCCTTCAAACTCAATCCAACCAAATCAAATACTGCCCCCTGGTGACATGGATAAATATCACACACGACAGTTCTGCTGGTGCTGGTTTTGTATCAAAAAGACCTGAACACAAACACTTTCATGTACAGTATGAGCGCATATATATATATTTATATATACCAATGTGGTCTAATGTGACACTGATCCCATCAAAGTCAGAATCCAATTCAAAGTTAAAAAACGCCATATGGCGCCTGTCTACATCAGAGAGCTACTGACTTCCCTCCCTCTGTGGTGCTCTGTGGCACTAAGGCGATTTGTTCCTACTGAAGATGGAAATCTTCAGAAGCCAGTCATGAATATAAACATCTTTATACATCCATGACATAAACCAGCACATTTTATAGGCTTAGTAATTAGTATGATTAATTCAATGAATAGGACATGGACCGAGATAAGTGGCATAAAATCAATGAATTAAAATTATGAATTGATTTAAATTCATTGACCTTTTTGCTAAAATTGATACATGCCACAAATGACATGATGAGCTTTCCGTGCTGCTGTAGCTACAGTAGTGACAGTGCTTGCTAAAGGTCTGAAACTATATTTTATAGCTGACAAACACGATTTAAGTGATATACTGAGCCAATACTAGCCTTTTATTAGAAACCAATTATCTGCTAGTCAGTGTTTGATTAGTCTGACTCAACAGATGTAGGCAGTTGGGATAAAGCCTGCCATTGTCTGCCTACTTCAGCCGGCATTCTCCCCCCCCTTCCACTATCTCTGCTATCTACTTTGCAGGGGCACCGTCGCTGCAGAAGGTTTTTTCCTCCATCCCAGAATGTTAACTTGTGCAGCCAGACTGACAGCGCTGTGGAGAGAAGTATGGCACCACAAGACTAGTCTTAAGATGGATATGTTGCAGTTTGCTGTATAGCTGATCAATATTCTAGTTGTCCATATAAACCCAATTTAGAACATTTGTCTGATCAATTGTATGCTGTCATTAGTGGAGTTTTATTGTCTCATGGACTGAATACTGGTCTGAAAATTCCTTTTCTAGTAAAAACCTGGGGCTAACTGTCTTTTATGATTCAATTACTCATTAGTATCTTTAACAGTGGTTTTGGTTGAATTGTTGATGAAAGAGTTGTGCGGTGTTTGGTTAGTACCTTTCCATAGTAGGAGATGGCCTCTTTGTATTTCTCGATAATGTCTTCAGGACTCAGGCAGTTCTTTGCTCGTCCAATCTCAGTGCTGGTGTCTGCACTGATGCCGTTGGCCGTTAGGGCACCTACGCTCAAAAGAGGACGGTGTATGATTAGTTTAGGAAAGAAACCAGGCTGACCGTCTAGCAGTCTGTTCCACCACAAAGGGAAAAGGAAACAACAACAGGAAGAACTTAAATCCACCACTTACTCTTTAAATTTGCCCAGACTTCCACCGCCACATGCATAGTATTTATATATACGTATATATATATATTAAATACGACACACATTTACAGCTTTTAAAACTATGTTCACGTATCTGAACAGAACAGTGGATCATATTGAATGAAACTGTGTGATATATGTGTGTACTCCAAGTTTTGATGCCTCCTGTTGATCCCATTTCAAACTAAATGTAAATCTTAAATCTACACCACCTTGCCCCGCTCTCCCTTACACCAGAAATAAGTGTTCTCTTGAAGATTCTGAGGCATTTAAAGCCTCTAACAGGTGATCAAGATGATGTTCATGGCTAAGGTCCCAGGCAGAGTTCAACTCACACCTGAAATGTTTCAAAAGCTACTGAAAGGTGCATCTCTCGACCAAATCTGATTAGAATACAAATACCAATTGAGAGCGCATCGCCTAGCAACGGGGCTGTGGCCATAGCAACACTGTGGGGCTGTCACTATGTAAAACGTGTGAATAATGAGATGCTGCAATGCACTACTTCTTCGGCCAATTTGCACACGCAACACAACAAAAAGAAAACAATTCAGCATATAATTGCACAGAGTTAAATAAAGTACAACTTTAGAGGCGACCGAGTTAGAGAATCTAAATACACCAACGTCATGACAATTTCTTTTTAGGCTATGAAAGTGAGAGGTTAAGCAACAGTGAGCATTCTACAAGCAGGAAATCAAAGTATGCACCACTGGTGATGAGCTGCCACCTGCTGGTGCTTCAACAAAAACATTGTGTTCACATTGCTAAATGTGCTAGGAAACGTTTGAAATGTTTTTGATAGGGTTAAGTGCTTTTTGTGTAATAATCAAAAGTAAAATGTGAGTTATTAGAACAATGGGGCCTCTATAAGTAAGGAATAGAATCTTCCAAGAGTACCATTTAAAGTCCTCAGTCGTAGTCATGTGATACTTGGCTGTGAGAAAGAGCAGGTACGTTTGAAAAGAAAAAAAGGATGATGGTAAACCAACACAGGAGAACACTTCCTGCCATAGAGGGGGAAAACATCAATCAATTTTCAAAGGATAAAATAAACCATAGGAATTAGGAAGCTGATGTAAGATGAAAAACTGACATCAAACACAAATGTGACCACAAGCAAGCAGGGATTGTTGTCTACAAGATCTATGGTGGTTAGACATACCATACCTGGGTCAATGAGAACCTCCTGAGCTCCTACAGACAGAGAGAAAGAATGCAGATTCACTCCATGACGCAAGGCGCAATGTTAGCAGTGTTAGTCCCAACAATCTACTTACTGGCTGCTGCTGCTGCTGTTGTTCTCCTACGAAATATACTTATCATGAAAAACTCCTGGCATGCAATCGACTTCCCCAAAACAAATTGAAAGGTTTTTCGACTTATTTTTAATGTGCTGGTCCCTGTTTTATTTAAACTTGTGTGTATAAGGAACACTTTTCCACCATCATGGAACCATTCCATTCCGGTTTGCAAATAATATTGAACTGTTCAGAGCATTCTGACCAAAAAAAAATAGCATGTTTTCCTTGAGGATTTCACAGTTTGGAAAGTGAGGTTGAAGAAGGCATAAATAGAGAAATCAAGGGAGAATATGTCGGGAACAGTGTACAGTGATCTCATTAATAATTGGTCCATGTTATTTTTTTGATCAAAACAAAATCTGTAATAACAGAACAAAAAGCTTGCAGGGTAATCAGTGCAATCTGTTTACGAATGTTCTGAGGAAGCAAATGTACTGGACACGAAAAACTGAATGTACTTGTAAAGTTGTCATTTAAACTAGTGGATGAGAAAGCCAAATGAATTTACTTAGTGCTGAAATAATTGAATTAGTAAGTAAAAATAATACCGAATATATGGTTGTAAAGCATCTGATATAGATATATTTGATTTGCTTTGTTCAGAAACCTTCTCTACCGTATACATATACAGAATTTATTGGTTCTGTCCACACTGATGACGATTTAGTTTTTCATTAGATCTTTATTATTATTGATTTAATTCATATGCAGATATCCAACTCCAGCCCCATTCTCACATCTTATGTTGCTAAATGGCCCGGGTAGCCACTGGCTGCACCGGAAAGCCCAAAATAATAGCCGTTGCATGTTGGCTAAATCTTCGTCAGACTGACTACTGACATATCATAGCTGAATTGACTTGTACTGTACATTCTGTATCATCTAAGATTAATGAGATATCTAGGTTTAATCAAACCTTATCTAATTTCACACCAATATAAATCAGAAGTATACGCTAAACATTAAACAAAAATTATCTGTAAATTAACCGTTAATTAAAACAATCATCACATGCAACCTTGATTTCCTCATTAGAGCAGCCCTTTACCACTGCTTATATTCAAACTACTGTAGTTATACGCACGGCCGTGTTAATATAACACCATGTTAATAGCATGTTAAGAACAAAGTAGAGGCAGATTCAATGATGTTACTTTTGAATCAAATTAGCAGTCATCAGGGTAAATAAGAGAAGCTTCAGTGGTTGAGGAAGATGGCATCTTTTACTGCGCACACTCAGGAAGCAGCTAAGCTGAGCAAAGCTGAGCAAAGCTTATCGATGCTTGCGTTGCCAGTCAGCGGTGACATCCTCACTCACTCGCGACTCACTCACAGTTATTACCCAATCCAAACTACTGTTTCAAATCGGTCTGGTTTCAGAGAAGTGTGCTCACCTGGTCTGTGCCGTTTCCCTGCGTCCGCTGGCTGAGAGATGCTTGGCTTGCGTCCTGCAGTCTTCCCCGCTGTGCCTCCAGGGTAGTGGAATATGACAGAGGCTGAACACAAACCCTCCAACGCAGCTAGAAGGGCACATATAATAAAGGACAAAGGCTCCATCTATGCTTGGCTCTTATACATCCTTCTTTGGCTTCGGCTTCATTAGCTGATCACATATGGTATATACAGCAGTGTATTGTTGACGGATTAAGAAATAATTGCAGCACTGAGAAGTTAATTTTTCTACAGTCAAAACTCTGAGTACACATTTGTCACAATTATCTAATACTCAAATAATGAGGCTGTGTTGTATGTGTTTATATTAAAAAACTAATTCTAAACTATGCGTTTCTCCCTTCCTGCACCATCCCTACATTTCACATATGGTCAGATAAGGGCCTCAAAACGCTTAATAACCTGTATGATGAACGTGTTTTTTTTTTTCCATCTATGTCGGACAAAAACAGCCTGTCCGAGAGCTTTTTTCGGTACCTTCTATGACGACTGATATCTGTCATTTATGATAAGATTGCTCTTCTGAGCCCAGTCCCCACTGCCTCACCTAAAATGCATGGGAAAAGGATTAGGGCTAGACATTACTGATGACCAGTAGAGGGACATTCTGAAACTGGTTCTCTCTTATTCGATTTGTGCCAGGCACAGCCTGTTAAAATAAGGGGTCTCAAAACTGATCCAGTAAAGGGCCGCTGTGGCTGCAGGTTTTCATTCCAACCAAGCAAGAACACACCTGATCCAACAAATCCAACTGTGTGAAGGTGATTCAGTTGGTTGAGTAAGTCTAGTCAGGTGTGTTCTTGCTGGGTTGGAATGAAAACCAGCAGCCACAGTAGCGGCCCTTTACTGGATCAGTTTGAGACCCCTATGCTTGTAACCGCTGTAAGCAGACCTCAGCCGACCACGCACACATGTTCTGGTCGTGCCCGAAGCTTGCTGAATTTTGGTCCGATATATTTCAAAACCTCAAAGAGGCTCTCAACACAAATTTGGAACCCAATCCCCTGACTGCTCTTTTTGGGCTCCCTCCGTCTAAAAAGCTGCCCATTACTATGCAACGTGACGTACCATTCTCCTTAAATGGAAACATGTTTTTCTCCACTGACTCATAACAGTTGGTTTGGCTCTTATTAGTGACAGTCTTACTGTTAATCCTGATGATGCTGAGGACGCTTCCTTTTTTTTCTCTCTCTCTCTTTTTCTTGAATGGCTTTAATTATTTTTGCTATTAGCTATAGTTTTTACTCTATTTTGTTTCATTGTACCTTAATCATCTACTTATGTTATAAGTTATTCAATAACGTAGTTGGTTATCGTGACTACGTCTGACAAGGGTTGTTGGGAGGGATAGTGGGATTTATGTTGGTTTTTACTTTTCTTTTTCACTTGAAGGCAGACGACTGTTGTACTTTTTCTTTTTTGCCTGTATGCAAAATTCAATGAAAAATTGTGAAAAAAAAACAAAAAACAAATCTCAAATCTTAATAATGGCATTGGTCTCTAAAATCCTGTATCGGTCAGACTCTTGCTGATACAAATGTAAGGAGAAACAGGCAACAAACAAAGAAATAAACACATTGTCGCCTAATATATAGTAATAATATTAATAAGCCGCCAATCTCCAGACTTACCACCCAGCCAGAGGAAGTCATTAACCCCCCTGAGGAGCTCCACCGCCATGTGGTAGTGGACCAGGGCGTCCTGCAGCATGCCCGCCTGGAGACACAAGTCCCCGACATGCTTCCTCATCCGCCCCTGGCAACGCTTTTTATAATGCCTGAGAGAAAGCAGCGGGAAAGGGAGAAAAGCTTTTTTTAGAAAACAGCAGGGTGAACGTGTGGCTCGAATAATAAGGTATGTTTTGGGCTTTTAGATGATTTTAATTGATTTACATAGCGGACTTTATTTTATCTTAAACAGCTTTCAGTGTCTGCCGTTGACAGCAGAGTGCCAGGAGAAGAGACTCAAGTGAATCTTATCAGTCAGCTACAGAGAGGGTGTACAGTACGGGGAGGGAAAGCACAAGCACATGGGAGCAAAGGAACAGAGTATGAGCCGGCCTACAGCTCTGTCGTCTTGCACAATAACACAGGGACTGGGAAAGGAAAAGCTACACAACCATACAGGGAAATGTAACTGTTGTGAGGAGAATCACGAACCCCGATTGTGCAAGACATTTGAGCATTTTGAAAGACTGGGAAGGTCACTTGAAGACAATAACATGATTCAGCAGGTGATCAAGGACTCAAGGAAACATGGACAAAATCTTTCTTAGCTGTATAGAGGCAGAGATATCAAAATCGACATAGCTCTGGGATAATCGATATCATACATCTGGCAGATTAAAAATGACGCTAATGCTGAGTAAGCTACTTCTGAACAACAATGAAATTGTTCTGGCAGACGAAATGAAAAGTCTGCTCTTAAGGGAATCATGAAAAAATAACCACGTCAGTTAAAGTGGAGATTTAGAAATGGATGCCATTATCAAACTCCATTTTTTATGATTAGCTGCAGTGCTGTGCCAAGCTGCAAGGTAATGTATGCTCTCATGAATAAAGATCCATGATCCGTGGCCAGCATGTCGCTCCAGCATCTGCAGCCAAAATCCCAGAGCACCTTCCCAGTCCAAGTGTTCTCCTGGAGCTGGGACCGACTCAGTAGTACGTAGTGTGCCAAACTATGGGTCCAAACTATCAGCTCCTCCTTTAAAAAAGGACCATACAAGTGTTTTTGAATGTTTCAGAAAATGATTATAGAAATATAACCTACTTTGAATTGCAAATGCAAGTACAGTGTTTAACATGTAGGGGGAGCATTTTTCAAAGCATGAGTGGTTTCTGCTTCTAAACATTAGATTATGAAATCGCTTTTTATACCTCATTATTGATTATGATAGTGTGGAGAAGGGGTAGAATTACATACTTCTCACTACTTCTTTTCAGACATTTTAAATTGGCCAAATATTTTGTTGGTTTATTTATTCACAAAAAAAAAATATATATTTTTTTTTTATACCTCTATTCTTTCATTTTTCTTTTTCTCACATGTTCAAAATTAAAAAGTCAATGGTGGCCACTCTTGTTTTATCGTCTGTATTTATATTAGTTATTATATAAAATATTCCAATCATATGATTGCATGTGAATAAATGGGGTGTACATTTAACTCAACAGTTCATTTTGTTTTAGTGTAGAAGACTGTTTTAAGGGTTTAGGATTTACTGGACAGGCTGTGCTGGTCAAAAGTCCCAACAGCCAAGTTAAAGTTCAGAAAAAATGGAATGGGCTTTGTGTCGCATTTGGTGCAATTTGGAAGAATGGTGGCGCTAAAACAATGAACGTTTTTTGTGTTACATACAGTTATGCTATAGCTGGCCCTCTCAGTTTGCTCAAATGCTATCGGCAGGGTTTGTATAACAAAACTTTTGCACACTTTGTGTAACATTTGGTGGATGTTTAGATGAGTGGACGTGGCAAATTTGGTGCCATTTGGCCAATAAGTGGCGATGTAGCAGCATCATCTATCAGGGGTGTCCAATCCTGCTCCTGGAGGGCCACTGTCCTGCATGTTTTAAGTTTCTCTCTGCTCTAACACACCTGAATCTAACGCTTATCACTACTGTGACGATCTTCAGCGGCTTTATAACGAGCACATCATTAGACTCAGGTGTGTTGGAGCAGAGAGAAACCTAAAACACGCAGGACAGTGGCGTCTCCAGGAGCAGGGCTGCCCACCCTAATCTAACTATAAAGGCACTGCACAAAAGCGTGTCTGTGCTGTGCAGCAGCTGTGATACAGTGGTAGGGTAACGGCAAGCAAGATTATTTTTCTGAAATTTAGGCCTAACAATTTTGCAAACAGTGTTTATTCATACCAAATTCATACCATTTTAACAGCTAAGGGGATATTTTTGACCTGTAACACTTCAATCAAGCTTTTTCAAATCAGTCTGTGTATGAATTGAAACCTGCAGAGGAGCAATGAGTATGGCTTGGAGTCACAACAGCACAACAGCACAGAGGTCTGGCAGTCTTTTTCCAGGGCAGATCTAAAGCTGATTGGGTCGGCATGGGATAACTAAACTTATGAGTCTAACATCTCACCTTTTCACACCCAACAATAAACTCACAGGACAGTATGAAAGAAAAAAAAGAAGACAAATAAACCAAAATGAACAAAGCAAAAATCAAAAGACAGATTTTTGAGAGGAGAATTTTCCAGCAGGCAAGGCTGAATACGTAACAAGCAACTTGACAAAGAAACAAACAAACACTAACAACTTGTTAGTTACAGTGTATCACATTAACTGGCTGCAGTGAACAAATAACCACAAAGTGTATTTGAAAAAGGGGTTATGGTGCAGCAAACGGAACAACTCACCTGCTATCCGTGTCCAAACCCACAAAGTCCTTCTTTTCAAAGGGCACACACAGCAGTGGTATCTTGTCACCTGACTTGTCTGTGGCCCGGTCAAGCCGCTTGGACTCCAGGACAATAAATATCGACTCCACAAAGTCATCCACTCTCTTCTCCACATCAGGGCAGTCTCCAAAGCTGGGGTAGAAGGCCACATCTGTCCTCTGCTGCTCTGCAATATCTCCTTGCAGCCCGAACACCAGCAACCGCGAGTCATACAGAGTGGAGCTGTACACCTCCTTCTGGCCGTGGAAGCGCTCAGCAGTCTGGGGCCACTCCTTGGCCGAGGCGCAGGTGGTGATGGAGATGAGGCCTACCACCTTCCGGTGCGTCTGGAAGTCTCCCCACTCGTTGTTTTCAGGCAGGTAGTGGTGACGGTAGCGGATGTAGAGGAGGCGCTGTGAGTCCCTGATGCTCACCTGGCTCACACTGGCGATGCGTTTGTAGATCTTGAAGAACTGGTCCTCGGGTACTATGCCGACCGGCTGGACCACCACGAGTACTGTCTGGTGGTCCTCGGCACATTGCATGTAGTCTGGGACGCTCATCTTCACATGTGGCTTCATGGGACAGAAAACAAAATCGACTTAGAGCATATTCCCACGATAACATTAATGGAGAATCTTATTATTACAACTGAACTTATTATTTAACACTTCCTACATTGCTTCATTTGAAAGTAGTTCCAATGAAAACTGTTCAACGTCTCAGAGTAAACAGGATAATGTTTATAAGAAGAGATAGAGCTACTAAAATCTTTTCAATGTAAATGTTAAAAAAACATCTCTCCTCAATTGCATGTATAGGTCCTGGTTGTGCATGTGTGTATTTCGGGCCTGTGTGTGTAACATGTATGATAATAAGAGTGAAAATTGAATTTCCCCGTGTGGGATAAAAATAAAGTTATTCTTCTTCTTCTTAATAAGCTTTCATTGATACCACTGCCATTATGGATTCTGCTAATCGGTCGTATCATGCATCAGATTCTTGCAGATACACAGCCCTATTGTGTTGGAAGACATTTAAAGGATAAATATTTAAAAATCTAGGCACATATAATAAGAAACCATGAGCATGGAGTTATAATTAGAGCAGGTAATGAGAAAAAATGATTTCTGTACTTTGGATGCACTGATCATAACGGTCAAATATCTCCAAGCTGAGGTAAATGCTTATTTAATGATTAAGTGACAAACCAAACCGATTTTGGGTCAAGGATGTTCTCTGTTAATGAACTCCAACGAGCATGAGCTGAGTTTGCGTTCATTGTGACGTCACATGAACGCCAAAACAGCCTCTGATGTTTGAATGAAAAAGTGCTGATGTCTAAGAAGCGACATCTAAATAATGTAAGAAAAATAAAATAACCCTGTTTGACATAATACAACGTTATCTTACCTGCTGCTGTCTTTGCCAACAACAAACACAGGGCAGTGTCGATTAAATGTAGCAGCTGACAACATTAATGCTATGGTCAAATGTGACGAACACGAGGCGCGTGTCAAACCAGAAGCCCCCGTGCCACAAACTTGTATTTTACTAATATTATATAAAGAGAAATAGCCTAAGTAAAACTACATTATCGTCTCAAAACATTTGTGTCAGCTAGCTTAGCTTAGCTAGCTAACCTGTGAATTGACTGCACATGACAGTCGCACAGTAACATCGCTGATTGAAATAACCACAGAATGAATGCACATATCAGACCGGGACGCTTTTCTGTCTTTAACACTAACGACTCTGACATATAACGTTTACTCACGTTACCTTAGCAGCAACCTGTCAAGTTTCACAGCTTCCTTATTTGGACCAAGGAGTACCAGTGTTTAGGTGTTTACCAACCATCAACGGCAGAACATCCGGTGGCGATTTTCAAAGTAAAACAATCACATGTAATTTACCGTCGTAGCAAAGAGGTTATAATACTGAGAGAGTCGCCTCTTAATATTACAACCTCTTTGGTTGTAGTAAAGTTAACTGAATAATGACTACTTTGCCTCACCACTATATCTACAAACCACATCTACAGATTTCAAGAAAATATCAGTATATTATTATCACATTGTGTGGCTCATCTGGTCATATATGTTTTTTTATAGGGTTATTCCCACAGTGTGTTCCTATCCACCCTTAACCCACAAGTGTGTACATTACGAGTGGAATTACATTTTTGTCTCCTCGTCTCCTAAGCAATATTATCCAGCTGCAGACGTGTGCCTCGTGTTGTTTTTATTTTGAAAACAGGATCCTTGTTTCCGGCTGTATCTCGTAAGCTTGACTACTTTGTTCTTCGTCTTGTTCTGCAAAGGCAGAAGTGTAATATGCTTCCTCAGCTCCGCCTACAGGCCAGCCGAGCAGAGCGCTATGAGTCACGTTATTCTTCAAATGTACAAGGATTTCTTAATTGCTGACGTATGGATGACATCATATGAACCAATCATACGAGACTAGTTGTTGTGAATTTAAGTTCAGACTCACAAACTACGTGTGTACAGACCAGATGTCCTATTTCATTATAATGCAGACCATATTAATAAAGTATGTAGCTCACACACAACATTGCTATGACTGTAGTGACACTGCAGATCCATAGTGAATGATGTCATCCTATGACTGTACTGGCAATCAGAATATTCTGCTACACTTGCAAATTAGAAATGAGGCCACACTATCCTGTAAAAATCCGCATTAAAGTGAGGACTATGGATAGAAAATGACACATTTGAATTAAGTTTGATCAGACTTTCAAGATGCCAGAGTTGATTTAGGCATACTTTTTTTCTGGTTTAAAGTTTAAGGTAAGTCCCATGGATGAATTAATAATAGATCCAGACAGGTAGATTCAACTCCATTTTATTATTTTTTCACCCATAAATCACTTTTCATAATCTTCTTGGAAGACAACAGCATTTTATTCCCTATTTTCTTCTTTTTTTGGCCAAGGGGAATTGGTCCAAAAGCAAAGCAGGAGTTCAGAGAGACATGGAATGTCTAAAACACGACTCATAGTGAATATACAGCAATAACCGGCAAACATCTATAACCATCGACTTACAAATCAGTGCACAAACATTGTGTGTGAAGGCTGTCATTACTGGGGACATCAGACTGTAACAACACAAATTTGAAAGCAGGGGGGTCTGACAGATGATACGAGTAAGAGAGGGAAACAATGTTGTTCTTGATTCAAAAAAAGACAAGCAACCCAAAACATGAACATGATATATAACTAAATCATATCGCATACATAAAAGAGCAAATAAGTGAAGCCTTCATATTTCCCATGTGGTGAGTGGTCCTAAGGCTAGTAAGACAGAGTCAGGTCAATCTAAACCCACCAGCTTTGACCTTTATGTCTGTATTGAGAATAAGGCAGAGTTTCAGTGCATAGTCACATTACTGCATCTTCATGCCCAGGACAGTCAGTGTAACTGCAACAGAAATCAAACCGAGGAATGAACAGCTACGTGGTTGGAAGCTAGAAGATTCACATCTTTTCAGTGTAATCATTTAAATCCATGAGAAACGCTCCCTTCTAAATGTTTGCCGTCTTTTTTGCCTTGTCAGTCGGCGATACAGAGCACCCATCGGTGCCAGAAAGAAAGTTTCCAAGTTATACAGATCGTGGAAAACGTAGAAGATGGCAGGTAAGTGCTAATACTACAGTGAAAATCCACCCGCAAAGCGCATTACAGATATTACAGATATATATTGGCACCAAATGTGAAATTAAGAAACGTGTTCAACCTGCTCCACCGGGTGCTAAAATTAAGCAGCCAACTACTGAAATGTCCGACCACTGATTACAAACCTTTGTTGGCCCATTGGTGACCATTGTCACATATGTCATGAGAGCATTTGGTTCCCATATTAAACATGTTTTGATACTTTCCACCTACAGGGGGCACGGCAAATAAAATTGTCTGATTATATGGATTTTTCAGATTTTATCCACACTGAAAAATACACCTTTATACACCAATGTTTTTACAAGTAGGTGCCTGTTTTGTTTATGTCTTAAATAGGCAATACACACAGTTTCATGCTACACAGACTGACAGTTAGAGGCAGTAACACACAAAGAAGAGTAGCAATGTGTTCAAAGAGACCGAGAGGAAGGAGGCTGCATGCTAGCAAACATACATGTGGATGTAAACAACGCATGTTTTAAAACCTTTTTTTAAATCAGGAAATGCACTCAACAAGTTTGGTACACCTCAACGAAAAGTTGTCTTAATGGAAACTTAACTTTTGTTTGTTTTAAAAAAACGCAACAGGGTACCTTTAATTTGTCACAGACAGGTACAAGTGTGTGGTAAGTAAAGTAATATGAATTTATAAGAACCAAATCTCTTGTCATATATGATGTAAGGTGACCAATGGACCAAAATGACATAAAGTTGTCCATGCCATCTTTTAGCTGCTATAACTAAGAATTAATTGGGTTTAAGGACATTACAGTCCTTGCTACTTTCTTGTGGACTTGCGTCCATGCAAAGTACAAATAGTGTGCAGTCATGAACATGGGAACTTGAAGGCTACAGAAAAAAAGACGACACGGTAGTTAAGACTGAGTGATGATTGTGTGTTTGGTCTGCAGAGGATCGGGATGATTCTGGGTTGACTGTTGTCATCCAGCGGATTAGTTTAATCTCCAGCGATCATGTGGCCGCGTCCAAGATTAGTCGACCTAATTACCGCACATTTAGACACTCCTAGTGGACTAGGAGCACTTAGTAACACTTAGTAAGACGTTTAAAAGAAATCAAAAGGAAAGAACAGAACAAAACAATGGTGCAGTAGGGGGAATGTGTGTCTTCTGATTCGTTAGATAAAGGATATTTGGCATTCTTCATTATGGCATTGAAAGTGAGTGGATACTGCCAGTGGTGCAGAGAGACTGGATAAAGGGCCTCCGTGAGGGCACCGGGTGGGTGGGTGGGTGGTTGTTTGGGTAGGTAGTTGGGGGAATGGGGTTAAGATGGAGAATTACACTCTGTCTCCTCACGCCAGTTTCAGAAATTGGTCCACTGTATCTGCTTCCACCGCCTCAGAAAACATTTCATAGTCCTGTGGAGAGGAAGAGTGTCAGTGAGAAAACCAGAAAACAGCTGTATAGTCTCTGAATAGGCAACAGATAAGGATAATGAGCTAAATGCTTATAACTTTAGGTAGCTTGTAATTTATGTGAACAGAGAGCTTAAACAGAGTTGCCATTTCATCACTGAAACCATAGGAGTGCATAGATTTCATATCACTTTCAAATCAACTAACAGTTATTGGTTACATTTCTGGGCACAATATGACACGTTTCTTTAAGATATCAGCGTGAACACTAGTTCTGGATCATGCCAGATGTGGTATTAAAGCCTGCAATAATTGTTTTGGCCACTTGTGTGCAGCAGAAACAAGCTGTAAGAAAACACATTATGACATTTTAAAGGGATACTTTACTTATATTAATCCAGCTGTGATCTTGAAGCCCAGGTTGAGACCAAAAACAGAGTGAAAGAGAGTGATTTGAAGCATAGACCAATTTTAATCCAGCTCTGTGTCATGGCAGTGTGTGCAGATGAACAGGGTTTCCTGGGAACCCAAACGCAGTTCACCTGCACACACTGCCATGACACACATATCTCTTTAAAGTTGACATGGTGAACTTCACAACATAATCATCCGTACGGAGTGGTGTTTCTGACCATTTGAGGAATGCAAGTCCAATATTCACTCTCTTTCACTCTATTTTTGGTCTCAACCGGGGGCAGTAGTGGCTAAGTCTGTGGGGAATTGGCTTTGGAGCTGGAGAGCTGCCGGCTCAAGTCCCCCAATGGACCATGTATGACCAAGTATGGAGTGCCAGTTTGCCTCTGGAGCCATACACCGAACCCCCCAAACTGCTCCAGGGGCACCGTAGCCTACTATGGCTGACCCTGCATGATGACTGCTCTGTGATCAAAAAAAAATGCACGTGTGGAGTGTGGTGTCTACGAAGAACATGGGAAGATTGTGTAAAATTGCTTTTTGTTGATCGATTAATAAAGCATCTTTCTTTAATCTTTCAACAAACTCCTGAGGGAAATATGTGTCTCTTTAGCTGCTCCACTATGTTCACCAGACAACTGTGTCTGCTTGTCGTTTGGTGCTGGGCAGGTAGTGTAACGTGTGTTTTTACAGCTTTTTCTCTGCTGCTGCTGAACAATGCCATAGGAGCAGTGAGAGTGAACCACAACAGTAAAGTTTTAGCCAGGAAGCTAAAAAAATAAGCTCAAACTCACTATAAAGCTGAGAGGAGCTGCAGACAAACTAAAAGATATAAATAATAATATGGCAAGTATCCTCACCCCGCAGTACTGGTCTTCATTGAAAAGCTGCGGAGGGACTGCGGCGGGGTTCCCTGCTTTGCTTCTCATTTCTTCACGAAGCTCCCCGCCCACAGAGATGTCGATGAGCTCGTACTGGATGCTTTTACTCTCAAGGATTCGGATCACTTCTGCCTGTTGAGATTTCACCTAAAAAAACAACAACAGCAGGGAAATGTACTCAACCCCAGCATAACCACTAGGAACCAGTCAATTCATAAAACCCTAAGAATATCATCTACATAGATATCATCTATAGAGATATTTGCAACCACAATACAAATCCTGCTTTCATTAAGTACATTTACTTGACAGGACCATCATTGATGGCCATCAGTGTGATGGTTAATAAGCATATGAAAGTCATCAAACAACTTGACTGTTCAACTAAACCCTGTGATAGTATTTCACCTCAAGAGCAGGGACATTTCGACATTTTTAAAGGCATAGTCCTGTGACAGAAAAAAAAACTACATGATTCAAGCACTTTTTGAGGCTGTGCCTTTAAAAAGCAGGGGCTTTATCTGGCTCTTGGGTGATGATTAATAGTCAACGCTCTGCTATCTTTGTGGACGAATGAGGAAGTTGGGAGGGGGTTTCGTAAAAGTGACCACACCTAAGCACAGGACTGACTGGGAAACACACAAGCTGGCATTTAGCTGGCCACACACAAGTGTCGTAAGGCCTGTGTGTCGTGTTCTTAAGCTGAAAAGAGGAAATGCTTTCGCAGACTCAGCAGTTAAAAGCTTGTAAAGATCAAAGTTATGAGCAGTTGACAAAGTAACTAAAACTGAACAATATTTTCAAAAGGGAGACATTTTTTCTATAGAGAATTTATTTTTTTACACTGTTACTACTTTTCTTAGAAAAGTATAAGTAATAACTTAAAAGGAATTTACTACAAATACATTTTATTAATAAAAACAAATAGAAGTGATGTGACAATTGAAGTGGAAGGTTACATCTGCCAGAATATGTCCCTGCACCGCAAAGAACTTACAGAAAAGGTAAACCTGCCTGTAGCAGCATTCTTGTAGTAGATTAATACAGACGTCAGCATATTCTGAACAGTCTCATTAGGAGCACATGAGACGCTAGTTGTGATAAAATGAACAGTTACGGGGACATAAGCTTCTGTGACAAAGGATGTCCATCACATATTGAAGCTATCCTTCCTGCTTTCTATAGAAATTCCATGACTTCATTTTTGGTCTTGCTATAGTGTGTGGGGTTCGATGTGTCAGTAAAATATCTTCGAGACGGGACAATGTAGCACAGGCACAAATCCTTGGCAATTAAAGTTCTAGCAATTTGCCTCACCTTATCCGAGATGGGTGGAAGACTAGCTTTTAATGCAGAGGGTGTCAGTGTGTCAAATGTGTCAACTAACCAGGAAATAAACACTTCCCCCCTCCATCTCATTCATTTGTCGGTGTCTTCTGAAACTTTGAGATAGAAACAGTTTGCTGGGAAATGTATTGTGCTCTTAGCAGAAACGTGGAAATGTTCTTTATTACAAAAATGTCCTCCTATGTTTGCGTCCCTACCACAGCCTGTACCGATGCCCTATAAAGTAACGTTAAGCCATGCCGAGCCACGAGAAAACGCTGCACTGCTTGTCTTGTGGCATTAGTAAACACTTCACCATAATAAAACCTGAATGCATGAACATCTGCCTCGTTGTCACCATTAAAAAAAATTTAAATGGTGACAGCCATTTAAAACATTTTTTAACCAGTTCTGACACACTGGTCGGATTTCTGTGTCGTGTCTCTGTTTTTTGCAACGCCACAGACCATCCGGGGCGCCGCACTTCCACATTTCCAAGTTCCGCCTTAAGGGTATCCTAAACAATACTTAACAATGTTAATAAATTAACATTTAGAAAATCAACTTTTGTTGACATTTGTGGATCGATTCGGAATCTTCCACGTCCGTGTTATGATACATCTAAGAATCTACCCCCACCCCACCCCTAGTCACAACTATACTATTATTGACAGTGCAGATGAGGAAGACCCGTAAACGCCGGCCAATCAGAGCACACCGGGCTTTTTCGGGAGGGGGGGCTTAAAGAGACAGGCACTAAAACGGCGAAAAATAGTCTTTTGAACATTAAAGCATGTAAATATGTTCTAGTAGAAATAAAAAATATATAACAATCAATATCTTTCTCTAAGGGCTTCAACAGCAAACCAGAAACCAGCCGATCACCCGGCAGCGTTACTGCACATGAGTAAAACTGAGGGTTAAAAACTGGTGCACGTCACAGAACTTTCTGACTACACGAATTCCTCACACTAACGAGTACCAGATGTTAATCCCACTGCCATGCCACACACTGTTTTCAGAAGAAAGGATTTCTACAAGGGATGTTGTGTTTTTATAGTGTGACTTTAATGATGCCTGCAGACATCACCTCTACTTTTCACATTTTAGTGCTGCTTCTCCAGCACCACCAGCCTACAGTAACTGGAACAGGAAGATGGAGCAGATGTGCTGTCCTTTGCCGTTTAGTGGATTCGGTGTATGCAGAAACAACAAATACATATAGTTTGAAATGTAAAGCGTAACATTACAGTTTGTATTTACCATAACCATGGCGAATACAAACCGGCCGTTTTTTACATTAAGTTTGGCGTACAGCTCTCAGCATAGGACGCGGATGGTCGCTGCAGTTAGCTAGCGGTCGGCATTGTGGACCAAAATGACACTATGGCGGGGTTACTGTTTAACATGAGGAATACTGTTTAAGAGCACTAATACGGCCGGTGTGTCCACGATAACTTTCTGCAACATTAGAAAGCCAAACACGCTTGGTAAAAAAAAATAAAAAAAACACCTTCCAACGTAGCAAGGTGACATGAAACGAGATGGAAATGTGCTTCCTGGTCCGGCCTTGATATTTTGGTTTATTTACAGGTGTACCTTCATTAGGCTAACAACCTGGTTATGCTGAAATGACAATACAGACAGGAAGGGGCGCCGAGTGCCACAGGCCCACTGCACCGTTAGTAAAGAGGAAGCTGTTAGTAACGGGCTGCTGGGTGTGTCTGATGGACGGGGCATTGTTATCCGCTGCCACCGGAGCTGGGCACACAAACATAACGTTACATTCATTGCGTTACGGCCGCTTGACTCACCGTTCGCGAGGCAGTAACGGTCGTGTAGTACAGTTTGATCCCCATAGCTGCAGGTCCTGCCCGTTCCTTCCGCTCCCTTTGTGTATGCGCTCGCGTCAAGCTGATCAGATCATGATTCAGGACTAAGGAAATTTGACTAGGTTTTCAAAATAAAAGTCCTTGTTCTGTTGCATTGCAAATTGCATTATGCATTATTAAAGGTTGAATATGTAAAATATTTATGAAAAGCTATATTAAAAAAAAAATACACACACGGGGCGTTTTGAGGGGTGCAGAATGAATGTATTGCTTTTCCATAAAAAAAATTTAGTAATTTAGTCTGAATTTATATTTAATTTATTTATTTTTGCTGGGTTTGACAATGACTTTCTGTTACGTTCTGTTTAAATTGTAGCAGCCAATAGCGTTGGCCGTTGCTGGTTGCCAGGGCTGTCTGTTGTTGGGTGCAGCTACAGTAGGCTTGCACTGGGTGAAATGGAGTTTGCCAATCCTGCAACTGCTTGGGAGCCTCAGTGAAGGGGGCGTTATTTGTCCCAGCAGCTGAGTGAGCGGAGACGGGCAAAAACCAGAGTCAATATAGGCCAAGCATTCACTCCATGGACTGAGAGAAAGGAGAGGAGCGCCATTCAAACCTACGCCCAAATGGCTACGCTTCTCCTTGATCGGTAAGCTAACTGTCATGCTTACTTAGCTGTAACAGCTAACGCTAACGGTCATTTAAACTCATTGGTGATACAATACAGACTCAAACAGACTTCGGTCTCCCGTAGGCTACTGGACCAGGTCTGACGAACCAGGCAACGCAACTGCTTTTAATTATATTTTGTTGTTGCTGCTACGATCTTGAGACACTAGATGGCGGTGTTCTGCTCATTCTCCAAATATCCTTCAAAGTTAAAGCATTTTCATACATCAAAAGTATGTGACTGTGCACTTTTGCACAGAAGAAAGATGTTGGATTTCCTCCATCACTGGAGTTCAGTTATGAAGGGGTCTCTCCTCAGCCAGGAGATCATACCTCATGTATGGACCGGAGGAATGATTACAGCAACCAATAAGTCCATTAATGTAAATATGGAAATGTGAGTATTATTTTAAGACAGATGTGGAAAATGTGGACCTATCCTTTGACCTCTTTGATCTCATCCCTCTCCCTTTCTGCGCGATGTGAACAGTATTTTATATTGTGTAATATTTCAGCTAAAACATCCCTCAGACTTGCTGTGTTGTCATTTGACGAAATACAAATATTTTATGAAAGTCACTGTGCAAGGATGAGAACAAGTATTACAATATGAAGAGTAATAGCTGCCTAGTATTTTATATGTAAACTGAATTGACCATAGTCTCGGCAATCCAGATTGAGTCAATTATTTGATGTATGTTTTAGTTTATAATCAGGATAAACCCGAGTAGTTTGACTTTGTAATGCAGTTTTGCTACATATTTCCATAGAATATATTAGGATAAATTGATTAGAATAGAGCTCAAATAAGTCAAAACACAGTTTATTTGTCTGAACTAAGTTTTCTGACATTCTATTGACGGTTCAATTTGAACATAATTGCAGGTTAATCAAAATTAAAATAATTATTTCTCACATCAGCTGAAATCCTGACTTGTCAGTGTTTACTGCAACATTGGAAACAATGACAGGAAATGATTTATGCCATTCTGGTAAACTTGACTCTGCTCTGCCTCCATACTGAGACCGCAGACTGGCTGCTCAGTTTAAGAGTGCAGAACTTTATTCATGTTTGTTTGCTTTTTACCCATAGATTAAACTTAGTTTTAATTTATAGTAAGGCTGTGTTCCCTTTATCCTTCAACTCTTCCTTCTGCTCATACTTTATTTTTCTCCTTAGATTAGCCCCCTTTTGTTTTGTTACAATAGAGACACCACATCTCTCATGGCGCTTTATTTGCATGAAAGTTAACAATGTTTGAAGAGCCTTGTACCGCTGGACCATGTATTTTTTTAATGTTGTGGATTGCAGTAGCCATGCTTTGTATGGAGGCATTAGGTACTGCAAGTCCTCAAAATGTGATCATGTATGATACGATAACATTTCTTCTAGATAGATGCTAATGAGACCTTACAAAGAAAGGCCTTTGTAAGAAGAGCAACCAGTGAGGGACCACTTAATTACACCAACCCTTTCCCCTGCACTGAACACTTCATTTAAGCCATAGGGTGCCAGTATCCTGCCAAAACATTGGTCAATGAAGTTGAGCCACTGGCTGACTTTTGCATTTTAGTTGCCAGAGTGAAATCCTTGTGAAGGGCATGCAGAGCCTCTAATCCAAGAAATGTTCCTATATTAACCTGTTTGAATAAAGTAGTGTGCTTTTATTCTCAGCCCTGGCCTCCGGTCACTTTGCAATGACAGCCAAGTTTAATATTCCCGCTTTTGATGTTCTACCTAAATTTCAACCTTACATGGAGGAGCTTCATAATGCAGGTTGGAGCACCTCCCTATAGACTGGGCTTATTTCCCTTTAGCAGCAATACACCCTTTTGCTAGTTCTGGCTTGATCCAGGCCTATTCACACTAGTCAGTCATGAACTTATCAATAACATGGACAGCCTGTGAAACATTTGCACAAATCTAATGTTGGAGTTAAGTATATTTCAGAAAGCTGTAGTGTCGTCCTGTAAAACCTTGTCGAGTTCAAGAATCTTTGTTCAGAGCTTAAAAAAAAAAATGGTGAAAGGGCAAGGACTGCCAGCAGGCCATTTGAACCACTGTTTCGTAATGCATCTTTTACACACTAGATGGCACCAAGCCTACAGCAATATGCACACATGGTTTGGCATTTGACACAGCTCATAGGTAAATTCAAGACAGAACACAAGGTGTAAATTAAATTATTTTATTTCAAAATACTAATCATTTGATGAAACCATCTGCACCTATAAAAAAAAGTTATACATTAGAATCCAGGTTTAAGCATCTAGAAGTGAAAGAAATAATGAAGTGCTCACCTGCTACTGCAGCTTGACACTCTTCCATTTGCTCTCTGGATGAACACTGGGGACCTGCTGTTTGGGAGCCACGTAGACCTGCTGGGCAGCCTGACGCTGGGGAGCCACGTAGACCTGCTGCTGGGGAGCCACGTAGGCCTGACGCTGGGCGGCCTGACGCTGGGGAGTCACGTAGACCTGCTGCTGGGGAGCCACGTAGACCTGCTGCTGGGGAGCCACGTAGACCTGACGCTGGGCGGCCTGACGCTGGGGAGCCACATAGGTCTGCTGGGCGGCCTGACGCTGGGGAGCCACGTAGGTCTGCTGGGCGGCCTGACGCTGGGGAGCCACGTAGGTCTGCTGGGCGGCCTGACGCTGGGGAGCCACGTAGGTCTGCTGGGCGGCCTGACGCTGGGGAGCCACGTAGGTCTGCTGGGCGGCCTGACGCTGGGGAGACACTGAGGACTTCTTGACACCAACTTCTTTCTGGTCAGCAGGCTCTTTTAGCCGTCTGATAGCAAAGCCACCGAAACGGTCAGGGATGTTAAAGGTCCTGGTTGGGGCGAAGCGCTCAGAAGTTCCCACTTTGCTGCTAAACTTCTGAGTGCGTGGTCGGAAGCCAGAAGCACTGTGTTTGTTGGACACTTTATGAGATTGGGTTGAGGCCATTTTCGAAACATGTGACAGTTGGCTTTGGTTTGGTTTTGACAAGAAACTGAAGGGTTTAGATGCTGCTGCAGAGGGGAGATGTGAAGACACTCTTCTGGCAGGGCCACTGGCTGAGGTCTTTGTCCGTACAGGGCTTCTGTGTGAGTCAGGAGAACCAGCACTAGTAAACAGACTGGAAGACTTTTTAGGGGGATAATGGCTTCCTTTTCCATCAGCTAAAACTTCTGCTTCCAACTGATGGGGGGCTGGTTTGAAGGAGTAGCTGTCCCTAGTCTTAAGACTCTGAAGAGATGCAGCACTGCTGGACCCATATTTGCTAGTATGGCTTGTACCCTGCTTCTTGCTGCTCAGGTTTATTTTGTACTTACTAACAGAACTTCCACTTGCAACAGGCGAAGAAAGGCTCAATGTCTGCTTTGGCAGCTTTTGGACATTTACCTGATTCAACATAGTTTGAGGCTTTGACACCAAGCTGGCCTTCACCAACCTGACAGTAGCACGACCACTTTTAACTGGCTTCGAAATAGTTTGTGCATAGCCAATACTGGAAAGTCCCTGGCTAGAACCACTGTTAACTGCAGTCCTGGAGTTAAGGCCACTGCTCTGGGCTGAGGCTGGGAAAAGGGAGGCTTGTCTGAGTTCATTCTGGAGATAGCTGCCACCATATCGTCTATCCTGTTGCGATAAGCCAACATAAGTGTTGCCATTTCTTCTTTGAGCTGAAAGAGGAATAAAGTATAAATCCACAGATAGTCAATCACAGCACTAAATAACAATGACACATTGTGTTCTGCTCACCTTGTGAAGCCCACGAACAGCATCCATGCTCTGCTTGAACTAAGAAGATCAAAAAGATCCTGCACAGAAAACAGGACAGCAAGGTCAGGTGAAACACTGTACCTAACAGCAACTCTGCACAGACTTAAAAAGGTGCAAACAAAAACTTACCCCAAATGAACTCCACAGGCCATTTCTTTGTTCCACAGTACAGCCTGGTCAAAGCAACAGTGGCCAAACTTCCTGGAAGCTACAAGCTCTGCATGAGTGCAGCAGAGAGGTAGCATTTATTGCAGCCTGCGTCCAATCACTGCTTAATGAGCTGATTGTCTTCAGGTGTCTGCTGTGTCTCTCTGTTGACTCTGAGCAATGAGTTCTGTTGGTTTTTTTCTTTTCTGCCACCGGAGCTGGGCACACAAACATAACGTTACATTCATTGCGTTACGGCCGCTTGACTCACCGTTCGCGAGGCAGTAACGGTTGTGTAGTACAGTTTGATCCCCATCGCTGCAGGTCCTGCCCGGTCCTTCCGCTCCCTTTGTGTATGCGCTCACGAGTAGCTAGCTTCCCCTTGCTCGCGTCAAGCTGATCAGATCATGATTCAGGACTAAGGACGCACTCACACTGTCTTTCTGTCCCGGGCCAAAACCGGTTTTTCAGCTAAATCCTAGTACGTTTAAGCAGTGTGAGTGCATCCGTTCCGCGCATAACAGCCGACACCCGGCCCGCTTGAGAGAGGTGGGCTTTAGCGGAGCCGTTTGCACATGTACGAGCACGAGCGTGCCTACGTGTACGAGCACGAGCACGAGCCCTACAGCGGTAGCAGTATGTGAGCCTGTTCGGACATGTAAATATAAGGACGGACCATGCGCGGACATTTAACAACAACAACAATGGCGGTGAAAGGTTCACGTTGGTGTGGTGCGGAGGTGGAGTGTTTACTGCAGATTTGGTCGGATGAAAATATTCAAAAACAGTCGACAAGACGCACAAAAACTCCGAGGTCTGTGGAAAGATTTGTAAACAAAGCCACACACACGCGATCAATGCATGTGACGTGTTACGGCGTGATGGCGTATGGACAGCAAGAAGCATTGGCCGGCCCTGGCAGTGTGAGTACAAACGGGGCTGGGGCGCGGGGGGAGAGGGAGGGGGGACAAGTACCCTAAAGCCCGGTCGCAGTGCGGAAGGACAGTGTGGTGAAGTTTGACTGTTTTTTCAAGATAAAAGTCCTTGTTCTGTTGCATTGCAAATTGCATTATGCATTATTAAAGGTTGAATATGTAGAATATTTATGAAAAGCTATATTTAAAAAAAATAATAAGCCCACGGAGCGTTTTGAGGGGTGCAGAATGAATGTATTGCTTTTCCATAAAAAAAATAATTTAGTCTTAATTTAAATTTAATTTATTTTTGCTGGGTTTGACAATGACTTTCTGTTACGTTCTGTTTACATTGTTGCAGCCAATAGCGTTGGGCGTTGCTGGTTGCCAGGGCTGTCTGTTGTTGGGTGCAGCTACTGTAGACTTGCACTGGGTGAAATGGAGTTTATCCTTTGACCTCTTTGATCTCGTTCCTCTCCCTTTCTGCGCGATGTGAACAGTATTTTATATTGTATCATATTTCAGCTAAAATATCCCTCAGACTTGCTGTGTTGTCATTTGACGAAACACAAATATTTTATGAAAGTCACTGTGCAAGGATGAGAACCAGTATTACAATATGAAGAGTAATAGCTGCCTAGTATTTTATATGTAAACTGAATTGACCATAGTCTCGGCAATCCAGATCGAGTCAATTATTTGATGTACGTTTTAGTTTATAATCAGCATAAACCCGAGTAGTTTGACTTTGTAATGCAGTTTTGCTACATACAGTATTTCCGTAGAATATATGAGGCTAAGACTGTGGTGTAGTGGTTAGCACTGTCGCCTCACAGCAAGTGGGTTTTCTCCGGGTTCTCCGGTTTCCTCCCACATTCTACTCTAAAGACATGCAGGTGTTAGGTTCATTGATGACTCTAAATTGCCCGTAGGTGTGAATGGTTGTCTCTCTGTTCGTCTCTATGTGCGCTGCGATAAACTAACATCCTGTCAAGGGTGTACCCCGCCTCTCGCCCGATGCCAGCTGGGATAGGTTCCAGCCCACCCGCGACCCCGACAGGGACAAGCGGTTGAAGATGAATGAATTATTAGAATAGAGCTCAAATAAATAAAAACACAATTTATTTGTCTGAACTAAGTTTTCTGACATTCTATTGACAGTTCAATTTGAACATAATTGCAGGTTAATCAAAATTAAAATAATTATTTCTCACATCAGCTGAAATCCTGACTTGTCAGTGTTTACTGTAACATTGGAAACAATGACAGGAAATGATTTATGCCATTCTGGTAAACTTGACTCTGCTCTGCCTCCATACTGAGACCGCAGACTGGCTGCTCAGTTTAAGAGTGCAGAACTTTATTCATGTTTGTTTGCTTTTTACCCATAGATTATACTTAGTTTTAATTTATAGAAAGGCTGTGTTCCCTTTATCCTTCAACTCTTCCTTCTGCTCACTTTATTTTTCTCCTTAGATTAGCCCCCTTTTGTTTTGTTCTGTCACAATAGACACATCTCTCATGGCGCTTTATTTGCATGAAAGTTAACAATGTTTGAAGAGCCTTGTACCACTGGGCCATGTATTTTTTTGATGTTGTGGATTGCAGTAGCCATGCTTTGTATGGAGGCATTAGGTACTGCAAGTCCTGAAAATGTAATACCGTTTTGAAAGTGCGATCATGTATGATACGATAACATTTCTTCTGGTGTAATACCGATCAGGACGGAACTTTGTCCCCTTTCTAGGAACACTACAGTATAAACGAGAAACATACCAGGTTTAGTACTGCTCATGACTAGTCCACTCGTGTAAAAATCAGTGTGTACCTTAAGAGATAGATATAGTGACAAGATGCTAATGAGACCTTACAAAGAAAGGCCTTTGTAAGAAGAGCAACCAGTGAGGGACAACTTAATTACACCAACCCTTTCCCCTGCACTGAACACTTCATTTAAGCCATAGGGTGCCAGTATCCTGCCAAAACATTGGTCAATGAAGTTGAGCCACTGGCTGACTTTTGCATTTTAGTTGCCAGAGTGAACCTTGTGAAGGGCATGCAGAGCCTCTAATCCAAGAAATGTTCCTATATTAACCTGTTTGAATAAAGTAGTGTGCTTTTATTCTCAGCCCTGGCCTCCGGTCACTTTGCAATGACAGCCAAGTTTAATATTCCAACTTTTGATGTTCTACCTAAATTTCAACCTTACATGGAGGAGCTTCATAATGCAGGTTGGAGCACCTCTCATATAGACTGGGCTCATTTCCCTTTAGCAGCAATACACCCTTTTGCTAGTTCTGGCTTGATCCAGGCTTATTCACACTAGTCAGTCATGAACTTATCCATAACATAAACAGCCTGTGAAACATTTGCACAAATCTAATGTTGGAGTTAAGTATATTTCAGAAAGCTGTAGTGTCGTCCTCTAAAACCTTGTCAAGTACAAGAATCTTTGTTCAGAGCTTTAAAAAAAAAAAAAAAAAAAAAAGGTGAAAGGGCAAGGACTGCCAGCAGGCCATTTGAACCACTGTTTCGTAATGCATCTTTTACACACTAGATGGCACCAAGCCTACAGCAATATGCACACATGGTTTGGCATTTAACACAGCACAGAGGTAAATTCAAGACAGAACACAAGGTGTAAATTAAATTATTTTATTTCAAAATACTAATCATTTGATGAAACTATGTGCACCTATAAAAAAAAAAGTTATACATTAGAATCCAGGTTTAAGCATCTAGAAGTGAAAGAAATAATGAAGTGCTCACTTGCTACTGCAGCTTGACACTCTTCCATTTGCTCTCTGGATGAACACTGGGGACCTGCTGTTTGGGAGCCACGTAGACCTGCTGGGCAGCCTGACGCTGGGGAGCCAAGTAGACCTGCTGCTGGGGAGCCACATAGGCCTGACGCTGGGGAGCCTGACGCTGGGGAGCCACGTAGGTCTGCTGGGCGGCCTGACGCTGGGGAGCCACGTAGGTCTGCTGGGCGGCCTGACGCTGGGGAGCCACGTAGGTCTGCTGGGCGGCCTGACGCTGGGGAGCCACGTAGGTCTGCTGGGCGGCCTGACGCTGGGGAGCCACGTAGGTCTGCTGGGCGGCCTGACGCTGGGGAGCCACGTAGGTCTGCTGGGCGGCCTGACGCTGGGGAGCCACGTAGGTCTGCTGGGCGGCCTGACGCTGGGGAGCCACGTAGGTCTGCTGGGCGGCCTGACGCTGGGGAGCCACGTAGGTCTTCTTGAAACCAACTTCTTTCTGGTCAGCAGGCTCTTTTAGCCGTCTGATAGCAAAGCCACCGAAACGGTCAGGGATGTTAAAGGTCCTGGTTGGGGCGAGGCGCTCAGAAGTTCCCACTTTGCTGCTAAACTTCTGAGTGCGTGGTCGGAAGCCAGAAGCACTGTGTTTGTTGGACACTTTATGAGATTGGGTTGAGGCCATGTTTGAAACATGTGACAGTTGGCTTTGGTTTGGTTTTGACAAGAAACTGGAGGGTTTAGATGCTGCTGCAGAGGGGAGATGTGAAGAGACTCTTCTGGCAGGGCCACTGGCTGAGGTCTTCGTCCGTACAGGGCTTCTGTGTGAGTCAGGAGAACCGGCACCAGTAAACAGACTGGAAGACTTTTTAGGGGGATAATGGCTTCCTTTTCCATCAGCTAAAACTTCTGCTTCCAACTGATGGGGGGCTGGTTTGAAGGAGTAGCTGTCCCTAGTCTTAAGACTCGGAAGAGATGCAGCACTGCTGGACCCATAGTTGCTAGTATGGCTTGTACCCTGCTTCTTGCTGCTCCGATTTTGTTTGTACTTACTAACAGAACTTCCACTTGCAACAGGAGAAGACAGGCTCAATGTCTGCTTTGGCAGCTTTTGGACATTTACCTGTTTCAACATAGTTTGAGGCTTTGACACCAAGCTGGCCTTCACCAACCTGACAGTAGCACGACCACTTTTAACTGGCTTCGAAATAGTTTGTGCATAGCCAATACTGGAAAGTCCCTGGCTAGAACCACTGTTAACTGCAGTCCTGGAGTTAAGGCCACTGCTCTGGGCTGAGGCTGGGAAAAGGGAGGCTTGTCTGAGTTCATTCTGGAGATAGCTGCCACCATATTGTCTATCCTGTTGCAATAAGCCAACATAAGTGTTGCCAGTTCTTTGAGCTGAAAGAGGAATAAAGTATAAATCCACAGATAGTCAATCACAGCACTAAATAACAATGACACATTGTGTTCTGCTCACCTTGTGAAGCCCACGAACAGCATCCATGCTCTGCTTGAACTAAGAAGATCAAAAAGATCCTGCACAGAAAACAGGACAGCAAGGTCAGGTGAAACACTGTACCTAACAGCAACTCTGCACAGACTTAAAAAGGTGCAAACAAAAACTTACCCCAAATGAACTCCACAGGCCATTTCTTTATTCCACAGTACAGCCTGGTCAAAGCAACAGTGGCCAAACTTCCTGGAAGCTACAAGCTCTGCATGAGTGCAGCAGAGAGGTAGCATTTATTGCAGCCTGCGTCCAATCACTGCTTAATGAGCTGATTGTCTGCTGTGTCTCTCTGTTGACTCTGAGCAATGAGTTCTGTTGTTTTTTTTCGTTTTTTGCCACCTCTGTAGTCTCAAATCATGTTTCTATGCAAATAACTCTAGGGTAAAAGCTTTATTTTGCTAGAAAGAGCTCTTTTCCATTGGTAGTGAAGATATTCAGATATTTTATGTGAAAAGTAAAATAATTCAATTCATTATGATTCCTGAAAGTACATAGTTTATCTCATTATATTCTCTCTCTCTCTCTCTCTCTCTCTCTCTCTCTCTCTATATATATATATATATGATAGATAGATAGATAGATACTATTATATATTATTTTTCAGACTCATTTTCGACTGTTTGATATAAGGCTGCAACTAATGATTATTTTCCTTGTGGATTAATCTGCTGGTTATTTTCCTTATTGATTGTTTGATTTGAAAAGCATACGATTCATGTAAGAACTGCCGTCACAATTATCCAGGGCTCAAAGTGACACCATTATATGTCTCATCATCAACAGTCTAAATCTTTAAATGACTCACTTCACCGTCATCAAGGCAAAGAACAGCTGAAAAACATCACATATGACAAAAAGAAATGTATGAATTAATTACCAAACAGTTGAGGAGTAGGAATTGATAAGTACATACTTCCTCCTTTGTGTATAGGATTTATTGTATTTAAAAAAAAAATTTTTTTTATGGTGCTGTACATGCTAAGAATAAAATATATAAAAAAGAAAGAATCGACTAATTGATTACATGACTAACTATTTAAGCTCTAATGTTATACACTGTTTGGTAGTTTGTTGATATTTTAAAATCTCATCATATGTTTAGAAGGTTAAATCTTTTGTAAACTAACTGGATTGTAATACAGTAAAAAGTATGTCTCTCTGAAATGTAGTGGAGTAGAAACTGTCATGAAATGGAACTACACAAGTGAAGAACTGATACTTCGAACTTGTACTTAAAGTGAAGAAGCTTTAAATCATCCCAGGGACTTTTTCGGCAAATACACTCATCAAATAAGCCTTTGAGATTTTTTTTTTTATGTAACAACAACAAGGGAGGGTGGCACGGTGGCACGGTGGTATGGCGGTTAGCGCCGTCGCCTCACAGCAAGAGGGTTGCATGGGTTTTCTCCGGGTTCCTCCCACAGTCCAAAGACATGCACGTGTTAGGTGAGTTGATTACTCTAAATTGCCCGTAGGTGTAAATATGACTGTGAATGATTGTCTGTCTCTTTTGGAGCTATTAATGGAGATATCCTGTAGAATCGTTAACAGCCGGACGTTGCTAACACTGATTAGCACGGTGAAGGCATTAAAACAGCTTTTTTAACCACTAATACTGCTCAAAATAACACCAAACCTCTGCAGTGGCATAAGAGTCCTTACACATTAACCGAAGCGCCAACAACGTGGTAAGTGAACCCAGAGTTTATTAAAAGAGTGTTTTAAAGATTGATTAAAGACCAACTGGCCCCTGTACCAGCTCCTCTCGTAGTAAAGTCCATTCAAGTGGATTACCAAAGTCAATCCAAAGGAAGTAGCCCAGTGATGCTTCAGTTAATGTGTAAGGACTCTTATCGTGCTACTGTAGAGGTTTGGTGTTATTTTAAGTAGTATTAGTGGTTAAAAAAGACGTGTTAATGCGTCCACCGTATTGCCCTGAGCTAATCAGTGTTAGCCGCATTCGGCTGTTAGCAACTGTCCCGGATATCTCCGTTAGTAGTTGTTACATGAAAAAAATGGTCTTGATGGTTTATTTGATGAGTTTATTTGCCGCAAAAGACCCTGGGGTGATTTGACGGCGGAATTTCACTTTAAGTACAATACATCACTACATTTTTCACACGTATAGTAACAGTCTGCTTGAGATTTCTCCTCTTGGCATTGCGGCTGACCTTGAGACAGATCAAGTTTGTTGCGACGGCCTTGTTACCATTATTAATGGTGACTCCTGTACCCCCTGACTCTGAATAGACCCAGGCGGCACACTGCAGTAATGATGCAGTCAACCAACTGTGACAAACAGCACATCAAGATCAGCGTGTTTCCACCTTGTTTGCACAATATAAATCAGACACCAACACCGCAATCTCCACATCATACATTGCAATTTCATTTGAATTGTGTTTCTCGGCTGTAGCTGTGAGAAATGATGTCATGCTCAGGTGTGATATCATCAGCTTCCTGCGTCTGTTTGACTGATCTGAGACCATGTGGGACGCTCCACGTGAAAGTCACCCTGTACACTGTCACTGTAGGTGAAACACACACACACACACACACACACTGAGGACACACTGCCTGATATGTGGCAGGTGTGAATCTTCATCCCAGACTGTGCTTGGTCAATAGTGTTCATTAGTGACACTCCCCTGCTGCCTGAAGAAGCACGATGCAAGTGCACGGGGACAAGTGGACGACGAATGAATCTTGCACTCCGTCTTACTTTCCTAAGCACTGTATATGCCCTCATCAGGTCTTGAACCCAGATTTATTAAAAATGTACAATCTAATTTTTCATCTTTTTGGCCTTGAGTGTTTGACATTCAAATGGGCATCCTGTATGAGGCGCATAGCAAATTTCCTTTTCTCCTCTCCACCGTAGGAAGGAGTGACACCTCGCATGCGATGACCAGATGAGTGTGGTGGCTTAGATCAAAGACACAATTTCCTGACAGAGGAAATAGCGCAGAGGATTTTTTTCCCCTCCTTTGTAAATTCTTTCCATGACACTTCATTCATATGAGCAAGAAGTAAAAGCAAGTGATAGTCCTTCATCGGAATGAGCAAAAACATTCCCGAGGCGTTAAAAAGAATGTATATAAAACACGGGAGACATAAATCAAATGGCAAATGAGATCTATTCATCAAAGCAGGCGACTCTTTTCTCCTTGTGGACGATCTCTCTCATTTTAAATCTGCCTGTATCATCTCACGAGTGCACATTTTCTGCCTTAATGTGCTCCAGAGTGCTGCTGAAACAAATGACATTCACTGTTTGAACTGCACAGACCCCTAACCTGCGGACAAGAGGAAGACACGCTCATTTAAGGAGCCTCTCTCCTGTAAAGGTTACACTTTGCTCATGAGCTTCCTGCATGCTAAGATATATTTTGTGTGTGATGGAGGAGAGAGCAAACACTGAGAGAGCATTGTCATCTCATTTATGTGCAGAGCTGTGCAGCACACAGGGACATTTGTGAGAAGGGTCACTCTACACTACATCTTAATCTCTGCAGTTTGGCTCTCCATCCCCACCAAGCCTGTAATCTTTACTTTATTATCATTTGGAAAACAATACAGCTAAATCTCTGTGATACAGTATTCCCAACTCAAGGTTTGAGGACTTTATTGGTGGAATAGCTGTATGCAAATACACTTTTGGTCATTTTCATGTTTAACTGGTCCCGTACTCTGCTAATCTTCAGGCTCATATTTGTATATCGGGTTTATACTAGAACATGTTGTTCAAAAAACTAATTATTTTTCTTATACTGTCTTTCTGTATTCACCCTCTGTCTGAAATGCTCAGTTTTAGCCAAGCGGCAAGCTCTGGGGTAAAAAAACTGAAGCCTATGCAGAAGTGCCTTTTACGGCTATGTGCATGTGTCATTAAGTCTTAAATAAACCAGTGTGTTTGTTCATGGTAATAAAGGGAACATGTTTTAAAAGCAACAGTGGATCTCTATGGCACAGAGGAATTAGACACATCAGGCTTTGGTTTTCTCTATTCTAGTAAGTTTAGAAATATCACATACCTTGCCTTTTAAAGCTGCATTAACAGATTTTTCTGCCACTTGGTGGCGGTGGGAACAAGGTGTGAACAAAACATTGACTAGTTCATGAACTGCAAACCTGTAAAATCCTTATCCGGGGGAGCTGTATGTCAGAATTCAAATGTCTGAATCAGTTGGACCGGACATCAAAAGGTCTTTACTGTGCCAGCTCCCTAGAACAAAGTCTGCGTAACATCTGACTGAGCCCATGTGTGAATAGCGAAAATTCACAGAGAGTGAGTGGGCGTGTTGATAATGTTTCTATCATGTGGCTGGCACCAAACCAGAAGTAAACAAACATCTGAGGGTGAAGAAGAAGAGTGATCTACACAAAGACGCTGATGAAAATGTCTAACTGCAGACTCCAGATGAAATCCTCAAGAAAATCATCTTCAGGGCCATTGTCCTGCATGTTTTAGGTTTCTCTCTGCTCCAACACACCTGAATCTAATGATGTGCTCGTTATCAAGCAGCTGAAGATCGTCACAGGTTTGAAAATCGCTAGACTCAGGTGTGTTAGAGCAGGGAGAAACCTTAAACATGCAGGGCAGTGGCCCTCCAGGAGCAGGGTTGGGCAGCCCTGATCAAGAGACTAGGTTGTTTACGACGCAATTATGAACGTGCTATGTGGTGTGCTATGTGGTGTAATCCGCATCATGTCCTGCCTCCAACACGCTCTCCCAAGGCGCCACCCCTCGTCTAAACCCAAGAGCGAACCTGCAAATGAAGTGTGAATGTGTAGCTTAAATGCTCCACTATGTTGAGCAGCTTGTTGCTAACTTGTCTGTGAGGTAGCTGGCTGTGTCTCGAAACAACACAGATGAGAGCGGTGGGACTGAACCAAACCAGTAAAGCTACGGGCCAGAAACCAAAGCAATGAGCTGAAGATGCTGAAAAAAACCTCATTAGAGCTGAGAGAAACTGCAGTGTCAGGTGCTAATGATATGTGGGTTCATCACTATGAGCGACACCTTTCACTTTACACTTAGTCATCTAGTCCATTGTTAATGTAGAAATATTGATTATAGCAACCTTTCCTTTCAATGGCAGCATCAGAACACTATCTGTGAGTGTAGAAAAAATCTAATTCTTACGAAACTGGCTAAAAACCTTTTTAAGGCAGTTTCTAGAGGAAATATTACATGTTTCCCAGATTGACATTTTATTATTTTGTTGTGAGGCACCTCATACCGTAAGAGATTTAATATTTTTTTGTCATGCGAGATTTAACAAGCAGTGCTGGTGGAAGTGTATGACCCTGTAAAGGAGTGCGAAGTCAGCAGCATCGTCCCCTCAAAGTCCTCGCTGTAGCAAGATGCTGTGATAGACAGCCAGAGAGAGACAGTCAGCAGATGGTGTCTCTTCCCTGGAAGAATCTACCCTTTGGCCTCCGAACCGTTCCTCTCCCTCTGGCCAATCAGGTGCCTCAGATCCCTGTTGGGTGCACCGGCCCCCCTCCCGCTCTAGCATCTGGTCCAACATTTGAAATAATGAAGGTAATAATAATGAGCTTAGGTCTCCACCCTCCAGGAAGGCGAGAGGTCAAACTACCTATGGAGAGTTCACACCCAACGCATTCCACGAGCAGCTCGGGGATCCGTCATCCGAGAGGCTGCACTTCAGTTTACAATTAACATTGTTTTGAAGGTAGGGTAATATCAGGTGTTAGTGTTGTAGTTTGGGTCATCAGTTCCATTAGAAATAACACCAAAGGAATTGTTGAGATCTGAGAACTCGGTTACATCACTTCAGCAAAGCCAAAGCACTTTATCTGGAGGTAAAGCTGAGAGTGATAAGGGATAGGAGTGATGGCAAAGAATACAAATATAAAGCTGTTTCTCATATGAAATCCGGAAGTCCAATAACATTTTTACAGTACCGTAGTATATATTAGTAGTAGTTTGTTAGTAGTCTGTTTTTACAAATACTGTATGTTATCTATATAATATTGTTGTTGTTAAATATGTGTTTGTATAGCTGGAGTTTGAGACGAAAACAATTTTCCCCCTGGGAGTATTAAAGTATTTCTGATTCTGATTCTGATTCTGAAAATAAGGTGGATAAAATTGTATGTAAAGTGTCAAGATCTGGTTCTTTCAGTACCCTCCTCTCTTCCGTTATGTGTGAGTTTGTCTCCCCCTGTCTGTGTTTCCCTGCATGTTCTCTCCCTCGTCTCTGTGTAGGTCCGGTAGGCGTTCCCCCAAGCTGCAGCCTGTTAAGCTGATTACCCCAACACCTTAAATACCTGAAGCTGACAGGCATGCAGCGCCGGACCGTCGTCGACCCTATCTTGGTAAAACTATTCCCCCCGGACTGGCATCCCCTTTCTCGTTGTGGTTTTCACGCTCCCCGTAGTAAGTTGATTAATAGTGTTTTTTTTCTGTTTTCTCCGTAGTTTCCCGTGTTCCCGTTTCCCGTCCGTCTCCCGATCTTCCGTCATCTTCCTGTTCCTGTATTCCCGTGTTCGTTTACTTAGTCTTTATGTTTGTATATCTGTAGTGTTTTTACGTTTGTCCGTTTATTATATTAAACGTTTACTTTGTACTTTACCTTTTTGTCTGTGTCTGCATTGGGTCCACCTTTTTGTGTTATACCTGAACCAATCATGACATAAAGTTGCCCTTTCACACATGTAGCACACGACAGGAGACGGTCTGTGTCAGATGCGTTCGCACCTACAGGAAATATCCTGTTTGGTTTAGGCGAAGAATGAACCAGCGCTGTGACCGCGGTGTTATCATTGTCATGTAGCCGATTGTTTTTTTGGTCATAAACAACATCAGCCTCTTGCCGTTCCTTCAATTTGATGATTTATAACTTACCATCAGATGTTCCTGAATTTTGTCTTCTCTCGTTAGACATTTTTGTTTCCATGGATGTTTGTTTTCTTCTGGTTTCATGCCAGCCGTGTGATAGAAATGTTTTCAACACAGCTACTCTCGAGGCTAGCGTGTTGACTATTGCCTGTTTACACATCAAACGGACACAGAGCAATATTAGCATTTATTTGTAGTCTTGTTTCTGGGGACCTAACTTCTAAGATAAACATTGGGCTCTTTAGCTGCTCCCCTACATTCAAGAGCTAGTCACTAACTGACTATTTTGTGCTGGGAATCTAGCCTAGAAACAAGGTTGATGAGAGCAGTAAAAAGGGACCCAAACAATAAGCTGAAAGACGTTAAAATACTCCATAAAATAAGTAAGAAAGTCCTCTAGTGCCGTGAAAAAGTATTTGCGACCTAACAGATTTCTTCTGTTCTTGCTTCTTTGTGACACATGTTTAAGATCATCAAACACATTTTCATGTCCGATAACAATAACCTGAGTAAATACAAAATGTAGTTTTTTTAATGATGATTTCATGTATTAAGGGGAAAATGCTGTCCAAACCAACCTGGCCCAATGTGAAAAAGTAATTTATCCCCCTTGTTAAATCATGTATTAACTGTGATAACAAAGTCATTGACATCTATCAGTCTGGAAAGGGAAAGTCAAAGGCTTTGGGTCTCCAGTGAACCAAAATTAGAGCCATTATCCACAAATGGAGAAAACACAGAACAGTGGTGAACCTTACCAGGAAAGTCTGGGCCGACCAAAATCACTCCAAGAGCACATTGATGACTCATCCAGGTCACAAAAGAACCCAGAACAACATCTAAAGCACTGCAGGCCTCACTTGCCTCAGTTAAGATCTGTGTTCATGATTCAATGAGAAGAAAGAGACGGAGCAAAAATGGCATCATGGGAGAGTTCCAAGGCCCTCTCACATTTGACAAAAAACATCTTGATGATCCCCAAGACTTTTGAGAAAATACTCTGTGGTCTAACGAGTCAAAAGAGGAACTTTTTGGAAGGTGTGTCCTGTTACATCTGGCGTAAAACTAACACAGCATTTCAGAAAAAGAACATCATAGCAACAGTCAAACATTTTGTGGTAGCGGGATGGTCTAGGACTGCTTTGCTGCTTCAGGACCTGGACGACTTGTCATAATTGATGGAACCATGAATGTGCGCCCATTCATTTGTGGCCCTTAAGCTCAAGCACACTTGGGTTATTGAGCAGGACAATGATCTGAAGAACACCAGCAAGTCCACCTCTGAATGGCTTAGTCAAAGTCTGGACATTAATCTGATTGAGATGCTGTGACATGACCTCAAGCAGGCCGTTCATGCTCGAAAACCCTCCAGTGTGGCTGAATTAAAACAATTCTGCCACGTGTGGGCGATAATGACTTCACAGGGATGTGAATGACTCAATGCCAATTATTGCAAACGCTTGATTGCAGTTGTTGCCGCCAAGGGTGGCACAACCAATTATTAGGGTTAGGGGTAAAATTACTTTTTCACATTGGGCCAGGTTGGTTTGGACAGCCTTTTTCCTTAATACATGAAATTATCATTTAAAAACTACATTTTGTATTTATTTGCGTTATTTTTATCTGATATTAAAATGTTTTTGAAGATCTGAAGCATGTAAGTGTGACAAAAAAGCAAGAACAGAAGAAATCTGTAAGGGGGCAAATGCTTTTTCACAGCACTGTACACACATGCCATCAATAAAAATTATAAACCACTGCATTTAATAGTGGGGGAAGACAAGTGTAGCCAGGAATAAATTAAATCATTGCCATTGTATGGTGGTCTACTGAAGTTGGATTTGATCCCGAGCATCTACAAATTACTCCTTTTTCAGCCATCCCATTGTTTTTGTGCGGTTCTCTGCTAAATTACAACTCGACTCATGATGCATGAAGCAGATGATAAAGTAGTGCAGGGGTTGTGAGTATCTTGTCTTTCTTTAAAATGGGCTAAGGCCATTTATAATCAACTAGCATCACTATTCATTTTCTCTGAGAGGACCAGAGGAGCTATAGTGGAGCTTATTCCTCTGGTATGCCTAATCGATGAAAGGGCCTTATTATGTTTGAATGGCATCTGAACAATTCATCTCTATACTTTGCCGTTCTCCTTTGAGGATCTTTGCAAGAACGTAAAGCGGAGAAGTGTTACATTTTACTTCAATTTCAGAACATGAAGTAAGCCTCTGCTTTAGGGGCTCATTAAGAGTTTGACAGAATGGGGTAGGATGGGACACAGGGAGGGAAATATGTCTCTCTAATTGAAAACTCCCTAACCTCATTCTCCTATAAACAACCAAAGTAACAACAAAACTTCTGACAAGCCACATGGATCGAGGGACTGATTCTTTGCCAGTTGGAGGACAGCAGAGCCCACAACAAGGCTTGGGGAGACTCTACAGTATGCACTGAGGCCCAGAGGAGGGGAAGTCGTGGGGGTGGTGGTGGGGGGCTATAACCCTGGCAGAGCTGTGCTGTTGCTCCGTTTACAGTTGTAGTCAATTCAGAGATCAATGGAGAAACAGTCCTTGGGACTTCAGAGGGAAGCTGCATTGTTGCGGTGGAGAGTTTTACATGATTTTTTTTTAAACGAGACAGAACTTTGTTGAGAGCATTTGTTTCTCATTTTCTGCTGCTCGGGGGATCCATTGCGGTTAAGCATCAAGAGGTTTTTGTTTAAATTTCAAGAGCATAAAGAATCCCATTCTGACATGTGAACACATACATGTTGTACAAACTCTGTGGTGAACACACCCTGGTGGGACTGATACATTATACAATTAAACGCAAATCAACCCCATTTGCATTGTGAGTTTGACTAAAGTCGAATTGAACAGAATTTTTGTTTCGGGAAATGTAAACTAATGATACAGCTATTGTACAGATTGTTCCATTTTTCAAATGAGGATTTAAATGTTTTTGGACATGGTGAAACACCCCTCTCCGTGGATATTTCCCATGGCAGTGTTTGACTGACATTTAAGGGCTGCCATTGCGAAATGTGCCGCCAAATTCCATAGTACGCTTTTGAGGCGGAAATTAGGGAACACTTTACTGAGTCAAATTGTTTTGCTCATTTCATTCACAAGGTTCAGTCAGTTGTTGTTAGTTTACTTTTTTTCTAAGTAAAGCTACTACATCACCGTTCAAATGTACTTCAGTACAGGAGTAAGTGAATGCCGCACTGTTCATAACGCCATGACGTTTGGCACGGATTGCGACCGTCTTCAGTTCAGTTGTACGCTCAGTTGGTTCTGCTATATGCTTCACTCTCTTTCAGTAAGGGCGCGCTCACACTATCCTCCCGGACCGAGACCCGGACTTTAGGGTACTTGTCCCCCCTCCCTCTCCCCCCCGCGCCCCAGCCCCGTTTGTACTCACACTACCAGGGCCTCGGCCAATGCTTCTTGCTGTCCATACGCCTTCAAGCCATAACACGTCACACGCATTGATCGCGTGTGTGGCTTTGTTTACAAATCTTTCCATAGACCTCGGAGTTTTTGTGCGTCTTGTCGACTGTTTTTGAATATTTTCATCCGACCAAATCTGCAGTAAACACTCCACCTCCGCACCACACCAACGTGAACCTTTCACCGCCATTGTTGTTGTTGTTAAATGTCCGCGCATGGTCCGTCCTTCTATTTACATGTCCGAACAGGCGGACATAACGCTACTGCCGTATGGCTCGTGCGCGTGCGCGTGCACGTGCGCACGCTCGTGCTCGTACATGTGCAAACGGCTCCGCTAAAGCCCACCTCTTTCAAGCGGGCCGTGGCGGCCCAGCTGGCCCCAGTTGAGCGCGGAGCGGGTGCGCTCACACTACTTAAAGGTACTAGACTTTAGCTGAAAAACCGGTTTTGGCCGCGGCCAAAAGGATAGTGTGATCACGCTCTAAGGAACACTCACACCGTCCATCCGTACCGTGCCCCGTGCTTTAGGGAACTTGTCCCCCCCTCCCTCTCCCCCTGCGCCCCAGGCCCGTTTGTACTCACACTACCTGGGCCTCTGCGCGAATACTTCTTGCCTGCCTTTACGTCATCACGCCGTAACATGTCACACGCATAGATTGATGTCATCGCAAAAGCCCACCTCTCCCAAACGGGCCGTGGCCGGCAAGCGTACCGCACACGGTTGCACTCAAACTGGTCAAACAAACTACTTTAGCCGTGAAACGTACTTGGGCACGGTACGGATGGACAGTGTGAGAGCCTGCTCACACTGTCCTTTTGGCCACGGCCAAAACCGTTTTTTCAGCTAAAGTCTAGTACCTTTAAGCAGTGTGAGTGGACCCGCTCCGCGCTCAACTGCGGCCAGCGGACCGTCCACGGCCCGCTTGAAAGAGGTGTGCTTTAGCGGAGCCGTTTGCACATGTACGAGCACGAGCGTGCGCACGTGTACGAGCACGAGCCCTACAGCAGTAGCGTTATGTCCGCCTGTTCGGACATGTAAATAGAAGGACGGACCATGCGCGGACATTTAACAACAACAACAATGGCGGTGAAAGGTTCACGTTGGTGTGGTGCGGGGGTGGAGTGTTTACTGCAGATTTGGTCGGATGAAAATATTCAAAAACAGTAGACAAGACGCACAAAAACTCCGAGGTCTATGGAAAGATTTGTAAACAAAGCCACACACACGCGATCAATGCGTGTGACGTGTTACGGCGTGATGGCGTATGGACAGCAAGAAGCATTGGCCGTGTGAGTACAAACGGGGCTGGGGCGCGGGGGGGAGAGGGAGGGGGGACAAGTACCCTAAAGTCCGGGTCTCGGTCCGGGAGGACAGTGTGAGTACGCTCTGAGTGTGCCCTAATTATGGCTAAGGTGTGTTGACACCTCTAGTGCTCTTCTATGTTGGATACAATAAAAAGTGTTTTTTTTTTCAATCTTAATCAAGAAGTACACAGCGTTCTAGGATACCGTTAGCAATGTTTTCCTTCTCAAATGATTTTTGAAGCGTAAATGCAATTGCCAGATATAAAAAGCTAATATTAGGCTAAAAACAAACTACGCCATGGTCGCACCACCACTCCCTTCCTACTCATTTTGCGCGATAGGCGTGATGGCGATGATTTGTAGTCTCATTTAGCCACTTTTTAGCAACCGCCTTTTGAAGACACGTAAAAGCTTCAAAATTCAAAAGTGGTGTATTAGCCAACATATCCAATGGCTAACGTACAACAAAAAGCGAAAGTCTCTTCATCCTTGGTTAACATTATTTCAGGCATTTAAACAAAAACCCATTCAAAAACCTTTTGTTGTCTTCGAGGCAAGGGAACCGGAAGTGCAAAAATGCTAACTTACTTCCACTCATTCTTTGTGATAGCTAATACCTGCTAGACGTGTTGACGTCATCACTGATAGGCGTCACTCCTCAACGTCATTCAACAGCTTCAACCATATATAAAAAACTACACAATTAAACATGCTCAGGCAGGAATGTGATCTGTATTACAACAAAAGTTTCTGCAGCGTACATTTTACGTAGGCCTACACTGCTACATGTAGCTAGCTACATGCTAGTCAAGCTGTATGTTGTTTGCCGATGTTGTTACTTTCTCCCCATTTTCAGATCCCATTCCTGCTGGAACTTGTCCAGTTGTGTCCATTTTGAAGACTTTATTGGTGATTTTCCATGGTAGAAAGTGCTGATAACGTTACTCCACAGTCACTTGCCTACTAACTAAGTTACATGAAGCTTTTGGTTTCATGGAATACCATTTCACAGATGAGAAGTTGTTTTTCAATATTTTACGAATGTATTGAATTTGATATATTAAAAAAGGTAGGTCCTAATCCGTCTTTAAAGCTAACATTAAGTGACTGTCCTGATATCAATTAAGCGAATGCTTGCTTATTTCAGGTATTAAGTAGTTAGTGGGATAATATTGCAAAACTTACATTTTTATATTTTTGGTTGATTACAAATATGACAAAGTAGCCCACTCCAAGGAGATGACTTCTTGACAAAAAAAATAATTTGACATTTTACAAGAAAACAGTTGCGACAATTACCATGATTCAGGTGTGTGTGCACATACTGTGAGCTATTAGCTCCAGCCTTTATGAAAGTGATAAATGGGAGGCCTTTGGCTTTAATGGGCAGTTGGGCCAGCTGTACCAACTCCTTCTCGCTCTTGCATCCTCTGGCCAACCCAATTAGTCACATTGATCAAGTGAGCAGCAGAACAATGGCTTATACCCCGCTGGAACCACTTCTGTGGTTTAGTCACCACCTTCACACTGGTTGGACATGATGGATCGCAACATACAGGAAGCTGGGTGATCTCACATCCCAAATAAGTTCATTGTTAAAAGAAGGAGGGAAGGAAACTAGCCTTTGTTGCAGTTGTACGCATGTTTTGGTTTTACAAGTGGGAAACCAAATGTAAAGCAGAATGCATCAGATGTCTGTGTGATGGCGAATATAAATGATGACATGTGTACTTAGTTGAGAAAGAGACAGCTGTATTTGTCATACCATGCCAGTGGAGGGGGGTAGATGCCACTTTGTCTCTGTCGTCATGCTGCTGACTGTTGTGGTCTCTTTTTAACATGTTCAATTCCTCACAGATGTGGGGTTCACTTTTAAGGCATATTCCCTATCATGGCCATTAAACCCATGTAATGGCGCCAAGATGTTCGCAAAGACAGAGGCCTATGAAATAAAAAGCCTGCTGTGCTCCAGACAAACACTCTCGACACTGAAAGAAAAACATAATAATTTGAGTATTTATTTTGCCTTTTACCACATGCTGCACATACAGCAACACAAAGCTGTTAAAGTTTCTAAAACGGCTTCCTTGAAAGAAAACCTCGGCGGTATAACAAACGGCTTGTGGGAATACAAAACATGGCAAGCAAAGTTGAAATAAAGACGTGATCTTTTAATCAGATATGTGCAGCATACAGTCTGAAAGAACACTGTAATTGGACACTTTTAACAAGCCTCTCTTTTGCACCGGGAGTAATGGAGAACGTCTGGCTGCATTTGTAAGGTTCCTCTTTTCATTGCATTCCTGCTGAGAAAACCTTACACGGCTTAAAGCAGACAGACCATATATTTTTCAAACAGCCAGACTCATAAAGAGGGAGAAAAGGCACGGGTCCTAATCCACACTTTAATGAGCGAAAACGGAAGTAATGACATGCAGGGAGTAATCTTTCTTCTCTCCGCTCCGCCAATTGACACCAATAACCCGTGGCCGGCCTAATGCCCCGCCTGTGACATGTCGTGTAATAGGAAAGGAAAACTTCTCCGGGGATTTTCTCCCACAGGCAATTATTAAGAATGATGACACTTTAACAATAGCTGGATCAGAGCGCTCAACTTTGTCATCATGAGTGAATCCTATTATGCGGCGGCATAATGGCCGTCTGTGAAAGGAGAAAGAGAATGGGTATCACAAGGCATCTTTTTGCGCTGGAAAACAAAGCTTATTTGAGGCGTCTCGCCATCCGAGCCGGCCTTTGTGTCAGCGTGCGAGCCTCAATTGTTTTCTCCTCTGCGACTAAATGCCCCGGCTTAATGTGGTTCTGCAGCTCGGAGAAATGATAGGACAGTTTAGTCCAAATATTATGAATGCATTCATTTATGCTGATCACATTTGTATCAAATAAGTATACAGACATCACAGCTTTCCGAAGCTTTATTTTATCTTTACATGCATTAAAATTTCTCTGTTATAAACATTTCTGGATTGTTATCGGAGACGTTTGGAGAACATCTTGACAGGATGAAGATGCTACTTTGGTTTCGAACAATGGGAGGCTGTTCCAGTCAACCCCCCCACCCCAAATACCTAGATAGCTAGCAATTTAGGCAATAAACACTTTAAGGAATGGCAGCTTGCCATCCCCTTTTCTCTGTCTGTGTGTGTTTCACTTTGTAGCATCTTAAGGCCACAGAGAGGTGCTTTTGCCAAATGTTTTGTTTGGGCTTCATGCAGGTTATAATTTGATTTAAACATGCATGCAAAATGTAAGGAGTGAGCAACACATTTACTGACATACACCTCCGGATTTTAGTGTTATTCTAAGAAATTGCTCTTTGAAAACAACTTAAAAGATACATTTCTTAGCAAGACTCCAACTGTAGAGAGTGTAGAGAAAAACCAAAAAGGTTAAGAACTTTCTTTTCATAAAGCTCACCCCTTCACTGCTCAGAGCAAACTGCTGGATCAAACAATGTAGCTGGTGTTTCAGAATCATCTGTGTCTTATCACTGGAAAAAGAAGAAAAAAAAAAATCCCTAAACAGAAAAATATGGAGAGACAGACTTTTCTTTCAAAGAGCCTGCAGAGCGGCTGTTGTCTTTAAGGAGGGAGGGGAGATTGCTTTCAGCGGCCTCAGCCCAGGACTGGTTCTCATCATTTTGACAATAAAACTGGAGCAGTTGAAACAAAGCAACGGTTCATGAAAAAATGAGGGGGCTAGGAGATTTCCGCCGGTCTGCACTGAATTGTCCCCCTGTTTAAATCCAACAGCCAAAAGAGGAGCAGAGTGGTGACTTTAGGGAAAGCTTTGGAAAAGCTTTGGGAGGCTTAATTCCTCTGCGGCACCCTGGGGCTAAAGGACGTAGGGATCAAAGGGCTTGAAATGGTTCAAAGATGAATGAGTGATTGTGCTTTAAATTCCCAGAGGTTTTTTGTTTTTTTTTGTAGTGTCAAGGATTTTATTGCAGCGTTTTGTTGCATTTCTTCAAGATCTGAATCAGTTTAATGAGTGTGCCATGCAGAGTTAAGGTCAGATCACTGTTGATTAGGACACAATACCTAACTGACTTTATGCACTTGTTGTTGCTTTTGTGTGGACACAAGGAGCAGGCAAGAATATAAGAAATGACTCTGCACTCCCTGTACAACATTCATGTCCATTTGACTCACAAAGGGGGACATTCTGTATTAAAAGAGCACATTGGTAATGAAAAGACAGGCAGTGCATGCTTTTAACAAGGCTGAAAGATTATTAACACTATGGTATGTACATATTTACAGACAAAACTGTACACTTTTTACATTTTGCTGCTGATAAATGCATTAGAAAAGAGTCCAATTCATAAGAAAATACAACAGGGGTGATTGTCCTCTCACACGTCAGCGCTCGTGGAGACCTGTGATAACCTGGGGTCAGAGTCGATCTCGAAGCGGTAGTGGTAGCCCTCCCACACCTCCCGGCAGGCGTCCCGCAAGTCATTGATGCGCTTCTTGATGCCCTTGCGGTTGAGATAAAGTACAAAAAGGAAGATGAGGCCTACGAAGCCCAGGACAATACCCAAGAAGACGTAAGAGGTCTGCAAAGCAAGGTCGGCCCCTGCACCCCTCTGGTGGCATCCCAGAGTCAACGTGCCCACAGCGAGCATGGATGTGTTTCTCATGCTGGCTGGGAAGGCGCACACGAGGCCCTCAGCATCACCGATGCGCCCCTGCGATCTGTTGAGCCAAAGAGCAAAAGGTTCGATTCCACACGTGCATGTAAATGGGTTTTCCCCCAGCAGAAGATCAGCTCTAGGTAGGGTGTCCAGCTCTCGCAGGCCCTCCTCGGGCACCATCTTGAGGGCGTTGAGGGTCAGGTCGAGCTCCCCCAGATGCTCCAAGCCCGAGAAGGTGGAGTTGTGGATGGCCACCAGCGAGTTGTTGGAAAGCTGGAGCCGCTGCAGACTGGTCAGGTGGGAGAAGATACGTGAGGGTAAATATATGAGGCCGTTGTGAGAAAGGTCCAGACCTTTCAGGTTCCCCAGGGAGCTCCAGCGGAGAGAGGTGGCCAAGTCCATCACTGACGAGTGGTTGTAGAGAGCTCGGCTCAGGTTGAGCTCCCGCAGAGACTGGTTCTGCACAGTGAAGGCCTCGGGGTGAATGACCGCCAGCTGGTTGTTACTCAGATCCAGGGAGCGAAGGCTGCGGAGTCCGGCGAAGGTATGGGATTCCACCTCGGAAATTCTGGATTGGAGGAGATCCATGAGACATCATTCACACGTTCAAATCCCAGACAAGAGCAGTATATTATATAAAGCGATGTTTCCAGAATCGATTTATTTTGAGGCAAAAATTCAATTCAATTGCAGTTGTCATTTTAATACAAGTTGAACGCCCCCTTTCTAGTGTAATGCAACCAAATTGATGAAATCTTCTTGGCTGCTCTATTTTTGGAATAATGAGGACCTATGTCTGAGTATAAAAAGTAAGTTTTGGACTGTCCATGATATGTTTGTTGTTATAATTCTGACAAAAAGGCCCAGGAGTGTGCAGGAGAGTCTTACCTGTTATTACTCAGAGACAGGTTGGTTACGTTCTCCAGCCCTTTAAAGCACTCCGGACCGATTCGACTGATTTGATTCCCGGTTATAAAGAGATTCCGGGTGTATCCGGGGATCCCGGTCGGGACACTCCGCAGGTCTCTGGAGACGCACTTCACGGTGTGAGCCGCCTCCGAGCACTCGCAGCGCGGAGGACACGACGCGTAAACGGAGCCGAGCAGCGCGCACAAAACAACGCGCTGCGCCAAATCCAGCATGTTGGAGAAGAAAAAGTGTGTGCTCCGGGTGCGGCGAGCATGAACCAAAGAGAAACGCGCGAGAAAAATGGGTAAATGAAACGCTCAGCTCCTCCAAGACATCATCATCAGCTGTTGTCCCGGCTGGGAATGCGCTTCAACTTTGCATGTGTGCAGAAAGTGTGGCCGGGAGGCTGGGTCTGATTTCCATGAGAACAAAACCGGGGGTCGCGCTGATCAGAGAGGGGGTGTTTGATCCTTTTGCCGTGGAAAAGCGGGGCGTCGCTTCTTCTCCAACAATGAAGTTAAAAGGACCATCGCCTGGTGAGATGATATGCGGGGAGGGGCTTCTCCCCTGTCCGGGTCCACGAGATCTTTCTCTCAGCCTCGAGTAGACGCTGCTGCTATGAGAGAGGAGGAGAAAGTGTCTGAGCTCTCAGCTCTCCTTCTCTCCGCCTGATCCTGTGGCGTTGGCCCATAATGCAGTTCTTTTCACCTGGAATTTGGGTCTGGAAATCTGGACTTTTAGGAATGCCTGCAGGACTGCAGAAAAGGCAGAACTATTGCACGAAATGGGTAGAATACATGTGGCATAAAAGTCCCACCAAAGCACAGATTAAAGTGTAATCACTGCCTAAAATCACCCTATGGTTTTTTTCTGGCACTTATACATCAAATAAGCAGATTTTTTTTTATGTAACAACTATTAAAGGAGAAATCTGGGAGAGTCGCTAACAGCAGGACGTGGCTAACACTGATTAGCTCGGGGCAGTACGGTGAAGGCATTAAAACTTCTTTTTTAACCACTAATGCTGCTGAAAATAACACCAAACCTCTACAGTAGCAGTATACGAGTCCCTACACATAAAACGAAGCACCTTCCTTTGGGATTGACTTTGGTAATCCACTAGAATGGACTTAACTATGAGAGGAGCTGGTACAGGGGCCAGTAGGTAAGTAAGCTCTTTTAATAAAATCTGCGTTCACTAACCACGTTGTTGGTGCTTCGGCCTTCACTGTACTGCCCCGAGCTAATCAGTGTTAGCCACATCCGACTGCTAGCGACTCTGCTGGATTTCTCCGTTAATAGTTGTCACAAAAAAACTGTCTCTGTGCCTTATTTGATGTATAAGTGCCGAAAAAGACCATGGGATGATTTTACGCTGAAATGATACTTTAATAGTCAGGGATAAGTCTTATTTTATTACTGTGATTTTGTTTTGTACGTTTATGTATTTTTACAGAATTATACTTAAAATAAGACATTTTATATTACTTACTTAGCCTAAGACTTAGACCTTTGGGATGACTCCCGCAAGGAAATTGAGTTTCCATCACCTTACAAAAACACAAGGGAGGTGTAAAAAATACAGTATAGGATAACCAATAAACTCTTGGCTAAATAAATACAGGAAGTATAAAAAACAAAACAATGAACAGTAACCAATAAACTCTTAGCTAAATAAATACAGAAAGTATAAAAAAACAATAAACAGTAAGCAATAAACTCTTAGTTAAATATGTATATTTATATATATGAATATAGGTCAAATAAAATTCACGGAAAATGAAATCAGATAAGTGTAGAGAAAGCGTATAAGATAAAATCTGTAGGACAGAAATGAGCAGTAAGATTCAATTATTGCACTTAAGTGGTGGATACAGTTATTGCACAAAAAAGAAGAAGATAAGTGTCCAGGTGTGTAAGAGAGTAAGTAAAAGTACCAATACAACCGTGTACAAATAATGTGTTACAAGTAGGCCTATCCCAACAGCCCTGCATTCAAAACTGTAAAAGTACAAAAGTATCAGCATCAAAATGTACTTAAAGTACTAAAAAATGAAAGTCCTCACTATGCTGAAAGGCCCCTTTCATAGTGAAATAACTAATACAATTGGATTATAATAATAAATGCATTGTTTCCATCACTTTAATGTTGCAGCTGCTAATGGTGGAGCTCATTTTAATCACAGTATAAACAGCTGGGTAGTTTCATTTATCATAACGTATTAGCCGGTTTATATTTCATATTAATAATCTGAAAATGTAAACTAACTAAAAGTTGTGAAAAGTACAATATTTCCCTCTGAGATACAGAAGCAGAAAGCAGCATAAAATGGAAACAATCAAGCAAAGTATAGTACTTGAGCTAATGTACTGAGTTACTCTCCACCACAGCTGTTCACTAGCTGGTGAATGTGATGTCCCCGGTCATTCCCGTCTACCCAGGTGGTATGGTAAACGTGGGGGAGGGGTGTATGGAGGCCAGACTGAAAGCCTTTGATCCCCCTTAACTTGAACACTGTGATGCTCGGCAGGATAGAGCCCGCTGAGTGGGACTTTAGCCACTTGATAGTGGAGTATCAAAGCCGTGTCAGCTTCCCTTCCTTAATGTTTATTCTGACAGCTTATAATGATTATTACAGGAACCACTTCAGGGTGTATTTATAGAAACTTCAGGGGGAGGAGGACTTCCTTTCACGGACTGACTGACAGCCTCGATGAAACGCAGTGGTCATAACTGACATCTCTCACATTGTCATCTCTCCATTAGTTGCATGTATATAGGTCCTGTGCATGTGTGTGTGTTTCGGGCCTGTGTGTTTGTAACACGAATAATAACAGAGTGAAAAAAATTGAATTTCCCTTGCGGGATAAATAAAAGTAATTCTTCTTCTTCTTAATTCAGTGATGGAAATCCCAGTTTACAAAAACAAACAAATTTTCACACATGTCTAGAATAATAGACATCTTTATTGGTATTATAGCTGTAAGTCATAAACACATTCAGAGTTCACACAGTCACTTCTCGCAGGAGTCTTAAATTCCTTGTGGGCTTTATGATCTGCAGCATAAAAGATGTTTTGGGGATTAGAGAAACAAAAGCTGGGCTTAAAATTACTGACTAGTACAAGTATATATGGATAGTGGCACTAATAATAGCATCCCAAGTGTCTTTTGTCAGCGGCCTGAATTGCTAGGACCACAGGTCTCCACATTCCTGGACCTGGCTCCTGGATACAACAAGGCACCTCAGCAGGCAGCAACCAAAACCATTCAAGTCATCTCCGCTCAGTTCATGCACTCCAATAAAGCATCATTGGTGTACTTCTCATCTTCTCAATTTCTATCTCTCCTCCTAAAATATACCTATACAGGTTTAGATTTTTTTTTAATGTCAAAAGCCGTTATAATGACAATGTTGTGAGTTTCATGACGTGATCTCAAAGGGCCATTCATTCATTCATAGCTCAAAATATAATGAATGAGCCGTTTCACTAAAGAAAACAAGTCGCATATTCAAGGACAGTTTCCAACATTTAGCGCAATTACAGAGAACCAAAGGGCTTTTCTTCTGTTTGTTTCTATAGGTACTTTCCACAGCCACATTCTCTAAGTTTGGACAGGGACGTAAAATGTCACGGCACTTTAGGCATAATGAGCATATTTCCAGATTTCTTTTTTTAAAACACATGCTACTTTTAGTAGCATCACTCAGAGTGCAGGGGCCACCAGTCTGCGTGCTTGCACAGTCCCAAAAAATCTCTATTTCCCAATACTTTCAAGCATATTTTAGACTTTAGGGCATAAAATGTAACACTTAGCAAGATCCTTATAATAGGCGTTAGTTAATAGGTAGGTAAAAAGGGCCTGATAGGATTCTTGTTAATATTATTATATATTAAGTGTTATTAATAGCATCATAAATGTGATTATTAGATTAGATTATTATTATTAGTTAGATTATAAGACATTTATAAGCACTCATGAGAAACACTCGTATGCACTTATTAACAGTTTACTATGCTTACGTGAGCAAAATGCCTTGTAAGGGTTAATACATCCTTTATAATGCAGTTGTTAAAATATACTTAAAGAGAGATGACATGCTGCAAAAGGCTTGAACTGAAGCTGGCTGCCGCAGGTGCGCACGCTCTTTGCATCTCTCCCAAATGAGCACTACATGTGGTCAACGTTGACACGGTTGCTGTATGTCATCCCGCTCTCTTTAAATATCTTTTTAAAAGTTAATTGGTGCATTGTAGGGATTTACTAACAGTTATGTGCCATTGTCCTAGCTTTACATCTGGTAGCTGCAATACAAGCAATGCATAGTTAACTGATAATAAATGCATTCCTCATAAGTGCTTATACATGTCTTATAATCAAACTATAAACATGTTTATGCTACTTTTGACATTTCTATTGTTATATTAACAATAATAATGTTATAACCATCATATACCCTATTAACTGAGGCTTATTACAAGGAGCTTCATATAAAGTCTTGCCACATAAGGTTGTATACGCAATAAAAGAGTCAACAGTCCTGAAGTGTCACCGAAGGCTTCAAAATCATTGTTCAACTTGAATCTTTCAGTTTCCTTGTTTGAATGCTTTGAGAAACTGACTGCAGCTCTAATCTACAGAATCTGTATAGCTACACACAAAACAGTTCAGACTATTGCATCTACTAATCAGGCATGTCAGAGTCTAATGTAATATTTATTCTTGCTAAGGTCTGCCAGCAATCACATAAAACTTGAACAAGATTGAGAGAAAGATATGGAGTAATAAATATAGAAATCCATCACGAGGCAGTTGTCTGCAATGAAATGCAGCTGATTATTAATCAAGAAGCCACAGCATGTGTCAGAGATCTTTCTCAAGCACTTGTATTCTTGCATGCGACACACACGTGCTGGCATGCAAACGCATGCTCTCTCCGATCGCTGTGTGCGTGACTAACGCACACGCGTGATCGCGCACTCACTCAGGCACCGATCTGCTTTGCTGCAGAGCAGAGGATATGTAGAAGTGAATTAAAGAGGACAAAAATGACACTGTAAATTATTCAAAGGAGAAATCTGTATAGTGAGCGATCAAGTTTGCAAAGTATATAAAGAGCACCTGGTGTAGAGTATAATATGTGATCAAATATTTACAGGCAACATGGGTGAAACACACACAAGAGGCCACAGAATACGTGCTTCCAACAGAAGCCCAGTGAGGAGAGTAAAGTCTAGAAATCTGGCACTGTTAACCCTGACGTTAAATCCTCAAGAAAGAAAAAACAACTGATTTTAACTAATAAGATCAACACTTAAATTACATCTACTTTGGATTATTGCAGGATGTTGGCCGGTATATATCAAAGCTTTGTGAAGCAGCGCTGACATTTCACAATGACCTTCGAATGTGATCTGCAGAGGTGGAGAACAGCAGGGGAGACGCTGGTCAGACGCTGGGGGGAACTGGGGATATTCAGCAGGGGTCGGCGAGTGTGAAAAAACCTGAGGATCCTGGCTACCTGCTGCTTCTGGCAGCGCCGCGGACAAAGAGAGGGCTCAACACTTTTTTCTGTTTGATTGCAAACAAAAAGGGGATTTAAATCTACTCACGACAGCCATGGCAACGGATTTCGAGTGCCAACCATCATATGGAATCAACGTTTTGTTTTTTAAAGGTGTGAAAAATAACTATAAAATGTAATGTGTAAAGGACTTGTGAGAGGGGTTATTTCTAGGCACTGGCTCTTGCTTCTTCCAATAAAGTCAACATTTGAAATGGCAAAAACAACACATCTCTCAGGGTGAACAAAAAGCTTGAGCGGGTTTCAGAACTCAGACACCGACAGGCTGTTTGTTCAATAACCGTGGAGTCACCAACGAGCTGCTCCACTAAAGAACAACATATATTCAAGGACACAGTTTGACTTGGTCTCCCATTCTCCTGCATTTGGCACGAGTATAGGAAAAACAAAAGCTTAACTATTCTGTTAGTTTCATAATAGTTCCCACACCCACATTCATTTAGGTTGCTACAATCTGATGATCGGTAGTCAAAGGCATGAAAACATTTTCCTGTAAACCTATTAAAGTAGTACCATGAGGTGATATATGTAATGCATGTATAATGCATCTGAGAAAATATTCATTTTTAGAAGACGCAGCCTTTTTTCTTTTTTTAAATATGCTACGGAATTAAGTAAGAAAATGCAGAAAAATACAAACTGCTCTGGCATGTTTAGCTTTAGGTTGCAGCACTGTACACGAGCTACATTAGATCAAGCATGAAATGCACTAAAATCCCTAGAAAGGCATCTAATTGATTTAACATGTACTCCCCGGTACAAAAATGGCATTCCGGAAGCACTGAATCATGGGATTACACTCCCAATCCATTACAAAGTAAGATAATCAAAATCTGAAAGCAAGGCATGAATGTGTTCCCTTTGAGAATTCGACAATGTGTGTTCCTCTATCCAACTATCAAGTCTACATTTTGCAGGTGGCCATGTCTTAAACCTGCTGTTAGGCTTTTCAATAATCCTAATCCATTAAGTGTGTTTGTTTGGCGGTGAAGTGGTCAGTCACGTTTCTCCAAATAAATGACTGAATATCAATGAGTTTCCATCACTAGGGCGTTCCAGCTTCAGCGCCACTAACTGGCCGCCTGCTTCCCACAAACCAAGCATGTGTCGGCAAACGTGTGTTAGACATTCCTGTTCAACAATCTTCTCTTGGAGGTAAGCAGTCTTTATCTCCTTGATTACTTTTACGCTTGACACCCTGTGATGCACCCCCTTGTTGGCTAAAAGGTCAACCCCACATTCGACCTGCGGGGGTTCCACTGTGTCCTTAACCTGCTTCCCAGGTCACCGCAGGTTGAGGGCCAGAGCCACTGTAAGGATGACGCCATTCAGCATCAGGAAAGGCAGCCAGGTCTTCAGAAAGCCGGCACAGCTGGATCGAGCAGAGAATATCCACAGAGAGGAGAGGAGAGGAGAGGTGAGGAGAGGAGAGACAAAAAAACATGGGGGTGAGGAGAAGAGCATGGAAAAAAACCCACAAACTGATCTCTTGGCATCAACATTTCAGTATGGACAATACGTAAAAAAACAAACAAATAAAAACAAACAGCCAGACCAGTTTATCAGTCAGCTGATATCACAAGATTTTATTTCATCTGTATTTTACATATTATTTTTTCAGCGTTCATTTCTAGAATTGGTTAAAATTTTAATGCATTGTACGTATAACAGCCAAACTAGATGGGGAGCAGAAGCAGAACATACAGAGGTAGGGTGCAGCATTGCCCACCATTTATGTTTATCATTTTAAAACAGATTGTATTTGGGCTGCAAACTCGTTAGGGTTCATGTGTAGACGGCTTTAACGCTGCCTCCCTTTGAGCGGAGTGATACTAATATTATCGTCTCGCAGGTCTCTGCTGATCGTGGTGGTGCTTGCTGCCGTGGTCCTACATGACGCTTCCTGCTGCTATTGTCACTGTTACTCATATATACTATCACTAGTTTAATAAACTATAAAATTTGTAGCTGTATTGTAGCTGCTATTGCCACTACTCATCATTGATCATGTTTGCCACCATAATTATTATCATTTTCATATTCTGTCACCTTAGCTGTGCTTGTTTCTACTATTCTGTTGTATTAACTGCCTTAACATATACGTCATATTCACATTACTATAAATATTATAGTTACTGTTAGGCTTTGCTTGCATCTCTGGAAGTGTGTCTGTCTGTCTCTCCCTGTCCATCTGTGTGTCTTTTCTCTCTTTCTCTCTCCTTTTCTTCCTCCCCAACCGGTCAAGACAGATGGCCGTCCTCCACAGAGCTGGGTCTGTCTGACGTTCCTGCCTGTTATAGGGAAGGTTTTCGTTGCCACTGTACTCTACAGAGGAATTGTTGGGTCTATGTAAATCATAAATAAGTCATTGAGTGTGGTCTTTACCTACTCTGTAAAGTGTCCTGAGATAACTTTTGTTATGATTTGACACTATAAATAAAATTGAATTGAATTGAATTGAATTGAATATTACTGAACGGTTGGCTCTACTCGTAGGGCCAACAGTTCTCAAATCGACTTTGTGTCAGCGTAAAAGCTTACTGCTAGGAGACAAATGTCAAGAGGAACAGATCGCAAAGGGCGCAGTTACCTAATGTAACGTTAGCGATGCAATCTTCATACAGTAGTTATCAACAGCAGTAGCAGCTGGTAATATCACCATTTTAACTGCAACACCATCACTTACAGCACGTACAGTGCAAATGCGCTCCGTTGTGCCAAAAACCTCTCTCCTGCCGTACTTCTCCGCCTTCTCACATTTGTCTGATAGAGTTAAGAGCAACAACCGCTAAAAAGGCCGCGTTCTAACAGTGCACTATACCTGACTAACAGTCACCTTTTCTCTGCTAAACACAACTGTTAAGATCGCTAAAAGCGAAGGGGGGGATTTCAGCACCGTCCTGCTCTACAGTGAACTTAATTTTGCTAGCTACAAACAGGCTAATCTAACCGCCAACAGCCTAATTACTTCAAGAAGAAGTTGTTTACTGTCAACTTGTTCCTTCAAGTTTCACATAACTTAATCTCGTAAATAAGTTAAGTTGCCTGAATCATCAAAAGTTAGGCATCAGGAATGAGATTGGTAGAGCCGGTCTATTCCCATGGCTACATAGGAATATGCAATGGCAACAGGTGACGTGACACAGATGACGCAGGCCCACACTTCTGTGGCCCACGTTGCTGCTTCAATTGGATATGATTGACGCACTGTGCTGCGGGCACCCCACGACATCCGCGTCGCACCGCCTACGCAGCCCGTGGAGTTTGGCTGTAATGTATAATAATGTTAGATGCTCTCATATGTTTACGAAAGCAACCTTTTGAGTCCCTTTGCAGAGTCATATCTTTTCACTCACACAAGTCTGTTTTTGTTCCAAAATTCACTATATTGATTGCCATATCGGTATCAGTGAGTTTTTCCCCTTTAAAATCGGTATCGGTCTCGAAAACCCCATATCTATCACACACCCCTGCTGAAAAGCAAAACAAGTAGCTTGTACAAATAAAAGCTGTTACGATACTGAGAAAGCAAAGTAAAGGTCGCTGATGTCGTCGCCACTGTTAACCAAAGTGACTACGGAGGGAGGTGACTACAGTGACTTTAATCGTCTTATCTTATCAGCTTCTTATCAACGATCACTAGAGACCCACTGGGTTATGTAGTCCAGCCATGTTACACCAGTATCGAAGGCCTTCGGGAGAAATGTCCTAAATACACTCTCACTACAAGCCAAGAAACAGTCTCTCTCTTTCTCTCTCTCGTCCTGAGACACAACAGGTTCAAGGCATAGCAGTAAAATCATGGCCGGTCCCCTGGGATCACAGGGAGCAACCTCATTCACAAGCTTCAGCCCTACTTCTTATGTTGGCTTTGAAAAGAGCAGCTTTAGATTATAGGGCCGGCTGTAGTTTGGGCCTTAAAAGCAAACAAAATGCTGATATTTTTGAAAAGAGGATGATGATGATGATGATGATTTCAAAACATTAGAAAAATTGCAACTGTACTGCTACTAGTATTTCACCTAAAGACAATAAAGTGTCATCAACATGTCTAGTTTAGGCTTATTTCTGCCTTTGCCAAAAATGTTGCTGCTAAACAGTTTTAAGCTAAGTGGCCACTTTGTTACTGGAACAAAGCACTCAGCAGCCAGAGGCAGGGACGAGCAGGGATGATAGATTAAACACCCCCAGTTATTGCCACTGTTTATAATTGCGACATTATTGGTCGTTTGGAAGAGCAGTTGGTGGCCCTGAAGGCTCTGCTATAGGTCTTGCTGCCTACCTATTACAACAAAGTTCAGCAAAGACGTGGAACAGCTCAAGGGTTTTTGTAGATATAGAAATGACCAACACTTAAATTCCACACTGTTCTAACTGGCACACGATGAGTTGGTCATAATGTATTTGAGGTAGAAACGTCAGTAGCAAATATCAAATCAAATTCACACTTTATTACTGACTCACTATATTACTGAATGTAACGTTAGGCCTACATCTAGATGCTGTGGGTTTGGAGGTCTGAGAGCTGCAGGAGTACCTCAGCAGTCCATGAAGTTATTGCTCTCATAACCAATATTAGCTGCCATGTTTAAAATTGAACCTCACTACGGTGTTCTGAGCAGAGGAGGTCCGCTGGCTGCTCATTTATACAGCGTATACACTGAAACACTGCTGCGCTGTGCCGTCCAGCTCAGCATGTGGTTATACTGTGACACCCTGGTGTCAGTTTCAGGCAATTTAAAGAAGATAAACACAGTCGACGGTCTAGCGTAATGCCAATGTGCTCTGGCTGGCTTCTTCCTAATGCATGCTGCCAGCCCCTCGGACTATACATATATTTAATGCTATCAACATGTTTGAAGTGCTGACTCATAGCTTTGTGTCTGTAAGTCTAGAATGCAGAGACATGAGCAGGCATCTTCCAGGGGATGCTCTGCCAGGCCTGAATGGCAGCCATCTTCTGTTTGTGCTTGGTTCAGGAGCAGCAGGTGGAACACCTGTTCATTTGGATTAAGATCAAGTGCTATGCTTGCTATGGTTTACCTACTATGGATGTGAAGACCCTCAAAACACCCTTTAGCTTCATAGTTATCAGTCACCATTTCAGTTTAAATCCACTGGAGTAGATATGGCCTACTACCATGGAAATCACACCAGTGTCTTAATAGTGCCCTATCTTTCTATGCTATTCCAAATGATACCTTTTTATGTTTAATATAAGGCTTTGTGCTACAAAAAAACGCCAGTATTTTCATGTCAAATCTAGCCTTGGGACTCTATAGCCCCTTTCACAGATGCACTGCAAACCTGAAATGATCTCGACATTACCCAGAGAAGCTGTATGTGAGAATGCAAAGGTCTGAATCAGTTGAATCTGAGCTTACTCTGCCATCCCCCTAGTACAGAGTCTGTGTAGTGTCTGACCGAGCTAGTGTGTGAATAGAGCAGCTCATTGTGGAGAGAATTCACAGTGAGCAAGGGGACGTGTGGATGACATTTATATCATGCGGCTGCTGCAAATCCAGAAGAAAACAAACATCAGAGGGGGAAGAACACGGGTGATTTACTTAAAGACGTCAAGCTAAATGTCTAACTGGAGAGACAACAAGATTTGTGAAATTCTGTCGGTAAGGGCCAACGCTGAAATCATCAAACAAATTCAAGGAACGGCGGTTGTTTATGACCCAATGGCGTCTTCTTATTTACACACGTTTGTTTTCTTTCTTTTTCTACATACATTCGACATGTTCTTACCTGACATGTTTTCCATGGATCAGAGCAAAAAGGCAGAGGTTGACCATGTTCCAGGAGGCGCTGTTTTCATATCGCATCAGATTCAGAGCCATAGCGACATGTGAGTGACAGTTGTCACAGCAAAGGTTGTGCTTAGGAGAAAATAAGAGTACAAATCATCACTGGTTTATACTTATATAAATAAAAGGATATAAAAAAAAATGTCCCCAAGAATGCTTATTTACCATCCTGTGCTTATATTCCTCTGAAGCATCGTGCACCGCTGTGTCCCAGGCATTGGAGCCACTCGCGTAGACTTTGCTAGCATCGAGCATCCAGTACCTACAGTCAAAGAGAAACACCTAACTGCTACAGAGAAATAGGTTTGGTTCTATTTCTTTGTAGCAATATGTTCACTGACACAACAAGACAAAGATTTGTATTCACTTACTTTGTTGGTCTTCCAAAAGCCATGTTGTCTTCCTGCAAAAAAACGACAAAATGTTAACTGCTTTTTATTATTCCAAAACAAATACCACTATTATGTTCCTTTAATCCGCCTGGGCTCATTGTACGTCCTTTTTTCTATTAGACTAATACTAACCCTACATGCAAACAGCCAGATGGCAACTTTAGGTTTTGGTGTGCTACTAATTATTTGGCAGTAAAAATTTGAACCTAAATCAAACAGTTAAAAGATTTTTCAATTTAAAAATGAACTGTTTCTAGTCCTTCTGTATGTACCTGTTTCTGAAGAGCTGCTGTGAAGCTCAATGTGTATTTCTGCTGTAAAGTTGTTCATACTAACATGGGGGTCTATGGGGATTGACCGGCTCTTGGTGCCAGCCTTAATAGAATAGAAATAGAATAGAAATACTTTATTGATCCCAAGCTGGGAAATTGCAGTAAGTGGCCATTCGAGGAACTGCAGCTTTTGTCACTTCTGTGTTGGCTTCGAAATATGTCCTTGAGATGATCAGATGGTTACTAAATTAAGAAATGTGCCTCACAGCTTGTATTCCTTTTTGTGCCAAATGGGGCATTTGCTCTGTTAAAGCAGGGGTGCCAACGCAGAGGGCTTCTGCAAAACAACACACAACATCATCTGGCAAGGTGCTGTGTGGATCAATCCAGCACATGCAAGTGCACCTCCTTCCCGGATGATTCTTTTTGTAACATGGACACAGTATTTCAGTTCATATAGAACAACTGCAACCATGATAACGCTCCAAAGTATTAAATCCTTCCTCATAGACTGCTGTGCAGTGTTTAGCCTTTTCGAGCTTACGGATCTTTAACTTTAAATGATTTTTAAATGTGTTAGTGTGAACTATAGAGCCAGTGTACTGTACTTACTTTAACATACAGGCTAAAATATTCTCTCCAAATCGACTTATGTAAAGTTATTACTCACTGAGACAAAGTAAGGTCCAGCAAAGTCCCGGATGACCCCAGTGGAAGTGCATATTCCCATGTGGCCAATGAATGGAAGCACCCATCTGACCAAAAACACAAACATGCAAAGTGAATATTACAATAAAAGTAGCATTTATGCTCTGCACAAATAGTCACAAAATCACAGTAAAACTGAAACTCTGGTTTTCACCACAGATCAGGTCTCCACTAACATCCTTCCAATATCTGTGTATATTGAAATATAGAACATATAAGGTATGTTGGAGTCCTGGGCCCCAGGCTGTGGAACAAACTCTCTTGGGGTTTCTTCAGTCACAGCTGAACCTTTCTTTTCTAGGTGTTGTGCTTGAGTCATGACTTGAGTTGGGATGCCTGTTGTAATATAATATGGCAATCATATTTTATTCCTTTAATATTTTATCCTTCTGTAAAGCACTTTAAAACCTAGGTTTTGCACTCAGTTACACCCGAGTCCACTGACATAAAAACGGAGGCAATAATACTTGCAAAAGCTGTGAAAATAAATTATTTTCCTCCAACACAATACATACACACACTTTTGGAGAACCGTTCATTTAGGACTAACACTAAAATAATCCTTTGGACTATCAAACCGTTTTAAAACAATGTGACAATATGTCACTGACAAATAGTATTCAAGCATTGTAGCTGTCACAGCAATACGGTGCTGACTGTGGGCTTAGTGAGCTGTAAGCTTCACGTTTACAGTGTAAATCCGTTTCTGTGTTCTTTTCTTTTCCATTTTAGTTTAATTTCTCTTTATTTGTTTTCTAATTTATTCTTATGTATGCGCCCAAACACATTTTCATTTCCTGCTCGACTCCCAACATTAAAGCATGGTGAATTCATATTCTGGACTCTTAACTATGAGCGAGTCCACGCTGAAATAACACATTTTTCACAGGGACTCAGCAACAGGATGGTACGTCTGCTAGCTAAAGCTAAAGCTAATGGAGCTGTCACTTGCTCCCGTGTCCGGGGGTCTGGTCGGGGGCGGTAACTCACGATAACACGGGGATAGGTGTCCACACGATACAGTAGGGGAAGCGACTGGTTTCCGGGTTAATCTTCTCAGACGCTATGCGATAATTCTTCATGGTGTCTTTTTCAACAACATCCGCCATCACCAGCTGTGGAAAATGAACTTCATCTGTCCCACTCACAGATGCGTCACGTCACCCGAACTACACGGAACGAAACCGGAAACGTTGCGAGTATAGCTTCTAAATAAAATTCAATACGTGCCCGTTTTGGTTATAAATACGGTTAAATTTAGGGATGCGCGCCGTCAAAATTAATTCCTGATATTCGCGTAACACCGGGGAAACCCGCACTAGAAAAACAGAGCCTGGCAGTTTATATATTTGGCAATATAATATTTAGTGGGTAAAGGTAGATTTTACGTTGAAAGGTAAAGCCGGAAGCGCTTTCTCTTGTTCCAGCTGGCTTGATTCTGTTGTCTGTCTGGTGCTGGTGTCGGCAGCAGCAGCAACTTCCGGGATCTGTGCGAGCCAGAGGAATACATCAGTCTCGTTAAACTTTAGTCAAACAGGCCAGTTATTTTGTTTACAAATAAATTTAACACTTCAAGAACTTCAATTCACAACTATTTAACTGCCACTCTCAGAAGTAGCGAATGTATTCAGTTGGATAACAGAGTCAAAACAAAACAAGCGAACAGAAAACACCATTCAAATGTTTTATTCAGATTTCTTTTGTTTGGTTTTGGGGTTTTTTGTTTTTTTTTCTTATATTGTTAATTAAACTCCAGCAAGTGATGCAAGTGATGGTTATGTGTTTAAAACAGCATCGTAGACTAAGTAGATATCATTTCCTAGGCAAAAACACAAAGACTTTTCTGGTTCCAGTTTCTTCAGTGTGCAGATTTGCTGCTTTTCTCAGTTTTAAATAAGCCAAAAATAGGAGTCAACGTTAACCAGATTGCAACAGAAGCTAACTCAATGGATTTTGTATCTTCAATAAGTCCTGAGTTAGGAAAAAAAAGCCCAGAAACATCCCAATAAGGGAAAGGTTCAAAAAAAGACCCAAATATACTCTATGAATTCGCCTATTCATTCTTTTTCTCATGCGAATAGGGGGGAAAAAATAACCTTCAGATATCACCGTGAAAATGACTGAGTTGATTACTTACATCAAGACAAACAAAAAATGTATTTTAAAAAATGTTTGTCCACATGGGTAAACGGTACATAATGTAATTATGTATGTGCTAGTTTTCATAAATACCAAACGGATCTTAACATTGGGTATAGCCAGGGGGAAAAGCCCTTGAATCTTGTTGACATTAAAACTTGTAATACATCTTTTGTTTGTCTTGATGTAAGTAATCAACTCAGTCATTTTCATGGTGATATCTGAAGGTTATTTTTCCCCCCCTATTTGTTTGAGAAAAATAATGAATAGTTGAATGCATAGAGTATATTTGGGTCTTTTTCAAAACTTTCCCCTATTGTTCAACCTTTTTTCATTATACGAATGGACTAAAATATAAATAGAATAAATTTGGGTTTGTTGCTTGAACTTGACTGTGCAATTCAAATATAATTACACCGCGGGCCAAATCTGGCTCACGGTGTAATTATATTTGGCCCGCAAGATCATATCGAGGTTCTCTGAGAGCTGGCCCGTGAGTCTAAAGCACATTCACGTCTACTTTTCTGTTAACAAACATGAGCATCCATGCTACCAGTCTCTTTGGACAAACTTATTCCACCCCTCCCCAAAAACGGTCAAAAGAAAGATGGAAAACAGGAGCTTTCAGCAGCGGTTGGAGGCAGATTATCTGTTTATGAAGGTACAGAGCTGTTTGTCTTGTCTGCAGAGCCACCATGGCTGTAACCAAAGAATCAAACCAAAGAAACACCATGACAAGAACAAGGACATGCACTGAAAAGGTTCAACATTACACATCTGGAGAGAAGGGAAAACATGCACATTTGCAGTCTTTTTTTCTTAATTTATTTTTTTAGTAAATATTGAGTTTGGCCGCAACTTTGTCCCAGTTTTTAAATTTGGCCCACTGTGAATTGTAGTTTGACATCGCTGCTCTAATGCTTCTTCCCTCACTTCTGGAGAGCAGGACACATTTCAATTTGATAACAAACGCTGACCAATCAGAGCAGACTGGGCCATTTCAGCAGGGGGTCTTAAAGTGACAGTCGCTAAAAGTGAGTGTCTCAGACAAAGGGCGAATACAGCTATGTTTTACTGGTTTCAATTGAAATGGGCCCAACCCTCTCAAAGGCCCCAACTGGTATGCAGAGTTTTAAAACATGTAATTCACCCAGCCTTTTCAAAGTTTTTATTGGCCACCGGGCCCTGTCTGTCTCTTATCATTCTTGTTATTCATGAGAGCGTGCTGTGTACATGTCCCAGGGCTTGAGGCGTACTGGCCATTGGGAGCTTCAGGAAATTTTCCATACGGCCACTCCATCCCGGGCCAAACCAGCCGGCGGTCATATTTCAATTTCAAGTCATCAAGTCAAGTCAAGGACGTATCAAAACAGGTGACCTGGCTTTCACAATTGCAGACAACTCAAAACAGAGCTCTGGCCTGGCAGTCAGACTGGGTCACTCTAACGCCCTTAGGGCGTGATCACACTGTCCTTTTGGCCGCGGCCAAAACCGGTTTTTCAGCTAAAGTCTAGTACCTTTAAGCCATGTGAGTGCATCCGCTCTGCGCTCAACTGCGGCCAGCGGACCGTCCACGGCCCGCTTGAAAGAGGTGGGCTTTAGCGGAGCCGTTTGCACATGTACGAGCACGAGCGTGCGCATGTGTACGAGCACGAGCCCGTGTGAGCAGACCCTAATACTGTCAATTTAGAGGGGGGATGCGAGCGGCTGAACTGCCCCTCTCAAGTTGGAATGCTCCGCTTTTTGTTTAATCCGTTTGTCTCAGCCTGGGCCTTGGCTGGGTCTTACTTCCCTCAGAGGTTACGCAGAGGGAACTGAAAATGTCGAAACAAAAAAAAAGGTGGTGGTGGAGAAAGAAATAGGCAGCACGGAGAAGTTGAGATTACAAAGCAACATTTTAAAGTTTAGTATTATTACTTTTGTTGTTAGTTAAGTCCAGTTACTATAGTGGAGGTGATGCTGGGACACAGGGTGACTGTAGTCATGGTGATGATGAGGAGGAGGAAAAGCATGAAGAGGAGGAGGACAGTCAGGAAAAACCAGCAAAGATACAGTGAAAGGTACAAGTGCAGTGTGCATGGCTGGATAGGGCTTTGTTCTGCTGTCGCCACTCCGTTGCTACCATTCAGTCTAAAGCCACTACTGTTGCTGTAAAACGCTGGATAGTGGGTCGGAATCCCATTCGGTGTTGGAAGTTTGGAAGAGCCACATGATTTTATTATTTTATCTGTATTCAAGATAGTCATCATATAAAGAATTTATATACTGCATATCAAACCTGTTGACTTCAAATATTTAGTCCCTGGAACTGGGCCCCACTTTAGCTCTTGAAACGGGCCCCCAGATGCGTAAGACCGCCTCTGGGTGAATACGGCTATATTCAGACAGACAACTGATTAAAGACTGTAAACGTGTTCTAGTAGAAACCCAAAATACAAGTATGAATGTGAAAATGAATGTCCCCTTTGTAGCTGATTCGGTTCAGTTGTTTCAGAGGTACCTAAGGTTGCACTCACACTGTCCTTCCATACCGTTCCCAATCACGTTTCACAGCTAAAGTCTAGTTCGTTTGACCAGTGTGAGCGCAACCGTACCGCGCCTAGTTGCGGACAAGTACCCTAAAGCACGGGGCACGGTACTGATGGACAGTGTGAGTGCGCCCTAACAGTCCCAGTGTATTTCAATGGGACAGAGATAAATGTCTGTTAAATATATACTTTAACCACCCAACATGAACTTACGGCAACTTCCTCCAGTCACCAGGCCACATCATTTCATCCCAATTTGAGACAGAAACACTATTTGTTTGGGCATAGTTGTATGTATTGTATACAGTACCGTATGTCTATTAAGCAACTTTTGGGAACACTCAGCCAAACACTTCTACAATAATTTGTCAACAATAAGCCCCGGTTTTGAGTTGGAACTGTATTGCACAGGTCCATTGTTTTTATCCAAACTCAATCCTACCACACACACTTTAATGGGACTTCTGTTAGGTTTATTGCAAAACCACAAATTTGATTTCATGCCAGCGCAAACAGAGCTCTCCAGTATGGAGGAGCTGGAGGGCTGCAGCTTTCAAAGGGGTTATCTATGGCAATAGTGGAAATGGAAACAAAAGATGAACCCAAGGGATCTACTGGGGCCCTGTGTACTCCATACTGGGTCCCATTAGATGTGACAGGTGATATATCGTACGAAGGGCAAAAACAAACTACTCAGCAAAAGCAGGCAGACGTTGATAAACGAAGGCACACTGGGCTCATCATCGGGGAGCGGAGGGAATTCTCCGGCAAAATGCCACCTCGATATCTGGCTGAGCCATCCAACCCAATTAGGCCAGAAGATGTGCAGCTTTAGGGACTGTAACTCGGTGACATGTTATCCTTTTCAGTCAAAGGTTTGTAAAGGAAAATGTCAAGTGTCTGCTAGTTTCCACTTCAGCTCCCTCGGCTGTGGTTACACAGCTGAGAAATAAAACGAGGGTCTAATTCTTCACTTTTAGAAACCCATTTGAGAATGTGTATTTATCAGAAAGCTTGCATAAAAGAGTAAAGGAGGTAAAAAGTTGTGATGAGTCGATCCTGGTTAAAGACAGAGAAAAACAACTCTCCAAGTAGTCATTTTAAAGCGACACAGCACACTCCTACCATGTCACTTAAAAAGCTCCCCAGAGGAGAGGTGCTTGTCACGAAAGGCTTATGAAACCTTGTCAAATGTCTCAAATCGATCCATTGATTCAGTGCAATTTGTTGAAATTGTGATATTGATTTTCTGTTCGACAGTACACTAAGTTTCAAATGTGACATCTCTGAGGCAAAGGGAGGTCATAACCCAGAGTGTATGATGTGCAAGGCTACTGTAGGACCCCGACAGGTCAGAGAGGGGAACTGTCCTGGGAACAAAGAGCACCGCTTAGTTTGTGGTCATTTGACTAATGGAACATTTTCTAGGGAACTTGCACACATAGCAGAACATAGACTGAGATGATAGGGGCCAAGAAGGTCCTGCATGTTTATAACTGAGGCCCTGTAGACCCCTGAGTGAAAAAACAAGTTTTAAAACCATTATTTCACACGCTGATGAGCTATAAATATAACTAAAAACATCTCAGCAAATTATGTGTGAAAAATCTATCTATTCTAAACTGATTTTCCTGTTCAGAGTATCAAAGCATAAATGATCCAATTTGTTGGAGAATGAAGCAGCTATGAACACCATGATTAAAATAGGGAACACTGCCCCTCTGTGGATATGCAGAGAGGTACCGGACATGGTAAATGTTCCCACAGTGGGTCTACGCAGGGCTGCCCAACCCTGCTCCTGGAGGGCCACTGTCCTGCATGTTTTAGGTTTCTCTCTGCTCCAACACACCTGATTCTAATGATGTGCTCGTTATCAAGCAGGTGGACCTTGTCACAGGTTTGATAATTGTTAGACTCAAGTGTGTCAGAGCAGGGAGAAACCTAAAACATGCAGGACAGTGGCCCTCCAGGAGCAAGGTCGGGCACCCCTGGTCTACAGCAACTCTTGTGCGTCACTGTTTTAGCGTCACTGTTTCAGCCAGAACATTTTTATGGCAGCTTTCTTGTCTTTTAAAGTAACAAGTGGGAGTTGTGTTCTTTTTTTTTTTTTTTTTAATCAGTGCACAAAAAAAATCATTAAAATCTATGTTGTTGCTAATAATTGCAATATCCCCAACTGTAAATAATGTAAAAATAATATAGTAGGTCAAAAAGTTGCAACACGGTGGTGTGGTGGTTAGCACTGTCGCCTCACAGCAAGAGGGTTCCTGGTTTGAATCCCAGATGGGGCCCTTCTGTGTGGCCTATTTGTTGTATGGCGCATGGTCTCCCTGTGTCCTCGCACAGTCCAAAGACATGCATGTGTTTGGTTAGTTGATGACTCTAATAAGGCCCTGGCCACACGAGATTTCGTTTTCCTATAAACTATATACATACTATAATATAAATTGCCCCTAGGTGTTAATGGTTGTCTGTCTCTATGTGTGATAGACTGGCGTCCTGTCCAGGGTGTACCCCGCCTCCCGCCCAATGTCAGCTTGGATCGGCTCCAGCCTCCCCGCGACCCCGACAGGGACAAGAGGTTTAAGATGGATGGATGTCCCTATTATTAGTATACATCAAATAAGTGCTTTTGTTTTTTTTCATAAAAAAAGAACAGTTGCATTATGTTAACAAATGGTCATGTAAAGGGTTAAAATTCTGAAATGAATGTTTGCTCATGATGATCAGGACAGATTATTTAGCACCTTTAATAGTAATAATAATTATAGTAATATTAAATGCAGCACAATGTGCTTTACAAAAAACTAAACTAGAGTGAAAATGAGTGAAAATACAATAACCAAGTCATAAAAAGATAAAATAGTGTAGTAATAAAACAAGTTATATATATATATATAGTTTTTGAAGTAGCAGGTTTGTACAAAAGCAAGTGTGAGAAACGCCAAAGTTCAGACACAAAAGCGTTGTCTCACTGTAGGACAGGTTGGACTTGTTCAGCACATACAGGGGACGTGACAACCAAACACCTGACTGGCTGGATCACAGTGTCAGGGGCTCCACCCCCCTCCCCTGTGTGTGCACCCTGTCACAGCAGACTGGACATTGCAGGTTCATTGTACACCCAGACACAAAACCAACAAACCTGGCACCAGTTTTCTGTGTCAGATGGTTTGTGATCATTAGATTAAACGCAACTTTATAAATGTTATGTTAAAAGTAACTATCTCATCTTCTCCCTTATTTGTGACTTTTAAAAAAAGTCAATGCACTTTATAAGTATTATGTTGGTATATATATATATTTTTTTTTTAATCATTCAGCTCTTTAGCAGATATTGTTTTTCAGTTTAATGCAAATCTCCTATTTTCAAATTACAGTAATCAAATCACCAAAAAACAAACAAATGAAAACTCATAAACACAGGCTTTTCCCGTCTCTGGAGGCCTTTGCCGTTACTGGCATTTTAATTCATGCCAATTTTGTGAAATACTCATATTTTTTATTTGAAACAACAAATTGATGTTCACACACACCATGTCCTTTTCAGAAGTTCAACTCAGGATGCAGTGGTAAACATTAAAAACAGTCACAAAAAGCAGAAAATTTCATGTTGACATCTCGCGTGAAAACTATTCAAAAAAATGAAACGCAACATGGTAGAAAATTCATTGATCATAGACAATATTGGGGCGAGAGAAAATAAAATATAAGAGGCGTGGAACAGGAAATTATTGAGCAAGTAAGTGTGGTTAGCAACAGGAAGTGTGTATTTCTTAGTGATCATGATAAATGGAGCGAGAGAGGGAGTGACGGAATGAAAAGACGCGTGTTTATCAGAGGCCAGATGTCTATATTCAACATGTGTGACATTCAGAGGTCCTCCCAGAGCCAAGGCTGAATGAAGAACCAATGAAGAACATTCTGTTAAAAGAGGAACTTAGATACAGTTATACATGAATCTTCTGTAGTTGATTGTAAACCCATATAGTTACTGTTATACTGTCCAGGATGCCTCAGCGGAGCCTGGTTCACTGTTCGTACATATACCTTATAAAAGAAATGTCATTTTTATGTAACCCGCCTATTTATTATTATAGGAATGTATCCGGAGCATAGAAGGCGATGTAGTATAAGAGCGTTAAAATCTGCGTAGGGAGGAGGGTCAGGGCGGTGGATGGGACCCGACACACCGGACTTGCCCCCGGGTGAAGTTTGGTGTTCATGTCCTGGAAGTGTTAAGACAAACCACAATCTTTCCTCTAATCTTAACTAAGTTGTCTTGTTACCTAAACTCAAGCAACAGTAGTTTTGAGTTTTCAATCATCTTTTTTTTTTTTTTAAAGTGTAAAGCCTTTATTTAATAGGGCAGACAGGAAATGGGGTGAGAGAGTGGGAGGGGGCATGCTGCAGAGAGCCGGAGGTTGGAGTCGAACCCGCAGCCGCTGCCTCGAGGACCTTCAGCCTCTTTACGCGGGGCGACTGCTTTAACCACTGTTCCACTGGCCACCCCCATTGTCATCTTTTGTTGCGTAAACTTAGTCAGTCACGCAACGGTAGTTTTGTTGCCTAAACTTTAACCGGTTACATAACAGTGGTTTTATAGCCTAAACTTAACCGTCAACTTTTGGTCCCTAAATTTAAAAGGTTGAATATTTAGAATCTTTACTAAAAGCTTTTTTTTTTTTAAATAATACACCCATAGGGCATTTGAGGGGTACAGAATAAATGCATTGCTTTATATTACATGATATAGTAATGAATGATATATTTTGTCTGAATATATTTTGTTTGAATTAACATTTTAAAAATTTTCGACAGGTTTGACAATGACTTTCTGTCACGTTCTGTTTCCATTGTAGCAGCCAATAGCGTTCGGCGTTGCGGGTTGCCAGGGTTGCCTGTTGTTGGGTGCAGCTACTGTAGGCTGACACTGGGTGAAATTGAGTTTGCCAAACCAGCAGCTGAGTGAGCGGAGACGGGCAAACACCAGAGTCAATATAGGCCAAGCATTCACTCCATGGACTGAGAGAAAGGAGAGAAACGGCATTAAAACGCACGCTGAAATGGCTACGCTTCTCCTTGATCGGTAAGCTAACTGTCATCTTTACTTAGTTGTAACGGCTAACGCTAAAGGCTAACGGTAACTGTCAGTCAAACTCCTTTGCAAAACTTGTTTTTATGGTGCGATTTCCTGGAGGGGATGGGTTCAAACAGGCTCAAACAGACTTAAACGGCCTCTGGTCTCATGTAGGCTACTGGGCCAGATCTGTGTCCAAGACTGGCAACAAGACTGGTGGAATTATGTTTTGTTGTTGTTGCGACTACGATCTTGAGACAGCTCATTCTCCAGATTCAACCTTTCTCCGGTCATGTGCCAGTGGTTTTGATGCCTAAACTCAACCATCATCTGTTGTTGCCTAAACCTAAATTGGTCACATAACAGTGGTTTTGGTGCCTGAACTAAAGCGTCACCTTTTGGTGCCTTAACTTTGTTGTTTAAACCACTGCAGTCTGGTGCTCGTCACCTCTTCACAGTCTTAAATACAGTGTCATAGTTTGTGAGGTATCATACGATTCCATTGATGAGAATACGGTGCCTGGTTTACACCTGTTCTAAACACCAGAACAGACTTAGATATTTATACAGCAAACCGTAACTCTGATTTTAATAAGGGAAATGTGTCACTAATCTAAATGACCCTGAGGCTTTCAAATAAATCTCATCTATTAGTTTACATGCAACTGTAGCTTCATTTGCCCAGTGTGCAAATATAACATTATTTGAATGCTCCCATAAGCATTGAAATGGGGCCAGTTTTTCAAGTATGATGTGAATTTAACCCTGTGAGGTTTCTTTGATGAAATCCTGCCTCCTAAGTCAAACTAGCAGAGCCAAATTTAGTCATTGTAAGTGGAACGCCAGTTGCTGGTGTCTGGTACACTGTGAACTAATTTCCTCCGGGCAGGAGAGAATGGTTGATTAGGACAAACAACTTGTGAGCGGCTGGAAAGCAACTATGTGTGTTTTTAATCCCAGTTCTCCGTCTGCAAGAGTCTCTGATGTTATTTTAGTGAAATGTGCAGTCACACTGGGAAGATATTTTACATCTGCGATGCTTTTCCGCTCCTCTTGTCATCCTTAAGTATACACACTCTCACAAATATGCAAACAAGGGACTAGTCTCTCTGACACGGACTGCCTCTACGCATAATGCCCCCTCTAACCTAACCGTAACCACCCAAATGCCTTATGTTCTAACCCTAACCATAAAAACCAAGTCCTCACACATCTTTTTGAGAGGTAGGGACAGGATCAAATGTCCTCACCTTCCAAAAACAACTCCTCTCATGCGATCCTCTCCCAAAGAAATGTACTGTTCGTTTTTTTTTCTGGCAACATTTGCAATGTAAATACTGCATGTAGGGTTTTCCAGGGCCTCAGTAAATCAAGTTTCAAACAAAGCAATCACAGACCCTGTAAATGTCTACCTTCACGGTTGGAGACAGTGTTACATGCTCACATGCTCCAAAATGAGTCTTGGGAAATATGCAGAGACACCGGACGGTTTACAGTTAGCAGAGCCCACGCCCCAGGGCCAATTCTGACTGTAGCTCAGGCTAAATGCAACTAGTAGCTTTGTTTGTTATGGATCCAAACATAGGAGCAGCTTATATAATATTTACTATTATGCACATTGCGTATTTCCTTCTTCTTTGAAAACTAAAAGGCTCTCCTTTCAGTCTAGTCCAGTTCGCATGAGCTAGGACTTTCCTTTTGTACATTCACTTGTGAGGAGTTCGTCATCCTCATTTTACCTGAGCCATTATTTCAAAAATAATTTAGCCCTTTAGGGGTTTGCAGGTGGGGAAAGGGGTTCTACTACCTCCTATAATCACAAAAATATTTGAATAAACGCCTTTAACTTGTCCCCACATGCCTTCCGGTTTTATCATTGAAAACCTTTAGAACAGTTTGAAGTATCTCAACTGTTGATTCAAATAATGTGAAAGTAGCTGCTGCAGCCTGTATGATAGGCTACACGCAGGGTTCTCTCAAGCAAGTGTAAAAACACCACTCCTCCTGAGGGGATTCATTGACAAAGAATGTTCCAGGATTCACACCCACACAGTCACAGTACCTCTCCGTGCCTTTCTCTGCTCGCCACAAATGCTCCTATTTATCTGCTTTATCATCTTTGCATCCAAACAATCTAATACACATAGATAAGAGGTTGTTTGGTCGTAATGTCCTCTCAGATAAAATATCCATTTACACACACACACACACACACAGACACACACACACACACACACACACACACACACACACACACACACACACACACACACACACACACACACACACACACAAAACAACTGTCTTTACGACTCCAGCATGAACATATGTTATTGAACTGAATTGTCTTTATTGTCATTGTACCAGCACAACTAAATTTACAGTACAATCCCTTAAAGTGCAGTTGTGTAGGCCTATGGACTTTTTCAGAGATGTAAACATAAACGTTCTAAATGTGCCCTACTGTATTTCCTGTTGCAGTGCATGTGAATGACATAAACTGACAGGAAGTTACCAAGGACCAAGGCTGTTGCCTAGCAATGGAATTCCGTTGAAGAGGTCTATAGAAAGTGAACAATGTTAACTTCATAGACCTCATGGTTGTCTGTCGCAATTCTTATCCTTCTCCAGGTCCACCCAACCTGTGTGTAGCTCGTTACAAGGCGAGTGCGACAGTGTTTCCGGTTTAACATTTCAAAATAAAACACTTAGTGACGTTTAAACCGCAATTTGAAGGTTAATACATTCTTGCTTGGACTGACTAGTTTACTGTTTGGTTAGATACAGATTAAATATGTTTGACCCATAGACTGTGGTTTTATGCTCTTGTTACATACTTTATACACTCGCCTTATTTGTTTGTCCATTTCTTCTATTCTATAGACTATATGTTCTTTTATTTTTATCATTTGTATTCCTTATATGTATATAATTTCCCTTCATTAATAAATAAATATAAATATTGTTAAATAATCGTAGGGAACCAAACATGCTAAGCTCCTTCATGTAACTTAAATATAATCTGCTTGTTGTTTATCAACATGCTAAATAAATCAAATCAAATCATAGGCTACATTTACAACACAAACACACACGCGCGCGCGCGCACACACACACATACACACACACACACAAAACAACTATCTTTACGACTCCAGCATGAACATGTGTTATGTCTATGGACCTTTTCAGAGATGTAAACATAAACGCTCTAAATGTGCCCTAGCTTATTTCCTGTTGCAGTGTATGTTAATGTGATAACCTGACAGGAAGTTACCAAGGACTAAGGCTGTTACATATGATTGGAGTTTTCTGTATTATCCCTCCGTTATTCAAAGAGTAGCGCTTTTATTTAGTTCTGGTGAAACAGGTCCACTTCCGGCTGTGCTACGGTTATGTAGCCTGACGCTGCCTCCTCACTTCAGAACAAGATCTAATCTGTTGAATATTTGTCTCGGCGGGCGGCGGAGGAGGAAGGAGAGGTCGTGTCAGCAGCCACTGAAGGAAACGAGGAATCACTGCGAGGTGAGATTTGGTTAATAGTCTGTAAACATGTCACCTCCTAAAGTGATGCGCACTCGGTTTTCATGCGTTCCGCCTGTGTTTCAGGCTGTGGCGGAACTTTTATTAACTGTGTCTGGGTCAGTCCCGGGCCGTACAGTACCATACACACGACTCTGTTCAGTGGACACAAGAGGTGCGCCAGGGCCGAGAACAGAAAAAGGGGGCTCTAACTTAAGGGGGTGGGGTGGGGGGGATTTCTCATGCTGTGAGGATAGACTTGTTTCTCTGTTTCACCCACTCCTGTTTAACTGGTCCTATCACTAAAACGTGTTATCTTCCTGCCTTTTACTCTCCAACATGTTACGGGTTGTTGTGCCAAAAGGGGACCATACGGTAAGAACTGATTCAACAGGAACTTTTCAGTGACAAGGGAGATGCTGTAGTCCCTTTTCTTGCAGATAAGAAATGGCCTTTATGGTTTGTAGGCGCTCTAAATTTACCTAAACTGTTAAAAAAGGACTGGATGGGTTATAAACAAGGTCACAAAGCAGGTAAAATAATGCACAGGGACCAATAAAGTATATCTATCTATTTTGTAAATTATGGTCCCATTCAAAGTAAAATCGACAAAGCAGAGCATGCCTCAGGGCGGGGCTACAGCTACCTGCCAATCAGGAGAGAGGCTTAGTAATGCACCTCACTGTGAACTTGTAAATAGCCGTGAACTTGTTTCTAAATGTTTGGATGTGTGGACAACGCTTAAAAAGCCCTGTCCTCTTGTCCAAATATGGTCACTTCCTGCTTAAAAGAAAACAAGATGACAAAAGGCAAATGGCCAAACTTGAGGCTTCAAAACCATAGTCCGCAAACTGAGGACATCAGTGTGGTTCGCGTCGGGCCAAACAACTCCTCCTAGGTGTGATATAGTCCCAACATACCACAACCTCTCGTGAGCTATTGCTTTTATATAACGGTTAGTAAGTAGGAAACATCAAAGTGATGGACAGATACCAGTTTAAAACATATCTATTCATCCTCCATAGTTCTTACAAAGAAATAGGCCCTCCTGGCTGGCGGTGGAAATTGAAAGTACTATCGTTACGTAATTTAGCCTTTTGCTGCCCTGTTAGCTTAACCTAACATAGCCTAACATTTTTAGCAGAGCTTGTGACGTTTCTTGAACTGAATAAATACCACCCATATTTAACTAAACTGCTTTATTAGCTCAATCGTCTTATAACTAAGATATCTGCTGAAAAATCTAAGCAAAAGAGAGGGTTTCTACTGCCCATTGAGTCAGACAACCTAAGCTAACGTTAGCTAGCAGTGATCATGACATTTTCACGTATTACTGAACTGCTTTGCTAGCTCAAACCTTCTGCTGAAATAAATCTGCTGATTCTTTTTTCCCACGGAAAGATTCAGCTACTGCATCCGTGAAGATGTAGGGTTAGCTTAAACTAAAGATAGCACTCGCCACTGTGTCACCAACACATTGGCGCAGCTGATGGAAAATTCCAATAACATAGAGCGTTGTAATAAAAATAAGACTAACCAATCACTTTATAAATATGTTTAAACCTTCAGCAAGTAAAGGTAAGAAGAAGAATTCCTTCATTAGTCCCGCGAATGGGGAAATTCAATTTTCACTCTATTATTTTTCATTTTACACACACACAGGCCCGAAATACACACACAGGACCTATATATATGTAATTAATGGAGAGATGTTAGAGTGAGGGGGCTGACAGTGACTGGCGCCCCGAGCAGTTGGGGGTTCGGTGCCTTGCTCAACAGCACCTCGGCAGTGCCCAGGAGATGAACTGGCACCTCTCCAGCCACCAGTCCACACTCCATTCATGGTCCACACAGGGACTCCAGTTCCTAGCCCAGTCACCTATGGACTGAGCTACTGCCGCCCCACTGTAAAGTCCTTATACTGTATACAAAGATGGAAGCGGAGTGATATAGAATTGTGTCCGGGAATTGGACGTCATCGCTGTGATATACAGGAATTATATAACGGCTAACAACCGATCAGATTGCTTGATTCGAGACATCCGTTTTATAATCCCCCACAGTCCACTGTTTACTACATGCAGCTACATGCTAACGGCAGACAAAGCTGTAATATTGGTTGCTTGTGTTGTTCTTTGCTCCATAATTTAGTATCACAGTTCTACTGCAACATGTTCGGTTGTGTTGGGTTTGATTTATAAAATGTCCTTTGCAGTCGTAAGGAGACGGAATAGCGGAGCGGAGACTAGAAAGTGCTGACCAATCAGAGCAGACAGGCTTTTGGGAGGGGGGCTCAAAAGAGACATTCGCTGCTACAGATCAATGCAGACAGAGGGTGGAGCAGCCATGAGCAGTATGAGAGAAGTACAGTTTTTTTTTTAGTTGTCCTCTGTTCTAGTAGAAACACAAAATACATGTATGAACCTGAAAAAAGAGTCAAAAAGGTCCCCTTTAATTGCCTTGCCTGTGAAGGAAAAAAGAAGAGCGAAAGCCCTAAACCCAGAGTTGTATTTACTGTATGGTATAATTGTAAGTTCTGGCGTCGTCATGGTAACCTGACATGTTGCCGCAAAGTGCTGTCCCGTTTGTATTTATACAATTCTGAGCACTCGAAGCCTCTCGCACTCAAGCACCAGGTGACGTCAGTTAAGGCTGTGAGGGCTCAGGGCCTAGGAGGGACACTGGGATGGGGCCATTACCTCAACATCAGCTGCAAAGACACAGACTTGCGGCCAAGTTGCATTGTGATACCACGCTGTATTTTCCCAATTCATAGTTACCAATTTACGAGCATCATTCAGAACCTACAGACTAACAAAGTAAATGTCAACTAAAATAATGAAAACAACATTTTTTCCCGAAACATTCACAAACATACAGGAGGAGACACATCTTATTACTCATGAACCATGCTACAGCATGTTTATGTTATGGCAAAAATGTATTTTGATTTTGATATTTATATTTTGACAAAAAACACTAATTTTTGTGGACTCTTCTAATCTCCTCTGCAGGAACCGACCAGTGTGCAGCGCTCACAGTTATGGCGACTATTGTGATGGAGCGAATTGGGCGAGTGTTCATCAGCCTGCAGCAGATCAGGGAGGTTCCTCGGATGCTGACTGAGGCTGCACCCTCCATGCCCGGCACCGTAAGAGACACCGAGGTTCCTTACTACTTCAGAGAGTGCTACGTCTGCACCGGCTACCGACCGCTCAACCAAAACTGGCGCTACTACTTCCTGTCTTTATTCCAGCGCCACAATGAGACGATCAACGTCTGGACTCACCTGCTGGCGTTTTTAGTTATTCTGGTGAAACTACTGCAACTGGCCGAGACTGTGGACTTTGTTAGTGATCCTCATTCGTGGCCCCTGTTGGTCCTGATCCTGTCCTCCATGATCTACTCAGCATTCAGTGCAGCAGCTCACCTACTGGGTGGCAAGTCTGAGCTGTGCCATTATATCTTCTTCTTTCTGGATTATGTTGGGGTAGCACAGTATCAGTACGGCAGCGCTATAGCTCACTTTTACTATGCTGTGGACGAGAGCTTGCACAGACACGTACACGGGCTCTTCATGCCCGCAGCAACGGTCCTCAGCTGCCTGTCATGTCTGGGATGCTGCTACGGCAAGTACTGCAACCACAGCCTACCGACGTGGGTGCGCAAGGTGTGCCAGGTGGTGCCCTCGGCGCTCGCCTATATATGGGACAGCAGTCCTGTGGCTTTAAGACTCATGTCTTGGTCTGCAGCCAGCAGAGACACAGCCATTATGTACCACTTTGGCCAGGTGGCTTTCTTCGTCAGCAGCGCAGTCTTCTTCACCTTCCCTCTAATAGAGCGCTGCTTCCCTGGACGGTGTGATTTTGTTGGACAGAGTCATCAAATGTTCCATGTCTTGCTGTCTTGCTGCACCCTGTGTCAGATCCATGCCTCCCACGTTGACTACGAGGGCCGTAGGGAGCTGTACTCACGCCTGCATGGGAGCGGAGATGCTGATCTCTTTGTGGGGCTGTACGTGCTCACTGTGGTTGTATGCACACTAATTGCTGCCGTCGTGCTGACGAAAGTTAAAAAAGTACTTGACTCCAAAGCCAAGTCCAAATAATAAATTAGATGTTGTAGGAAATGTATGCAAAAGCGTTTGTGCCTTTCCTTCCAGACTTACTGCTTTTATAGAAAGGGAACTAATTACAGTGTATGCTACTGGCTTGTGTTGTGTATTGTGTAAACAGCTGTAGAAATGTGAACATTTCATTCCTGTAAGTGGTAGATTACAAGAGGGCTACATCGTGATATCAGGAGTTAGTATTTGGGTACTAATTTGTATTTGAATGTGTGAAATCATTAACAGTATTTGGCATGTTTTAGAAAAGACTGGTGCTTTTTCTGAAAAGTAATCAGACTATATACGGCCATATATAAGATCAGTGATGTAGCAGTTCCATTGGATTTGTTAAATTATCCGGTTGTTGGATTTGTTTTCTTTTATCCTATAATACTGGGATAATATGTGGAATTGCATTTAAAATGTGCAAATATTTATTTTATGTATTTTTGAAAGTCACTTTAGGTTTTGTGATTAATTAATAATTTAGGGCAACACGGTAGACTGGTGGTTAGCACTGTCGCCTCACAGCGAGAGGGTTCCTGGTTCGAATCCCAGCTGTGTGGGGTTTGCATGTTCTCTGCGTGGGTTTTCTCCGGCTTCGTCCCACAGTCCAAAGACATGCAGGTGTTAGGTTCATGGATGATTCTAAATTGCCCGTAGGTGTGAATGGTTGTCTGTCTCTGTTCGTCTCTATGTGCCCTGCAATAGACTGGCGCCCTGTCTAGGGTGTACCCCGCCTCACGCCTGATGTCAGCTGGGATTGCCTCCAGCCCCCCGCGACCTCGAAAGGGGACAAGAGGTGGAAGATGAATGAATAATTTATTTACATTATGGGTTTAAAGTCCCCCTCCACTCAAAAATATGTTTTTCTTCTTGTTCCTCCTGTTGGATGTTTGAGTTTCCACGTTTATTGGCTGAGAGTTGAAAATCAGACTTACAGGGGCGGGCTGCAGAAGATGATTTTTGACATCACAACTTATTTGTCACATCAAATACACATGACAAGCAGACTATTTGTATATGCTGTTATACATGTCTGGAGGGGGATCTTTAAAGTTCTAAATAAATCTACCATTTTACAGTGTAATGACAATGTTGCCACATGCGGTGCCTCATTGTGCCTTGAGAGCTAATTGTTTACACATTTTATGTACAATGAAGCACCCGGTTGGTGCTGATTGAGTATTACCTTGTGATTGTTTCTGTTCACCCCCCCCCTAAATGCCATCAGATAATGGCACAGTGTGAGGATTCTGCAGAAATGAAAACCTTTTCCATTTTCGTTCACACGTAGGTTTGAAAGCTGATGATGAGCTGTATTCTTCATCCCCACTCTGAGATTTTAACCTTTTTGTTGTTGTTGTTGCTTTGCTAGCAAAAGTTCTGTGTCCTAGCACATTTAGACATGTTGATACACTGCCTTCAGATTTTAATACAGCTGGATATTTTTTATGAGGGATCTAATATATAATCAAGTCGAAATATAGATATGTCTTATTTTAGACATGTACTAAACATGGGTGGGCTGTTTTGTATTATGCACATTGGAATGTTGGCAATCACTGTATTGTGTCTTATTGGGAATGTCGATTGTGCCTTTTGAGTCTATAAAGGAAAAGTGAATGTGGGTGTTTCATGAGTGTACTAACTACAGATAAAGGTACTGTGATAATGAATGTCTTTTGGAGATCATACCCAGCACTGACCAAGATGGGTTGAGTTAAACATCTCTTGGAGACAGAGCTGATCTGGAGCAAGAAATGATCTTTTCTCTCTCTTTTGCTCTTTTTATAAAAGCACAATTTTTTTCAAAACCTTGAGTTCCACGTGTGTAATACTGACTTATGATGTGACTTCTTTCTGGCCACTGTGTCAATTTCTCCTTTCACTACATTCCCCATGAACAACTCGGATATTAAACATGTCTGAAAAGAGGTTCAGATGGATGGGGAGAATTGGGTTTTAATATATCAGGATCGCGCTGACCTTTGCACACTGTGCCAGGAACAACAAGTACACGTTATCATCATTGTTCTCTTTAAAATACACTATCATGAACATAGCCTACCTCCAAGCCAATATAATATAGATTACCAAGCTGTTTGTGATGACAAAAGTCACGAGTAGAAGTTAAACTTCACTTTGACTCTGATCTAATGATACGCTCGGCCTCTGACTGTATGATTAACTCATAGAGAGAATGGAGTTCTACCTTATTGCGCCTGATTGTGATAAAATTGTTGCAGATTCTCTCAACATTATGTCAAACCTGTATGATTTTGCTGTTTATTGCCAAATTAAATGAATGCCAACCAATGGCCTCCTGCTTCTGATATCCCAAATCCACCTGCTGTTTTGCTTTTTACAGACAACAAAGCAACAGCAGCTCCTGTTTCCTCCACTGGGTGTTCTTGGGATGACTCAAGACCAAAGGCTACAGAATGAGATGAAATGATATTGCTTGTAATGTTTAATCACATGAAAATGTATGGTAGGCCTAATATTACAGCCACCTTGATTACACTGTGAAAAAAGACAAATGCTTTAACATCTTACTGTTTGTTAAGGATACCTGATAATGCAGGAACTGTAATCTGTCTTTATGGAAGACGGGTGGAGAAATGCTGATTCACCATGACAATCTCTGAATAGAATCACAAATCTGATGGCTGTTTCTCCATGGATGTCTCCCAGTGGTTAATCGGCCTCCATAGCAACCTGTTAAACAGGTTCCGGGGCTGTTATTTACATACTTGAAGGATACCGCGATGCTATGCATTTGTGCTGGTGATTTGCAACAACAGACTTGTGATTAGCACAAAGTGAACCTGTGTCTTAATGTACTGAGTCATCAACATAAAACGTGGACCTGTATGCTAAGAAAGTAAGTTGGCACTGTATGAAAGGGAAGCATATCCTCTGCAATGGGAGAAAAGATATTTTAAAACCAAATGTTTTTTTCAGTCTACATCTTACCACTTTGGTGACCCACCACCATGAAAATGTACTTCACTATTTGTGCAAACTGAACCAGTAAAAGAAAGGCATGTCATGGAGGCGGCTGTGACCTCATCAATGTAGGAAATGTGTAATGTTGCGGCAATGCCAGGGTTCCCACGCATCCTGGAAACCTGTGAATTTAGAGAGAGAGGTTATACAGTCTTGGAAACATCTGGAGGAGGATTAAAATGATCAGATATCCTGGAAATAATCTGTAATCCTGGAAAATTGTGAGATAAACTGTGGTATGTATGACACTTCAAAGTTCGTTTTCCAGACACAAAACAGAATGGAAAAATGCAATTTACAATGCTGCCCTTTCATCCCTTCCCAGGAGATTCAACAATCTAACCTCAAAGAACTGTTCACAAATGGCCTCCTGTGACTCCAACGACTGTCGTTAAGACTCAATAGAGCACTAACGAAGTCGAACCAAACTTCCCACCAACGACTGCCACTCTAGGGACGGTCGTTGGCACTTGGAGCACAAAGGGTTCCAGTGACATCATCGGCCTTGTGAGAGGTTAAATACCTGGATCTCCTCACCAGTTAGGGCGCACTCACACTGTCCTCCCGCACCGCGACCCGGACTTTAGGGTACTTGCCCCCCCTCCCTCTCCCCCCGCGCCCCAGCCCCTTTTGTACTCACACTGCCTGGGCCTCGGCCAATGCTTCTTGCTGTCCATACGACATCACGCCGTAACACGTCACACGCATTGATGTGGGTTTTCTCCGGGTTCTCCGGCTTCCTCCCACAGTCCAAAGACATGCAGCTCCACCCAACCATCAGGGATCTCTCCATAGGAAAGTGATCGAGCCAATCAGGACCGTAGGGCGGGGTTTTATAGATGTGACAAAGCTGAGAAGCGACTGTTTCAATGGCAGATCACATTTTGTGTGAGGAAGCAGGCGTCAACATGGATGCTGCTATGTCATCTGTGTTATCCAATCTAGAGAATCTTCTTTAAAAGAACACCAGAGAACGGCTCTGAAGGCTTTTGTTGGTGGAAATGATGTCAGCTGTTATGTTTGGCTTTTCCCTGCGTTGTTCTCATCAGCGTCACTGGTTGGTTTTGATTTGAGTGGTTGAAGTAACACGTCAATAAAGATGACGGACAAGTGGTTTATCCAATCATATGGAAGTATTTTTAATAAGGCCAAGCCTCCTGAAATCACTTTCCTATGGGGCGATCCCGATGGATGAGCGAAGCAAGGCTGAACCAAATTCATCCGGTGAGAGTCAGGTTAACTTCAAGCCCCCCTCCAGTCAAATGCTTTCTTTCGTCTTGTTCCTACAGTTAGATGTTTGAGCTTTACTGTGCAGGATGATGTATGTGCAGAGTTTGATATGAGAAAGCTGTTCATTCATATTCATCTGCTGAGAGTGGAAAGTTTCTATGTGCTCATTAAAAAATTGATTTTAAGGGGCCGGCCTACGAGCATGATTTGTGACATCACATCTAGTACAGAAGTCCGTCCTGGTTTGATGTAGAAGCAGTAGATGCCTTTTTTTAGGATTTTACTGTGGGAATTACATATTTGGAAAAAAAACATACACATTATTATTCCAAACAGACTATTTATTTATGTCTTAACACATGTCTTGAGGGGATCTTTAAGGACATGTGCTAATATCAGCCACTGGTAACCTGTTCGACCTGCTGTCTCAACTTAAGTCATCTCCCAGAGCTGTCAAAGACACAATATAAGATTTTTGTATGTAAGAAGCAACGTGTTCTCATGAAGACGTTCGTAGCAAATCCTACGTAAAGTTATGCACAGGTATTCATAGAAATTCCTTCAAAACGCTGACTGACAGTGGGAAGGACTGGAAGTCAAAAAAAGGCTAGGACGAAAGTGCAACAACGCACAAAATAAACGTTACATGACTGATTATCGCCAACAAAAGTTGACGGTTAGGGTTAGGCATAAAAAAACAATTGGTTAGGAGTAGAAAAAAAGTTGTGAAGGACCGCTGGTCCACCACGGAAAATCCCCAACCTGGAGGTGCACCCATGCACAAAAATCTACATTAGGTGACTGATTTTAGTTAATAAAAGTTGACGTTATTGTTGGGCATTAAAACACTTGTTTAGGATCAGAAAAGAGGCTGTTGATTGGTTTACTTTTGATGGTACTTTTTGATGGTATTTGAATCCCGTTGTCCTGACCAATTATTTTTGTCAATAAGTTTTTTCACTTAAGACTGGACATAGGTGTAACTTGGATATACAGTATGTAGGCTTTTTAAAAGTAGACACCAGTAATAGGTGTAGCCGTCACATGAAATGAACCTGAGACACTTCATCATGAACCCTGCATCCCATTATTAAAAAAGACGCCATAAAACTGGGCCTACCTGTTAATCAGGTACTTATATAGGTCATTATATAACCGTTTCTGAGCAAGTGCTGTCCTGTCTTTTCAAGAAAAACTTCTGGAAAATGTCTTGGAAAGGTCCTGAAAAAGATTTCTTAAAAAGAGTGGGAACCCTGAACATGTGTGAGCTCTCTGTGGGGTGTCTTCTGGCCAAATGAACCTCGGAGCTGATCAGGTTTGGGTAACAGCCCTTTATTTGATCTGCGTCTATAATAAAGGAAAATGGTTGCGTTCAATCAACTGTCGTGGACAAACAGCGCATGCTCTCGATGTTATCCTCCCCCATTGCTTTTTGGATCACCCATTTGTTACAGTTGGTTTGACATTTTTCATGCTTACAAAATGAATTAGAGTATACAGTATACAGTGATCGTATAGATTTAAACGTATGTAAATACAATAAAAAAGTCTGTCTCTTAAATTATGAAATAAAGTAAAATACCATAACAAAGAAATTACATATATAAAATATGTCATAGAGTTCTTAAACTGGACTGTCACCCTTGTTTTATATTTTGTATTTTTAACAATGATGTAATCTACTTACATAACATTGTAATTACACCACAGAACATAGGATAATGGTGGAGTTGGGCGGCAGTAGCTCAGTCCATGGGAATCGGTGTGTCGCCGGTTCAAGTGTTGAGTCTGTGTGGACCATGAATGGAGCATAGACTGGTGGCTGGAGAGGTGCCAGTTCATCTCCTGGGCATGCGTGTATTTCGTTTATATTTTTATTGTTTTTGTTTTTTGTAGTGTCATAATCATGGATCACGTGTAAAATGAGGCTATAATGTATGATTTGCACATGAGGGTGATGGATCACTATTTGACTTTAATAAAGATACCGGCCTGCTATGTCTTAAACATCACTGTAAATCAGACAGCGGCAAAAAAAGACGCTGCATTTCGAATGTTTTGCAGTCATGTCCAGAAGAAAACAGGGAAACCTACTGGCGGATTTCGGTTTGAAAAGAAATCAAAAACGAATGACTCTTAGGAGAAGCAAGAGGCTAGTTCTTTGGCAGAGGCTAGCCTGAGGACAATTGACACCACCGTTGCACTTGCAGGGACTGATGCCAGTGAAAGCCCGCCAACAGCCGACGTATCAGAAGTTGCTAATGACGGTGTCTCCAGCTGCCTCTTTCTCCCGGCTAGCTGGACCAGCCAGCAGTGGAGAGAATGGAAGTCCCCTAACACCTGGTTTCCCTAAGGATGAAAACTTGGGATGCACAATTTGCAGAGACACAAAAACTCTTCTGCTTTCCGAAAAGGTAATTGGCAGGTCATTCTTGAAGTCACAGAAACCAAGCAAAAGAAGATTCTGCCAAACAGAGTACTTGAGATAAATTAAAAAGTTAAAAGAAGAAACAGCATCTTCATTCAGATCGGCCTACATGGTGGCCAAGGAAAGACTGGCATATAAAAAGCTTCCATCTTTAATGAAACTACAGGGGCTCAATGGCGCAAAAGTAGGCACTGTGCATACATCTGATAAGTCTGAAATTATAGGCCATTTTGCACGGCATATGCGGATGATGCAACTGTCTGGATGTGGGTCACCTTAGGAAAACCCTGTCTGACCCATGTAGTAAGTGCAGCATCCTTCTACTCTCTGTGAGAAAGCAAAGGCTGAATCAGGTAGAAATGGCTCCTGTTTCCATTCTCCGTGGTCACCTGTGTCCTTTATCAGAATCAGGATTCTGTTTTCTAAGATGGATCTAGGTTCTCAAATGCAACAGTATACCCGCTGCCCCCGTGTGGTCATGGACATAGGTAAATATGTTGAATCCAACTAGCATTTAGTTAGAAGCATATTGACACATTATTGAGATGGCTGCAGGGTAGCTGTCTGTCTGTGTACACACAAGGGTTTGTCAAACAGCTGAACTAAGGCTTCTTTATCTCAAGCGCAAATATCCAAACCATAGTGCTAGTTGTGCGTTTAAGCTTGCTTAGTACTTGTTACTTATCTATGAAGTGAGTTAGGCTTTTTCATCGTTGTTCCATTGAGCTCTGGTAAGAACACTTTTGTTGCCATTTTGTTAATTGTCACATCTGTGTTATGTAGAGTAACATCGGCTAACTAAAGGGGGTGTGTATTGTTCTTTTTCCTTCATTGTCTGGGTTGCTGCTGTGGATGTTAGATGGACGTTTGAACCTCACTGGGATCTAGCCAAACTCATGCAATTTGACTGTAACTATCAGACTCCAATCAAATACGGTCATCTGTCTCATTTCATTTCGTAAATAGAAGTTGCTGGCTCTGATCCGCCACATACATTTCAGTAATAAGTTCAGTAAATAGAATGTATGTGCTACATTTGGCCTGGCAACGAGGACTCCATTTCTCAGAAGGTTGTTGTTTTTTTATAAATCTCATCTGAAAACTAAAGATCCCAAAAAAATATTTTGCTGGTTTCATTGGAAAACATCTGTAGCAACAAATACTTCACTGACATCTAAAATAATTGAAAAGTAATAACAGTTAATTAAATATATGCATCCATAATCTTTCAGTGTGGTCAGGATGAGCATTGATAAATGAAGCCCCTTTTCACATTGTTAAATAATCCAATTTAAATCATTCCCCCCTGGGATTATTAAAGTATTTATGATTCTGATTCTGATTAATCGTTGGTTAATATATACAATTCACACTGCACTTCTACTTACTATGTACCTAAGGTCACTTTCACACCTGACCTCTTTGGTCCACTTCAAATAAATCATGGTTCATTTACACAGATAGTCTGGTTGATTCTGGGTGGTGTGAAGGCTCAACTGGACCAAACAAGCGAACTCTGGTCCGCCCGAAAACATGGGTCTCAGTTCGCTTGCAAGTGAATCCCAGGGTGGTTCATTTGAGGTGTGAAGGCAAATCGTACCAAATATATGAAGTGAACCAAGAAACAGCTGTGGTCTGGTGTGGGCGAAGGTTATGACCGTCGATGGTAGCAGTAGCTCCGGTTAGCTGAAGAGCTCAGCAGGCAATATGTGGCACTTTTCTTCTAATAAACATAAACCATACCAAGCTTCTTCACGGCACTATCTCTCATAAGTTTACATACAAGAACAGAGGCCAGGTTCCTACAACAGCACATTACAAAAAGAAAGAAAGTAAAGAGAGCCGTTACTCCTGGTGGAGAGCAGAGGTGTGTGTGCTCTTCTTCATGTCCAGCACTGTACTCTAAACAACAGAGGCACCACCTAGTGGCGCTAAATTTAGAAAAAAATGCCAGTTACACAGTCAAGGCCAACACATCATCGCCTCGCGCTCTCGTCCGTCTTCTCCTTCTGTGCTATCTCGTCTGCTGCTCACCGTGGTCGCGTTCTTCTGACATATTTATTTGATAGGAGCACCAAAGCAAAACCAGTTAACCTAGAGACCACATAATTACGGCCATTATTTCATCTTTCTAGCTAACAAGCACGTTGCTAGGTTACTATACGTAAGCATACATACGTACTCGGCCGTATCGACGACGTGGCGTTACAGTGTTTGGTTTTGTTGACAGGTTTGTTCCGGTAAAAACAAAAGTGCAGTGCGAGTCCACTGAAGTAAAGCTAAACTAACCTAACTTTAACATTCTCGAATTCCATTTTTTTTAACCCCATTTCACACTGGCAACTTTTAGCTCTGGGTGGATTTAATAGCCACCACTGCAAGTGGTAGCATTAGGATCTACTGCGCTTGTTTGGAGCTGATAGTATAAACACAAGTACATCATGTCTGTGGTGTTTGCAGCCGCAGCCCCTTTGGCCTAGGGATAAGTGCAGTGTGATAAGCCCAATAGTCCCAGTCTTTGTATAAGGCAAATGGGCTTAAGATGTTTTCTGTCACTCATCTGAACTATCTAATATACCACTGAAACATTTGAAAGAATTTGATTGAATCTACAATTTATTCTTCTGAAATGGCTTAAAGCCTAGATAAACATTAACTTGAAACTCGAGGCCTTGATTGAAACTTGAAACTTGAGGCCTGTGGATCAAGCAGTGCTTTGACTTGCCAAATCTTTTGTGATACTATTATGCATTCACTTTGAGACACTTGGCCCGTTGGTTCCTTCCCACAGACTGTGCCCTTCCTGGTTCCCCATTGAAAGCTCTCTGCTGTCCCTTACAACCAATGCATTTCTTAACTCCTCAGCTACATACAAGTCCCCCCTTTTTATATCTGAAAAATATCAGTAGGATGTTCAACTTAAATCCGTATCTTCATCATTTTGTCTCCTTGTCTTAACTATAAGTTACAGGTGGGAGATCAGTCTTTTCTGTATGACCCTGGCATTAAAAGGGAGTTTTAGTGCTGAAGGTAATAAAATTAGATCCTTCGCCACTTTAAAGGTAGGATTTGGTCTCAAACACAGACTTGTCCAGCTAGAACAAGTTCAGTAGATCATGGAGCTTATTAAGAGAAAACTACTTGTTGAAATTGCCAAGGCGATATTCTGATCCGATTTGTGTTTTGGAGATATCCCAAAATTAAAACCTTTTAGTTTAATATATATATGTATATATATATATATATATAGCTATTCCTTACATCATTTTAATCTCTCATTTCACTTCTCCTCTGTCTCATTAGTGCTGGATTCAGACATTTTTGGTGGTGGGGTGTAAAGTTATTCCCTATATATGGAAAATGTATTATTCCCCTAGTTGATGAGTGGATTACTCAGATTGGAGAGCAGCATTTGAAGTTGTGATGATTGTTAGGCTAAATGGGGAATTCATTCTTTATGGTATTAATGTGTGTGTATATGTATATATATACCAAAGGGTTTTAATTTTGGGATAACTCCAAAACATAAATCGGATCAGAACATCGCCTTGGCAATTTCAACAAGTAGTTTTCTCTTAATAAGCTCCATGATCTACTGTATGATCTTGTTCTAGCTGGAAAAGTCTGGGTTTGAGACCAAATCCTTCCTTTAAAGTGAAATATCCACTGTGGCTATACCACTGCTGTACTAGCATGTTTTTTTTAAAATAACCAAGGCACTTAAAAAAAAAAAAAACTTAATGGTGAGCAAAATTAGAGAACAGTCACTATTGTGTCAGAAGAGAAGATTTCATTTTCCAATCAAACCGCAATTGTCATAGAGAATCTCTGGAAAATCCTTAGTGACAAAGTAATGTCTAAGAAACCCACTCCAATTAGTGAACTGTGGAAGAGACTGAGTCAGAATGGACCAAGATCAAACCAGAGCAGTGTGAGTGATGTCCTGTGGGTGCAGATGTGCTGAAGTCATTCAAAGCAACGGCCTCATATTTGAATCCTATAGCCCTAAGAAAACATGGTTTAAATCTTCTCTTCTGACACAATGGTTACTGTTCTCAGGTGTGGACTAGTCCTTCTAATCTCCTCTGCAGGAACCACCCAGTGTGCATCGCTCACAGTTATGGCGACCATTGTGATGGAGCGAATTGGGCGAGTGTTCATCAGCCTGCAGCAGATCAGGGAGGTTCCTCGGATGCTGACGGAGGCTGCACCCTCCATGCCCGGCACCGTAAGAGACAACGAGGTTCCCAACTACTTCAGAGAGTGCTACGTCTGCACCGGCTACCGACCGCTCAACCAAAACTGGCGCTACTACTTCCTGTCTTTATTCCAGCGCCACAATGAGACGATCAACGTCTGGACTCACCTGCTGGCGTTTTTAGTTATTCTGGTGAAACTACTGCAACTGGCCGAGACTGTGGACTTTGTTAGTGATCCTCATTCGTGGCCCCTGTTGGTCCTGATCCTGTCCTCCATGATCTACTCAGCATTCAGTGCAGCAGCTCACCTACTGGGTGGCAAGTCTGAGCTGTGCCATTATATCTTCTTTTTTCTGGATTATGTTGGGGTAGCACAGTATCAGTACGGCAGCGCTATAGCTCACTTTTACTATGCTGTGGACGAGAGCTTGCACAGACACGTGCACGGGCTCTTCATGCCCGCAGCAACGGTCCTCAGCTGCCTGTCATGTCTGGGATGCTGCTACGGCAAGTACTGCAACCACAGCCTACCGACGTGGGTGTGTAAGGTGTGCCAGGTGGTGCCCTCGGCGCTCGCCTTTATATGGGACAGCAGTCCTGTGGCTTTAAGACTCATGTCTTGGTCTGCAGCCAGCAGAGACACAGCCATTATGTACCACTTTGGCCAGGTGGCTTTCTTCGTCAGCAGCGCAGTCTTCTTCACCTTCCCTCTAATAGAGCGCTGCTTCCCTGGACGGTGCGATTTTGTTGGACAGAGTCATCAAATGTTCCATGTCTTGCTGTCTTGCTGCACCCTGTGTCAGATCCATGCCTCCCATGTCGACTACGAGGGCCGTAGGGAGCTGTACTCACGCCTGCATGGGAGCGGAGATGCTGATCTCTTTGTGGGGCTGTACGTGCTCACTGTGGTTGCATGCACGTTTATTGTTGCCATCATGCTGACGAAAGCTAAACAACTGCTTGACTTCAAAGCCAAGTCCAAATGATAGATTGGCATAGATCAATCTGGCTCTGTTCAAAGGTACAAAAACCCACCTATCAGCACCTCTGAAATTTAAAGGGATAGTTTTTTCATGTCATTTGAATTGTGCCACGAATGAAACATATTACGTTTGTCAATTTTAGTAATTTAGTTGCTGCAAGATAAGAAACTCAGTGAGTAAATTACATGTACCATTCATGCTACATCTGACCAATTAAGGGACATGCAAGCCTGAAAATGTTTCAGTGCTACAGTGAACGGTAATCCCTCCACCCCCTTTACCTGTTTTGGGAAGTACTATTCAGCCTGTGAAAACAGTCATGATATCCTTGGTTGCTATGAAGGAAGTGTTCTCAAAGCCTGAAAAAATAACCCCTTGTGATGTCATCAGGGTTTGGCCTCCACTGAAAAAAGTGTTTTCTTCCACTTCTGTCCTCTAAAATGTCTCACTATAGTGACTTGTATCTGGGAAAAGTTTGTCACTAGAGATGTGTTTTCACAGTCTTCTGCTGGAGGAGGAGATGTCTGTGCACTTCTCTGCGATTTGAAATTTAAAGTTATGCTGGGCAACTTTTGTTGCTACATAACTAATCCATAAACCAATCACTGTCTAATTTCGGAAACACTATTCTGAACGACTTTGACACAACACCAGCAAACCTGAAAATCCAGCTCAGAGCGGACTGTCAGTACAGAGAGAAAACACACTGCCATCGTAGCTCTCAGACACAGACAAGTCAGAAGCTAACAAGCTAACAAACAGAAACTAATAGAAGATGCTTACTACACTTAGCATTCTGATATGTCTGCTAGTCACTGATTTTAGTGACAAATATTCCTCATCTGAGTCCGGGTCTGACTGATGCTGGGTTCAGGGCGCTGAAACTATAACTTAGTTGCTGATCGCTAACGTTAGCTCCATGGGCGGGCAGCCTGGGCTCCTTGTCCGTCTATCCACCTGTGGGGCTCCAGGAATAGCACCTGACATACCGCAAGTCGGGGATCCGCCCAAGGAGCTCCCAACTCCCCACCACCACCTGTCTGAAGCTGGCTCAAACAAGTAGGCCTTTGGCTGATTCTCTGTGATGTGTTAAGTCATCGTGATGATCCGTTTGCGCACGCTTCTCTTTAGAAGCTAGAAAAATAGAAGCCTTCACAAGTGAGTGTGAAACGTACCACGTAGGCCAGATGCAGAATTTCCCAATGAGGGAAAAACAGATAATGGGCTTCCATCTCCATCTCTAAGTTTTTCCACATAGCATTCAATCATTGCCTACTAGCCAATCACAGCACAGTGGGGTGGGACGAGGCAGGACAAAATGTGTGCAGTGAAGTATTCAGTATGGATTCCGATATGAGCGTCCTCACAGCGCTCACATGGCCAGTGATTGGATTTGAACCACATATGGAAGTGGCCCAGATATGATTGGGAGAAAAATGGGATTTCTGTGTCCACACCACTACTAAAAATCGAATGTGTGTCACATAAGAGCAAAAACAAACTTGGATTCGTGCCACGTTTGCTTGTAAAGTGAATGTAGCCTTAGTTATCTTTTGTAAGTAATTCCTTATGTAACACTCAGTTTTTACAAGGGCACCTTTCATATGGTTGCACTGTTCTATTGTTGATCATATCATCTCAACTGACACCCAAGGCTTTTCTATTCCCTGACCAAGTTATAGAAACCATCTAAAGGAGAAAAGTCCTAGAGTTGGGATCTTGCTCTCAGATGAATCTAGCCAAAATAATACCTGTTTCCCTAAGTGGAGATGAATTCACATGTATTTGAGGTAAACACATCAGCAGAAAGACCTGGTTTATTTTCTCTCATGAGCAGAATTGATTTTCTACTTCCTCCGGTCTGAATCTCAGAGAGGATATTGTTCACCCCACTCAGATAATTTGACCCTCCTGGATGGCTCTGCAGTCCGGCTCCAGTCTCACTGTGTGTCGGTCCTGATCCGTCCTGCACGGCTCACTTACTCCCCTGAAAACCTGAATCAGCTGAATTATGGCACTGTTGGACCCTCTCCCACATTCCTTCCGTCTGACTCACAATAGGAAGGGGCCAGCCTGCTTCCCTTGTGATAAATTCCAAATTACATTTCATCACTACTCATTAGACTTAATGGGGCACAGAATACTTGACATTAAGCAACGATACACAGCTGATTTGTCTGTTTCAGTATGTCGTCATTTTGGCAGTCTGGATCATTTCAAGTTACTTAATGGTCGAGTGGTTAGCCAGAGTGTACGGAACTGGACAAAACCAGATTGAGGCCTAGTCCACACGAACACGGGTATTTTTTAAACCAAACTTCTATGTCCCCGGGTTAAAACACGAATTCCCAACCACACCACCGGTGCAATAAAAAATATCTCCGTCTACATGAAACCACAAAATCCGCCTCAAACAATATCATGCACATACCAACGCAGAAGGTGGGGATAGCACTCCTTACAGGAAGGCCATATTAACCAATCACAAGGCTGAAAAATACTTATTAAAAATAACAATAATAATTTTTATCTTAATAGATCACGCTGACGCCTCTGTTGCTGGATGTGGTTGAGTAGATGTATGAGACACACACAAAGTGCTGCTAAGTTGCTAAATGGCACCAGTATTTTGGCTCAGTCAGCTGGTCACGTCTAGAGCGCTCCACACGACTCCATGGATACAACTGACTGTTTACCGTCGCACAGTGTGACGTCAAACAGTGTCAACAAGAATTTGCAGTTTTCCGCTGTTGTCCTGTCCACACGTGACCGCTGAAACCACACTTTTTGCAAAAGTTCACCCTGGACTCCGGTTACAAAACTCTGGTTTCAGGAGCAACAACTACGGTTACGTGTGGATGAAAGGACAAACACAGCAGAGAAAGACGCAGTCAGAACTTTAATTTGTCCAATATTTTGGTTTGTGACCAAACACTAAGACATCCCAACCTCAGCTCCCATTTGCGGTTATTGCTAATTCATTCTCAGGCTAACATGGTAAACATAATACCAGTTGAGCATCCACATGTTAGTATTGTCATTGAGCTCTCATGCAGTTTGTCAGACAGAAAATCTACAGAATCCCTGAAATCCAGACCGATGATATTTTTTATCTTGTGCACTTATGTTATTAAGATGTGGGCATAAAATATGGGTCTTGTTGGACATATTTTCATATAATGACACATCCACGTTATGAAAACAAGATATTGTTTTGTTAGCACAAGCTAATGATCGTGAGCGCATGAGATGAATAGAATATTGGTGTCACTTTAAGGCACAGAACATATACTGTAGGTAACTAATGGGGACTGCAGATGCAAATGAGCTGTTAGCTAACAGGTACAATTGTATCATTGTGCGTTGCCCCTGTCAAATACACAATCAACTCAACTAATGCGTTACTCATGAGGATTTAATGCATGAATAAATGCAGGGGGCATCCTCGATACCTGTTGCTCACAATTAATTTAACAACATCAACGATGCAAGTCAGTTAACACTATACTTTCATAATTAGTTCATATATTCATTGATTTGCCATCAGACGATTGGGATGCCAGGTAAACCCGTGATCATCCGCCTCTGAAAGTTCAACAGGACCTGTTCTCATAGAAATATGAAGACATGTTTGATAAAATAAATGTCAGAGATGTTTGTTTGTTTGTCTTCTAGTTTGTTTTATGGTGTTTATGTAATAAAATAAAATTCTAAAATATGTTATTTTAGTTTGAGAAAATGCAAATGATATGTGACACTTACATTGCTTCTGCTTTCAATTGTTGTATCATTATTAACAAATAAAATGTTATGCTTCTGGATTATTTCTTGCTGTTCTACAAGGCCAACCCTGGTTAATGACATATATTCTTCTCACAGGTGTCCAACGTCACAGCTTGTGTGCATATTGATGTAGGTTTGGTGCCATCTAGTGTGTAAATGATGTGTTACAAAAATGCTTCCTCTTGAAATTCTCTGTTAGCAATCCTTTGCATATAAGGTCTCACCCATTTGCAGTCTGGAGATCCTGATTTTCAAGTTTTGCATTTTGGTAAACAAATACAGAGGAAACACTACTGTTGGCTAACAGACATGTTACTGTAATGCCAGGTGGTTAAAATGCCATATTACGACTTATTTTTGAATATTAAATGTGCAAAAGGTTTCAAATGTTGGGTTACATTATTGATGATGAAGACTGCAAATACTAAAGGTCATGTGTCAGGGTCGGGGGAAGCACCGAGTCACGAAAGCCTGCATCGAGCCAATGCTGTTGCTTTTGTTTTCTGAAGAAAAAACAGTTTTGTAAAAGTCCCTCTTACCAGATGACAGGTGCAGTGCTCAGACTCGTGGGTTTAAACACCTCAGTTGGAGGACCGAACTGTGTCGGCACTTTAAATCACAGGATTTGGCTTCAAAACAAAAGTAAATGAGCATCTTAAAATAAGGCTCTCCGGCCCTCAATGTGGAGCTCTAAACCAAAGGTGAAATCTTGCAGGTACAACACTGTAAAGTGTATAACGCAAAATGCTTATTGTAATTTAGGTGGCCCTCACTGTTCAGTCATGTTATGGGAAAGATCCGTCTACAAAGATTAGACAAAGAAGAGTCTTGGCTTTGCTCCTTGATTTTATTTCTCAAAGCGTTTCTGCAGAAAAGGACTGCGCTCTAACGCACACAAACACAGGCTGCTGGAGAGACGGACACAGAGCTAAAAGGCAGTTCTCATTTTATACAAAAACATGAACACATAATCAGCGTTTAGAAGGGTGAAGCCCTATCATTAGTCCCAGTCATATCATAGGATTTCTCAGTAGCATACGAACAGGCAGTAACCTTCGTCACACTTCGTCTCTATCACAGGGTAGGAAGTACCTCAGAGCTGAACATTGTTTGCTCAGATAAAGAACTTGTGCGTCACGAGGGGACAGAGAATGTGTCTTGTCCTGTGGTTTAAAACGTGTAAATTGTCATTTCCCTCGTTTGCATTTGACTCTGTACGCAGCATACATCATTTCTTCTTTCATGCCCTGTCACATTTGTTCTTTTTTACATTTTGTGTGGCGTGTGTCTACATGTGTTTTGTATTGTTCACTCATAGCTCTGAAGTCAATATTTCATCACTTAAAAGACACTCCACTGATTTTACACAAGATCAGTTGACTAGTCATGAGCAGCGCATGGTATTTGGTGGCTTGGAAGCTACATGGTAGCTTTACAAAGCTGCAGGCACATAGCTTCATCTGTACAGGTGAGGTTCGGACGTTTTCTTCTTCTTCTAATGTTGACGGCCAGATTGGGGTCTGGGAGCAGCTTCGGTTAGTCCAGGGCTCAGTGGACAGCTGTGGGGCTGCAGCTTCGGGGGATGCTTGACATGTTTGGCTGGTTCAACTTTGACAAAAAGCAAGTCATGAATATTTATGATTTATATAATTAAAGACAGGAGCTAATAAGATGTTAATGATATGTAGATGATAAAAAAATCCAATCGACATACAGGATTTTATGTTACCTGTAGCTTATCATAACTTTATGTTTATATTTGCAGTTTGAATATGAGTCTTAAATTCCAGGTCAACAGAAACATCCCCGCTGTCGAGCCTGTGCTCCCCATCCTCTTGACTGCTGGGGGAGTTAGGGTGTTGGTGGGGGCTCCTTGATGCTGTTAAGGTTCCTGTGGAAGACTTCGACTTACACTTCTCTTTATTGATCCTTTGGGATGATTCCTGCAAGGAAATTGAGTTTCCAGAAGTTTACAAAAACACAAGGGAGGTATAAACAATACAGCAAAAGATAACCATCAAACTCTTAGCTAAATAAATACAGAAAGTATTAAAAAAACAATAAACAGTAAACAATAAACTCTTAAGTCAAATATATAAGAGGTAGATATAGAATTTTGAAGAAATGTGCAGAAAGGTAAATCAGATAAGTTATATGTAGAGGAAATGTATAAAAGAGATCAAATCTGTATGACTGTGTATGACAGAAATGAGCAGTAATATTAAATTATTGCACTTAAGTGGTGGATACAGTTATTGCACAAAAAAGAAGAAGTATCCAGGTGTGTAAGAGTAGATTATGAATTGCACTCAGGCCTCTCAGACCTCAGGAGGAGGAGGTTGCCAAAGTTGTGGTGATGGTGGTGAAGTCCTCGAAGGGAGTGTCACTGTTATCTTCAAACTCATCACCATCTTCTTGTTCCAATCATCCCAGGTCCAGTCAGAAGATTCAGCACTGTCAGAACATTGCTCTCATCTATTCATCGTTATGGTAACCTGCTAACGATGGGCGTGTCCGTGTACATCCAGAACAGGGATCGGCTCAGGGTTTGTGTGTGGATGTGTGTTCAGTCGCACTAGCGATAGGCTAAAATAATACAATAAGCAACTGAAGCTAACTTTATTCATAAACACCAACCAGTACAGTCCACACAGGCTAATGTTTGCTAAAGTGTTCTAATTGATTTTCACTGAGGCCCGATGAAGACACTCTATTTTACGTAGCCTGTTCATCTAACATTTTTTCACTGATGTTCAGTCATGTTTCTAACTGCAAATCTTTTGTTTCTTATATTTTGTTAGTTTCAGAGATCAGGATGACTTGGTAACGTGTCATCAGGGTCACGTCTGCTTGGCTTTGCGCTCCAAACAGGTGGCCTGAAGTTCGAAAAGATGTGCTCATTTACCAGACAGAAAGGTTCTGACCAAAGATGCATTCAAGTTGCATCGTGGGAAATGTAGGATAGTGTTTTTTAAGCCTGACTCATACTGGGGACTACAAATCAGGGCATGTAGTCCCAAAACATTGTGAGGACTCTGTAATAGCACTAAACATTCCTAGCTAAGAGTGTTCTCTTAAAACCCATTCACAAAGCTGCTGAGAGCAACTTTTACTAAAGGACTGGGAGAACAGAGAGTGATACAGGCTACTGGTGCTTTTATGAGGTGGATTGCCTGCAGTAACCATTTAGGATTCAATTCAATTCAATTCAATTCAATTTCATTTATATTGCCAAATCATAACAAAAGTTATCTCAGGACACTTTACAGACTAGGTAAAGACCACACTGACTAATTTATGATTTACATAGACCCAACAATTCCCCGGTAGAGTACGAGGGCAACGAAAACCTTCCCTATAACAGGATTGTTTGTGATTGGCTCTGACTTCTTACTTTTTTAGAGATTCAGGAGCTGCTTTTAACGCAAAAAAAAAAAGGGGGGGGGGGGTCCCCAAAAGTAGGACTCACAAGACCATTTAAGAGTTACTAGGAGCTACTTTTAGACTTAGACTAGATATTTCAGCCTCTGCAGAAACTGTTCTTAGCCCAACTGCAATAAAGTGCACTTGGCTACTAATCAATGGAACTTTTAAAATGAAGCCCATATGACATGGTGGTGGATTGGTTTTCTTGTGTGATATTCTACATTTAGCTCACTAGCTCACATCAACACTGAAAAACAGGTTTCGCTGTGGCCTGGAATCATTGAATACCTCAACGCGCTGTGTGACTGCTATGGAGGATTCCCCATCCCTCATCAACCGCACCGGACTGGACACTTTCTTCCATGTCCCCAGAATAAATTGTAAGAGGCGACCAATTCCTAAATAAATCACCAATGAGCTCCTTCTTTTGTATTGACTTTGGTAATTGACTTGAACGGGCTTTACTATGAGAGGAGCTGGTACAGGGGCCAGTTGGTAAGTCTTTAAAACACTCTTTTAATAAACTCTGGCTTCACTGACTACGTTGTTGGTGTTTTGTTTTCTGTGTAGGGACTCTTCTCATGCTACTGCAGAAGATTGCTGTTATTTTCAGCAGTATTAGTGGTTAAAAAAGATGTTTTAATGCCTTCACTGTACTGCCCCAAGCTAATCAGTGTCAGCCACGTTTGGCTGTTAGCGACTCTCCGGAATTTCTCCGTTAATAGTTTATACTCGTAAAAAAAAGTCTCAGTGGCTTATTTGATGTATGCCGAAAAAGACCATGGGATAATTTTTCACCAGAATTACACAAGGATAAGAGTAGGTCCTAACGTGCTGATTTAGGAGAAACTCTTGAAAATGAGGGGTGATTCCAGAAGAACCAGAAGATAAATGTTCTATCCAGACCACACATCCTGCAGCAGTTCATTCACTTCCACATTGAAGTGTTTCTATCATAAATTCACTCTTAGGGACTCATTCCCTCTCAGCCAATCACTGAGGGCAGAGAAGGGATGAACGTGATGTCATCCATAGCAACGAGGTCAACCCCGCCCTCTAGTCTCAGTTTAGGAGTCCTTCCCACTCCTAAGAGTTGGTCTCAGAGGCTTTGGGAACAGGTTTGAAGAAATGACTCTTAACTAAAAACTTAGGAGAACTCTTAGCGCCAAGATCATTTTTTTTTTGTGAATACGGCCTCTGAAGCAGGGACACACTGTACTGAGCCGTTGTGGCCAGATGAGGGCACCACACCCTCAAGAGTAGAAAGAGGAGCCAGCTGAAGTACAAGAAGAAACACATACTGTACATTAAAGACGAAAGATATATTTGACAGCCTGTTCAGGCAAATCTTAGCGATCTCTGACTGTGGCCTGTGCTGGAATCAATATCTGAGCATATAGATATTGATAGGGTTCCAGTGAGTCGTCTGTAGTCAGGGTGTGTGTGTGTGTGTGTGTGTGTGTGTGTGTTTGTGTGTGTGTGTGTGTGTGTGTGTGTGTGTGTGTGTGTGTGTGTGTGTGTGTGTGGGGGGGGGGGGGGTCTGACAGATTTGTAAGGTGCTTTGTTGATGCTATTTTAACAGCTCAAGAATCTCTTTAGACATAAGGGAGACGGTTGGCAGTGTGTGTTTACTCGTAGCTGCCATGATTGTTTGTCATGTCTTCAGGCCTCAGCGGGTTCAGGTGCTGCTATGAATGAAATGAAATGCACAGGATCCATCAATAAAAGAGGAAGTGACTGAATGTTGTTGTAATTGCACCTGTAGCTTCCACTGTCTACTTGGTGTGGATCCGGACTATTACACAGATGTAGTAGGTAGATTCCTCTAATCATTTTGGGATGCAGCTGCAGATGGGCCGGGTAATCCTCATCATAGCATGCTGACACAGAAGATTAATTATATTTATTACCTGATCCACAGCTTTCTCTTTGTCATCCTTAAACACTGACTGAGCAGCTTACCACTGAAACTGTACGAGAATCATACTGGCACTTTGTTTCAAACAATATGCTTTCTTGTCCAATTAGTTACACTCTTCTACTTCTGCTCTCCTACAGATGTTCCCTGAGGAATAAACCGAATATCCGGATAAAAGTGATACACAGAGCTTCATGCCCATCAGATGCCAGTTACAAAATGCTCAGAGTATGTCTTCTGAGTGTCTGTAGTGACAATAATTCTTCTAACAACCATCTATTTACCCCATGGAGGGATTACTAAAGGGGCTCACCGGGCACAGGCCCATGGGTCAGAGTGTCGTGGCCCCCTGACATCCACCTGCAAAATGTCTCGAAAAGAGACACGTACCAACCAGGAAGAGACTCAAAATGACCACAAGAAACCATGAAGCGACTACAAAGAGACAACAGAGACTAAAACAGTTACAAAGAAAAGCATAACAGCTGCCAAGAGGCTCAAAATGACTACAAAGAGACACAAGAACCACTCCTTTATATGTGTGAATGCAGGGTGTTCACTTTTAACATACCACAGTGGTGCTACTACTTTTCCTTAAGTAAAAGATCTGTGTACTAATTCCACCACTGTTCATTTGTCAAATACAGAAGTATCATGGTGCCATTACCAGTACATCCTCTAGAGGGGGGAAATGTGCAGACAACAAAAGGACCATTGATGAAGAGGCCTCACATATGAACTTAAAGCCAGCCAAAAACTGCCCCACATACTCTCCACTGTGTCCCTGTGGAGCTGCAAAGAGCCTCATCAACACAGGCTTTTAAGTGTCCCATTAAAAGCCTCCAACATTCTTTTTTAGCGTAGCTTTTAATCTGTTATTACTTTCTCCACTATCATTTTATTATGAACATTTAATCTTTTATTTCCTCTTCTTAGCCACATGAGCAGCACGGTTCTACTTACAGCCATGTCAGTTGGCCGGTCCGCCGCTCTGGAGAGTGAAATATCTCAGCGACTATGTACTTTGTATTGTGTAATCTGGATTTGGTCTTCAGCCATTTCTATAGCAACCGGACTTATAAAAATATAAGATGTGACATTATCCATGTCCACATCTGTATCCAGAATCTAGAAATGACTGTCATTATTTCTTTCTTATCATAAGCTTATTTCAGCTTATCATAAGAAACTAAAGGTATTATCTCTCTCTTTTATAGATATGGGTTTCTACCTCACCTGCACATGTAAATGTAAAAAAAAACATGTAAAAAACATAAAAACTACGGCATGGATTGGATTGCTAGCCTCAGCTGTACTTGCACCCAGTACTAATAAGGACATGTTATCATGCTAAACGCTAATTGTGAACATTACAGCTGCTAAACATCGGCGTGTTAGCATTTAGCTCAATGCACGGCTGGGACAGAGTACAGCCTGGACATGTGAATGCTCTGCCGTTTACACTTTTCTCTCTTTTAGAGGATCTTAGATACGGGTTTCTACGTCACCTGCACGTTTTTTTATTTCTATTTCTATTTTTCTGTGATCTTTCTTTTAAAAAAAAAATAAAACATAAACTACTGGATGGATTGGACACTGTTCTCCCAGGATGAGTTGTAAAAACCCTGATTTCAAGGTTAAGGTCAAATTTTTAACTCTGTAATAAAAATGCTAAAAAATGTTCAAACAAAAACATGGCTTACTTTGAATCAGCATGTTAGCATTTAGCTCAATGCACTGCTGGGACAAAGCACAGCCTGGATATGGGAATGCTCTGCCGCTGACTCTTAATGCGTGTAACCTGTATATGAACGGTGCTGCATAAATATGTCTAAGTGCATCATCAGAGTTCATGAACAGGCTCTACTCAGGTTTCCTTCAGGAGACCCATGTGCCTTAATGTGTTTAAGTCATGTTGTGAAAAGGAAGTGAGGACTTTACCGTGGATTACTTTGTTTTCATGTCTCCTCTGCAAAAGAGATCTTGATGTCAGAGAGACTTCCAGAATAAATAAAGCTTAACTAAAGGAAACCACATCAAGAGCTGGCAGAGCTCTTTGAACATTGGGCCGGTGCCACATTTAGCTCACGCTGACGATTTTATGGATGCTATTTTGTCTCGCCATCGAGGACTACAATGGAAATAAATATTTAAACACCTTAATATGCAGTCTACTGGGGTGAAATTGATGTTTTGTGCCACCCAAATTAACATTAGCTCTCTCTAAGCCTGTCAGACGCTTGGTTTGTTTTACTGGCTGCTGTGGTATCGGGCATCTCTACCGCTGATTGCTCTTAAAAGTGAATGCAGCTTCTGTCACAATACCACCGATGAAATTCAGAGATAATATTTACCCTGAGAACTGTCTCTGCGTACCAAGCACACTCTGCCTGTTCACAGCGCCCAGTACTGTAAATATGTATGTAAATATCAGCAAGTGTGATCCAGGGGCGAGCACAGACACGCAACATCGGGGTGAGATGTCAATCGATGCATGGATCCAAAACATGGCTATGCATTTGATAAGCAGCATATTCCACAGAGCATCTTCTGCATCCATGTGTAGATTTCAAACCATCAGCAGAACACACTGTACGTCGCTTTAGCTGCATCAAATTGTCTCCGTGCACATGAAGTATGAGGCGAATAAAAATAAATCAGGACTTTATTTACTGCTGCCTCAACCACGCGTGAGGGGAATAATAAATAAATCCACAGCAAACGTCTTACGAAGATTTAATGTACATTTATTCTTAACACGTGGAACATATAGTATAAAGATTTCATACTGAATAAATGATATTCATTAAGCCAAAAAAAGGAAAAAAGAGGAATTTACATCAAGTTTTTAGCTACATCATCTGAAATACAAATATGCAGAATCCGCATCACTGGAAAAAAAAACAAAAAAAACAAAACAAAATAAACAAAAATAAAAATGGTTTCTTCATCAAGATCTAGTTCGTCGTTTATGAAGGAGCTCAAATGGAACCGCAGACATGATTTTTTGTTATATTCTCTACACCCAGACCGGAGACAAACTGAAACTTTGAAGTTGTGTTTGTTGGGGGTGGCGTTGGACAGCAGCTAAACGCCCCCGGAGCGCGATGCGAGCAGGGTGAGGCGCCTAAGTGACGGAGAAGGGTAGGCGTCAAGTAATCACATGGCGTACTGGATGTGAAACTTGTAATCGTCGGAGATTAAAAATGGTGAAGAGCAACAGAAGTTTGAGAAAGAGAGAGAAGTGTAATGTACAACATCATATATACACTGCAGCTTGGACTGCATCTAGAGCTGAGGACCAGTCCTAAAGAGGTGACTTTTTAATATAAGGGTCAAGTCATACAATCAAGGGACAAAGAGAAGAGGTCGGGGTGTTGTAGGTTCACCATACTTTGGGGGGAAAGCCGTTTTCTCTCTCGACATTAACTAAAACTGTTTTTAAAAACTACAGTTTGCTGCCAAGCCAGCGTATCTCAGTGTGAAACAGTATTATTACAGTATGTTTACAGTTTTTAAGGTGTACAGTACAGAAAAAAGTCCTACAATCTACTGCACAGGCCTCCCATGACAGATGTCTGTTCACAGCCAATAATGTGGTTCCTGTGGGGCTGAGTATATAGCATCCAAAGTTACAGCAATTATACCACACCACAGTCCGTGAGTCTCTGTAGCCTCCAAACATGAACCATAATATTGTTTAGTCCGTGCCCTCTTCCCCCTGCCGACCCCCCCACCCCAACCCCACCCCGAGGGAGAAAGCGAGCACATGTATCCCCCAAACTCACTGTAAACGAGACAGCAACTTTGGTTACAGTTTCTTCTTTTTTTTTTCTGGAGATTTTCTTTTCATTAAAAAAACGAGTCCTTTCCGAAGGGCAGCGCACTCCTATGCCTGGGTCCCAATCTGCTCTTTGTCAGTATCTTTCCATTTCAGACGTTTTTAAAATCCACGGCTACTTCATGATATTCCTTCCTTTAGTGAGAAGCAGGGGTAGAAAGACAGTGGAATCCGAGGTGATTTTGCATAAATAAAAAAAAAAAAAGAGAGAAAAAAAAAGAAAAGAAAAAAGGACAGTCGGTTTTGCTCTTTTTCACTCACACGCAACAGACACACGCACGCACACGAAAAAAAGGGGGGAGGGGGTGGGGGAACGGAAAGAGGCAGAGCTGAAACCTCCCCACGGCTGTCATGACTGGCCAATCAGAAAGAGTACGTCACAGATCACTTGGGACACCAGGGAGTTCATGAGCGGGGACACTGAGATGTCCAGTAGCCGCGACTCGTACAATGTGAACTCGGAGTGGTTCTCGTCCACCTTAGCCAGGGCGTGCAGGGCCCGGGCCGCCCGCCGCATCATGTCCACGCTGGTTGGCTCAAACTGAGGTCCTCCTTGCAATTGTAGCAGGGAGCTCTGGCTCTGCTGGTACTGAGTGGCAGCTAGGCTGTCCTCCAGGAAGCCCAACAGGTTACCCACGCTGGCCTTCTGCACAGCAATAGCCCGCGCCGCTAGGCTGTCACCCTGGGCCAAGTTAGCCAACAGGACGACCGCCATTTCCCGGCAAACGGCAACCTTGCGTTCACCGACCAGTCGCACCAGCGAGCCGTACAGCTTCTCTAAGCGGCTGAACGGTGGCGTTGCCAGAATGAGGTCGACGTTGTTGTCCTGGATGCTGAGCTTGCTGAGGGTCTCGAGGACCAGTCTCTGGGGGGAAAGTGAGCCGTGGGGCCCCAGCGTGGGGAACGGGTCCAGGGCTTCTGCTGAGGGGCAGACAGCCCAGTGAAGCAGGCCGTCCAGCAGCGGCAGGCATATGCTCTCTGGATAGATAGAAAGGTCCAGCTGGCCCGATATGTTCGCCAGAGTGACCAGGCAGTTCTCCCGTAAGACCTCGAGGCAGTCCCACCACCACTCGTCTCTCTCGCAGCTCACGCCTTCGTCCTCCTCCTCCTCCTTCTCGTAGGTGACCGGGGCCTGTTTGCGTTCGGGGTGCCTGTGGTGGAGCAGCACCAGGCGGCCCAACAACAGCAGCAGGCCCGGGTGTTTCGACATCTCCAGGTCGTTCCCGGGTACGAAGGAGAGACTGCGCACGATGTTGGAAATGCAGATGCAGCGCCGAGCTAGCGAGTCCTGCCAGTCCGACAGAGTGCTGAGCGGCGTCTCATCCTTGCTGTGAGGCTCGTCCTCCAGGATCTTGATGTTGCGTCTGCTCTGGAGGTCCGGGTTGATGCTGAACAGGTACTTGCCGTTCTCCTTCTGCTCTTCTGCGCCTCCGCGGACCACTTCCTCTGTGACCGACCCCGGGCGGGCAGATAGCACGTCATCGATGGTGGCGGTGACTGGGGCGCCGATGGGAAGAGGTGGAGGGGTCCTCTCCACCGGAGACTTGTGAGGTTCAGAGGACTGGGGCTGCTGCTGCCGAGGTTTGTCCTCCCCGCTGGACTTGGATTTCTCAAGGTTTTCTGTCGCAGTCTCGGTCGCCTGGACCTTCTTGCGGCCCTCGGTGGCTCCTGGCTTGCGCTTCCGCTGTTTGAGAAGGTCCATCCGGCTCTCAAAGTGGGTCTGGATGTGTTCGGTAGTGTCACCGCCACCGATGCTCCAGTGTGTCAGGCCGCTGTCGAAGCTCTGCCGCTGCCCAAGCTTAGACGAGTGGTTAACCAGGAAGGGGTTCTTCTTCCGCACCACCTTGATGGGGAGTTTATCGAACTTGCTCGCCTGCCTGGGCTTTTCGGAGTGGAGGTTGGGGTCCTGGGAGGACCCTGAGGTAGAGGTATTGGGCTCCTTGATGGAAGACTCCCTTTCCTTCTCCTCTTCCTCATCCTCTGAGGACGCGTGTTTGTCAGAGCTGTCCTCTTCCTGTTTCACCTGGATCAGTGACAGGGTGTCTGGATTGGCCTTGGTTTCCTCTGCCTCCTCATCCTCCTCGTCCTCTTCGTCCACGTCCATGCCCTCGCCTTCAGGCATGAGGATTTCGTCGTCGGGATCCTCAGCGGCGTTGGGGTCTATGAGGGTGCGCTGGCCGGGGTCTCCTACTTCGTACTCCTTTAAGATGCCAAAGATCTCGATGAGGCAGCGTCTGAAGTACTCCACCACCAGCTCCAGGAATCCAGGAAGCTGAGACACCAAAGAAGAAAGTCACCAAAACAATCCGGGACACTCACACACCATGATGTTCTGTTCATGCACACTTAACACTCACCTGGCACAAGTTAAAAGTAGTAATGCTATTGTCGTCATACAGTAAAATGTTAATGGTGTCCAAGGCCCAGGTGCTTTCAGCTAGTAAGCCCGACTTTAGTGACATCATCACTCTCCAAGCCTCAGGAGTGCCTGTAAAAAGAAATTAAATCTGAATTAATATGAGCTGACTTGATTGTGATCAGCCGTTACAGCTCAGACAGGAAGAGGTTCAGCATCTATCTAACTCCCAATTACTTAATAAGAAGCTTTTATCTGTTCAACCATTTAAAATAAGCTCTCCAGCAGGGTGCACCATTCAGGACAGGCAGGTGGTCATTCATCAGATATTTGGTGAAGATTACTGCTGGAAGGGTCAAAAACAGCCCCTCCCACTCTGGTGTATCTCTCACACTGTTCTCAATAAGCTCCATAACATTTCAGGACTCGTGGAAAACGTTGTCTTTTCAACGACGGTACGCATGAATTCAACGTTACGAATGACGGACGAAAATCAAGAGAGTCGATGTGTGGTTGAAACGCAGAAGCAGAATACACAGAAAGGTGACGGTCCTCGGTGAAGCGCAAACATGCATTTCTCTGAATTGCAAAAAAAAGTGCAACTTTACAAAAAGATATAGTTGAATGCAACTACAATGCCATCTTAGTGTTGACAGAAAAAGAGACTTGTTCTGTATTTGTCTATTTCTTTTATAATTGTTGTGTATTCTTATATGGTCTATGTCCTATTTCTGTGTGTTGTGTACAATTTTCTGACGATGGCTCTAGCTCTGGCAGCGCCCTTATTATTGTTTTTCTTTTTTAACCAAACAAATGTTTTTTGGTCAGGGAAAATATTTCCAAGGGGGCATATTATTGCAAAAGGTTTTGAGAAGCACTGCTCTCGTTTATGTTATACTGCTCACATTTTCCTGCGGTCACTGATGTGCACATGCGTGTCTACTGAAAGCACTGAGTGAGGCTTGAAATAAAGGTTCTGTACCAATGTCTTTCATGGTGAGCCGTCTGCGGGGCTTAAGGTGGGGTTGGGAGGCCTCAATAGAGCCAGGAGGGAAGGCCACATCTCGCCTGATCATGGGTTGCTGCACGGGGGCCTGGCCGATGTGAGAGGCGGGTACTGGTGGCCCGGCTTTCTGCACCTTAATGCCCGGATGCATGTAGGGGGACTTGCTGGGTGACGTCCTGCTCTCCATGGGCCGGGGCATTGGCGTTGGGCTCGACACCTGAGGAATGTGGTTCTGGGAAGTCTGGTAGGTGGATGGCAGGGGTCTGGTCATGGGAGGTCCGGAACCACCGGGACCAAACGGTGGCTGCCGCTGGTTGACGTGCCCTGGCCACTGACCCTCGTGGTTCATGCGTTGGTCTGCCGGCATCATTTCCTCTGAGCGGTTCATGCCGTGGTAGCCGGGGGCCTGGCCTGGTACAGGAGGTCCCTGTCGGTTGGGATAGTTGGGGTAGCCCATCTCATTGCGGCCCTGCCACATTGGGCCCTGGGGGCCATCTGGACCCGAAGGCATGGAGCTTGCCATCATTTGGGGAGGCATTGGAGACTGGGAGTTGGGGCCTGCAGCTGGCGGTACTCGATCCCGGCCAAAAGGGAAAGGGAACTGGTTCTGTGGGCCTGGTGGTCTGCGGTCCCCTCCGGGGTATGCATTATACTGGTTGTACATGTCCTGCTGACCCTGGGGCCCTGAGGACTGGGGTCCTGGCTGCTGCTGGCCACTGTAGGGGACGTTATACATCTCTCCCTCATGGCGCTTGGCTGGAGGGCCGTACCCTCCATCTACGGGACGCTTGTAGTTCTGTAAGAAGACAACATGCATTATACTTCATTAATAAGTATCCTCATACAGTAACAAAAGAATTACAGCTTGCATCTGCTTGTTAGACTGCCAGAACAGACAGGAAAGTATACCTTTAACACATATTTAGTAATAAAATGATGAACCAAGTTGCAATAAGAGCACTGCAAAAGCTGAACAAAATGTTCTTACCGGTTGCTGCTGTGGATACATTCCTGGCTGTTGATTTGGGTAAGGGCCACCAGGGGGTGCTCCTTGGCCAGGGTACTGATTGGGATAGGATTCATGCCTAAAACAATAATCAAAGTTTAAACCATTACATTCCACATGTATTCTTCACAATTAATAAACACTTCTGAGTTCTGAAAAATGGTCACGCTGGCAAAATGCCTTAAAACCTCCATCTTTCTCCTTTAATACAGACCAGTGTTGGCACTACTGACCTTTGCTGTGGTGGAGGACGGCTTGGCGAGTACATCCCTGTGTCGGCCCCCGAAGGCATCATGTTGGGCTGAGGAGCTCCTGGTCCCAAACTGCCGTCAGGGCCAATGCCTGGCTCCTGTCTGTTAACCCAACAAACAACACTCGTCAATCGATCCAACTTAACTGGATAAGTAAAAGGACACTGGAATACTACAGAGCTGATCCCAATCTCCTCAAGCTCTTTGTAACCCTTATCTGTTTTACACATGTAAGTAAGTACAAAATCATGCTGACTACTAGGAAAATAATGCAGTATGTTTACCTTCTGTCATATCCGTAAGGGTACTGCTGCCTCTGGCCCATCTGCATGTTGCCCATAGGGCCTGGAGGGCCTCGGTTATACTGTTCTGCCATCCCACTGTTGGGGCCTGGTTGCATGAACTGCTCTCCAGCTTAAAAAAGGAAAACACAGATTGTTAGCTCGCCATAACTCCTACAGCATCCAATTTGCTCGTTTGACTGTAACTCACCTTTCCTCATGCCACCAAAGGGGTCCTTGTTGGACTCGTAGGGACCCATTCGAGCTATCATCTCTGGGCCCCCCATGCCAGGCTGGTAGCCCTGTGAGTTAGGAGTCATGGCATTCCTTCTGGAAAACGCTGGGTCTCCGCCATCAGCAAAGGGGTCCTGTAGATTAACGCTACTCCTACAGGAGGGCAAGAGGAAGAGAATATTTGCTTCATGTATTTATCAGAAGTTCTTGTTAATTTCATGTTTTGGTGTCTTGCCCTAACAGACTATTCCTTGGCATTAAGGGTGTTCTCACAACTGGCTTGTTTGGAGCACTTTCTCCCTAAAGATCGTTTATTTATGGTAAATATGAACACAGCGTTTGCACTTGGATGCTGGACAAGAAAAGCGAGCCGTAGCGAGTGAGAGGAATCTGCCAGTAGTGACACAGATACGTACTCACAGGGGAGCCGATCAATCCCTGTAGATATGGTTAATAAGATCAGAATGCATATAATACAGGGGAAAATGCAGGTGTGTGACAATACATTTAATTAAAAAAGCTCTCTGGATGGAGCATAGACTTTATGTTGACAGCAGTGCACTGTGGGGCCCTCCCGCCTCGCAGAGACTGCTGGGGAAGTACGAGGTATAAGACTTGAGCTGAGCATGAGGCTTTCACATGTTTACAGCAGACAGGGGTAACGTCTGGCTAGAAGACCAAGAAGTTAGTGAAAATGAGTCGTGGGCAAAACAAAAAAAGAAGGAAAACTGGAGGCAAATTCTTACGGTTTCTGACCAATAAGAGCACAGTTTGCTGCAACTGGCAACTATAGGTGTGAAAACATCAGTATCAGCCGATGCAGGCTGCTGTGTTTGCCAAATTTTTTTTTGGCATTATTTACAGACAGGCGTCCACAGGCAGCTCTGTGTTGCTGAAGACGACCTTTCTACATTCGATAAATGTTCCTTTTTTTTAAAAATTGAAACTCGTAACATTTGTTATCGTCATTTTTAGGATGTACATTGAGGGAGCAAAAGTAGAATCAGCTCAAGAAAATCGGCGGTCAGTATCAGTCAGCGGCTAAGGCTGTCATAGGAAATGACAGCTAACAGGAGTCTAAAACCATAGAAACTGTGTTGCATATATTATATCAGACACGACAATATTACCAGACCCATCCACACATTTCAAGACATTCAACACTGTGGGTAAGAATTTAAGGTTTATATACATTGTGTTTCTCGTTTTATTGTCATTCTTCAAACCCACATGAATTATTTAAACTATTTTTTTTAATTTATTATTCTTTCCTCATTATTACACTCCTCTGGAACGCTTATCAACAAGCTGGTTGATGCGTGTATGGAATTACATGACCGACCATTACATAACTTTACTGTGTTGTATTTCCTGCTGCAATGATCCAATTCGGCCACCGGTATCACTTTCTCTTTATTGTGATGACTCCTGATATTGTTAACATCATAGAAACGTGATATTGTGGCTTCTAATTGACATACCTGACGCCAGGCATTGGAGGCATTTGCGTGTGCGGTGTGGAGGCTGGAGTGGGGGGCTTCAGGTCTCCCCCCTCTGCCATGGAACTACTGGTGGACTGAGGAGTCTGGGGTCCTTGCAGGGATCCGGAACCAGCTGCAAAACAGACACACACACACACACACACACACACAGAGAAAGAGAGAGAGAGAGCTTGTAAACGACACAAGTCCTCTGGTTTGAGAAATTCAAAGATTCCAGAGAATTCAAAGAGCATCATCTCCCCTCCTCCTCCCTTTCGCTCCAGGAATAAAGGCGAGAGTTGATAGTTGATAGTGAGACGGGATTGTCTTGTGGATGGGCTGAGCGCTGCTGGGGGCTGTCAAGAACACATGCGGCTTGTGGCAACCCTAAATCCCATTAAGAAATTCCTGAGCGCTGGCTTTTGAGTGCACAGCCAGCGAAAAATGTTGAATCTTCCAGCTCATCACAGCATGCCAACCTCCCCACCCCCACTTCCATCACCCTCCTCCATCCCGCTCTTGGAGTCACCAGGAAACAGTGATCTAAACCCTGACTCTGACAGATTACTGCCTGACCTGTAGAGACAGCATTGTGTATGTGTGCGTGTGAGTGAGTTTTTTTATGTTGTGTGTGTGTATGTGTATGTGTGTGTGTGTGTGTGTGTGTGTGTGTGTGTCTGTGTCTGTGTTTGTGTGTGTGACATAGTAGCGCTCATCCTTAACTTGAGCTCAGGACTTCTCACTATTAGCACGCCAGTCTGATGAGTCACAGGTTCCCATTCATTAAACTGCCACACACACACAAAACCCCGGGGTCACTGGCAGGTCACATTTATTCACATTTTCTCACATCACCCTCTCGCCTCTCTAGCTCTCACACACATACACACACACTAACCGGCTCCCCCTCCTGCTTTCCCCTTCCCCCTCCTCCCTCTGGGCAGGGATTTCCCTCCACTAAAGATGAAGGGAGGAAAGGGGAGGGGATCTCGTGAGGATGGGAAAAAAAATAGCATGGTAGAAACAGAGTCACAGAGAGAGAGAGAGAGACTAGCATGACTTTTACACACACACACACACACACACACACACACACACACACACACACACACACACACACACACACACACACACACACACACACACACACACACACACACACACACACACACACACACACACACACACACACACACACACACACACACACACACACACACACACACACACACACACACACACACACACACACACCATTCATCATTTCTGGCTCAGTACTAATCTCCAGGGAGTGTTGCCTTGCCTCTGTAGCCCTGGGCCAGGCAGCGAGGACACACCACTGACGGGGCATTGCTATCGCCAAATCACCTCCCGCACCATGCTGCCACAAACAACCCCCCCCCCCCCCCCCCCCGTTCCACTCTCCCCCCACCCCCCTGTTCTTCCTTCGTACTAACTAGAGGGCTGATGCCAGCTGACAAGCACCCTGATGTCTCCTGTAACAACACCCCGGCGCTGACTCAGTGCCCCGTGTCTGACAGCGTGGGTCTCGGCCCAGACTGAAGCAGCACGTGGTCTCTCCTGGTGTGGTTGCTTCTGGCAGCTAAAACCGGAGTCCCTCCAAAACAAACAGCTTCCAGGCGACACATCCTCCTGTGACACCCCCCACCACCCTTAACCCCTGACTGACTGCCAGTTTACACACTGACTTTTAACCAACAATCCAGAGTTCATTGAAAGATTTGGCATGCTGGTGGAATCGCTGTTAACCCCCACCCCCCAAAAAAACAAGTCTGAAAGGACAAGTCTTTCGTCATGCCCTGTGCAAATGCCAAGGAGTATTCCCCCATGAGGTGCGTTCGTGGAACTGTCCAGAGGATGCCGCGCGTTTCTGTGACTTACAGCCACACCGTCGTCATTTACAACTCCCTCCCCCCCATACATGCCAAAATAGCAGTGATTTATAGAGGATGGTGGCCCCGTAACAGAAGATGACAAACGACTTTCTGAGGTCGGCTTTTAACACTGCAATTAATAGGATACAATAAAATACAGTCGTTTATAGGGCAGATGATGTGAGGCAAATAGAGTAAGGAGGAAGTGATGGATTGCGTGGAAACTACACTGCATCCAAGAGAAGAGAGGGGAAAATGAAACACGCTTTCATTCACTGGACACCAGTGATTTAACTATATCAGACGGGGTTGTGTGGGAGGATGCCGGTGCTCACCTGGACTGGGAGGCTGGATCTTGGGCTGGTTCTTTTTGGTGTCCACGTTGAAGAAGTCTGGGGGCGGGTCCTCGCCGCGCTCGATCTTGCACTCGAAGGCGTACAAACACTGGATGTACTGTTTCTTGAGCGAACTGGCCGCGCTGCTCGACGTGCCTACGTTCAGGTTTGTGGCCAGCTCCCTCCACTTCTTGTTCTTGTTCACCTGGTGGGCGACAGAGGAAGGAGTAGGCTCAGAGAGCTGCACAAAAGCAATGCTGGTCTTCTTGAAATCTGTGATATTCGCATCGATTTCAGCCTGAGTCCGGGGCATACCTGGGTAAGGCCACCGATCTCTTTGACGGACACGTAGAGTCTGAAGAGGTCGAGAGGCTTGCGTCCCACTGCGGGCAGGTTGTTCATGCCCATGGCCTTCTCCTCGGCGAAGGCTAGGAATCGATCAACCCACATCTTCCTCTCTGGCTCCGGGCCGAGCTCGTACAGACGGGTGATCTTCTCGTTCGTGATGGTGGAAGAGCTCGACTTCTGCAGGACAGATGATGTGAGAAAATCGTGAATTTGGGGGGGCTAAAAAGCAAGGAGAAAGTCATGGTGTTGAGAATGCATACCTTTTTGGATTCAGGCTTGGGAGTCCCCTCCACTTTGTTGATCTTCTGGGTAGGGGCCATTTTTTCCATGCCAAACTCTGAACTTGGAGCCATTCCTGGGTGTTTAGAGGTTAGAGGTTGGGTGAAAAACAAAAGATTACTACCCTATACCAGCTTTGTAAAGACATAGTAGTACTACCACTTAATAAGGGCTTCAGTGTAGCTTTTACTCACCAGGAGTGTTGTTGGACATATTTGCTCCCATTGGGTATGGACCTGGCCCTCCCTGGTTCATCATACCGTGCATACTGTTCATGCCAGGGCCGTATGGGGAGCCTGTTCCCATCATGCCCTGGGACATGTTAGGGTAGCCAGGTGGCCTAGAGTAGAGAAAACTTGTTTAGGAGGGACACTTGGGAGAAGAGACACAACCAGCTGACTCCATCATGATCCATCATGCCTTTTCTGTTTGATTGTGTAACAATTCTATGCCTTTTCCTTATTTTATGTTTGCTGTCTTTAATTTATTCTGTAGGAAACAATTGACGTCAAATGACTCCAGCAATTGCCAAGCCCCACAAGTGTGTCTATGTAGGCTGGGCTGGCATCCTCGCTGGGGAAAGATGTGATTCACTGAGCATTTCCTGCGTTATCACTCTCTGTCCTTTTGCCTTTTCTCTCACAGATAAGTTTTTGGTCTGCTGCCATCAACTCTGCGGCACACTCAGGCACCAAAGACACACATCAGACCGACTTGCACGTGGGAAGAACCAATCATTCTTCACGATCACACAAACGGCACATACAAGCAAGGACACAAATTCAGCTAAAAGATAAAAAACCTCTTCAGGCTTGAGAGTCTTAATACAATACGTCATACTGACCCTTGACAGTTAACTGCTCCCGTATGGCTCACTGAAACACTAGTGCAGCCAGTAGCTGTAAGCACTAACCTGTTGTGTACAGAGTTTGTGGGTCCATGGTGCATGGAGGGGCCGCCGTCTTTCCTGTTCATGCCTGGAGGGGGGCACATCCCAGACGCCACCTGGGGAGGCATTCCAGCCATGTTTGTGGCCATCGCAGGACCAAAGGGCCGAGCGCCCATCTGCCCCGGGCCTATTCTCCCAGGCGGGATGCTTCCATACGGAGCCCCGCTGCCCTGCCCAGGCATGGGGTTCATGGAGCCGCTCATGCCAGGACCGGTGGGGTAGTTTGCATTGGGCATCCCTGTGTAGCCGGGCTGCCTCGGGTAACCTGGAAGGGTCACAGAAACAGGAATGTAGATTTTACTCTGGTAGCCACAATCATGTCATCCTACTCTGTTTATGAGCGGTGTCGTCTAAAACAGAGAAATCTGTGGAAGGACATCTACTCATCCCTCCCAGATGAGAGTTTTAGTGGCCAGACTCTAAATTTACCTCTGTGCTGCCAGTTCTGACAAGCAGCCTAATGAAGCGGGCTTTATCTGGCCCTCGCTGTTCGCTGCTATGACTCATAGCAGAACTTCTTCAAAGCCCACAGAACACCATCTGAGACTTCAAAGTGAAGTGATATCATTTCATAAATATATGAAGTGAGAGGAAACTTCAAAGCCTTTTTGGAAAAAAAATCTGGGCTATCTATGAATCTGTGATGGTCGCAGAGCGACAACTGTAAACTCATTCATATTTCTAGGATTTGAAGAGAAAAAAAAACAGTGATATAGAACGGAGCAGAGACAAATGTTTTGCAAACTAGTAAAGAGGGTCTTTTAAAGCAACATCAGCTGAACTTCTGCCCTGGGGCCTCACCTTGTGGACCGTACTGGCCCCCCTGAGGACCGTAGTTTCCCATGGAGTTATTCTGGGGATATGGTCCCATTCCAGCATGCATTTGGCCACCCGAAGACTGGCGTGGAGATAAGGCGGAGCCAGGTTGTCCAGGGGACCCATAAGGAGGCATCTGAGGGTTACGCATGTACACTGGAGTGGATTGGGAGAGAACATCATTAGATACACACTTCTTTATTCCCTGAATATGCTTAAACACATCATGTCCCTGTGTGAAGAACTGAGCTCTTTACACACTACAGTACAGCCTGGCAGTCTGCTGTTACCCTCGTTTGACCTGGCAAGTCCACTACAAGCACATTGTTATTTAAAGATACTGCCTGGGGGAGTGTTTACAGGAGGACAGAATGCACACAAATGCAAACAATCACACATACAAGCTGCTGAGGAGGAGGCACACATTCTTGCACTTTTTAAGAACAAAACAGCAACAAGTCTTAAACCATGTCTCAACACTCACCCCTTTCCTGGCCCATGGCGGACTGGTTCATGGAAGAGTGCATGATGGTGTCTGACTGGACGCTGGGCGGCCGGGGAGGCATCTGATTACCTGCAGGGCAGCAACACCACAAGAGATCAGCAACTCGGAAAGGACTTTGGAAATCAGATCGCCTTGGTTATCTTCGGTCTTTGCCTTACTCTATGTTTATTCTCTGTGCTTTGACCTTTGTTTTAGGTCACTGAAAACAGATCTTTTGGAAAGCTTTTCAGAGACTCAGATTTCATTGTTGTCGTGTAGACGGGGAGCTTTCGTCTTGTAACATCGAGTGTGGGCCATTATTTCCTTAGTGAGGCATCACAAATGAGGCCAAAATAGTGCTGGTTCTAACTGTTAATAGGACTTTTTACATGTTTACATATAAATGTACAGTCACCCAAGAGGCATAAGAACGCGCTACAAAACCTTCTGTTTTTGTTTTTTTCCAGGCTTCTGATTGGCCAACTGGTTTGGAACGCTCCTGTCAGGGCTTCAAAGTGTTTTTACATTTTCATTTGGACAGATTTCTTTAAGTGCTGCTTGTTTAGATTGATTGTCTGGAAAAACTCAATGTACTAAAATCTCCTGATGCTTGGACGATAGGCCTTAAACTTTGAAGTATTAGCCATCAGAGGACCATAAGCCAGTCAAATCAAATAAAAAAAAAAAAGACTGTGACAGTGTCCTGTTGGCTGCCTGGTAAAGTGCTCTCCACAATGAGTTGTTGGTGGCATCGTAACTTCTGTTTCTCTGCTGTCTGGATGCTTTACTAGCATCATGTTGGGAGAAAATGTTCCCATCTGGCAAGTCCCTTCATGAATTACAAATGTGATCCGTTGTATTTGTGTGTGAGCAAGTGTTGATTTAAAACTCTAAATCTGTCTGCTGTTCATTTATTGGAAGTCTCACACGGCATCAAACTCTACGGATGAAAAGTTGATTTTTATGATTTGCTTTCCTGGGGAAGTTTTTGATTTTTACATTTTGCACCCTTTAGCAGCTGAACCAATATAATGGCATCAAGTCATTTCGTCATGTTGCTTATTTTTAGTATGTTCTTGCAAATAATCAGCATTTGTTCTTTATCAGGTCTTGTCATTTTAAAAACACAAGTAATGCTATGTTCTCAGTCAAGTTTATTGTGTTTTATTTAATATCATTACGCTGAAAAATTTCTGGGTATATTTGTGCTTGAAAAGTAATCTTGGTTCAGCATGAATGTGATAGTGTCTGTCTTTCCTCCGTGTTAGTTTTATTGTTTTCAGAAAGACTTTAAAAGACAATTTCACTGCAATACAGTAGCACCTTGTACCTGCTGCTGTGAAATCCTTTAAGAGACGCAACAAAGACAAGTTGTCATACATGAGTAAAAACAAGATTGACAGATTTAGATTTTTCAAACATCAGCCAGTGTTGTTAGTATTCCGTCCTCACCTGGCACAGCAGCAGGGGACAGGGGGCCGGTGCGTGAGGGCGTGACGCTGGCGGGGGAACCCACGGGTGATGGCGAGGGACCTCGAATACCCGGCAGGTGGGGCGAAGTGTGCGGAGAGAAGGGCGACTGGGCAGGATTGCTCTGCTCGCCCTGACTGCTGGATACCCCTGAGGTGCTGACGCCCGGGCTCAGGGCCCCCTCTGTACCGGTGGGCAGGTCGTCGATAGAGCCAGACAGATCCTGGAACGAGAGAAGCGATATAGGTTAATGATTGCTGTTACAGGAAAATTAAGTTATATATATCTTCTATGAAATGAGAAAAAAAAGAAGGGGGGGGGGGGGGGGGTGTAACTAAGCTATATGTTTTTTCCATGTCCAATGTGTTGGACTGGTAGCTTTGAATATTACAATGTGCATTTTCTCACACTTGTGTTTCATTTGCTCTGGCAGGTGCGTCTGGCCCCTCTCCTACTCAGGCAGATTTACAGTCAGTTGAAGAATCCCAACCATTTATCTCATGTGGTGCAGGGTTAAGATGAGTATACTGTCAAAATAGGCAGAGCTGATCCTATATGAATTAAGATTCTTTTACTATGATGCCTATTTCTCACATAAAATGTTCTCAGAGACACATCTCAGTCTACTATTTAGCAGTCATTTCAGAACGTTTGTGATCCAGCCGCCATTATTTTCTTGCTTCAAAACAGGCTGAGCACCACTGTTTCGTACAGTAGCTCTGACTGGTTGTAAGTCTGTCTAATTGGGATCAGTGAGAACTCCTCTTGAAATTGAAATGATGTCTAGGCTAGGTAAAACATTAGCTGAAGCCAAAGACATTGTGTTTTTAACATCTTATTCACTTCAAATCAACTCTTGTCAACTCATTCAAATGTTATTTTAAGCATCATTTCAACAGATTGTAAAGGGACTGGTTGGATGGAATTGGTTTGTTAGAATAAACGTTTCCAAGGCAAAAAACTATCAATCAAACAAATCAGTCCTCCGCGGCTTTGAGGAAGCTGGGATTATGATTGAGTAAGAGGGGAATGAAGTGGAAAAACGATACAAAATATCAGAGGCGTGTGGGTGTGAGCATGGAAGTAAATAAAGCCCAGTTTGGCTTAACCTCTTACAGCTGGAGAAGAAAACTGATTTTTGTGGGACTGTGAAGCCTATTCAGGTTTTCTCCCTGCACATACTCGAAGAAGGAGGGTGAGAGCTTTTTATTTTTATATTGTTAAAGTCAAGTGAAGGCCCATCAAGTGAGTGGAAGTCCAAATGTCCACTGATGCATTACAGCAATCTTTGCCTTAGCAGGGGTGTGGTTGTTCTCTCAAACAAGACTGCCAGTACAGTTATGGACGAAACACACATTTGGGTACAATGACTTCTTTCTCCACCTTGTTTAAAAATACTCCACATCACTCCCATAATGCTGATAATGATCCATGTTGGCAAGAACAATTCTGTTTCTATGGCTTGCAAAGAGAACATGGGGGAAAAAAATATTTGAAGCAAGTCATCTGCCTCGGGAGGCAGTTGAAATAATTGGTGCTGGGCACAGGCTCCGGTGCCATGTGGTGTTGTTATTGAGCCTCGCTGGCTGTGACACAAAGACAGCCAAGCAGGAGAGAAGGTAGGAAGGCAGCCGGTGATGATTATGTTTGTGGGAAGGTGAATGTTTACACACTGGCCACTCACGTGGAGCCCATGTGCTTGCTCAGAAATGCAAGCTCATCTGCCAGTCACATCCGAGGAGGGAAAAAAAATGGGAGGAGGAGGAGGAGGGGAAAAAAGCACTCATTGGAAGGTGGCCAACTATTCCCATAGAAATCTCACACTCGCAGGCTGGCTGCAGCCCCGAAGCCGGCGGTTTTGCACTTGAAACAGCGCCCGTTGCTATTTTTGGGACGTGACCTGATGGAGGAACCCCAGAGGGAGTGACAGGAGGAGAACGCTGATTCAGAATCCACCCTGTTCTCTCTGCCCTCCCTCCATCTCTTCCTCTCACTTCGGTTACTGCACAAACCCAGGCCTTTCTGACCTGCATAGGAGATGTATGTGGCAGCCACAAAACCATCAGCATGCGGGCTTTATGTATGAGAACACCCCTCGAAAGTGTCTTTGGCTGGCACCCAACAAATTTTCATAAATGTAAAAAGAGGTCACAACGCTGAGATCGCAGAGCTCTGGAGTGGAGAGCAGAGATCAAAAAGCATGACATTCCTTGCTGAAACAACCATGGCGGGATCTTATTTTTCCAGCAGCCATCATCGTCAGATGACCCCCCCCCCCCTCCAGACAAGCACCACCCCACCTCCAGTCAGACATCACAAGACCGGTCATCTGACGGAGGGCTCAGTCTGAAGGCCCTGGGCCAGCCGCCACGATGACCACCCCCAGCAGCTGCCATGCTCAGAGCTTCAGAGATCAGGGCATGTCGCCGCAAAACAAAGACCCTCCCTGACCCAGACCACAGGGCAAAAAGGTCAGGGGTCAATTCCTGGGGTTATGCCCTGGAGTCGCACCTCGGCAGGAGGTCACTTTGGACGGCTGCACAAGACACACACACTTCAGTCACAAGGCTGGATCCTTCTTTTTTTTTTAAATTCCCTTTAAAAGGGGGAGTCTGGGTACTCTGGTAGGCTGTATTGAGTTTTATTTAGGAAAAGTTTTATATGGCTGCCTTCGGGAGACGGTTTTCCATTGGCTGTCTCAGTTTTAATCAACGCGACTGTCTACAACAGTGAAGGAGACGTCTTGTGTTTCACTCACACTAAGAGATTCCATAAGGGATTCAAAAGGATGTGGACAAATTGGATTCAGAACTGGATTCAGACTCAAAATACATTGACTGTATACTAAAAAAACTGTTATGTTACTCTTTACCATTTGAGTAACATATGGTAATGTGTATATATACACACAATATACACTTATGTCTATAAACTGATATCTGCATATGAATGTAGAATCTGTAGCAACGAGACAAGATTTTGTTATAAGAATCGTTCTGGTTTCTGTTGATAGCCCGAGTAGTACTGACCAATTACAATAAAGCAGGGGTTGGTTGCATGCGGGTAAACAGTGTGTTCATTGACCGAAATACTGTATTCATATGCAGATATCTGTTTATAGAGACACTGTCTCTCAACTCCAACTCCGTTCTTGTGTCTCAAGTTGCTAATCTGAAGTCTTGGCCTGGATATCTGTTGGCCTGCAACGGAAATCCAGAAATATTGGCTGTTGTCCCCGGAGGCTACATCATCGTGAGACCGGCAGCCAATGGGTTCCAAAAGTGCATATACACCTGTCATGGCGTGCAGCGAAAAGGGTGAGCTCTTTACCATTCTGTAAATATCTGACAACTGACAGCTCTGATCCCTCAGCCTGGACACACACACACTCACACACATGTATTCAAACACACAAGCTCCTACCGACTCCCACTCTGCAGTCATTGATTTTCCCAGCTCAATACTGCACAGCACCAGCCTGTTCTGCTGACTGCACAAGCCGGACAGCGAGAGGAGAGGAGAGGAGAGGAAGGAGGAGGTGGGGGGAGGGGGAGGTTGGTGATACTGATGCTGTGTGGCTCTGCTATTCAACACGCTCATTATCAGAAGGCAAATGATGAAGAGGGCATGGATCAGGCATGAGGAGGAGTTGAGGGACAGCGGGGCGGCTGAGCTGGAGTGTGATGGTTTACGAGCTCAGAGGAAGGTTACAGGAGTGTGATCTATGATGATCATAACAGTTGATAACATGGGGATAGAAAAGAACGCACAGTTTTTCTACATACAGGAAGAAAAGGGGGAAGATGTGTGAGCTGTGTTGTGGAGAAGGAGAGAGCTGCCGTTCTTTCTGTGGAGCTTCTAGCTCCTCTCTATGGCAGCCATTTTGTGTTTTTTCCCAGCACTGCATAACATGGAACTTCAGAGCTGAGAACTGCAAAACATAATGTCTGTTCATAACGTTTGAGGAATAAAAAGAGGCAAAAAGACACTTTTATGCAAAATGCAGTGTTGAAGAGTCGATAAATAAATTCTAAAAATGTCTCTCTTGTAATGCAAAATTGTTTATGAATGTGGAAAATGGCAGAAAGTCTTTACTACTGTCATTATTCCCATATTCTCCACTGCTCCTCTGAGTGTGCCTGTGCTGTCTGAGTCATCTGCTCTGCTCTCCTCTCTGCCGTCCTAATGTATTCCATTTGCAGATTACTTCACTGAATCAATCAAGCCCAACCAGAGCCATTAGTCTGCCAAGCCAGCCGATGTCTTTTTTCTTTTTCTTTTTTGTAGATTTTGAAAAGCAGAAAGTGGGAGAGGGGAGGTTGCGTAGCGGCTGTGAGATAATGAAACATATCTGGAATGTGTGACCCTGGCCGGTGGTGTAACTAGATCTAGAGTGGTGGTGATGGTGGGAAGGAGGGAGAGGAGATGTGGAGGGGGCAGAGTTCATCCCTCAGTCACACACTCTCCCTGACCCACTCTTCTCTGTCATTCTCAGACCTCACCAACCGCCTGGTTGGCAGGCTTCCTTATTCTCAGGCCTCCAGATGCTAAACACAATATACAGGAGAAAGAAAAAAAAAAAGAAAGAGCTCACTCATTCCAGACTGGCTTACACACATGCTTGCACACCCTCTGTGGTGAGGTGATAGCTGAGGAAGAGAGAGTATGGAGGAGGGGGGAAGATAGAGGAAGGGAGAAAAAAAATGGCTGCATCTCAAGGGCTGCCATGGTTACTGCGATCCACGTGGTTGACACATTAGAGCCGACACAGTCCCTCCCCCCTGTTGCTGCCTTCCCTCTGTCTGTCTCTCTCTCTCTCTCCCGGCGGCCTCCCTGCGTGCCAGGCAGGGTCACGGTGCAGTCAGCTACTACAAAAGAAGCAGCCCGTCATTGTTACAGGAAACACAGACGCACCAAAGCTGTGTTCCTCCACCCCCCCCCGCCCCCCTCCACCCTCCTCCCATCGCCTGCTCCTGCTCCACCACCGCTTTAATTACACACTACGCCTCCAGGCCTTATGCACCGAGGACTGAGACACACACTAACACGGAGGGAGGACACAAACACAACAGAGAACTTCTTCACCGTCTTTCCTGAGTCCCTGATGTTTATGTTTACATGCCGACGACCTCATCGGTTAGAACGCTTCGGCACTGCACATTCGCCGCTCACTCAGGGCAGAGTGGGCTTTTGATATCTAAACGGGGTCATGGGAAAAGTCATCTCTTCCCTTTAAAGCGTAAGATCAAGTACAATCTCCTCTGCACAGTTTCTCTTCTCTTTCTCCCAGCTCTGCCTCTGAACGTGCTGAATAGACTTAACTGAGCCCAGAAGCATACTATCCCTAGACCTCTATCAGAGCACTTCAATATGCACGCACACACGCGCAGATGACAGAAAGACAGTAGGTGCTCAGAACACAATTGAGACGGTCTTCTATATGAAACCAACTGTGCTGCAGCAGCATTGGGCAGCAGCAGGAAATGTGCAGGTGCTGAAGAAGAGGACGGACAGGTGGGTGTTGCCGACAGACTCGGCCACCTGCCCAGAGGTTCCCAGCTGCATCCAGGGCCTGTGCCGAGCTACGAGGAGCTCCTGGGAAGTCCGCAGGAGGTTTGGAGAGAGGCAGCCCGGGCCCCAGCTCGAGGTTTGCAGGGCTGAGCTCAACCATAAGGGGGCACTCCCATCCCACTATGAGGGAAGAACTAGAGAAAGGAGGAGAAGCAAGGCAGGCCCCTGCCTCATACAGCAGCAGCCATTACAGGGCTTCACATACAGCACATGCTGATGAGAAACTCTCTATACACAGTTAGAGCGACCTATAGGTGCACCATGGAGCTCTGATCCAATCAGGGCGGTGATATAGATATGAGCCATTGGGCAGATGCCACAAAACACTACTCTGTGGATAAAATGAACATGAGTGTGTTATCTCAATTCTCCAAGATGTAGGCAAACAACCAATGTGGATAGGGACCGGGCCAGTGGGGTGACATAGTGCTCAGAGCCTGGGAGCACCCTGCCGGGGTTAGCTATCTTGTCTGGAGTATCAGTGGCAGAGACATGATGTCTACTACCTCCACAGACGAGCTGCCTCCAGCTCCCCAGTGATCATCATTACACTGCTACTTCATCACCAGCAGCCACGTGGTAAGGATAATAACAGAGACCCAAAAAAAAGTACACGATGAAAGAGTGAACCGGCATAATTCAGAAAAAGAGTCTCAAACTGCTAAGGCATAAAAAATACAATTCATTTGACATTGATCAATACTGTTCTGCTTAACATTCCTGCGTGATACAGGCTTGCAGTCAAAAAAGAAAACTATGAATCTTAATTCGTAGGGAGTTCTTTTTTAAATGCTACACATTTGCCTAATTGAGCCTCTCTGTGGGGGGAACAAAAAAAAGCGGGTGTGCAAGGCACACAAACACTGCAGCAGGCTGTGTAGAGCTAACACAGAGTAGATGAAGGGAGGAGGTAGAGGGGAGGATTGGGAGTGGGGGGTGGGGGGGGGGGGTGGGATCCTGATTGCTGTGAATAATGGGGAGATGGTGTGTGTCTGCGTGTGTGTGTGTGTGCGCGGGGCCTTTTGTAGAGATCACAATAGTAGCAGGGAGTCCCAGGGCAGCGCACAGATGCCCAAGTGAGGCAGGCAGCTGCCCAGCCCGAGGTGAGGGGTGCTGGGATACGGAGGACGAGGGGGCTGGAGTGGCTTGGAGTTAGGTGGGGGTTGTGGTGGGTGGGGAGTCTCCAGACCCCTACAGCCAGTCTGACTGCTTTCCAGAGCAGCAATGCCCCTCCCCTCCTACTGTCACACACATAACGCGTCTAGGGGGCGCTACCAAAGCAACCGACACCACCGGTGAATTAACTAGGGGAGAGAGGGGGGAAAAATAATACAGAGGTTATTTCATAAAGTATGCCTTAATTTCATTGTGAGGCCGGTTTCATCCATCCGGGCTCAGCAGCTCATTCCAGCGAGAGCAGGAGAAAGCAGAGGACAGACAGTGCTGCAGTCAGCCACAGTCTTTGTGCTGCAAAACTAGCTCAGCCCAGCAGAAATGGAGGCAGAGGGGAGGGGCATGGGGAGAGAGTGTGTGCGAGTGCGAGAGTGTATGAGTGAGCGGAGAGAGCAAAAGGGAGAGGGAGAGTGTTCTCTGTGTGTGTGTGTGTGTGTGTGTGCAAGCTCACAAGAGCAAAACAGGGCTTGGGGTTTTAGCAGGCTGAGAAACAATCCACTGAAGCAAATGCAAAACAACACACTTTGTCAGCAGATTGAATTTTCTCAAGTACATTAATTAAAAATCACAGAGGAAAGAAAGGGGTGAGACAGAGAGGGAGCGAGGGAGAGAAACAGACATGCTGGGGGAGGAGGAGGGAAGGGGAGGGGAGGGTTGGTGAGAGCAGAGTGAGAGGCGCCCTGGAATCTGAATAAGACACGCGCACACAGGAAGCAAGGGCCCCAGAATAGCAACAGGAAACTGGCCCCGGACTCTGAATACTGTGAGCGTCAGAGCCTCGCAAAACAAGGCTGTGCTGCACAGCGTTATGAAAGCTGATTTACTGAGAGAAGAGAGAGAGAGAGAGAGAGAGCGAGGAAGGGAAGAGGAGGAGGAGGAGGAGGAGGAGGAGGGTGCAGGCAAGGGAAAGAGAAAACGAGAATATAGACAGAAAGAGGAACGAGAGAGGCAGAGAGTGAAATATATATATTTATAAAAACAGAAGGAAAGAGCGAAATGCAGCAAAAAAAAAAAAAAAACCCAGTGTAATGTGGAGAAAAGGCACGGAGGGGGTTGGGCTGGGTAAGAGAGGAGAGGAAAAAAAGTGGGCCGGCCTTGTCAGGCTGATTGCTCCAGAGCTATGTCGCAAAAACAAGCTTAGCTGCAGCAGGAGAGCAGAGCTGGGCTGGGCAGGGAATGGGGATTGCAGGAAGGAGGGTGAGGTGGGGGGTGGGGGTGGGCGCTCAGAGTTGATCAGCAACAAGACTGGAAGATCCCTCGGTTCCAGATCAGGAGGCTTGGCACATAACATTAAAGGTCATTAAAGGTGGTGGGTGGGGATGGGGGGGTCTGCTGTTGTGATGTGGGTGGTCCCTTAGCTTTGCAAATGCACTGGGTGAGACTGAATTCATGCGAGGGTAGGTCCCAGAGATGTAGTGATACATTAAAAAAGGTGGGAGAATTAGGACATCCAGTTGTCAAAGCAAGATCACCACCGAATTAAGACAACAAAAGAAGAAGAATTATTAATCCCACAAGGGGAAATTCAATTATTTTTCCCTCTGGTATTATATTCAGGTTACAAAAACAGGCCCGAAATACACACACATGGACAAACAGGACCTATATACAGGCAATTAATGGAGAGATGTCAGAGCGAGGCCTAATGGATCTGCGCCCCGAGCAGTTGGGGGTTCAGTTTCTTGCTCAACAGCACATCGGCAGTGCCCAGGAGACAAAGTAGCACCTCTCCAGCCACCAGTCCACACTCCATTCATGGTCCACACAGGGACCGGCGACCCTACGGTTCCCAGCCGAGACACCTATGGACTGAGCGCCTGCAGCTCCCAAAAAAAAAGTAATCTGATAGAAAAGCAAGATTGCCTTTCATCGTTTAAAATTCTCAACATGGCAGCCATTTATCTACCACATATTTTTCAGTTTCATTCGAACTAGGTCTAAATAAAAAAAAAGTAGCAAGTCCACTCCATAAGGACATTGTAAAAGGCAAACATAAATCTATGTCACAAATAAAGTAGACGACTTCAACCCTTGGCCCGTCCTTAAAGATAAAACTGCTCCCGACTCTTATTTTGAAAGGCGAGGCAAATGGGAGGATGGAGGACCAGAAAAACAAACTCGAGCGTGAGTGTGTGACCAACATGTGACCTTCCTCTCGAGTCTGGAGCACATTCAGACACATCAGAAAAGAGGAGCATCACAACCAGTGGGCGGCTCTGAGTGGGATTAGCCCCACAGTGGAGAAAGGGTGTACAAAAGACCTGGGAAAGGACAAGGAGGAGATTTTTTTTTTCCTTTTACAGAGAAGAGGAAAAGGTGGGAGGGAGGTTGGTGGTGGTCTGGGAGTCATTCCCGTTCCCATGGGTTGACATGGAGAGGAAGTGTCACATCCAGGGAGTATGAAAGCCAGTGAGTGACAGCAGAGCATGCTTTACATCTGCTGGAACCACGAGGGTGGATGGTGGAGGTAAGTTGTCTTAGCTGCAAAGAGCTTTCATACCAACTCTGTTCCCCAAATAAAGACAACCAATTCACTATATCTATTTGCACACTGAGCAATATTGCATTGGTGTTGCTAACATGAAGCTCCCTTGAAGAATATTTCTTCAAAACTGGACTGAGATAACCGGCCCCAAAACCAGAACAGAACATTCGAAAGAATCAGTATTGGTGTCAGCATCAATTGTACTAGGAAGTAGTTATTATTATTAATTATTAATTGTGTTATTTTTTTCCCCTACTGACTTGTGTGGGACAGAGTCATTTGAAAAACTGTAGAAGCCAGGGTATCCTGAGATGATGATGATTTTTATTATTATTATTATCATCATCAAAGATATCTTGACTTTTACGCCTTAGAATGGGTCAAGCTCCATCCTACATTTCCCATAATCCAATCGTATAGCATCTTTCATGAGACCATGCCTGCCTCCTAAATGCTCACATCTTTCAAACTCACCAACTCCAGTTTTAACATAAGCTCTGTAACAAAAACTGAGATTACCTTGATGACATCAGCATCATTTTTTTTCATAATGTTTGAAAGCTCCCTCCAGAGCCACAGAGGATATTATACGATCATTCTCAGGAGCTGTGTATGGTGAAATTGTTGTCGGCGTGCCACTTTAATCAGCAACTATGATTATTCATTATAGACTGAGTCAATAATGTGACCTGTTTCAGAGAGAAAAGTACAAAAAGGTCTTTCCGTCTCTGCTTCCTCTTAGCTCTCAATTCATTACATTTCCTAGAAATGAAAGAAATTAATAATTCTATATTCTACCACACAGACTACTTCCCAGTTGTATTGCTTATTGGGCTGTACTCACTGCAAGTTGTTTTAGCTTAGCATCAGCTACATGACTAAAAGTAAAGAGGTGTCCGTGAAGAGCAGCTCCGGGGAACAGGCAGCGTGGTAAATACTCAACAGTTAGACTGTTGTGTCCGGGAGCCATGAACCAGCTCAACCTGCTCGGCTAGTTCCAGTGTAGCTGTGTGTTCCCCTCCCTCCCTCCCCTCCCTGCTCCTCTACCTCTTATCCACAGCCCTTTTCTCAAGCTGACTGTTGCTTTCCTACCTGCGCCTTCCAGCAGGCGCAAAGTCTTCCTGTACTCCTTTATTCCCACCTCAACGGTGGCCTAACAGACGCTGGGTTTTTAGCACCTGGCTCAAACAGACCCATCTGTGCTCGGGATGAGGTGATGTCTGGCTGGCTCTGTGCGAAAGCTACTAAAGTAGCTAAACGGCGCTTACCTCTCAGCCGCAGTTGGATCGGGATTTAAACATGTTCTGAGGCAGATTAAAACAAATGCCTTTGTACAAATCACTGCAGGTGCTCACAAAATAAACATCAAATAAACCTGTAAATCTGCCGCACACATCCTGTGAGGTGCATTTTCATTTGGAAAACATGCTTCGTTTCATTTCACTTAAAGTTCGTTTAAAGACTACCCAACACACACCCTTTACTAGTAGATGTGCACAAAACCACATGAGTATGGATCACCTGAGGTGAATCAATCACAGCAATAACTGCATCTATTGTGTTCATCAAACCACCAATAAATGAAAATTGTTCAGTAAAGTCACATAGAAAATATGGTATCTAAGCTAGGCACTGAGGTTGTTCTTTGAAACACTTGCTTGCTATGGAGACAATGAGCTTGCTGGTGAGCTAAAATTGCTAATTGAACCTGGTTACTATTTAAATTGCCAGTACATTATCTGAGTTTAAGTAGCAATATCAATGTGACACTTTTTAATACCCTAGTTTGAATTCTTTAGCAAAATCCTTATTTCTTTTGAGCAAAATAAGCAAAACCTCACCAACATTTTGATTTATTTATACTGAACAACATGTCCTTTCACATTCACAACCCGATCATTCATCACATTTCACTCTGCAGAGGGAAGAAGGGAAAGATGAGGAGAAAGGGTATCAGTCCATTTATACCTTAGCCAGATTAATGGTTCTCACAGCCAATCACAAAGCAGCAATAGGGAATCCCCGAGAAGTCGAAAGGGAGTAAACAAAAATAGCCCTGGCCTGGCCTGCTCGGCCAATGACTGAGCCCACAGAGAGATGTATAAATAAATAAGAGAAATAAATAAAAGAGGAGGGAAACACATCCTGAGGGCATCCCCTACTGGCGTAGACGGCGTTGCCTCTCATCCCTCCCTCCCTCTGAGCATCTCCCACTCCAACCAATCACTCACACTATTTGAAGTTATTTGCTTGCACTCCCTCAATCCCGCACCCACCTGCCCCCCACCACCCCCTCCCCTCGCCGCCGACTCCGCTCTCTCACTTTCATTCTCTCTCATTAATGATCTCATTTCTCACTCTCCTTCCCTGAGGCCCAGAATGAGGTTAGCCGCGCAGTCTGACCTATAAACACTGCCATGGAAACTGCAACGTGTTACAGCGAGACACCTCTTTAACAGGGAGGATGGAGCGGGGAGAGGCGGGGAGGAAGGGGCTTCTCTCACCTTTGTCTTAGCCAGAGGGATATCGGACGCCAGATTAACTTCACTTCCAACAATCCTTTTCCTGGCGGAAATCTTTTCCCCCCTCTCAGAATATATATATTTTTTCTAACCTGCACTGCTCGAACACACTTTACTCGCTCTTGAAGTCAGCATGTTGTTTTGTGTATGTTGAAGTCAGATGCGAAGTGAGAATTTTATGCGGACGTCAGTGTCTCCCGACAACATGTCAGTGATTTAGCAGGCGCGTCGACGGAAACGGGACACAAAGCTGGGAATCCATCAGTGTCTGCTGTCCAAAGTACTGACTATTGACCCTTCTCTAGTAAAGCATGCAGTACCCACAGTTCTAAAAAGCATAATAACTAAGCTCTGGATCGGTCGGTGCAGCCGAATTCAAGTGTTTGGTGGTCAATTGATTGCACAGTGGGTACACAAAAATTCAATATTTCCCCCATATTTTTAAAAAATGTTCTTCAGTCGAGAGTGTTTGGTTTGGGACTATGCCTACTACTATGGAGCAACTAACTGCTGTAGGGTGATGTTTGCTTCATTACAGAACAAAAAACAGGTGCCAGGGGAAGAGAAATTAACAGGACAATGTATTTTTTTATGAGCTTTAAACCAAGCTATGCTTACTAGTAGTTTGGGAGACGGGTAAGAGAGAGCAATCAGGGCGCGCTCAGTCCAAAGCCGGTATGCACCATTTTGCTCGAAGGTACGCTTTCAATCAGCAGTGACGTGTATATAAACCCTGCATTATTATAAAAGGCAGTTGGGTCTTGGGCAAGACCCTGGGCCGAATGAGTCTCTGGTGTTGACCAAATCTATTCTTAATTCAATTGTGACGCCAAGAACCAGAATTGAATAGTGGGATTAATGTTCTTGTTAACCCAAACCTATGCTCTGTATTTATTAGGGATGCAGCGATGTATCAACCGATATTCACCTTTTTGACTGCCGGCGGTCTTGGCAAACAAGATGACATCCGCCGATCGCAGTGGCTGATAAATTTTGCACTGTCTGAATGTGATGTTGGTTATTTACGGTGGGGCTCGGACAACAGCAGCAAGCATACCCAGCTGCTGATTCGGAGAAGAAGCCACTGGCTGGAAACACAATTGTGGCGTGACGCAAGAGGGCAAGGGTGTCACACCCATGCGTGGTTTGCTTTCAGTGAGCTCTGCATCTTACATCTTGGACGAAACAAGAAAAAGACTGAGATACTTATCTTTGTAAAGAAAACACAAGAGCCCTGTTTATGTTTGTATTTATTCATTATTTATCTTTTATAGTTTCTTATGCTCAGTTGCTTCTCTTGTCGCTTTTAAGTTTTATTACATGTTCACTTATGTTTAACAGAAGGAATATTTCTGTTATGGATACACTGAAAAAATCCTGAAGTGAAAAGGTAGTTGTATAGCCGCTGAAATGGCTTTTTAAGTAGTTATTTTTCATATGAATAATAATATATTGTTTTTATGAAGAGGATTTCTTTGTTTCCTTGTCACAAAGGGTGGGATAAATAACTAAAACTAAATAAGGAACAACAAAACATTGATATCGGCTATCAGCCAAATTATTTTTTTTGGACTGCTTAAAAAACGAATTCGAAATTGCCCGATTTTAGTGGTATTTTTTTTGAATTATCAACCCAGCAACGACGACCATAAGTCAGATGGTAACTAAAAAGACGGGCAGCTCACCGGCAGACTGGATGGCCGGCCCTGCATGCTGTCGTCTTGACTGCTCTTGTTGGAAGCCATGGGTTGGTTGGAAGGAGGAGCGCTGGACTGGGAGCTAAAGGAATCCTGGGAGAGTTCCTGATTATGGGGACAAGAAGGAGATAATGCAATGGATTCCACACATGAAAGGCTCTTTGCAATAGAACACAAATAACACGTCTCCACTGGGCTGGAGAAATGTAGTGAGCGACTGTGATTTGAATCCTTCCTGCTTGGCGTGTCTGTGTCACCATAGGAGAGACGTTTTCCTGGGAAAATTCAGAACTTACTTTAAAGCTATTTGCCCGGGTAACTCACTTGTGGCTTCGGTTTATCTTTTCTTCAACACCATAAATGAAAGAAAAACAAAGCTTCTCTCCCATGTAGTGCTGGAGTTAACTATTCATTTAACAAACTACCCACATTTCACATGCATGAGGATTTGAACTTTCTATTACACAATTATGACCAAAAAGCCATGAAACAAGGGGGTTTACTGTGCAGTTGCTACACACAGTTTGCATCTATCCACCTTTATTATTTGGGGTTTCACTGTAGAAATGATCAGGTGTGGAACTTCCGGTGAGATAGCGGACGTAGTGGCTAACCGCCAACTATTCAATTTAACAAATACTGCTTCATATTTTTAAACAGATATTTTAAATGGGATATTTAGGGTTTTTGAAGTACAGTTTTATGGGGTTCTTATCCATAGTCAGTGTATCAGCTACTGGAGAAGCAGACAAGTATCTAAGCAATGTCCTGTGCCATCTTCAAAAGGCCATCCAAAAAAATAAATATCAGCTATAGACAGGACTGTCTGCTGGGGCACTGAAGCTGGTAAATCCAGCTATGCTCTCCTCAAAGCCACCAGACTGCGCTGACAAAACTTTAACCTCGCAAAAAACATAGATGCTGTCTACCGCTGCCTCGACCCGTTAGTTCGTTTACTAGTTTTGTTCGTTCCTAACCATTTAAAACAACAAAGTCACACAATAACACAAACAATCTAATCGGTTGACGCAGTGGTAGACCAGCAACTCCTATGTTCTGCAAGGTAAAATGTTTTTATCAATGACAAACGGCTTCAGTTCCCAGTCGGACACGGCTGTCTGACAGCAATGTAAAGTGGTGAAAATATTCTAAATATAGCATGTATTTAAACTGATATTGGCTTTTCTTTTAGGCGGTCCTGTTTTAGGCGGTTTACTCCAGCCTGCCTCTCTGACCTGGGCGCGTGCACATTCTGCTGTATTGTCTACTTTCTGTAGCAAGGAATCAATTAAGTAGCCAAATATGCTAGTGTCCGTTATCTGGAGCCACCTATTCAGGTCGTCCTCCCATTCCTCAATAGTAGTAGGCAGAAGTATGATCACATTATCCTGTTGGAGGTGTAACAGGTGGTGTTTTAGTTCCCAGTCACTCTATGGAAGAGGATAAGCGTACCATGGAAAACACTGGTTCCGGTTCACCAATGATAATTCATGCAAGACATAATGGGAGTTAGGAATAAGGTGGACACAGAACTGACAAAGTAAAGCAAACGTAAAAGAGCACGAGTGAGCTCAGGAATCTCCTGCTACACACAGTAATGGAAACACGGATGGGCCTGACACATCACATTATAGCTAAAGTGTGCAGTTATTACCTGTGGAGGAGGTGGGAACCTCTGATATGGTGACTGTTGCTGCTGTTGTGGTGGTTGCTGCAGGGGGGGCGTCTGGGAGTAAGGGGATGGTTGACCCTGCTGGCTGTGACCTGGAGGTTGCTGGGCTTGAGGAGGAGGACCTCCTGGTTGTTGTTGTTGCTGCTGCTGCTGCTGTTGTTGTTGTTGTTGTTGTTGTTGTTGTTGCTGCTGTTGTGGTGGTGTTTGTTGTTGTTGTTGTTGCGGGGGTCCTTGTTGCTGCTGCTGCTGCTGCTGCTGCGGGGTTGGCTGCTGTGGTGGCTGCCCTGGTCCAGGGGGCTGTTGGTAGCCAGGCTGGCCCTGAGGGCCCTGCTGACTTTGGGGACCGGGTCCCTGCTGCTGTTGAGGCTGCTGCTGCTGGGGAGAGACATAGGGTGGCTGTCCTGGCTGAGACTGTGGGGGCTGGCTATAGGGAGGCTGACCTGGAGAAGGCCCATGGGAACCCTGGGATTGTTGGTAGGGGGTTCCAGGCTGCCCATGTTGGCCAGAAGGCTGTGAAGGGTGGCCCTGCTGGGGGTAGGGAGCTCCAGAGCTGCCCTGGGGTTGACCAGCGTACGGAGGCTGCTGCTGGCCAGGGTGAGGGGGGGCACCGTGCTGACCATAGTAGCCTTGGCTCTGCTGGCTGTAACCACCAGGCCCCTGTTGTCCATAGGCTGACATCTAGATGCAGAAAGAGAAAAAAAAGGTGAGGATCAACAACAGCTAACCATAAAAAGGGGAAGAACGGATATGTGGGTAAATATAACCCTGCACAGTTGAATTGCCTCTGAACAAAAACAGCTTTCTTTTGCTACAGGTTTACTATCCCGAGCCCCTCTGAGGAATATCAATCACTACCTGAATAGTCTGCGCACTGGCAGGATCCTTTCCAAAGCTGTAAGAACGATATAAAAATAACCCAATAGCCAAAGTCACCTCTTTGATTTTTTTTTACCATTCATTCTCAGCAGAGCAATCAGAGCATCTCTTCATCTTCCTCGCAGATTAAAAGGGAAAGACAACTGATCTGTCTGTCTGGAAGAGAGAAGAGTGTGTTCCTTGCTACAAACTGATCAGTCAAAGCGTGTGAAAAAAAATCCATCTAAGCGTTGGAATTCAGCCGTGTATCGCTTTAAATTACAGCTGTGAAAATACAAATTGAGTTTTGACTTCATCTCCTTGAACTTCAATATGAGGCTTTTCATATTCCACAAGATCCTGCGCCGAAAGCCTTTCAATTCTGCGATTTTGTTTCATTACCCTCAAGGAGCATGGAAGCAGAAAGCGCTGACCTTGTGAGGAAATGCAGTTCTTAAAACAAGAAGAAGACGGAACAAAAAGCCGGGTTGTTTTGGGAGGGTCCTCAGCTACTCGAAAATTCAAAAGAGAATACAAGATAGTACAGAAGTGCCACACATTTAAAACAACATGAAGTGGCTGTATTGTATTTATCTGACAAAAGGGAGGGAAGCCGTTTTCTTCTCTGCAGGGCACTTATAGAGTCCACGGTCAGACACCAGGCAGGCCAGTATGAGATAATCACACCACACAATGGGACCACAGACAGCTGACGTGGAAGAAAAGGCTTCACTCTACGGGATTCCCTGCATGCGTTTGTCTGTTAAGGCGGACTGCCTGGCTGAGAGAGTTCACAAAGGGTGTTATTCCTGGATTTGAGTAAGTAGCAAACTGGATGTTTGCTGTTTTCAATTGGACGACGCTGTCAGAAAGTGCTGCCCACTGTGCTCGTACACGCAACTGGAATTTTCCCTAACTTGTGCTTTTGAGCATGAAAATAAATCAGAGTGAAATGTTGATGGTTTAGGGGGAGAAATAGCCAGGCTCCATCCAAAGGTACCCAAATATATCGGGCTTTTTCTTTTTATTTAATAGCCATAAAGCGTAGAAAATAGATAATTAAATAAATAAATAAAAGTGAAGCTTTACGGAGAGTTATTTACTGGACTTTTTCTTGGCCAGGAGCAATATCTTTGGAAATAACAAGGTAAGCCACCGCCGCCAGTTTTTATGCTACGCTAAGCTAACAATCTCCTAGCTCCAGCTTCTTATTGAACGGACAAGTGAGAGAGTACTATCAATTTTCTCGTCCGACTTTTTCAAAGAAAGGAATACTCCCAAAACGTTTAACTAGTAGCCAACTATAAGTACAGCTGTATCCATTGTCACCAGCTCAGGCAAAAATAATATTCATATTACAATGTGCCTTTAATGAACCAACCCTGTCTGATGAGCCTTTATCTACTGTATGCTGCCATTTCTACAGTTCCTGCAGTAGACCAAATAAACGCTTGAATGTTTCAACTAACAGGAATGTAAAAATACTTATTAACTTGTGGCCCAGACTTCAAACCATGCCCTGCATCATGACTAAGTAGCACAGACACTCAAAATGGCTCTCTAAAATGTCCTGTCCTAAGGCAGGATATTTCATTTTTAATCACTTGGTTTCACCTGGTTTAGGCTTTTTACTAACAACAGAAATGTGCTTTGGGTCTGGTGATACAAGCCCATTATTTTCTCAGCTCACCCAGAAGCACCGCAGGTTGAGGAGTGGGTTGAGAACTTTATTTAAAAAACATATATTAAAAATATCTATCTATCTATATAGACATAAATATATTTACATAAATAAACATTTACATAATGTATGCTTAAAACATGATTCCAATAAAGATAGGGAAAAAAAACAGACTGTTTGTTATATCAACAGCCAATCTTTTCAGGAAATGTCAGCTGTCAGTCAAAGTTGATCTATCGCACTAATATTTACAATGTGTGCCACTTCAGAATGTGAAATGCTGGCGTCGGGTTGTGCTAACTGGTTAACTAGTATCTTGAATCCATCCTGTTGGTCTCCCGTTTTTTTTTTGTTGAATGTTGAATACAGACTTCCTCGACCTGCTGGAGAGTAATTTCCTCTCACCCGGGCACAGAACATACGTGCTAGTTGGTCGTCGTGAGGCAACGCCACTAGTTCTTCCTTTGATGTTGGGTCTTGGAAGTAAACCTAGAACTTCCGAGCAACACAGTGATAAATAGCGGTGGTAAATAGCTATATAGCCTTCAAAGCATTATCTCATTTATCCAGGTGGCACAAAGACTGGAGAAAGACCGTATGGAATCACTGGGTTGAAGCTGTGATTGAAGTGGTTCCACCACAGAGAAATCTGTTCAATCAAACTACATATTTGACCATTCCAAGTCCATTTTTAACTTCAAGGTTATAATGAAGATAAAAAGAAGGTCGCCTAAAATCAGTAATTACTGACCTGCTGTCCATACTGTATGCCGCCCATAGTGCCAGGTGTTCGGTTCTGCATCGCCATAGGATACCTCTGAGGGCCCGGCGGTCCGTAGCCCTGCCCTGGGTAAGAGCCTGCCTGCTGGGGTCCAGGCCCTGTGGGAGGCCCTTGCTGCTGCTGGGAGTAAGGGTTGGGTCCTACATATGGCTGGCCACGCATCTTCCCTACCTGGTCCATTGGGCTTGGAGGCTGGAGGACACACAGAGAGAATTGTGGTTTCAGTGACCTAAATCAGTGGATGAATGGCCTGGCAGCTCTGAGCATGAACGTGTCAAAAAATTTGACTTCAGAGGTAATTCAGACGTCTGTTGGTCTCTCATTGGTTTGGGGGTTGGTGGTTATGGTGCATCTATTGCCCTTATTAGACTGTGCAGCCACACACCCTAACAAGCTATGTGTGGGTTTTCCTTGAAATAGCGCATTACTCAACAATGAACACAAATGATGACTGTCATTGCAATGTGTCGTGCAAGCATCATCTCATAAACCAGTCACGGTTTAATCAAGGAAATACAGAACAAAAAGCAGAAGGGGGAGGGGAAAAAACAGTAGTGGATTTACTTTCCTACTAGAAAGGGAAAGAATTGGCCATGAATGAATGAATGAGCCCACTATATCCGCCAGGAGCGTTTCCCTGCCCAGGAGATCATTGTGCCAGTGGGTGGATACTGTTGCAGCGGAGACGTTGGGGAGGGTTTCAGTGAAAATAAGCTTAAGGAAGTGGAAGTGTCTGCGGTGGCTGGAGCTGGCCCACCCCACAGCTGGAGACACGTCAGGACAGAGGCTGGGTGATGGTGGTGGTGGGGAGGGGCTGACCTTGGCTGGCTTGGTCTCGGGGAGGTCCCCATGGCCCAGGCAGGCGATGTTACTGGGCCAGACGGCCTGACTTGCTGGAGAGCCGGGGAGGGAAAAGGAGAGTGGAGGAAAAGAAATGGGGGGTGGGTGGTACTTAATGAGGTAGCCTCCCCTGTCAACAGCTGGAGCCAAGGTCATAAAGTGTTTGATGCTGTGTTTGTACACAAGAGATGAGCTTGGTGGAAACTCCCCCACCCCCAAACAGCCCTTCAATGTCACAAAAATTGTACAAAATATCATTAAAAATAATGGAATTCCATTGAACGATAATGAACTGGTCGTCCCCTGGAAATAAAAAAAAATGAAAACAAATCCAAGTCAAGGCCTGTCAGGTCGTATGCCTGGTTGGCACAAACGGATGCCATCCGCTCATCACACCGCTGGCAGCCCGTGTGTTCCCATCAAACCCACTGCAGCGGTTTCTGAAAGTACGTGCCACAATGGGGGCTTTGAAGTAGCAACACCTCCTGGCCTGCTGACCTCGAGCAGCAGATACAAAGCTTTCATTGCTTCCCACGGTTATTAATCTGTGTGTGTTTTTTTCCCTCCCCCGAAAAAACCTCTTTTCCTTGGTTAAGGGAGACAACCACCAGGGCTATTTATAGCGACGAGACGGAGAGGGCAGTCTGCCGAAAATGTAACAGGTCCCAGCTGCACTGCTGTTTGAACCTGGGCCAGGCCTTGCTCTTCCTGGGCTTTAATAAAGCAGCAGGCTTTGGCACTCTATGAATGACAGTGCTGCAATGAGAGAGGGAGGAGGTCGGGTGGGGGGGTGGCTCAGCAGGAGAATGGTGTGTGTGTGTGTGTGTGTGTGTGTGTGTGTGTGTGTGTGTGTGTGTGTGTGTGTGTGTGAAAATACATATGTGTGTGTGTTGGGGGAAGACTGTAGGTGTTGGAGGTGGTGGTGGTGGTGGGTGGGTGGGGGGGGGATCAACAGGCTGTTGGGGCGGTCAACCGGCATTATCCAAGATAACAAATTCCACTCCAGGTTTTCTCTCTAGCCTCCCCCAGGCCACACTCTCCTGAGCTCCTCCAGGTTCAGGAGAGTATGTGTGTGTTATGTGTGTGGAGGAAAGGAGGAGGGGGGGTGTTACTATGTTCCCCAGGGTCATTACCGACCGCACCTTGGGGGAAGAGGTAAGAGGCCCCGGTAGGTACTCTCTTGTGACCTCTAATGCACTTTTAACCCCAGACTGCAAGGGAGGACACCGTACCTCCCTCCCCCAAACCTGACATCATGCCATGATGGGAGTCCGGACACACTGCTCAGCTGGAGACGGATGGATGGACAGGTGCTTTTGTCCAATTATGGCAAACAACAACAATCTTCACATCCCCACAAACAAAGCTGGAGCGACATCTTCCACTGGATAGAAATAGCTCTTTTCTAATGAGCTGCTTAAGCAGTTAGACAGAGCCTCCTGTGTCATCTGAAAAGTGTGCCATCAAGGCCTGAATCCCCCGCTCCGCATGAAAAATGACTGGTATGCTAGCAAACTACAAAGCAGCAACACTAAAGGCAAAATCTATTTCTCATTTAGACAAAATCTCCCGGCGATGACCGGGCCGTAAAACAATCAGCCTTTCTTCCCTACCGATTACGGTCGATATTTCGCCGGCAGCGAGAATATTTCTACACCGGCCTGTGTACCCCGCTTTTCCATTAAGAAGCCTGACAGCTCAGGCCTGGGCTCAGCGGGGAGAGAGGCGGAAAGTACAGCATCAACTACAATCAGGTTTTTCCTTGAGCCACGTGGAGAATCAGTGCTGACAATCCCAAAACATACCACTCCTCTCCCTCTCATGTTTCACTTAGAAAACACTTTATGGATGGAGATAGTGGTCCTTTCTACACATGCACCAACTCTGGGTGCTTATGTGTGGCAGTGCTTCACAGCTCCACCTAGCCCCCTGACGTGCATACCACATTGAATTTCACACACTTTTGCGTCGCTGTATGCACGCAGATTTCCACCCCAAGACACTCGTCTTAAAGGGGGATAAAAAGTGGGAACGCAATGTTACTTTTGCATTTCCTTTCTAGATCGTCTTCGTCTTAACAGGGCCTAAGTATGTAGTATGCAGCCCAGTACAAATCCTTGGAATACAGGATGGTAAACCTCTTCGAGACGTCTTGTTTTCTGCTCCTCGACCTCATTCAATCATTTTATCACGTCTGTGTGCTGCAGACTGAGATGTAGCTGTGGCCAGTCTGCTGCTCTGTTTACCGGCATTTTCCTCACGTTGCTTAAGTTGTTCACATCTGACACACCTTTCCACATCCCCCAAGGTTCCAGAAAGCTTTGGCTGGAGCTTTTCTGTGTGTGTGTGTGTGTGTGTGTGTGTGTGTGTGTGTGTGTGTGTGTGTGTGTGTGTGTGTGTGTGTGTGTGTGTGTGTGTGTGTGTGTGTGTGTGTGTGTGTGTGTGTGTGTGTGTGTGTGTGTGTGTGTGTGTGTGTGTGTGTTATTCATGTGTATAGAGGTCAGGGATGGCTACAGCATACTGTGTTGCTCTTTCACTTAGTTACACAACGATTGTCTCTTTAGAAGTGCGACGCCAAAGCTGGAGTGCTGGTGTTGTAGAGTAAAGACCTTGAGAATCTGAACAGATCTTCCCATGACGTTCCACGCGTCTGAACTTGGGAGTTGGATCAGTGTCTGACCTTAGAGTTTAATCATAACCGATATAACTATGATAAAAAAGAGAAAATCTATAAATATTACAGGTGCAAGGCTGAGAAAAACATGACAATAGAAGGAATGCTTTCTACCCGCATTTCAAGGTGAATAACATGCAACTGAACGTTCGACATAACTGGAAACATAACTAGTCAGCAAGTTTTCCCACATTTGTAAAACCTTCGAAATGGTCAGTGATCTTGTCATTTCTTGGTTTAGAAATCAGCACAGCTGCATTGGTCGCAGAAAGTGATTTGTGATTAGGGATGCACGATTCGATATTAAGATCCGATATTGGTCCGGATACTGACAAATCAGCTGGATTGGGTATCGGATAATTAGCTAGATCCATGGATCCGTTAAATGGTCGCGAGCGTTTCAAATTATAATGTGTTCACAACACTGTAACAGTAGCCTGTTCTGCGATTTTCTTTTATTAATAGTTATGAAATGTGACAATTGGCATGGATGCTAACATTAAAAATGCATTGCGCGATTAGCAATGTAATATTAAACCCTGAACCAACAGCAGTTTTAATAAAGTTTCACTAGTCAAAATGTGACATATTCAAATCAAATATAGCTGGTCACTTATAGACATGTTCTCCTTAAGGTACAGCTAAGAAAAAAGCTAAAGGGAAAACCCCAGCTTCACCTGAACAGCTTAACAGCACAGCAACTACGGCAAGTCTGAGAGGACAAACAGCACCTTCAACTTTCATTACTATGTTATTAGGTTCAGCTGCTGTATTTTATATTCCTGTTTGCACTTCATATTTACAAATAGGTTTCATTACTGTTTGTTATTTACGTTACTTCTAATTCTTAGTTGCTACCTTTTATTTTAGAAGTTTTAAAGAAGTTCAAGCCGATGCACAATTGTTTATTTTAATAACAAATTAATAAATAAATAACAATTCAGTACATTGGTGTTTTTTGTTAGTTACATTTGTTTTACAAAGTTAGGGAATTAATTTTAAGTTTCTTTAGTCTCTTCCACATGGTGAGGTGTACAGTTTATTAATTCAACAATGGGATCGGATTGGTATCGGGTATCGACCGATATGCAAAGATCGATCAGTATCTACACTGAAAAGTTGGATCCAAGTTTGTGATGTACCAGAGGAAAATGTGAGGGGCTGGAGGTGGTGATAGACTCAGTGGAAAGACGATAAGGCATGCAACACTGCTGAGCAGAGTGGAAGTCTGAGTGCTTTGATACACAAATGACTACAATCATCAAGTCTAACACCGTGACCTGCCAACTGTCACATGCTGGTAAAACCTGGCTGGGTTCACTTGAATTATAAGTAAAGGTTTAGAAAATATCTTAATCACAGCCGTCAAATGAATTTGCTGAGAAATCATCATTGCATGCAATGCTTTATGCCAACGAAGGCTCATCGTGGTACGTTGCTTATTTTACTGCTAAACAGTGGACAAACGGTCTTCATAGAATGGTTGAATACTTCCCAGTGAGTATTACTACTAGTTCTTAAAGTCATTCCCAGAGCACCTGATCACATTAAAACACAGCAATTATTTCTTTCCTTCCATTCAAATAGAGCTATGTAAATCTCAAGCTACTAGTAAATTGATATATTTACAGAATATGAATAATACTTCTTTTTTACATTATAAAATGCATGGGACTTAAAAAGTCTGAAGTTATGATATGTAGGGAGACTCACGTGAAAAAGACATTCACTCACTCATTCATTTCTGAAAGCGTCCCAGCTGACAGAAAGATTTGAGTTCCAAAAGGTTCATATATTAATTGATAGATATGAGATATAAAGCTCATACAGGTTAGGGCAATAACCAACACTTTGTTTTCAGTCATTCTTTTTTATGTTTTAGCGCCTGTCTCTTTAAGCCCAGTCTGCTCTGATGGTCAGTTTTTCCAGGTCTTCTGCATCTATGCTCTCTGCAGCGGGGAAATGACTAACAGCACTGTACATGCACTTTCTACCTAAATGTAGTATAGTTGTGTCATCACAACCGTACAGAAGTCATGGCGGCTCGTTTAAAGACACAGTTTCTGAATACGGGCTGTGTGGATACTTTCAAAGTATTTATTTAGCACCTCCGCCTGCTTTATCATTTAAAACGACATGGAAATCTCACTTTTTGCAATAAAAAGGACCTTCAAGAAAATTGGAAAAAGATAAAATATTCATACTTAATTATGTACTATAAACGTGCTCATTACTGACAATGATCAAGATCAATTAAAAACCCCTCAGGACACATTTGCTAAAAAGCCAAAATATTCCGGACAGGATGTTCCCTACTCCACACGAGTCACAGATTTATGACAAACTTTCCACATGCTGCAACAAAGTCCCGAATATGCACACTGGCTGACAACTCAACACTATCTCTTTTTTCTGCTCAGTCATCTAATCAATTTCGGAAAGAAACCCTTCCCCTCCCCCTTTTCACTCTGCCATAAAAAAATAAAAAATAAACACAATTAGCACATGGCTAATCTGCATAGAGGAAAGCCAGAGCACTCTTGGCAGAAGCAGTTGCACCGAGTATACTGTGTCATGACTGGGCTGCTGGTGGATATTGCAACTATTCAAAACTGTGTGTGTGACATGGGGATAGGGATTTGTAAGGGGTTGGGGAGGGTGAGATGGAAAGGGGGGGGGGGTTCTGGGGCAGTGCCTGAGAGGAGTCTACAGGGCCGAGCAGAGCAGATGGACGGGGGGGCAGACGATAAACAACTGCTGCTAATTTAATCCGCCACACGGCCACATGGCCTCAGCTCGGCGCACACACCATTGTTCCGTGTTAAAGCCCTTCGACACGCAACACACCAGCGCAAACACACACCGGCTAAGGCCGCCCTCATATGGTGGCGGAGTCACACACATCACATGTCAAAAGAGGGACAGGATATCCTACCCTCTATCAACAATATCAACTTTGTGTCTAAGAGCAAGTCTCAGACATGCACAGTGGGAGCAGCCCAGTATGACCAGTCTTTAAGCGCTGAACACTTCCACTGCAGAAGCGAAGGGTTAAGTACTTTGCTCCAGGACGCACTACGGTGTTCCTCAGCCACTTTCTCCACTGACATTTTCCCAGCTGTGCAAAAAGTCATGCTGACAACACAGAAGCAACTTTAAAGTGAATGTAGAGGTGGACTCTTCAGAGATAAGAAGCAAAGCCGGGTTTTAACCCTCAATGTCTGGGGGACACATAGAAACAGTTTGTCCATCCAACAGTCCAAAACACCCAAAATATTCAGTAAGAAAAAGCGTATTCAATTCTCACAACTATGACATAACATTTAAATATTTTGCTTGATTATTTGATTATGAAAGTAGTCATTTTCTGTTGGTCGACTGCTCTAGTAGTATGAGACAGTTCCTGATTTCAATCAAACTTTTGCCATGTCCGGCCTGTTTAGTTCGGACAAAGTTCTTGAATTTAACTGAAAGTGACGACTCAGCACTGACCGGCCATATTAACCACCTTCTGCATAACTAAACCAAAACTTTTAGGGATTGGAATCGACAAATTGGAACCGTATGCCTCTGAGATCAGAGTAATAATAAAGGAGGAAGAGAGAGAGAGAGAGAGAGAGGTGCTTCAGTCTGCAGGTGACTCATATCAACAGGAACCTGTCTTACTTTTATATCTGGACGTTAAAGGCACCAAATTACTCGCTTTAAAGAATTCTGTTAAAATTAAGTATATGTATATATAGTTACCATGACGCTATTTAGTCAGAAAAAGTGACAGAATCATGACGTTGCTGTGAGCCGCGTCAAAAAACGAACCTCCCATTGTTGTTTTTTTTCTAAGAGTAATCGTATACCCGTGCGTCAGGTAATGAGAGTATTCGAATATTGAAAGAACTGTAAACGCCCGTCCCTGACAGGTACCGGGACTAAAAACAACGTTGTGGCAAAGCAGCACCTGCTGACACCTGCCTAATCTGTGGCAGCAGGGCGCCTGTTCTCCACAGTTGGACTGATCATTAACAAACTGTGAACACAAATTTAATTACGTTACATAAGTAAACAGTGTTTTGAAGTTGTGGTTGTGAAAAAAGAAATCCTTAAAAGGGTAACTGTGACGGTTTTGATTGAGAATAGGCATTAGGTGTTGGTCAGGCTGTATTGCTGTGCAAAATTATTCCTGTTCTAAAAACAGATTTGGAAAAACGAGTACTCGATTGGCCCTCAAAGAATTGATGCACTCCCTCCATCTTTGAATAAACTACTCGTGCCCACCCTAATCTACAGCCCAAGGTTATCCTTTAGAAACTGATGATATCCAAGCGGAATATTAATTTTGACACTGCAACTTTATTAAAAACTTATTTTAACGATTCCTATCACAGGAGTCACATGGTGTTAGTGTTTTCTCTTTTTCATAAATAATAAGTTCACCAAAACGTACAGCCCAAACACACAGCACAGACCTGGCAGCCACAGCAGAGGGGTATTTTTACTGCAGACGTAAAGCATTAAACAATTTGGACTATTTGATAAATTGAGCTTTTAAACAAAGCTGAAGTATCCAACTGCTGGGCAAAGCTCCGCACCTGAGAGCTAGAGTAAACAAGAAGCCAAGAATCTACGGGGGGAAAACAACCCAAAACGCTGTGTTCTCAATTAAGCAATTAGTCTGACTTCCCACTGCATCAACCTGAGAAGCTCCAACTAGCTGACCGCTGCATGACTCGGGATAAAAGCGGGGAGGGCCCGGGTCGGGTAGAGGGGGCGGCAGCCTGCGCCTGCTGGTGCTATCATCCACGCCGAGCAGAGGCACTGGCACCCTACTCACCCAGATGTTCACCCAGCTGTTCCAAGAAATTCAAAAGATGTTCAAGGAGGAGAGGAAGAAGGGAAGCGGCACTTGGATGACACATCTCAGAGATGAGGGGGAAACCAAAACTACGGTTAATAAGAACAGAAACAACAACAAACAGACGAGAGTTAAAAACATGACTCTGCATCTGCGTGAATTAAGGGTGCTGAGATGGTCCCTTCCATTTCTGATCACCTTATTCCCAGAGACAAGCGGCCAAAAGGTGACTGTCACATATATTAGAGATAGTCCTAGATCTGTTCAGATTCAGTTTGATAGCAGGGGGATTTGAAAATCTTTTTTTAGACTAGTGCTTTCTTTCTATTGCTTTCATTTTCCACTGACAATCCAGCAATCATGCAGGCAGAAATAAACCGTAGAGATGGCACGGACACAATGTCCACACAGACTTTTGACTCAGTTAATGGAAATGCAGCTTGACAAAAAAGTCCAACCTCTAAGGAAGACTGTTGGATATGTTAAAAATTCTAAAAATAAAGCTCATAAGTAGACCTCGAGTTAAGAGTTTTGCAAAACTACTGTTTCAAAAGGGGAAGAATGGATTTGCCCGCTCACAGCATGTAGAGATTTGACCCATACCAGGGTCCAAATGTCAGAATATCTTGACCTCCCCTGCTTTCATTGTGATCATTCTGCACATGTTCACCGCTCTGTAGTCAATGAGGTTAGACTTGTGAATGTGCCTCCACTATAAGAAAACCAAGAAAAAAGCAGGAAAATGACTGTCTACAAGGATGTTATTAGAAGATAGCTAGATCAGAAGGGGGTTGCCCAGGCAGTTGGTATTTTTGGTGAGTTCTTGTGTGTATTTTATTAAGTAATAGCATTGTAAAAGCACTGTGTCAATGACAACTAGCTAGTTGCTAGCCATACATATCTTTCTGCGATCCACAATGCGCAAAGAAAACACCGTACGCAAGTAACTAAACACAACTTTTTAAGCGGCAAAGTGTGTGATTGGAGAAACTGATAGAAAAGTATCAACACCACCAAGGCCAACAGCTAATGTTAGCAAAAAGTGTACACAGTCAGCACCAAAATGTGACAGAGGGCTTAACGTCATTGATACAGCAAGGTTGCAGTAAAAGCGGCCTGTGAAAATGCCATGTAATGCTTAACCTATGGACTAGCCCTTTAACATGACAGTAAAATATGAACGCACGGTATGTATTCAACATCGCACTGATGATGTAAGAATTCAGAAGTTATACATTTTGTAGAAACAAATCTAAGTAATCAGTGCAAAAGCAATTTAAAATAACCTAATACCATTTCAGTTCTCTTGAATTCAACACAAAAAACAGCCTGGAAGAAACATTTATGTTTTAAATTGTACATGGAAATGCAGCACCATGCCATTGCAAGACAAAACAAACACCTATGAACTGTATTTTAGGTCAGTAAATGTATTTTGTGTTCAATACCATACAACCTCAACAGCCCTTCCTTGTGAAGAAACTCGATTGATTAGCACTGATTTGACAGTGGTCATTAGCACTTGAGAGTGAATAGTTCCTGGTGAATGACAACGTAGCTGCAAGGTGCTAACAGGGTCCCAGCACAGTAATGACAGGCCCAGTGCGCTCCAGGAAAAGAATCTCCCGTTGGGCGGAAGTGAGCAGCTTGACCGCCCAGTTACGGACTTCTGCCGCCTGGCCTGTCAGTGTGATGTTCAGGTTGGCGGTACAAGATGGCGAACATCCGTCCTGACTGCCGGTTGTCAGCCTGCCGGGCCAAACTTATAATTTCCAGGTGACAGTGGCTGATTCCCAGGAGAGAAGCAAGGAGCTGAGATAGGGCTGAGAGCAGGGCCAGTGGGTGTCGTGCACATTAAGAGTGAGAAATGGAAGGGAGGAGGTAAGGAAACCAGATGTTCATTTTTTTTTCAAATGAAATAATAGTAAACTCAAAGTGTGTAAACTGCACCTGCAGACACAACTAAAACGTCTTCTTCTTGGTTAAGAACCTGATGAATGTTCAGAGTGTTCAACCCAAAAGTTCTCGTGTGGCTGTTTCGGCAACATTTAATCTGGTTTCTGATTCAAATCGGTCTCCGTTTGAATGATCCGATATCGATTCATAAAATCCCAAGATCCTAAAAGAACCATATGTGATCTCGTCCAACATTAGAGGCTGTTTTAAAGCTAGAGTAAAGATACTGGAATAACAAACTGCTGCAGTGTGCTCATGTGAAATAAAAACTAGATTCATGTATCTGCTTTTGGGTCCATTCTTAATGTTGACATTCGGATTTTAATAAAGGGTTACGGGTTCCTTGTATAATTTACAGCATTTTAATCTCTTTCATGTTCAAGCAAAATCAGTTTTGAAACTGAAATATCCAAAGTCGATTATGTATTCAAAAAATATTCTTTCAATGTTGTCACCAAAACTCAGGTATAACATTCAAACATTATAAACGATACCCAGCCCTGTGAATGGCTGGTTTCTGTGTTTGACTTCCTGTTCGTCATGAGTCATATACTAACATTTCCTCAACTATAAATAATCAGGGTCATTTCATATCTTGAGATGTACAGTGTACTGTACATCACGATGTGGCACGTTCTCTGGTAATTATTTGTTATGTACCACATAAACCATTTTCTGTCAAAATGTATGTGAATTAAACCATTTAATAATTAATTCATTCATTATTTTTGATATTTTATGAAGAACTTTAGTGCAAAATGAACAAAATCATTTCAGGTGAGATTATAAAGAAAAAGAATAATATTGTCCCCAGCTAAACACTGACAGTGTTCACATCCATGCACACAAATAGTGTGATGTAGAAACAAAACTTCCGGAGCAATTTCAGTTTGTTTATTTGTTATTATCAACTTAGATGATTGTAAAGCACGATATCTTGATAAATGATTTAATCACGATACGCTTCCATAGAAAGAAGATAAATGATCATATTGAAATTATCGCCTGGCACTACTTTAACTTGTAAAACATTTTGTAATAGAACTAAATATCCAGTTACACCGTAATGCTTTAACGGCTCATTGTCAGAATGCATTACCCATGCAAAGTGTGTTTACAGTTACGCTTGACTAACGTCCCATAATAAACAGCGGTGTGGCTTATTTAAAGCCACAATGTGAGTACAGTGCAAGAATGGCAGTGCTGCTCGGGTTACAGGAGCACTTCAGCGGGGGCCACTCGGGGAGGAAAGAGCGCTCTCTGCCCCCCGCTCCTGCTCAGAGATAAGACACTTGATGTGTTAGCGGGCGGGGACTTCTCCGTCAGCATTGGAGGCGACGGTGCGATCGGTTACATCACGTTGCCGGGGATCGGCTCGCGCTGCCGAGAAGGATGCTTATTGAGACTGACCACTGGCACCCTGGAAGACCCATTACGATAAGTGTGTCACTCACTACTATGCCAAAAATACCCTGGCTACTGAATGAGGCGAAGCCACTTAAGGACCTGGCTGGGTCACTGCCTGCCTCATGGTGTGGACCTCATGGTTAGAGTCACAACTCTGACACTGACATCACACCGCTCTGCACACGCACACACACACATACACACACGGGCAGAGGAAAACATGCGTGGTCATAATCTGAATCACAGACCAGTCATTTAAATGGAATATTGAGTTTTGTGCATGACGGCAGAGCTGTCCAGCATGTTTCAGGTCTCGCTGAAAAACACATGAGCCGCAGACTGAGCTGGGCTGGAGAGACCGTTGGGATTGTTCCTTTGCGCTCCCTCGTGCAGGGTCATGCAAATGTTATGCTAACAGTTTTGCTTTTTTTCTACAACCATACCAGCAAACTCTCACCCCCAAGTGTCACAACAAGAGTCCAAAGTTAACATCTGCCGGGCGGCAAATAGCGCTCATCAAATGTGTCTTCGGTGCACAAATCACTGTCAGCTGCCACGCACGAAAAAAACAATGGCACTAAATAGCCTCTCTGCTGTGGCTTTGTCTCTGTAACTTTATCCCTGCTGACCACTGGCTGCTCTTTTTTTTTATACCATGAGCTGGCAACCAGATCAAAACAAAACAACTGCTCCGTATCAAACAGGCTGCTAACTGGCCGCCTGGTACACTGCTGTACAGAGAGTGGCGACATTTTAACACGTTGCATGTGTACTTTCTGAAAGAGCTGAAAAGTTAATTTGAGAGTTAGACTCGAGCAATGAAAGTGAGTCTGAAATCTGTCTCTTCTTATAGTGTAACTAATCATTATGTTCATTGTCAAACATGATTATGTTTTAGTCTATTAGCCTAAGCAAATTGTCTGTAACAAGTTGCCAGAGGCCAAAATGATGTTCAAATTGTATCTGGCCAACAGTCCAAAACCAAAAAGGCATTCAATTTTGGGCAGCAATTAGTCATTATTTTCCGTATTGATGAACTTGCTGATTATTTTCTTGATTGATCGTTTTGGTTGATAACCTGTTAGAAAATAGTGGAAGTTGAAATGTTTTCTTTTGACCAGTGGTTTTTGCTTACAAAGTTTCCGTCACTTTTGATTGAGTCTAGAGCTGCAACTTATTACTTTTTGTATTATTAATTAATTTAGCTGTCAATTATTTTCTTAATTCATGGCTCAGCCTATCAAATGTTGTAAAATAGCGAGATAAAGCACAGATTAAAATAGCTTGTTTTGTTCAACCAACAGTCCAAAACAAAGACAGAAAATATAATATATTATAATATAAAAATCTGATAAGCTGGAACTAGTTAATTTTGGCTTTTTTGTTGCAAAAAAAGGATTAAAAGAATTACGCAATTACCAAAAGAGTTGCCAGATACTTGCAGTCAATCAACTAAAAAGTTTTGATTTAATTTACTATGGTATAAAACTAGTTAATGCACCAAAACCCTGCATTTAAGTAACCTGAAAAGGCAAAAATGTTGCATTTCTTTCTCAAAAAACATTGTTTTTATTTATGTAGGATCAAAGTGTAACTATGCTTCATATATGTTATTCTTATGGTCTTTAATAGACCAGAAATATTAGTAAACATAAACAAGTAAGTCTTTCCCTAATCCAGAAACTAGTGCTAAAACTTGAATGTGTAATGTCATCAAGTAGAAAGTGTGGAACTGCTCCAATGGGGATTAACTATTGTAGATGACACAAGCCCCTTTCACACTGCCTGTTTTATCGCGGGGCTGTTGCGTCTTTACTACGCCCCGCCTTCTGTGTGCAAGGCGCAGATCGCGAACAGGGGGGATAGTAGAGGCAGTCACAGAACCGCAACAGAACCACAACAGAGCCGCAACAGAGCTGAACCAACGTCTGCGTGAATGGTAAAGCCACCAGGGAGGAACGATGCCTGAGTGATGCCTGAGTCAACCCACAGGAGGGTCGTATAGTGGCAAAGCAGCGTTCAGAGTGATTAATAACTTAGAGAAACATTGAATGCGATAGTCCACCGTCTCTTCCCCTCTCTGGTGCCGTGCTACTATAATGTATAAAGTTGGCAGTTTGTGGGTTGGGTCGGCTTCGAGTGGTTAATTAATGGTGCGGATATTCACATGCACACTTAACGCCTGTTTTTCCTTCTAGAATGCCGCTGTTCTGTGTGGGGGCAGCGTTACACCGCCTCTGCTTGGTTCTGTGGGAATGAGCGAAAGCCGGCGTTGCTGCGTTCCTCCATTGCGTCACTGTGGCGGAATCTGTGTAAAATGGGCTTAAGAGAGCACCCAGGGGAATGTTCTGAGTGTGTAGGAACATTTTCTGTTCAACAACTAACGATACTACAGTAGAATTAAGAAAACAAAGAAATCTGTCTATGGACTAAATTTAAGAATCACCTTAGCACCAAACACTACTTTCCTATTTTGCTGGAAGACAAGATCAAGAACAGGAGAATTGCACTGGATTCAAAATGTGGATACTGGTCCGCTATTGCTAAGATGACTTCTACCACCTGTTTGTCCAAAATGCACTCCACAGCTTTAGTTTTATTAGCCTTGAAAAAGGTCTGTAACAGACTGTATAGCACATTAGGCAAAACAGAAAGCAAGGCCATGACTGGAGGGCACAATCCACAACGACAGACGTCATGATTGAGTTCCACAAGAGACATAAAGCAACTGTTCCCCTTTTCCACTTTATATATGACACATTTCTTTCCTGCAGAGAGCAAAGGTGAGGGCTGTGCGAGCGCTGTGAGGAAGCATCATTCTCTACCTTCTGGTATCAACAACTAGACCAATTTAAAGGTTAACCACTTTATTCCATAAAAACACACACACACCATACGTCATGTAAATGAAGTCTGTAGTCTCACACGGGCTCGGAGAAGGATATTACTATGCTAATCTGGAGCATTTTAGAAGGTAAATGTCAAAAGAAATGAATTACCTTTACATTCCAGCGTGCCCTGATGCAGCATCCCAAGTTTGACATTTGTCCGTGGAGGAACTTGTTTTTCTCATTGCATGTTCACTGTGCAACACTGGGCATACGCTTTATTTAGATTCATAATACTCACTGCCGGGATGTAAATGAACTTTCTGAGTCATTAAACCAAAACATGTCAACAGCATCACTAAATATTGGCTGCATGCAGTAACTTGCTATAGTTTGTGGAAGTCAATAAACCTGGAGGCGTTCAGTCAATTCTATACACATGTGCATGGCGGCTAGCTTCTGTTGTTCAGTCATTTTCTTCTGATGTGCTCTGTATCAAAAATGCATAGGGATGAAACAACGACAACAAGTTAACTAGAGACAAAGACGGGTTTGGAAAATGCAACACTATCTGTGCCTGTCAGGGGGCTGAAGACGGGCGATGTTACCAAAGAAAGACAGATGGCTGGTGACACGTGGAGTAGGAGCAGGTCAGAGAGGTTCCTGAGGCACACACACACACATATACACACTCGCAACGACCACCAGGCAACCGCCGCACTTTATACACAAATACACACAGCTGTCAGGGGCAGACGAAGATCATTCACAAAACACCCAACCACCCCCCTCCCCTGGGTATCACTGACACCGTTTCTCCCTCATACACACACACACCATCCTGTCTCACACACACACATTTGCCGGGAGGCAGCATGCTTGTCCATGTGGCCCTGTGGAGAATCATTACTCAGCAGTGCAGACTAAAGAGCAGAGAGTGAACTTCCTTTTTTTGAATGCTCGGACTTCCTCTTCTCCACGCCACCAACGCCCACAAAACTGTCGTCAGAAACAGTAGCTGGAGGTTGTTCTTTAGGTTTTCTTGGAAATGTGCGTTGTGTTTACTGAGGGGACGGGGCGATTCAGAAAAGATCCAGCCAGCGGTCAAAGAACAGTATAGCAATCTCTAGTGATTGTGTACAGGTTAGTACTTTGTGTGCACTCCAATTTATGAATAGTTTCACACATGAAAAGTTCCAGTTGGAGCGGCAACCAACAATTATCTTCATGACCGACCTACTCCAAAGCCATCTTTAAGTCTATAACGAATGAAAGAAGTTCAAAGTAGAGCCACAACGATTTTCCGACTAAATGATTAGCCTTTCCAACAGAAAAATAATCGCCAACTATTTAAATAGTCGGTTAATTTTTTGTGCAAAATGGCAGAAAATGCTGTTTATTCAGCCTCTCAGATATTTAGATTTCCTGCTTGTCCCTCTTTTATGTCATCTTAAACTGAATAAATGTGCGTTTTGAAATGACATAATAAAGACATTTAAACACATCACATTGCACATTAACCGATAATGAAAAGTGCAGGTTTCTGATTCCTCAGAACCCAAAAAGACTTCTTTGAAACTCTTGATTGGTCTAAAAAATAAGTCGACATCTCAGTGAAATACAACTTACAATTACAGCAAGCACGAACTCTCCCATTTCAAAGGCATTTTGTCTTAATGACTGACCTGACTAAAGTAATAAATATCAATTATCTTCATTATCTTTTGCTCCATACAAATGAAATGCTTACTGCAAGCAGGGCTGCAACTAACATTCATTTATTTTCTTATTGATTAATCTGAAGATAATTTTTTCATGATTAATCATTTGATCAGTGAAGGGTTCCAGTTCCTCAGAGCCAAATGTGATGTGTTCAAATATTTATTTTGTCCGACAAACATGCTAAAACCCAGAGATATTTACATTGATCAGCACGTAGTGTATAAGACAGATTCTGGATGCTTTAACAACGACTCAACACGTCATTAGTTCAAACAGTTGCAGGTTAATATACCTAAAGACACTCTCACAGAAGACTAAAGAATTAATATTTACCTGCTGGAGCAAGACATTTGGAGAATTTTGGCTTATGGCACATTCGCAAATGATAAATCACTGAACAGAGTAGTTGGCAATAAGACTTAGATTATTTAATAATTAATTGGTTAGTCAATGAAGAACATGTTGATCATTGACTGATCCTTTTTCAAGCAAAAAAATAATAATGCAAAAATATGTACTTCCAGCTTCACAAATTGACATTGACATTTTCTGCTTTTCTTTAACTTGTGCGAGAGTGACATAAATATCTTTGGACTGCTGGTCGGACAAAATGAGACATTTGAAAACTTGTGATTGTGAGAAAATGTGATTTTCTTCTATGTTTTCAGGCATTTTTAGAACAAATTCTTAATCCGTTAACGGTAAAAAATAATCTGATAAATCCAAAATGATTATTCATTTTCTGTTGATCTTCAAAGAACGTTTTTCTTTGTTGTCGCTCACTCTGCTTAATATCAGCACACCGGTCTGTTTAATGCTTTAATTAGGTTTACTTTTGAATAACAATGCAGGGACTGACGAGATGTTTGCTCTGTTAAATATGAAATATAGTCCATCTTCACTACTTGAGGGAGTTTTTGACACCACAAAGCTGTCATCAAACTGTTTATTTATTCGCTGCTTTTCCATTTTGCAGTGAGGCTTCGCTTGTACATCCCAGAGCTGTGTGTCTATTTAACTTCCTTGGTTTGGTGCTCTTAGTTGTTTTCGACTGTTGGACTTTGTCAAAGAAACATTTCCAAAGTGTCTTCGATTAGGAGTGAATTCAAACTCAATTTGGGAAGTCCGTCTTGTCAGAGCTGAGTGGGTATACCTGATGGCTCCCTCCCCCTGCGTTGGGCGGAGGAAAACACCTGGCGTTACACCATCAGAAACAACCTCGCTAGAATCTGCTTAAGAGTATTTGTTTGTGTGCGAGGCGTAATTAAAACCTGGAATATTTGCCCTCACCCACCGTTCAATTAACAATTCATCTTAAGCAGGTGGCCCAAGGCAGGTGAATAGCGCCATAAAAATCATCCATCGAATCATTACTGGCGATATATCTGCCAATTAAAGGGCTAATCATAGCGCTGTTGAGTTAAAGCATTTAATAAACTCCGCTAAAATACAGCCAACAGCACTCATCATGGACGGCTCCCCTGCAGACGAGGCCCAATAAAACTGAGTTGCTACGGGGAAAAAATTAAACCATACACTAAACTTGGGAATGGTATTAAAAATATAGACTAAAATATTCTTCAACCCCTTTGAAGACACTGTAGAGATGACGGCGGACTGTTGAGAGATGGAAACTCCTCCAGCCTGTGGAGCCTGTGAAAAACACTCCGATCTTTGCAGTCCAACATCAAACGCATCAGTCCTCTAACAAAATACAGATCATTTCATACTTCTATACTCTTGCATGAATTAAATGAACATAACGTGCAATGATCAAAATACAAAGAGTTGTGGTTCAGCTGCGTTAAAGTGAAAAATATGTACAATAGACATTTTTATATCACAATATCTCTTTTCTTCCAGCCCTACTGAGCGATATAGATGAAGGACTTTATCTCAATATAACACAGTATCTGCTGCTCACGTGTGACATCGTGGGTTATGTAATCCAGTTTAAACCAAAACTGCAAATGACATTCCCTCCCCTACGTCAGATAACATTTTCCAAGAAGTTTGACTTAATATTATTGTCAACATAGACAACAAATTGCGAATCACAAGACATCGATGTGATTTTTTTCATATCGAGTCCATTGAAGGTCCACTGAATTAAGGCCCTGCCTTAATATAATGTGTTGGCCTCATATGACATCTCTCCGCCGTGATTTGACAGCAGCTTGGAAATTATTTACTTCATCTTTCAGTCCGTTGGCCCTACGTGAGAGATGCTGTCCTCCGGGTACCATGTCTGGGATTATATCCATTAAAGTAATGCGCTCTCTGCACCTGCACCACTGACACCAAGGCAGACAAAAAAAGATTCTCCTGCAAAAGCTCCAGTTTTCAGTGATTTTAATTTTCCCCTATTCAGAGACACTAATGAGATTTTGAAACTGCTCCTTTTGCCCGCCGCAAAACTACAGTCTCTGCTACCTTTAAAGTGTGCTTAACAACCACAATGTTCGATTGCCTTGCCAGACACTCCTCTTCCACTTGCACAACGGGAATGAGCCTGGGCTTCTTCAGCAGAGAAGGGCTCTTAAAATACACTAACACGTAGGAAAAAGCTGCATGGGCGGCAATCTAGTGATGAAAAAGTGTTAAGGGCGTTGATTGAGAAATGGAGAGTTTGTGATTGAAAGGATATGAGCACAAACAAAGCGTACTGCAAAATACTACTATCACAACATTGTTTTCTCCTTAACTTATGGACGGGATGCTTTAATGGTACTGTCAAACATTATCTACGTGAGATATTTAGACATCACAGCAACTGTAAGATGCTCATTCCAAATTCATAACTCCAATTTGACACTTGGGAACAAACATATATTGTTTTGTCCACAACACAACGTAGATCAAAACTATGTGGAGCTGATGCTCTTATCCAGTGAGTTTATGCGGTACATTAGACAGTATACGTGAAATTTAGAAACACTTGATTCTTTGGAGCGCTGGAAATTGCCTCTTAACTAAATCCTGCTGATAAAAAGAATAATTGAATTAAATCAATTAAAATAAGTAATTACAGGATATGCTATTCACTATGATATGTCAATAAATAAGAGTATAACCCATGTGGTCAATTTAACAGAATAAAGATGGCCTAGGGCATGGACGCTCACACTTCTCTCACACAGGAAGTGACAATTGAAACGAAAAAAGGGAAATCCAACTTTCCTCAAAACAGCAGCACAGGGCAGACGTGTCAGCATGACATTTATTATTCCCTTTGGTCGAGAAGCACAGATCATCTGGTGAATATGACCACACTGTCTACAGCTGCCGGTGTCAAGTTGCAGAATGTTTGGACATTTAGGTTCAAACATTTTTTAACCCTAACCCAAACCACTAGGTTTTCATTATCAAATGAAAACAGCATCAAGAAATAATCAGAAATAATCTCTGTCCATATTAACGCGGCTAAAAACACATATGTGACCATTAGCGTAAAACTGGTGTAAACAGGAGGCAGATAAGGTCACTCTGCGGTGGTAAATCGTGTCGTATAAGTTAAATACAAAAAATACTTTGGAGGAAGAACAGCAATGATAAAAAAGTAAGAGCAGAGATTTGTTTGCTCGGATGGACGACGAGGTGGAACCGTTTCAGAAAGTAACACGAGTAAAAGCGGTGACATGTTAAAGAAGTACAGTGAGGATGAATTCCCAAAAGATACGTCAACTGATAAGACTGACTAATGCGGGTGTCTACATCATCGTTTCCAAAAGTCTTGGTTTTCATCTGTCCAGACTAAAACGCGACCTCAGAGTTTTAGATTTCAAACTAAAACTGGCTCCGCAGCGTTTCCAAGCGTCTCCGTTTTAAGGGCCCGGAAACACTGCAGCAGTGTGGACATGAGGCGTAAATGTAACAATGCAAGTTTTAAATTAAAACATAGTGGATAAAGCCTAAGAATACGTATGAATGTGCAAAATGTGCAAAGTCTCACTGTGCTGCTCTAAGTGTCCACAATTTGCCTTGTTGTGCTGTGGTGAAGTGGCAATAAAAACGTGTGAAAGGCTTGCACCGTAAAGTTTAAAGCAACATGTGGCGGGATCACTTCTCTAGACAAACAGTCTGTCCTTGATGACCACTATTTTTCCTGGAAGTAAAGTAGTAAAACACAGTACGTCTACTGTCTTACTCACACAGCGTGGCCCGTCGTGATAGCCCTATCATCTAGGGCTGTTCTCCAATAAAGACATTTTGTTGACTGATTGATTAGTACATTAATGCACTGTCAAATAAACAGATCTGCAGGTGAGCTTCTCCACAAAGAATCATGGAAAAGCACTGTGTTTAATTTTGTTTACCGGAGATGTGTCATTCAGCATGAAAAAAACACAGTAAAAAGCACTAATTGACAAGAAAAATCTTAGTTGACTTAGAGCAAAACGTTGACTAATTGACTAAGAGGCAGAAGCCAAACTGCCATCTTTGATTACTAGATGCCTCAAGCAACGTTGTATAAAAAAGGGGTAACGTGCAATACCCAAATGATATAATATTTGGAGAGAGTGCATACAAAATATTGTCCCTAAGAGAAGTAAATTAAATGTCCTCTTTGGGGTAAAGTGGCACAGCAAGCGTATGATCACATGCCCCATTTGTGACAATGCTAAAAGTATACAACGTCATTCTTTACATTGCATGTGCGTCTTAATGCTAAAAATACTCCTCTTTGTAAAGCTACAGCTACACAGATGCTACCTATGACACATTTGGCACTAATTGTAAACATAAAAACACAACACGTGGCTGTTATCACTGAACAGAGAGGGATGGAGGTAAGCACTGTTGACATGGTTACACTCCCAGCATGTGGAAGCAAATTAGGCCACTGTAACCTGCTGAAGAAGAAAAAAAGAAGCAGTGACACTCTGCTGACACCTTGGTTGCTTGTAAACACAAGTGCAGCCGGTCCGAACCTCTCACGTGGCTACAAAACATTGGAGCATACACACACAGACACGTCTCCTCGGCTCCTGATCTGGAAACAGTGGAAAACACAGTTGTACAACGGGGCTTCGTGACCACACCTACTCTATCTGCTGTACCGGAGTCAGCCAGCTCGAACGAGCAGTGCACACGGTGTACCCAGCAGCGAAAAAACTTCAGGAGATTGTCTGAGGTCAGCAGCTAAAAATGATAGTGGAGATGTGATTCAGCAGGAGTGAGCTGAAGGTTCACACAAATACAAACAATGGTGGATCTACATGGGTAAAGTCATCATGCAAATTACTGCAGTGGAAGGAACTGGACAAAAATGTGCTCTCAAACTGCTTTAGATACATACAACAAATGAGTAAATTGTTATTATAAATTATCTATTGCTGGTGCCTAGTGTATATTTCTGTTTATATGGAAGAACAATCAGATACATTTATACAACAACAACAAAAATACAAAGATGTTTTTTTAATATTGCACAAACGCATACAATAGTGCTCAAAATGTGCAGAACCACACAAACACACGGAGACTATGTTGTCTCTGCACGGTGGAGGAACACAGAACTGGGGCAGAGGGGGCTGTTTTTCTGCAGCCTTCCATTAGATGCAATTATAAATGGCCGAGAGCAGAGGGATGGGGAGCCAATCAGATCTCGGCTCGCATGTCAACCTAAGACCAACTGTCTCCTGGCTCTGACAGCAGGATTTTACCTCCATAATTCAAATCCCAAAGCAAAGGCAATCTGCACTTTGCCAACTCGAACCAGCGGGGCCGTGTTTACAAGGCGGCACATGGAGCAAAGACGCGGGGGGGGAGGGAGGCGAACGGAGTCGAACCGAACCACAATGAATGAAACCCTCCGTCGAGATGAATCACAATCACACTTTGATCCGAGTAAACACTCGGAGGACGCAATTGTTGCCATTCACTGGACTCTGAGACACGTCTCCGCTTAAGTGTGCGGCAGCTTTATAACCGACAGAGGGGTCTTTACTTAATGATTATGCAAATGTTATTTAACGGCTGTGTCTGTCGTTTGCATCTCGTATATCGCCTTGACAGCCATTGACAACTTTGATAGCACTGGCGGGAGCGAATCACCCTCAAAGAAGCGGTTTCTCTCCGAAATAACAGCAGTCACGGCGCAGTTACATCCACAATGAGGCTGAAGAAGCACTGCGAAGAAACGTCGCCTTATCTCCCTCTGCACATACACACACACACACTTTCTCCTGACAAACTCTTGCTCTACTTAGTCAAACTCTTGCCCTGTACCCAGCGGGGACACACACACGAATACCCACAACCTGGGAAGTAGTTTCTAACAGAATATGAGGCTTCTTTCTCTGTCTAAACACTGTTGCAGGGGGTGGTGTTGGGAGAAACAGAGAGGCAGCCATTTTAGAGCTCTTGCTACATAGACAATGGCTGGTCCAATGCAATATGCAACTCTACAGTGCTGTTTCTGGGCTACTGTGGGACTTTAACTCAGTCACAGTGTGTCCGTGCAGTAAGTGGGGTTTACCTGATTTCTGTTTGGAGGTTGTCCGGTGTTTCCCGGGCTCATGGGAGGCGGATGGTGGGTCCTTTGTTGCCAACCCGGATGGACCCCACCATACTGACTGCTGCCCATGTCCCCTGGCCCCTTGCTGGCCCCTTCCTGATTGTTATAGTCTCCTTGGGGGTAATTCGGATAGCTCCTGGCGGAGCTGGGGGATGTCAAAAGCTGATTTAAAGTTGGCGTAGAAGTAGGTTGTTGGTTTCCCATGTTATACCTCTGATTATTGTAAGAGGCAGCCATAGCTGTGGTTCCTCCTGCTGGCTGTTGCTTGCCTGGCTGCCCCCCAGCCGCCGGAGGCTGGTTGTTACGCGGGGAATTCATGGCCCCGTATCCTTGGCCCTGATAAGAAGTCCTGTTCTGGAAAGGGCTGTAGTTGTTATAATGGTTTGGGTAGCCGTGTTCGTGTGAATTAGGGGGGTACGGGTCCATCATGCCCGGCCCCGATGCAGCTGCCATGCCAGGGCTTTGTTGTCCGCCATGTTGATGAAAAGGGGCCCGACTGTAGTGCTGGTTGTAACCGTAAGGAGGTGGAGGAAAGGGGCCCGGATGGTGGTGTCCCATTCCGGGATGGTTATTCCCTTCCGGCCCGCCTGAATCATTCTGATTACTGCTATTATTATTTACCCGGGGCAAATTCCCGTTGCCGTTCTTCATGTCAGGATCCCCTCCTCCCCCAGCATTTCCAGCATCGCTCCCGTCCTGCAGCTCCTTCTGGCCAGGAGATCCGCCGTCAGGTCCCGGTTCCTTATTTTCATGTTGCTTCTCCCCCGGTACCGACTCCTCCTGTGTGTCCCGATCCGGCTTTTTGAGTTCGGATGGCGGGCTAGTGTTGAGAGTGGCTACGCTGGCGACCTGAGCGGCCATGATATCCCTCTCTCTCTCTCCCCCACTCTTTCTCTACCTCTCTCTCAGCACGGCGACTCACTCACAAGCAAACTCCGAATAACCATTGAATATAAATACAATTATATTTATAACAACGTACCCGCTGTCCCGGTTCATTCCCCCCTTTGCCCTCCGCCCGGACCGGTATCCGGTAATCCACCGCGACTCCGTTTAAAGTTCAAACAGAGAGGGGAAAGTTTGTGAAATAAAAATATATAAATACAGAGCCAGGGAAATAAATTTCGCCGACCCAAGTGAGTGTGTGTATGTGTGTGTATGTGTGTGTTGGAGGGGGGGCTTCTGTTACAGAACGAGAGCGCGAGCTAGAAATCAACCAAACCAGCACGAGGCTCCGCGAGACACAGCCATCTTACCGACCTGTCGCGAGAAAATGAAAACCCGGAGTGGACTTCACAGTGCAGGCTGGATCCGGACTGTCCTATCTTATAACAACATTGTTTATACCCAAGAAGAGCCATTATTGTTGGTCTAATGCGCTTTAAACTGAGCTCATGCATAAAAATGTCGACGTATTCGAAAAGCCCCGTCCGTTAACATAAAGAACTGGTCATTCTGAGACTAATTAAGTGGTGCATGTAGGTGAAAAGCTTGTGCTAATGAAGACACAGCAATGGGCTGCCTAATAAAGTGAGATTTAGACTTGAAGATAAACATTATACGTGTTTACAAACTGTATTTCCTTTAGAGGGCACGGTTATATGTGCCTAGTGTCTGTGCTGCATGCTACTGGATCTTATTGGTGCTATTTAACTGAGAATGTTCCACAGCTAAATGGCTGAATGTCTGTCCCACCAAGTAAACAGTTAAAACATGTTTTAAATAGCCACTTCCATGTAGCTGCTGTACTGCGAAATGCCACATACTTTGTGTCTACGGTTTTACAGTATCAAACAATTAAAAATTGCCGCGTCCTTTATCATACTAGTCTGCCTTGAAGTCGGCCATAACTACTCAACCATACTGATTGCAAAAATTGTTTCATGCATGAGCTGTGTGTTCTTCTGAGTTACATTCATCTGTGCACTTTATCTTATTAGCTTGTTAAAGGAGTGGAACAAAATAGGCTACAGTGTCATCTTCTGTTAGAGCGGGCTAAAGGGTGGAAGTGACCGCTTCCATGTGTCCACCACAGCGAATGAGAGAGAGAGTACAGGAGGAGGAAAGTAGAGGAAAGCATGAAATCACAACCTGTGCATGTCTCATGTAGTGTATGTGTGTGTGTGTGTGAGAGAGAGAGAGAGAGAGAGAGAGAGAGAGAGAGAGAGAGAGAGAGAGGATAGAAAAAGAAGAAGGATGGGGGATGGACTGAGCCAGTCACAGAGCAGGAAGTGAGGATACAAAAAGAGAAATAGTGGCGGTGGGGAAGTGACAGTGTGTATGCCAGTGCCATTGAACACATCACATGTTATCTGTTATAAGTCAAATCTCACTCCAACACACGAGAAGAGATTTGGAGAAAGCATGAAGTCGCCCTGTACAATTAATAGCAATAGACATCTCTCTCTCTCTCTCTTTCTATCTATCTATCTCTTTCTCTCTCTCTCTCTCTCTCTCTCTCTCTCTCTCTCTCTCTCCCCCCCCACCCCACCCCCTTTCTTCGTGCTCTCTGCCTGCCTGCCTCGCGCTCTCCTAGCAGCAGCAGCAGCAGCAGCCTTCGTGCTGCCTTCATGTGCTGTCGGAGTTTTGAGAATCGCGCCATGAGTCAGAAACGAATGACTCATACAGTATAAAAACAAAAGTCTTACACGTCGAGGTAAAGTCTGACATTTCCCACCTCCGTTTCACATGTGACATGTTAGTTGTTGCAGTCTGTGAAAGCTACGTGATACATTCACCGAAACACATAAGAAGGGAAACACTGATGCAGGATAAACAGGGATCTTTATTTTTCTTTATAGTAAAATAGTGTCATAACGTTCAACGCAGGATCATGTGGAAATATAGGCTAATGAAAATATACAAACGTAGTCTGTTGATGATCTTCTGTGTTAATACATCAAGAGGACAAGAGAGGACATGCAAATATATAGGATATTGTTTATATGTGTTAATATCAAAATATAGTGTGTTATAGTGGGGGAACACTTTGTATTATCTTTTCTATTTCATATTTTCGGCGTTTTATTTCGTAAAGTAGCCCCGAGTACGCAAAGAAACAAATTCCCACTTATGTAATAGTATAAAGTGTGTGTACTTTTAACCAGAAAGCACGAGAATGCTGCGACAACGGGCGTTCACGAGCCTCGGGTGGAGCACGTGAAGGCATCATCGCCGCTTGCAAAAGCAGCAGAACTTTGCTATGTGAATGTGGGGGATGGGAAGCAGCAGCTCTCCGCTCTGCTCAGCCCTTTCTCTCTACAATGCGGGGCTTTCTGCTCACACTGCTCACTCTGTCCGTGGAAAAAGAGATCCTCTTTGGCTTGAAGTTTAACTTAGAACCCAACCAAAATATCACATGTATTTTAAAGCTGCAAAGACAGCTTTTGTATGTTTAATAAAGGAGAGTATGCAGGGTGGAGGGGGTCAACTCAGCTGCTGTCTGCTTATATAGGCTAAGGGAGGTGTGTGTGCGTGTGGGTGTGCGTGTGTGTGCATGTGTGTGTTAGCAGAAGGCGCAGAGACTAGGCTGTAAGGGAGGAGGGGGTGGGGAGCTTCTTTTTCATTCTTTTTTAGCATAAACTTGCTGTTTATTATCAAGGGGCGCAGTCTCTCTTCTTCCCTCTTTCATATATTTTTTAAAAAGAGAACCCCAATCTGCTTTCTATGCTCTGTTTGCCTGCTCTTATTTTAGGCATAGCATGCACAATGTGCTGTATTTTCAGCGCTCACCTTGAAAAATATGTATCTGCTGTGCGTCTGCAAAGTGACTTGAAGGCACTGAGATCATATGGTATGTTAAATCTCTGTGGGAGAGCAACACCATGATGCTAAAGACCTCCTGTGCTGCATGCATTTATTGATGTGATTCTTGTTTTACAAGGATATGGTGTTCTTTAAAATGCCGAACTACATGTCTGGACAAGCTCAACGGCAAGCATTAGGACCTCCTTCACACAGAATTAATAGGGACGCTATGATTGTTGAAATTAAGGGGAGACACTACAGGTGAATAGGGTGAAAACAAAAAGACTAGTAGACTAATAGATATCACCGTGAAATGTCCCTAGTTGATTAATTACATTAAGACAATTCCTTTTCTTATTGCAAGTTCTGAAATTGCATAGTTAAATATACAAATAAGGCATCATATAATGAAATATGAAGTAATTTGCATCCATTAGCCAGAACAGAAATGTGAACATTGGATAAAGCCAGATCCTAAATTCTTTTTTTTCATTTTGTAAAATGATTTTACCCAGGGAATAATGAATATATCTTATTATCATAGCATGTCTGTCAAGAGCCATAAAAGTCCCATTTTGGCCATGTTTTTAACTATAAAAGTTTGTATAAATCAGGCTACGAATGATGCATGAACAAATCCCTCTGTAGAACCCTTCAGAATATAGATCTAGTGAAGTGGAGGATTCTGGCTCAAAGTAAGAAAAAACGCATTTTGAGAAAACATAGATATACTGTCAAATTCCATACGTTTTGAGACACTATGGGTGAAAAACTAATATATGTCACCGTGACACGTCTTTAAATTGATCAGTGCATGAAAAACTGTGGTTGTGCCTGTACTGCCTCACCTTGATATGACTTGGGAAGAGTCTTTTACTCTGAAATACTGAAGCTTAATAAGAAAAAAAGGCATATAGGAGTTTACAGTTGACTGTTGTGTGTGTGTCATCGCTATACTCTATCTGTCGCCACCCACCAGTCACCCAAGGACTTGTTGAAAAAGTGTTACCATGAAAATTTCTCGCTGTAATTCATCTGTCTGGCTCACGTAGCATCAGCTTCACACATCCCACATGGCCTCATAGTATTGTGCCCCATGTCTGCCTTTTGTCTAATTGAGAAGCATTCAAACAAAGAAAAAAAATCTGCGTTTATTTTCAGATTCTTGCACAAATGCTGTCACATTTGGCTCTTTGCTGTGACAGTTGATAGTGTGTGTTGAGGGAGAGGGAGGGGGTATCATGTGACACCCCCCCATCTGTCCCAGGATGATGATTTAAGAGTGTTTACTTGTGCCTCACCGCCGCCTCCCTGCGAGGATGACCATGATGCATCACCTTCGGCCCGATGCCGTGGCTTCCCCCGGCTTTCACCAAGGTAGCGGCTTGGACTTCATCCAGTGGACCTTTTCTCTTGGAATCATAAATTGATATTAGCGGTTGATTAGAGTGAAGAAAAAGAAAGTAACAATGGAAGCGGCGGTGGAAAGCTGCATTTAAAGCCGCAAAGAGCTCATTATTCATGTCATCATGATCTAGTTATGGATGCAAAACACACATTTCAGTGGACAAGCTAGGGTCATAAATATTTTACTAACTTAACGAAGCCATGATATTCTATTTCTGTTAATTTATGTAAGCCTTTGATAATCTTAAATATGCATTTTTAATGTGGTAACTTTCTTCAATTAATCTCAGCTTTGAACAGTAAAAGTGTCACTCTTGTTGAGCGTGTTAACTGATGACTGATCATTCAGGAGTTTCTCTTTTCTTTGAATCCCTTGGGATTCAGTCTGGGAATGGAGCCATACAATCACCAAGACAACCCAATAATGTGGCGTGGAATTTCCTAACAAGAGTAGAGTCGAATCCAGACACACACACACACACACACACACACACACACACGCACGGGGATGCACGGCACACACCCACGTGTGCAACATCCAAACACAGCTCATACCTGACAATAATATACACACTGAGAATTTATGACTGTAGAGAGTCCGTCATTAAAGCATACTTGCGCCAAACAACAGTGGCAATCCCACAATGACGTTGTCCTGGCACGCACACAATAACGCACGCACAATCACAACAGTTGGGTCCAGTCCAGATGGTTGCCAGGCAGCAGTTCAATGCATAGTCTAGAGTGTGTAGAGGAAGGAAGTGCCACTTTGCGAAGTGCAACGGGCATCCGGATCGTTCCCAGACGGTGTGTGTGTGTGTGTGCGTGTGTGGAACCTGCCGTTTCAAACTACACCTGACAAACACACACCCACCGCTTTGTAAACAGTGCAGGGATAAGGAATGTGCAATAAAAAGACCCACGTGGTTTCCTCCAGGGTTCCTTAATAAATGTGGACAATCAGTTGCATATTGGCTTTAAAAAAAAACACAGGCTCTCATTAGAATCAGGGCCTTGGTATAGGTTTAATACAAACATACAGCTTTGAAAGATGAAAGGATATTAAAAAGCACTTGTGGAATTATTCCTCTGCCTTCTAAGGTCATATTTCAGATCAATCTTTCAGCCATTGTTCTTACCTGATTTGATCAAATGGGATCAAACTTTTTAAGAGCCACAGCTCACCCTGAACTGCTTAGCAGACATTCAATCAGTTGCTCCTCTCTCCTTGTATTATTCTCTCCCAAGCAGAGAGATCCTCTCTCCTCCTCAGGTGAAAATAGACTCAATGCCCCACGACAGGCTTTCAAATCAAAGCTGATAGGACATATTCAGGGTACACCGGAGCACTTTTATCTACCTTTTTTCTTTGTGCGGGGTGATAATTTGCTCGGGGGCATTTTTTGGAAAATCTCTGAATCCATGAAGTCCACGCACTCACATAGGCACCGGCGCTGAATTCTAAACACTCTATTTTCTCGCAGTGTGTTCAAGTCAAGTGAAGGAAGGACCCCCGATCTCAACAAAGCCGGCCGAGGTTAAGAGCAGTCAAAATTACGGTGTCCACCCTGCAAGAAGAAGTGTTCAATCTCTTTTCAGTGGAGATGAAAAGAAACCGTGCAGGGAATCATTTTTGTTGTAAGGGAACTCATCACTGCAAGCATACTGGGAACTACTCCATTGTGGGTCACAGAGCCCAGTACGTGAGCTCCTCCTTGACTGACAAACAGTTCCATCTCACACAGAGCATCCTGCCAGCATTTCAGCAGCGAGGTAAGGCCAAAATAAAGAGGAGAAAAGACTGATCAGTGGTCTTACGGAGGAAAACATAAGCAGGGCTCCTCAAAAAAAATGTACTCTGCAGCTTAAAGTGTAATTCCGGCGCAATATCATCCTATGGTCTTTTTTGGCAATTACCAAAAAATCAAATAAGCCATCCAGACAGTTTTTTTCGTGTATGGACTATTAACGGAGAAACCCCAGTGAGACGCTAACAATCGCTAACAGCCAGACGTGGCTAATACTGATTAGCTCGGGGTAGTGCGGTGAAGACATTAAAAAAACAGCTTTTTTAACCACTAATACTGCTCAAAATAACACCAAACCTCTGCAGTAGCACGATAAGAGTCCTTACACATGAAATTATGCACCAACAAGGAAGTTAGTGAACCCAGAGTTTATTAAAAGAGTGATTTAAAGATTTCCTCTCATAGTAAAATCCATTCAAGGTGATTACCAAAGTCAATCCAAAAGGAAGGAGCCCATTGGTGCTTCGTTTTATTTCTCTTCTCATGCTACTGCAGAGGTTTGCTGTTATTTTGAGCAGTATTAGTGGTTTCAAAAAGCCTTTTTAATGTCTTCACCATACTGCCCTGAGCTAATCAGTGTTAGCCACGTCCGGCTGTTGGCGACTTTCCCCGATTTCTCCGTTTATCGTTCATACACGAAATGGCTTCTCCATGGCTTATGTTTGTTCGGACGGAAAAAGACCATGGGATGATTTTGTGCCGGAATTACACTTTAAGTACTACAAACCTTGATTTTAGTGTTATTAATCCTAATATGTATTATTATTATCATCCCTGTAGAAATCTTTCGGGCCAGTCACACCAGAAAAGTCTTCTACACATTGTGTGCTAGCTGGCAAGGTAACAGCTAACACGCTAGCAAACTGGGAAAATGGTAGCACAAGTCAGTAAACGCAACTCGACATGCTGCTCTCACACATGCACAGCAAACCTGAAACTACCTAGACATGACCCAGAGGAGCTGGATGTGAGAACCATAGACCTTTCCAGTCACGTCGTCAAAGTGACCTTCATTCAGCCGCGTGACCAATGGCGAGTCAATCTGTGTCAATGGCATTTGTATCATGCGGCTGGTGTGAAACAGGAAGATAACAAACATCTGAGGGTGAATACGGGGGAATTTACAGAAAGACGCCGATGACAATGTAAAGATGGCGACATTTGGGAACTTCTGTCGGTAATGGTACATTCCATTTACCTCGAGACCTGTAACTGGAAATGATGTCGCACCCGAGTTGACCACGGTCTAGTAACAAGGTTGAAAAACCATTATATTTAATAGGTTAGCCCGGTTAGCTACTGGTTAGCAATACCAGCTGCTGTATCATGCGCTTACAAACACTGTAGCAACATGCCCACAGATGAAAGCTGGACAGTAACGTGTGTACGGTTATTTAATCGGGCGCAATTATGACAGAAGTGAGAATAAACAGTGTATCCCTCTAGCTTTAACTATCGTTGACGCTGGAAGCAGCCATGTTGGATTTTGAGGTGGAGGTTCAGAGAGATCTCCGACTTCAGGAGCACAAGGACTGACGTCAAAATCGGCAGACAAATTCAAAGAAAGGCAAGAGACTCGTTTGTTGATGACCAAATTACTTGACCTTTTCCAATGTCTGTTTTCATTTCACAACTACTTTTTCTCAATTTTTATTTCATGATGCCACTTTTCATCACAAAGTCTTTATCTGTCAATCAAGACAAATATGGCAGCCAATCACATAACTGGCCATGCCCTGTCTTTCTTGATCAACACACAAAGGCTTTTGTAGATAATTAAGTACAATAAAACATCAGGAACGACATTTTGAAATAAAAACATTGGGAAAAGGACATATTGAAGTAAAAATATGAGCAGCGGTTACGCTTCATTAGCCAGTGTTTCTCAAATGGGGGTACGCGTACCCTTAGGGGTACTTTGGAGTACTGCAGGGGGTGCATGAGTCATGTAGTCATGCATGCCTTCTAGAATAATGATAGGATCATAAGTACAATAAAAAAAAATTAAAATGTAAATTTGATAAACCCCATTTCATTTTCAGCATTGTGGCAACAAACGCAATCCCGATTTGTGGTTGAAACGTAGCAGTAGCAAGTGTTTTTGCATATTCAGTGTTTTTCAAAGTTGTTTAGTAAATCAAGACGCTGATGATGCCTCTTTTTTTCTACCAAAACTATTTTTTCATGGTCAGGGGGCATCTCGAAGGGGGTACATTACCGAAAAAAAGTTTGAGAACCACTGGCCTACAGTGAACTAAGTTTTTAGAATGTATTCATTTTTTCAACATTTGGTGGTGGTTATATTATATTTTGTCCGTATTTATTCAACCGCTTGTTCGTTTATTTTTTGTATCTATTGATTTGAACATTTTACAGAAAGGTGAAAATAAAAGACGACGCTGTATTTTGTTTACGGTGCTGGATGATGGACTGGGCCTTCACATTCTCCTCATGTAGTACATTCGAGATAGAAAGACTGCCTAGGCTATGAATATTTAAAACTATAATTGAACCAATTTTTGCGTGTTTGAATTAGTGATTCAGAAGCCATAGGTTTGCAATCAATGGTGGCAGTCAGGGGACCTACGTTTGTTTTGAGGTGAAATAGCTAACTGTAATGCAGACATGATGAACAGCAGAGTGAGCTGGCGGAGAGATGGACAAAATTGACATGTTGACATGAGTGATTAAGTTACCTGTTACAGAACAGCCCCTGAGCATATATCAATATGAACTGTGGCAGGCTGAGAAGATGAATTGGACGCGAATGAATGGATGTGGAAAAAAAAGAATAGCAAGCAGCTGTACTTATCACGCAAGCAAAGTAGAGTCTATGTAGAAACCAAAGGAGCATTTTATGGAGAAACCATTTTCTGTGTGTAATATCAGTATTTTGATACATGGCATTATATTGGAAAAGGGCCGGTGTAATTCACTTCCCGGGCCCCTGAAATGCTCAAGAGACCAATCTTCTCATATATTGAAATTGGATGTATTTCCACTGTTACCATCTGAATCATTTTCTTGTCCCACTCTTTTGGCCTATTGTTTACAGATGCGTCTCTTGTTGTGCCTGAACTCTTCCCTCTTACGGAGGCTGATGTTTGTGCTGTTTCAAGCATGAGTGCCTTAACTTACAAAGGGCAACGATGAAGAGGAATTGGAATACATTAGCACCGCAGTTTGATATGAGATAGGCGGTGGAGTCGATGTTGAAAGAGCAAGAGAATTCTGTATGAATGTGGATAAACTTTGGTACATCAAACAACGTGACAAAAGCTATATGGGAAGACAGGGCCTCCAAAGCCCATTCCCATGTGACAAAAAAACCCACTGACACCCACTAAATGGTAAATCGACTTGTACCAAGCGCATTGTTTCTGACTACTCAAGGTGATATTTCATTATCATTGCAACATTCACCCATTCACACACACTCAGTGCGTTTAGATGCAGTTTAAAACACTGATTTATTTGGGTTAAGGGCATACTCTGGTTTCTCAAACAACATGTAAAAGTACCCTGGGTAAAAGTTTTCATACCGAGATAACTACTTCAGAAATCGGAGCATTCATGCATGTAAATATCTTACCCAGAGTAATATAGGGTTTTCGGTCCACGCATGCGCCAGGGGATATAACTCCCCACTCCGCGGCAGTGGTTTCTGAACCTGAAAATGAATAAACCAGGAAGAACAACGTGAAACAAACGACAAGAGAGCTCCACCTTTAAACCGAGGGCGGAGTTTTCATGGCAAGTAACATCGCAACAAAGAAGACCCATTTCTGTCGTAATTCCGTCAATAAAATTGGCCATTCCCCCCGCTTGTGATTTTGAGAAAGTTGAACCAGAAAAAAAATGCGGTATTCTGACCAGCTGTATGTTGGCGGAGCCGGCTCTATGCTAGGATGCATGTCACTTCCCTTGCTAACTTCTACAACTCTTTGCCATCTCAGCCACAAATTCCATCCATCTCCGTGCATGCGGATATCATTCCAAATTAGTCTGCGCCAGTGACAAGCAAAAAAAAACCCAAGTAACCACCCTGAAATTGTCACTGGCCTTCATGCAGATTTCTGTTGTTTACTAACCCTGTTTTCTGATGTGTTAGTGATTTCGAACATGACATACTATGGATGTGTAAAGAGAACTGGATACAGTATTCGATGCGGAGCCCTGTCAATTCCTGTGAAAGCTGCTCAGTGACGCGTGTAGCCAAAAAAGTTCAACTGCCTCTATTACCTGGATGATAGGTACTGCTTCCACACTTTGAGCCCATAGAGCAGGCGCACTACAGACTGGTTACCCCCGAATGGGGATTCAATTACTTAATTACTTCTAGACTTTCCCACATTGGACCAAACTGATCATTTTCCGACAATAACAAGTCCTTTTTCATGAGCTTTGATGTAAAAAATGTATCAACCCATGTCAAATTGGCTTCAAAGCCCGGCACACTTCCTGGGGTTACACCTTAAAAAAAAACAGATTGGCATACTTCTCATAGTGCCTGTTTTTGTAGGTTTTCATGCTTTGTCTGTATTCATTTTGGTACAAACAAAGTCACCTAAATGAACACGATGATAACCCAAGGGCCTCACCGTCGTGATGGGAATTGTCACCATGTGGGGCGGCACACTTCAGGAATGACCTTTTGCATCTCTGCTAGGACAGCAGGTGGGGGGGTGAAGGGGGTCTAGCACCACCAACCAGTCAACTGTGAAAACAAAACTTTATCTTGACTCTGTGGGGAGGCTGTGAGATAGGGGACTACAAGGCTTTTGAGGGCGGAAACTATTCTTTGGGGCTGATTATTGGCCTGAGGGTTGCGGGGCAAGGTTGAAGATAGGGGGGTTGCTGGCCGGGGGTCGAATCTCAAATCTCTGCATTGAAATGCTGATGAAAGAGAGGACATTCAGCCGTAATTGCTCTTTTGCTGCAACTCCGGGTGACACACCTCCGAGCTGAATACCAAGAAAACAAACCGTGAACGCTGATGTGCTGCAGCTGCCACCTTTTTTCTCCGTGCATGGAGAGGCAGGAGGGATGGTGAGATTAACGAACAAAATCTACTATAATGTGTGACAATAAAGTAAAACGAGGCCGTGCATATGACTTTCCAGTTTTTCTCCATCTGTTGCCAGTCGAGTTGATAAAACATAATCCGCAGTTTCCTCTGAATATGATATGAGAGCTTACAATTTGGAACGCATCATTTGGATCATTTAGGATTTGGATCAGGTTCACATTTGAAGAGGGTATTTGAACCAGAACCTTAAGAGACACTGCTGGGCACAGCTCTTGCCAAATAGGGCATTTATAAAAGGTTGGCACAGGCCCTACATAGTGAAGGCTGGCAAAGGCACGATGCCCACATCATAGTGCCAACCAAGGGTTTTGTTTGGCATGTGTCTCTGTAGTATGGCTTGTCTCCTCCAGACAACTGGCCCAAACACAACTTAGCATTAGGTTACAGAAGCATTACAAACTAAAAGTGATTCATTAAATAGCTCTCAAGAATGAGAATCAATTAAAAACCTACTGAAAAGGTGCAGAATACTGTGGACGTATTCCATATGCCCCCTTTATCCTCGGCTGTCTGTCTGGATTGGATTTTAATGAGAAAAATCGAGGAGGAATCGCAGCCTTTATCATGTGAATTCACCAAACAAAAGTGTCTCTAATATATTGTTTATCAGGAGGAAAACTGAATTAAAGACACACTATCTGTGACAGTGTCTTTACCATGAACCTTCTCACTCAAAGATTCGACTGAATGCCTCTTTTTTTTGATATCCCTCGTTTGATAGCAGCAGGCACCACATACGCAACCCTCACCGAGGCTGTTACAATGAAAAAGGCTCTGGGAACACAGTCAGGGACAACAGCAATGTTTAATTTCAGGCACAGAGGAGAGCCATTTCTGTCCTGAACCTGTACAAATCAAGACAGTGGGGGTAAAGAAGGACAAAATATGGCTAAAGTCATTTATTCTGCCTCATTTGAACCTGCAAGGGAGACCTATTTTAAGAGAAAATAAAAAAAGGAGGGAGGAGGTGCTGAAAACAATGCATTTTAAAAGAGGCTCTTCCCCCAGTGTTCCTTTATCTGTCAGTCAACCCCAGCAACGTAAACACATATTAAGAGGGAAGACAGAGGGGTTTCCATAGCCACAGCTTTAAATGGCACTGTCGTGCTGTACACAGTGCCCCCTCCTCTTTGCAACGCTGTTTATTTGCTGTTGTGTTGGAAGAATTCAGGTTGTGCAGAAAGCGCTGATATTGAGGCACCGAGGAGGCTCGGCTTGCGCTGTTTCCACTGCGAGAGAAAGAGGAGAGAGACAGAAGAGGGCCCAGCAGAAGGAGAGAAAAAAAAACACACACATACAAGGCCGGTTATGCAGAAACACAGATTTAATGTAAGGCTTGGCTCTCTGTTATAAGCAGCGGAGAGAGGAAAAAGCTGGTGTGGACTGGCAGGAAGAGGGAGACGGAGAGTAGAGGAGGAGGAAGCAGAGTCCCGTCGAGCGGCCCGAGGGACGCCTGTCAGCCTGCAGATGGAGGGATTCGGTCCAGTAGAAATCAGTGGCCCTGGGCTGACTGGACCCTCTCTTTGGGAGACACTCCGCACAGAGGGCGGTACCCCTATTGAAGCAGCTCCTGCCCCCCTCTTTGGATAAACACTGCTATAATACACTGAATTAACAACACGAGCCCTGGGGAAATCAGGTCCCCCTACGATAAATTGGCAACCCCCCCGCCCCCATACCCTCACCCACCACCCAACACCCACCAACCGTGATTTTTATGGTTTCAAGCTCAATAACACATTTAATATTAAATCATGTTTACTGGAATCACATGCATGTCCTTGTCTTGGCTGTGTAACCGTTGGGTTGTGATTTCAAACGTGCCATTCCTTTCATTTCGGGTGAACCCACTACATTACATGATATTTCATAAGCAGTTATTGATAGTAGCTGTGGGCTACAGAACGCAGCACGGCCCTTGGGTTTTGAATCTGAGGTTTCAAATCCACGTAAAAAAATAGTTCAAATACTTCACTTGTGGTGTGCTCGGTTCCTCAGCTGTGCGTCTCCCTCGGAGGTCTTTACTCACAATACATAAAACATCAAGCACGTGAGCAAGAAATAATGTTCATCAACACAATGTGCGGCGTCAAAAGGGGACGTGACTGTTGCCGAGCCACATAAAAGAACCCTCCAAACCCTCTGATTCTGTTTGTTCTGTCGTCTCTGCTGGAGACCAGGTAGGAACTCCTTCACTGTGGCTTCTCACCCGCCGCTTAATCTCACCCACAATCACATTCAGTGACAGGCGCACAAAGCCGTCCGGCGAGCCCAACAAGGCTCTGCTATTATGTAACCACTGACAGCTGGGCTTTCAAGGGATGGGTGAACCCCCATCCGTGTGGCAGCACTTTGTGTCAACTAGACGTGGCAGTCAAGAAAGGGCCCGGGTAGAGAAAGGGTATTATCAGGCCAGGCGGAGGCATACAGCCCCAGTAGTGATGGAGTCCAAATCAAAACACTAACATTACCTCCAGATCCTTTATCAGATGTCACGTAACAAGCTGGAACTGTGTGACACACACATCAGTCTGCGATCTGCAGGACAATATAAACAGAAATACATATATTTTCTTGGCATCAGAATCATCTCAGGGGTAACAGAAATGACGGCTCTCTACAATGCAGAAACATGAGAGGACCGGATCCCCCTTTAAGTGCACCCAACAATGTTCTTGGTTGCATTTCAACCAATTGCACTTCAATGCAGATTCCTGTGTGTTTAAAAAAGAAAAAAAAAAAAGTGGGAACGGGCACATGTGTGCACGGGTCTCCTCGCTCCAAAGGGGGTGATTTCTACCCACGGTTTTTCTCAATGTGTCATTTCTTTGAAACGGTGGCACATGACACTGAACACCCCAATGTTTAATTAAACTGTGCATCGCTTCCCTTTAGGACGACATCTCCGACGGGTCTTTGATTCTCCGAACAAACAGCGGAGCCAAAGAACCCAGAGTAGCAGGGGAATAATCGACAGACGGCGTGTTGATTTTGCCACCCTTTCCAAATAATTCCCTGTTGTTCCAGAGAAGAATCACTGTCAGTGGCGGCATTCCAGGGCAGGCAGGAGAGATTGTACAGGACGAGGGCCGCCGTCTAGATACGGTAGATCTAAACATGTCTGTGGTCACACAGACCTGGCCTTCAACATGCTATTTAGCCCAACTGGCTCTGGGTTTGTTATAATCAGGCCCGCCTGAACAGCTCGGCACGCACATAAACTTGTTTAGACCATGCAAAATTAATGACATAACACTTCTGTTTATAAAATCCTTGAAAGTAGACTGCGGTAACAGTATAATGGAGCACAAATGATAAAAAGTGAGAAGATTGAAACTCACAAATTACAAGTAAGTAATAAAAACCATTAAAACTAAGTTATTTAAAATAAATAATATGGGGTATTTTGTCATTAGGAAAAACTACATATCAAAATTCAAGGACCATATCAATGTTTTTGCAAGACTTAATTCATTTCTTCTGCACAAAATTAAGTGCACTACAACATCTGCCTTTTTTCGAAAGCAAGTTGACGGGGTACCACATGAATTTAGAAAAAGTAGGTTATCTTTATTAAGATGAACTACCAAGTAGATGTGTGATTACTGTTCACCTCGTCATATGTGTTTAGAATACGGTTACATATTTTTAATAAGAAACTAGCCTTAAAGTTTACAGGCTGCAAGGAGGCTAACGCCGTGCTAACTTTTTCACAACAGAAACAACATGTCTGCCCTGGTGCAGAGGCACGGTTGGTTCAGACCTGACAAACCTCACCAGTTTCTTTCCTCTGGGACATTTAGTGGACTGCTGACTGACCTTGGGGCTATTCTCGACACAGGGGACGTCCCAGTGTACTGACCACCAGTATAACCAGTTCAATTCTGTGCATGGAGCCGGTGTCTGGGCTCCCACAGTTGAGCCAGAGATTGTCAAGTCTAGATAGAGGTCATAGTACAGCAACCGCTCCCTCCAGTACACAGGCACTTCATTAGCACACACATGCTAAAAAATGTCAAAATGTAGTGGAATACGAACTATTTTACAGTCCCAATTTGGTATAACGTTTTTTTAGACACAGTATAACGCTATTATACTCTTCTCTTGTATTTTTCCACTTTTAAAACGTGTTTTTGCTTCAGATTAAAATCAAACTCCAGTCCGGGTTTTCCACGAAGCCGGAGCCTCAATTTACTGTGTGTGCTTTCAGCGCCGCAGCACACACTGGCAACCTTAAGGATCCCTCCGAGGTTCACTTGTGTGTGCGTGTATGTGACTCTTGTTTTACAGCACGAAACGACACGTAACGCAACAAGTAGCGTCGCGCAAAACATACGATAATAATTCATTTTGATTGTCTTTTCACGGGTTGGTTAATATAACGCGTTTCAACGTGCGTATGCCAGGTTTGGGTAACTTGGCGCACTATTTCGCCCCAGCTGTCCTGTCTTTCTAACGCATACAATACATTCCTGTGTTGTTCCGCGGTGTGACAAGGCCCTGCCTGCCTGCTGTTCCTGTAAACTCCCGCCTTGACTCAATGAGCGAGAGAGGCAGAGAGACACAGAGACAGAAGCGGGAGAGAGAGAGAGTGGAAAAGCCCTATAAACCGAGCAGGCCCACAGCACAGGACCCACACTGGAGTTCATGTTGAATTTTAGAGCACACATCGAGTTTGCTGGGTATAATGAACACGGTAATCACATTATAAAAGAATGATTCACATATCAGAGTGGAGAAATATCAATTTGCTCAGCAACAATACATAATGAATTACTCATTGTCCACTATATTAAGTGCTAACAGACAACAAATGAGTTCCTACTGCTTATGGAGCACGCTGAAATACAATTTCCCTTTATTAACATGGATATGTAACCTTCCATGGCTGTATGAGGATAAGATCTATTGTGATATAGTCGAAAACAAATCAAATATTATTTTAATTCCCATTTTTACAAAGCCAATATTTCCCTCAACTGATGTTTAAACGTAAACTGCCACAGCTAGGTGTTAAACTCATTTAATTTCTGACTATTTTGATCAGTTTTGGTAAATAAATATAGCAGGATGGCTATCTAAAATAAGGACCCCCAATAAAAAGCCACTCCATGATATTCCTCTCATATTCTGGTAGGGCCTTTAAAGTACATCTGTGCCACTGAAATGTGAGTCTGTAGTGCCTTTGTCTTATATTTGATCACCTTTGTCACTAAAATATCCCCATAGCACCGGGTTTATAGCTAGTTTAGCTGCTATTGTATAAGAATTTGTTTTTGTCTTACTACTGTGTGTGTGAGCTAACCAAGAGAAGCATCTCCTTATCAACTGTGCATCTTAACCATCAATTCATTTCTGACCAGGTTGTGAGTAGCGCGATGTGGTTGTATGATGACTGATACTTTCGCAGTTCGATCGCATGCGAAACCAGATTCCACTGCCCCTAAGTGACAGTTTATGGTCTTTGATTTGGTTTGGCTGGAGATTGCCAGGCAACAAAACTACCCTGAGTCCTGAATGAAACAGCCATCTGTTCCATAGCCCGGTAAAACTGAATTCATTTGACACAGGGGCTAATCCTGGAATTCAGCTGTAGATTGATTTTTTTTTGGACTGGAATGACAAAGTAAAAAGTAGGTTACATCAAAAAGCACAGGGACCATGGTGGGATTCAGTGTGAATGCAGTGCCGACAGTGTGCTTGGTCACGTCTTCGTTGACTTCGACAAAGGCGGGATGCATGCAACTTTGAGATGACAAATGAAAAACAAAGGAGACGCTATTGTTTGCGCTGTAAAGCAGGTCATAGCATATAATCCCCTTGTCTGGGCTGTTACACATTGAATGCTGGCCACAAGGCTGTAGTGAAGGCCAACTTAATCGAGTCCAAGACCGGCAGCAGTCGAGTCCGAGCCGGGACCAAGTCTAAAGACAGATGAGAAGTCAAAGACCGAGTCTAGAGCAAATCGAATCCTGTTCAAGACCATAATAGACAATAGTTTTAGTTCTGTACAACTGATCCTGAATCAGCAGCCTAGAACAACTCTACCAGATGGTCCAACAAAGTAAGAGACCAAGACAAGTGCAAGACTTCAAAAGAGTGGCGACCGGAACTGAGACCAAGACTGGACTCAAGTACGACAACCCTGGGGGTCATCCCTATGTTCCCCGGGTTCTATGTTCACAATGTTCCCAGACGCTGGTCGCTGATTTAATTCAGCATTTTGTAAGGGTTATCGGTTACGGTTAGGGGCAGGGTCAGGGGGTAGTGTTATGGTCTACAAAGACCTATTTGCCATTGAATTTAACAGTGATTGTGGAAAAGCTGGGAACATAGGAATTTTTCTTTTTAAAAGCGGGGAACATTGGATATGTTTTTTAAGAAGGGAGTCACATACAAAGCGGGGAACATCGGACGCATTTTTAAAAAAAGGGGGTCCGACGTTCCCTGGTCACATACAAAGCAGGGAACATCGGACCCGGGGAATATAGGTATGCTCCCTAACCCTGGCTGGCAATTCCTTGCTTTTCAAAACCAGACCACCCTCTGGAACCGAGTTGGATTACAACTCACTTAAAGGAATCAAAGCTCCCAGTTGATTCAGGTGAGCGGACTTCAGCCAGCTCCAGTGGCCTTTCCCCCTGCAGATTACCCCACTGCCCTTGACCCACAACACACTGAGGGCAAAGCCCTTTTGCTCAGACGACAACCTCTCCTCCTAGTGTCCCCCAGCTTTATCCGTCCTGCTTCATGCCTGTTAAACCTATATGGATTGTTTTACCCTCAGATCCACGGGGACAACACAATACCCATTGAGAGGGAGAGGTCAGAGGCTCGCCACTGCGACCCTTTGTATGGAGCGGTGCTTGTATCCCATTCTCCACCCCGGCTCAAATCATGTAGCCGAGCGCAAGACACACTTCTGGGCTCACACTAAATCAGCTTCATAAAGGGTGCGACGACAATGGAAACAGAGCTGATCATCTGGCTGCTGTTGTTTCCCTTCCCACACAGTTGTTGGGTTAACTCAGAGGGATCACCCTCCCTCCTATCATGATATCAAACCAATGGTGAGGGAGCAGGGCTGACACTGGCAAATCTACTAATGCTGTGTCACACACACTTCCAGGCTATCTCTTTGTCACAGCTGGTGAAAGTGTCTGATAACCTACATGCTCTCTTTCATCTCAGATGTTGTCTAGTGCTCACGCAGGTCAGAGGGCGTAGCAGCGGCAGCAGCAGTCGGGTGATTATGACACCTTTGGTTTACTTGCAAAGTTAATAACAAGGACTTAGTCACTGTCTTTCTCACGGGCTGGTAACTGTGAGCATCTCAAGAGCTGTTGTTTTCAGGTGGAAACACCAGCGGAGGTAGGTTTGATTTTCTTTCACTCTTCCCAATACGATCACTTTGAGGGAAAATATAATTGGCAAAGAAGGTCAGGAGGAAAGGGCCAGCTGCTAGTTTCAGTGCTGGGATACAGCAATAAGCTTCATTTGAAAAGTATATTTACCCGAGTTTTTCTTGATTTGGAAACAGCTTTGACAGCAAAACAGTCGAGTGTCTGTCTCAATCAGAGAAATGATGATGGTCCACAGGAGTGAACAGAACAAACAGCTCCCTCTTTCATGCCAGTAATTAAAGCAGCAGTGGGTGGAAGAGTGTGGGAAAGAAGCGGAGGGCTGGGTCAGGATTGCCACCTAGTGGCGTGACAACCGTAATGCAGGGTGAGACATGCAAAGAGCTTTCATGGCTTTTTTTTTCTCTGTAGTTAAGAGCATGCACTGACTAATGTGCAATGATATTGTGCACCGTTGAGACCGAACTCCCAGTCACCTTTCCTGAACCCGGCACTCGCACTTCACTCGTATGCGAAAGCACCGACTGGCAGCATCTCCAGGATCTCTCATCTCCTTACACTATGAATGGCAAAAATAATTGAATAGGGTGACCCACACTTGGCAGCTGAAGTGGAGGATGGATTCTGATCCCTGCAATAAGTAGGGCTCAATAAGAGCTGCAGGAAGCCCCGGCTCGGCTCCAGCAGGAGAATGACTGGGTCAGATTAAGGTTGAGGAGTTTAATTATGAACAAGGAAATGAAGTTCTCCAAATCTCTTGCTCATGGGATAATTTTAGCTGAGAGACGGCGGCGGGTGTCTCGGGGTCCGTCTTCTCTCTGTGTGCGCGCTGCAGCCGAAGCATCTTCTGCCACTTCACAATCAGAAGCCTCCTGAGGGATAAGGGGAGGGCGGGTGGGAAGGTGGTGGTGATTGGGGGGTTGGGGGGGGGGGGGGGCGTAGAAGAAGGAGACAGGGATGAAGTGCCACTTAGGATATTGCTTCAAGGACTGCTCTTCTTGTTAAACTCATTGCTGTGGGCATAAATATAGCCAGGCGTCAGATGATTTATTGACACGCGCTCCCTCTCCTGCTTCTTCCTGCCTAACAAGCCTGTGGACAAATGAATTGTCGAACTGGAGGAATTTTGCCTTGATTTACACTCTGTTCCCAGTGCCTGTGGGAAATGGTAAGGGAAGGGGCTGAGTGTGTAAGTACTTGTGTGTGTGTGTGTGTGTGTGTGTGTGTGTGTGTGTGTGTGTGTGTGTGTGTGTGTGTGTGTGTGTGTGTGTGTGTGTGTGTGTGTGTGTGTGTGTGTGTGTGTGTGTGTGTGTGTGTGTGTGAGTGAGAAAGACAGAGGCAGATAGATGGAAGTTAGAGTGTACAGATATTTTTTTCACCATAAGCTTTCTTAAACTACTAAGTGTTATTTTTAATACTTTATATCCTTGTTTTTTTTGGGTGTTAAAGGAGAACTGCACCAACTTTACACATAAAGCTCAGTTTAAGTTGTTTGGACGAGTGCTACTCAATTGTATATGTCTTCTGTGACTCTGGACCATCTTTGTCAAGTCAGGAAAAGTGTCTTCAGGGTGATCTCAACTTCGGCTTAAAGACATATTTATACATATTCGTAACAGAAAGCTCATGCCACACAGTGCAGTTGGAAAGATGTCGACATATACCAGGCAGGAAGTGTCTTGTGGGTCCCCCAACTTTTCAGTTTTGTCTTCATTAGTCGACTAAAACGATTCCTTAAAGCTGCACTGATCAACATTTTTATAGTCACAATGGATCAAATCACTACGTTTAACATGAATGATGTCATTCATAGAGACAAACCCACAGAGAATTATCGTCCACCTTTGCAGTTCCCTTAAGCGTTAGGAAGCGTTTTTGCATCTTTTAGAATATTGTTTCGGTTTACAGCTGCTCAGTGGTGCATGAAGCCAAAAAAGTTCAACCTCCGCATCATAGAATCCCTTGATGATGGGCACTGCTTCTGCACTGTCGAGCCCATAGATGGTGCACCAGAGACTTCCGCTGTTCGAGCTGGCTATTTCCGATTTGGCGGATTCAATAATTCAATCGTGCAACTCTTCTAGACTTTTGAAACGTTATCGGACCGAAGGGATCGAATTCTGATATTAACATCGTCATTTTGCGGGGGTTGTGATGCTCGAAAAAACTTTAAGTTTGGATTTACTTTGTCTTTTTCAGCATGTAAGGCAGTGGGAGAAAGTATTTTTGGGTCCCATGGTTTCATGTGACCGACATTGAAGTTGCAATTCCACCGTTTGGCCATTACGTCAAATTATCTTGAAGTCCGGTGCATTTAAGCTGCAGCGTGTCCTCTTCAATGTTGCTCTACATTATTTCTAGTAGCCTAGAATAGACAAACCAATCACTGGCTGTAGAGAGGACCTTTCACGTTTTTACTCTACCTGAATGCCACGGTAGGATCTACTATCTACTCTGGAAAGGGAGCTGTATTCAGTAGGTTGCAATCTGCAGCATCAAAGCTAGATGTCACTGAATCCATCATGGTCCTGGGTCAGATCCCATAAATAGTGTTAAAAGTTAGCTGATTTGTGATTTGTTAACAAATGAAACCATGACAGGCAGAGGAACAGTTTTTACCAGGGGACTGTTACTTCTTCTCACCATGAGGGAGATACATAGCCTCACGAGTCCATCCTGATCTCTGTGTTCCATTGTATTTTACTCTCAGATCAGTCTGGTAACGTGCAGCGGAGAAAAGAAGAAGTTTGCCAAGCGACCGAACCAATCAGCGTTGGTTTTGAGGCAGATTTAAGTGTGACGCAACAAGAATCAACTGTTCAGTGTAAACAACATGGCCGCTTCCATGGATGAGATGAGCGCAGCTATGGAGCAAGCCGCTCGCTAACACCTTTTTCTCTTGGATTCTTCTGTTGGAATATGGACCAGGCACCTGAAATTGTGTCTTTTATCCGTAAATTTGCCTTATAATATCCTTTACGACAACGCTTTGTTAGTATCTGATAGGCTCCGTTGATCTGATTGGTTGATTTGGCCCATATGTTGGTTATAGACAGATGGTTTATCCAATCAGCAACCAGTATTTTCGCCCCTTCCCAAAAGATCTCCAAAGGAGAGTTCCCAGATGGATATGCTGAGCAAATGAGAATCAATCCATCTCGCGGAGTCAGGTTAGGAGATACATATAGCTGTTAGAAATAGTGATATCTCTGAATTGGAAATCATAGCTCGGAAGCTTTTTTTCACCACAAGATGGTTCATAGCTAAAGTCTGACGATGCCCAAGGTATGCCAGATGCAGTTGTTAGACAATGCATTATCACAGATAAAGTTATTGTAAATGTTCTCAAAAACAGAAGTGAGAAAAACAGATCATTTATAAGCTTACAGACAAAATGCAGAAATTAATCAAGACTTAAAGCAACTCATTCAAGTACATCACGAGTCCCTCTTTTATCTATGTTTGCATTGTTTTTGTGAGGTAAGGTGAAACAAAGAGAGGTCTGTAAGAGAAGAGGCTAATCTTGAGCAAATATTGGGGAACTGCACTGAAAAGTCCTCTTCAGAACTTCCTCAAATGTCTCCCTCTCCAGTGATGAAACTCAGGCGGCAGACAACACGTACTAAACCAAGGCACGGACAGAAGAAGAGAAATGATTCCTTTGCCACAACACTGTGCTTCACCAGCTGATGATAATAATTGCACATCTTATAAGCCGTCAGCACCATGTGCTCATATGTAATTTCTTTGTCTCTCTTTCTCCTCCCTCCCTCTCTCCCCGTCTCCCTCCCTGTTTCCTTCATCCTCGCAGTGTCACTCCCCAGTGCGGGTTGGACGGTGACACATTAGGACTGATTTGCTCTGACAATGAGCTTCTCGCACTAATTTACTCATTTATGCTAATATGATTGACATTTCATTGCAGCACACTCCCCTCCCCTGCCACTGATAGGGCTGGTCGAGGCAGCCAGTAATCACTGACAGGTCCATTAAAGGGAGATTGCATGCAATTATCTCGCTAATTCAGAGGGTTCTTTTAATTTGGCAGCATAAAATTGTCAATCTTGCAAGTGTAATCGGCCTCATTCCCATTTGAGGCCAGGACTAAAAATAAATAAGAGCAGGCTATGTTTCTCTTTACTGTGGTCTAAAGACAAAAGAGATGCAGAGGCAGCAGATGAAAAGGATAGAGACCCTCATCTGTGGACGATCCAGGAAATTCATATTGTTTTTTATTGTCACATTCCTTTCTTGAGGTAAACGCTTGCATTTATTTCATGTTGCATTGTATATTCATAGACACGTCCATATGCAGGAAATCACCCTTATGTAATAGGATAAAAGGACACAAAGGTCCCATATCATGCTCATTTTCAGGTTCATATTTGTATTTTGGTTTTCTAATACAACATGTTTACATGCTTTAATGTTCAAAAAACACATTATTTTCCTCATACACTCTGTCTGAATATCCCTGGATTCACCCTCTGTCTAACGGCTCTGTAGCAACACTTTCTGTCTATATATAGTATAGTTGTGACATCACACAGTTTCTGAATACAGACTGTGTGCATTTCTCTGTGGCATGAGCGTGTTGATACTTTCACAGTATTTATACAGAACCTAGACCTTTATCATAAAAGCCAACATGGACATTTCACTTTAATCATCACTAAGGGAAACTGGGACGTCGCAGGGTACCGGAAAGAAAAGAAGAGTAATAATGAGTTCAGATCTAATGGAGTTTGAAATTATATAGCCAAAAGTATGTGGACACCTGAACATTACACCCTCCGCATGAATGTGCTGCTTTAACAGCCTACTTTTATCTAAAAGATAAAAAGTAAAATCCTCAACTCCTTACATGTTAGAGAGTTGTACAGAGATAGAGATGAGCACTCACCGCCTGAGACATGTTCTGGAGATTAACAAATGCAATATAAACTTTTTTGAAAAATTAAAAATGACATGTTTCAAAATAATATATCACTGAGATGAGAATGTTTACATTCTTTTAAAAGTATGAAGAGTAAAGCTGCTGTAGGGCAAATCCCTGTCTTTGATTTGCTGTTCCTGCTTTGGGCGTATACGTATGTGATTAATCATGTGATCACTGGAAAGTTTTATATCTCTGTAAGTAGCAGAAGGTCTGGATAAATGTGTCTCAATTAAGTGGAAATCCTTAGATAGCTGTTTTTTTCACATGACATTCTTTTCGCCCAAGGCTATACAGTTCACACTGCACTTCTACCAGCGCTGTTGTGTCTGTTGGAATATCTTTATTTAACCCTGTAAAACACTGGCAATTTTTAGCCCCATGTTAAGTTCATTCCAGGTGATAACTAAGCCCCCACCACAGCGACTTCCTGGTTGATCCAATCAGGAAGTGCCAAAAATTGCAGTTCTCTGAGTGTCCACTAGGGGCAGGTTTCATCATAGAGCAGTTTCTCATTGACCCCCATGTTAAACAGGCCGTTTTCACAGCATCATTAAACCTGTTTAAGGCCTGGTATAAAAAACATTCTAGTCTGTATGTTCAGGTCATATCTCCACGACAACACTTAGGGGGGCGAATTTGTTTTGTACCAGATTAGTTTTTATTTTATTGGAGGTTAAAGTTTTTTGAATAATTAGGGGCGCAGACTCTTGAGTGACAGCTAGCCTCTGGCCCTCACTTCTCGTCAGCCAGATGGAGGTCACATCAATGTCCTTTTTTGGTATTTTTTGGTTTCGACTGGTATGCTACATCCATTTTTTTATGCAGTCCATGGTTGGAACATGTTTATTTATCCTTGTTTCACACTGGCAACGTTTAGCCCCATGTTAAGTTCATTCCAGGCGATTACCCTGTAAACTAAGGGCCAGCAAGCCTTAGGCTAAAGTCAGGGTTGGCTCACTTGGAATGTGCCAGGATTGTTCCAGTGTGAAAAGCCCTAAAGATTTCTCTTGATTGAACCAAACCTTTACAAGCCTCAGATTGAAAGTAAAGTATGTAATTAATGAATTTGTGTCCATATTCTTTTGTCCATATAGAAAGTATAGTCATGTCAACACAAAATATGTTGAATAGAATGGCTGAATACAAAATATGAGACAAAGCATTATGAGAGCATTATGTCAGCATTATGGGGCGAAGACATAGGATCAAAAACATGCAAATAAGGGGAAACAGGACATAGTGCGGGAGGAATTAAATGGGAAAATGCTTTCAATGTGTCATAATGTCATGGATAACATTCAGAAAACACATAACGCAGCACAGGGATTCCTGTATGAAAAGTGTGTCATATTCTCATTGACAGGGAATACTGATGTGCACAGTGTCGGGGTGAGTAACCAGCTATTCACCTCATCAGTACAATCAGTCCATACATGTAAATAACACATTACATGTTTCAATGCATTTCTCACCCCTGCTTTAGAAAATTATACAGCTATAGTTTATTTCATTCCCACAGACTGTCATCCTCCCCCCTTTTCCGTGACTGTTCTCAGGACTGAAGGAGTGATTGGTCATATCCCCATAAGAGCGAGGGTCCCTGAACGCAACCACCATTCAACAGCCATCAACCGGTCCAGAGAAACACTGGAGTGGATGAGAAAGGCTGCGAGAAGTGGACTCTATGTGAATGAGAGAGCAAACCCTTGGCATTCAGTGCTTGGAAATGGCTTTTCATGCCTCACTCTCAGAGAAGCCAATTGGGCTGTAATGCGTAGCACGTCCCCTCTCTCCCTCACTGCAGGCGATTCAATTACCTCCCATGCAAATTGGCCGGGGCTTTCATTTCTAGGAGGCAACCCTGGTAACTCATAAGGCATCTCATTGGTAATCTCAGCAATTAGGGAGCTAATGCATCTGTTTGTCATGGTTTGGAGGGAGTGAAAGACACTGGTGCAAATGAAAGTGTCCAATTCAAAGAGCCGGAGAGAAGGGAAAGAGGTCCGACATGAATGCAAACTCACTTATATGAATTCCATAAATATGATGAGATGTTTCTCTGTGAAGTCCAAATCTTCAAAGCAGAGAGAGGTGTTCAGGCTGCTGCTGCTGCTGCTGCCGAATTCAAATTGCATTCTAAATGTATACATTTTCACGCGATAACGCAAAGAATGAGCGATTATACAACAATCCTATGCGTTTGCTATTCTCGTGAATCCATTCTTCTGTTACCGTTCACGTTTCAGCCCAGATTTTATTGTTTATTTAACCCCTCATGAATAAAACATCCCGCCGTCATTTGTACGGCATGCTGTTGCATTATATCAATCATTCACAAAGCCTGCGCCTGTAATTTGATTCTCGGTGTAATATTCATGGCAACAAAAGCAGGCCTGGAAAAGTGAAACTGTGGAGAAGTGCAGTTTTGTCACCTCTCTATGTGATTTGTGGCGTATTCATCATCAGTCTTACACATTGTACATTGTTCGGGGTTCATATTCAGAGAAGATTCAATTATTCTATCCAACATATGGAAGACTGGTGCACAGCCACCACAACAACAGGCTGTCCTCATTCACTGTTCTTACATATACCTATGAAAAGAGATGCACTGTAATTCATATGTAATCCACAAATTTATTACCGTAGAAATTATGTCCTGAGCATGAAGGAAATGCAGTGGCGTAGTATCAGAGCACCAAAATCTGTGTAAGGATGAAGGTTTGAGTGGTGGATGGGTCCCAAAACACAGGATTGTCCCAGGACAAGTCATTTTGTTGTGTAAACTCAACCGTCACCTTTTTGTTGACCAAACTCAAACGTCACCTTTATGTTGTCTAAAACTTAACAGTCACATGCATGTACCGGTCATTGTTTCACAGCATTAAATAGAAAGTCATATTTTGTAAGATATCATATGAATTATGCATAAGTGTGCAAAAAATATCACACAAACCTGTTAAATGTGTTGACTACAATGATACCCAACTTACGGCCCATGGACCAAATCTGGCCAGCGTAAGTGTGCCGGGTGGCCCGCCTATCTTTTTATATTTCACAATTAAAATAAATTCATTAACACTGGGATTTGTTTTTGTACTTTTTATGTTAGAGGATGTACCATACCCCTCTGACCCCCTGACAGAAGCCTGGGCTAATGGATTGACCCGCATGATTCGCATTTGCACAGCATATCCATCTGGGAACTCTCCTTTGGAGATCTTTTGGCAAGAGGTGAAAATACTGGTTGCTGATTGGATAAACCATCTGTCTATAACCAACATACGGGCCAAAAACAACCAATCAGATCAGAAGCATATGACGCGCTAACAGCATCGAGGAAAGCTCAGAAAGTGCACATCATGTTGGTAAAAGATATTTATCGTTTGTGTAACGTGAATTTACAGATAAAAGGCCCAATAACACATGCCCGGTCCATATTCCAACAGAAGGAGCCAAGAGAAGAAAGAGTTAGTGAGCGTCCTGCTTGATAGCTGCGCTCATCTCATCCATGGAAGCCGCCATGTTGTTTACACTGAACAGTCGCTTCTCGTTGCATCACAAACCCGCCTCAAAGCCAACACTGATTGGAAGTTCACTTGGCAAACTTCTCCAAATTTTCTCCACCACATGTTACCAGATCTGCGAGTAAAATCGGTGGAGCCCACGGGATCAGGATGGTCTCACAAGGCTAGCGTACACCTGGCCTCAGTTAAACATACAATATGTAACTTTCTTCCTCTATGGGTCTCTCAATAAAAACAATACCCAAAGACACAGTTTGGTGATGCTGTGAAGTAGCGTGGGATCACGGGAGTTGCCGTCAGTGCAGTCACTTTCTCCTGATTAGGATTCTTTCAGTGTTCATCGGGGTTTTCCAGATCAGGTGATTAAAACCAGTAAAAACACCAGTGAAGCAGTGTCACCTGACCTTGCTCAACTTGATTCACTGATGAATTCAGATCCAGATGATATGGGTGGCAGTAGCTCAGTCCATAGGTGAGTTGGCTGGGAACTGTATGGTCGCTGGTTCAAGTCCCTGTGTGGACCATGTGTGGATTGGTGGCTGGAGAGGTGTCAGTTCATCTCCTGGGCACTGCTGAGGTTGCTGTTGAGCAAGGCACTGAACCCCTAACTGCTCAGGGCACCGGTTACTGGCAGCCCCCTCACTCTAACAACTCTCCTTAATTGCATGTATAGACAAACGTCTGTGCATGTGTGTATTTCGGGCCTGTGTGTGTAACATGATTAATAATAAAAGTGAAAAAAATTCAATTTCCCCGTTGCAGGATAAATAAAGTAATTCTTCTTCTGATAGTCCCATGACTGAAATCTTTCATCCAGTTAAATATATAGTTGAAACCACAGCATTGACTTCTGCACAAAGGGACTACGGTGCCACTGATATATGGAAGTACACAACTTATATAACACAGTTCTCGTCATTTTTTAGACATTTTAATGCAGAAAAGTTACATATTATACATTTAACTTGAAGATAAGAATTTCAAAGAAAAGTTTAAGACTTACAGACCTTTTTTAATTGTTTTATCTGATAAATACTATTAATGTTTGTTTATAAATCTTTGCAAAAGTGGCCCCTGCACTGCTACAAAGAGCACGGTGGTAACTATTGTGGCCACCAGAGGGTGACCATGCATTATTTAAAGACTGGGTATGGGGAGGCAACAACTCCATAGGCAGACTGAAATTAGCATAATGTCACAGCAAGCAGCAGCCAGCGAAACAACATATGTTCAGACATCTTTATTGAAAACTCTCTTTAGATTTGTTCACATTTTCCTCTGGCGTTCTACACAGAGACAGCTACCCAGGCTCTAAGCAGACTTTTCCTATCCAAAGCCTTCATTTGTACAGATGTTTTCCTCTCCGTTATCTTCCTCTGTAATAAACACCAGGGGGCCATTTAGCCAGAGATCACTGCGAGGATCAATGAAAATGTCACCAAACGTTGAAAGAGTGTCAGCAGCTGTGTCTCTTAAAAGCAGCAGAGGAGTGACAGGAGAGTTAGGAGAGGCCGCGTTCACATTTATAAGGTGATCAACAAGCTGGCACATCTGAGTGGCATCATTTATCTTGCGGGGATGCTCAGCTAGAATGCAGCTTTTTGAAGTCCACTGAAGTCCAAATCTTTCAATTTGATGTAATGTTGCAGTCATACAGAAAACAGTGTGTGTTGAGCATCAAACTACATCAATAAAGTGTTGGAAAGGAAGAGATAAACAATATATATAAACTGCTTATCTAACTAAAAAGCCACTTAAGGACGAGACCAGACCAACTTATTTTTTTTCATCTTCAATGAATCTGTTTTATTTATTTTTTAAATAATTGATTCATTAAGCATGAAACTTTATTTTTGACTTTTCCTCTCAACATTAAACCCCCTGAAAACTCAATTTAAAGGTCCTGTATTTTGATCATTTTTCAGGTTCATACTTTTATTTTAGGTTAGTACTACAACATTTTTACTTGCTTTAATATTCAAAAAACACATTCTTTTTATTTTACTGTCTGTCTGAATATACCTGTATTCACCCTCTGTCTGAGGGCCCGTCCAGACGATGGCGTGTTATCCTGTAACCGCACGACTTTAGTATCGTTTTGGCCGACCATCCACACGTAGCCGGCCTGTTTTACTTTTCATGCTAAAACAGTGTTTCAAAACGATCTGTGTTTTGAGAGCCGTTGCAAAGCAAATATGGCGACATATTAGAGCGGTACCAGGCGCATTATCTATCTCCGGAGGAAGCCATGGCAAAAGGAAAGGAGCACCCACACAAGAAGGATGATAGGACTGGTTGAGGTCTTGGTTTCTTCTGTCCAGACTAAAATGTAACCCTGGAATTTTCAAAGTTAAACAGGCAGCGTTTCATAATGTCTTTGTTTTCGGGCTTGGAAACAGCGGAGTATGTGATGATGTGCGTTTTTAAAATAAATGGTAGTATTGTGGATTTAGCCTTGAATGTGATAAAGTAGTGAACATATCTATCAGAGCTGATAGGTCTTCAACTTGTACGGTTTTCCAACTCAGTCCAATTTGAATCAACATTGTCCAAATTGTTGAGAAATATTATGGCAATCAACCAATGCAACCGTGAACATGGCTTTAGACAATTGAAAATGACAGTTATAATGTATGTTTAAATCATATTCATAGTTAAATTAATATATTTGCAATATATTCAAATATTTATAGTCATCAGCCATGTAGAGGTCCCTTCAGAATCAGACAAGACTTGGATTAATAATAACAACTGATAATATATATATTATTATAAACATCATGGTAACATGAGGTATGCTGCTGGAATATATAAGTTGAAAAATAATGAATTTCATCTGAATACATAACAGTTATGTATAGATTACCAAACTATGTATAATTGTAAGTGTCATTTTTAATGGTGTGAAGGTCTTATGCCAGGGGAGTGTTTCTCCCACAGCCGCTCTGGTGACAGCCATTACCGGTCGACTGGTAAAAACGATTACAGTGCAATATATCATGCCGGGAACCCGCTACCTTTACTGTCACCTGGGATAAAACAATCTCCAAAGCAAATAAACAGGAGGCCTGCTGTGGTGATGTGAGCAGCCACTGAGCCCGCGGCCCACTCCCAGCCTCGCTGACTCCCCCTGCAACAAAAGAGCAGACGGTGATTCCGAACTGGCTCTTTTGTCGGGGTCCGCATGGGGCCCTGATTAAAACAGTTCAACTCACCGAGGGGGTCCTGTGGCCCTCCCCTTCCCTTGACAGCAGCACTACCTGCAGCCTTCCCATGGAGGGCCTCAGGAAACTGGGGAGACAGGAGTGTTTCTGCCCTGATGTTGTTCTTATCGGGGTGGAAGGACATCTGAGGCCACTGTGACACACAAATAAATCAAAGTGTAAGCTCCTCGTAGCTTTCAGGAGTTGCCTCTGCTGTGCAGGTATCAGCAGGATCCAGTTGTCCCAGCAAGCGTGCGCGTGAAACAACATGTTTGACTTTGGTTGTTTGCATGTATCCGCGCTGTTCCCGATAGGATTATTGACACGCTAAGGTTGTTGATCGTTCTCTCCGCATAGATGCATTCTGTTGTCGCTGCATTTACCTCTTGTCACCTCGGAAGTTCAAAGTGAGGCAAAGAAGGCCTGTGATGGGGCACAGCGTGGAAGTGTGAGAGAGTGTGTATCCTCTCCGGCCCTGCTTCTCAAGTGTTGATTCCAGGCACTCTCACTCCCAGTTTGTTTGATTCTTATTCATAGTTTATTTTCCTTGGCTCGACTACAGTATGTGCTGCCCACAGGAACTATTAACGCGTCCCCGTATTTTACTAAAGGATTTACCAACAGAGTCTCAAAATCAAAAGTCATCTGCAGGACAGCACTCACATAAGACAATGTTTCAATGCACTTACTTTACAGACAGAACTACACAGAGATAGAGTTTTTATTTGTCACTGTGTGTCACTGTGGTTTGTTAAGTTAAACAAACCATTTGATTTATCTTAGCCTAATGAAAAAGTTTATGTTTTGGAGATATGTGGTTTTCACAGCTATAGTTTAGATGCAAATACAGCAAATGGGGCTATTTCCATCAGCATTTCTGATAAATATAGACTGTATTCACTTTATTCATGTGTAATACACGTACAATGGGCTCATTCAAATACATAGCATAACAGTACTTTAAAGGGAACACCACCTAAATTAAGAAGAAGAAGAATCAGAATCAAAATCAACTCAATTGCTAAGTATGTAAGAGATTACATAGATTACATACCAGTAATCTGACTTTGTGCATAGCAGATACAGATACAAACAATAACAACTAAATAAAAAGAAGACATTAAAATGGTATAAATATATTTATATATAAAATATAAAATTAAAATGTGCATGTGTGCAAGTGATGGCGTTAATGTGACGCACCATGAGTTTGTGGACATTGGTTAATATAATGTGTAATGGTCAGGGGTGGGGCACTCAGGGGGCAGTGAGAGGTAGGGTGAGTGTCAATGGGGGGCCCGGGCCTTGGTGTTGAAGAGGCCAGTTGCAGAGTGGAAGAATCTGTTCTTGTGGCGTGAGGTTTTGGTCTTTACAGATCTCATTCCAGTATGTTATTTCCATGACCTAGGAATATTTTAATGTGAAATTCCTCCTCTTCCCCTCTTACCTTGCTGTCAGACACATTCACCCCGCTCCAGCCTGTACAGATCACTGTAAATATTGTATTATCTCCTCTGGCACTGGCATACAGTACACCTCATCTCTGCTAGTGTTCATTTTAAGTCAAAATCTTTATTTTCTACGCGGCACAAGGCTCTCGTTGTCAGTGTTTAATCAGGATTCAATCAGTACTGTCACTTTAGAGGAATTTCAGAAATATGAACTTCTCTCTCCTCTCCTGAATATAAGCAGGGGACGTATGCCCCTCAACATTTAGAGCATGTGAAGATGAGGACTTTTAATTTGTAGAGGAACCGCTAGAACACCACTCATAGACGCAATGATGCCTCTGGTAAAGTCGGCAAATGAAATAAACACATTGAAAAGCTACAAATACTGTTCAAATTAAAGTTAAATGGCCAAATTCTAGGCTTTCAACTACGTGGGGAATTAAGACTGCAATATATATATATAGAATATAGTCATAACAGAATAGGCTGCTTCGAGGCATATTATTACATTTTTATATTTTGAACTGGCACCTGTGTGTTTTCCTTTTCTTCAATGACAAAAAACACCTCCACCATAATTAGGCACATTAAAATCCGCCCAAATGCAGGAAATGAAGTGCTTCCCATGTGCCCCACGCTTCCTATGTGAATCAAATATTAAATTATAACTATATACTGTATGTATAACTGTGAAATCTGCCTGTACTTTTTTCTTCTCGTGACCTACTCTCCTATCAACCTATTCTCATCGACAAGTTTGTATGATATCTTATAAAAACGTACGCACCTTATGCACAACAAACAGTATGATATTTTATAAAATACGATGTTCTATTGAACGCTGTGACGCGGCAACCTGTATGTGACTGTGATGGTTAAGTTTAGGCACCAAAACGACTTGGTTAAGATTAAAAAAACAGGTTGTGGTTTGGTGTGGTACTTCCAGGACACGATCACCAGTCCCCTGGGTGAAAGTCTTGTGTTTTGGGACCCATCCACCACCACGACCCTTCCCATGAGGATTACAGCGCTCTCATACTACGTCACCTGATTTCCTTCTTTGATCCACACGTAATTTCTACAGTAATAAATACAAGGATTACATACAAGTTACAGTGTATTACTTTTTCTAGGTATATGTACAAACAGTGAATGGGAGACAGTCAGTGCATTTCCATGCGGTTTAAAAACCTGATTATAATCTGGTTAAGGGCTCACTCACGGGCAAAATCTGAGTTCTCATACCCAGTTAACAGACCTAGAGAACTCCTTTAGTAAACGGAGTTCTCCTGCATGTAAATGCTTTACCGCTTTAAACGCTTGATTGTTATTAGGTTTCTCGTCTGCGCATGTGCCCTCCTCACTCTGCGGCAGTGGCTTTTAACCCATAAATAGAATAAACCAGGAAGCAACTGCGCTGAAAACAATGTAAAAAAATAAATAACAACAATAGAGTGTTACCTTTAAACCGAGGGAGGAAGTAACATCACTACCAAGAAGACCCGTTTCTGTCGTAATTCTGTCCAAAAGTCGGCCGTTTGTGATTTTGACAAAGGGGAACCAGGAAATAAAGCTGTATTCAGTCCAGCTGTATGTTGGTGGAGCGCCACCTACTGAACCGGAGGTCCAGTTACTCCGTCATTTTCCCATTCAACCCCCTCTCATGTATACAAGGGGAACTTCAATAGACTGATTATTCCCTTAACCGGGGAAAGGCCATTTACGGGTTACTGATATGCATGTAAACACAAAGAGTTATTCTCTGCACTGATCAGACATGTCCTCCTCAAAGGTCAAAGGTCAGGGGAGTCTCAGACCCTGCAGTACACACACTGCTCTGATGCTTTGAACCTGTTGGAAAGTAGTGGATCCTGAAAATGATATTATTGTATATATATAAATGAGTCGTTTACACTATTTTCTTATACTGAAACATACATTTTAAAAGTGGATAAAGGGGTGTATAAATAAACAAGAGTTTGGTGTCTGCATTATAAAATCATTTACACACAGTCCCTACGTGTAAGTGTATTTACCGGTTTTTGTGAACATCTCAGGGACAGACAGCTAGAGAGTGATTGAGCAAGAGAAGTAGGGGGGGTAAAAAAAAAAAAGGAAAAAGAAGAAACACTCCAAGATGAAGGGCCAGCAGAAGAAAAGGGGCAATTACTGTTCCTTTCTTATGGAAATGGTAATGAAGTGGGACATGGGGCTCGGGACAATAGAGGGCCACAGGCAGGTTGAGCGTCACCGTGTAAACTGCTTCCTGTTAGGGAGCCATTTAGCCCTCACTTTTACTGACTAACAAGCCATCTCCAGGCCAACTACAAAGAGGCTTCCCCATCAAAGCTGTAGGCTGCTGCTGTCTGTGGAGTCCAGATAGGCTTTTCCCAGGCTAACGGCGTGCTGCTTATAAATGTGCGTGTTGTTTTTCCTTTTTGCCAGGACGAGCGATGATGTGTCCCAGCGTCCCACATCTTCTGACTGGTGCAGAAATGCGCGCACAAGTAATCCCCTGTGACTTTAGAAAGCTAATTTCCAATTCAAAGTTTACATGAGAGAGGCAGGCCCTCAGCGATGTAGTGGATACGAGGATGAGGAAGGCAGATATAGCACCGGAATGGGTTTTTGAAGTTGTTTTCCCTGTAATGATGGCTGGCTGCTCAGAGAGAAATTCTAATAATGACTTTATTACAACGCTGTTAACTTTGTGTATCATTACCATCAGCTGCACATCTGTCAGGCCTCCGCGCTGACAGCTGGGAGAGATACTCAGCTCATAGTGAGAAATAAATTGGGTGGATAGAGCTCCACCTTTGGTGTATTTATACCGAAGATGATTTTCTATATTTACCTAGGTGGTTTCACTGTGAAGAACATTTATTTTTCAAAAACGGGAGAAGAAAACCCTTCAAGGAAATGACAGGAAAATGCATTATGAAAATGAACTACAAAATAATAGTAATAAAAAAATGAGATACCATTTCAATAAGAAAAGGAGAAGCTATTCTATGTTCTTCATTCACGGGTGTTTGTGGGTTATTCCCCTATCTACAATTTTTTTCCCTGACCATTTCAAAAACATGCATTTTTATACAATTCCAGAGTTCTGGAGCTTTGATTTGTGAACATATTAGGGAACTCATGAAATGACTAGTCTGCTCTGCGTTACTTAAATAATGTCACTCACGAATATTAAAGGGGAACACTGCTGAAATGAAGAATTCCAAAATCAGTGCGTCAATATGCAGTTTAAAATCCTGATTACATTCAGGTAAGGGCTTACTCCGGTTTCTCAAACACCGTACCCCGGGTAAGAGTTTTCATACCCGGGATAATAGACCTTGATGACTCCTTCAGTATCCTGATTATTCATGCATGTAAACAGCCTTCTCGGGTAAATATCAGGTTTCTCGTCTGCGCATGCTCCCTGGGTTAGAACTCCCCCTCCCCACTCTGCGGCAGTGGCTTTTGACCCGAAAACAGAATAAACCGAAAACAACGTGAAAAAAAACAACGTTACCTTTAAACCTAGGGAGGAGTTTGCCATAGCAAGAAAAATTACTACCAAGAAGACCCGTTTCGGTCATAATTCTGTCCAAAAGTCGTCCGTTTGTGATTTTGACAAAGGTGAACCATAAAAAAGGCCAAGTCCGACCACCTGTATGTTGGCGGAGCACCACCTACTGAACCGGAGATCCAGTGACTCCGTCATTTTCCCATTCAACCCTCGCTCATGTATACGAGGGGAACGCACTCAATGTTATTTCCATGGTCAGTTGTGTGTGCTCTCATACTCAGAACATCACCCAGGCGGCTCTCGGGAACATCCAAAACATTTTTCAAAATTAAATGTCTACGGAGCAGCTCCAAACATAAACCTTTAAAAACAGGTCACAAACATTTACTTTCTTTGCAATAAATAAGGTTAAGGCATTTAGCAAATGCTTCTCAAATAGGAGGATATTGTACATTTGTGGGGGACTATTTTCACCAGTGGATTAATACATATTTATTGTTTGATAGTGTATGTGGGATTCAATCAAGATAACCTAAAGTGACATGGTAATGAAGTGCAACAGTGTGGCCCATTAATGTGTTTCTTAGGGTATATTTTTCCTTATTTTCTTCCACATCTTTACATAATGAGGTAAACTATGAAAAAGTTTGTCAAACCTTTATACAGTCCTCTGCTCCAGGCACATTACTGCAGTGTTTCCATTTCACCTACAATGCTACATGTAGCTACAAGCTAGCGTCAAGGAAACCTGTAGTCTTGGTTACAGATGTTAATTTCTCCCCAGTTTTAGATCACATTCCTGCATGTCCGGTTGTTTAGTTTTCGGTTTAGAAGCCTATATTTCAGAATTTCATTCCACCTTGCTTCCGCCTTGCGCCACTCATCCATCTGGGATCGTTCCATAGAAGAGGTGTTTCAGGAGGCTGGGCCTTATCAGAAATCTTTGCATATGATTGGATAAACCACTTGTCTGTCATCTTTATTGGCGTGCCACTTCAATCCCTCACATCAAAACCATATATATATATTATATATATTTTTTAATTTTTAATTTTTTTTCAACATATATATTTCAAGCTTTAGGAGGATTTCTTTTTTTTTATTTACATGAAATAATAAGATAGAAGAGATTCCCATAAAAGTTTCTGATTCCCATAACTCCTACCACGACACACTAAAGTATTGCACCAACTGCAAAGCTATGAAAACCAAAGACATTTGTAATGAATTTGATCTGTAATGATCTATGTACTTCAATGTTTTATTTTATTTATGATATATGCACTACCTCGAGCGATATTGTCATTGTTACTATTGTTATGCTGTTTGAAGATTGAACAGCAATCACTGTTGTAAGTCTATTCGTGTGAATAAAGTTACAAAACAAAACAAAAAAGAACCACGTGAATAAAACTATGCTTTTTTGCAGTGGTTGTTGCGTTAAATCTTACCTGATACAATAGTGATATTTTCTGATTGGCCATTGTGTAGCCCCCGTCTTTTTTTTGACTGGCTGGCTCGACTGAGCTCCAGAGGAGACGCGCTCGATTCCTGCCGGTTCTATAGTGAGAGCAGCGCTGCAGCTGGAGTGCGTGATAAAATACCGAAAAGCGTGACACTTGAGAGCCCTGACACTGGGCAGAAGGGGGCAGTGTGGAGGGAGGATGCGGTGCAGCTGGGAGAACTGTGTGTTGTGGTGAAAACCCTGGCAGGACTGGGTGGGGGGCAGGGGAGATGAGGAGGAGGGCTGCATCTATTGTCTTTTAATGAGAGCCTTTGATGTGGCCCCACTGTTTGCTGTTTGTACACCTGGGTCGCTGCGCCTGCATTCAGATTGGCTGTCTGCTGGTGGAGGGGGCGGCTCAGCATAATCCAGGTAACACTTTCCAGTCAGCTGCTGCTGCTGCCTGGCGTGGGAAGGCAGTAAAAGCTGCCCGGCCCCCTTTGTTTACCCCCCTCCAATTTACGGTGCAGCCCGCCCCCCCTCCCTATAGTCCTGCCTGGCCTCCAGACTCTGCAGGCAGACGCTGGCTGCCTCTCTGGGCCCCCTGGACACCCGTAGAGGTATAGCTGCATGCTGGGGCTCACAGGCAACGATACTTCCTTCCAGCCGAACAGGAAATGAGCGTAAGCTTACAACTGCTGGTCAACAGGGCTGAGATGTTTGAAAAAGATCAGGCCACAGATAGAGACACCACTACGAGAAGGAAGAAAGAAAATATTTCTGCGATTTTGCTGAACTGGACCTTTAAAAAGCTTCCAGTCAGACAAGAGTATTAAAACAGCTGGATTTTCACATCAGTGGACCCCAATCTGTTTAGCTTCAGATCTGATTACAGCCAAGTTGAATACTGCGATTTATATATTTAATTAATCCCCGACTTCATCAAGTGCTCTTTTTTGGAGAGTAACCCGTGCTTAAGAATCATCATTAACAGTGTACACATGGACTAACAAAAATCCACAGTAACAGACAACTCACACAGACAACAGACAACAGTTCTAAGAGCCGGCAGTAGCTCGGTCTGTCTGGACTTGGCTTGGCAACCAGAAGGTCGTCGTCTCAAGCATGGAGTGTGTACCGGTGGCTGTAGAGCGGGCAGTTCACCTCCTGGGCACTGTCGAGGGGCAAGGCACCAAACCCCCAAAGTGGTCCAGGAGCAATGTTTGGTTGCAAAAGATACATTTCAACTGTCAGTTACAACACATCTCTTTGTGACTATAAAAGTATAACACTAAGTGTAACATGTACAAATGAGATAAATATGACAAATTGAAAATTGTGTATATACAGAATAAATGAATAAAATGTCCAGTCCCGGCAGCAGTATTGCAGCATGGTTGGACAATTACTGAATAGCTGCGTTATTGCTCTGTAAAAGAAGTAGGATAAGCTTATTAAGTGTCACATTGATGTTGTAATCACCTTGTGTGGGTTGACAAATCTAATAAAAGTGTAAGTAACTGTATATTAAAGTCACCCTCCACTTGCATCCTCTTTTTCTTTTTGTCACTTCACTTGGGTGTGTGAGTTTCACTGTGCAGAATGACGCGAGCGCTGTCTGTTTTCACATTTATCTGCTGAATGAGGAAGGTTTAACATTTGTACATAAAAGCAGGATAAATGACATCACAACGAGTGTGGAAGCCGATCATCGTCCAATATGCAACTTATGTGGTGACCTCCAGCGCACATACACAAATACTCCAAGAGGTCCAACAGTCAGTGTGTTTACATGCACATTATTGAAGTTCTCCTGGTATACATGAGCGGGGGTTTAATGGGAAAATCATGGAGTAACTGGACCTCTGGTACTCCATGGCGGTTCTCCGCCAACATACAGCTGGTCGGAATACAGCTTTTTCTTTTGGTTCACCTTTGTCAAAACCACAAGCGGCCCACTCTGAAACGGGTCTTCTTGGTAGAGATGTTAGTTGCCATGGAGAAGTCCTCCCTCGTTTTAAAGGTAACGCGCTGTTGTTGTGTTTTCATGTTGTTTTCGGTGCCGTTGCTTCCTGGTTTTTTCTATTTCCGGTTCAGAAACCACTGCCGCGGAGTGGTGGTGGTGGGGGGGGGGCTTACAATCCAAGGAGCATGTGCAGATGCGAAACCCTATATTAATTCAGGAATGCTGTTTACATGCACGAATAATCAGGGTAATGAAGGAGTTCTCTAGGTCTGTTAACCCGGGTATGAGAACTCCAATTTTACCCGGGGTACGGTGTTTACATGGTGTTTCAGAAACCCGGGTATGCCCTTAACCCCAATTATAATCAGGGTCTTAAACTGTGTGTGCCTTTTAGGCTGAAAGAAAAGAGAGAAGAACTGTTAATGGTATTGCTTCACCCAAGAACTTCCTCCCTTTTTATTTTAAGTACCAGTGGAGAGAGCAGGAATGCTCCTAGACTGTGGTGAGGTACTGGGGGGACTTTAAGAAAGGTGTTGAAGATGGACACAAGTGTATTACCTGACCTTTCTTTTCACCATTGTCTTTGTAATGGGATGTAATGTTAAGATCAAGGCAGTTACAGGAGTTGGAAGACATGTCTGGATGAGACATGAAAATGTTTGAGTCAAACGTTTTAAATAATTCAACAGAAACGGGAGATTTTATTTACGTTGTTTAGATTTTTTTTAAATACCATTTGTAATGAGCGTGATGTTTTCCAAGCATGCGGCACAGGTTAAGTTTATCTGTGTTGTTATGAGAATTTGTATGATGAGTTTGCTATAAGTTTTCCTACGTTTTTTTCTAAATAAAAACAAATTTGTTGCGTTTTTATGTTCAAAATAAAATAAGTTTAAATGTCATCAATGTGACATCATAGTTATTGTAAAAAAACGTTACAATATATGATGTAAAAAGAAAACTTCACGTTGCGTTCTTACAGGAGTTGGATATCCTTCAAGGTTAGAAAAGTCCTTGGATTTGGGATAAAGTACCTAAAACTGCTTGAAATTTAAGTAATATAGTTATTATAATACCTTCATTTGTCACAAAACACATTGTTGGCTGTTTATAGCAAAATAACATCTGATTTGCTGCGATAAAGTCCAATAATTATTATACTGTTTATAAATATATGTTTACCACAGATGTAAGGTGAAAGCCTGAAAATACACCTTGAAATGTTTGAAAAGTGCTAAACCCTAAAGTTAGTGGGCAAAAATTGGGGCCATTTTGTCTTTCCTATCCTGTCGATCATCTCTCGACCCTGCATATTCTTCTTATGACTCTTGTGGGGGCCCCGACCCTTATGTTGAAAAGCACAGGTTTAAAAAGAAACTTTATGCACACTGTACAAAAAAATCTGTAATAAAAAGGTATAACGACTGGCAGCAGCGTTTCCAGACGGATACCGTGAAATTACAGTAAATAACCATATCACAGTAGTACATGTGATAAACTGTAAAAAAAACAAAACAAAAACAGAGCACATTTTAAAGTCAAAATCAGTTAAATTACATTAAATAAACTGTCATTTAATATGGGTATTTACTGCCATTTCAAAGTATCCGTCTGGAAACTTTGCTGCCAGACGTTTTACCGTTTTTTTACAGTTCATATTTTTACAGTATAATATTGGTAATAAATGCATAAATACTGTAATTTAACATGGTTATTAACTGTCATCAGAATCAGAATCAAAATCAAAAATACTTAAATAATCCCAGGGGGAAATGATTTAAATTGAATTTCACAGTATCTGTCTGGAAACCTTGCTAGCAGTTGTTTTACCGTTCATACTTTTACAGTGTATTGTGTCTGCGACGACAGCACAAAGGGCATCCAACATGAAACAAGAGCACCTGTAGTAAACACAGAGTACTTTTCTAGCAGTTCCCCACATATTGCATGATAGGTGCTATTACTGGTCCTCCATATTATTGCTCTGTGATGTGATGAGATGCAGGGAGCTCATTGGTCATGCATCAGAAGGTGCCGCGGTGTTGTGTGAACATCTCATTTTAATTGTGCATTTATAGAGAGAGGAAGTGCCGCCAGAGGAAGAGGGTGATGAGCTCTGAAGTCACACGTCCTCCGACTCTGGGTAAATAATGTTCCTGGCTGCACCTATCATTAATCCTCTGTCTTTAACACTTACTGTTTGTCAGTGGAAACCGGCCTCACTCCTTTTGATCTCGCCCCCTCCCCTCTCCTGCCCATTCAACCCTCCCTCTAAAAGACTCACCCACCCAGGTTCAGAGCAGAGAGACTGATGAGCCGCTTATAAAAAGTCTTCCCCAGCAGACAGCAGGGCCCGGTTATGACGACCCACCCAGAGCCCACCATCAATACCCACTAATATTTGCCTGTGTGGTTCCCAGCACGGCCAGGGCGATCCCCCTTCACGTCAGGAGTAGATGGGCTCAAGTGTGAGCTCACTCCACAAGATCTACTGTGTGTGTGTGGGTGGATGGGTGCCTGTGCACACAGCTGGGGGCTGCAGCAAGAAGATTTAACTGTGTTTTCTCACACACTGGTGTCTGCTGACCTCAGCTGCTCATATTTACATCAGGCCACTCTGAGCGCCGTGGAGGGAAAATAGGAAACAGAAAAACAAACCAAAAGGAAGAGATAGCTTCACTATCTATAAGGTGGAAAACTGTAAATGAATGTTTTCTGGGACTGTATGAATGTTTAGAATCAGTGCGAATTTATAGGAAACAAAATGCTGAGCTGTTGTGCCGTGAATGAGACCTTATCATATCTTATCTAATCTAAAAATAATATCTCCTGAGTATAAAAGGTTTGATGTCCAGCTCTCCAAAAAGTTTGATTCCATGTTTTAGCTGCATGTCTGTATCGTCATGTTTAAATTAAAATTTAATTATATTTAAATATATATATATATATGTGTGTGTGTGTTTGTGTGTGTGTGTGTGTGTGTGTGTGTGTGTGTGTGTGTGTGTGTGTGTGTGTGTGTGTGTGTTTGTCAACATGCTTTTTGTGATTGAAAAGGCAAATAAACCGATGCACAGATGACTAAAATAAAGTTACACACGATGAATAACACTGAAGCGTGGAGCAGAATTAAACGGGGACGAACCCCACCAACCTTTTCTCCAACAGTCAGCAAATTCCATTCAGCTTATCAGAATATATTTGTCAAAAAATAAACTATACATTTGTAATGCTTCTTATATTTCGTGCTTCTATATTATTGTGTTATATTGTATATGTATTTTTATATCTATTGGTTTTTCCTTTAATGGATATTATTGCCCCTGATATTAGTTATTCTAGGCTTTAGATACTTTTATTTTTATTATATTCATACTGATACTTACGATAGCCACTGTTTTTCTATGTTGGAGCCTCCCATCAAAGTATTTCACACGTTTGTACTTGCACTTCATTTATCTGACAGCTTCAGTTATTAGTTACTTCACTAATTCAGATTTTCACACACTCACCTTTCAAAATAAGATGCATTTGTTGCTGCAAAAATCTCCTTCTCATCAAGTCCTTTTAGCGTAGAATTCCCTTTGAACCTCATAGAATGAAAAAAATCCACTAGCACTGTAAGAATACTGTCCATATTTCATACGTTTTCTGCAGGGACCTGCCTGAAACCTTCTTTTATTCAAGACAAAGTGCATTTGAGTTAAAACAGACTTTTTACTTTGTATTATTCTACTTTTATCACTAGTGGTAACATTACTTAGATGAGTGTTATCGCTTACCAGTGATGGAAGTATTCAGATCCTTTACTGGAGTAAAAGTACAAACACTGCACCGTATAAAGTAAGAATGAAAAGTTAAAGTAAAGATAAAAATCTTGAAAATGCAGAAAAATCACATTTGCATAGTTAGAAAAGTTCTGAAATGCTGATCATTGCAGCTCTACTTCCAGGCCTATATATTAAATTTATTATACATTTATAATACATTTATAAACTATCATTTTTAAAATAAAGTCCATATGTTTGTGTGCCAAATCTAAATTTGTAAAGAATCCAGGAACTCAAAGTCTCAGATAAAAGTAGCGTTGTAAAAAGTATTTAGGTAGAAGTGAGAAGTACCTCAAATGTGTATTCAGTAAAGTACTTCAGTAAATGGAGCTAATGAGTTCCTTTGCACCACTGTTACTTAATACTAATAATTACATTACATTACATTTGATTCATAGTGTCAAATCATAAGAGAGGTTTGCAGGACGTTTGCATACAGACTAGAGCACCCTCTGCTAGTATTGTCTGTATACTCCGATCCCTCTGCATCTGCAGCTTAAAGAAGTCCACCATTACTGTGTCCCAGGTCAGAATAAATCCATCCCATAGTGGTCTGGACCTGCGTGAAGTCATGGTGACGGATGAATGAATGAAATTTGTGATTCTACAGTTCAACAGTGCAAATACAAGAGTAATCAGACCAATAGCTTATTTCTAAGCTCTCCCTCTGCTTCTGTAGAAGAATGGGTTTCCAGTAAACTTTGAATCTGATCAGATGTTACTGTTTCAGACATACACTGGTTCTGTTATTAACGGTGCAACACTGAACGCCGGAGGAAGTCTTTCCTTCTGCTGGCCATCAAACTCTACAATCCATCTAACCCCGGTCAGGTAAGGAACAGTGGAGACACTGTGTCCTGAGCAAATGTCACTTTATATCATCACTGCATCACTTTATATCATCACTGCATCACTTTATATCACTTTATATCACTTTATATCATCACTGCATCACTTTATATCACTTTATATCATCACTGCATCACTTTATATCACTTTATATCATCACTGCATCACTTTATATCACTTTATATCATCACTGCATCACTTTATATCACTTTATATCTTCACTGCATCACTTTATATCATCACTGCATCACTTTATATCACTTTATATCATCACTGCATCACTTTATATCATCACTGCATCACTTTATTAAGTTGTACTGTAACTTAGTTCTGTAAGAAATGCTGCTACATTTTTAACACTGTTATCACTTATCGCTCCTCATCACTTATTTAGTTTGTACTTATTTTATTTCTATATGCTGCTAAACTGCACGCTGCGTATTGTTGTGTATTGTATATACCTACAATGTCCCTTGCACTCTGTCACATTTAGTTAATTGTTTGATTTATTTTATGTTAGCTTTATTTTGATTTGATTTATATTTATGCTTATTGTCACTCTGATCCTTTCCCACCTTTGTATTGAAACTGTTGCACAATAATTTCCCTCGGGATAAATAAAGCTTCTTGAATCTCGAATCTTGAATCTTGAATCTTGAACAGCAGTGTATGTGGTTTTATATGTCCAGTGAAAGAGCTTGGATGAGGAGATTTTCAAATTCACTCGTTTATTATCATTTCTTTTTTCAAAATCCGGGCATGTCTGCACCTTTACTCGTCCATTCGAGTCATGCCTGGCTCCAGATCTACAGCGGATCAGTCTCCCACAGGAGCCGTGCTTGGATTCTGACCTAACAAATCGTCCTCCTCAGCAGATGTCCTCCTCCAGAAGTGTCTGGCTCAGTCCCTGTAGTGTCGAAGCTGAGCCTCCTCATCATCATTAGCATGCCAAAGGTCTCAAGGTCTACTGTAGGGCAGCGAGATGAGGGCCGGCGGGGAGGGGGCGAGAGGGGGGCAATTACTGTCCGCGCTAATTCTTTTTATCCCTTTCAAAGGGACGGGTGATTAGAAGAGGAAAGTTTAGATTTCCTGAACTTGAAGTGGAAACGCAAAAGTGACAGACGAAGCTCAGGGCTCAATCCACATCAGGGAGGGCTGTGTGTGTGTGTGTGTGTGTGTGTGTGTGTGTGTGTGTGTGTGTGTGTGTGTGTGTGTGTGTGTGTGTGTGTGTGTGTGTGTATGTGTGTGTGTGTGTGTGTGTGGGTTTTTGTGGGTGTGTATCTTAACTGGTGTAGCTTACTGCTGCCGGTAGTCTCACTTGCTGCTTTACATGCACACACTGAACCACTACAGTTACATAAATACAATAAAACATAATATATTATATATATATAGAATATACTACAGATAATTCAGTGTTCTTGCCATTAAATATCTGTAGGTCAGAGATCAAACATAACACCCTCTATGTTCAGTTTTACACTTACTCAAATATTTCCACTTTATTCGACTAATACTTGCGTAACTGCATTTCAGAGGGAAAGATTATACATTTATACATTTATCTGACATATATCATCCTGCAAAGTAAGATCTAACATATGATAATTGAATAGAATATAATGCGTTATTACAGATGAATCTGTCCAAGAGTATGTTTTAGCCCCATTAGCTACAACATTTCAAGGAATACTTTAACTTTTTTAACTTTTATTTGAAAGATAAGCAATTAGAATCATTTTGAATGGAGGACTTTTTGTCCTGATGATATGTTTTACACTAGTATTAATACTGTTACTTAAAGCAAGATTATATCACTTTTCAGGCTGTCCTCACTCACTGTTTGTACAGGTACTGCACTGTAATCCCTGTGCAATCCATTTATTACTTTAGACATGTCCAGAGCAAAGAAGGAACTGGGACGAGGTTGTATTAAAGTGACAGACTATGTACAGGGAGGGGGGCTGGGATGGTGGAAGGGTCCCAAACCATAACACCTGAAGTCTTTCTGATGCCTGACTCTATCCGTCAATAACCTGACTCCACCAGATGGATTGATTCTAATTTGCTCATTAGCATATCCATCTGGGAACTCTCGTTTGGAGATCTTTTGGGAAAGGGCGAAAATACTTTTTGCTGATTGGATAAACCCCCTGTCTATCACCAACATACGGGCCAAATCAACCAATCAGATCACTGAAGCGTATCACATGCTAACAGCATCGAGGCAAAGCTCAGAAAGTAAACAACATGTCGGTAAAGGACATTTAGCGTTTTTGTAACTTAAATTTACGGATAAAAGACACAATTTCAGGAGCCCGGTCCATATTCAACAGAAGGATCCAAGAGAAAAAAGTGTTAGAGAGCAACTTGATTGTTAGCTGCACTCATCTCATCCGCAGAAGCCGCCATGTTGTTTGCACTGAACAACCGCTTCTCGTTTCCTCACACTTAAATCCGCCTCAGAACAAAAATAAAGTAAAATACAATGGAGCTCAGAGATCAGGACGGAATCTTGAGGCTAAACCATCACCTTCTGTTGCCCAAACTGCCGTATTTCGTGAGATACCATACAAATTTTTGTTCATAAGTTTTCCTAGGAAATCACACAAACCGGTTAATGGGAAGACAGTGCAATTTTAAAGGAAAAAACAGCACAATCTTCCTGAAAAACTGAATTCATACACAATAAAACCCAACCTCCCAGCAGTTAACGCACTGGGGAGTTGTGCTGCTGCAGCCTTATGGTGGCTAATGTTAGCTGAGGTAGACGCTGCAGAAGCTTCTGGATCAGGTTGTTATGGCTATTTGTGCACTTCACTTATTTCTTTTAGCCATGTTTACCATCTGTGTTTATTTTTTTTGGTCTTTTTTTTTTTATATATCTTGATCATTTTTGCATATTTTATGTGTTTAGCTTTCATAATTTCTTGTACTTGTAGTTCCAAGCAGCAACATTTCATACTTGTAAGTATATGCGACTTATAGAATCTCTTGAATCTACTGCTATATGGTGCTTTATGCTCTACAAATCTGCAACAAACTCCCAGAAAACTGCAACTCTCAGTTCTTTTAAATCAAGACTGAAAGCTTTTCTATTTGCCGCTGATTTTCAATATACTAAAGTAGTAGTTAATTGACCTTTTATATGTTTTAAATGTATATGTGTTATGTGTTATTTCTCCCAATCTCTAATGTTTGATGTGAAGCACTTTGAATGACCTTGTTGTTGAATTGTGCTATACAAATAAACTTGCCTTGCCTTGCTACACAGAATTTGAGCTCAGTCAGACCCCTAATGATGGCGTCTTTGATGAAACGCACTGGAAAATAGTCAAAGAATTCTACATGACGTTGTTTCCTTACATGCATCTTGTGGAAATACTGTTCAGCAAGAGAGCTCACTTCTTCTGTCTCATACTCCCCATATAAGGCTTGGGATTATAGATGTATTCATATTAACTGAGGAGACAGAAAAGGAGGAAGAGCTTTTATTTTGACGTTTCTCTTTAACCCTTTATTTGTTGTTGAACCTTTATTTAAGCAGGGGAACCTCGCCTCTTTTTCATTCATCCTGATGCGGATTTCTTTTCAAATGTTTCAAGGATTTTGTTTTTAACCACGTTTCGTACAATTAAAGAGCTCCATATGGTGGACATTTTATAGGATGTTTACAGGTACTTATTTATTTTTGTCTCAGGGTTTCAATTTGACTACTTTTAGGCCAAAAATGAATAAAATCTTATGTATTTCTCCAGAATGTAGGGACGTTAAGAACATTTGAATAGAGGAATAAAGCAGTGTGGTGTCTGGTCGGATGTTTGTGCGGGTAATAAGGGGCGACACCCTGACAGCAACAACAGAGATACACACTAATAACACAACACAGATAACACAAAATAAAGTTATCATCACTTGTTTTATCCATTCTGCTCCATTTCTTCTCACAGGATCAGAGTGAAAAGTGTGATTGAAGAGCAGAAACAAAAATGCTGAGAAGAATCAGAAGAGATCGTTGGTCTTAAATAAATGTTTAAATATACATATTTGATTGATTCCTGAGTATGATATCACTTTAAGCTGCACTGAAAATCCTGACTTTTTGGTATAGTAAAATATATTAAATTAATCTAAGTCATCTATACAGAGTCAAATTAAAATTCAGTGGGAGCTAGAATATTTTAAGTAAACATTTTAGTATTTAGACATTCAATACATGTAACAAATTCACTAAATAGGAAGTGTACATTTGATTATATATCTACAAATACAATTAAAATGATTCATAAGTGATTGGTGAGTGACTTGTATTTGATATTCAGCAGTAAAATGTACTTACAAGGATTTTATGAAGTAAATCCTACAAGCTTTCCTTTTCCACTGTGCTTACACCTCTGACACTTTCTTATTTTTGACCCTTATCAGTCAAACGTGAGCTGGATGTGTTGTTTTGTCCCGTAACCAGCTTATGTCATAATTCATGAGAAAAATGACTTTGTGAGTGTTTTTTCTTCCCAGGACTGACTCATCCGCCTACTTGTGTTTACTTATTTAGGCCGGCAAAGTCCTCTGGAAAATATGCATCGTTATAACTGTCCCTTTGTGAAGCACCAGACCTCTGCAATATTTCTCACCTAGGTGAGTGTGTGCTGATGCCAGAGCGAGGCCTGCGCCGGGGTTAACCCTCAGCTCGCTGAGGCGGCGGCAGTGAGGAGAGAAGCTGTGGGAAACCTCAGCTGGCTCTCCAAGTAAACTTCATATTTCAGAGCAGACATTCGCTCACCGTGTGGGACGGAGATGCTCCTCCTGTACCTCCCGTTTGGCCCGTCAGTCAGACCGTGAGGATGTTTTGTGCTTTAATAAATCTCACCGGGCAACACCTGACGACCACGACACGCAGCTGAGGCTCAGGCGAGGGAGTGTTTTGTTGCTGCAGCTCCACACGACGACTGGATCCGGTCTTGATCTGGAGTTATGATGCAGCTTCCTGTGAGTGGAACAGAGCCTACAGGCCCAGTCTGCAGTTTTTTTTGTTTTTTTTAACACTCCTTGTCTCTTTCTCTCTGTCTCCAAAATGAAATAAACACACACACACACACACACACACAGAGAGGGGGAAAAGGAAGAGGCTGCTGAATGATACGGGATGGAAAGGTGTGAGAGAACCCCTTTACATTTACGGCCTCTGTAGAAGTGGAGGAAGTGGTGTAGTAAAGTGGAGTCGCGCTCCAAAGCCCTCACTCAATTCCAAGTACATGACAGACAGTGGAATCAAACGGGAAGAAAAGCAACCAGGTTCAGAGAGGTGAAACATAAAAAGCTTCCTCAGGATCAGTCAGTGGGGACAATGTGAGCCTTATAATGAACACTGAGAGTCAGGGAGCTCAGTGTCAGCGCCAGGCTGTAACCACAGCCTTTTTTTTAAGATTCTTGCATTTTTTTTTGCATGACTGGGCCTTATTATAGATTTATAGCGGCTTATTCTACTGTCAGGAGTCAATAGGATATAAAAGCACACTGTTCAGTGGTGTCTTTGTATGTCAATACACGTATTAATGTTACAAATTGTGTCCCATATTGCTGTGATATTGTGGTTTGCCCATTTAAAGAGAGTTAGTTACGAGTTACTTACTGTTTTGTTAAAGGTAGAGTATACAGTTGTTAGGGGTCCCCTCTCAAACACTCACAGCTTCTCTCATCGCAGCGCTCTTCTCAGTAAATAATTTTATACTGTATTTCGCTGCCTATTAATAATGAGTTACAGCAATTGTTTCAGCTATGCAGCGGTTATGGCGGTGTATGAAAGATTCATATCATACGGGATATTAAAAGCAACACTAACACACAGTGGCCTGCAGTGGTGGAGGAAGTCTTCGGCTATGTTCTTTACACAAAAGCGTTACCATGTTGTAGAAATATTCCGTTACAACATTGCATTTATCATCACAGCCCGATAAAAACCACACATCTCACATTTAAAGTGGAAAAAGTGGGGAGTTAAACGTGTTGTTACAAAGTCTTTCTGACAGTTTGGAGAGACGTGGTTTTCACAGGGCAATGAAATGTACAGAAGTATAAGCGACTTTCGATTTCCATTCTTGGGTTATTAGAATTCTAAATGCATTCATGTGTAAGAAGCATTTTTATGTGAAAGCAGACTGAGGTGGAGCTGATTTAAAGGGCACACCACCTTAATTAAGCATCTCAGTACACTGTAAAAAGAATCTGTAATAAAACGGTAAAACTGGCAGCAAAGTTTACAGACAGATAGCGTGAAATTACAGTAAATAACCACATCACAGGATGACATGTAAAAAAACAAAACAAACAAAAACAGAGCACATTATAAAGTCCAATGAGATAAATTACATTAAATATACTGTTATTTAATATGGTTATTTACTTGTAATTTCAAGGGTAAACCTCTAAACTACAGCATTGTATGGAAAATGGTGATTAAAATACACAATACATTGTAAAAAAATAAAATATTAATTTACTAATAAATGATGATTAATTAACTGTAATTTTAAGAGTACAATTTAAAATAATGGAAAACATCTGTAAATCTACAAGGATTTCGCTGTTTTATCAGAAAATGGGGAAAATCTGTAAAACAAAAACAGAATATAACCTGTAAAACATTGTTTTTTTACAGTGTATGTTATGTCCATGGTGCCCCGTAAAACTGAATTAATATTTGTGAACATGAGCTCATCGCTCTCTCTCAACCAGACACCAGAGAAAGAAGTCTCAAATGGGAGAGTGATTTCGTTTTCTTTATTCTGTTGTGGTGTTGTCAGTTATGAAACAGAAAATGTTCCCATATACTTGGAACATTCCCCTGGGTGCTCTCAGCGTCATCTAGAGCATCTTTCACTATTAATTATCTATGGAGCGGTTCAGACTTTATACTTGGTGACATCCCAAAGTTGAGTTTTAGCACTCTAGTTTTTGGATTTGGGAGAGTTTTTCACGTTTACTTATGTTTTTGACAATCTTAAATTCACAGGAATAACCTGTATAAATTCTAAACATTGGACTTATTGACCCTTAAAGTTTTTGATAACATGTCTTCAAAGCATTTCTGAAACTAAACCATTTAAAAATCCGTTGGATTATCTGAAAAAAATGCAGTATGGCAATGTCTTTCTGATAATTTGGAGATATGTCACAGGACAATGAAACATGCACAAGTATGCAACACAAGTGATACTTATGATAAATATGTTATATTAAGTTATATCAATAGCCTACATTTAAATTAATTTAATTTGAATGCTACAGCAGGCCGAGGTGGAGCTGATTTAATAACACACTGGTCGTGAAATATGTAACAACGCATCGTATTGAAAAAACTCTTTATTGATTTTGCTTATAAATGATAATAACTTACAAGTTTAACTGTCAATTAAAAATATAGGTAAGTGAAAAGTAATCAGATAATTAGGAAAAAATATAACTAGGTAATATAACTAGCATATAAAAAGATAGAAAGATAAAAACACCCACGATGCAGCTGTGTTTTATTATTATTGTTATTATTATTATGATTATTATTACTGATGCATTCATGTGTCAGCAGCATGCCACTGTTGATGCAGCTGGAGCTGGTTGTGTAGTTCAATCTGTAACAATGTGTCCTAATCATAAACTCATTATAGGCTTTGTTTATGAAAGAATCTGCCAAGTCACTCTCTTTGGTTTTGGGCTATAGCAATACACTTGAATCATCATTTACTTATGAAGATATTTCTATATATTTCTCACGGGTTCGTCTCTTTCTGGTTATGCTTGTTTTATAAAAAAAGAAAGAAAAAAAAAAAGAGAGAGAATGGCCACTATAAGAGGAGAATATAAACAGTTCAACTTGCTCAATAAGGAGAGGGTTACCACTGTCCTGAAATGCAACCATTCATAATAATAATAATAATAATAATATAATAATAATCTTTATGCTTATGGAGCACTTTTCAGAAGCAGAGTTAGGTGTTTTGCAGATTCCTCACACTTTGCTTCAGTAAATGAAAGTTTCTGTTTGAATGGTAGACACGGCCTCTGAGCACTCAGCCTCACACTGGCTGAAATATTTCATATGGAGACTCGGGCCCATTATGCAAATGCCGGCATCACTTGTGGGCCGTCCACACTTTGGCACAACAGGAACACAGAGTCTGCCCTAATGGCCCATACTCAGTAAACACAAGCCTTCTCCCATGTGGATTTGAGACAACAAAAGATTAGCACTATTTGCAAATATACAACTGAGTTCAAAGGCACAGCTCTGCTCCCCGGCTTCCCTTCTTTTGTCTGAACGCAAAGCTTTGAATGCGGAGGACATCTGTAATAGATCCGTAGGTATCAAACTAAAACTCTCCAACTGCAGAGTCATTCTTTCAACGGGGAAAAGCAATTTATTCTGAGTGGAGTTTGGTTGAGAGAAGCCAATTTAAAATGGAAAAGTTGATTTTTATTGATCTAAATAAATAAATCTGATATCGTGCAGAGGGGTACAGCCTGGTAAGGGGGCGGCGTTTGGAGACGGTCAGAGAGGCGAGATGTGCGCGCACAAACCACGCCCCGAATCCCCATGAGGTCCCTGGGGGCCAGTTAAATGATGAGGCCTCAGGATTTAGAAAGGCAGTATCCCTCGGGCCTTCTCTCTGTAAGAGTCACCGAGCCCCTGCACTAAAACCTCTTGGATTTCACTTCTACCCACACTGTTTGGAAATATGACTTCCTCCAACACTGACCAGCGCCTGGAGCATCTCCTCAGCGCCGTGGAGAGCGAGTTCCAGAAGGGCAGCGAGAAGGGAGACGCGTCCGAGAGGGATATTAAACTGACGCTTGATGATGCAGACTTATGGAACAAGTTCAAAGAGTTGACCAACGAGATGATTGTCACCAAGACTGGAAGGTATGTCCAATGAAGCGATAGCAGCCCTGTGGAAAGGCCACCGCGGTGCCGTTTTGTAGCGCACAGGCCGGGCACATTTTACGCGCTTTTTACGCACGGGTGTTTCAGTGTGATGAGCTTCATTTAATGTATATAAATGTTGTTGATTTTAACATCTGTAAAGCGGGTTTTATTTTGACACGAGTGCTCTGTCAAAAGTGCTGCTCCTGAGGTCCGAGCGGCCTCGGGAGGTTTCTGGTCGCCTAACGAGAGCTGGTTCTGTGATTGAGCTCAAATAAGATGATCAAAGTTTGCCAAATGCTTTCACCAACGCCTTAAACAAATTCGTAACTGTTCTTGTTTCCCAGGAGGATGTTCCCGGTTCTCAGAGCCAGCGTCAGCGGCCTGGACCCCAACGCTATGTACTCGGTGCTGCTGGATTTCGTTGCCGCGGATAACAACAGGTGGAAATACGTGAACGGGGAGTGGGTCCCCGGCGGCAAACCGGAGCCCCAGAGCCCCAGCTGCGTCTACATCCACCCGGACTCCCCCAACTTCGGAGCGCACTGGATGAAAGCGCCTGTCTCCTTCAGCAAAGTCAAACTCTCCAATAAACTCAACGGGGGCGGACAGGTGAGGAGATGTGAATAATGTTAGTAATTATGGGGAAAGTCTGACTCTTTTTATACCGTTTCAGCTGCGCCTCAATGAGGCCCCCGGGATTAAAACTGGAAGATATAGTCATGTAATATAAAATAATTCTTCCAACGTTACCTGTGGAATATGAAACAAAGCCCAGTTCCTAAGATCCTCAAAAGTTGGATTTCTTCAGTACTTTGACACATGACAAAAATAATGTGGATCATTTAAGGCAATTCATTCAAGGGACCACTGGATTTTTCCCTTGACCACTGGATAGTTTCTACACTCGATCTGAGAAAAGCCCCATGGTGATTGTGTGAAATAACAATCCTTTTGCATAGTATAAAGCTAAACACTGACATTCATTTGTTGTTTCCCCTTAGATCATGCTGAATTCTCTGCACAAATATGAGCCGAGGATACACATTGTGAAGGTTGGGGGCATCCAGAAGATGATCAGCAGCCAGTCGTTCCCGGAAACCCAGTTCATTGCAGTCACTGCTTACCAGAACGAAGAGGTCTGCTTTGCATGGAGTAATTTCGTCATGAAACCTTATGAGCACTTCAAGTGAATGTCTGGAATATTAACTTTCATGTCCTCCCCACAGATCACTGCTCTGAAGATAAAACACAATCCTTTTGCTAAAGCCTTCTTGGATGCCAAAGAAAGGTACAACCTCGACGTCTTCCTCAAATGATGAACTCAGTGTACAGACAGTATGGAATCTAATGTGGTTTGTGATTGCAGGAGCGACCATAAAGACGTCCCCGACCACAGTGCAGACAGCCAGCAGTCTGGCTACTCTCAGCGTGAGTTTCATTTATTCATTCACAGTTATGAAATGGTTTAAAATCAGGAAAAAGTAAAGCTGTATGTATTTTCATACAAAGATCTGTGATGTGTTAAATGACTTCATTTTTTTGATTGAATCCCACAGTCGGAGGTTGGTTCCTCCCGGGCCAGATTCCTATCTGCCCCAGCAGCAGCCCTCCTCAGTTCAGTGGCACAGCAGGCCACTCCTCAGGCTCCTACTGCGAGCGCTACTCCAGCTTGAGGAGCCACAGAGCGGCCCCATACCCCAGCCACTACCCCCACCGTACCTCCGGCACAAGTAAGACCTCAGACTATATATATATATATATATATATATATATATATATATATATATATATATATATACACACACATATATTTCATTTATCGCGTCAGGGACAGAAACAAATGTGAGAATTTGGATTAATTTGTGATCTGTACATGTTTTCAGACAACTACATGGACAACACTTCAGGGACTCTGCCCACTCATGACAGCTGGTCTGCACTTCAGATCCCCAACTCCACAGGCATGGGCACTCTCTCCCACTCCACCAACTCCACATCTAACTCCAGGTGAGCCTCTTTACCATGCTGTCCAGCCTGCGGCATGCATTCGAAAAAGGGAGATGAAGAATGGCCGCAGAAATTCTTGCTCTGATGAAATAAATTTGTACCATGAAAAGCTGTGTGAACCCAGTTAACATGTTCATCTCCTGGGCTGGGATGGTCTAATGATCCACGATGTCAACAGCTTTGTCAGTTTTTGAGCAGACATTATCGACTGTCGCCACATTGATAAAACCCTCTTGTTCCTCTCGTCCACAGTCAGTACCCCAGCCTATGGTCAGTAGCCGGCACCACCCTCACCCCTTCGGGCTCAGCCTCAGGCTCCATACCTGGAGGTTTGACCTCCCAGTTCCTGAGGGGCTCCTCCTACACAGGCCTGACCTCCTCGCTGCCCGTCTCCTCGCCTTCCTCCATGTATGACCCCAGCCTGAGCGAGGTTGGGGTCGGGGACGCCCAGTTTGAGAGCTCCATCGCCAGGCTGACCGCGTCCTGGGCGCCTGTGGCTCAGAGCTACTGAGCAGAAACTGGGGGCTTTAGGAGCGGGACTAAAGACACAAATAAAAGGTCCTGGAGAAGATGAAATGTCACAAGACCTGCAAGGATCTCTTCTGGCTCCTGTTTGTGATAACGCTTAGATCATTCATTACGGAGCCTCTTATTTATAATAGGTGTACAGTTAGGTGGGAGTCATACCGAGCAGTTGACAGAATTTAAAAGACAATCATGTTGGACACACAGAATAATAAGCCTTAGAATAACTGCATGGTCAGAACTCCTTCTCTGCTCTTAGTCATTCCCAACATGCTTATTACACATTCATAACGTGTTTCTTACACTTTTTTTTACTCCTTTAGCTTCACACAACCAAACTCAACTGAGAAAGTTTCATTTGTGTTTTTATTCTTTGATATGTGAGATGAGAAAAAAATGGTTCCGCTAACATCAATGTGTATATGTGTGTAAATAGAATAAATTAACGGCGTCCAGTGTTTTCCATATAAATGTGCCTTTTCTGAATGCAATAAATGTTTCCAAATCGGACTGAGAGAAATAAGTGCCTTCTGCATCCCGGCAGAGTTTCCTTAAGACAGAAAAAACAAGTGTAAATAACTATCTATTTGTATTTGAACTCACTGTGAGTTATTATTTATGTCATTTAATAATAAATTAAAATTGTTTGTTTTCTCAAACATGGGTTTCATTTTGTCTCTGTGCTGCGAACATAGTACCTAAAATGATATTAACTGGAGGACTGAATTGTTTCTCTACTTTAAGTGCTATAATGTGGTATTTTTTTGACCAAAGCTTTAGATACGCTGAGATGCGCCATGTACATTAACACTAAAGTGCCATAATGTGTAAGGTCAAAGGGCAAACGTGGGCTACGGTGGTTTAATCAAGAACAAAAACACTAATAACATTTATTACATTCTCATTTTGAACCAACAGGTTTAAAGTTGAGGTGTAATTCTCACATCGCCCTTGTGCATCAAACCTCAGTCATCAAACTTTTGGCCCCACATTATGAGCTTCTCTAAATAACAGCGTCCGCACAGCTACGCTAAGTGAAAGTGGCTTCTCTGACATGTAACTGAAACAACGAGGTGATGGAGAAGTGTCCAGTTTAAGAAATCCATTGGGGTACTTTTCCATCACTGGCACCCTTTTGTTACAATCTGCGTTATGGTGCGACATACGGCTAACACATTCAGATCTGCATGTGAGGAAAGTCAAACGTATTGAATACAGACCCAAAATGCTTACACCTGGGACTGAAAATAATAAACTCAGATGGGCCCATCAGCACAGCAGCAACAGTGAACACAAACCAAACTCAGTTCACGTTTTCAGCCTTTTTATTTGCACAGCACGACTTTAAACGCTTTGTTGTAATGTCCTAATTCGTTCTGCACTGTGAAGAAAGCTGAAAAATGTGTACAAGTTAAATTTGAAAAGGATTTTAAGGGGGAAATCAATAAGGTTTTAAAATGATTCATAAATTAGATTTAGATTTTCGTTCATAATGGCAAATTTCAAGGTCATATTTTACACAACTTTTAATGTAACACTATTTATTTGGTTAAGAAGTATACAGGTGAATCTCTAGTATTTTCCAAAAATTAGCACAACACGTGTTAAAGTAAAAGTTTAAGTACGCATATAAAATCAGAGTAACATAGAGTAACTATTGTGAATTCCAGAAGACAAAACTAAAAACATTAAAACAAATGTAATGACTAAAGTTCTACGTTTTAGAAATATAAACAATTGATAACAAAAAGAACATGATAAGAAGATAAAAATCATAATTTTCAGTACCAAGCCCAAAGAGCCCCAAAGGCAAAAACGTCTAAAACACACAGTAAAAGTATGGTTTGGTGGATTCAGCTCATACCTGAGGCCAGTGGCTTGGCCGTGCACTCATGATGTCAGTGGTGTGATGTGTGTGTCAGGCCCACAGAGGTCCGGCCCCTGAGCGGTGATGGAGTGGTCCTCACCGAGGTGCAAATGAAGGCTGGAGGGTCACGGGGCCTCTGGCAAACAGTAATGAAGCAGCAATGTGACCTGCAGCTGGCGGGGCCGATCGCAGCGGAGCAAAGGTCCCCTCATGAAACGCCAACGTCTCTGGAAACCGTCACTTTACTGCCTTTCCAAATGAAGGGATTTTATCTCCGTTAGCTTGAGCAAAATACAGAAGATGTCTTGTTTAAACTGTCAAACGAGATGTGATCGTCTGTCATACACCACTGTTGACACTATGGATAAATTGAACATTTTTATAGTGTTGTAATACAGATCTCTTACTTACATTGTAATTGTTTTCAAATTCTTATTGATGTAAAAGTACAGAAGAAGTATTCAAGCGTCAAGCGTACAAGTACTCATTGAGCAAAACTGTGGGTGGCATTTTCGTTTGGCTCGGCGTAAACAGAGGACGCAGACACCCACGTTCCCTTCCTAGGCGTGTCTTATCAGCCTTATTGGTTAAGTAGAGTGGCATACCTTTTATTATGTCGTCCATCATGGAGGTACTCCTTTTCTTCTCTTCTCTTTTGGCTTCCTCTGACGATGGATAATGCTCCCACTACCGCTCTAAAATGCTGTATTTGCTTGTTCAACCTTGTGGTTACCGAAGCGAAGAAATCTCTTGTCTTACTTTCCGCCATTGCTGTTCTTCCACCATAGTATTTTCTGTATTTTCAAAAACGTGAGACAACTGCTTCCTGTTTCCACAAGCGTGGGTGGAGATCATTTTTCGCTTTGATACAAATACGTATTACAGCCAAAATCCATGAGGAATTGACGCGCTGCATACGAAGACAGGATTTTATTTTAACCTGCTAGGTCAGGTGCGTGTGGCTGCTGAGTTTGTGTATGTTTCTTAACAGATTGTTTTTTTAAGATTATTTTTTTTTCGCAGTTTTTTAATTATATAATAAAAGACAGAAAATGGGGTGAGAGAGCGGGGGTGGGCATGCAGCAAAGGGCCGCAGGTTGGAGTCGAACTGCTATAACCACTGTGCCACCGGCCGCCCCTCCAGATTGCACTTTTTTTACACAGTTCTTTGTAGTTGTTTACCTGTTGGAGGGTGTGTAGAGAAAGAAAATAGTTGTATAGAAAATAGAGTAAAAGTAGAGCCACGCGCCACCCACATCGCCCTGTAGCAGCCTCATGTTAATATATGGACGCACTCTGCTGCGGACATGCTGTGGCAGCTGCGTCGCACCATGTATGCACCCCGTGTATTTTGGCCGTTAGTGTGAATGTAGCCTAAATCTACAGCTACGTTAGCATCTCTGTGAAGCTGTACTCTAACACAGAAGTGCTTTGAGCTAAATGCTAATATTAGCATGCTAACATGCTCCAGTGACAACGCTAACATGGTGATGCATGGCAGGTAAAATGCTTACAATGTTCATCATCTTAGGGCGCACTAACACTGTCCATCCGTACCGTGCCACGTACCGTGCCACGCCCCCCCCCCCTCCCCCTCTGCCCCCGCGGGCCAGGCCCGTTTGTACTCACACTACCTGGGCCTCAGCGAATGCTTCTTGCTGCCTATCCATCATCAAACCGTAACACATCACACGCATTGATTGACGTCATCGCGATGCGTCGCTTTGTTTACAAATCTTTCCATAGACCTCGGAGTTTTTGTACGTCTTGTCGACTGTTTTTGAATCTTTTCATCGACCAAATCGGCAGTAAACACTCCACCTCCGCATCACACCAACGTGAACCTTTCACCGCCATTGTTTTAAATGTCCGCGCATGGTCCGTCCATCTTTTTTCTATGTCCCAACAGACGCGCATAAAATGACGTCAGAGCCGCCGTAGGCCTTGCGCTCGTGCTCATACACGCGTGCGCGTTCGTGCTCGTACATGTGCAAACGTGCTTTACAAAAGCCCACCTCTCCAAAACCGGCCGTGGACGGCAAGCGTACTGCTCTTAGGCGCGGTACGGTTGCACTCACACTGGTCAAACGAACTAGACTCTAGCCATGAAACGTGCTTGGGAACGGTACGGAAGGACAGTGTGAGTGCACCCTTAGTTACGCTTGTTAGCAAGCTAACATTTGCTTTACAAAGGCGGATGGGAATATGTCATTAGTTCTAATGGTATTTGGTCGTCATCCTCTAGTATTGGACAAATTAGACTTTTGACACAATGTTGGTACTGATTTGTCCTGAAGGGAACAAAAGTGTCCATTCCAAATGTTACCCATCCAACAGTCAATCCAAATTTCTGTCTGGACCAAAAATGGACACAAAACCACATGAAAAAAAAAATAGAAATAACATCGGACGCAATGAACAAAAAGTTTAAGCAGAAGAGTTGTGTAGCAGCCAGAGCCTTGCGATGGGCTCTACGGAGACGGGACCTAAGCTGCTGGATGTTGTTCACTATGCTGTTTTAACCCGCACACCCCCCTGCTCCTGCCCATAACACGATTTTGGTCAGGTCTAAAATTCTGTCCATCTACATTTTTTAGTAAAGGGTCTCAAGATAATTATTTAAAAAAATTCTGAGGTGAACTCCTCTTCCCCGCATGTATGGGAGTGAATGGGTGAATGTGCCTATGGGAGCATTCGAAGAGAGCACAGTGTCCTGGGAACCTGGGACCAAAAGTGGCGGTCTCAGCGACCAACCGATAGACAGAATTCCTGCTCGCTGCAGAGGAGAGGAAGCTGTGCGGAGGCTGATAAATGGTGTCACTTGAGTCAGCGTCAGTTTGTAAAATAAAAACAACCCGGAGTTAGAAAGAAGTGAGCTAACCAGATCACTAGCCCGTCCCTCATCTCTGCTGCAGGCTAGCAGCTCGAGGCTACATTAGCCACTACTAGCGTAGCACACCCGAAACTCAGAATGAACTACAGGAGACGGCATCTCTGGTTCTATTCAATTCAGATTTTCATTTTGACAGTCAATCATGAGCTGGTGCTTTTAATCTGAGCTTCAGCTTTTGAGATTGTCAACATTACAAACCAATGATTAACAAAATTATGTTTTCCAACTGATTTGTATTCATGTCTAAATATGCATTTATCATATCTATATGATGAGCGTCATATTTGTAATATTTGATTCATTGGACCAATTGACATTATTAATTTGTGAATCATACTGGCTAATCATCACTAGTATGTAACACTGCTGTGTCTATAATCTCTACCTGATATAGTACAGGGAGTATGTGAGGCACTTTTTTATTATAGCTATAATTCATAGAACTGGAGCTGGAAAGTGGAATCACTTTATTATGTTCAATGAACAACAAAAGCCCAAAAATAAAAGAGTCACCCTTGTCACCCCCTGTTTAATCTCCAGTGTATGTGTGTGTGTGTGTGTGTGTGTGTGTGTGTGTGTGTGTGTGTGTGTGTGTGTGTGTGTGTGTGTGTGTGTGTGTGTGTGTGTTTGTATGAGTACCTGTTTATGAGCAGTTAGCCAGACCTTGTGGGGAGGATGTTTGCTGATGATCTTTGCTCAGTCTGGAGCGATAAACAGGTCCTGCTGGGCCCAGGGCCATCTCTATGCTCTCTCACTTACGATGTGTGTTCGTATGTGTGTGTGTGTGTGTGTGTGTGTGCATGTGTGTGTGTGTGTGGATCTGAGAACCCTGAGCTCACTGAAGCCTTTGTTCTCCAAGATGGCTGATCTGTTCAGTACACCCCAGCCTGCAGCCTGTGTTGGCCTTCACTAATTGACAATTGGAGTTTGACTTTGCACACTGGCCTCCTCTCCACCCCTGGAAGTGTGTGTTCCAAATACGCTTTACAGAGTGTGCCCAGCACCCAGGTGTGGAGGGCTCTAAACAGCAGATGCAGATGTTGGGCTGGGTCACTGTTGCCTTATTGGGGCTGTAGTTTTAGTTGTAGCAGGGGGGTAAAACACGCCAAAAAAATACACTTTCCGCCTGTTTTGACAGAATTCGAATTTATAAATTACATCAATGAAAAGTTAATCAATAGTTGAAAGAAAGAATGAAGACAATGGCAGGGACTGAAGCAAGAGTTGTGTATAAATCAGTAGAGGGAGATGCCAGTCTCCTGTCTCATCCTTGTCCTGGTGTCCCCTCACGTATCCCTCCTCCACTTCCAGGAATAAGCCACCGAGCAGCCTCATGGAAGAAGACAGGAGGGCGAAGCGGCCTCCGCAAACACCACGATTATGATGGTGAGTCACATTGTGCAAGGCATTGCGGCTGATTTACGAGGGGCCGCTGCCAAAAAACAAGTTGTCAAGTCTGGAACAGCGAGTCAGCGCAGCGGCGGGGAGGTGTGTTTGCAGACCGCCTCCTCGTCCACCCCCAAACCCCAACCCCGTTCCTCTGATGTCTGTGTGTTTTCGTTAATGAAGAAATTCTGGTACCTTGGTGAGACATTGCTCTCAGCTGAGCAGACTCTGCCTCCTTCATGCCCTCAAACCCCGCACAGTCATACAGCCACCCCACCCATCCGCAATCCCATCAGGCCTCTGGCTTCCCCTCCCTTACAGTTAAAATTCCAAAAGTTTTCAGTAGGCTGATAATATTTATGATCATCGTTAAGTTTGTTTGTGATTATTAGATGTCCTGCAACCTCAGCCCGAAGGTTTACACAAGAAAATAACCATAAACTGAAACAAAACCTGTTACATTATACTATAAACGTATAATAACAAGCTGTTTCTCTCATTCAGATATCTTTAGAAAGTCATCCACACCTTTATATCCTTTCGCTTTGACTACTGCAACTCCCTATATACTGGGATCAGTCAGTCGCCCCTGTGCCACCTGCAATGGTCCTGAACGCCACAGACAGACTCCGGACAGGTACCAAGAAGAAGGACCACATGTCCCTTATTTAGGCCTCTCTCCACAGACTGCCAGCACAGTTCACAATTAATTTAAAGGTTCTCCTGTTTGTCTATGAAGTCCTAAACGGTCTGGCCCCTACCTATATCACAGACCCCCTAATCCATTATTCTACCTCCAGGTCTCTCGGAGTCAACTGACTTGGGGCTCCTGGGTGTCCAACAATCTCGATTTAATCTCACAGGTGACCGTGCCTTTGCTCTTGTCAGCCCCTAGACTGTGGAACACCATCCCATTCCCGAACAGATCTGACAGGTTGCAGGTAAAAGAAGCCGAAAGGCTACTGCATTATTTAATGAATGGACAGGATTAGAAAGCAATGCAATAATTTGTAGTAAATTGGCGAAAACATGAGAAATAAAACTGGTATGGTCCTTTAAATCAGCTCTCCAACCGGGGGATGAAGACTTTCCAAGGGCAGCTGAGATTAATGTCAGGGCTCACGAGATGAATACAGGAACAAGGGGAAACAAACACATTTTGTAAGACCTTATTACTGTTTGTTTATAACTTCTGTTTAATTTCTTTTCTCTCGTGAAAACGGAAAAAGTGGATTCTTTGAGTCAGCCTGTTAGGTGGACCACAATTACGACTGGACAGTACAGCGAAAGAATACCCAGGCAGAATTGTCGAGTGTCACAGACGAGTCTTTCTTTTGTTCCATCTTCAGCAACCTGGCAAACACTCTCCACATAATGCAACAACAACCCACTGATGACAAAATGGCGCCTTATATAGGGTCTAACTAATGAGGGAAAGCCCATTTACCATGCTGACATGCTCTCCTTGCTCCTTTTTTATCATTATCCCCATAAGTTTCCTACACACACACACACACACACCCCAACACCCCCACCAACCACCACTTGGATGCCCCTGGAACTATATGGAACTATAAATATGGTGCTTGTTTCCTGGGGAGGCCTTCAGCATGAACACCCTGGAGACGAAGGAGACCAATGAGTACATTTCTCACTCACACTCACACACACACCCACACAAACACACACACACCCACGCGCACGCACACACACACACGCGCACGCACGCACGCACACACACGCACACACACACACGCACACACACACAAACACACACACACAGACTATGGCACAACATACAGTATATTACATCAGTCACATCATGTCATCTTAATGTTAATTTACCACACAAGTGCAGATTAAATCTCATGTCCCTCTCTTGCAGGTGGAACCATGTGGCCATCACAAAACCTACCAGCACAGATACGATTTTAAAGGACAATCAATGAATATGAAAACTATATTTAAGTGTGCACATATGCAATGTGCAAACTGCAAATCCAATAAAGTGCTTTACAGAAGTATCTGTGCAATTATTAAAGTGCACGTATCCCGGTTAAAGAACATATTCCATATTCCCCCCACCCGAGCTGAAGCTGCAGGGCACTAAGTCCTCTTTGTTACACAGCAGTCTCTGAAAAGGGATCATTTGGATGAACTGCTCACAATTAATGTACACACTTAACCATAACCTCTGACAATGGGTCACAGATCAAAAAGTCTGGGAACCACTGCTTTTAGCCTGCTTTCCTGTCCCCTTTCCCTACTTCTAGACATTTTGTGACTCAAGCTTGAGCCTGTTGTGTTTGCTTCGTTAACATCTGTCCGGTAATATACCCTTTGTGGTGGCTGATACACTTCACAGCCCAAAAATCAAAGTTCAAACACGGTGACCTGCGAGTCAGCCTTTACAAAAACACAATAGTCCCAGTGACACAGATGTCCGAGGAGTGTTTTTGAACTACACGAGCAATTTCACACATTAGGAGGACTTGCTAGCCAGCATAAGCTAATGTACGTTTCCTCCGGTCACCACAGTGACAGTGACAGCCTCTCACCATCCTGACAGGCCAGTCCAGTTAGCTGTGGACAGTCACACGAGCAGGAAAGACTTGTAAGCAAACTGGTCCTCACTGAAGTAACATTTAGCAGAGGAGCATGATATCCACTGTGGTCTGAGTGAGAAACCGTGTCTTTCGCTCATTGGTGGCAGCATGCTGATTATCCCCAGGGTTCAGACGGCGTGTCAATCACCGCATTCACACATAGCAGGCTACGGTCAGAAAAGAAGCCTGGTGTAGGTATGTTTCTGAAGGATGATTACATTAAACTTCACCTGATTTCTTTCTGGGTAGCCGGGTAGTTTCGGTGGAAGATATGTATAATAAAGCATGTTGTGTCTCCAGAGGACTGAAGTTTGATATGTTCATAAAGTTTGGTCTTAAGACTACAAGTTTGAAAATAAAAACAATCTGGGAGTGTGGAGTTATCTCTGGTTGAGGCTATACAACAGCGCAATAACACAACCAAATGTCCCGCACTCTCTGCGTTTCTGCACCGGGGACTGACTGTAGCAGCACTTTCGACCTACACAGGGTGTTCCAAAAGATGTAGACACACTTTAAATAATTAGGTAAGTGTCTGTTAAAATTCATTTCATTTTCAAAATGTACTTTAATTTACAAATACCCTTTCATTGTTTTGTCATCGCCTGTTTTCAAACTGACATCCAGACACTGCAATGGAATCGCACACATCACAAAACAATTCCCTTGGTATTTCGCGTGCATTCACGTTCAATGTGCTAATCTCAATTCAGCGACTGTGGCAGGCCTCATAGCATAGACTGCATATATATATATATATATATATATATATATATATATATAATATATATATATATATATATATATATATATATGTAGTTATCAGCTGCTAAAGTGTGTATCCCTTTTTTTGGGGCACCCTGTACAGAAGTCCTGACGGCTTGTTTAAGGCACAGTGTCTGAACGGGGGCTGTGTGCATTTCTCTGAGGATTGAGCTTTTTGTTACTTCCATCATATTCCTATCGCACCATGACCTGCCTTATAATAAAAAAAAGACAATAAAGGACCTTTAAAATGTAGTTTAGTTATAATCCTTAAGTTTTTCATGAAGCCAGGCCGTTTTTTATACGATATATAGTCAACATTTTTCAGCAATACTCATTTAATGTATAAATATCCAGTAATTACCTCTCTATATTGTCATTGTAAACTGCCTACATTTGCACAAGGGACTCATAGGATATGGTGAATGCATGTAATCCAGCCTTACTGTTTGGCGGCAGTAGCTCAGTCCATAGGTGACTTGGCTGAGAACCGTAGGGTTGCTGGTTCTAGTCCCTGTGTGGACCATGTATGGAGTGTGGACTGGTGGCTGGAGAGGTGCCAGTTCATCTTCTGGGCAATACCGCGGTGCTGTTGAGCAAGGCACCGAACCCCCAACTGCTCGGGGCGCCGGTCACTGGCAGCCCCCTCGCTCTGACATCTCTCCTTAATTGCATGTATAGGTCCTGTCTGTGCGTGTGTGTGTATTTCGGGCCTGTGTGTGTAACATGATTAATAATAATCCCGTTGCAGGATAAATAATGTAATTCTTCTTCTTTCTTCTTGTAATTTTACATCCATGTTAAGCTTGACATTTGGGCCCACTGTTTCCTACTACTGCTGCTTCAAGTTTTGGGGTAACATTATACTATATTACTGGTCATAATCTGATGCCAAAGAAGTTTTCTTATTAAATGCTCAAGTCCACCACTTAGTGCATTAGGACTGTGATAACACCATAAGACTTTCCTCCGTGCTCTAATTTTTCTTCCATTGCAACAAAATCCCTATAATAACACCAGTGTATGCATTACACTGGAGATCAAGATTAGAGAACAAATGAATCCTGGATTTATTCTGAACTAACGTTGATTTTTGTTCTTCAGAATTTGATAGAACATCTGCTGTGGCTATACCACTGCTGTTTGAGATTATGTTGGAGTACCTATGTGAGCTATGTCACTGTACTCCAAGTTTAAGTCTTCTGAGTAATGCACCGTATCGCCCGCTTCAGGTTTTAAGAACCCTAGAGCACGTGGAAACTACTCAACCAAAATAAAAAGACTCCACAGGCTGTCCTAACCTGTACTCATTCTCTTAATGGCTGAGATACACTGTCATTTCTCCAATTTCTCTTATGAGGGTTATCATGTACAACTTTGCACCAGATGCATATACGTGCATATGTATGTCTCATGAGTACAGAAACTATACAAGACAACACTCAACCTCCCAAAAGCACTCGTTAGAAGGGAAACACTGCTCCCTTGTGGCTCAAAATGAAAAAACTTTCAAACATGTACATGGTGCATTCTACACTCCCCGGCCACTTTATTAAGCATATCTGGTGCTTAATAAAGTGTCAGTGTGGTCTTCTGTTGTTGTTCCCTATCCTCTAGAAAGTAGGTGGTGGTGTGCGTTCACAGATGCTCTCCTGCATTCCTCTGTTGGAACCAGTGGATATTTGAGTTCCTGTTGCCTTTCTATCAGCTCCAACCAGTCTGGCCGTTCTCCTCTGACCTCTGGCTAAAACAAGGCATTTGCGCCTACAGAACTGCCGCTCACTGGATCTTTTTGGGACCATTCTCTGTAAACCCTAGAGATGGTTGTGTGTGAAAATCCCAGTAGATCAGCAGTTTGTGAAACACTCAGAGCAGCCCGTCTGGCACCAACAACCAGGCCACGTTCAAAGTCACTTCAATCACCTTTCTTCCCCGTTCTGATGCTCGGTTTGAACTGCAGCACATCCTCTTCACCATGTCTACATGCCTAAATGCATTGAGTTGCTGCCATGTGATTGGCTCATTAGAAATTTGCATTAACGAGCAGTTGGATAGGTGTACCTAATAAAGTGGCCGGTGTGAGTACCTTGTCTAAACATTTTATTGGTACTAGTAAATGAAATGCAAATATTTTTTACATCAAATAAATTGAGAAATATTTACCACCACATCAGAACTTCCTGTATTATGCAAATAACCTGCGTGGTGACAGCTCTAGGAAAACGTGTCCTCATTGTAGCCCAGTAGCCTTTGGACACACGGCTGAGTTCAGTGACTTCGACTGCTGGTAAAATCCCTTGTTTTGGCCTTGGACTGTTCAAGGTTGTGAACTTCCAAATTTATAGGCAGTAAAAATAAGCAGGAAAAAGGCTACAAATGTAAATTACACTGTTGCATTCTGACACTCAGGTCACGCTCACAGTACAGTAAAACATAAGCACTCTTGCGTCACATCACTTTGATTTTATATTCCTTTATAAAAAAAAAAATATCCAGACACATCTTTAAATATTGTGACATGTAAAGGGAGAACGTGGGCATTTCAGTCACCGCCCATGTAATCAACGACAGAAAACATAAACCTATGCACTTAAGACAACAGAACCGCGTGTCTGCATGTATGGAGAGTAGAGACGAAGCAGGGGTTGGCTGATGCCTGACGTCGGCTCCGATGTGACGCACGTGAATGGGGATGTGGACTCTACGGCAAGTCTCAGCTGAATTTGGCTTTAGAGAAATCCATCTCCGGGTGCTGAGCCATGAACCTGCAGAGACGACAAAACAAGATACGGGCACAGTGAAAGATTTGATTTGAAATCCCGTTTCCAACTGCTTTATAATCATCTCATTGCATTTGGATTTAAATTTGATAGCGTTCTTCTCTCATCTCTCTCCACGTGTCTATTCGTTTATTCATTTACAAAAGATAGTGTATTTCTAAACAGTCAACATCTCCCTTCTGGCCACAGACAGAACATATGTTCTACATCCATCTGGCCAAGGAAAGACATTTTTTTTAAATGCATCAACAGAGAAAAGATACATGGTGACACCATTAGACAAGGCATTTGATTGGACAGGCTGAACTTTAGTGTCAATGAAACCTTTCTGAGCAGCTCTCCTGACTGCAGTCACCTCAGTAGTATTGTTCAACCCTTATAAAACTATACGGGAGCTTTAGAGGCAGCCTTAACGAGCGTAGAGAGGAAGTGGAGGTCAACGCGACTACAGACATGTCTCCTCTGGTCTGAACTGAAAGCTGCAGGAGGAATAGGAGGTCATTTAGTGCGAACGGTGAAAAGAGTGCGTCGCTCTCACGGCTCTGACGTTGCCCCCGCCCTCCAGGTCTCATCTCAGTTAACTACTGCTGTGTGTAATATTTGACATGTCGTGGGGTGGACCGCTGACCCAGTGATGCAAGGAGGCCACTATTTCCTAAACTCACAGTGCTCTCATCGTAGCATATTGTATGTTCATGAGGTGAAAGCCCCATTTTAATGTTTTAACGCATTAAAGAGTTGTCACATCAGGGTTTCCCCCAGAGGAAAAAAACTCTGCCGAGATACGTTTTGCTGTCATTTACTGAGCGGTTCTCTCTCCGTCTTTGTTGGAGTTTAATACAAACACACAGTCGGCTGGAGTGAGCGTGTGAGAAGCAGAGTGTGAAGTTAGTTAGCAGTAACTTTGTAACGCAGCAGTGTGTGTGTGTACGCTTTGTCGGTGAATAAAGGCTTCTCCTCAAGACCCAAGCCGAGCCCCTGTGTCATCTACGAGAGAAAAAGGGAGAGAGGTCTTCAGAGATCCGGCTCAGTTCTTCTTTCTTTTCAGCTAGTGCTGGTCATGATTTGTGCGTGACAGAGACAACTTAATATAATATACGCGATGACGCAGACAGCAAACACAGCTGATCCATCATGTGAGTTAAATTTTTCCCTATGTTAGTTATTTCAGCAAACGGGTTTCCGTTTCTTGTTTAGCACATCAGCTCTTTTTCAACAAAGGCAAAAAGCACCTCAGGTGGATGGGAAAGCTTTTCTAGTGCATAAAAATTTTCCCCTTTAAAAGCACCACCAGGACTCATTTGAAAAGGCGTCAAGAGGTTGAACTAACTATCTGACAAAACCTTAGCGAAAAGAGAATGCAGCAAGATATTCACTGTGACATTTCTCAGCGCTCAGACTGCAAGAATTTTATATATATATATATATATATATATATCACTAATATGAACTGAAAAGTAAGGATAAGAATTGAATCTACACATTTTAAACACCGCATAGAAATGGAAACTTCTTTTTGTAGTTAATGGAATTCAACATACAAACACTTAAAAACCAAACTGGATCAACTGCAAGACCTGTAGTTTGAATTAGGCATTTACTTCTATGTACCGTATTTTCCGCACTAAAAGGCGCACCTAAAAACCTTCAAATTTCTCAAAAGCCGACAGTGCACCGTATATATGGACCAATATTGAGCCACAACAGGTCTCGCAACTACGGTAAGCCGCCGCCGACTCTATTTTCCCCATTAGAAGAAGTAACGCGCGGTGCATGTTGAGATACACGACTGAGCGAAGCGTGTCGTTTCATTTCCATTTGTGTGTTTGTGTAAAGAGCCCAAAATGGCCCCTATTAAGAGACACGCTTACGACGCAGAGTTAAAACTCAAGGCGATTAGTCACGCAGTAGAACACGGGAATAGAGCAGCAGCGAGAGAGTTTAACATGAACCAATCAATGGTGCGGAAGTGGAGGAAGCAACAAGATGACCTCCCCTGACTGTTTTGTTGACATTCCCTTTAGCGCAGCTTCATCTAATGGATGCAGAACGTAACCCCAGCCTCCACTGTAGCATCTATTCTATGCGCCTTATAATGTGGTGCGCCCTATATATGAAAAAAGTTTCAAAATAAGCCGCTCATTGAAGGTGCGCCTTATAGTGCGGAAAATACGGTAGTTATGTTCTTTAGTTAACAGATACCGACATAAGGGGGAATTTAAGAGAAATAAGTGTGAAAAAAGATATTATGGCAGTTTACGGTACTGCTTCCTTTTAATTGTGAGACAGTAACACGAGATTACTGGGGGCTGGTACAAACACTATCTTTTATTACCTGCAGTTAGAGCGGGTGAGCCTGGCCTTGAGCACAGATAGGTAACATGGGGGCAAAACTAGAAAGGCAGCTTTCAAATTCACTCTTCTTATTAAATCTTTATACATCATAAAGTGTCTGTTAGACTGACTGTCAATAAAGTGTCTGTTATGGCAGGTCAGCCAGTAAAAACCCCAGAGAGCTGACATAATAAAAAGATCATCACGACACCTGAGCTAAACTGAAACCTGCGTATTATCTTGCTGTGACGCAACGCTCGAAACCTACTTTTGAAGAATGTCTTGTTTCTTCTGCTCTTCAGATGTAGGCAGGCCCATTGATTTCTGCCTTTGGTCATACATCATTTTCTCCACCATGCCGCGCGTCTCTCCGTCCAGGTCTGACAGCTGCTCGGGAGCAAAAACACATGGTTTGGTAGGGCAGGAAGTATGGGGGGGTGGAATACACGCGAGGGCTTTACATCGGTTACCTTTGAGTTCTCCGGACAGACTTTCTTGGTGTTGATTTCTGGATCTGTGGCAACCATCTTGCTCCACCACTCCATTTTATTTATCTGAAATTCAAGACCATGATTCAGCTCAAGCAGTCCTTCCATTCACTGTGTTACTGCTGAAGAGACAGAGGCCAATTGCAACAACCCACACTGACCCCCACACACACACTGTTCTTACCTTTTCAAGGTGGACTGTAACGACCTTGCCGTCGTCGAGGAGCCAGGAGCTTTCCTCGACCTTCACCTCGTTGTAAAGCTGCCCTTCAATAACAGGAGGGTGTCCCTTCAGGCCCACCTTGATGGAGCGCCGCTGGATGTCCACCACCACATCTCTCCCCTTGATGCGGAACTTCACGTCAAAAGGCACGACCAGCTGTGGGAGGATGTTCAAATGGATATGTTTGTTTGTTAGATTCAGTTTTATTCATGGCTATCAAAACTACAGTAACGAGCAAAAGAGGACACTGGAGACGAGTATATACTGCTGGAGGATTAAAAAAAAGTTGGGGCAGTAAGTTACATAAAGTTCATATCCAGTGTGATGATGTTTGACATTGCAAAAAAAGGAGGAACATAAAGGAGGGGAGGGTGTATATGGTACACAATTCAAACTGATACAATTAGGGTACAGTCACATTTGGCCCTTTGATCAGTCCCGTGCTTAAGCGTGATTGTCCCCCCTCCTCCGTTGTAAAGGTACAGCTTGCACTCACACTTCTTAAAATGATCCGAGCCCCGGCATGACTGCTCTTTGCTTCTACGTCATCTTCCCTCTGGGGTTTTGTTTTGTCCAACTGCTTTTGAATATTTTCATCTGACAAAATCTGCAGTCAACCCTTCGACAGCATCTTTCTAAATGTCCATTGTGGAGAACAGTCGCATATAAATAGTTGTGAGGACCGCCGTCAATGCTCGTGACCGTACCGTGCCTGGGCAATCGGCCAGATGCTCGATCTTGGAGCGGCCGGTGGAACAGTGGTTAGAGCTGTCGCCCCATGTAAAGAGGCTGAGGGTCTGTGACGCAACGGCCGCGGGTTCGACTCTGACCTGCGGCCTTTTGCTGCATGCCACTCCCCTCTCTCCCTCACCCCATTTCCTGTCCGTCCTATATAACATAGGCTTGAAAAACTGCCAAAAAATCTTTACAAATGCTGGATTTTAAGTCAGTTGTCTGAAACAATTTCCCCCTGGGATTATTAAAGTATTTCTGATTCTGACTTTGAGTTGTGCTTAATTTAAATGTATCGGTCACTGTAAGGATTTTTCTCCCCCTGCAACCCAAAATCTAATTTCTCTCACAATTTAGTTAGATTTTTTAATTTATAAAAAGGGACACATGTAACATGTTATATATATATATATATATATATATATATACAAACACACATACACACAGTATATATTAATATCATATTAGTATATATTCCAATTAATAGTATTTCCATATATGTATATATTCTATGTATATGTGTGAAAACCTCTCTGTGGCCGTTTTGATGCATTTACCATAAAGGTCAGAATATGGGGGCACTCCAATTTTAGCTGCAGCTGGTTTAATGGAATAGAAATACTTTATTGATGACAGAGATGCGAGAGACTGCAGCTTCACCAGTCTTTTACTGCGTCAGCTGCCGTGCTTATCTGGTGGTCCAGAAACAGTGTCAGGGTTTTTTGTCTTTCAAAAGACTAGAACTACAGTTCTTCGTAGTTTGTTATGCTACAGCTGAAGTGAAAAGTGCACAGCACAACAATCTAAGTTAATATTAAGAGCAATTAGTTATGTAACATTTTAGTGAAACCATCTGCCAGTTTTATTTGTTCAATGTATTTATCTTCTCCGTCTTTGATGGTCTGCAACCGGCGTTTTACATCCGCGACATTACCGCCACCTAATGGTTTTCTTGCATCTCAAAGGATAACTGTAATGCATTGTGGGTGGTATCCACTCTGGAGTGACCATTATTGTTCACTCACTCCCTTAGCCCTCCAAGGGTCGATCTCACTAAGGGCCTACTCACACTGTCCTTCTGGCTGGGGCCAAAACCGTTTTTTCAGCTAAAGCCTAGTACCTTTAAGCAGTGTGAGTGCACCCGCTCCGCGCACAACTGCGACCAGCGGGCCGTCCACGGCCCGCTTGATAGAGGTGTGCTTTAGCGGAGCCTTTTGCACATGTACGAGCACGAGCGTGCGCACGTGTGCGAGCACGAGCACGAGCCCTACGGCAGTAGCGTTATGTCCGCCTGTTCGGACATGTAAATAGAAGGACGGACCATGCGCAGACATTTAACAACAACAACAATGGCGGTGAAAGGTTCACGTTGGTGTGATGCGGAGGTGGAGTGTTTACTGCAGATTTGGTCGGATGAAAATATTCAAAAACAGTCGACAAGACGCACAAAAACTGCGAGGTCTGTGGAAAGATTTGTAAACAAAGCAACACACACGCGATCAATGCGTGTGACGTGTTACGGCGTGATGGCGTATGGACAGCAAGAAGCATTGGCCGGCCCTGGCAGTGTGAGTACAAACGGGGCTGGGGCGCGGGGGGGAGAGGGAGGGGGGACAAGTACCCTAAAGCCCGGGTCGCTGTCCGGAAGGACAGTGTGAGTACGCTCTAAGTTCACACCTCGATTTCCAGACAAACACAACAACACTTATGATGGCGAGGGGAAGTGAAAGAAGGCACGTTGAACAACTGATGAAATGCAAGCTCTACTCTGAGATGTGTGGGGAAACACGCGGTGGTGATGCAGATGTATTCCACAGAAAGTATCTCCGGTCAAAAAGGACTCACATCAACTTCAGACAGGGATTGTGTCCATTTGTAGTTTGGCAAGTCAGCTCCGTTTCCTGCGTTGGGCTTCAGTTTACCTTTGTCCTTCTCATCCTCCTCACCTTCGGAGTCAGACTGGGGAAATGGAAGGTAAGGTAAGTACGTCATCAGAAACAGATTTTAAACTATCTAACCAGCATTTCACTCCAGAGCTGTGCACTCACCCCCTTCTCTTTTTCTATTTTGTCAGATGACACGTCTGCAATTTTTGTTGGACTTTCCTTTTTCTCCTCTTCTTTCTTTTTCTGAAATATGTGCATTTAACACAAAGAAATGAATTAACGTTTTGTAATAGAACATTGGCAGTGACTCACAGGTAACAGAGCATCGCAAGTTCCACCTTGTCAAGTTCAGACTGTAGTTTCTCTGCTTCTTCATCAGTCAGTTCCTGAATTTTGGGGCCGTCGTCATTTTTCTTTTTGTTCTTTTCCTCTGCTAGCTTGGCAGCTCTTTCAGCTTTCGCTTTCTTTTCCTTCTCCTGTTTCACTTGCTTCTCTTTGTGAGACTTCAGCGCTAGCTGACTGTGGTGGGCGCAAGAATCTTTGACTAGCTGAAAAGAAAGAGATGGCCGGAAATTAGGCATCAGTGGAGCACAGCCGCACGTAGTCTCAAACGTCACCTTGGCTGAAGACAACGCTCACCTTCTCTGCAGCACCTGAATCCCCACCGGTGAAGAAATCAGTTTTGCGTCTGAGGAAGCTGAAAAATGTGTTTACTAACTGTTGAGAAAAAAGGAGAGTTTAGTTTGTACTTGCACACTGTTGGCATAACTGGCAGTATAACAGCCACTATATATTTATCAGCTCCATGGCTAGTTTGCCTATCAACTCCTTCCTCCCATCCTGCATAAACCCCAGTTATTTATTGATTGATGTGGAAATGTATTTTCTATGATGTGTTATAATGCACTACTGCACCATTCATCCTTTCATTTACTCAACTGCTTCATAATGAAACTTTTCCTTTATTCTAAGGACCAGCATCTCAATGCTAAGTTATAACGTTTAACTGTAACGTTGTCACCAATATTCATAACATCTTCAAGAAAGATAGACCATCAAGAAAATGGGTTTAACCAGGACTAAAATGAGAATTTACTGAAATATCATGCTGCTTTGTTAGTCACATTTATGCCGAATTCAACTCCCCCATTGGTTAAAGACGTTCATAATAACAGAATTAGCTCAAACCTTTAAAATAGTTGAGAACATTAGCTTTCTCTGAATATCATGTTTAGAGGCGAGGTGCGCCTCCTAGCTCACATGCTAACTGTTTTAGCTTCAACATTAGCACGGCAGCTGTATCACGTTAGCGACGGACCCGTTACCTCTTGTACGCCTCCTTCGTGCTGTTGCGCCATACCAAGCAACATGGCGTCATACTTTTCATCATCGTCGCCCATGATAGTGGATCAAGAAACGGCCGAATAAAATGTAAACTGCGCGAATGACAAGCAAAAAGTTGAGTTAGCGACAATGTGGCCCGTAGTCACACCACGCACTTCCTGGAAACAAGCCCCGCCCACGCTAGATGTGACCAATCGGAAGAGTAGCATTGAAATGACAGTCCAAATATCCAATAAAGTGAGAGCATTTGTTCAGGGGCGGGTTGAGGTGCACAGGGAGAATTAGAATTTTCTAGAGAAAAGGCCAAATCATTTTATTTTTTTCGTAAATAGTGAATAAAATGTTAAACCGCTATGTTTTAAAAAAAAGTCATACAAATACGTGAGTTTATTCAGTGTTTTATGGATCTAATGGTCAGAAACCCCACTGTTCTATTCTGGAGCTGGAATTATCAGCTGTTTTTTAGCCAATTTTTTTGACAAGTATTCATAGTTCAAGTGGTTTAATCAAGAAAAGATTTGCTGCTTTTATCTGTGTTCATCATTTTGAAATTATAGTCTGATAAAGCAATATATTTAGAAGTCACATTTTGCTTTCAGAACATTTTGACATCTCAGGCTAAACAAACTACTGATACGTCAAAAACATAACATACACAACAATATCCACATACAATAAAAACGAAAAAGATTTTTGCTTAATCTATATATATATTACAGTATATCATTTATTCATTATTATTTCTTTGATATTGAATACTGTGGGACTCCATAGCTGTGGGTCTGAGCAGGTGGTAAATCATCAGTATGTTTGTATTAGTAGGTGAATTTGTCATGTAGTTCAAATGTTTCATATTAGACATGTAGATTGACTTCATACTAAAATAGACTATACATTTCTCCAAAGCCTTCAAGCCATAAGGATTTTCAAAATATCTGCTATTTCTGATTTCAAATTCTGTGCATTAATATTGTGTAGCCTAAATTACAATTATGGATGCAATCACCAAAGGCGGCTGGACACTTCACCAGTTTAAACCAGCCCCTAACCCATTTCAGACCTTACAAGTAGAGACAGACTGATTTATCGGTTGGCTGATATTATGATATCGGCCTGTCACAGACATTTGAGTATCTATTAGTATCAGCGTGTATTTTTCTGAAATGCGCAGATGAAAACCTTTTTTACAGAATGTATAATGCAGAAAATTATGCTTGGGATGATTTAGACATTGTGTTATATAGCCATTTAATTTATTTGAGTTCATATGCAATGAACTGATACTCACCATGATGTTTAATGTGCTATTTATTAGATTTTTTATACATTGATATATTGATTTTCTCAGTGTTCATTTCTAGAATTGGTTGACAATGTAATAAATATGTATAACAATGTTAAAGGTTCTTTAATAAATCTATTTGAAAGTATCTTTGCAGAGTCATATCCACATAAAAAAGGTCTATTTTCATTACAGCTCATAATTCACCATGTTGGAGGCCCTATCTGTAATTGGTAAATTTTCCCCTGCTCAAATCCCATCGGGCTATAGTTATAAGTAAAAAGGTGTTATTCAGTAAGTATTTTTACTGGTATATCCTCATTTTACTAAACTACATCGCGTTACTGAACAGAAAATCTGCAATTACTGCAGTCAGGTAAACCTGATAAAGGCAGAAGTGATTTAAATAAACTAAATCAAGTCAAATAACTGGTCAAATAATCAATGTGTCCTTCCATGTAGTTCCAAGGTGTAACTGGGGCACAGGTCAGCTGGCAGCCTGTGCGTTGACCCTGTCAGTCCTTGATAGACTGGTACAGGCCGACTTAATGACTGAGGTAAACATGATAAATGTCATTCACCCCACCAGCTTCTGCGTTTCCCTTTCCCGTGCGGCTGTGGAGTTTAACTAGTCTTATCGTCGCCACGTGGAGGGAACTAAGATCCATCTGCATTGGAAGTCCAGAGTCACTTTTTTTTCTCTCTTCAAATGCAGGGTCTTAAAAAGGAGGCTCAAGGCTGCGTTTGTCACAAGCAGGTGACGTCCTGGATACAAACTGTAGGGCCTGACCTCGCGGAGTCCACTGGAGGGACACTGATCATGATTTCTGGGGCTTACTGGCCCACTTCTTTGTTATTGGAGCGTTCTGCGGATACCTTTTCCTGCACGTTTCCTCTAGAAGAGATGACAGACAGCATTTGCTTTGGTTACCGGGATCAGAACTCTCACACTATCCTTTATAACATCTTGAGAGGGAGGGAGGGTGGCTACCTCGACAGCCACCTGAACTGTAACGCTGCGGCGCACGATTGCCACTGTAAGCAGAGGAGGACGGTTTGCCTCAAGGACCCAAAGACCACCTGCGAAGTGGCCTCCGGCGTGCTGCTCAAAACCATCTGCTTTGTGAGAAGTTTACCGTCCTTCAGTCAGCTTCCACCCGGAGATCAGTCATCCCTGTTGATACACTGTTGGGTTCCTTTATTTGTTCTGGGGCTCGCCCAAGAAAAGATTGTGTTTGAAGTGACTGATGTCCCAGCTTTAAGTATCCTCAGACAGATTCTACTCGGACCAGGACTTGCTGAAAAGGAGGCTGACCAACCAACTCTGGCTGGAGTCCATAATCTAACATCTTGCTTGCATCAGTTGTGGAACCTGGATCTCAGTCCAAAGGAATATGCTTACCTGAAGGGTGCTTTGTTGTTTAACCCAGGTAAAACTCACGTTATTAGTTGTTTCAGTAACTCCTTCATTTGTTAGGTATGTGACACGAGCTTAAACAGAACCTTCTTTTTATCTACTACAGCTGTTCGGGGTTTAAGCGCCTTGTTGTTCATTGAAGGCCTCCAGCAGGAAGCTCAGAGAGCTCTCCAAGAAGTCCTTCACCTTGTACACCCGCAAGACAGCGCTCGCTTCAGCCACATCCTGCAAGCAGCTTCCACCGTTCACACCGTCAGCCACAGCCTGGTCACGGAGCTCTTCTTCAAGCCAGTTATTGGCAACACAAATATGTTCCATTTATTAACAGAGATGTTGTTTGTGCAATGAGATCCCAGTGAGGAAGCCTTATACGGAGCGTTGTAATATGTCATTTTATACGGTGAACCCTGCTGAAATAAACCTTGAAATATCTTCTTCAGCTTGATGAAGTGATGTTTTGAGAAGGGACGCAAAAATGAATAGATCAATTTGTAAATTATTATATGAATCACCATTTATTTTGCTATTTGATTAATTGGTTTGCATGTTTTTAGTCTATATTTAAATTAAAAAAAATAATTAAATGTGAATATTTATAACAGTAAATTAAATAACTGAGTATTGGAATAAACAAAGATATTTTAGGACATCATCTTGGGCTTTGGGAAACACTGATCCACATTTTCACCATTTTATAAACCAAACAACTTCATTTAATCAGGAAAATAATCAACGGATGAAAGTGAATCTAATTGCTAGTTGCAGCCCTGGTTTTGAAAATTGCCTGACTTCTGTGCAAGCATAATAATCAACCCATGAAGAATTTTAATTTTAAGGAGAACACCACCATAATGTGATATTTCCATAGCCTCGGAAAGTTCAATCACTATTAGTGAACATGAGCTCCTCTCTCTCAAAGCCAGAAACCAGAGAAGGAAGTGTCAGACTTGTGATGTCATTAAGTATAAAGTGTGAAACTGCTCCAGAGAAAATGAATGGGAGTTTGTTTTCTTCATTCTATTGCGGTGTTGTCAGTTGTGACACAGAAAACGTCCCCATATATTCAGAACATCCCCCTGGGTGCTCTCAGCGTCATCGAGAATATCTTTACCAATTCATTGTCTATGGAGCGGTTCAGGTTTTATACTTGGTGACATCAGACACTTTAGTTGTAGCACTGTTTTTTAGAGCTGGGAGAGAGTAGTTCATGTTTACTATTAGTTTTGGACTGTCTCAGACAACAGGATTAACATGTATGGATTTGCAGCATGGCCCGACCTTGAAAAAAGATGCATACTTTGACTCCCTCGTGTGGCCATGTGTGGCGGACAACAAGCAAACAAAGTTTCACTTCATATCCTTTATTGTTTTCACAATGAGACACGAGTTGACAATTGCACATGTTTGTAGAAAATACAAAGAACCATACCGCGGTGACAGGCCCAAGAGATACACTTTGGAATTAAGGAAACCTGAGAAAATCTAATGTGGGAATGAAAAGCAGACAATTCAACCAGCTGAGTGGAATAGGAAGTAGACTAGAATGGTTACAGTACGACGCAGACACATTAATCACTTTGTCAACAGTTAAGTTGTGTTTATGCTTCTTGGGCTGCCAACTTCTTTATACTTAGCACTGAAATGGGTGAAAAAGAGTAGATCCTGTGAGACAAACAGTCAAACAGAACATTTAGAATATGAGGATCAGTCCATGTTTGATAAATGCAGGCACTACAATAGGGTCCATAAGCTAATGCTGATAAGAACGCTGGTGAATAAATTCCACTGAGTCAGCTGGCCAAATTCCCATCAGCACCCAGGAGCAAACACAGCAATCATGCTCGGGTGAGAAAACGGACATTCACTTCATGAGTCACTAAGAAGTTAGAGTACATGACACAATCTTAAGTCTAGCTGCAGCTTTCACAGCAGCTTGCAATATGAAACTGGATTTACAGACAGGAAGACCACAAACCAGAACACATAAGACACCCGGTTCACTTGAAGCTTCAGACTTATCCTCTTCATTTGATCTTCATGTTAATACACTACCAATAATCTGCTTTGAAGGGGAAAAAAGTCACTCCATATAGTAAGGGCATCATAAATGTCACAATAGACAATAACATTTTGACATTAAAACATTTTTTTTTAACTCAAGGTCCACTTACTTACATATTTCCGTAGCTTTAAACCCAAAACAGAGAATAGCATTCCCATGTCTATATACAGTGTTTCCCCTAGGATGGAGTAAGCTGAGGTGAAGCGCGCGTGCAGAGAAACAAAAGGGCGCCCTGCTGGGAAGGGCTCTTTGGACCTTTTGTGAACAGTTACTCGTCTGGAAACTAAATTTGATTTGACAAACACGCAGTTACGAGTGATCCATATCAGCCAGTTGTCATTTGGACAGCTATTTTGAATTTAGTCAGTCTTTTAGATGAAAATGCAAATGACAAGTCATTTAACACACTCCTATTTTAGTCTGGTCTTCTCAACATTTGTTCAAAATATTTTAAATGCATTGAATGTTTGGTTATCATATTAAGACACAATATAGGAAAAAATGCCTATATTTAAATGCATTGTTTATTTTTTTAAACCAGATATTATTGATCAAATAAATGAAAGGTGTCTTCATGAATAAAACCAGTCCCTTTATGTTAACATCAGATCACTGCATATCATTTCACACAGCAAACTAATGAAAAACAGAATGCACTGGACTTGTAACAGTGTTATTGTTGAGAAAAAAAACGTATGTTTAGGCTGTTTCTTTAATTACGGTAATGTGGCCTAACTAAGAGAAAACGGTTTCCGTTGAACTGTTTCCGAGAGAATCCGTATTTTGTCTGAGATAAACACTTTTGTGTATCAGTCTCTTGTTCCAATCAAGTGGTTCTATTTGTGTGTGACACAAATGAAAATGCAGAACTGTTTTCCCTTCTGCAAATGATAATATCTGTGACCAGCAGACGGTGCAGCTTGTCCAGTGTCCTAACAGCAAACGGCACGAGCAAGCGCCAAAGTGTACATTGTTTTTGATTGTCCTAACTGGCTGCAAGTGACGTTAAAAGCGCCGCAGACCTAAATAAATGTGTTGTTGTAGGAAATGAGGGTCTCTGCCTGTGTGTGCGCGGGGAGCTTAGGGGAGTCGGCGGACGTTTGAAGTGACCGTGCTGCTTAGAGTCCGCTGGTGCACGAGACGTATACCTGTTTTCCAGGCCGCATATTTTACCGCTTGCTCAGCTTGCTCCTCACATTCTATGAATATGTGGATAGACAGCAGCATTGAGATGCTCACGTGCTGTTAGGATACGGACAGAGACCAATCTCCTTGTTTAAAAAAATAAAACAATTATTTATAATTAAAATAATTCTGCATTGGCGATCAAATTCCAGATGCGGCACACCTCCGCAGCTGGCTACATGTAGGGGAAACACTGATTTAGCCCCATTCACACATGCACTGTAAGCCTGAACCATGAACCAATATTCACGTTTAGTGAGTGGGCATGTTGATGATGTTCCTATCATGCACTCGCCCAAACTGGGAGAAAACAATTTACTGGGGATTTACACAAAGATGGCAAAGAAAACGTCCAACTGGAGAGACAACAAGATTCAGTCACTTCTGTTGGTATGGGTCAATGCCAAAATCATCAGACAAATTCAAGGAATGGCAAGAGAATCGGCTGTGTATGAGCAAATTAGGAACCGGCTCTGGTGTAATCCGCATCATGTCCTGCCTCCTGCATGCTCTACCCAGTGCCACACCTCACCTAAACTGGAGTATTTCCAGTTAGTAAGAACATATTTGACAGAATCTCATGTTGTGTTCATATGTGAAAATGGCTTTGTGGTCAATATGAAGTTACTGTCCCCAGCCAATTCGCTTAGCTTAACATTAAGAAACTGTGAGAAACAGCTAGCCTGGTTCTGTCTAAGGGTAATAAAATACTCCTGTAAACACATTTGAAGCTCACTTATTAACACGTTATCTACAGTATAATCTCTAAGTACAGAATGAAAACTGTAAAAATTACAAGTTGTGGCCAAGAAATAGCATAACTTCCTGAAAACCCACAACTTGTCAGTTTTACACTTTGGTTTCTATATGGAATAAACAAAGAAATTATAACATGTTCCACTAGTGAGCTTTAGAGGTGTTGCTAGGCAGATTTTATTACCGTCGGACAGAGCCGGGCTAGCCGTTTCCGCATGTTTACAGCCTTTGCACTAAGCTTTAGCAGGTTACTGTCCACAAGAAAGCAAATAGGGCAACTTCACAAAATTTCAAACTGTTCCTTAAACAGAATCCAATTCTTAGACTTAGAGGATTTGAGCCATCATATAAAACTGACATTTTCTTCATGCCAAATATTCTTACTTCATCCTTTTCGCACGCTTCATTAATATGAAATATGGCAAAGAGCAGAACATCATTTCTGATCGAGAATCAATGACTGTAAATATATGATACATAACAACTGAATTGAAAGCATTGAATACAGCAGCATTGAATTAAGTTTCAAATCTAATCTATGATGATAACAACAAGATGATGAAATGTAACAACAAAATAAAAACAACTTACAGAATTAAGACAAATGTCCTTTGCACAACAACAGCAGAATAATCTGACCAGCCAAACAAGTCAGCTTTCATGAACATAACTCAGTTCTCCTTCAAGGACGAGGGGACGGTTAATCGTAATACAATAACAGCGATGAAGAGCTGCTGGTGATATCTGCCTTCAAGCGATCCTTCAAATATACACATAATATTTATCACCCAGAAATATCTACACACGGAGCCCTGAGTTCACTGAAGTCCTTCAGACAATGTGAATTTTCACATTTTCTTTTTCCACAGCAAAGCCATGGTCTCTACAAAGAGCTTGGCTCAGCCAGAGACTCCTGTGCAAGTAGTGTCGCATTTCGGCTTCCCATATGTGACCTTGTGGACACAATGTGGCAAATAATTCCGAGCACAGATCACCAGTGTGGAGCAGGAATCATGTTCTCACAGAGGTGCAAATTTGTGGGACACCTGAAGAATGAGTTGCTGTGTGAGAGGGTGAGTACGCTCTTGATGAAGTAGAAGTATGACCTATAAAAAAAGACAGAAAAATCATGATCACTCCTTAGCATTGATTCTGCTTACTGCCTTCCCTATTCACAGTGGACGGCAACTAGAAATAATTTCACAGCAGACTCCATTTAGCCATCACTGTTGGCGAGCTGAGAGGCGAGGGACTCGGGAACTCACAAAACGTCACATCCTTTGGAGTCTCCTGGAAAATCCGTTCTGAAAGTTTTATATAAGTCAGTCCATAGGCTTTTAAAGGTAACCAAGAAAGTCGGTGATGGTCTCAATTTTTAATTTAGGTAACAACTTATTCATAACTTTGGCACTCACTGTTGAAGCTCATTAACAATGTCAGAAATCCCAACTCAAAGTGGGCTAAATACGTCACATTGTTCATTGCTCTGATTGGTCGTAGTCGGTCGTGATGCTATCCAATTGCGTGCAATGGTATTTTAAAAAGGCCCTTGCTGATTTTAATTAAATCACCCTAAAGCACGGGGCACGGTACAAATGGACAGTGTGGGTGCGCCCCTTTTCTTCACAGTACAGCGCAGATCTGATGACATGTCCCAGAAACACATGAACAGGTTGCATTCAAGTTGAATCAAGCTAGTTTGTGTAGTGAATCCAATTTGTATACATAGCATACAAAAATGCTCTTGCATGAGGACCATTATTGTTTTCTCATGCATATTTGCATCTACAATCCCAGTAATATGATGTTAGAACAGTTGAGATGTGCACTTCAGTGTCCAGTCTTTACAGTATCGTATCCATATGCAGTATGTGACCTGTGAGCTTTGGCTCACTTCACTGGTGAAATGATTTACGTGTTCAGTTTGTCATTGGTGCATAGTTGCTGGTTGTCCCTGTATGATATGGTGGACCCACTGAATTTTAACAAATGACACAATGGTTTACATGGAAGAAAAATGGCAGGTCTTTGCGCATATTTCTATTTTCTTCAAAAATGCATGGGTGCAAGCCGCTCTGTAGTACTTGAGTTTAGACCCTGTCTCGAGTCCTGACTCCACTTTTTTGAAGTCTTGAACTTGTCTCGTGCCTTGTTCGACTTAGCTATTGAGAACTGGTCAAGTTGTTCTTGGCTGCTGATTCTGGATCAGTTTTGCCCAAATTCAACACATTGATTAGCTCAACGTCAGAAGATAGATCCATCTTGTTTATAGATCTATCCTTAATCACTATATTAGCATTGGAAAGACACTATTGTCTATTATGATCTTAAACACGATTCAACAGGAGTCAGTCATGACTTGGTCTCAACTAACTTTGGACTTGGTCTCCATTAGACCTGATCTTGAACTGGACTTGATTAAGGCTGTAGTTCTTGACTACAGCCATGGGCTACAGACGGATTTCCATCAAAAGTGAATTGTTTTTTCTATAACAGTTCAGTTATTTTTGAACCACTAATGTTATTACAGACCATTATGTGTGGTGCCACTTGTGAATGGTGCTCGTTCCTGCTTACCCGTTATATGCATGGATGCGTCATTTTCTCCAAAACTGTCAAAAGTATGGCAATTAAGCCCACTGGGTTTTCTGCCTCTTCCTGCACTGTATGTTATTTGTATTCTTTGTCAGTATTTGTGTATTTTTTTTAAATTGTGCTAAATAAATAAAATATATTTTTTTATGTACTAGTTTCATAGGGATGGGTACTGCAACCATGTAGTAAACTGGCCTCCGTGATTAATTATTAAGGCCTGTAAAGTTAAGATAAGCTCTGACGTAACGTTGCAGAATCTCCTCTGCTTTCTCGGAGTTAAACTTCTCCAGCTACTCTCATTAGATACTTTATCAATACACCTGTTCAAGTTGTTTGACGTGTTTTAGTTTGCTCTGTCCGTAGTGTGTCATCCACCACCACTGTTTTACGAAATCACAGCGAGCTTAATAGCCAATTGTTACAAGCTGAAACAAAAGCCGTCTGTTTATCTCAGTTTGCCAAATCTTGGCCAATTCTTGTAAACTTAACTGGCTGGCTGAGACAAAACAGCCCCTTCTCCCTCTATCAGCTGCACCCAGTGCCACACCTGTACATGGCTAATTATTATGCAAGTCAATGACATCCACGGACCTTGGCGGTGATGGTAAAAGTACCTGATTCACGTCAGCAGAGGAAGGAGGACGGGATGAATGATACGGACTGATGTCTGTGTTCTTCATCCTTTTTAAATTTCAAATCAGAATACTAATATTTTTTTCTTCTAAATTATGTTTTCTATTCTAAAATGCAGTTGGATAGTTACAAGTACAGGTTTTAATCAGTAAGGAGAGGAAAGGGACTCCACCACTAATAGCATACTTTTTGAAACTAAAATGTTTGTTTTTTAGAGTATGGCATTTTTCATTTAAGTGTTTTTAGGTTATACAAAAAACTGTTTGAGATACAGACATTTGACCAAGATCCCATCTAACATGTAACTCTAACCTATTGCTAAACTGTTTATTTTATGCATAAATTGGTGCCTCTGCCCGGGATAAAAATCCTGGTCGAATGCACCAAAAACCTTTTTTCCCCCTCACCATCACCCATGAAAATGTGTTGAGTGTAACATAAAATGTCTTTGAATAGCTTGCTGTAATCACATAAAAGTAAACTCTAAAATAACACCAGTAGTCAAACACCTGCTCAGGGCTGCCATAAAGGACACAGGGTCACGTCCTCTTTATTTAACAGTATCCAGGAGGATAAAGGTGCTTTAGAAACATGGGCGGGCGGGGGGAGTTTATATTCTACAATTAAAAACGGACATATTAAAAAGGTACTTTATAGACCAAGTCCAGTACTTTTAGGATCAAAGTCTTTCAATCTAACTACTTTTAAGCCAACAAAACGTGTTCTGATGTTTAACAGGAAATCAAAACTCAGGTGTGCATTTCTGCACAATGACAGGGAAGAAAAACACGTCAGTCATACCTGAAATATGACAAAGAGGATATTGTTCTCAACTTCAACATAGTGAAAGAGATTTGTTATTTTTCAGTGCACAGGGGGCTTGACTTTTTCTTGTTTTGGCATGACGGATAAAGTTTGATTTAAACCTTACTTAACGATACATTTTTATAGAAATTAAAAAAAGGAAAGAAAATGTATCCATTAAATAAGAAAAATCCGAGGCAGTGGCTGAGTGATTAGAGCACTCGCCCCATGTAAAGAGGCTGAAGGTCCAGGAGGCAGCAGCCGCGGGTTCGACTCCGACCTGCAGCCCTTGCTGCATTTCTCCCCCTCTCTCTCTATCTAATCAGGAGATCAGGGTGCAAAATACAGGTTTCAGTTATGAACCTGCATAGAGAGACATGCTATCACCAAAATGATTTAATTAAAAAAATAAACACCTTAGAAATTAATTTTACTGCAACATCTGGTGAAACAAAATTCTTGATCTCTGTAAAATTTCCGCTGATTTGTGTAAAAGTAGATGTTAAAGGTTTGAACCTAATTCCTCAGTTAGTCAAACAGGTGTTTCTCATGAAAACATACTCTGGTATAAGCTGCTTGATCAGTACTATGTGTGCCTCTGTTGGCACATGCAGGATAGACTTCCCCTGCTACAATTACCAAGTCATGGAAAACGAAATGTGCACATTATTCACTGCCACTAACCAGACTACTGGGAAATAAGTGGATGACACTTTCAAGCTCCATCCCATTGTCATCAAAAGTATGAAGTATGTATCAATGTAAAAGTAGAAGTTATTTTACCTCCATTGTTCCTCCACATGTCTCTGGCACACTTGTCAGAGGAGGTCAATTCTGATATTTGGATGTTTGGATTTGATTTGGAGTCATCTTGAGGAAACAGAGTCAAAGAAAATGATGGTTACTTGATGGCAGAAAAGCAGCTCTATGGCGTTTAAGAGGCAACGCTGACATAAGTTAAGATGTGAAAATCTGTGACTTACTGTTGTTGCTGAATGAAAAAGAGCCGCTCTCCCTCATTGTCTCATTCCCGCTGTCCGACAGCGTTCTCTCCATCCTGGAGGTTTGCGGCCTCCTCTTCGTGCTCTTCCTAGTACTGATGCGGATGATGCCGCGCACCAGCCGACACTCTGCCTCCTGCTCACCCATTTTGTGCTCCTCTGCCAGTGAGTTGATGAGCTGGTTAATGGCCTTGCTCTTCCTCAGAAACACCGAGTCGGAGGTGCACCTGGCCAACTCTTCGATCTGATATTCAGAGTACAGCTCCAGCAGCTTCTTAGCAATCAGAGAGTCCACATCCTCCTCGCCATCCTCCCAGTCATCGAACCTCATAGACTCATGCAGGGACGGATGACTGGGCTGTGTTTGACCACCATGCCAAGCCACATATGATGGAGATTTGTTTTCAACATCTAAATACTCTCTCTGACTGTCAACTTTGACTCCGGCGATGCGGACATCCCCTAGCCAGTCTGTTCCGTCTTCCTCTTTGCTGTGTCCTTGGTTGACGGACCGGAGGCTCACCTTCTCTGGTTCGTCTGGGGAGCTCTCGTTTGGCGGCAGGCACGGAGCGAGGATGGAACACTGGCAGACCCTATACAGGCCGCAGGTGAGCACGCTGCACACAAAAGTCCTACAGCTACTCGGAGGAGCGCAGGGATTGCAGGTTTGTGTCGCAGAGGGTGGATCAGCTGAGCCAGGAATGAAGCCAATGGTCTCAGACTCCTTTCCATTGGCATCTTTCAGGTGAACTTTGTGGACTGTCTTTGGCTCCGGAGTCGGGAGCCTGTCTTCCACCGGGTCCACACAGCGCTCCTCATAGGATGACCTCTGGCTGCTGCTCTGGCTGGGTCCATACCTGTAGCTGCCAGGCCCCGAGCTGCGTCTCAGACTGCCAGCGCTGCCGGCGGACATGACTTACTGCCTCCAAGATCTGAAGAAAATCAGGTAAATTTAGGTGTAACTAAACGACAGTGTTGAAATTGCAACACTAAGCAAGTTATCAAAGCTTGTAGAAGCTAAAATCACTTGAAGCCACCTGAGGGCATCTCTCCGCATAACAAATGTGAAACTACTATCCCCAGGTGGCAGGTACAGTAACCCAACTGGTTCTCTGGAGGATGTGTGAGCACAAAGTTGAAGACAATTAACTATTCAATGCATGATGTCATGGGGATTTCTAAAATTGAATCAACTGCAACTGACAAAAAAGACACAAATATTACCTGAAAAAGGTTAACAAAATCTCCCCTGCACGCACAAGCAAACTGCTGCGTGTGAACCCATACCCCGTGTTTACACTGTGAGCTGAATCAACAGAGCAATTACACCGGGTCCAGGTAAAACAATCTTGTAATGTAATGCCACCCTTGCTTGTTCGATGACAGTCACTATTGGAGCAAAACGCCATTTTCATTAGAGTACGTAATGCATGCACCTGCTTAGGTCGCATTAATGCTGAGTTCAAGAACAAGTCCCGTTGGATATGAAGTTACCTTAGTTGCTTTGCCGGCTACACATATGCATTGGAAACATTAGCTTTAAACAGCTAGCTGTACACAAACACTCTGAAGCCCCGTGACATGACGACATGTGTTGGCACTAATGTTTACAGTAGGCAAAAGATGAACAAACAAGTGAAATGAAAATAACAGTTTGCTGTCCCCCCCCCCCACATGTTCACTATCATAATTACACGTCACCGTTCGTCACACATTAAGTGCTGTAATGTATGAACTAAATTTCACTCTCATGGCGACTTGTCATCGCGGCTCTTTCCTCCATTAGAGGACTAAACGTTACTCACAGTATACACGGTGCGTCCACCGACTCACTTCAGAATTAATGTCGTCTTCGTCACTTTAAAACACTTCTGTTTTTAATCCTCTCATATATATCAACTTATATATATATCAACTCCGCTCAAAAACTGTCACTTTCAGTAAAGTTTTCGACCAAATCCGTACCTGAGCGTCAAGGTGGAGGAAAAGCCCCAGGTAGCTACAACAAGAGGCTGGGCTTCCGGTCAGCACTTACAAAATAAAACACAAGTTACATTGCCACTGTGATTTTAGCCTTAGAATTGTATATTTTACGTGTCTGCAATGGAAATAACACGCTGTAAAGATGTTCAAATCACGTAGCAATTTGCCGAGAACGTCACCTCTATACACACTAAAGTGTTTTTATAACATAGCTTCCAAAACCAAAAGTCCACCTTAATTAACTATTATTTTGACATGATTTCCGGTGTTATTCCGGAGAATAGCATACTCATAGAAATAGAATTAGAGTAGAACGGACATTGACCTGTTAGCCATGGCCATTTGACTAGTAGTTCGTGAGAAAATGGTGATTGTGTTATGGGGACAACACAAGTCAGTGGGCCGTAAATTTTGTCACTCCCTTGTTTGAGAACTGTGTTTTCTTGATGACCTATCAATTACAAATATGAAACAATTTAATCTAGCAAACCTAAGCTCCTCTCTGGCAGCAAGGCAAATGCACAAAAGATGTATTCAATTCAATTACATTTCATTTATAGTACCAAATCATAACAAAAGTTATCTCAGGACACTTTACAGAGTAGGTGTAGACCACACTCTATGACTTATTTATGATTTACATAGACCCAACAATTCCCCCGTAGAGTACGGTGGCAACGAAAACCTTCCCTACTACAGGCATGAACGTCGGACAGACCCAGCTCTGTGGAGGACGGACATCTGTCTGCACCGGTTGGGGAGGAAGAAAAGGAGAGAGAAAGAGAGAAAAGACGGAAAGATGGACAGAGAGAGACAAAGACAGAGACAGACACACTTCCAGTAACTATAAAAATGTCTATAGTAATGTGAATATGACTTATATGTTATGGCAGTTAATACAGCAGAATAGTAGAAAAACTGTCACAATATGTAATGGTAACCATAGGTGTCATTTACGCTGGGGGCGCTGTCCCCACCACCCTTTGAGTGAGTAGTACTAAACAGTTGTTAGTTGCGTCCCTGCTAATAATATTAGCAATAGATGTGGCTGACAGACAAACAGATCTGTTTTATCACACACATTGTAATACATACACATATAAATAAAACGTTAAGTAACATATACGAGAAACTGTAAAACTTACAAGAACACCTTTGGTTGGCCTATCCGATCAGTGATATTTCTGCTGTGTGTACTGTAGCTGTCTGAATGGATGCATGAATTCCATTAAAGAATCACGTACCTGTATCTGCATCTCGTGAAGGGAAAATAATATTCTACTGTGCAATTATTCCACCAATCAAAATACCAGAAATACCGTTCTTCTTCAGTCTGTTCCACAGTTCACTAATTGTAGTGGGTTTCTTAGACATTACTTTGTCTCTTAGGATTTTCCAGAGATTCTCTATGGGGTTCAGATCTGGACTCTGGACTGGCCATTTCATTGTTTCAATATTCTTAGCTTCAAGGAACTGTTTCACCTGTTTTGCAGTGTGACAGGGGGCATTGTCTTGCATGAAAATTGCAGCTGATTGGGAGACACTTGCAGTGAAGGTATTGTATGTTGCTGAAGGAGGTTCACATAAACATTTGCATTCACTCTGCCATGTAGCTGTACCAGAGGTCCAACTCCTGCTGCAGAAAACATCCCCAAACCACGACACTTCCTCCTCTAAATTCAACTGACATCTTCACACACTTTGGGTTCAGTCTTTCCCCAGTCCTACGCCAAATAAATTGAACGTCCTCTCATCACTGAAGTGCACTCTGGACCAGTTTCCAACATGCTCCTCAGCAAAGGCATGTCTCGTCTTTTTAGGTTTGAGGTTTGGTCACTGCAGAGTGGGCTTTGAGTGCAAATTGTCTTAAACAGTGACACTGTGTGCAGAGAAAGATCCTTGCCCTGTTCAGCACAGAACTGGCGAGCAACTCCAGCTGCAGTGTTGAACCGATTCCTCATTGAGTCTTTGCATAGTCCTGTTCTCTCGTGCACTTGGACGACCTGCCTTTTTAAGGGACTTAATTTAATCTGTGTCCTTGTAAAGTTTCAAAATTCTTGAAATCACAGAATGTGAACGCTCAACCTCTCTCTGATGGCGGAGAGGGTCATCCCTTTGGCCTTCATCTGGTAAACATGCTGTCTCAGGGTTTCAGTCACCTTAGAGCAGCTTGTCTTCTTGCAAAGTAACCAGGAGAGCTGCCAGATAAATAGGGTGTGTCCAACAATGAAGTCAACTGTCACCAGGTGCCAGATTAACACCAATAACTGGGAGGTATCTGAAAGTATTCTATACAGCAGTGGTATAGCCATAGCTAATATTCTATCAAATTCTCATAGGTAAAAAATAACAGTATTTCAGAAGGAATCAAGAATTAATATGTTCTCTAATTTTGATCCCCACTGTCTGCAGTTCTCAGCAGGCAGCAGGACTTGACATAACCCCTCTCTTTGATGATAACAGCTGTCCCCGCTTGGTGAACCTACGCCATGTCACCCACAATTTGCAGACATTTTGCATATAAGAAGAAAATATAATAATGAAAGGGCGAAAATATAACATCAATAATAATAATAATAATAATAATAATAATAATAATAACAATAATAACTTTATTGATATAGCATATTTAAAAACAAATGTTAACAAAGTGCTTTGACAGACAGAGCGTACATACATTTCATTCACATATACATACATACATTGGAGTCAGAATCAGAAATACTTTAATAATCCTAGGGGGAAATTATTTTCGTTACAAAACTATACAAACAACAAATATTATGCAGACAACATATATTAGAAAAACAGAATATAAATATAAATATTGAATAAATATACACATCAACAAGGTGACACAAACGATAATACGTGAGTGATTAATAAAAATGTATAACATAAAATAAGTGAACGAATAAAGGAAATAAAATCAAATAAACGATATATAAAAATACGTATTCCACTACATGTCGTTGTCATCAAAAGTATCCTACCTAAAACCAAAGAGGTTATGACAGTATTATAACCTCTTTGGTTTACAGGATATTTATTGTGAAAGAAAATTAACCGGAAATGCATATTTCCTTTGTGTTGAGTTTGACAGAAGCTCGTTTGACCGGACGACTCGTTTTATGGCAGCGCGGCTAACCAACACTAGTGACAAATGTGTCGGGACTCTTAGTAGAAGAGCAATATCCATCAACTGTAATGAAGTTGCTCCTCTTAATTTATGCATAGGACCTCTGGGGATATACAAAAGGTTCGGTAATATGTGCAATACGAGCAAGCTAACAAGCTAACACTGTTACGGTATTTTTGGTTTACTGATGTTAACAGTCCGCAGCTGGCTGGTTTGGCTGGTCTTGGTCTGGTGCAGTGAACAAGCTAACGATGGCTAGCGGGTCAACGTCTGGATTTATGGGAGCACTTTCTGGAGACAGACTTAAAGAGCAATAAGTGAAGGGGAATGGAAAGTACCAGGGAGGCAATTTGGAGCACGGGCACTTTGGGTTACTTACACCTTTATACCCATAGTCTATGATAGGCTTTTCTCCGCGGAATGACGACATTTGCTCCATCCAGCTGCCTCAAACACGGGCGTCGGTGATGCTGTGGACCGCTGAACAAGTACCCCGGTTCTCCGAATTGGGAAAGAGCGCTCAAACTTAATTATAAAAACATGAAAAACTGCGAGTATCAACAAATCGACCCACAGGCACTCCCGACGCCAACCCCGACCCCGACCCCGACACCTCCACCTCCACCTCCACCCCACCATGGAAACGACAGTGACAAGAGAGATGAGCCGAAGAAACCGAGGAGAAAGTGGCAAGTTTTCCCCGGAAAGAATCGTTTCTACTGCGACGGACGAATCATAGTGGCCCGACAGAGTGGGGTCCTGCCCCTCACCCTGGGCCTTATTCTCATCACAAGTGGATTATTCTTTATATTTGAGTGAGTTCGTGTTTTATACGAGGTCCACAGTTCTGCCTTGTCACCTTTGAGTTCAGTCGTTTCCCTCGCGAGTATAACGGACGAGCAGCTTCCACAGCAGAACGGCAATATGTTGTAAACTAGCTTTATAAATGAGTATTTTATGGAAAGGACACCTGTCTGATGTATTAGATCTGCGCCGAACCGTAGAGTAGGTTCCACTGATTCATAAAATGTCCTTATTCATTTTTTCAAAAGAACAATGTATTCAGAATACTCAAATCAACTTTAAAAGGTCAGATTTCTTAATGTAGTATGGTAAGATTTGACATTTTGCCTTTCAATGGGTGGATATCATCTCTTTTTGCCGTATGTGAACGAATGAATCGCTCTTTGAAGCCACGATAAGACATGATATGAACTATGCTAAGGAATATTACTTGAATATAAAAATGGGAATGCTTCTCTCACAGCACAGCGAAAAGTGTGTTTTGTCTCCATGGATTGACATGGTGATTAAAGGCAATGAATGTTAATTAAAAGTAGATACCCTGATGGGCGAAACAAGATGGCTCAGTCATATGAGACAAAAGCTGTCTCTGTATCCTCTCCCAATCTTTGATTTGGTTTGCATGTCTGAGTTATTCATCCTCTCTCTGTCTGTGGCCGCCCCATATCACAGCTGTCCCTTCCTGGTCAAACACCTGACCAGCTGCATACCTGTTATTGGAGGAGGCCTCTTTGTGTTTGTGGTCATCACCTTGCTCCAGACCAGCCTCACTGACCCCGGCATCCTGCCCAGAGCAACGCCTGATGAGGCTGCAGACATTGAAAAACAGATAGGTAAGGGCCAACTCAGTTTCAACTCAGTAAGAGCCAAGTGGGGTCAGAACCATACGGTTGTCTCAAGCGCTTTTGACTTTAATATTCAATATCAGAAAAATGTAACAGTTTTCAAGTGTTTACTGTTGTCCTCCAGAGTGGTATTGCTGCCAGACACTGGATTTGGACCACCATTGGCACCAAAACTCTCCATGTGTCCTTTTCTATTTCCTAAAGGATATGTGATCCATAAACAAAAACTGCTTAAGCTCAGCTCATTTCTTTACAGCTTACCATCCGCTCCGTGGCATTCAATTAAGTCAAACTTCAAGGACATACTATATTTGTCACTGTCATACGAGCATTCACATGGTTTGTTTTGCTTCGGAGCACAATTCACAGTGGAGATTGAAGGCATTGATCTGCTAGCGTTAGCTATTTTACTCTGAAACTGAAACATACGGCATTCTAATGGACAGTCACCACATATTATGTTGCAAGTTCATTTTAATGATGATGATGAATCCTTTGACACAATTAAGGTCCTGTGTAGAATGTAAGAAAAGACTGATTTTCCATGACCCGGTGTAATTAATGTTGGCAGCCATTAGGGCATTTTTTTGTGGAAGAAATGTGTCTTGTTGACTTCTAAAGCTTGGAGTGGAAGATTTTCAATCCCTTAATTTGTCCTATTTTCACAGTTCTGTTCAAAGCGCTCCATCAGTTATATTCACTGTCAGTTTTTAAGTCTTGCCAACAGTATCATTCCTTTTCATATGCCATGCCTCAGTAAAATGACCTTTGCGTCTAAAGTTGTCTCATGTGCACCCTGTTAACTCCTACTCCTACCAAAGTTTAGCCTGTGATGATATAAGATGTTCATATTACCCAACTGTACTGCTTTTTCTTCCAGCTATTTTTGCATCAAAGACCGAGACATAAGAATTGAGTATTTACCTAGCACCCTGTTTTTAAGGAAATACGTCGGACATTTTGTTTGACTCAGTGTAGTTTTATTCTTAGGCAGAATGTAAGTACTGATCTAATTTAAAAATCATTTAAAAGGCACAGCTTGTGGAAGTTGTGTAAATTCAATCAAAACTAGAGCAGCGTCCCAATTTCACGCAAAATCTCTGCAGGTTCTAAGTATGAAGTGTGTTCACACTGGAAAAGTGACTAAATATAGTGCACTCAAATGAGTAAGTACGCTTATAAAAGGATTTGAGCGTGCTGACATCCCAGAGTAGCAGTTTGATTGACGTGTATCAGTTTCTTTTACCTCAACATGATAAAGTACATGGATTTCTTGTATATTGAGTGGAACAATAGTATACTAAGGAAACAAGTAAGTTATCTTGTATACAGTTAGTATGTAGTAGATAATTGTGACACTGTAGAAATCTTTTACAGCCAACATTTTTGCCATTTGATAGCAGGAGCAGTTGCCAATATCAGATGTGATTGATGGCATTAATGACGTTGCATTTAGTTCCAGGGTTCTTGTATTGTGCATGCTGGCTCACTGCCAATACTCAATGGAACTGTGCCATCGTTGATGTTTACTGCTGTGCATGAACTGTGATGACAAGTCAACATGTTTGCTATCAAAAAGGACTGATTTAAAAACGTTTCTAGTTATAAAACCCACAGGCCTTTGAGAAATCTATACGAATGTTTTGTGTTTTAATCAGATTGTTTTCATGGCAGGCCTAATAAAGTGCATATTGTGTGTATTATGGGTGGCAGGGGGATGATTTAGTGTATAAGTGGATTTTGGATGCCATCAGAGACACTCCTAGTGTCATGATTCCTTAAGTTCATATGTTCTTTTTCTCCTCCTCCCCAGTTAAACAGGTTATCAGTGTATTTGCTCATACTCAGTCAAATGGAGTTGTTGATGGGGCAGAGGATTGTGAGGTGGTGGTGGTGGTGGAGGAGCTGCAGCTTTTGGCAAAAACAATTCAGTGTCTCAGCAGCAAAATCGCTCGCTTCGCCAATTTCCCGAAACCGCTGTAGCGGCGGGCCCACCGCAGGCGCACCTGGCATTTAACGGAAATGGGAGAACATTGTTTTGGTTCGTGACATGTGTTACAGTCGATCACACGCTAAATACACTTGCCCCGTGCACTTGAGCCAGGGCACCATATGCCATAGATGTCTTAATAGTGCCCAAAAGTAATTTAAGAACAAATGGGATAAAAAGCCTGAATTTTGGAATATAATATATGTAAAATGTCAAGTGTTTAGTAAAAGGCCAGACCATTATCACTTGAATCTGATTCATTTTCTCTTGTATCTCTTGTGTGTCCTCTCCTCTACAGACAACACTGGGAACACCAGCTATCGGCCTCCACCCCGCACCAAGGAAGTCCTCATCAAGCAGCAGGTGGTGAAGCTCAAGTACTGCTTCACCTGCAAGATGTTCCGGCCACCGCGCACCTCCCACTGCAGCCTGTGCGACAACTGTGTGGGTGAGCTGTGGACACACGCTGACACTTTGACATTTACTCATGATAAATAATGAATCAAGGCCCCACAGGGCCACAGTGAATGTCATTCTATCACTCTAGTTCAGGCTGGACTGACTTGATTCACATAGCAACGTGCTTCCCAGGCTGTTGAAGTATTCCTAAAAGGAAGTCATATCAGTGGTGAATTCTCCTTTTGGTGTGTCTCTCTTTCAGAGCGGTTTGACCATCACTGCCCTTGGGTGGGGAACTGCGTGGGAAAACGCAACTACCGTTTCTTCTACACCTTCATCGTGTCGCTCTCCTTCCTGACGGCGTTCATCTTCGGCTGTGTGACCACACATCTAGCACTGAGTATGTATTTTGCTCTGGTTCTCAGGTGGTTTAAAATAAAAAAACAGGATCTTACTGATAACACATCTGGCTCAAACTGCACCTGCCAGGAACTGTTAGTGTTTGTTTTGTTTCACTTGGACGGCCAGATGGCCGGGTGCACCTCAGAGCAGTTTAAGTGTCTGATAAGAAATATATGTACAGAATGTCTTTATAGTTTTCATTTTTTTTGACCGCATTTATCCGTATTTCTTTCTCTGGCCCATTTTATTTCAGCAAATAGCCCTGCTCACGTAAGGTTTAGATTACATTGAACATATTTCAGCTTGAAGGCCTAAAGCTTGCATAGAAAGTCTGTATTTTTTGTAGTTAAAAAATAAATAAAACCTCACGTTTACACACCAACTCTGAAACTTTGGTCTGTCTTTAAAGTTTTTGGAACAGGTTAGTTTTTCTGTGTGTTATCACATCTGTTAAAAGCCACTCAGAGCCACCGCACATTAAAACATCATCATCCAAAATGGCATCTGATGAACTGACACGTCCCCCAGAACAAAGCACTTTACAACTAACAAATTAAAGAATACAGAGAATTTAAAGATAGATTGTGGCAGCTGAATGCAGAACAGTTTTGAATCGGTGCTGATCGCAAAAAAACAGAATGCATGAAAGAGTAGACAGCAGTGATCATTTTGATCTTGTATTATCTAATTTTCACAATAGAATAATAAAACAGACTCGCCGTGCAAGGTTTCTGTGTGTAATAGTTTTTATTGGATGAAAGATTAAAGAAATGCATATGAGAAGTATGGACTTGGTGCTCAAAGGCCTTGAATCTGGTGTTACTGCTCCCATATCAAGAAATTGAACGGCAACTGTTTCAGGAGGTTTTGGAAAAATTGCACACTTTTTTTTTCTTTAATGGCCTTCGAAACACCTTTTGAGCCTCTGTGTTATTTTGTTCTTCTCTTTCAGGGGCGCAGGGTGGAAAAGGCCTGGTGTTTGCTCTGCAGGAGAGTCCAGGCAGATATCCTTTAATCACTAATGTATTTCAGATTGCTGTCAGTCATTATGTTTCATTTATTCTTCCCACCTCCCACATCCTGATACTCTCCTTGACTCAACCTTTCACTGCAGTGGAGCTGGTGATATGTTTCTTCTCAGTCTGGTCCATTTTGGGCCTCTCAGGCTTCCATACATACCTGGTTGCTTCCAACCTGACCACTAATGAAGATGTGAGTACTGCCTTGACTTGAGTTTGTTACACTAAAATTAGGAAGTAGCTGTGAAAATGATTTCTAGACAATTAGGGATGTTTGCAAAATAATTAATATATTCATAAAATTGCATTAATATTACACTGATGTCCCATTTGAAATAAACGTGTGAATGTAATAATGGATATTTGCAGAGGAAATATCATATCACCTTGCAGAGATTCTCAATTAAAAATCGAGTTAAGTGCATGTTGGATAAAATCTGTGAAATGTTGCACAGTGAGTATGTTTTCCATCTCATCTGTTCCAGATTAAAGGCTCTTGGTCAGGGAAGAGTGGAGAAGATGTCAGCAACCCATACAGTCATAAAAACATCTGTATCAACTGTTGTTCTGTGCTCTGTGGACCCATGCCACCCAGGTTAGTCTGAAATCTCACAAACTGTTTGAGATAATAAAGGACTGAAACATGCACAATTAGTCAGTTGGTGTCAGTGTGTCTCATCCAGATATAAAGTAAACTACTTCGGGTTTTATCGATGTATCAAACAGCATGTAAATATCACATTTCTTTATCGTGACCAACTATTTTTATGTCTAATGAATTCTGATTGGCCGCGCGGTGGTGTGGTGGTTAGCACTGTCGCCTCACAGCGAGAGGGTTCCTGGTTTGAATCCGCCCTTCTGTGTGGAGTTCATGTTGTCCATGTCTGTGTGGTTGTTCTCCGGCTTCCTCCCACAGTCCAAAGACATGCAGGTGTTAGGTCAATTGATGACTCTAAATTGACCGTAGGTGTGAATGGTTGTCTGTCTCTGTTTGTGTCTATGTCAGCTGGGATCGGCTCAAGCCCCCCGTGCGACCCCGATAGGGACAAGCGGTTGAAGATGAATTCTGATTTTTTTTTTTTTTGGCTCTATGATAGTAATTAAAAAAGCATCCACCGTGGTTTTATCAGCCAGGCACAGTAATAATAAAGGTCCATATTTTCCCTATTCATTATTTTAAAATAAATTGCATGTGCTTACCTATTCTGCAGTTTCTTTTACATTTGGAGTGTGTTAGCATGATGTTCAGTGTGCATCCATCACGAAGGGTACATAAGATGTCGAGTCTAACGGAGAACACACCCTAATGACTTGGATCTTCTTTGTTTTTCTCTCTCAGTTTGATCGACAGACGAGGTTTCCTGCCTGCAGATGAATCCGTCCAGACAGCCGGCACGGACATAGAGCTGCCTACTGTGGCCACTAAAAGCGAGATAAATGTGGTAGGAGGATCTTCCCAGCTGGCTTTTGGCTTGCAGGAATCTCCATCTCCTGTGCCTGCACCCCCATACTCCCAACGAAACTCTTCCTCTGCCTGACAGAAGCCTTGTTGCCTGCTGCTCTTGATTGTGACATTATATAGTATCTTTCACTACTGCTCATTTAAGAAAGGCCACCACCAGCAAGCCCCCATTTCACCAGGATGGTGCTCAGTGGCAGACAGAATGCAAAGTGAAAATGAGGTTTATGGGGAAACCAGTCTGAGCACACACTATATAACATTCAAAAAAACATGTTTGTGGGGAACATGCAAGTGGGGAAAGTTACTATTCTCGTATGATCAAGGAGTAGCATAATAGCTAGTGAAAAGTTGTCTACTTCCACTTTAAAGGAATCTGTCAACTTGAAATTTGGCTTTCTTTTTAGAGTGAAATCAATATCATAATCATATCTGTGTGGAAGCTAGCCTATACACTTTTGCTGATAAATGCTATGTGTTAAAGGCTAAGTATAAAAGTAGCACAAAAGGAGACAAAAAGTCAGTCACCCAGTAATGACAGTTATGCAGCAATATCCCTTAAAGTTATAATACGGAAGATTTACTGAGAAAAACCATCTGAGTGTCTGTGGAGACATTCCATCACCATATTCAAATGCGCTGCAGAGTTAGTGACGCTTTTTCCTCAGTCAGTAGTGGTTGGTCTGCCCAGGTGAAGCTCGTCACTGATGATTATGCTGCGTTCCATTGTATTCAGACATTGAGAACTTCCAAGTAGAAGTGCAATGAAACGGAACGTTAGAGTCTTAATTCAGAGTCAGGCTCTCTCCGATGTTTCTAACATTACTTTACTGCTGACTCACAATGGAGGATCTACAGACGTATGGAGCAGAGTTGAGAGTTTACAATCTAATGACGTCATACAGTCGACACTGTTCAGTTTCCAAAGGAGCTCTCGGAGATGAGGGCCCAGAGCCGCACCTGCCGTTACCGTGCTGGGTAGGCGTGTATTTTCCTTTGGGCTAGCTAGTCCCCCCTTTTCAAGTCTTTCTGCTAAGCTAAGCCAACCGGCTGCTGGCAGCGGCTTCACATTTAGCGTACAGACATGAGAATGGTATCAATGCTTTCATCCCATCCTGGGGAAAAAATAGCAAGTTTTACAAAAAGTTGAGTTTTCTTTTAGGTGGTAATTTAGTAATGTGCGGTTGGCTGTTGGCCTTGTTACACCTGCTTCAGGCAGTTCATGCTTCTGAACAGCTCATTCATGGAAATGAACAAATCACGTTTACACATTTGACTTTTTGAAATAAGCAACATAAATACTATTCACTATATAGCTTTGTGTTTTCTATCTGTTCACCTTTTTAAAAAAAGAAAAGAAAAACACAACAATTTACACCTCAGTTTTTTGTTGTGCTCAGTTTTTTGTTGTGTGGGTGTTTTGTGAGGGAGGAGCAGAGAGGAAAGGTGTTGTAAGAAGTGAAGGCTCATGCTGTTTCCAGCTCGTCGTTCTCTTCTCTTGTTGTTTTCTCTGAGAGCAAGGGATATAAAAGGATGCCTGGAGAGTTGTACAGCTTCTTTTGTTTACAAGATGTTAACTGCTGTTCAGATAGTTGCAGTCTGAGCTACGGTATACTCTCATATCAAGTGGTAGAGCTGCTGTTTGGCAGTCCTCTTTTGTTTACACAAAAACTAAGACAGCTATAAAACCTTTTTTATTTGTGCGTACAGAGCAAACTGAAAGCCAGTTAAACCTGTAGTGTTTCTTGTCTGAAATGTATTTTGTCATCGGGTTGTGTGAGTGTGTAAAAATAGTCTTTTGTATTCAGTTGATACACTGGTGAAGCTGTGAGGACAGTTTTTATTGTGTTGGTTCATGTTCTCCTGTGTCATGTTGAACAGTCATGTTTGTCTGCATATGAAAGTACCAAATTATTTGTGACACACCAACCCAATCAACATTGTTTCCCTTCATGCCTTTATTTCTTTGTCCATCATGTTTTTATACGTACTACTATTTCTATTCAGTATCTGAAATGTAAAATAATAATAAAACATGCATTTTTGTCCATGCAATTCATCATTTGTCATTGTAGAGTTTGCCCAACCTCCCAATTTGCAAATTGGAGTATAAAAGTATTTTCAAGGAAAGAACAGCTCCTCACAAACGGTCATAGTGTCGGTACACTCCCCGTGTGTCTGCTCACCCAGTCCTAACCTGCTCTTCCTGTCTGTGGTCCGTCTCTGTGCCTGTGTCCTGCCACCAACACTAGGAGGAGAAATGTCTGGACTTTGCTGTGTTCTGCACTGGCTGATTAGCCACTGTTAGTGCAGGAAAGGTGATGCTTAAGCTTGGTAAGCCTGTTTAGTGAAGGGGAAAGCGAGTGCAGCGTCTCTGTGGCCACCGCTGTGTCTGCATGTCCTCCCGGCTGGCTGCTGTACTCCTCCTGCTGGGCTTTATTCACACTACTGCCATGTTGAATACCTTTCAGAGTGTAAAATTTAACGCAACACACTGTGTACTGTATGTTAAATGTATTCACAACATACAGATGTGTACACATGGCTGAATTGCACTACACTTTTGTCAGTTTTATCATCAAAATGTGACCTTTTTCAATGCTGCGGATTTGCCAAATTTAGTTTTACTCCAATATGTTGTTATGATGTTCGTGGCAGCATGTGGGCCGTTAAACTAAGCCATATTAGTAAAGTTCTTAAATGTGTGTTGGATACATTATACAGCTTTTTAAAATTAAGACATGAAAAGGATATATATTAAAGGGGAACTACGGCCGTTTTCAAAATCCATACGTCAGAAAATATAAGTATAGTAACATCAAAAACTCTCCCAAATCCAAAAACTAGAGTGTTAAAACTCAAATGTGTGATGTCACCAAGTATAAAGTCTGAACTGCTCCATAGATAATTAATTGTGAAAGATGTTCTTCAGAGCAACCAGAGGAATGTTTCGCGTATTTGGGAACATTTTCTGTTTCATAACTGACAACACTACAACAGAATAAAACTCATTTGGGTTTAAAGGAGGAAATAAAATCAGCTGTTGTCTATGGAGCAGTTCCACATTTTATGCTTGATGACATCCCACGTTTGTCTTTATCTGTCTTATTTGTCTCTTGCGTAAACTTTTAAAACCAATTTGTAGGGCTGTACCGAATACTTTGAAGCTTTGTTCATAACGTTGACGTTCAAATTCCAAATCACCAATTGAATGCTCTGCAGCTAAATGTGTCTGTATGTCTATTCATTCAGGTAAACCGGTTATATCTGCACAGTTGCAGATGAAGATTATGCTAATACTAATATTATTAGTATTATACTATTCGTAGAATTAGATTCCAGTGGCGGCAACTAGGATTGTTCTGACGTGTTTGATGCAAACATTTTCAATAACTCCTGAGTGTTATAAAGTCAACATGTATTGACAAAATTAAAAATTATATATATAAGTGGAATCCTTTCCAACATTCGAGACATGTTTTTATCTAAGGAAATATTCCGCTTCAATCCATATTTGTTTACTTTTCGCCTTTCAAAGACAACAGCTGTTCAGCACAATGAAGGGCATTTATATGACCACAATGAGAAACCTTTCTTCTTTGTACATTATTTTATTAAGCCCGTGAGAGTCTTTGCACGCAGACTGTGTATTCTTCTTGTATCGAACGAAATTATCTGCCTCTGGTTTAACACGCAACATGCACACAGGTGCATAAATAATGTGTAAATATGTTACTGTTGTTAGAAAACTTTTTATTCTAGATCAGCCTGAAAATGTTCATTTATCAGCCTACAGCAGTAGTTTGTAGGTACAGATGTGAAAACCTCAGTAGAAGCTTTGAATGTCAATAAATGACGTTCGGTACAGCCCTACATATTTATACCAACTTCCATCGAACTGGACAATGACCTTGGGTGATACTTGAGCTACACATCTATCAAATATGATTCCCAAAGGTCTAATGTGGATCTGCTTGCAGATCTGTGGCATGGAGGATCTGTGAACTCCTGCTTCGGACCACTCGTGTGGCCTGCTTTCACTCGCAGCTTGCCTGTGATTCATCTCCCACAGCTGTTGCTGCGTTCACTGAAGTGATTTAACACCCTGCTGTCCACCCTGTTAACTTCACTGGCTCCTCTCATCAGTTCTTGTCTTTTCTCTTCCCCTCCTCTCTCCTCCCCAGTGCACACAGGGAACTAAAGGTCTGCTGGAGTCGGCCACTCTCCCTCCGATCCTGTCCACCTCATGTCCTCAGGGGAAACCTCAGACAGCTCATACCTGCCCAGACACCGGCCCGGCGCTGAACTCTGACCCCTTGCCGGAGCACTCCGCGAGCTGTGGGGCCCGCCACACCGCTGGCTCCCAGGGCGATATCTCTCCACCACGTCACACCAAGACTCGCTCAAAGAAAAGCAAACGAGCTTCCTTCAAAGTCCCTGCTTCCCCCACCTCTCCGGATGCTGGCCGCAGCTCCAAAGCCAGGGGCCACGGAGGTGCCAGCTTCGCCTCTTTGCCCTGACTGAAATGCTGGCTTTCTCAAGAGAAAACACACATTGTTTAAAGCTTGCATGCTGTAACACAGTCAGATACATGTGGTATGAATTCAAAATCTTTATTATATGTTGGTTCTCTGAAAGCTGTGGGTCTAGTCACTGAGTAGGAGGATTGGATCACAAAGGTATGTATTTGTTGTGAAAATAGGAACACTAGAGCAGATTGTATGTGTTCTGGCCCTAAATGATACAAATTAGCCTTTGGTGTTGAATGACAAGCCCATGAAAAGATGACATTTTGTAAGATGACTGGTGTACTGATAGAGCCACATGCCTTTCTGATTATTCTCATGTAAAAACATGAATTTTACCAGCATGTCAGATCCATCAAATATTGTAAAATAGTGGCTTTGATGTATCAGGTGCACAAACTCTCAGAGCTTGAAAAGCTTTGTATTGTCTTTAAGGGAAAGTCCATCCCAAATTCAGAATTCACATGTCATTTCTGTAACATTGTGCAGTTCAGTTTATAGTGAGAATCTGAGCCAGTTTCAGCTTAAGCTGAACAGCAGAAACATAGTTTGTACTGATGATGTCACCTGGAGACATAGACGCAGTGAATAATGGAACAAGTCCATGGAATGGATCAGCGGTGGAGCGTTTTCAAAGATATGAGGACATTTTGCCATTCAAATCTGAAAGCTCCGCGTTCACATCCAGCTGCATGTGGTTGTACAGATGGGTGTCAAATTAAAGCTTATTTTTGCACCGGGCCACTTTAGCAGGTTCATCCGCCCCTCGGTGGAGAGCACTGTGGAACATATTGCTCCAAAATGTGTTCTGTCGGGTTGAGATCTAGTGACTAGGGCTGTGGCTGGCTCAGCAGCATGATATGTGGTATTAGTGTATACCTACAGGGTGAGTAGATTGATGGACGTAATGCAGAACCAAATTTCAGTTCACTTCAAGTGGGAGTTCTGCCCAGAAACGTAGCTGTCAGTTGTTAACAACAGGTGCTGAGGTTAACAAAAAACAAGCAGACTGGCGTGCGAGTCAGTCAGATGGAAGCACCGCCTGTGGGTTCCAGGTCAGCTACAACAGCCACTACAAGGAGATCTGTCGTCGTTGTTTCACCTTGGTATGGGGTGTGAATGGAAGCACATCCAACATGCTATTGCACATTCCCCCGGTGTGCCAATCACCAGGACGAGGAAAACACAGGCTCAACTTCTTATCCCCGCTGCTTACAAGCAGCCTTTAGATAGAGCGATGCAACAGTTTGGTAACTCTACCTCATTTCCAACCTGGCAAGGAAAATTACACTCTTTACTCTTGTTTTCATTATGAATTTATTAAACATTCAGTACACATGCTTTTGTGTGTGTCAAAAGGAAAGGCTGTAGCTAATGAAAAAAAGAAAAAATATCAACAAAGCAGTTGTGGTAGTTGCTTGCTATCCCCTGTGGTAGGCTGATCATATTATGGTATGGCAATATTGCAGTTATTGCAACAGCCCATCTAGTCAATAGCCTCGTGAGACCGTCCTGATCTTGTGAGCTCCATTGTATTTTACTCGAAGATCAGTCTAGTAACTTGCTGCGGAGAAAATTTGGAGAAGCGACCGAACCAATCAGTGTTGGTTTGAAGGTGGGTTTGAGTGTGACGCAACGCATGCAAATCCCACCTCATCTTGACACATTTTCAGACCAGCACTTTTTTCTCTTGGATCCTTCTGTTGGAATATGGAAATCGCACCTTTTACCCTTAAATTCACGTTACACAAATAGTATCCTTTACTGTCATGTTGTTTACTTTCTGAGCTTTGCCCCGGCGCTGTTAGTACGTCATCCGCATGGTTGATCCGACTGGTTGATTTGGCCCATATGTTGGTGATAGACAGGCAGGACGGACAGGAAGTTATTCAGCGTCAATTGGCCAACCCCAAATATGGCCCTGTGGTGTCATTATCACATCTTTCTTTGATCAAAGTTGTTAACTTCACTATCTAAAATTCTGAAATTGCACACGTCTCATCTCTCATCTCATCTTCATCCGTTTATCCGGGTTCGGGTCTCGGGGGCAGCAGCTTTAGCAGGGGACCCCAAACTTCCCTTTCCCGACCCACATTAACCAGCTCTAACTGGGGGATCCCGAGGCGTTCCCAGGCTAGCGTGGAGATATAATCTCTCCACCTAGTCCTGGGTCTTCCCCGAGGCCTCCTCCCAGCTGGACGTGCCTGGAACACCTCCCTAGGGAGGCGCCCAGGGGGCATCCTTACTAGATTACACACGTGAATTCTGATTTTGAGTGGATTTTTCCTTTAACTTTGCACAAACAGCACAGTGTGTATCAGTCGTGTACTGTTCTTCACATTTCTGTGCCGTATAAATGGCAGTGAGTGCAACTGCATGATATTGACTTTTATATTTGCTTTATTTTATTCAAACATCACTTTATAAACCTGAGAGGTCGCGTGGCACTTTTTATAGGACAGCTGTGATTTGGACTGCTGCGTGCTGCAGTTGTGTACCTGGGCTGAAGCAGTGCTGTTCATCGTTCACTGTGCTGCAGCGCCTCCAGCAATACCTGTTGTCTCCTCCTTAAAATGGTGTTATCTTTGAGCGCTTTGACATCATTCGAGAATGTGAATGTTTGGTGTGTTGATTTGATTTGTGGACATTAGGGTTAGGTATTGAATATGCAAGCTCTTGTGACATATATCATGTTTATCCACATTGTTAGCTGACGGCAATAGCTGCACAGAAATGCAACCATCCCAACAATCATTGGCATGCAATAAAACGTAGATGCACACACACGCACATGTGCACGCGCACACACACACACATACACACACACACACACACACACACACACACACACACACAGAGGTTTATTTAAATCACTTGTGGGGAAATTACATAGACTTGCATTAATTTCCTTGAGACCTACCCTAACCCTTACCTAACAACCTTGAGAACTGACCCAAAAATATATTTTTTCCCAATTGGGACATGGCGATTGTCTACAAATGGACGAACCGTCTTGCCTGGGTCCATTCCTTTGAATCCACCAGCTCCACCATCCTGACTGATTGGTCTGGCATCGTGACATGAAACTGCGGTTTCTTGTCTGACAAAACAATCTAAATATTGGGCGCCTTGGGGAGACTAATGATAAGTCAGTGCCATGGGGACGGAACTAATGCCGTTGCCAAGCTGTTGTCAAGTTGTGTGTTTACATACACAGCACTTGATCCAATAACATTTGGAAAGTCTAGAAGAGGCTCTGACCTGAAGTCCCTTGTGATTGGTTAGAAGTCCCTCTTCCGCATGGAAATCAGTTAGAGTGCACGCAATGTCAGATCGATGACTTAAGAGATTGTAATTAGTTGACAATTCTGTTGATCAGGCAACAAGCCAACCCCCCAAAAATATATTTAGTCTGAGATGTGTATCATAAGGTAGCCTAAGACTGTAACACACACTCACATGCACACACAAACACACACACACACACAGAATTTGTAGAGCGTTAACAGTGAGTAGAGCAGCATCCCTCCATGTGCAGTATTTGCTGTCAGAAATCCTCCCAACACCTTCTTGTTGTCGGTGAGGGTGAATGCAAGTATTTCTGCAATTTCCGAGGAGAAAAACATTGTACTGTATTTGGAGGAATGCTCCTGTCAAAGTAAAGGAAACGAAAATAAAATTGAGTGAATATAAAGAGGCTCAGTTTGTCTTTATGCCACTGAAGTGCAGCAGTCGACCACTAGATGACAGTGATGACCTATAAACATGGAGCCGCAGTCAGATGATGCATCCACAGAAAACCAGTGTTCTAAATGCTCTGTAATGCACTTTAACTCATTAATCTTCTATCAATACTTTGCCTCACTTTGTCTTCCTCTCTTCCTTTGGAATCACTTCCTGTTAAATCAGAGGTGTCAGTAGTTGTGTGGGGCAGCCCGTTAAAATTTGTTTGAAATCTATATTATATTAGACAGTCATGAGTAAATAAACAAGAACAAATCCCTACAGGCGTAATTATTAAGAGGAAAACCCAGCTAATCTTCTTCATCGGAACTGTTTGATCAGATTTGATTGACAGTGGTGTTTCCCTGGCGACATAAGGAAACACAACCGTCATCAGTTAATAAATAATAAGTGAACATATCCTGCTCTATTATTACATCCATGGTTGTACTCATTAACAAGGCTACTGTTGCAACACTATCACACCCCCATCTTGTCACATACGGCCGCTTGGTCAGGACCCCTTGGGGTTATACCACTCTGGGTATCCCTGTGGCATCATTTTTCAACATGCAGGGAATGGTTAGCAAAGTCCAGTCTCATACAGATGCTAAAGGGTGCCTTGTACATTGATATCAGGGGCTGAAGGCCACTGATAAAGCTCATATTTTTTCATATTTGACGCGTTGGGAGGGAGAGCGGGTTGACAGTTCGATTTGCAAAGAAAACCAGCGGGCTTTGGTGAGTGGATAACCATAACACCACAGATATACAGTAATATGTGGAAGCCTTTTTTGGCAATTTCTTAATTAAATAAACTTTATTGTTTCATGTGGCAACACATGCAGTATAAAAGGATGAAAAGAGATAAACCCAGCTAATGTTCTATCACCTCTTGACATGTTAATATTGCCAGTGTAGTGTCTTACATAAACCTAAATGTCAAGCTAAACTTGAACTTGCACCTACAGGTTATTAAATGTGGTTGACTTTGAATTATTACATGGACTGCACTGTCATTACTCAAGGTTTATTATGCAGCTTTGTTGAATACTTGAATCTGGTTAGTTAGTTATGGCATTCTACGGTCTGTTATTTCTGATTAAGAGGCCGCGTATTGGCACAGTTCTGATCATAGACTGGAGGATCATTGCTAAATCAAAAAAACAATGTAATCAACATTCTGTGTCAAATTATTCATTTCTTTAGTAGGTGAAGGGGCTTTAATTGGCAATAATGACCTCTCACTCTACATTATCCCTTGAATATTGTATGGGTTTATGTCCTGATAACATGTTGTATCTAAAGAGCATGTCATACATGTGAACTTGATGTCATTGCTTTCCTTCCGTGATTTGCATATTTAACCGCACAGAAAGAATGAGGATCAGCAGGCCAACCTTTCTGTTGCCTGACTGGCTTGCAAAGTTGTGTTTCTGGGCTGTCTGCAATTCACAACATAAGAAGAAAAGGTTTCGTCTTGTGGTAAGCACACTTTGTCCTGATTGTCATCATCAAAAGGGTAAACCGGTGTTGCCATCATCCCTGTAATGCTACTGCCTGAGGCAACACTTTTGTTAGCAATGTTTTTTGTTTTTTTTAAGTCACATTGTTGCTCACGGAATCACCTGTGGAGAAGGTAGGGATACTGTTTGTTAGTATAGCAGTTTACTTACAACTTTCTTCTTCCTCACTCTTGCTCTTAAACGCCATAACATTAGCCTCTTTGCATTTCTGCTGTGCAAACTGATTCCAAAAGTTCTTCGACAAGGGTAATGTGTAATTATCACTTGTAGCGATGATCTCGTGGAGGTTTTTAACATTTTTTTGGGGTGTTTGCGGCCAGCGAACTCTGCAGAATAAAGGAAAAGATAAAAACCTCTGATAAATCGACTGTACATGCCCTGCCCATCCATCCATCCATCCATCCATCCCTCCATAACCGCTTGTCCCTGTCGGGGTCGCGGGGGGTCTGGGCGTTAGGCGGTAGGACGCCAGCCTATCACAGGGCACATAGAGACAAACAGAGACAGACAACCAGTCACACTCACATTCACACCTACGGACAAATTAGAGTAATTGATGAACCTAACACGTGCATGTCTTTGGACTGTGGGAGGAAGCCGGAGAACCCGGAGAAAACCCACGCAGACACGGGGAGAATATGCAAACTACACACAGAAGGGCCCCAGCTGGGATTCAAACCAGCAACCCTCTTGCTGCGAGGCAACAGTGCTAATCACCACACAACCGTGCCGCCCGCCCGCTCTGCCCAGCACCCTCCCTAATATAAAACATATAATTTTTTATGAGCCAAATTAGATTAGATTATTTCATAATCACATTAATGTCGCTCATTGTCTGCTGGATATTTATAGCTGTAGTTATCCATATGTTCTATTAACGATGGATCAAGAGACAAATGGAAAGGGGCCATTGGAACGACGATCTGAGTAATGATGCTTCACAGTTGCAGTTTTGAGTTTTGTGGTTAACAATGTGAATTCAAACAAAAAGTTCTTGGTTAGGTTTATGAAAAGATTGTGGTTTGGGTTTAAATGCTGATTGTTAAATAACTTAAGGTTTACTTTCACACTGAACACGAACAAGACATGAACCTGGTGTCCTGGATGAAAGTCTGAGGTATGTATAATCTAACCATCCATCCAGACCTCCTCCCTACACTGAGTTTGTTGAGCATCTGAGGTCTGCCAGATAACACAAAAACGCCTTGTTTCATATCATCCTGTAAACTTTTTTTGGACCTCACTGCCCACATTGCCATGAAACAAAACATGATTAAAATAGATAAATATTCCTTTAATAAGGGTGTTATTTTCTCAGCAGCCTAATGAAGCTTAGTGAAAGTTCAATAAGGAAGATTCTCTTTACGCTCTAATTCACTCACTCATTTCTCTCGCTCTGTGGCCTCTACTCTAGCCACTGGCTAAGGGCGTTCACTGGTGTAAAAACCAACTCGATTTTCAGATCATGTTGCTGCTGCCAAACTTCTACATTTTAAATCTGCTCTCCACTCTTCTGGTGTCTGAGGCCAATCCTGCTCCATATTCCATCCTCCAGATCTTCAGCCAACTCTCTACACCAACACCACCACCAGTGTCAAGATCCTGGGAGGGATTGAAGTGGTGTTATACTCCTTAAACCTATGCCCTCAAATTTGATGGATAGGAGCTTTTTTTCTTTGGACACTGACATCCCGACAGTGGATGAATGTATTTCTACTCAAACTGCATTTGAAACATCCAGCTCCCGTTGTTTGTTTGCAATGTGAGCTGCAAAGATAGCCCTTACCAATCTCCCATGATGTTAGTTTGAGAATAGGGCCCTGGGAACATATAGGGATGACCCCTATAGATGGATGTTGATCAATGTGCATGGTCCTCTAATGGACCTCTAGTAATGATAATGATTTAGTCATCAATATGAAATGCAACACTAAAATGAACATGTTTTAAATGTAATAGAAGCTCTATTCTAAACCATACTGCTTATAATCCCTCATTATTAAAAAAACAAACACAATTTAGGCCTACGGGATTATCCCTATGTTAAGGTTAAAGCACTGACCTCATATGACGTCATGTATTACAACTGTCTAAAAATCCTATAAAACATGTGAGATTATCATACTGTGAAACCAAGAATCTAGAAACTCTTTCCCAAACCGTCTGAAACACTACACACCAGCAGTATCTTAACAAATTGTTTTTTCCAGCTGTCTAAATGGTAGTTTACCTGTGCGTCTTACATGTGTGCAACTTACGAGGGAAGCGGGGCTCCCCTCTCACCATGTGCTCTTTTGGAATGTCAAGACAAATTAGGTTGCTTCGGGCCCAAAGAGTCTGCCATGTTTAATGAGTTCCTCGGAAGAACAAATAAATGTTTATGGAGAACCGCTCAACATCGCTGATCTTCTCTTCCTTGTCTGCTGTGTATAGCTGTGTCACGAAAACATGGCACTGTTGCCAAGGAGATGCTCTCCTCTCTGCTTAATGAGTGGGCTCTTTGTCTGCACCTCGGGCTTCAGGTTAAAATCTTTCATCAACCTTTACTATGCATTCACTTTTTTGGCACCGATAACATCTCATCAGACGCCATGACTAACCTTCATTTAGAAGTATAGGTCTTCTAGATCAGACACAGCCAAAGTCAAGATGAAAGGCAGGAATGGGAACAGCACTTTGTGCGTGCTCATGTAACAGCACTGTTGTGGAGTTAATAAAGTTATCGTTCTGAGTACATGACGCAGGATACTGGCCACCAGACATTACAACTCCAGTATACAAGCGTTCCCTGGTGGTGATAGGCTTAAGTCTTGTACATTAGGTTGAAAATTAAATGATGTTATATATGTACACTACTGTAAAAGGTTTTAGGCAACTAAACTGTAAACTAAGAATGCTTTCAAGAATGGAAGTGTTAATAGTTTATTTTAATCAATTAACAACATGCAGTGAGTGAACAGAAGAGAAACTACATCAATATTTGGTGTGACCACCCTTCGCCTTCAAAACAGCATCAATTCTTCTAGGTTAACTTGCACATTTTTTGAAGGAACTCGGCCCGTAGGTTGTTCCAAACATCTTGGAGGACTAACCCCAGATCTTCTGTGGTTGTAGGCTTCCTCAAATCCTTCTGTCTCTTCATGGAATCCCAGACAGACTGGATGATTAGGGCTGTGTGGGGCCATACCATCACTTCTTCTTCTTTACGCTGAAGATAGTTCTTAATGACATTGGCTGTATGTTTGGGGTTGTTGCCCTGCTGCAGATTACATTTGGGGCTAATCACACGCCTCCCTGATGGTATTGCAAGATGAATCAGTATCTGCCTGTATTTCTCAGCATTGAGGACTAATTAATCCTGACCAAATCACCAACACCATTTGCAAAAAATGCAGCCCCAAACTTGCAACGAACCTCCACCATGCTTCACCGTTTTACTGTGACTACGATCCTCAACGCTACCCGTTTCTTTGTTTTCTTCAAAATGTTTGAGCAGAACATCTTGAAACCCCAGTCTGCTTTGAAGTCTGTGTTTGGAGAGACTTTGCTAATGTAGTTTCCCTACCTTGTGTCTTGCTGCTGTGCTCAGTCTTGCCATGGTGTATGACCTGTGACATAAAACTGTTTTCCACAACCTCTCCTCAGTAGCCTAAAACTTTTGCACAGTAGTGTAAGTCTTTTGAGAAATGGACTTGAGGTAGCTGGTGTTAGCAGAACCATTCCTGTCTGTGTTTGCAAGTCAGTAGCCACACACCTCATGTACTGTGCTCTATGTTAATCCCCAGCAGTGCCAGTTGCACCTCCTGTTTGCTCAGGTGTTTAAACTATCATAATTTCATTCAAGCATAAAAGCACTGATGAGTGCGTCTTCTAGCAGATGCTTCCGCGAGTTCTGTTTTTTATATTTCACTGTATGTATTAACTAGAGTGTGTGATTCAGACAGGTTCAGTCACATTCTGAAATTCCTCCAGTCAGCACTGTCTTCCTCAGAAAGAAATGGCCAAAGCATCAACACATGATGGAGAGATTCAACTGCACTATACATATAAGCAAGGTCAGTTCACAAATTCACTGATGACTTAATTCCATGACACACTTTCGTCTCTTCAATCTTTGAAACCAAGAACAGATAAGTGTTTGGTCCTGCTGTCATATTTTTCTGCGGTGGTTGATATTCAGAGGCAGCCAGGCTGTCGGACAGCTGGCAGATGGAAATTGTGATGGAGCACCTGGAGGCCACGTGTTGACTGGATAGGAGCTGGAATTTTTTTTTAACAACCTCTGACTGCTCAGAAATAGTTGAGAGAGTAAAAAGTCCGATTTCGAATCCAGGTTCCACTGGATAGCCTTACTTTCCTTTTTCTTCAACTTATCCCTGTCTCCTCCTATACACTGTGACAGAATCACTGTGTCAGGTATTTTGTTGTACAATTAGTATAAACTGTGGGCAGTTTTACAGTGTGGGCTGGCATTGCCTTATCCCCCCAAACTAACCACCACCACCACCAACCGCTCAGCCTCTTACACTGTGTGGGGCCTGCCAGCGTGAAATCCTACTGGAAAGGTGCTTTCTTTCCTGCAGTGAGAAATCACATGCAGACGCTTGACTTGTGCCGCAAATTAATTGATTTTTCTTTACAGGCGAGATGTGAGAGATTGCTTTTGCAGTTTCCCGGAACCACAAAAATACCACAATATAACCAGCTATATTCTGTTGAAAGCACCTTAGTATTTACCATGCAGAGCCGCTGAAATCTCACGATAAAAAGATTTCGCAATAACCGCATTCAGATGTCAAACAAAAATTTAATGTGTTTGTGTTTCGGCTAAAAATCATCCAGCCAATCAGCGTTCTGTGAGGAGCTACTGGCAGCAGAGGGGGGATGGGGGAGCAGAGGGTGACATTCAGTGCGTTAACATGCACATCCGTAACCCGAAAATGATCTTACCCATAAGGTTACATAATGATCGGATTATTGAAGTTCCCCACGTACTGCATACATGAAAGGGGGATGAATGGGAAAATAATATAATAGTAACTCGACTTCTGGTACCGCAGGAGGCGGCTTTTTTTCTGGTTCACCAAAATCACAAATGAGGGGAAAATTGTCGACTTTTGGACAGAATTACGACAGAAACGGTTCTTCTTGGTAGTGAAGTTAGCTGCCATGGCAAAGTCCTACCTTGGTTTAAAGGTAACTCTCCATTGTTGTTGTTTTTTCACGTTGTTTTCGGCACTGTTGCTTCCTGGTTCATTCTATTTCTGGCTCAGAAACCATTTCCGCGGAGTGGGGAGCATGCGCAGACCGCAAACCCAATATTACTCCGGGTAAGACGTTTAACACAAATATAATCTGGTTTTTAAACTGCATGTAAATGCACTGAATGACACGATATGTGACTTCTCATTCAAGACAACGACAGCTCCTAACGAGCTAATCAGTTGGAGAGTTCTTCTTCACTAAGAGAACGATACTGAAGACTCTATGGAAAATATGTTTTGTCTCTTCCCCCGATCAACTTCAGTGAGTGTTTGATAGACAGATGGTTCATCTAATCACCTGCCAGGTATGTTTTAAAAGTGACTGCTCTTTCCACATCAGTTTCTAACGACGCTTTCTCAGATTAATGTTACAAACCATCCGATAATAATTTCGTATAGTAAAACATTACTATTACTACTTACCGTGCATTCACACCAAAACGATGGAGGCAATTATATCGCCTGGAACGCGAATATTGCGTCACTTGCCCACATTTGTCACCTTTTTGATCATTGCTTAATTTGTGTCTATCGCAGGTAGCAGCCGAGGCATCTTGCTAACTGAAGCTCACCCCCGGCTCAGCCTACTCTGCTGTTGTGCAAAATGGAAGTGATGCTAGTGCAAACAGCATCAAAAACTCGGTCTATGGAAAGATTTGTAAACAAAGTGACGCATACCGATGACGTCAATCTATGCGTGTGACGTGTTATGGCGTGATGACGTATAGGCAGGCAAGAAGCATTCGCGCGAGGCCCAGGCAGTGTGAGTACAAACGGGCCTGGCCCGCGGGGGGAGAGGGAGGGGGGGTAGGGCATTGTGAGTGTGCCCTAAAAGAACAGAACTGAGCTCTCAGAGGAAGTGTGTGACTCTTAAAAGAGCTGTTGTGTTGTAGTAAGATCAGGTTGTCAGTTATTTAGAAGAAGAAGAAGTACTTTATTTATCCCCCACGGGGAAATTGTATTGTATTTTTGAAATACACACATGCACAACCAGGACCTATACATGTAATTAGGGAGAGATGTTAGGGCGAGGGGGCTGCCAGTAACTAGCGCCCCGAGCAGTTGGTGATTCGATGCCTTGCTCAACAGCACCTCGGCAGTGCCCAGGAGATGAACTGGCACCTCTCCAGCCACCAGTCCACGATCCATACATGGTCCACACAGGGACTTGGTAACCCTAACCCTAACCCTAACCCTAACCCTAACCAGCGACCCTACGGTTCCCAGCCAAGTCACCTATGGACTGAGCTTCTGCCGCCCTCATTTAACCTCTGTAGCTGTACAGGTGCTGCCTTATCTCTAGTAGATCAGACCGGGATACGCTTCACTCTTCACTGACGGCTTTCTTCTTCTTCTTGGGGATTTCCGGCAGACTAGATGCCTAAAGGCATGTCGCTGCCATCCACAGTTCATAGTTATATCCATCATATTATATCCATAGGAACAGTCTGGTTTCCCCCAAAGACTGCAACAATGGCAGCTTTGGTGAGCCCCTGGATGTTTCACGGAGAACTTTGATGACGCTTACCGCAATCTCAATGCTGATTGGCTGTCGTGGCAAAGTTTCACGCGATGCCGCTTGAAAAGTTAAAAGTTTCCAACTTCAAGCAACACACGCGATGAGACCATGGGCGTGATGAGACCATGGGTGCGATGAGACCATAGGCGCCATGGACGCTTCTCTGGATCGCTCTTATCACTCAGAACGCGTCGCCCGAGGCGACATTGTGTATCATCGCGTCATTTACATTGATTTTGAATGGCAGCTTGACGCTTTCATTGCCTCCATTGCTTTTGGTGTGAATGCACGGTTAGAGTAGATTGCTACAACTATTTATATTAGTGATATTTTAGTTATTAGTTATATTAGTAAGTGATGCCTGATGCCTGAGTAGTATGCCAGTGTTGGTGTTAGCACTTCTGTTGGGTACTATAGGATCGACCAGGTTAGTGTCTAAAAATGACAGGTGTTCAAATGATTGTAAAATTGTAACCAGAGTTACCTTCTCTATTCTCTTTTTCCTTTTTTGGAGGGTATTTTCAAACACTCATATAAATACACACTTTATAATAAAGTACATGTTAATTCAATCACCGACAAGAATTAAAGTCATCACTATGAAGAATACAATATAACTAAATGTCGTGTCAAGTGCTGATAAATGAAAAAAGGTGTTTTAGATGGTTCTATGAAGAAAGAGGGAACACTGCTGAGCTTTTGTTGAGCATGGGAGGTTGTTGGGAAGGTTGCTGGTCATGAAGGCTACAACCAAGAACCAGAAAATAAGAGGCCTTAAATAGAGCAAAGGGTTGCAATTCTCTCAATGAGCCGTGTTTTGTGAGTAAAAATAATCCAGTGGGAAAATATAATCAAAGGGCTCTCCAGTCCTTTCATATTTGACTCGATTAAAGTCAAAATAAAGCAACAGCCAAAGGAAAGTGTTTGATTTCCTTTACAATGCTGTGAGGAGAGAGTGGCTCAGAACACACAGTTGATATACCACAGAAGGGGAGATTGTTTTAAGCCAAAAAGAGAGCTGAAAAAAAATAGGGGAAACTGAAAGTGAGCACAATTATAACAAACAAATGTCACCACTAAAATCCTGCTATTATACCCTAATAAACTAAAATGTAAAAATTGAGAAATTTTGAAAAATGGAAGTTCATTCTCACACAAAATGAGAAAAATCAGATTTCCCTCCATAGTGTAGGAACTGGGTCAACACACAGGAACCAGTCCAGTACTGAAATAGCAGGACAGACAGTACAGTAAGGGTGCTGTGGTCGAGGTGGTGGATGGGCAGATACATTGGCCTTTAATTCACAACCTTTACCCAGAACACACTGAGTCAAGTTTTAATTCATACCCAAAGGTTTTGTTGTGTCACCATAACCTCTCCCTAACCTTAGCCAAACTTGTTTATTTTGCCTCGCCCGAGCCATAAATAGGCACTACTTTTAGCCAGAGATTTTGTACTTGCCTGAACTTTGGATTTGAATCTAAAAAAAACCAACTGCTATTCTACTTGGGGCCCGAAATTGTTCAATATTAAATAAATAAATAATATGAGATGATTTAATATATAATGTTGGCTCATTTTAATTCTTTTGTGTAACCAAAAAATTAAAACCTCTTTGTTTTTGCTTGCAGATAGAGGTTATATTGTCCAGAGAACATGCATATACTTGTATTGACTCTACCATAAGCCTATGGTCTATGGCCCAAAATCTGTTTCTCTGCAGGCTATTAACATGAAGGACAGATGCAATACCCCCCTCTTCATTAAAGAGATATTTTGCTGATTAAAATCCAGCTCTGTGTCATAGAGTATGCAGATGAACGGTGTGTGGCTTCCCTCTGTGGCCACAACGCATGGGGCCCCTTGTGGGACTGAGCAGTGCAGGTGTGCAGAGTCAATTGCAGCTTTTATATATGTTACGGGTACCGACTGGCTAATGGCTACCGAATGGATGGTTCGCATTTGCTCAGTAAATCCATCTGGGAATACTGGTTGCTGATTGGATAAACCCTATCACCAACATATGGGCCAAATCAACCAATCAGATCAAACAATTGATGATGTACTATAAGCAAAGCTCAGAAAATTTCGATAAAGTCTATTTGCCATTTGTGTAACGCAAATTTACGGATAAAAAGGCACAATTTCAGGTGCCTAGTCCATATTTACGACAGACCCTCTAAATCTCAGTTTTTTACACATTTGTGTTTCCATGTAAAGGGGTTAAAATGTAAAAGTTTGCTCTGATCTGCTCACGCTGGCTCACGTTGCGTACATATTTACATAACATCCATGTGCAAAGAACAGGTACACAACAACAGACATGTCAAACTATTTCCATCAGTGGGACATTCAAGGGTCTTGGGTGGAGCTGAGGAGGCGGGCGACTGCAGACCATCCTGCAGATCCCTGTCACACTGTACGGCGTCCTGCTTCTCCGCTGTTAGGGTGAGAAAGAGAAGGAAGTTTCTACGCATGCTCCAGCTCAGGGTGGTGTTGTGTGGCAGCGCTTCACACCTCCACCTAGACACCTGACGTGCATACTACATTGAATTTCACACACTTTTGCATCACCGTAAGCACGCAGATTTCCCCCCAAAGACACTTGTCTGAACGCGAGTTAAAAAGTGAGAACGTAATCCACTCTTGGTTTCCTTTTTAGATTGTCTTCGTCTACACAGCCTCAGTGTCCGTCGATTTAAAAAAAAAAAAATTAATTCTAATGATGTGCTCGTTAACAAGCAGCTGAAGTTCGTCACAGGTTTGAAAATCTTTAGACTCAGGTGTTTTAGAGCAGAGAGAAACCTAGAACATGTAGGGCAGTGGCCCTCCAGGAGCAGGATTGCCCAGCCCTGACTTAGATGTATGATAGCTGTCCCTCCCTGCAAGCAGGTACGGTTCCAATTACAGCAGCATTAAACATGATCATGGACACCAGATTGCACTTTGCACAACAAGCACCGACCTGTAATCACTGCAACTAATTTCAATAAGGCCTGGCAGATGTCATAGGGGCGAAATGATTGCACAGTAATTAGAAAGTTGTGCTCTTGAGCTGAGCTAACCAGCACTACTTAATTTTTTTTTTTACATTCTGCATTGTTTTAGCACAAGTCTGTATACTAATTCATCTGCTCTTGCAATTCCCTGACATTAGCCTTGTACTAGTTTCCATAATGCTGAGTCAGTGCTGGAGTATGGCCACGCAAGTTAACAATACTGGGATAAGGATAAATACTGTTTTGTTTGTATGTCTTTGAACCAATCACAATCATCTTGGGCAGCACTAAGCCCCTGAATGCAATGGTGCCCTTGCAAAATCGATAGTGGAAATAATAGATGGGGCCTTACATCCAACAGGTCTCTGTCAAACAGCAAATGTTTTTTGGTAAAAAATGTGTCTAATGCTGCAGTCGCACTGCACACGATGGATGCGATAGAAGCAGCATGATTACATACAAAGTCAATCTACAGATGCGATTTAAACGCGTTCCTCGCTTTAATTGTGTTTCCTGTGACACGATAGACGCGAAAATCGATCGATATTTGCTTCCATCGCCTCTAACGCCTCCAACTTGCGGGTTGAAAATCGTGTGACGCTGTGGCACGTCAATCAGTCAGCGTTAAGATTGCCGTAAGCGTTGTAACATCAGGGGGATCACCATAGTTGCCATTGTTGCAGTTCTTGACTGCATCAAGGATTCTGGACTGTTCCATGGATATAACTCTTACCTGTGGATGGATGATTCGTTGTGCTAAACTTCCCATTTAGCACAACAGCAGGGTAGAGCTGCAGGCAGCTAGCCGCCGGTTGCTTCCCAACTGCCTCGATGCTCCAAACACGGTCCAAATATGATCAAGCAGCGCGGTACTTGCGTTTCTTGCGATTTCAACACATCTATTGCATGTGGTGTGATCGCAGCATAAGGCTATAGGTTTACATGTTGCCGGCTATTTTCATAAACACACATTTCGCCATCTCCTTTTTATAAAAATAACATATTGCACACCTGTCCTGTCAAAATGTTTATACCAACCATAAGGTGACCAGAATTCTGAGGTGTAAATACCTCAAAAACATGTAGTGTTTTGTCTTTAAGAAAACTAAAATGGGGACACAGCCCTTACCATTCATAAAGCAGTTTCTCACCCTATTTCTCCTAAATTACAAGGAATTGATTACCAATGAGTTTTTCCCCTCTGATCAAAGCAGCTGAGATCAAGAACATCCATAAAATGAGCTGTGATAAACAGGTATCAGACACTTCACCCAAACTAAGGCCTCCTCCTCACACCAGATGATTTTCACAAGATGTGGGGATATACCTGAGGTATGTGTTTTTTTGAAAAGATCTGGTTTTAAGGTGGTTGAATGTGTTTTTTTCAAATCTAAGAATATCCTAATAAATAATGTGAATTCCATTTGTGAAATTGCTCTAACTATGTGTGTTTGTGTAGTATTTGCAGTATATTAAAGATATTTCTGAAATAATTTTTTGTTGTAAGTATATTACATCCTGCATCCCCACATATCTACAACTGATATTTATGACAAAAAAAAGAAAATCTGATGGTCAACAATCCATGCGGATCTACTGTGCAGATGTGGAATGCATCTTCCAAGAGGCCTCCAGGAATAGTAGAAACAGAACCATTACACATCTGCTCGGGAGTATATTCTGCGAGAGCCCCTTAGGGAGGTCTTAATTCCTAATTTATCACAGTTTTGTTTTCCACGCGCTCGCTATGCTACAATGAACGCAGTGTGGTGCTATGGCCCATATCATCTGCCCACAAGGTTTGTGAGATTGTACTAAATCTGTATGAAGCCCTAATGAGGGAAGACCACCCCTGAAAGACCCTGCTATGCGTTTAAGTCCCTTTTCATTTGTAAAACTTTACAAAGGTGAGTTGTTGCTGCATATTACACATGGAACTATATAATCACAACAATTATTGCATCTGCTCGTCTCAGATTCTGTTAAGATTAACAGTGCAAATGTTGGCTACGTTTTGGCTGCATTGTCCTACATGTCCGCTATACATGTAAGCACATGAGTGTTTGGTTGCAAAATGATCCAATTTGTAAAAGGATTTAAAACAGGTCAAGTTTTTTGAACAGCGAGAGCATTCTCTGTACAGACTTGTAGGAGATGTGATCTAGGTGTGGTAGCGATGATCTCATCCAATAACCTCTCAAAATACCTGGATTATCATTGCAAGACTTCAAAGACCTATACTTTGTCAATCCTGTGACGTATACTGCTCTCTCTACTAACATCAAACGAATGGACTTGATGAATTTATATGGCCGTAAAAGAGGGTTTTGGGCTGTGCGTAAACAGCTTCACATCTGTGCTCAATCTTCAGTGTGGCGTGTAATGAGGATCACAGGGCCTTTGTTCTCTCCTAGAGTATTGGTTGGGGGCCCAAAGCTCAGGTAAGCCTGTGTATATGCCTCATAGCAAATGGAAAACATAAGTGGAGGGCTGTGGAGAATAAGGCGCTGCTGCTGAACTGGGGGTCTTGCTGGCGGCCTTTGAACCATGTGGCTGCACATCAGGACTCGACTGTGACCAAAGGTTTGGAATCTCCCACAAATAAAAACAAGGAGTGCAGCTCAGTCTGGCATACTTTCATATACACGGCATCTTTGACAGCCTAAACTGTAGCATGCCACAAGGTCAGGGTCAATAGGTCATCCTTGAGTCTTGTTCCATAGAAGGGATAACAGCCAGATCTTAGTGCTGGGCGAAAATGAACGAGCAGATTTTTTTGAATGAGTCTTTTCAGTGTCGGTATGTACCTGGTCATCCTGTCGAACTTAGACAGTGCTCATGAAACCTTGACTTTTCCCACTCATGCCCTTGCCGTTATTGTAGGGTACTGCTCACGTTGCTACGGTTTCGCTGATGGTCACTCAAAACATAGGAAGCAGGACAACAGGCTGTCTGCAACTAACAATTATTTTAATTATCAATAATCTGTCCATTATTTTCTCAATGTTTGGTCTATATAATGGTAAAAAAAAATATTGATCAGTGTTTACCAAAGCTCAATATGATGTCCAGAACTCAAAGATATTAATAGAAACCAGAGATGATTCTAACTTAAGAGGCTGTAATGAGATCATTTTAACTTTTTTCTTTAAAAAAAATACTGAAAATGATTATCAGCATCATTAATACACTCACTCACTCATCTTCAACCACTTTTCCCTATCGGGGTCGCAGGAGGGCTGGAGCCATTGCCAGCTGACATTGGGCGTGAGGTGGGGTACACCCTGGACAGGATGCCAGTCTATCGCAGGGGCATCATTAATAGTTGATAAATAATTGATTATTCCATCAATCATTACAACTCTACTTGTAAGATTTATTGGTGTCTATGTTGCAATTTGAACACATTTTTTTTTTGGTAAGGTTATTGCTTAGAGAACAATTGTCCCTGGATGGCTAAGAAGTGTTACTTCATGAATGCAGGTGTAAGAAAAAAAAGGTGCTCTTTAGATCCATGAACATGAGAAAAAAAAGGGAGATTAGACTTGTACTTAGCTTTGCAATCAATAAATCATAATCAAAGAACACCAAGGCACAGTGCTTTGCAAAAATTAAAAAGCCTTTTATAAATATTTTAGCGTCTACACATTTCTACTCACAGCCATGGGTGTAGTGCTGCCAGAGTACACTGAAACGACGCTTCAAAATATAGTTAAAATTTATATAGACCTTCATTCAATCTTCACTAAAGCATATGTCATGCAAAGGGTCAACAAAAACAAATGGTCAAAGTGAGTACATTAAATCATTCAAAACATGAACTGCTTGTGAAACTATTCATAAAGTCTGTCTAACATTTGATCATGTGGTCAGTTTTAGTTGGCTAATGTATGTAGACTTGCCACCAAACAGTGGTTACTACTAGTGATGTGCAGATTGCAGTTTAATCCATGGACTGGGTGGGTTGGGTCATAAAAATGAATATCTGAATTAATAGCGGATGGGTTGCAAGAGGTGGAAAAATTATATCATCAAAGAGGAAAATATTAATAACATTCCTTTACATATGTGTCTCCATTAAGAAAGGCGTTGTGCACATTTTTGCACAAGGAACAGTAGCGTAACACGATTGATTATTGAGTATTTCAGAAGATCGGTTTCCTCTATCAAGTTTTTCATTTAGCTGATTAATGTCCCACGATATTTGCTGTAGTGATTGAACGGCAGAAATGTATATAATTGCTGAAAACAGCCTCTCCAATCTAAGGGCCTGGGAGAGGAGGAGAGGAATTAATTAATAAAGATAGATGCAGCTTCCAGGTCTGAAAAGTGAGGCTAGTACTGAAGTGCCTTAAACCAGCATTCATTCTAATGGAAAGCAGGGGCCAATTCCACTTGTTGGAAAAAACAGCCAGATTGTATAGAAGTCAATGAGAGAATGAACCTCCTTCTTACTTGATTTATTACCTCAGTAAACATTTTCCTACTGAGTTTATGGTCTCAATCGCTAGTTTCAAGTCTTCTTCAGTACAGCACAATGTTCATTTTGTAAATTATGGTTCCATTTAGAGTAGAATAGATGATAAAGAAGGGTATGCTTCGGGGCGTGTCTACCTTGCGAATAAAGTCTCCAGACCGTCTCACAGTGTGTTTTCACATCATCAAATTTAATATTAACATTGTCTTCATCAGCATTCAGTTGCACCTTGCTAACAAAGCTAATGTAGGCTAGCTAGTGCTATTGATTTAATTGAAATTGAATAATTGTCAGTTTCTTTAGCTCTTAGCTTAGTGCTTTATAAATATACAAACACCAGCCTGAAGCTGCTTAGTGCTCCTCCCCAGTTCTGCACTCTTGTCCATATATAGCCACATCCACTTTTAAAAACACAAGATGGCAACAGCCAAAATGTAACAAACGTAACCGTGCATGGGCAAGCATATGCACGCGTGATAGTTGTCCTCCGGTACTTAAACAGATTTCAAGGCTGGTGTCAGCTGCCAGGCATTCATGCAGCGCTGGATAATGTGGATAAAAGTGCAGTCAATAAAGTGGGTGTGAACATAATTAGGTAGATTCTAACATGGCGTGAATATTCATTTAAGGTGAGCATGCACCTCATTACAGCAAAAATATCTACAGATATAGAACAAAGTCCAGCTCTGCGTTCAGGACTGGAGTCGTAATCGCTCTTATTTTTAAAGATATAAAATGTTTCTTTTTGTAGCTGTTTCTCTTCATCTCTTTGATGTTTCTTTAGAAAATTGTGAATTGAAATGCATAAGCACTAATTTATTAAAGGCTTTTTAATTTTTTCAAAGCAGGGAATAAGGTAATTGTGTCCTTAGTTATTTCAAACTAAAAGCCCTTTTTCATGTGGTGTTTCTGTGATGTTCTCCACCCATACCAGATGATCTAATTTGCAGCGCCTTCTACATACAGCTGCTTACATAGAGCTAAGATTCCCTGCACCACCTTTCACCAAAAGACCCTGAACACTTGGTTGTTGTTGGTCTATTAAGAGGCTCTGAATCAGTATTGTGTCCTTTTAAAATGGAACCACTAAGAGCTGTGAAAGATACATGACTCTAAGAAATCCTGTCTTTTTCAGTCAGGAACAGAAGGAAGACCTTCAGCTCATTGAGAAAAGCACTGTTTCATATTTATAACCACAAGAGGCTGTTTAAAAGGATACTTGGGATTAAATTAAAGTATGCTGTATGAACTGTTTTTATCTGATACACAAGTTGCGATTTAGCCACTTTGTGAAAGCTTTTAGTGATACAGGGGGCATTGACTTTGCATGAAAACTGCAGCTGATTGGGAAACAATTGCAGTGAAGGTATTGCATGTTGCTGAAGGAGGTTCACATAAACATTTGCATTCACCCTGACATGTAGCTGTACAAGAGGCCCAACTCCTGCTGCAGAAAACATCTCCCAAACCATGTCACATCCTCCTCCAAATGTTACTGACTTCTTTACACACTTTTGGTTCAGTCTTTCCCCAGTCCTACGTCGAACATTATATTTCACATCAGACCCAAATAAATTGAACGTACTCTCAGCGCTGAAGTCACTCTGGACCAGTTCTCCTCTCTCCACACAACATGCTTCTCAGCAAAGGCAAGCCTAGCCTTTTTATTCTTTCTGCTGATGAGAGGTTTAGTCACTGCAGAGTAGGTTTACAGTCCAAAAAGTCTTAAAAAACAAGACACTGTGTGCAGAGACAGATCCTTACGCTCTAAGAACTGAACTGGCAGGTGTCTCCAGCTGCAGTGTTGAACTGATTCCTCATCAAGAGTCTTCACATAACCCTGTCCTCTCGTGCACTTGCTTTATATGGACGACCGGCCGTTTTGAGGGCCTTAAATGAATCTGTGTCCTTGTAAAGTTTCAATCTTCTTGAAATCATAGACTGTGAAGGCCCAACCTCTCTCTGATGGCTGAGAGGGTCATCCCTTTGGCCTTCATCTGGACAACCTGCTGTCTCAGGGTTTCAGTCACATTAGAGCGGTTCGCGATCTTGCAAAGTATCTAAGAGAGCTGCCAGATAAACACGGTGTGTCCAACAATTAAGTAAATCGTCACCAGGTGCCGGATTAACACCAATAACTGGGAGGGATCTTTGTAATAGGTGTTTTTGTAATAGGGTGGAAATCCCAACATAAGTCCCTTTTTATCTCCTGGAGATGGACCAGAAGCAGTGCTCCTGCTGCTTTAAAGGCCCAGGCCGGTGTGCACGGGTCAGCCTCCAGCATCAGCTACTCAACTCTGGGGTGGGGCTAACTAGACCTGTTGGGTGTTTGACGCCATAGAGAAAATGGCTTTACCCCTAATGGAGCGCTCATTAGTTTTTACTGCCATTACACCTCATAAAGCATGTTTTGATCTCTACTGATCATGTGGTTTCTCCTGTGTGTGTGTGTGTGTGTGTCGGTGTGTGGGTGTGTGTGTGTGTGTGTGTGTGTGTGTGTGTGTGTGTTTCAATTAATATTTTATACTGGATTTTGTGCATGTTAAAATGAAGGTACAATCAATTACCTCACAACAAGGGTTAGAATGCTTTTCATAATTAGGATAAACTACCCTTCTTATAATAATAGGCATCTACTAACATCTTCACTTTCATTTCATTGAAATTATACCTTTAATCTTCATCTCAATTGGCAAACCATAAACCACGAGGGATCCCACACCACTCCTATGCAAAATATGTGCTCAGCTTAGTCTTTGTTCTCATTGTTGGAGCTGACAGTACATCATGTTGTGCAATCAATGGCCAATCCAAAATTAAAACATTTATTGTGTGTCTATGTCATTATAGTTCAAAAGAGTCTTGAAATGAGATTTGATTTTGAGTTTTGAGAAGAGCAAGAAATCTCCACATGATGATATCAAATCATGAGTAAGTTAAATATTGAATTTCTTAAAGAAGGATCACAAAAAAAAAAATCTTTCGACTTTTAATCAAAGCCTCAGTCTGATTCAAATTTACGCCAATATTTCAGGCAGCTGGCTTTGCACTAGCTAGTCTTAATTTGAAGGTAAATGTATTCTGGGACATGCAACAATAGACATTAAGAGTTATTTCTATAAGTTGCTTAAGAACAACTTGTACAGCTAATCTTATCCATCCTTTTTGCTATTTTTTGTTGCTGTTTTCAGCACCATAACACAAACACGTAAGGGAAACACATACAGGTGTGGGTCGATATATTTAATAACATGTAAATGTATCTGCTCTGTAAGATGAGCGAATGGCCGCCCTCACAACGCTTCTAAACACGGTATCTGCATGGAGCAGTGAATGTGTATTGTCAGTTGGGGGGGCAGGGCCTTTTTGGCTGGCAAGGCCCGCCCACCTCGCAGGGGCTGCGGGGGTATACTTTACACTGCCTACAGAAAGTCATGATACCCTTTTGAAATAGTCCCTTCCTTTGTTTTACAGCTTGAAATGATAATACATAAAAATATTCCAGCGTGATTTACATTGAACATCATTGAAGTGATTTTATTTCAAAATGTATGAATATTAATAAAAAATGAAAAACTAGAATAGCAGTGCTAAACTCTAAGCACTATGTTTGGCAGAACCAAACACAGTACAGCCCTCAAAACACCCCATCCCTACAGTGAAGCATGGTGGTGGCAGCATTATGTTGTGGGCTTTTTTCTCTTCCACAGGAACTGGGCAGTTGGTCAGGACTGAAAGGAAAATGGATGCTGCCAAGTTCACCCAAATTCTTGAGGACAACCTGCGGCCCTCTGCTAGACACTTGAAAATGGGCAGGTGGTTCACCTTCCAGCATGACAACGACCCAAAACACACCTCCATAAAAACAACACAGTGGCTAAAGGACAGGAAGGTGAATGTCCTAGAGTGGCCCAGTCAGAGCCCTGACCTGAATCCTACAGAACATCTGTGGATGGGCTTGAAGAGTGCAGGCCATCACTGCTCACCACAGAATTTGACTGAACTCCAACAGTTCTGCAGGAAGAATGAGGAAATATTTCCCAGTCTAGGTGCACAAAGCTGGTAGAGACTGTGGCTGTAATTAAAGCAAAAGGTGCCTCCACAAAGTATTAAATCTGTAGACTCATCACTTTTCCAACCCTGCTATTCCAGCTCATCATTTTTTATTTATTTTCAGAAATTTTCAAAAAGACTAATTCACTTGAATGTTGTATGGCAAAATGTTTAAAGCATGCTGGAGTATGTTTTTTCATTTCAGCCTGTGCAACAAAAAAAAAGACGTTTTCAAAAGGGTATCAGAACTTTCTATAGGCATTGTACTTCTATAGGCACTGTTTCATTATTGTAGCTATCTAACTAACTAGCTATGTAGGAAGATGACACCCCAATTCCTAAACAAGCTTTCCAAACGTTCTAAACTTAATTGTTTCTCAGACTTAATCTGAGATGTGGCTTGCAATTCAGAAGAACCAGGCTTGAACTGGGCCTAAAATAGAACCTTGAGGATCCCCATAGATCATTATTGTTTCAGTAGAACAATGCAATCCACAAAAGGTTCTATGATTTAGGTATTAGACCTTATTCAGTGTCTGAATGTACGGAGCTGTGAAAGGGTAGTTTAGTACAGGAAGCTGTAGTGGTGAGCTACTAGAATGCTGCACATCTTAGTTTGAACCCTGTTCCTTCACATAATGATAAATGTGTAGATAAGCTTAAGGATCCTTATAAGGATCAACTTGACGGACTTGACTTCCTTATTTTTGTCAGTCTTAGTGTACGATTACACGTTCTTAGGTTACCTGGTTTTCCCCTAAGATTTTTCATTAACTTCCTTAAAAACACACCCTTTCAAATTATTCTACTGGCCTTCTGTTTCTAGTAAAATAAATCAGTCCAAAAATTAATGCAATTTATGTGTTGCTTTAAGTTGCTGCATGCATTTAAATAAGATAGAAATATACACAAAAATATATACAGTATATATACATATAGGTGTGTATATATATATATATATGTATTTATAATTGTATGAGATCACAATATATATATATATATGTATATATATATATTTTTTTTTTTGTTATTTTAAGACAAAGATGTAGATTAAGGCTGGAGAAAAAGAATACAATGTATATGTTGTTGTTAAAAATAGAAATATACACAAAAATACATACAATATATATATATAGATAGATTGATAGATAGATAGATAGATAGATAGATAGATAGATAGATAGATCTATCTCTATATATCTTCATATTAGTTATTTTAAGATAAAGATGTAGATTCAGGCTGGAGCACTATTTTGTGGGAGGGCACCAAGCAGTAACCTCCGATGCTACTTTTTTTTGGATAAATTGGGAGCAGGCAGATTTAGGCACTGCCAAGATGGCCACCCACATTGAGAAATCTATGGGTGGCATCAGGGAGACTACGTCCATATTTATAGACTATGGTTAGTCCTGCAGTCGATAAATACAAATGGTGAAGAAGAAAGCAGAAAAGAGCAGAAACCTAAGCAAAAAAACTAAGACTAAGAATGCTGAGTTGATTGGTTCAGTGATATATGCCACAGGTAACCACTTTATTCAAGGTAACATTCATAAGCAAGAACCACAGAAAATAATGAGGCAATACATTCAGTGGACAGCAAATTCAAGTTTAGTGGTACACGTGGTCTGCTTGATGGAAACATATTGATGAAAATGAATAAACCACATTTGAGAACTATTTTATTGTTTACATATGAAGCTTTCTTGGGTTTACCATGTGGTGACAGGCAGGGACAAAGCAGGATGACACATGGGAGTGGAAAAGAAGAGCTGCCAGAGTTCAGAAATTGACTCCAGAAACACTATTTGTCTCACGTGTCAAGATTTTTACTAGGCTACCACTGTCACGCATGTTTTCTACAAAACGTGTGAAAACAGGGAAATCACAGAGGCTTCCATTGTTCATAGCTGTACATGAACAAGATGTACTAAGATAACTCCTGAAATGTCAAAGGTGCCCATTGCAGTTGAGCAAGGCATGCAGTTTCCTGGAGTAAAATGGGTTGTGTCATACCTTAGCTTTCAGGTTCCTGACTAGCAGCTATTTTTTCTGTTTCTTGGACAACAAAATTTGCTTTAACAATAGACACAACAGTCTCTTGTGGACATGGTCCCATCTGGGGGTGTATTGTAGATTCCTAAACGAGACGAGTGTGCATTTAAATAGAAGCTTGAGTAGCATATTTTATTATCTCAAACCAGGAAGGTGAGCACGGTCTTTTCCTTGAAATGATGCAGACGTTTACTAGTTTATGTGATAATTGTATGAGATCACAATAGATTAAATGACAACCTACTAGATAAAATGGAAACCTACCCAGACCAATATTAAATCTATTTTAGATCTATTTGGTTGTAACATTGGTGTTAGATGGGTGAATAGAGATTTTTTTCCCTTTTATCACAGCCTAAGAATTTCTTACTCACTTTGAAATAACAGAAGAACATAATGCTTGGTTGTGGTATAATTTTCAGGCATGTTAAATACCCTAAAAAAACACATAATTTAACACAGTAATGGGGCATTATGGCCATTTCGTATCCTCATTAAGTTTTTTCCAGATTCACTGTTGCATGCCACCTCTCATTTGGTCAACTTAAAGTATGGCACCTCTAAGCAGATGATTGATACAATAGCTTAAAAAAAGAATTACTTTCTAGGTGTTCCAGTTGGTTCATCTTACAGTAAATCACTGGTGGTTTTGGATCTTTTAGCCCATTAACTACAAATTGTGTATACATATTAATGCTAAGCCATTGATTTCCGTTCATTTCCCTCAAGTTTAGAAAAAAACGACTTGCGGTGACTCGAAACGTGTTAGATAACCAATCAGATTTAACCAATATTACCTTTATTAATTGGGAATGTTTTATGACTGTATAATGTAACTGAGAGCAAGGACTGTTTATCATTGATGGTGCATTTAGGGATGCTCTGAAATAAGAGCTGTTGGAATCTCACAAGTGGGGCTTTTCACTTTGATCAAGGCTGAGTCCTTTAAACCTGCAATACGTTTTTTTGTAGCCATGTGGGAGCAATACAACATATAATCACATGAAACCATGGGTTAAAGCGCTCTATGAATGCAGTGTTAATGAAATCCATATTAGTTGAGATAGCAAACTTTTAGGAAACACAACTAAATACATAACATTACAGGTTTTTGGCAACCTTGTACAAGTCATATAGTCACTTTTGCTCCATTGTTGGAGACCATTGTTGGTCTCCTTTTTTTCATATTTCTATTTATCTTACTTTATCTCATTTCCTCAGCCAAGGAGGTTATGTTTTAGGTGGATTTGTCTGTTTGTCAGCAGGATTATGGAAAAAAGGTAGTGTGAACAGCACAGGAATTTGACTTTGAAACAGCTTGGTTGTGTAGTGTGAGCCTTGTATAACTAGTGTCGTTATGTATGTATGTTTAAGCTGGAATCTTTCCCATAGTGCTGGAAGCAAATCAGCCCTCCTCATAATTATCTCCTTCAGTGTTATGACATGAGGAAGATTTACATTGCTCTATACTCACAATGTATACGGTACCAAGTCACAAATCTGGCATACATACAATGCACCTTCCCGGAACAGAAGCAATTGAGTAAATGGAATATATGAATAAGGGGGATTATAACAGTGAGGCTCCCCTGGCTTCTATGCTGACATAAACACGGGCGGTTATGTAAGAGAGATAGAGGGTCAGTTGAGTGACAGCCTGTTATAGATGGATGCCTCAGTAATGGCTGTAGTACTGAGTGACAAGTCTTTTATTCAACACTTCATTATGCCATGAAGAGCAGTTGTGCATATGTTGGTACTATGTGTTACATTGCTCTGTGTTATTCTGTTGATTTCTGGATTCCTTTTGATGGTTAATAGGACTACATTATGATTGTCAGGGCAGTGGAAATGGAGTCGCTAATGTTATTTAGGAAGTTGAACTGAATGTCAAGGTCCTAATAGCTTGAATCATCCTGACAAGATAAGTAGATCTGTTGCAATTTGGATTCATCACATTTAACAAAAGGCTAGCCTGAAATGTCACTGTGTGTGTGTGTGTGTGTGTGCTTGAGTAATTATTCTTTCATAACAGTGAAGGAAGGTCACTGTAGTCATGAGTGGGAAAGAAGAGGAACATCAGCCCCTACAGAGTTACATAATAGCGGCATGCTAACATCTTTAGGTATGCAGACACTATTGTTTCTGTTAAGTGCAGAATATACAAAACATGCATATTAACTCCATCTGTCATTGTTAAACAGGGTGTTATAAAACAATATAACACCACATAATATATAGTGAGGCTCCTGTTGTTGTTTTTTTACAATAGCAATACCCCCTTACCATTTAAGAGGTTATGAAGGTGACCTATTCTGCTAATTTCCAGGTTCATACTTTCGTCTTTCTACTAGAACATGCATTAATGTTCAAAAAACACTGTAGTTTTCTTATACGGCCCATGACTGAGGCACCTGTACACACCCTCTGTCTGAGATGCTCTGCTGCAGCACCTGTCACTTTAAGTCTCCCTCCTGAAAAAGTCTGGTCCCCGCATCTGTGTTATACTTTCACCGTCTTCGTACCTTACAGTCAGCCCTGGACTGACTGTAATGGAGTAGTCAAAAATCACCAATAACAGCTTCTAAACCAAAAACTCCACAACTAGACATGTTCCAGCAGGAATGCTACCCAAATTAGGGAGAAATTAACATCTGTAACCACAATTACAGGTTTCCATTGTGGCTAAAGTACATGTAGCGGTGTATGTAAAATGTAACTACTACAGTAAGTTGCTTTGAGCATTTCTTACTTCATTATTTAAAGCTCTGGCCATGTTTAATATGAACATCAGACATTATATATATATATATCGACAGAAAAAAAGGAAAACTATAATAGGTTTCCTTAAATAGAAACTAAGTTGCCATCAACCCCATTTTTCAAATTAACTGGCTAATTTTTGCGGTTTACTATTTTGGCTGTCAGGTGTAATTTATGGACACACTTATGTACGGGGTATGATAACAAAAGATAACCATAGCAACAACATGTTTCCTTCAAGTTATATTACCAGCTCCTGGTGATAGAAGAAAAAGATTCCACTTCTCACTGTGGCATTGTCAGCATCAATGCAAACCAGTTCCATTTAATTTCTAAAAGTATTTGAAAATCTTATGATTTTATAAAAAGAGCTTCAGACCTGATGCCACTTCTAACCTAGCAGCTGTTCTGCTAACTTCCATTGGCTCCTGCTAGCTTCTTTTATCTGCACTATTACTTATTACTTATGAATGTTAGCAATATTTTATTTATTTTTTGTTGGAAACTATGATGGACAAGAGGTGACTTGTGCCCAATGTTTAATGTGTGCCTGAAATGAATAAATAAACAAACAAAACAAACAAACCAGCTTCTGACACGGTATGGAATATTTTTGTGAATCCCAGTAACATCTAACACCCTTACTTTGACAATTGGAGGTCACCTTGTTAGCTGTCTTTGGTCTAAGAGGTATTGGTTGGTGCAGGGTGCTGGAGGTGGTTAGCGAAACGAGGGGAAATGTGACTGCCGGTAATTCCAATGTCCAGTCTAAGCTGGCTTGCTAATATTCACACAAAAAAGGAGATTGTGCGTGTTAAATGCATTCTGACTTACTGTAAATACTCTGTTTGGTTTAGGTGAGAGATGGCGTCTGGGTAGAGCGTGCAACGGGCAGGACATGACATGAATTACGCTGTGGTCACATAGCAGATTCATAATTCGGTCATAGACAACCAACAACATTCCTTGAATTTGTCTTCAGATTTTGGCATGGGCCTTACCAACAGGAGTTCCCAAATCTTGATGTCGCTCCAGTTAGACATTTTCGTTGCTGTCCTCATGTAAATGCCCCATCTTCTTCACCCTTTGATTTTTGTTTTCTCCAACTGTCTTTAATAAAGGTCATCAACACACCCACTCGCCCACTGTTAATTTTTCGCACAATAGGTGTTGGATGTCCGATCCAACTGAATTGGACATTTGGGTTCTCACACACAGCTCTGCAGGGTATTTTCTATAGGTGCGTTTCCATTGGGGTGAAATCTGGCCACTGGGAAAGTTGCAGGTTACGCCTTCTCAAAAGTCCTCTCTCTCGCCGTGTTTCCATTACAAAAAAAGGCCCCAGAGGGATTTACGAGACTCCAGAGATGATGTACCACTCTGAATGGGTTTCGATCGCCAGTGATCAACTGATCAGTGATACAGCGGTGCGCCGTTCTTTCTTCAAGTGACAAATACAGAATAGTTGTAGTTTGATTTAAGGTGGCCCGCATGATTGACAACGCCAACTTATGTACAAGTAACATGAAAGAAAACACTCCATCTTAAAAATTCCGGGCGAGTTAAAGTGTATGTTGACACACAGGCTGTCACCCTGCTTGCAGTACGGTGTGCGTGTGTGTGTGTGTGTGTGTGTGTGTGTGTGTGTGTTAAAATGAGAGAGAGAGAGGGGGGGGGAGCATGCCGCAAAGGGCCGGAATCCAACCTCATTATAACAAGGCTGTGCAAAGATACACGTGCACGGATCATTTTCTGTGCTGCGTTAGTGTCTACTCTACTTCGCCTGTTGTTGTGGCGTACTACCACATGTCACATCCCGCTGAGAGCTACAGCTAATCGGCACCCAGGCTTCCCTTAGGGGAGAATAAAAGTCCCTGCTCTCCCACAGGGTAAACAAATGGTTTAGCGACTCACATGCAAATTAGGGGCGTTTCAGCGAGGGAAACCCGCCTCAGTCCAGGCATGTGTGAAAAGGGCTCTGGTTTTTGACAGAGTTGGAGCAGCAGAAGACAGAGGAATTCTGGAGCGCTGTGTGCATCCCTATGTTCCCCGGGTCCAATGTTCCTTGGTCGCATAAGCCTACGCATTCGCTGATTTAATTCAGCATTTTGTTTTTTTTAGGGTTAGGGTCAGGGTTAGGGGGTAAGGTTAGGGTCTATAGAGACCTAGCTGCCGTGGAATTCAGGACTGATTGTGGAAAAAAACTACACAACGGGGAACATAGGACCCTTTTTGGGAAATGCGGGGAACATCAGCCCAAAAAAGGGTCTGACCAGAAAAAGTAGCAGACCAGAAAAAGTAACAGGGTCTGTGGAATATAGGTACGCTCCCTCACCAAGCAAGCTGTTGATGAGTCATGAGTCAGTAAACTCACTCCAAAGTGCAGACTACTTGTTTGATAAACAACAATGTCTTTCTTTCTATTTATACATGTGTTGAATATTGTAGTGTGTGTGTGTGTGTGTAGGATTTTTAAAGACATCTTAAACAAAGCTGGGCTGAGCAAAAAATATAAGTAGTAATATAATACATGACTTTAGCTGCTAAATAATTAGTAAAGTAATAATATTTAAACAGCATTTGATTGCATGCAGTTTTCAAGTTACTTGTCCAACACTGGTCTTAAATGTCAAAAGGAAATGTTGCAAGATATATGTGAACTGCATGATATACTGTTGTTATTTCCAGCTATATTTTGTCATTTGCATTATAATGTGTATTGAATTCGTTTTTTTGACTTCTTAACACAGGGATAGAAAGGATAGGATAGGAGTTTTGGTAAAAAAATTCTCTAACATTAAAAGCTAGGTGAATCTTGCCTGATATTAGTCAGAATTGCCAACTACACTCCAAACCTTCCAGTGGCTGCACTCTAACTATGGGAAAGGAGGATTGGATTTCCCTTAAACAAATGACAAGAGACTTCCGCCAGCTGGCTGACTTCCAGTTAAGATGTCAACTTGAATGGGGCTAAAATAATTCCATTGTGTAGCTCTTTCTAGACCTTCCAAAATATAATTATGGTTGTGACACTCACACAAACTATTTATCCACCGTTTTACAGTCTATGATAGCGACAGACTAGGCTACAGCAGAGCCTTTGACTTAAGCACAAGTTGAACTGACTTGGTTGTGATTGGCCAGTGCATGCTTGCTTCAACACACAGCTTGACAACAGAGTTAGTCCCGCCCATGGTGATAATTGGCTAATGTCAGTCCTCCGCTACAGATTGGCTCAAATATGTTTTCAATGGAGAAACCGCAGTTTCATGTCATGATGCCAGACGGTGAATTCAAAGGTCTGGACCCAGAAAAAGGTGAATCCAAATACTGTAATTGTTATTACAGGGTTTTATTTTCATGTTTTTAAGTTCTTATTTCCGTAGAGGATGTGCAAATCTTGATATGGACTCTCATAAGTGCAATTTAAAATGTCACACGCTCTGTGTTCAGTCCCTTGGGCTGAAATGCTTAATTTCTTTTAAAATATGTGTGACACAGGAGCATTACTCTGGCCCTGAGCTACCCTGTTGTGTTATATTTAGCACACTGTTAGTCAGAAGTGAAGGGTGAATGACAGGTGAGTCACTGCTGAGTGAAATACTGTACATCCATGGCATGATAACTATGAACACTTTTTGTATTTTGTTTGTTTGCTTCAGTGTCCCTATTAACTTCACAATGACGCATGATGACAAGGCATCACTTGAGCAGCCTGATTAAGCAGGGTTATATAGTCAACCACAACATCCAGGAAGGAATTTTGCATTCTGATATAGCCCAAGTAGATGAAAGCGATTTATACCCTTCTGGAAAAATTATGCTATGAAGACTTTCACATAACTCCTGGAGGGTTGGATGGAAACATAGAGGCGAGCTGAGCGGACAAACGCCAGGTATAGGCTAGGCTAAATATCTAGAGCTGTTGGGGAATTCAAGAGCCAGGCTGAGGGGGGGCACCTAACAATAGGGACCTTACTGTACAGCACCCTGGAACGTCGGTTTTAAACCAGAGCCCATCCACAGCACTATTAGATGTCAGAGCAAGTGCTCCAGTTTGGAGACCAGGCACACATACGGGGGATTCCTTCTGGTGAAAGATCTTGTCACTTATGTCAGGTGGTCAGTGCTGGTAGTCTGGAAATCACAACAACTTCAAGCCTGGTGCTTATTGAGCCTTCATGTCCTATTGAAAATATGGTAAATACCAACAGCAGATGTGAAAATTGCAAATAAATACCCCCTCACGTGGTTATTTCCACTGGGGAGCTCGTATAATATTTTGATACAGGAGTTGCAGAGATGAGACAACCTTTGACCTTCTCAACATGGCGGAAAGCAACGCAAGAGTTGTTTATTCGTGGACTATTCATGATCTAAATAAAAAAATATTATTTACCATTTGTGTTTTGATAAATCCTCCTCTTGCTGTAGCAGATGATAAATCATCATCTAAAATGGTTTCCTGTTTCATTTCACTACGACAGCAAAAGCACTTGAACACAACACACTGGTGATTTCAACTTCACAAATGGAAAGGAGCGTCTTTTCCATAGCACGTGAAGGCAGCATTAGTTAAAGAGAGCTGGTAATTACCATAGTTTCTACAGTCTTTGAACCTATCATCTGATGCATGGGAAGTATGTGCGTGTGTGCTTGCGTCTGTGTGTGTGTGTGTGTGTGTGTGTGTGCGTGCGTGCGTGCGTCGGTGTGTAGGCTGATTGTAGTCTTCTGTGCGCCGAAGCGCCCATAAACCTGTGCCCAGCCAATAGGGAGGCTCCTGTTAATCCCGGCCCGGTGAAAAAGCGGCGAGAGCGCGGAGGAGGAGAGAGTCCGCGCAGTGACACCGAGAGAGGCACAGAGAGACCCAGAGCTGCTGCTTTGGAGATGTCCGATATTCCACAAAACTTTCCGATCACTTAATTGCATTTTGGAAGTTTGTTAAACCCAGAAGAGGAGCCAGAGAACCACTGTGTGTGTGTGTGTGTGTGTGTGTGTGTGTGTGTGTGTGTATTTGTGCGTGTTTTTGACACTTGAGCCACAGTTATCCCCAACATCAGCGGCTCTTCTGTGGGGATTGCGCCGTGCTGTTTCTTCTCATTATAGCCTACACACTCTGTGGACATCCCGTTCAGACCGTTCGTCATGTCCTCCGGTGATGGTTCGGAGCAGAGTCGGCGGGTCAGCGTGCTGTCTTGGGATCAGGTGCGGCGTTTGGACTCCATCCTTGGAGAGAGCGTGCCGATCCACGGCCGCGGAAACTTCCCCACGCTGTCCATGCAGCCCCGGCAGATCGTCCAGGTGAGACCCCGGTTTATCCAACTGTCTTTGAATAGATTTATTACAACATTTAAATAAAGTCTCTCAGCACTAGTGGTCGAGTAGAATAAACACTAAATTACCTCAACTGTTTTTTTGTTGCAAGAAATAATGTTATTCATTCGTTTTACTTAAAAGCATGTATCAATAGCCTAAACAGAAGGGGGGGAAGGTATTTACAGTGTTATGATAGCAGACCAGGTTGAAGAAATTCATGTCTAACCCCCCACCCCCAACACACACATACACACACACACACACACACACACTGAGAGCCCAGCACTAGACATATCCCCATCATGACAAGTTGAATTAAAGAACAAATTAATAGTCTTATAATAATAATAATATTCAACATTTTAGTGATCAGCTGTCACTGATGCTGGAATTCTTCAGAAAACTCCTAAAGTATGTCTCTGAACTGGTTTTCCACATCATATTAATACAATTTTAATACATATACCGTGTGTACATGCTAAGATGTAAAATCAAGTAAATCCACTTGTTGCTTCAACAGTGGGGATACAAATAATAAAATCTCCCTGGCTTCTCTTTCTCCTGTGTTGGCACATAGATTTCCATTGCTGCTTCTGCACATGTGAGCATTTAAAAAAGACACTTGATCATTTGTATGTTTAACAGACATAAAAGTCAGGACTATCTAACAATATGACTGCAGTTTTCCACTAGCTCACTAATGCTTCTGCTCCTGAATTCTTCTTTCTCCCTTTTTCACAGCTCTTGTGAAAATGAGCGAGAGATGACTGAGCTGCACTATATTTACCAGGAGTGAAACGTATAGGGGCATGCTCAGGTTGCAATTTTCCCTGGACATCATTGAAATGTCAGTGCCTGTAATCCAGGCTCATATTTCACTTGAGGTATTCATATTTTCTGTGGTGATGCTGTGGGGAAGAAAGACTGTCACACACAAAACATCAAGGGCCTCCATAATCAAGGAGGCCCTGAACATCCCTGCTGATGTCTTTGCTTCAGTACACAATCCAACAGGGCATCTAAGCAGTTTTTCTTTCCCCATGAGCCTGTCTCCTCACTGTGCCCCGTGTTTGTGCTGTTAGCATGTTAGATATGGCATTGCCCTGAGTACAAATATTCACATTTTAGTCATCGAGAGTTTGTTTTTGTGTATGTCCTGGAGAGTCTGAGAGTTTGAATTAGCAGTGAAAAAGCCTGCCAACGTCTTGTGAAAACAAAATAAGCTACACATGAAAGGTTATTTCTGGATATAATCAGGGACGGACAATACAGATGTTGGTCAGCCGATATTGAGAAGATAACCAAAACTTTTTTTGTACAACAATAATTAGTAACCTAAGAAATGCTGAGATGTAGTGAGCAAAGAGGACTTACTGTGTATTCCACAATTCTGACCAAACCAAATCGAACTGACATCACTATTGTTCAGAAAAACAAACCAACTTTCGGCTTTTACAGAGCATGTTGCCCTAAAAATACAAATAAAATGTAAATGATAAATAAAATGTCAATGTTACTCACTAGGCGTTTATTGGTGGATCGCAAACTAACGTTGAATTTCCATATCACCACCTACTGTATCAGTGTGTAGATGCTGCGCTTGTTATGTCAATAAAAGCAATTCGGCTATAATTTTATTAACAGAACAATACATAGTAATTAAAATGTTCCTAATATTGGCCAAGCTAAATAAAGATCAGTACTGTATGTTCAGTATCAGTTAATTGCTGACCACACTCTGTTTGTCAAATTACATAATGACACCACTTCCAAATCACCCAAAGCATTGTTTTCTGCATTTCATCCATAAAAAAAGTTTTCATATTGGCGCACATTGAACAACATGCTATTCTATTTGTTTAAAATAACAACCCAAAATTAGAGGTGCTTCAAGATCCCATTTAGTCAATATTAGGTTGATGCTAGCTGCTGCAGATTAAAATGATCCGTCTCAGTTTGACAGTTCTCTGGTGCCTGTTAACTGTAAGATATGACAAAAGCTTGTCAACATAAATATTATATGGATTTCGTAAGCACAATGCACCTGTAACAATAAACCGGTTTGAAAAGTCTGCACTTCATCATCGTGCAACGATATAATTATTTTGACAAACATAAAAGCAGACGCCGTGTTTGCTGTCATGGAATATGTCAGGCAGATTTCAAGTCCCTGCAAGTTGATTTTCATACCATATGGCCATGAAAGCAAACCAATGGCCGCCTGGTAGGAAGGAAAAACACACTCAGTGATCTAAACCACTATGATTTGTTTTGGAAAATGGTTGACAGTAATGTGAGGTATTCATGATTCATGGTAAATGGGCTAAAACATGCGAAACCACCAGTCTGTTTTTTCAATGTCATTTATTCTTTAGCCTACGCACCAGACAGAGTTGTCTACCTGCAGGAGCTACTGTCGTCCCACACTGGGTACGGTGACCAAGGGATCACACTCCCAAAGAGTCAGAGGAGCCCCTCTCAATGGTGGTTTTGTCTCAGGGCCACATTGAAATAACATCTGTTTGTGGTCTGGTTGTGAGCGAGCCAGCAATGAAGGAAGACTTTTACTGCTACTGACACCTCTGTACTCTCCATTTAATGTCAACAGTCATCAACCCACAGCTAGCGTATTTGGTACACGTTCCCCCAGCAGGCTAAATCTACAGAGGCCCTATATACATACCGGTAGCTATGTATGATAAACACAAATATCTGATGTGTGTGTCATACATTACGTCATTTGTTGAGTGGGATTATGTGTGCGTGTGGAGGCCAATATGTTTTTGTTGGCCACCAAGAGGGTTCTCTCTTATTTAAATAAAATTGTTTTAACTACTGGAAGTAGCACTCCATTTTCTTGTATGGTAGAGAGCCGCATGGAAGCAGAATGTGAGCAGTGGATTAGTGCCCGTAACAACACTGTGCTTGTGGGTCAGGCTTGACAACGTATCACTGTGGTAAGTGAAGACCGGTCGCCTGACTCCACTGTGACTGTCGCCAGACTGTAAACCAACTCCTCACTAGGCTATTGTTGAGATCGAGCAATATGTAGACACCACATGCTCCCAGTGCTCCAGCCAAACAAAACTTTCCATCACTTCCTGTGGGTCCATGGTAGCAGTTACCATTGAGGACACTAAGGTATTTTACCCTGGGATTTTTGCAGCTTTAGCAACCTGGGGTGAGTTTACTTATTAAACTATACTCAATGGGTATTTAAAAATCTATACTTGTGCTATAAATATGAGTACTTTTAGATCAACAAAAAATGTGTAAATAGTTCAGTATCCTTCTTTGAAACCCCTTTTAGACTTTGTTGGGGAATTCAAATAACAAAAAATACAGTTAACTGGGGAAAAAAAGTACGAAAAATCACAATAAAGAGTGCGGTGGGTACATTGGGGAGACTTGGGCCTCATGACCTTAGTATATAACATCCTGCCTGTACAGCCCTGTGTGCTGGTTGATTTTTGTAAGAGTAACAGACAGAGTAAAACTCTTAATTACTTTAATAAGTCAATGTCACAAATACCATTTCAATGCTGAATTCACGATACCAAACATTTCTATCTTCATTGAAATACCTAAAAAAAAAACAACAACAACCATACCAAAAAGAAAAAAGCAGCAAAAAGTGAAATAAAGTAGGTAAGGTACACAAAATATGATGATCGTAGTAGAAGTAAGTATAGTAATAGTAATAAACAGTATTGTTAATGTTTTATGTTAAAATGTTTTCTCAATCTTGTACATTAGGTCTACACATTCTTTATGTCGTGTATATTGCTTTTAGTATTGTCTGTTTTTTCTCTAATGTTGCTTCTCAAGATAATTTGAGTTTTACAGCCTTGAGGTGAAAATCTGATTGTAGATCTGTCAACATATAATTTACAGAGATCATAACGTTTTAAATACGTGGTATGGAAAAAAACAACCTTACACTGTACTATGTAACGTGTATGATATAGTGTGAGTTAACTTATTAAGGGGGCTGTTAAGCTGGTTGCAGAGAATGGGGAATTGCTTGATTTTACTATTAAATCACAAGACACCATCACAGCTATAGGATATATACAGACGACTGTTCTTACCATAGCTTTGGCTATGTTTTTTTCACCTTATCTGCCACCAGTTTTATTGGCTGGCTGAAAACCTAATAAAACTAATTTAAAGACATTACAACCCTTAAGTCTTAGCTTAAGCAGATCCTTCACTGAAAACATCCATCGCATAGAGCATTGAAAGCATCATGTCATTCAGCCCAAGACTTTCTCTGGTCTGAGCATACAGGTGAATTGACCACCCATATACAGGGAATTTAAGGAAGCTTTTTTAAATCAGAGGAAAAACCATCATCATCCCCTGCTGCCTGCAAAACTACTGTACGACCGACTGGCTGGGTTAGTTTTGGAGTGAATGTAAAGGTCAGGGACTCATAACTCCTCTTTTGCCGTCGCCATGTCCTTGGCAGAGGGATAATCTGACTCACCGCCCAGAGCCCTCATTGGCGTCCAGAGGGGACTTTGGGCTAGTAAAGGGCTGGGTCATTTCAAACTGCCATAATAAAAACACATTCAGACCGCAGCTTAAATGAAATACTCAAGGAAACTATTGAGACTGGAGAAGGAGGTGGAGAGACTACTATGTGTCGCCAAGGCGTTGTCAACACCAGACAGTCTGGTGTGTTTGCGGCTCTTTTTACAAGCCTTTTTTTGCTCCAACGTCGACGGAAGTGTCTCCCTTCGCTAGGCTCACCAGGTGCTGGTGCGTCATGTGGGAAATGTACTTGGCTGTTTAATGAGTGCTGAAGGACAAGTATGGTGGAGGTTGCAGATCTGTGCTTCCTCAAATGCTCTTTTTTCGGGACCCCCAGACAGGCAGATTATGGCGTGCTGTTTACTTGGACCAACTGTTTAAGTGTAAGGGTCAGAGAAAATGCTGCTGTTGGTTTCCCTTGCTATATAGTTAAAAAAAACAACTTCTCTACAGTCTTATCCGTGAAACTCTAGGGTTAAGTGTTTTGAGAAAACTAACAGATACACTTCTCTACACAGGTTTATTTCTAAAAGTTTGCTTTGCTGCTTTTCTATTAGCTTTAGTTTTAAAAGAACATTTTTATATTTATATTGGCCGAGCTAAGCATAAACAATGAAGGGAGGGTGAAGCAGCAAGCAAGGCTGTCTGGAAGTTCAAATAAACACCTAGCAACAACTCTAAAATTGACTTAGTTACAAGCTTTATCTCATTTATTTAATCTCTACACAAACGCTTGAATGACGTTTGTGATATTAAAGGGAGTTGCGTGCTATATTTAAGTAAAATCTGTGCAGCATCTCTAGCTTAAGTGCTAGAGGTCTGTAAACACAAGTGTTGGTTTCTCTGCAGGCACAAGTTCCAGCACATAACTAACTCTAAATCCACGTTTATGTTGGAGCATTATTAAAAGGGGATTTAGTTTACACCTCGTACTGTGCTCTGAAATACATTCTGATAGGATTACCTGGGTGGATAGATGTCTGTCTGCATAGATTGATAGCAACAACAGATCCCTAGCGAAAGCTTTTCAAACAGACAGCTGGGCTTTGGATTTCTTCAGAATTGGCCTTGTTTGAATGTGCTTGTCAGTGTAAATTGAGTGATGCAACAGACACAAAGCATAAACATCTCAGCTGTCTGGTGTGTGTTCCAATAACAGGATAAACTTTTGCCAAAGACAACTAATAATGTGACAGCAAATTGATCACTTTTTCTCAAAACAGTCATAGGGCACAAGTGTAAGAGTTTGCAGCCGATCTGATATTCTATTATGTTTAAAGTATCTTAAAGCAGACAAGCACAGACTTGTCACTTTCCACTGCTTACCTCTGTTGTGCTGATGTTGCTTTTACTTTATATATGTAGAGATAAGTTTTCTACGGTACTGTAAATGAGGTATGCAACTCTTTAGCTGTACTGTTGTGTGTAATGTGTGTAGGGTACCCTCATGCAGCAGAGTGAAAGATCATAACCTCTAAGCAGCTGCTTTGTTGTCAAAACCTGCCTGCTTCAGGAATCTGCCACCGGCTTTCCCTGACTCTGCATGTAGCTTCTGCAATAAAATGTCACAGAAATGCTGCAATTCTTTGCATTTTCTTTATTTAAATAATAAAAATTAAAAACATTTAACTGGTTCCTTAACACATTTTGCACCTAAATTCAAAAAGCCCAGACATGTTTAACTAAATATGTACACATTCGTAAATGTATGAAAAGCAAATATTTTATTGGCTTGAAAGGGTTTTTTATTCATACCAAACATGTTTTTAGACTTAATTTGGCACTTATGAATATTTTTTCTCCTTCTTTAGTTCTGGCATCCAATTCAGTGAATTATGTGTCCAGAAAAACATGTTGTATTCAACCTTAACAATAAAATAAATATTGTGTTCATGTCTCATAATAATAGATTCATTAAATAGGACTTTCCACCTTATCGTGTTCAAATGACAGCATCTCAGATTCTTCTCATTCAAAGCAGTAAGAGGAAAGAAGCTCCCGTTTCTGCATGTACATAACTGTATTTTCTGTGTCAGACTTTTTGTGGATACCCATCACTCAGTTTTTTCTCTCTGTTTGTTTTCCTTTCAGGTGGTCAGGGCTCGACTGGAGGAGCGGGGCGTGGAGGTATATGACGTCAAGCTGAACGGCTCGGCAGCAAGCCACGTTCTTCATGAGGACAATGGTCTCGGCTACAAGGACCTGGACCTGATCTTTGGCCTACGACTGACTGATGACAAAACCTTCCGGTTGGTGAAGGACGTGGTACTGGACTGCCTGGTGGACTTCTTACCTGAAGGGGTGTGCAGGAACCGAATCACAGCCCTTGCCCTGAAGGAAGCATACATACAGAAACTGGTGAAAGTTTGCAACGATACGGACCGCTGGAGCCTCATCTCGCTGTCAAACAATACTGGCAAGAACGTGGAGCTGAAGTTTGTGGATTCCCTTAGAAGGCAGTTTGAGTTCAGTGTTGACTCCTTCCAGATCACTCTGGACTCACTGCTGCTCTTCGACCGCTGCTCGGAGACGACCATGTCCGAGACCTTCCACCCTACGGTACAGGGGGAGAGCATGTATGGAGACTTTGAGGAAGCTCTGGGTCACCTTCGTACCAGGACTATTGCCACCCGCAACCCAGAAGAGATCCGGGGCGGTGGGCTGCTCAAGTACTGCCACCTGCTAGCGCGCGGCTTCCGGCCATCCTCCGAGACTCAGATGAAACAGATGCAGCGCTACATGTGCTCACGCTTCTTCATCGACTTCCCCGACATAGGCGCGCAGCAGAGGAAACTGGAGGCGTATCTGCAGAACCACTTTGCCGGCATGGAGCACAAGCGCTACGAGTGCCTGGTGACACTGCGGCGAGTGGTGGATGAGAGCACTGTGTGTCTGATGGGTCATGAGCGCAGACAGACGCTGGCACTTATTTCCGCCCTGGCGTTGCGCGTAATGGCTGAACAAAACGCTATCCCCGCTCTGTCCAACATTACCTGCTACTACCAGCCCGCTCCCTATGTTAGAGACGTCAACTTTAGCAATTATTATGTGGCACAAGTTCAGTCGCCCATGCTTACGTGCAACTCTTATCAAACGTGGCTGCCTTGCAGTTGAGCAATGACTTTAGGATGTGAGGAGTGATTTTGATTTTAACTTTACATTGATGTTAGCTGAGCATTCATTCAAGTGCTTGGTACCTCTGTAGCAATGTGGCTTTTTTGGTTTGGGGCCCATGTTGGACAAAAAGGAGTGACTGTATCTTTTTTTGCCAAATGTTATATCAAAACCATTCCACTAAGTTATCTTGATTAATACTGCTGTAAAAAAAAGAAAAATCGAATTCGAGCCATTATAGTTATACCTTTTTATTCTGTTGTAGTTTCAAAAGCAATGTGGACGCAAATATGAAGGGTTGATATGTGACGGAGGAACTTTGCCAGGTCTGTTTCTTGTCTGATGGAGGCTTGCATTGGGTCTTTAATGAAATGTAAATTTGAAAGCCGTATTTTTTTCTGTCTGTGGTTTCAGCTGAACTGATTGGGAGGGGAGGAGGACCAAAGAAGTACTTTCTTGTGTAGCATGACAAACAAAGACTGTGTGTGGTTACAAGTGCCTATAACTGACCAAGTGTCTTTATAGTATTTGTTCTGTATGAATCGTTTTTGAAACTTTTTCATCAAGGTTACTTTACATTTCTATATCCAGGGTCAGGGTATTTGTTTTTAAATCATTAAAAAAGTCAAAAAGGAAAAGATATGGTACATTGGTCTTTCTTTACACTTTCTAAGAAGTTCATCAATGTGAGATAAGGACTGTTCAAATATGCTCCAATGAGTCTGGGGATGTGCGTCATGAATGCATACTCTATCTCCATTCTCTGTATCTCACTGTCTCAGTTTCTGTCTCTAAAGATCTCCCTTCGTCTATCTTTTACTATCAGTCTGGATCACACACAAACTCCTCAGTGTGTTGTCTGTGTCCCTTCAGCCAGATCCCTCACTGACACAAACACTTACTTGTTTAAGCTCTGTGCATTTTTCCCCCCAGAAACAAATTCCCCTGAGCCCTAGCCTATATATTAGCCATTTCCTTCCACTTGTACATCCGACAAGGGGTTTCCTTGGCCTCATTCAGAAAGGGGAGACTGCTGTTGCTTGTCTTGGATGAGTTGGGCTGAGGAGGCAGCTGAGGACCAGGTGGTGAAATGGGACTGCTGGCTTTTCAGCAAATGTAATGATGCATACCAGCACTTCACTTCCTGGATGATCAAAACTGTTCAGTATTTCATCCTCACTTAGACTAACATTTCTACCTCTACGACATTTCATCCAAATTTCTTTTGCATGGGGGACAACTTCTTGAGTTTCAATAGACCATGAAATGGCGTGTAGCCGGCCCACACCTGTTTGCTATTTCTTCTGATGGAGTACTTGAAATGCGCACATTAGTGAAGCGCTCACTGGTTTCTTTATAAAAGTTAATTTGGAAGGAAAGCATCTGTCAGAGCGATTAGAGAAAGATATGAACGCGCCAAGGGAAATTTCTCTCCCCGGGTTAGCTGTCAGACTTGTCTCCAGATTGCTACAGAAATGTTCAAGGAAACACAGGACACCCCTGGAGAGAACTTGCATTAAAGTCACAACTGACATAGAGCTTGTCGTATCTTTAACAACCCAGTGATTTCAATAAGTCAACCAGAGAGCTGCGAACATCTCGGTGTAATATTAAACTACAGCAAGTGTGTGAAAGGACACACTGAAAATACTCAATAAAACGTTCCTTGAAATGTTTAGCTACACAAGCAGCACAGCTTCTGTGATGGCAATGTCATTCTTCATGACTTTTGTCCACACTAAGGGCGCACTCACAATGTCCGTCCGTACCGTGCCCCGTGCTTTAGGGTACTTGTCCCCCCTTCCCTCTCCCCCTGCGGGCCAGGCCCGTTTGTACTCACACTGCCTGGGACTAGTGCGAATGCTTCTTGCTGCCTATACGTCATCACGCCGTAACATGTCAAACGCGTTGATTGACATCATCGCAATGCGTCAGTTTGTTAACAAATCTTTCCATAGACCTCAGAGTTTTTGTGCGTCTTGTCAAACTGTTTATGAATATTTTCATCCGACCAAATCTGCAGTAAACACTCCAGCTCCGCATCACACCAACGTGAACCTTTCGCTGCCATTGTTTTAAATGTCCGCGCATGTCTTTTTTCTTTTCTATGTCCGAACAGGCGTACATAAAATGACGTCAGAACCGCCGTACACGTGCGCACGTACACATGCTTTACAAAAGCCCACCTCTCCCAAACGGTCCATGGCCGGCAAGCGGCCCGCAGCTAGGCGGGGTACGGTTGCACTCACACGGGTCAAACAAACTAGACTTTAGCCGTAAAACTTGTTTGGGCACCGTACGGATGGACAGTGTGAGTGCGACCTAAAAGTTTTTAAACAACTACTGGATGGAATGCCTTGACATTTTGTAAAGACACTTAATGTCCCCAGAGGATAAACCCCAATAACCTTATCAAGTGAATTATCCCAACATGTTCATGATCGATTGGCGCTCATTATGACACGGATATTCACGGACCCTAGATCATTCATTCTAATGACGTTGGTGATCCTCTGACTTTTCTTCTAGTGCCACCATGAGGTTGACATTTGTAGTTTTGGGTTTAAATGTTTGATTAACTATATGATGGGTTGCCATTACATTTGGTAGAGACATACATGCCCACCAAATAATAACCTGGGACAACTCTGATGAGCGCCATTATCATGTCAAAATTATGATTTATGACCAAATATCTGCAAAACATTTTAATCGGTCTCAGCTGACAACAATTAAGGTTTAGTGCTAATTACTAAATGTTAGCATGCTAACATTCAAACTAAGACTGTTAAAATGGCAAATATTAAAACTTTTTTCTAACATTAGCATTCAGTCCTCGCTGAGCCGCTAGCATGGCATTATTTTTACATAAAATATTACAAAATGTGAATTCATCATGGAAAAAAGTTTCAGGGTCTTGTAGTTGTAAAACAGAAAACCTTGATGTAGGATTTAGGCCACAATTGTTCATTTTTCTACACCAATAGAGTTCCTCCAAGCGTGACTGAGGGATTTTCTAAGTAATGCACCTTAGATTTCAGGCAGTTTAGTTTTTCCTGGACAAATACCACAGATAAATCTGACACTGTGGTAAGCACTGTGGTTCATACTGTTCCAAAGCGCACACCAGCTCTCAGCAGCTTGGCCTTCTCACCCCCGTCTTCTCCAGTCTACGTGGGTGGGCCCTTCTGGGTTCGACTCCCACCACCAACACTGGAGCTCAAAATATCCCGTTATCATTTTTCTGTGTCAGTCTGCTGTGAAGCGAAATCTCTGTCTGCCGATCACAGTCTGCATGTTGTTCAGGGATGCGGTATGTTTGCATGCCGGCTGATTAGATTATAGGAATGTCTTCTTTGACGGTGACAGTTACCACCTGGGGGATGCTGGGAAGGGTCAGGATGAGCGTGGAGCCAAGAGTGGTCTCCAGTGTAACAAACTGTTCACCTTGGTCAGCTCTAAGCTCTCTATCTGGATAAATTGGCTGCCGGGGGAGACTGTGATAGCAAAACTAATTTGTCCTCAGATGAGATGCTCCATGGGCTGCTGAATTTTCTCAAGCAAAGATGAACGCAGTGAACTTAAGTATTCATAAAGGAGGATGTTAAAGCAATAATCATCATGGGAGGTGGGGTTTCAGGGAAATTAGAGGACAAGTCAACAAATCAAAAGACATATTATATCAAAGTAAGTGGTGAGAAATATGCTTTCCCAGTTTCAGCTGGCGCCATCTAAATTAAGTTCCATAAAAGTACCACATGCACAAAAATCTGCGATTGATATGAAATAAAAACATATAAAATGATTTTATTCAAGAACGATTGAATCGGATTGATACTAATTCAGTCTTTACAGCTGAAGAATTAAGGAAGTGGTGCTGAAGTTTTCCCATAAAGCTGTTTTACTGGACTGGGTGGCATTTCTCCATCCATCATCATGTCGTTAGCAAGAAATTCCCAGGCACTAACAGGATTTCTATTCGTAGGATCTGTGGATATTCAGAGCGGCTTCACCATGGTGATGTTTATTTGTTGTCCTGAAATGCAAAAGGGGCTGCCTGTGCCATACAGTGGGCAATAAAACTATGCCCCCACCTTGGGCTTTTTTGTGTCCAAAAATGAGTTTAAACACATTTATTGGGGACATTCTGTTCAAAAGAGTGAGAATTCATGACATTTATGTGAGAGTATAAAATCCAATACCTACAAAAATCTGTTTAGCATATGTATTCACTTCCTTTTTGCTGACTTCTTTGACGGGATGTTTCTATTAGCAAACCATGTCATGATATATGCGACTCATTCTTGAGTAGATTTTGAGTAGTCAAAATCTGAGGTTGGTAATTTATTTTTGACCTTGGAAACGGCAGCTAAAAACATAACCTCGCCACAAGGGCCATCAACAGCTGTTATAGAGCTTTCAAGCAATCACATGACCAGCATCATTCATTCATTCATTCATCTTCAACCGCTTGTCCCTGTCGGGGTCGCGGGGGGCTGGAGCCGATCCCAGCTGACTAGGGGCGTGAGGCGGGGTCCACCCTGGACAGGACGCCAGTCTATCGCAGGGCACATAGAGACAAACAGAGACAGACAACCATTCACACCTACGGGTGATTTTAGAGTCATCAATTAACCTAACACATGCATGTCTTTTGGATTGTGGGAGGAAACCAAGGCAGACACAGGGAGAACATGCCTGAAACCTTCTTGCTGTGAGGCAACAGTGCTAACCACTACACCACCATGTAGCCCATGAGCAGCATCAGCAAAATTAAATTTCTTCTCTTTATGATGTTTCCAAGTTTAAGAATGGTCTAATTGGAAATTATTATTAACATTGTTTATAAGGTGATTATGGTCCGATAGTCAAGTCTACACAATATAAATAGCAAAAAAAAAAAAAATTCCATTCAGGCCTGCAAAGAAATTGACCAAAGAGAGCAACCTGGTCCAGGGTGCTTTTTCAAATCTGTCTCAGAGGCTCAACTGATTTTCTGAATGTAGACTTTAGCTTTAAGCCATCATGAACAATGTTGTTAAAGTTATGACTGTAGGCCACAGATGGGGACTAGTTTGAGAATTGGACTCGAGTTGCACTTAAGTCCCTCACAAATGTGACTAGAGACTTGACGTGGACTGACCTCCCACAGACTTGAGACCCGACTCAGACTAGGGATTTGAGACTCGTGCATGATCTTTTCATACATGTCCTTTTTGGAGCATTAACATCAAGAGCATAATGTCATTCTCTCCCACAGAGATGCGCAAGCGGCCACACTCACAAATTTCACAGAGAGCATAACACCTGTTACTGACCGAGGTGAAGTTAGTTCTAAGATGGATATTTAACAGCCCCACTCTGGTCCCAGCCTATCCGAATATCCAACTTAAAACTAACTTCACCCTTGTCTGCTGCTGCAATTGCAAAGCTTGTCATATAAGCTGTTTTCTAAATTGTTGCCTCATTCACTCACTCACTATCCCCTATATAGTGTTTATTAAATAGTGCACTATAAAGGGAGTGACCAAATGAGATTTCGGACGCTACACAAGAATTTTCTAACAAATCGTTAGGTAAGTAGATGCACTGGATGTATGTGTGACGGAACCGGTTGCGTCCAGCTGTATTCAGAGCAGAGCTGTAATCCTGTTCTACGGTCTGTTTATGATACAAACCTGCACTCAGGAGGACGGTAAGAGGTTGTATTGATGTTGATGATTTTAATGTTAAATCATGAATAAATTGTTGGAATTTTGATGGTGTTAAATTTTGGTTTTGGTTACTATGGTTGTGTGTTCTGATTGCGAACTGTAATAGCCCACTGTTCATTTATTTCACAAGTGAGTAACAGGAGTCAGTGCATGAGTAACAGTTGTTGGTAACTGCAGTTAGCTCCTGGCTACAGTTAGCACCTCTTCTGCTTCTTCTTCTCCTCCAGTAAAATCCAAACACATTGCATTGTGGTATACAGGTAGTGTATATCTTATGTACTTCTTATGTTCTTTTGTCTATCAAGTTAGCTGTTCATTGTGGGTATGTGTATTTTATAGTGGACTATATAGTGAATGAGTGTGTGTGTGATTCAAGATTCAAGAAGCTTTATTTATCCCGAGGGAAATTATTGTGCAACAGTTTCAATACAAAGGCGGAAATTGTGTGTGTAAATGGGAGAGAGAGGGAGCAAGCACACAACACTACTTTGTGGTGTTATTGTGGCGTCTCTCCTATCCCACGCTCACATCCCACTGTGAGCTACATCCAATCAGCAACCGGTTTCCGACAGGGCCGTTTTCTAGCCGGTCAAACGGCCTCCTGAGCGACTCACATGCAAATTAGGGGCGAGATAGACCTGCCTCATTCCAGGTATTCGACCATAGTGGAAACTGATGTGCACCTAATGTTACAATTTCTCACTATAATTTCTCACTATAATTGAAAAATGCATATTAAGGGACATTTTAAGTGTACAGTCCGTTCTGCCTGTGGCACCTAAGGAAGAGCTTCCAGTTTTGTATTTCCATAGAGAACTAAACTATCTTTCCTCTTCTAACTCTATAAAACTACAGAGAAACCAATATAAATCTTCTCTAATTTGAAATTTGAGGTCCATTGGACAGAAATAATAACAGACACCAAAGTCCCCATAAAGGCCAGCCCAGTGACGAATCAATCAACAAAGTCAAGCAAGTCTAAATTTTCCTGGTCTGACACAGACTGTATAATGCCTTCAGTAGCTGAATTTATTCTTCCAAAACAAGCAGAACAGAAATGTTCTCATATGCATCCACTGCTCTTACCGCTTTATTTGAACAAATTAGTGAGTAACCTATAATTTACAGACAACATCATAGACGCTGAAGAGAGGCCTCGGTCTGTTTTCATGACAAATAAGGGCTGGAATACAGACGGCTGAGCACCGAATTCTGTTGAGTCACTCCCACACTGAAAATAATGAACTGTATTTTTAAGAGAGAGTCCCAGACCACTGAGGGTGCAGACTATAAACAAAAAGAGACAGTGTGTGAGCGCACAACACAATTTTGGGGAAAGATTTGCTGAATGGAAACGTCTTGAAATGGCACACAGGATTATTTCATTTTACAGGCTTATACACAGCTGCTGGAGCCTGATGTTCATCTGAAGGCAAAAACTAATGCTATCATTCCAACATCTGCTCAGGCCAAACACCAGCCTGCTTTCATTTGGTTTAGAGGAAGATGGGCAGGGGGGTTGGGGTGCTCTCTTCCCTTATCCCACCAGCTTCCTGACAGCCACAGTAAACACCGGCCCTCTGAAAGGTCACACTGTTTGTCACCCTTGGGCCCCTGCGAGGAGTTCTAGCTCTCCTCTCATAAATATTAATGGCCACTGTATCAAATGGGGCCACTGACTGTAAACAAGTGGTGTGGAGGGTGTGAGGGAGGGCTGTTCCTTTAAACGCTGCAAGAGTCTCCACCGCTGTGAGGCCATGGGAAAACAGAGAGGCCAACGTGGAAAAGTTTGGACCCTGCTCCTGGTGTATGGATCTTCTTAGCCCAAAGTGACTGGAGCTCTGATACCTCGTGGCTTTGATTGCCTGGCGCTCACTTTAGCTCTTAAAAGTGAAATCAGCGATAGCAGACAGTTTTTCTGCCAACCACATCAGCACTCCACTTGAATAACCGTCGTCTGTAAATTCTCCCCAGATGATTGATTAGCCTCCAGCCACTCCAACCCTTCAATACACCCAGCTGGCCTAATACTGCATGGGTTGTGTTTATCGGTTGGCCTCAGCCAGCTTATATAAGTGTTATATAAAAATCTGAGCCACACATACTGGGTATACCGTGCTTCCCTGTGATGTCCACTCTATATAGCCCACAAAAAAAAGCCTCAGCACATCTGGTTGACCGCTGATTTCAACTGCAGCCAAATAATATGCAGAAAGCAGCCAGGATGTGCAAAAAGAAGCTTTGTGTTGCTCCAAGACAACCATGAGACTGTGAACTGGGGGAAACGTTGGAGGGATGTTTGCTTGATTTGGAATTATTAAAGAAAATCCCAGTATCATTACTTGACATTCCAGATCATGAAATATGCTCTCCCTGAAACCCAAAAAGAAGATCCTCCAGGCATGTATGCAAGTGTAAGATTAAGGGTTGGGTACCAAACTCGATTCTTCTAAGGGTTACGACTGATGTGAAGAATGTCAAGTCTGAAGATACATTTGTTCAATTTTAAAATGATTTAGGGTATTTTTATTGGGGGGGACAATCCCTGTTTTTAATCTGCACCATCCCATGGGGTGCGAGCACATGCACGAGCTTCCCTGTTCTATTTTCAACGTCACCCCTGCAGCTTCTTCAACTCAAAGTGAGTCAGGACGAGCCGAAAGCATGGTTGCACTTTTTCAAACTCAACGCAGGCAAGGCTTGTTGCAATTTAATAAAATTTAATATAATAATATAATATAATGGTGGTCGCAGTGCGGTTACACGTTCTGTGAGACATACAACTGCGTTCTCTTTGCCCTGGTGATAAACTGACAGGCTGGAGGTTTTTGGGACAGGTTTAGAAGGGCAGACGTAGGTAGGGAGGTAGAGATGGGTTTTATTTTGTGTAAAATGTTCTACATAAATATTAAAATATTCTAAGTGAATAGGATAAATAGGCTTGGACTTATTCTTACAAATGAAATTACATTTTTGTTATTACAGAGAAAAAGGACCAAAAACAGTAACGAAATTCCAGGTACCAATACAAATATCTGTTCAAATATGAGCGGCACCCAACCCATATTACAGCTTTTGCTTCAAAGGCTCCTGATGAAACCTGGAGGGTATAAGATGTGTGAGTTGACTCTCATAAAACATCATGTCTAAAAACGTATTATTTCAAGCATATTGCATACGCCTCCTGCCTTTTAGCCCTGGGGCTCATTTCACTCTCAATTGGATTTCCCAGGGTCACACACTGTAAATCAAGATTCACAAAGAAAAGCAACATTTCACTGGCAGTGTTGATGTTTCCTACTGAAATACGGCTCAGCAGGCAATGGAATCACGGCTCCATGCTGGGGAGGAGGCAGGGAAGGTGATGGATGAGTCACAAGGCAGGGGCTTCAGTCTGAGTTGCTGTAAGCCAGTGGGAATGACATCTGATCCGCCCATGTGGGGAAGGACAGGCCTGCTTCTGTTTCCATCAAAACCTCTGCAGGTTCTGGATCTGCCTGGGAGAAAGGTAAATCACATCTTAACCCCTGTTGTCACATGTCAGATAAGCTTCAGATCGGCTGTGTAGTTCCTGATTGTCAGCTTTATGATTGTCATGAACTGAAGGGCAGATACTTTATCAGTGACACTCAACTCACTGACAAAGTTAACTCCTACAGTGCATCATAGCCAGAAATAAAGTCATGAAAGGGAATAGGGCTGTGCTCTCCCTTATAAGATGATCCGATACGTATTAGATTTGTAAACGGTGTCGTCCATGTAGTTCTTCTTCACAAGCAACAATAGCAATGGTCAACGCTACTCCAACGTTATACTCTTGCCAGTATGGGGCTCCCGAGTTTAGCGTTGCGTTTTACCTTTCATGAGAGTGAATGTCTCCCTCCCACTCTAGGGCTGGATGAAATATAGCTACACGCCATGAAAGTAAGCTGAAGTGACTTTCTGCTGCACAAGAACCCTGAGCGCATATGTAAAAAAACAAAAAAGCCATTATGGCCAAAGACTCAATAAAATCAACCTGTCAAGGACCACTTGTGAAATACACTTATTTGCTTTCGTGAAAAGAGTTAGCAGATACATACAGTTGACACAACTGTCACTTAAGTATGGCCCTGGAGCCAAGAGGTGATTAGCCTAGCTCAGCATACAGACAGGTAGCATTAGGAAATATCTACCACCACCCCTAATGCTCACTGCGATGGGGCGTGAGCGTAGAAAGAAGTCACTGTGCAAGTTTGGTACAGAGGAAAACCTCCAAATGCATAAACATTTCTTTTTTTATTTGTTTCAACCAACAGTAGTGCAAGTGTCAAAAACAATCATAGCATTTTACCCACTTTCGTAAACTCATTTTATTATAAAAAATAGGAAACTTAAATAACACTACCTCCAATTAACTGTGCAAACACCTTCCCCAAAGGCAAACAGTCATAATAGGCTCTAATATTATTATTATTATTATTATTATTATTATTATATTATCATAATTATTATTATTATTATAACTCTTCTTCTATGAAACTGAAAATACAAAATATATCTATCTATCTATCTATCACCAAATACTGTTTTCGTTGTTATTTTTTTAATAGCGCCTCCCATTTGTACTTGTATAACTGGAGTGACAATAAACATCTTGAATCTGGCTATATGCCAATGTAAATGCCAACTTCTTTGATGATATTTTTATTGTTCTGCTTTTGTCTAAAGGATGCTTGAAAGCAGCAGGGATCGGAACATTCGTGTGAACCTGGAGATATTGAACTAGTTTCCATTTACCTTATACACAACTGTTGTCATCGGTGCTGCTGTTGAAGATGAATATAAAAACTACAGTATTACAGCCCTACTACATAACACGTTATATCTTCTACATGAACACGGTTACTCCAGAAAGTCACTTTCAACCAATAAATTGTTGCAGAAAAATATGCAATTTAGTTTTTTTTATGTATGCATATTTAGTGATTGAGCTTTATAGGTGTTATTAGCTAAGCTAATTGCATCCTGGTTTTAGGTGCAGACTTGATGCACAGACGTGATATTGATATCGATCTTCTCATTTAACTCTTGACATAGACAAAGAGTCCAACAGAATCTCACAGGCTGGAACTGTTTCTTGGTGAATAACAGTCAGGTGCACTGACTTTCTGTCTGCCAAGAAATAGTTCCAACACTAAACTTCACCACCACAAATTTTCATTTTTACATTTCAACACAGATTAAACATACACAATTTAAGGCATTAATAAGTCTTTAGAGGCGCTGGAGGTTATGTGTTAAAAGTAGGGGGAGAGCCAACCTAGTTTTGTCCACAGGACCTGCTTCCTGTTTTTACTTCTGGCTCCCACCCCACACACATCTGACTAATAAGCTGAGTCTTTGTAATGATGCATTTTGGTTTGCTTGGATCTTTCTCTGTTAGGATAGAAACTAAACCAAACAGTCCAAGTTTACGAACTCATACAAACAAACTATATGTGTGAAAACGCTCTTCGAGAATGCGTCACCTCGCATGCGATGACTCATTCGTTGAGTCATAATTGCTGCTCTCTCCATAATGATCCAACTACTTACAGCTTGACAAACACATAAATAATGTCCTACCTTTGTTGTAGTTTTTATGGCGTTAGATGTCATACATTTGACTGTCAGAGGTGTGTCACAAACCAGTCTGTAGTCCACTGGAGTGACAGTTCAGTGAACATTGAGACACTAGTCAGTAACCTTCAACATGATTCTCAAAAACTTGGGTTATTTTTGTACTTAATTTCTTGTCATTTAGGTCGTTTTCACACCTGCCTTGTTTAGTTAGGTTGAATAAAATTCTTCAGCGTTTACCTCATTGGTGCAATGAGTTGAATAGGAGTGAACACAGCAATCACACTAGGGTGCAGACCAAAACAAACCGGACCGGTTACAAATTAACTTTGTTTAAAGTCTCTAATTTTTCAGTCACTTAGGTTGGATATAACCCTAAAAAGTGTTTTTTATACAATGGTGACTCCTTTCATCTCCAGCCATCCCTTCCTCCCTCCTCGCCTCTCTCTCCTCCACCACCTCTGCACATTCATCCTCTTTCTGGCCTTTCTCAGATTGATCAAATATTTGCTCTTCTTGGGCCCCGGGCTGTTTATTTTTTGGAGTGTGTTTTCAGCAGTGGTCAGACCTGTGCGGTGGCTCAACAGTGCCGTCTCAGACATGTCAGTGTTTGGCTTAACGGCTGGGGACGTAGGCTGGGCTGGGTCCGGGGCTCTGAGTGCACCGACAACGTTGGCTGTTCTCCTTTCGCTGTGCAAACTGGGGCTCTGAGCCTCACACACTGCTGCCATTCACTCTCCCAGTACACACAGGATAGAGTATGGATTGTTAGGAGGCCAGTGGCAATGCCAGGAATGCTGAGCCCTAGTTCCTCTCTGGGAAAAAATGGTATTTGGTTCTCTGTCTCTCTCTCTCTTTCTCTCTCTCTCCCTCCCTGCCTTTGAAAGGTTGCAGCAGCCTGATGAGAGGGATCACTTGGTGCATTAGCCGACCTGTTTCCTCTTGCCTGCAGATTCCAGTCTGGCCAGTCAGAGAGGGCCTCCCAGCCAGAGGAATCCTAAGGAGAGCCACTGCCTTCCACATCGGTATTTCCTGACCCAGTCCCACATCCCCAGTGGCTTATTTACAGTTATAGCAATGAAAAAGGAAATCTATATAGGGATGCATGCAGAAAATATCCTTCTCAAACTCAGCTTTGGTAACAAACATCCATTTAGAAACCATACAAAGAGCTGCCCATATGCCAATAGAGGCCAATTTCCATAATTTATATTTTTTAAAAACTTTTTAAATCTACTTTCCTCTTTTGTATTAGGGAACTACAGTGACATAACAAGCTGCTTATTGGCTCCAAGCACTTATGTCTTTGCTCCTAATCAGGTCTGGGATGATACTGCTTAAGTGCACATTATCATTTTCATTTGCTTCAGTGAACGCAGGATGGGGATGATCATTTACGACTCATGCAAAATACATATGCAAAACCATGATCGTTGAGGCGCGTGGGCCCCACCATCCCTGCACATCTGATTCATCCAGCCTCGGCCAGGGCTCTGCGTGACTGTTGGTCTACTTAACAACTTAGCACTGCACACTGCAAATGTAATAAGAGCTTAGGGGTCAGGGAGGATATGAAACACACTCCAACGTCACCCGAGGATGGAATGTAAATCTGGAGATGTTGAAAAGCAGAAATAGGTGAGTAGATATTAATTTTACACCACAGAGACGTTCTGAGGTAAAAGTGATATCAGGTGGAAAAGGGATTATCGTACAGTTGTGTGATTCTTTTCTGTCCCTGAAGATTGTACATTAATTTCCGTTATAGTTTGGTAAACAACAAAACCGAGTCCAATTTCATCAAGTTAAAGAAGTGAAGGATGAACAGAACATTTCCTCGAACTGCTATAAATGTCGGCATCAAGGGGCCAAGTGGAGAAGTCAGTAGGAAAGCGCTGCAGTATCCGAAACCCAACTGGTCTATCCAATTCAATTCATTAGTGCAAAAAAGCTCTAGAAAAGATAATAACATTCTGGATAACTGGAACACACAGGAAACACATATCTAACAGGTGAACACTTCACCAATTCCTCCCGGGCTGTTGTCAACCTCTTGTGAAATTTTCCTCTATGTGTATCTACACATACCAGAGGAGTTCCTTAGGGTGAAATCCCATCCTTTCCTCCTAACAAGATCCTCTACTGTCCTCTGGGGAAATTCTTACTGAGGAGCAGATAACTTATCTGTGATCACAACAAAATGTTTATTTTGTCTCATTTTCAAGCCTGAGATATTTCAAGTAGAGTCAAAGGGGTTAATTATTTCACTGGAAACAAGGCAGAAATAAACATCATTCCACTTAAATTCTCTCAAACTATAGCAGGTTGTTTGAGAGAGAGGAGGAATGCACACCGGTGTTGGAGAGGCGTTGACCTCGATGAGAGAGTACGGAGTACAAGTATGAGCAAAGAAAGTCACACAGTGGTAGCTACGATGCAAAACAATCCCTGAACAAGACTGTCAAAATATCTGTAAAATAATTTTAAAAACAATTTGCATTGAGGCATGAGTGTGAGACTGTCTTCCCTCATTGATTACCATAGGTTTTAGGTGTCAAATCATTTCTCAGATAAGAAAAACCTGCTTGACAGGAAACAATAATTGCTTATGATTTTCTTAGTAAACTGGGTGGAGAAAAAGAGCCACTTGGGTTTTTCTCCAAGCATGGTCAGAGATCAGAGAAGCCACCTGGCTGGCTACCGCAGGTAGTTTGCTACATGCTATGTCAGATAAGAAGAACTGCAACTTCCTTCACAACCGGTGGATCAGGTTCTATTTAGAAAAGAAGCATGATCAGCATCATCAACCTCTGCATTCCCCTGGTGGAATCCTGACAACTAGTTGTTTTGGTTTCAAGGCCCAACGTCATTGGCGTCACAGCCCAACGACACTGTTGTGGATCAGTCTCCAGCTGCAGAATATACTACCTATCCAGCCAATACAACTGTTGTGTATTTTGCATTTTTTAGGCTTATATAATTAATTATATTCATGTACAAGCATTTCCAAAAAAGTTGGGATGCTGTGAAAAATGTAAATGTAAAATGTGATGATTTGCAAACATTGAAACCACACATATCAAATGTTGAAACTGTGAAATGTAATTGTTATTTTGGAACTCATATGCCAATTTTGAATTTGATGCCAGCAACACATTTCAAAAAAGCTTGGACAGTGGTGACTGCTAAAAGAAAACACCTGGTGGAACATTTCATAATTAATGAGGTTAATTGGTTACAGGATAGTAACTTGATTGGGTATAAAAAGAGCAAGGCAATGGTCATAATATACATCGGGGGGACACATCCCCCAGTATAAAAAAATGCTCTAACTGCTGATGGTCTGTGCCGAACTACGCCGTACTTAATGTTTCTCATCAGATACAAATAAATTGAACGTAATCTCATCACTGAAGTCTCCTCTGTGCACACAACATGCTCCTCAGCCTTTTTATTCTTTCTGCTGATGAGAGGTTTGGTCACTGCAGAGTAGGGTTTGAGTCCAAATAGTCTTAAACGACGAGACACTGTGTACAGAGACAGATCCTTGCCCTGTTCAGCACTGAACTGGCGAGCAACTCCAGCTGCAGTGTTGAAACGTTTTCCCATTGAAAGTCTTCTCATAATCCTGTCCTCTCGCCTTTTTGAGGGACTTAAATGAATCTGTGTCCTTTTAAAGTTTCAACATTCTTGAAATCACAGACTGTGAACGCTCAACCTCTCTCTGATGGCTGAGAGGGTCATCCCTTTGGCCTTCATCTGGACAACCTGCTGTCTCAGGGTCAGTCTCCTTCGAGCAGCTCGCCATCTTGCAAAGTAACCAGGAGAGCTGCCAGATAAATAGGGTGTGTCCAACAATTAAGTAAATTGTCACCAGATGCTAGATTAACACCAATAACTGGGAGGTATAGGAAAGTGTTTTCTAATTTTGCTTTTTTCACAAAATAAAGGATTTTGGTTATTTAAAAACACATGCTAGTACAGCAGTGGCATGGCCACAGCAGATATTCTATTCAATTCTGAACAATCAAACATAACAGTATTTAAGAATAAATAAAGTATTTATTACTTGTTCTCTAATATTTAGTTTTGAGTTACAATTTTTGTGTACATATATTTGCAAGTGATAGTGATGAAGCCATACTTCTGTTTCCTTGTGTTGGACAAACAATTTGTGGACTGTGAAAACATGATGTTTTTTCTTATCTTGGTCAGAGTGAGCTCCACCACTTGAAAATGTTCTCTTATCTCAAGAAAGAGCAAAGATAAGAAAACATTGGTAAACCCCAGAAACCAAAGGACATTAACACTATAAGAACAAATAGTGGATATGAACAATAAGAGAAAATCAAACAAGAGAAAATGTGTTTGTTTATCGCTTCTTGCATAAGGCCCATAGGGACTTTTTCCAGACTTTAACACTTCTTTGAGGGTTGCCAGATTTTGTCAATATCAATCTTCTCATGTCATTTACATAGAGGGAATTAAACATATTTACCAATGTCTTAAAATCCGTTTTGTTTTGTGTGAAAACTGAAAACAAGACTCAGTCTGTCAAAAAACAACAACTGAAATTTCCTTTAAGGTCTTGAAAATCTTTCTGACAGTTAACTAGAGTCATTTGCATATATTCCTCTATAAATACACTCCTTTCTGAATAAATCTGCCCACACACTAACCAAGAAAGTAACTAAATGCAGGAAGCCTGTCCCTGGCTATAGACTAGCACTTGTGTTCTGGCTCCAAATGCTGAATCTCCCAGCATGGTCTTTCCACTGTAATATAAAATGCACACAGTTTGCTCAGCAACACTCTCATTACACTCAAAAGAGATACTTAGCCAGGTTGGATGAGATGTTCACATGCCATCAAACAGAAAGAGGAGAACATTCCTCAATGTGTTTGGCTTTAAGAAAGAACGGATTGTCTTATCAGCTGAATCAAGATTCACTTTTAACTCTATTGGCATATTGATCATTCATTGATAGAAGCACACTGTTGAATAAAGTTACCAGATATATGTATAGAAAAAAAAGTCCTGTCACTCAGAGAGAAGAGTTTTTCTGCCTCACACAGAAAGAAAATATTTTAAGATTAGGGCAACTATGACCAGCTATGTATTATTCCTATCGAATTAACATATACCTATGCTTTAGTTATGGCCAACCAAAGTCCTAAATGAAAGGAAAGGGAGAATAAACACTTTGGTTCACCGCTCCCTTTCACAACCTCCACACCCTCCGCATCCACCACTCCATCCATCTTCCCTCCTGTTCAAAGCTTGACCTTCTTGCAGACTGCCCACATCACAGCCCAAATCCTTTCCCCCAAAGTGACATGTGAACATTTATTTTCTCTGAGCAAACTTTAATTAACTGCTGCGTTACGACCTCGGCCGGCGCCACCCCTTGTGACTAAGCCTTTCCGGTGTTTTGCATGCCTGTGTGAGATTGGTCCAGAAGACGAGACCCGGCCCATCTCATTTTCTGGCTCCTGTCCTGATGTCCCTGATTGGAGCACACCCAGTCCAGCTCTCCAATTGAGAGGATGCAATTTCCTCGAACAAGCTGTATTCCGGGCAAGATTTTTGCAGCAATGAGACATCCTACCAACGGGAGGATATTTAACTAGGCCTATTTAGACCCCAGTGATGTAACACTTAAAAAACGTACATCCGACCCTTGTTAACATCAATGCATCCTGCTCTCAACCTAGCATCACCTCAGCCTTAGCACGGAGGAGCTGCGATGCACAACTGGCAGAGAAAATTACCAAAGGTATCTGCAAATGATTGAGTCATATTTGCTGCTATTAAGTATTGTTGAGGGAAAAGATTTACGAGATCTGGTTAATTTATTTGAACATACAGCATTCCTTCAAGACGTACCATCTCCAGACTTGTAGAAATTCACTACAAAGAACTAAACAGGAACTGTTAAAAAAGTTGGCCACAGCTGAGAGAGTCGCACTAACTGCAGGCTGCTGGACAGCTTTAACAGCTGAGAACTACCTCATCTTCACCTGCCACTACATCAGTGATGACTGGCAAATGAACTCAGCAGTCCTACTCACTAAAGCCTGCTGGGCCAACATACAGCCGACCTTCTCGCTGAAGATGTGGAGCAGTAGGGATTAGAAGGTGGAGTTATCGAATGGTCCACGACATAGTGGCCAATATCATCACTGCCAACAGGCCCACTGGAGTCAGCTGGATTTCCGTTGCCTGCTTTGCACCCACCCTTCAGCTGGTTATAAATGACAGTGTAGCAGGATAAGAATTTTGTCTTGTTTCCCCTCTTGCCTTTTTTTGTTTACATTTGGTTACTATGGTTTCCACTCATTTTATGCTATGTATTGGGGTGGGCCGGTAAAAAAGCGGTAGTCCGCCCGCCGGTTCATCCTCTGCGCTCCCATTGTCACCTGTGGGCACCTACTAGGTGGCTAATGCTAGTGTGGTCACAGGTGAATGCTGGCGGCTGCCTGGAGTCCTTTCTCCCTCCCTCCTCTTGTGAGTGTGTGAGTGTCTGTGCTACTAAAAAAAGGTATGTAGCCTATACTTTAATGCATAACCTCATCATTTTAACTTACTTAGCCAATGCTAATGACGGTTTTCCTTAATTAGGTGTTACTGTAGCCACCTCCTTGGGCCGCTGCTGCTTTGTGCGTTGTGTTTAATACGTTCATATCGTTCATATTTGCTGCTGCTGCATGTCGTCCGGCCATGTCCGGCGGACATCGAAAGTGTCGCCACGTCGGCTTGTACAGGACAATTGGTCGGCCGCACGCTGCAGGGCACGACTATCTGTTTTACTGGGGACTGGTGCCCCTTATGTTGAATGAGTGTATCAATGTGTGGATCCTGTTTCATTATTTTTGAGTGTGTGTTTGAGTTCATTTTGGATTCTGTTTATGTAAATATGATTTGTAAACCTATGTTGTAAATCTCGTTAATTGAGATATTGTAAATAAGGTAACTGAGTTTTGTTTTTTTAAGAAAATAATTCTCTGGGTGAAATTCCCAGGATGGCGTTGTTGAGCTCTTAGTATAAGTTTTCTTTTCTTTTCACCTCCTCCTTGCCACAACAGATTTACACTATACCTGCATATGGTAATCTCTGGGGCTAGTAAACTTGTTAACCACTTTAATCACAGCAGTGAAGCCTTCAAAGTGCTGCAGGAGAAAAAGGAGCAAATGGACCTCGCAACCAACCGGCTGATCCAATCAATCTTGAAAAAGACGATGGAGCCCTGAAGTGTGCCACCACTGTGAACTAGATACAGTATATTTTGATTATTTATCCCCCCTCATCGTTCATTTATACAGGTTTAGTCTGATGAGTGTGTGTCATTGGCCCCCGTGATCACATCAATGTTGGACCTTCTTAACAAGCACCTGGGCTTTCTTACCCCAACACAGAGAGTGGCTGCTAATGCAAAACTGGTTGAATTTGGAGAAGCAGTGGAGACGGGCCACTGTCCAATCCAGGCCCAGTCCAAAAACCCCAAATTATTATATTTGACAGAGTGTAACTATTTTAACTGCCGCAGCTTTTCTAGCACATACTACACCGGTGTTTCAGCTCACGGGATGCTGTTAGCCAAAGACAAAATTCTCATGGAAGCACTACCGCTAAAAGTTAACCCTCGTAGTTCCACATAGCAGCCAGTCAGAAGGACGAGTCGAGGCAACTTTACTAGCCAATCACAGCACAGTAGGGCGGGACTAGATGGAACATGGGTAGAAAAAATGTGAGACAGGAGAGGGAGAAAGTGGGAGAGAAGTGAGTCAGATGAGATGAGAATAATTCAACATGGTATGTTCGGAAATAAGAAATGTAGAAAATAGGGTGAAATTAGGGATTTCGTTGAAACATGGACAGACATGTACATGTCCATTCTTCCCTCGGGCAGTTCAAAACCTTTGTGTCATCAATACGGCCCAGATTTAAAATCCTGGCAGTCAAAGCTAGAGCTTTATTCTCTCACTGAACAAGAAAAGAAGGAGAGTGGGATACAAGAGGGAGAGAAAAGAAGGTGTTAAAGCAGTCCAGTTGTAAAGATGTGTTTTTTTTATTGTAAATTTGTTTGAGACTGTTCAGATGTGAAATGGAGTTAAAAAAAAGAACAAAAAAAGGAAACTGAAGCTACACTTATTATTTTATTTTTGTAAAATTGAGCACTTTATTTTTAGATTCATTTTTTTCTAAAGCTCTCTGATAAATATTTTAAATTCAGCCCTTATTTTACTTCCATCCATCCATCTTCAACTGCTTGTCCCTATCGGGGTCGTGGGGTTGCTGGAGCTGGAGTCGATCCCAGCTGACATCGGGCGTGAGGTGGGGTACACCCTGGACAGGACACCAGTCCATCATATGGCACATAGAGACAAACAGAGACAGACAACTATTCACACTTACATTCACACCTATGGGCAATTTAGAGTCATCGATTAACCTAACACCTGCATGTGTTTGGACTGTGGGAGGAAGCTGGAGAACCCGGAGAAAACCCACGCAGACACGGGGAGAACATGCAAACTCCACACGGAAGGGCCCCAGCCGGGATTCCAACAAAGAACCCTCTTGCTGTGAGGCGACAGTGCTAACCACCAGGCCGCCCCCTTATTTCACTTGGAATATGAAAATAACATTTGTTTATAGAAGCCTACTTATTATTTATAATCCCTTCAATTAAATGTGAAAACTGACAACCGAACCATTGCTTGAGTTTATTTTATTTAAGTGGACCTCCTTGAATTTTACTTGAATACCCCTGGCGTAGATCATCTAGTTTTGTATGAAACCAACATCTAGCTTTAAAACTGTCTAAGGTCTCTGAAAGACAAAATATAGATGAGATAATTAATACCACTCTTATGTCAACGACAGTGTAAACATCAATTTGTCATATTATGTGCCAGACTATTTCTTGGCAGAGACCAGTAAGTTCCTGGTGGCTCTGCTGTGTCTGCACAGACAGGGGAACTGTAATAATCTAGCAAGGAAGGGAATGATCATATTTCCCATGATCTATTTTTTCGACGATCATAAATAATATTCCAATAATGTAATATATAAATAACACATCACTCTGAAAGGGGCCTTAGTGTACTGCTGACAAATATGAGCACTTCTCTTCGCTCAAGAAACATTTGCCTTCATAGCCTGAGGGAAAGATAACTTTCTGGAAATACTCAACATGACATCAAGTTGTCAAGAGTTAGAGGGCTGTCCACATCTCAAACAACAAAAAGAGAAATGAAAGGTACACGACTTGAACCTTTGAACAAGACGAATTCCTTCAACAAAAGGTTACCTTTGTTCATTGAAGACTGCTGCCTGTTTAGTTTGCAAGAAAAAATTACTACATCGACTGTTTGTGCAGCTTTCTAGAGTACAGCCTTGGCTAAAACAAGACTCCATAAAATCATAATAGATGCAGATCTTTCACAACACTCTGTACTCTGTAGAGCTCACACAGTGGCACAAATGGCAGGTCCCTGGCAGGAAGTAAACCGGAGGGTGGCGGCTGGCACAGCAACTGATTTCCATTGGTTTGGATGAAAACTGACTGGCTTTTTATAGCACAGTGGCCGGGCGGGGTCACAGGGTATGTGTGGCTCACAGCATTTACTGTGTGGGAGTGTGGCACTCGTTCAGATGGAGCCGAAAGAGAGACAGTGAGAGAGAAAAAGAGACAGAGAGGTGGTGGTGATGGGGAGAAAAGACATCCAAGACTTGAATCAACAAAAAGAGAAATGCTAATGCTTGGGGCGTTTAGCTTAATCTTCCCAGAGATCTCCTCTCTCCAAAGATCTTTTTGGAAAGGTGTCATGAGCCATAGAACAGAGAAGTGCCGATGGGAGTTTAGCAAATGGACCAGGCTTGGATCCAGAACAAAATGACTGATCACAGTTTCACTCACTATGAACACTACTTTGTCATTACAACACATTAAAGCATTCCTTTTGGCTTTTATACTTATACTAGTTTGTTACTGTTGACACCCATTTTTGAGTCCATATTCTAAACATTTTCAACACAATACGAAACTTCCACTGTGTCTCAATTTGAAAACGTCTATACTTTCCAAATATATATATATATATATATATATATATGGCATGTATGGCAGCATGCAGTGCAACGAGTACCTGGATGTTGCAATCATACTGGCTCAAAACATTGAGTGTTGAATACTGCACACTACTTACTTCCAACGATCGCCATCTTTGCTATGTAGCGTAAGCGACTGGAGCACCAATGCATTTTCAAATCTTAACAAAGTTGCTGTCAGTTAGCTTAGTTGCTAGCTAATCATCGTTAATGAAAAACCTAGCGCATAAACACCTTAGGGTGCATAAAACAGGTGATTTACTTTTCTATCATTTAGCAACAAAACAACACTGCTGTGTGGGAACATACTGGGCCTACTATGTTTTTTCACATTAGTTTTGAGAGAGGCTGTGCATCCCTTACCCTGCACATTAAATTGATTTGTGATACAATGAAATCACACAAGAAGCAATTTTCAGGCTTTAAGTAATGTCATTTTTGTTTCAGCCACTAGTGGTTTCGGGGGTGGGGAATAAACCATGCTGGCACCTAAAGAGGTTAGCATAGATGCTGCAATAGGATAATTTGAAATGGAGAATATTACGTAATTGAAAAAAAGAGCAAACAACAGCAATGAAGGCCTTTCTCTGTGGAAAAGATGTTTCCGCTCTTCTTTTATCAGAGTTTTATAGACAGATGGTTCATCCAATCACCTGCCAGGAATGTTTTGAAAGTGCCTGCGCTTTTCCAGACACAGTTTTAATCAACAGCTTCTCAGATGGTTCTGCGTAACAAACCATCTGAAAAGTCAGTTTAATACATCCCCACCAACCTGGAAGAAGATGTAAACAGTAGTAAGTGAATACAGCGCTTTGTTACTTTTCAACAGTTTCACCAGTTGCAAGCTCAAACTCGTGTCCCCATCATGATGCCTGCCACCATGTAGGGCTATTAATACAATGATCTTTATACAACTAATGTACATGTGCTGTTAATTTACTGTTTGGCAAATAACATGACCTCTCCGGGAACCATCACCTTATCGTGGTGGAGAGGTTTGTGTGTCCCTGTGAACCTGAGGGCTGTGTTGTCTGGAGCCTAGTGCTCCTGGTAGGGCCTCCCATGGCAGAGTAGTCTCCGGCAAGGGGCTGGACTAAGAATGGTTCACAAAGACTCAATGGACAAACGAAGGAGAGGAAGAGAGACCTTGCCCGGAGGAAGCCCGGGGCCTGGTGCCGGCGAGTGCCTGGTGGCCAGGTTTGACACAGAGCCCACCGCTCGCAGGAGGAACCATTTGGGCCGGGTGCGCTGGCAGTGAAGGTGAGGGGCCTTGACGGACCAGACACGGGCAGCAGAAGCTGGCTCTGGGGACGTGGAATGTCACCTCTCTGTCGGGGAAGGACCCGGAGCTTGTGCGGGAGGGGGAGCACTACCAGTTAGATCTGGTGGGGCTTATCTCCACACACAGTCTCGGTTCTGGAACCGTACTCCTGGATAGGGGTTGGACCATATTCTTCTCTGGAGTTGCCCAGAGTGTGAGGCGCTGGGCGGGTGTGGGGATACTCACAAACCCCCGGCTGAGTGCCACGGTGTTGGAGTTCACCCCGGTGGACGAGAGGGTCGCTTCCTTACGCCTGATGGTGGTAGGGGGGAAACTCTGACTGTTGTTTGTGCGTATGCACCGGACAGCAGTTCAGAGTATTCGACCTTCTTGGAGACCCTGAATGGAGTCCTGCATGGGGCTTCAGTAGGGGACTCCATAGTTCTGCTGGGAGACTTCAACGCCCACGTGGGCAATTATGGAGACACCTGGAGAGGCGTGATTGGGAGGAACGGCCTCCCTGATCTAAATCCGAATGGTCGTCAGTTATTCGACTTCTGTGCTAGTCACGGATTGTCTATAACTAACACCATGTTCGAACATAAGGATGCTCATAAGTGTACATGGTACCAGAGCACCCTAGGCCAAAGGTCGATGATCGATTTTGTGATCATATCATCTGATCTGAGGCCGTATGTTTTGGACCCTCGAGTGAAGAGAGGGGCAGAGCTGTCAACTGATGACCATCTGGTGATGAGTTGGGTCAGAGGATGGGGGAAGATTCTGGACGGATCAGGTAGGCCCAAAAGAGTAGTGCGGGTGAACTGGGAACGTCTGGAGGAGGCCAGTCTCCGAAAGATCTTCAACTCACACCTCCGGCGGAGCATTTCTGGCATCCCTGTGGAGGTTGGGGGCATTGAACCGGAGTTGGCAATTTTCAAAACTTCCATTGCTGAAGCTGCAGCGGTGAGCTGTGGCCTCAAGGTCTTAGGTGACTCAAGGGGCGGTAAACCTCGAACACCGTGGTGAACACCGGTGGTCAGGGAAGCTGTCCGACTGAAGAAGGTGGCTTTCCGGGATATGTTATCCCAGAAGACTCCGGAGGCAGCTGCAAGGTACCGACAGGCCAGAAGGGCTGCAGCCTCTGCTGTGTCAGAGGTAAGGCAGCGGGTGTGGGAGGAGTTCGGAGAAGTCATGGAGAAGGACTTTCAGGCGGCACCAAGGGGCTTCTGGACAACCATTCAACATCTCAGGAGGGGGAAACGGGGAACCGTCCAAGCTGTTTACAGTAAGGATGGGATGCTGGTGAGGTCAATCGGGCGGTAGAAGGAGCACTTTTAGGAACTCCTTAATCCGACTAACACGCCCTCTTTTGTAGAGGCAGAGCTGGAGGCTGATGGGGAATCATTGTCAATATCTCTGGCGGAAGTCACTGAGGTAGTCAAACAACTCCACAGTGGCAAAACCCCAGGGATTTATGAGATTCGTCCAGAAATGCTCAAAGCTTTGGATTTGGATGGGCTGTCTGGGTTGACACGTCTTTTCAACATTGCGTGGAAGTCTGGGACAGACTCGTAAGGATCCTGGAGGGGGCCTGGGAGTACCCATCTTGTCCCATCCCTGGGACTGCCCATCCAGTCTACATGTGTTTTGTGGATCTGGAGAAGGCATATGACCGGGTTCCTCGGGAGATACTGTGGGAGGTGCTGTGGGAGTACGGGTGAGGGGGTCACTTCTGTGGGCCATTGAATCTCTGTACACCCAAAGCGAGAGCTGTGTCCGGATCCTAGGATGTAAGTCGGATTTGATCCCGGTGGGGGTTGGCCTCCGCCAGGGGTGCGCTTTATCACCAATCCTGTTTTTGGGATTTTTTACAGGATATCGAGGCATAGTCGTGGTGGGGAGGGGTTGCAGTTCGGTGGGCTGAGGATCTCGTCTCTGCTTTTTGCAGATGATGTGGTCCTGATGGCATCGTCGGTCAGTGACCTTTAGCACTCACTGGATCGGTTCGCAGCCGAGTGTGAAACGGCTGGGATGAGGATCAGCACCTCTAAATCTGAGGCCATGGCTCTCATCAGGAAACTGGTGGATTGCTTACTCCAGGTAGGGAATGAGTCCTTACCCAAAGTGAAGGAGTTCAAGTACCTCGGGATCATGTTCACGAGTGAGGGGACGATGGAGCGTGAGTTTGGCCGGAGAATCGGAGCAGCGGGGGCGGTGTTGCAGTCGCTCTACCGCACCATTGTGACGAAAAGAGAGCTGAGCCGGAGGGCAAAGCTCCTGATCTACCGGTCAATCTTCGTTCCTACCCTCACCTATGGTCATGAAAGCTAGGTCATGACCGAAAGATCGAGGTCGCGGGTACAAGCGGCCGAAATGGGTTTTCTCAGGAGGTTGGCTGGAGTCTCCCTTAGAGATAGGGTGAGAAGTTCAGCCATCCGTGAGGAACTCAGGGTAGAGCCGCTGCTCCTTTGTGTTGAAAGGAGCCAGTTGAGGTGGTTTGGGCATCTAGTAAGCATGCCTCCTGGGCTTCCCCTAGGGAGGTGTTCCAGGCACGTCCAGCTGGGAGGAGGCCTCGGGGAAGACCCAGGACTAGGTGGAGAGATTATATCTCCACACTGGCCTTGGAACGCCTCGGGATCCCCCAGTTAGAGCTGGCTAATGTGGCCTGGGAAAGGGAAGTTTGGGGACCCCTGCTAAAGCTGCTGCCCCCACAGCCCGACCCCGGATAAGCGGTTGAAGATGAAATGAGATGAGATGAGAAATAGCATGAGTTTCATGTCAATTGTTTTCTTATTACATTCTTATGATGTGTATCATTTATTATTCAAATGCCAGCTAAGGGTGCAAAATATTAAACTGAGTCTGCAATGTGTGCTTTTTTCACCCTTGTAGCACCGGGCTTTGAAATGGATTGAGGCAAATGCTGAGAGAACTGCCAAGCAATGACACGCCAGGCCACTCCTCCATCACAGCCTCAGGAAATACTCGGTCTCAGCCCCGGATCCTCAATCACCCAGCTCGTCTTTGTTTTTCATGTGTGTATATGCATGTGCATGTGTGCATGTTTGTCAAAACAGACTGATTTACACTGGAGAAAAGTCTGGTTTGCAGCAGTGTGAGCAACTGTTTTTTCTCATGCCAATATCAGCTGAATCACAGATGACAGAGAGTTGTACTGTCACTGTGTCATACCAGGGATTCCTTTCTACTCAGCAGTTGGGTGTTGAGGACCAGAACACCAGACAGGCCCTGTCATCCAGACTTATTTATTTTTTTAACTGGGCCATATTACTTGAACTCATAGGTGGTTTGCAAAGTTGAATGAATGTCATCAATAGAGGCCGAACTGAATTTAAAGGATAATTCAGATTTATTACAACTTAGTTCATAGTTTAGCCATTCTTTCAATCAGTTATGATAACACCTTAATCACCAAAATTACTGCTGAGATCTGGGAGCACAGCGACATCCCTATAACACAGTTTTGATGTGGAAAGAAACACCAATGACCAGACAGGTTGTAAATAAGCTAACGGGCTAACTTGGCTGACCAGTGACAACAATCATCTTGGTACAGGCCAGAAGACAGAAAACATTATCTGGGCTACAACATTTCCCCCTCCGATTAATTGCTAAGTCTGTAAAATTTTAGCTTGATATGACTTGTTTTGTTTGACCAACAGACCAAAAAACAACAGATATTTCATCTGCAATGACATAAAACAGAGAAGAGAGGCAAAACCTCATGACAGAAGCTGAGATCACGCTTGCTTCATAAGTAGCTGAAAAGATTAAATGATCATAAAAATGGTTGATTCTTTTTCTGTAGAATGACTAATCGGATAAAAATGTAGCTCTGGACTGTCACCTTGGTTCTGCAGGCCAGTTGATGTTAAAGAACTTAGACTTTGACCACAGTTGTAATAAAACGAATTATCCAAAACTTTCTTGTTCTGCAACAACATGATGAGCTCAGACTATCAGCTGGGTATGGCTGAGTTGTTTTCTATGAAGGGAGACCTGTAAGTGAACACACATGGAAACAGGCACACTGGAGTCCAAAGGCCTTTGAACTGACAACTGAAAAAATAATGCCTGTAAACACGACTAAAATAAAACCATGTTTCATTCTCTTTTTGGCAAAAGAATAAACACTTTTACATATCTAAACTCTGGCTAGCTCCTCCATGAAGCTGCATATTGTCAGTCAGTCAGCCATGTCAAGGCAAACCACGAAGAAAAAGCTGTGTCCTGCTTTACCCCGAACAGGCAGAGCTAGATCATACAGCGCTCTTACTGCTAAGGCTCATTTACATTATAGGGTACTGTAACGACAAAAACAAGGCAGTGACTTGGGAGCAGATCACAGCTATAGGGTTTCGAGGCCATATTGGCTGCCTACTTTACTTCAGTTCCCAGGCTTCTCCATTGTCCCACTCAGAGCACTACCAAGAACAAGCTCCTTTATTGCACAGAGGCTCATAGGACACCACAAAATGCAATACCAGCCGCCAAGTAGATACAGTTACAAAACAAGGTGTAAGCCCACCTGAGTCCAGACCGCAGAGTAACGTTAACTCAGTGTGCCGATGCATTACCTCCAGTGCCAGTGAGGAGTCCGAGGCCAGAACAGGCTGGATTTGTTTGTGAATGGGCCATTTAGCTGGAATCTTTAGTGGAATTTAAACATGCTGATACTGGTGCATTCCTTGGCAATCTGCAGGGTATAGGCTACAAATATAGACGGCAGTTTAAGTCGTTTTAAGTGTTCAAAATGAATCTTTTAATCTGGAGAAAGATACAATCTAAATGAAGGAAAACTTTATCAGATTATCAAGAAAACTTTGAAAGCAATTTGAAGTTTAGTGATATCATTAATATCCAGGGCCTTTAACTGTTATTGTTTTTTTTTTGTTCGTTTAATGGACAGCTTTGCAATGGAAAACATCAAGAAAGACACTAAGCAGGGTTTACACCTGTGATATTACAGGTGCACCTCAGTCCTAAAACCCAAAGGACTCAATAAATAAATAGATAAATATATAATAAAGTATTATTTGATTTGAATTGCATCTTTTAAAGCTGCAGTAGGTGAAACGCGAAAAACAAAAACTCCTGCAGCTCTCCCTCTCCCCTCTGTCCTGGGCCAATAGGAACCCTCTCTCTCTTTCTGAAATGACCTGTGACTGACCAGTCTCCCGTCACAGGTTAAATTTTATAAAGCCTAAATAGAGCCAAAATGAGGTGCAAAAGTAGAACACAGGAATAACAATATGAGGAAAGATTATTATGAATCTTTTGCCCAACATTGCCAAAAATAAACTGCTTCCCCAGGTTTAAGGGACAATACAGACGATATTCTTCAATTTTCTTCTTACCAACAAATCCAACGATTCTTACTGTATGATGTTTATCTTGAAAAACTGCAAAAGCAAACTATCCTTCTGTACAGACTTGTACTCCATGTTCTTCATGCTGCAAAGGAAACTGATGAGGCAGTGATTAACAGAACTGTTCAAACATTCCTTTTGGTTCATTTCTCAGTACCAAACGCTATTGAACTTAGCTTATTTTAAAGAGTAGGCCAAACATTCAAGCAGCATCACAACTTCAGAATGGAGTTGGAGCTCATAGTACTGTATTACCCGACTAGAACGCTGCACTCTCACAATGCAGGGCTACTTGTGGTTCATAGAGTCTCGAAAAGTAGAATGGGAGGCAAAGCCTTCAGCTACCAAGCTCCTCTCCTGTGGAACCAACTCCCAAGTGTTGTTCAGGAGGCGGACACTGTCCCCATATTTAAAAGTAAATTTAAAACTTTACGCTTTGACAAAGCCTATAGTTAGGGCTTACTAGCCCTTAGTTATGCTGCTATAGGCCGAGTCTGCTGGGAGATAATCCTGTTCCAGATACTCTGAGCTTCTCTCCTCTCTGTCTGTATCATTCATGTCTCATCAATGCATGTCATGACTAATTCAACTTCTTCCCCGGAGTTGTTTGTGCTTGGTCGTCTCGCAGGTCTCTGCTGATCGTGGTGTTGCCTGCTGCCGTGGTCCTGCATGACGCTTCCTGCTGCTATCATTAGTTCTATAGTCTAAAATTTGTAGCATCATTGTATGACAGCTGTTATAACCACTACTCATCATTGATCATATTTACCACCATAATTATTATCATTGTCATATTCTATCACCTTAGCTGTGCTTGTTTCTACTCCAGTCATACTCACACTACTATAGATATTATTATAGTGACTGTTACTTTTGTGGTTGCTTGCATATTAAAAGAAAGCCAGCAACATACTCAGGGATCACATCACAGGCATCACACACACCCTGGAAACGATTGGAGTACATTTTAAACACTTTTAAAGTGATTTGTTTTCACGCTATTTGCTGCCTACTGACTTTGTCTTTGTGTATCTTTTTCTATTTTGATTTTATTTATTGTTTTGATATGTGAACAGGAGAAGCCATACAAAATTTCATTGTACTAAGTATAATGACGATAAAGAGAATTCTGATTCATATCTGGGACTGTCTGTTCGTCTTTTTCTCTGAACTATACAGTCATTTTATGAGGAGTTTGTTTTAGTCAACTTCTCATACATGTTAAGAATCCATATAACTGTTGAAAAATAGACAAATTGGGATATATTCTAATAAAACAACACCTAAAGGTTTTCAATGGAGCAGTGTGGAGGGTTTTGCAAACTGAGTAACCCTCCTAGATTTTTATAGTTTCCATGTCCTTATCCAATCCAATGGAGCGGCTGTAGGATGCGGTCTCCTGGGGAAGATCCAAGAAGAGGGCTTGAATGGAAAGAACAGGTGAGCCATCTGTCTCAGAGATTCACCGTGGTAATACTTGAAAAGACAATTAGACTGCTCAAACAATGACGCCTCTGTAACGGCGCCTCTGTAACGCTGCCTCTATTTCTTCATAGCTCTTTTTTCCAAACATATTTTAAGCTCCATGTGAAATAACAGTGGACGTCAGAGTGAAAAAGGTATTTCTGTGTGGCATTACTGTAGGCTGGATTTGATGGAAAAGAAGGGTGGACAGGTGCTGACAGAAGGCTTAGGATAACACAGGTCTGAAAGCATTGAAATAATTATCACAGTGAGGGAATATATCACCCTAAATTACTAGACAAAGTTAAAACCTTCCTCTTTGGCTGGTGCGGGTGTGGAACACTTCTAAGTCTTCCTGAAAGACTTTTGCACACATGACAATATAGACTGATGGAAACGATTGAAAATATAAATCCCCATTGCCCTATTTTACGTTAACCTTTAAGAAAATAGGGTATTTGATCTGTAATAAATGCGAAAGGAAGAACTACTTTTAAAGTTACAACACTTAGAGGAAAAATAATTTCTGTGTAAAGCAGATGAGATTCTGAGAACCTCAGAAGGGGAGAATAGCCAGCTGACATTAGTATGTTTGGGAAAATGTTCAGTGCAATCAAGTAAAGACCTTAAGGCGGTAATATGATTGCATTACAGAGACTTAGGGGCTCTAATAGTGGAAAAATGTCAATAGATGTTGGGGGGGGGGGGGAGTACCAGGCTCTCATTTAGCTGAATGTGTAGTCACTTAAGCTCTGCTGTTCATGTCCCATGTGTAACCAAAAGTCAATGTTGACTTTTTTTTAAAAATACATACGTAACTTAACTTACATAGTATACTTAACTTAACCACGGAATATGTCACTCTTACTTCTGGTGCACTTGCAAGGGTGCCTTGTGCATTGGTTTCAAACGGCGAGTGGCATTTGATGACCCGGGAATGTGAACGGGCGGATGTAATGTACAGTACTTACCTTAAGTACGTAACTTAAAGTGAAATTCCGGCGCAAAATCACCCCAGGGTCTTTTGCTGCAGATACACTCATCAAATAAGCCATTGAGACAATTTTTTCCGTGTTACAACGATTAACAGAGATATCCCTGACAGTCGCTAACAGCCGAATGCGGCTAACACTGATTAGCTTGGGGCAGGACGGCGAACCCATTAAAACGGCTTTTTTTAACCACTAATATTGCTCATGATAACACCAAACCTCTGCAGTAGCATGAGAAGAGTCCTTACACATAAAATGAAGTATCAATGGGCTCCTTCCTTTTGGATTGACTTTGGTAATCCACTTGAATGGACTTTACTATGAGAGGAGCTGGTACAGGGGCCAGTAGGAAAGTCTTTTAAAACACTCTTTTAATTAACTCTGGGTTCACTAACTACATTGTTTGTTCTTCATTTCATATGTAGGGACTCTTATCATGCTACTGCAGAGGTTTGGTGTTATCATGAGCAGTATTAGTGGTTAAAAATGACAAGGTAATCAATGTTAGCCGCATTCGGCTGTTCGTCCCGGATATCTGCGTTAATAGTTGTTGCGCGTGTATTTCCTGAAAAAGACCCTGGGATGGATTTCCCCTTAAGTTACATAACAAACATACATATTTTAACCTAAACCATGATCTTTTCCGAACCTTACCAAGTAGTTATGTTTCCTAAACCTAAATTTTTTCCGTGGTGCTGGCACATAATGTGTTAAAATGAAGTGTGAAGAGCTGGTAGCCATTTCACATATTTCCGTGAGATCAATTTGGCTTATGTTTCTATACAGTACATATACAGTTGAGGCTGCATGAATTTGGGTCCACTAAATACAGTACAGAAGGCCTCTTTGTAAAATCTCGGTCACCCCCCCTGTTGTTCGTATAAGCCCTGCGATATAGCTTCCAGTCTGAGCAAACATTGGGAGCTATTGTAGAGGGTAGAATTTTGTCAACATGCACTTTTTGTGCCTCCCTGCCAGGCTGACAGCTCCCCTGAGTTCCCAGCAAACACCAGGGGGGAGATGTTATAATGGCCATGTGGGACAATTTTATATGAAACACCTCTTTGCCTTCCAGGCCCGTGGCTGTTAAATCCTCCTTCATGCCCAATCCCAGCAGCAGTGCTCTAAGCTCCCTACTGGGGTCAGGGAATGAGGGTCGGAAGGCTCTGGGGGAAACCAGAGACTGCTGTAGAAAAAGAAGGGGAGGGGACATACAGCTGTGGATCCAGCTGTATATCATCTCTTTTTTTCCTCTTAAAAGTGTTTGCAGAGCAAGGGGCCACGCGTGGGACAAGTTGTAGGAGGCCTGAGGGGGGAAGTGAAAGCGGTAATTACCCTGTACCTTTAGGTAATGGTGCTTAACAGTCACTTTATCTGAGGTTTAATTTAAAAAAGTGTTGAGTGAGCGTGTCCTGCATGCTGCGACGTGCTTTTTAAGTGAACATTAGAAATATTTCCCCTCATTTTGCACGTAAAAGCTGCAACTTGCTAAATATGAAACAATAAGCAGATTGTTCCAAGATTCATTAACAGCCTTTGGTAATTTTTGTTGGAACTTAATAATCTGTCTTTAAAGTGATAATGGCGAGTAACACCCTAATCTATGTTTCATGACTAAGTTTGCCAAAAGATTTATGACAGTCTTTTTTCCCATTAAGAGCAAGCCTTCTGTAAATTCCATGCTGTGACCTGTGCGCTTGCATTCGCAGCAACAACAAAGAGCTTTAGGACATTTTATCATTACTGCTGCTTATCTTCTTGCCTAGTAGCCAGGCTTTTGGGAGGTGGTGTTTACACTGGAAAATAGTTTCTGCTTTGAACGCTTACCCTAACAAGAAGGTTTAAACTGGCTGTCCCGGAGTCATAAAAAGACAGTGAGAAGGGCTGCTACTCAAAACTGCCGTTGAGGATCATGTCAAGGAAAATGTGTGTGCTTGTCATCAGTGTTAATGCTGACATGCACACTTTGCAGCTTAAAGTAATCTGACATAAGTGGATAAGAGGATTGTGTTGTCAAAAACTGGAAATAATGGACTAAAATTTAAGCAAAGTAGCATAAGGATTCCATACGTAGATGTCGCTCTGTGATGCAAGACAAGTGTTATTGACATTGTTTGGCGTTAATATGGATTATAAGTTGTGAAATAGATACAACAAGCATGGCTGTACGATAAATATGTAGCTTTGGCCTGCAGCCGGTTAGCTTAGCCTAGAAAAAGATAGGAACTGGAAGCACACTAGCCTATCCAAAAGTAAACAAAAGTCACAAAATCGGCTTATCAGTTCCACTGAAGTTAACTTTTTCCTTTTTTAAAAATATTATTTTTGTGCTTATTTTACCTTTTAAATTGATAGTAAAAAGGGGGGCAAGGAAGGTGCAGAAGAGAGAGAAAGTGGGATATGCAGCACAGAGCCCAAAGCTGGGCTGCTGCAATAACCACTGAGCCTTAAAGGGATAATTCGGATTTGTGGAGTGGCATTGTACGAAGTACTTATCAACAGTCCATACAGTAGCAGGTGGTCGGTACGTACCCAATTTGTTGAAGCGGGCTGGGGGACAGGCATGGAAACTCAACAATGTACTGCTGTAGACGGGGGCAGCAGCTAAACATATTTCAACAACCTAAAAGATGCCATTTAAAAAAAAAAGCTATCAGTTTAAGTGTATGTATATTTAGAATATGTTCACCCCTTTACCTTGCCATCAGACAACCCTGTTTAAGTTTAGGCAGGGGGAACAGAAGCAGTTCTATGCTCTTGTCAAAGCCACCAGACTTGACTTTGACAAAAAACTCTATTTTCAGCTTGCAGAACACATGAGTTTCTAGTCAACCACTGTCTTAATTGGTTAGTTTATTTGTGTTATTGTGTAACTTTGGTGTTTTCAAAGGGCTAGGAACTAACAAAACTAACAAACAAACCAGCAATTCTGTTGTTCTGCGAGGTAAAATTACTATTTTGTCAATGGAGTCTGGTTACTTTGACGAGAGCGTAGACAACGGCCTCAGTTCCCCTCACTTAAACTTAAACAGGGTTGTTTGACAGCAATGTAAAGCAGTGAAAATATTCTTAATATAGCATACACTTAAACTGATATATATATATTTTTAAGTTGTCTAAAACGTATTTAGCTGATGTTCCTGTCAGCAGCAGTACATTGCTTTGCTTCTGTGCCTGTCCTCCTGCCTGCTTCTCCAAACTGAGGACATGCCATCAGCCAATACTGTAGGTAAAACACTGACTATAGGTGAGTACATCATACAATCCCACTAAACTACAGTATATTTTATGGTACACACACTCACATACCAGGTGTGCAAGCAGGGTGCACCCTAAGGCTAACTAATTAACATTGTCAAGTGTTACACATAGATTTAGAGTTTTCTCATTTTTACAGTATCGTGCCAACACTTCAAAAATATGTTTTTTTCTGGCATGGTGTCTTCGCCTTGGTTTACATGCCAAGAAAGTGTCCTGAAATAAAGGTCTTGGCTTTACAAAGAAGTGATATAAGCCTTGTAGCCTTCCAACCTCCATGTTTTTTTTTTTGTCTTTTAATATCTTAATCCCTAAATGCTTCGTCATGACAGCAGTAAATAAATGAGCATTTCTCTCAAACATTTCCTTTTGCAGAGGAAAAGCAACCTCAAAAACTTATTGTTTGGGTTTGTTTTTCATGGACAAATCTGTATTTTCAACAGAACAGTCACCATTTCTCCCATCCCTGTTTTCCACCGTGTGATTGGCATCCCTTCATAAAATAACAGCCACTTAAAAATGATGTCACATGATGACCCTTTTATGCCAGCAGGACTGAGTCATAACTTGTGAATGATTTGCAGAATGGGGTCACATTAAGTGTTTGCTTTAGGCTATAAATCGAGAAACATTCCTCTGATTGGAGTTTCAAGAAGAGGGGTTGAAGAATTAATTGTGGGCGTGGGGGTCAGGAGGCCTCTTGCTCCCGTTTGTTATGAAGAGTACCTGGGTGATGTGTGCGGTCAACTCTGCTAAAGGTGGTGGTGGAACACTTTTTCTGTCAAGAGAACCAGAGTCTATTAGCTCGCACATGCTAGTCTTTACAGTAGAGAGTAGAGACCCTAACGACCTTCTGTTTTCCTCTCTTTGAGTTTCTTTCTCCCCATTTTACCCGTTAGTGCCTTGTTGTTGTCCTCTCTCCAAAGAGAGAGTTTTTTTAATTATTTATTAATTATTAATTATTTCAATATCTTATTCAGAATCAGAATCAGAAATACTTTAACAATCCTGGGGGGGGGGGGGGGGGGGGGGGGAGATTATTTACGAAACAAATATTATACAGACAACATATATTGGAAAAACAAACAAACCAAAAAAATATATATATATGGAATATATTTAAATTTACAGAAATGAATATTAACAGTAGTGAAATACAGTATATACAAGATCAAAAATACCAGACTATTGTGCAAAAGAACAGACTGTCTGTGGTTGAGTCTGAATCACGGCTCTCCTAGGGATGTGTTGTATAGTTTAATGACCACAGGCAGGAAAGATTTCCTGTGGTGCTCTGTGGTGCATCTGGGTGGAGGAGTCCTCTGCTGAAGGTGCTCCTCTGCTGGGCCAGTGTGTCGTAGAGAGGGTGGGAGACATTGTCCAGGATAGACCGGAGCCTGGACAGCATCCTCCCCTCTGCCACTGTGGTCAGGGTGTCCAGCTCCTCCCCAACAACATCAACGGCCATCCTGATCAGTTTGTTCAGTCTGTTGGTGTCTGCGACCTTCAGCCCACTGTCCCAGCATGTGACAGCCAAGAAGATCGCACTGGCCACAACAGACTCATTAAACATCCTCAGCATTGTTTGTTGTACTAGCTCCAGAGAGACATACTGTAGAGACATTGCCAGATAAACTATTCTGAATCGTAAGTCTTATAAAAAGAATGTTTGACCATGTTTGAAATCTGGTTTGACCAGAACCTTGCAGTTCTTGGCATCTGAGTCTGGAATTGCAGCAGCATTGCTAAGAAAGATCAGAGAGGGCAAGAAACATCAACAGTCAGACGATGATACAGATGCTGAAATACACTTCTAGGAAAGTCCATCTTATTTCAGAGAAAAGAAAAGGGAATGGTGAAAGGATTACTTAAACTGTTCTTTGTAAACCTCACAGTTTACATTTCCACCTGCATGATTGACTGACTTTATCTGCCACAGTTGTACAGTTTTCCTTGCAATGAGGGATTATTACCAACATTTTGGGTGCGGACACTTTCAGTTTTACCTCCAAACTCTCTGATCATCTCATGCATCGTGGCCCATCAGGTTTTGTTGCATCTTCCGAAATCTCTGCAATTACTTTGGTGAGTACAAAGTTATTTTAACAGATATAAACGATGGTAAAAACTACAAAAATAAGAAATCTTAATCTAATCTAATCTGGTTGTATCAAACCATAATAACCCATGTGTCACACGTTACTATGAAACTAGCTGTACTAAAATAAATGGTAAATCACCTAAATGGGAGTTTCATTTACACAGTTGTATAGCTCCACTGCGAATCAGATACAACTGATTGCCTAACACTTCCTCATATTTAAATGAAAGACATTGTTTTTCAGTGAAAATTACACTTATGACCATTTTATTTAACATTGTGAAATTGTGATTGTGAAACAGTCGCAGTTTTAAATACGGGGACAATGGTGTGAAACGGAGCTGCCTGGCTAAGTTTAGGCAACAAATGAATGTAAAAATGAATCATGGATGTAACTACGTCACAGACTAATCTCCTCATTGAGATTAGAAATCTCCTTTACAAGTGTGTCCTGGCCAAGACAGCAGCAGTACATTAAACAAAGTTTCAGACAATGTCAAATCATAGTATGATTATAGCAAAAAGTAGGACTCACGTCATCATATCCTAGATCAAATCCCATTACAATCTGCATCTACATTCAAGTCCTATACAGTGGAATAACATTCTGATGAAAGAACTTGGAAGTGGCCATGTCTTCAAGTTAACAGTAACATTTAGCAGGTGAAAATAACCCCATTAATTACACATACTGGCTGCACGATATTATGGCAGAGTTCTTACAGCAAGTGTGGAGTAGGTGTAGCTGCAGCCAGATGTTTTCCCCTTTCTTCAGAGTTTGATTGATGCTTGGCCCTCTGACAGCATGTGAGTGGCCTTTGCCCCGTCAAATCCAGCCCATTTGTCAACACCTACACTCTGACCCCTGAAACCACAACACACTTCTGTCATGCAGAGTAGAAGAGAATAGAGACTTAAGACTTGACTTTTATGGAAGAGGGGGAAAAGACCAGATATGATCAGCAGGCTTGACAACCTTTAGCAAGAAAGAGAAGACTAATTGTTAGGTGTTTTTCCCCCTAGAAGAAGAAACATCACCACAGTGTTAAATTCCCTCAGCAGCAGTAGTGATCCACAGGGAGAACTGTGGAACAACACCCCTCCTGTTCAGTAGCATCCCTTAGATCTACCACTGTTTACCTTTCTGATCCATTAATCACACCACGGCTGCAGCAGGTTAACACGTGACCCAACACACACATGTGGGCACACATTTACACTTCTGGACTAAATTGACCAGTGGTGCAGCATTGCAGGTAGCTGGTTTCCATGGTGAAAATGATAAACAACTACAAATCTGTATTAATGTAACCCTAATTGATGATCCTTCGAAGTGATGAAGAAAGAAATAACTCAAGAGCCTCAGTTGTCCTTAGACGAATATATAGTTAAATAAGACAAATGTGATCAGGGAAGCTTCTGGCACGTGAACATGATCATGGACACCAGCAAACTTAAAGCGTCCCCAAAAATGCATCACATAATACCCTGGGTCCTGTTATCTGTTATGGCGCCAGCATAATAAAACAACCCCTTGCACACACATTCGAGAGGAGACAGACATCTCCCCACTCACGCATGTAAACCCACATATTTACGATATCATAGCATATTCTATATTTCTTCAACACCAACGCACATGTATAAATATTCCCTAGTAACTGTGAGTTACTGTTTGATTTTATGTAAATGGTTCGGGATTACGAAATTACATTGCTCACAAATGCCATTAGTTATATGCAGAAACAGCTTTACAAAGAAATATCTATAAATAAAAGTATAATAAAAAAGTCACAATTGTCTTTAATGGAGTCATAAAAACACTCATGGTCTTAGTGTGCATGTTGTAGAAATCTTGCTAACAGGTTTAAGAAAATATAAAATGAAGGGCTCAATCATACAGTACATAAATTACTTGATAAGAAGGCGATTTCTTTTGCAGTCTACAGTTTTGGATGATGAAACATACAGGAATCTGAAAAACAAATGTGATAATTTTGACAGTAGAGCTGGAGATTGACAGGAAATGGGAGGGAGTGGGCGTCGTGCAGGAAAGGGCTGCGGGTCGGAGTCTAACCCGGGCCGCTGCAGTGAAGACTTTAAGCCTCTTTATTTGGGACGCCCTGATCACACGGTATTAAGGGGCCTTCCTATGTCCATTGTTCTGGCGGAACAGTCTCTGAGATTTTTTTTTCTGCACCTGAATACAACTGGGGCAAATAGATTTTTTTCCTGTGGTGCTCACAGTATCGTAAACCAACTACTCAACAGCAGCATCTCTTTCCAGATGTGCATCCAATGCTGTATTGTAATCGGGGCAAAGAAGGCCCTGTTCCTGGGTTCAGTGTGTGACATTTAGTGTGGCAATTTTATTCTCTGTTTGGGAATATGTAGCAATACAGCAGAACTGAAATAATAAGGGCCTTAAGGTGGCTCCTATGTTCTAACGTAATATCGAGGCTCTATCTTGCAGCTCATTGTGGGCCTGATTGTTCCTGTAATATTTTGTTAGGGACATTTTTTCAGAGAGCATAAACTGATAAAATAAGTTATAATAGGCAGCCATGTCTAAAATAGTAATATCACTTATTTCTGTGAATAAAAGGTGGTTTTATATGGACTATACACATCACTCATCCCTTAAACTAGAATTATGTGAATGCTGAAAGCAAGTGTTTTTGAAGTATCACTGTTTCAAATAAATATTTCATGTGCCTCTGCTGGCTTGGACCTCTTTCTCTCTTTGAACAGCTTACTCCACAGTGTAGTGGTAAGAGTGCATACCAGTTGTCCGCACACAATGTGGGACTGGAGATGTGCCGTTCAAAACCTGTTCAAAAGAAGTAATTTGTTACACTGCTCATCAGCAGTTTCCTTGCAGTGAGTCTCCTTACACTTCATCACCTCCACAGAGCTGTTTATTCTCCTGTCTCTGCTCATTCCTAATTCATAGTCTAGGTCTTTAACAGGGTTACTGTTTCCCAGCAACAGCTCGTTCTGCACTCCGAGCCGCGGCTGTGAGCGTGCAGCGGGTCTGACAGGAAGGCGGTGCCGACTAATGAGACTGGATGCATGGTCGAGCATCACCTGGGGCCAGACGAGTTAATCATTTCCATTCAGGACAGCGGGGTCTTTGTACAGAGGCGATGGCTAATAAACTCTTCGTTTGAGGCATTTTCACTTTATCAATGACTATGAGAGCCAGTCTCAACTGAGAGGGAGTGTTTGTTGGTACAACACACACATTATTAAATCTGACCTTTTTTCGAGGGGACAGAGAGATCCAGAGTGACGGTAATGTCTGGCTGACACTCTCCCATCTGAGGTCATCTTCTGATTCCCCCTTATATTGAACTGGCACAGTGTCCAGAACCCTTGAGAAAACAAGTCAGATTCATCCACCAGTCACTCAGGTTTATACAGCCGTGATACGGATCATCGACTTGCAAGAAAATGTCGTTTTTTTTTTCTCCTCCTGCGGTGCAACGGCCGCTCTTGAGATGTGGACGGGCCTGCACTTTCCCAAAGCTTTTCCCCATCGCACCCCTAATTAGGAAGGAACTTTCCGTGCTCATAAACGCCAATGCGACCATCAAAAGGAGGAATGCTCGGAAACAGAGAGGAAAGCTCCAGGAATCACAATCTTCAGGCTGACGGAAGCCTCACGGATTACTATTTACAGTGTCACAGGCCTGGGAAGCGAGGGAGGAGTGGAAAAATGAAATGAGTTTGGAGTGATGGAATATTTCGTAGACTGTCTGGCCAGACCGCTGGTCGGTGGTGACATATAGCAGCTACTCTTAAGCATTGCACATTATTACTTATAGCAACCATACATTTTCTGGCTTTCTGGACTTCAGAACAAAGGAGAGTCGGACACACAGAAGGGTACGGTACGGGGGAGGTTCTGAGGTTTTGTCTAGAGGCGAGTTGTGTATGCACAGCAGAACATAAGAGGAGCCAAAAGGTCTTGCCCTGGAGCTTTCAGGCTTCCTTTAGACAAGCTGGCAATGGTAACATGTTGATGTCTGGCAGGTATAATGTCCACGCTGCTCACCATCTATGCTTAGCATGTGAGCATGCTACATTTTGCATGCTGAGGCTGATGGAAATGTCATTAGTTGAAACAGGTTCTCCGAGCATCTCCCAGCAGTATGCAAATGAATCAGGTGTCTCTCAGCCTTTAGTGGACTAACTAAGTAAATATACTTAAGTATATTTAAGGCACTTGAACTTAACTTGTGTCTTTTCTCTTTATTCCATTTTATACTTTCACTACATTTCACACAGAAATGTACTTTTATTCCACTATATTTATTTGACTTATTTTTTTATCATCTTTATTTACTAGTTACTTTACAAATTACGTTTTTTGTACACAAATATGACTACTGACCAAATGAACTGAAAGTTAATGCAAAACTATTTTAATTGTTTAAGTCAATTTTCATGTAAAACATTTCATGGTTCCAGCTTCACAAATGTGTATATTTGGTGCTGCTTTTAAAAAAATATATATAATTGCAATATATTATGTTTGGACTGTTGGATGGACCCAAACAGACAGCGTAGAGGTTTCACTTTGGGATCTGGGTAACTGTGACATTTTTCACTATCTTTTACAAACAATCAATCGATTAATCAACAGAATAATCCATAATGAAAAGCATTAGTTAATAGTTCAAAGTGGGCTCCGCCTCAACCAAATGCAACAGTAAAATCCTGCTTTTACATTAATGCATGAGTAACAATATTCTAATGAGAGAATATAAAGTATAGCTTCATAGTATAACAGTCACAGGGGTTATTTTACTGCACAATGAGTATTTTGCATACTTATAGTACATTTTCCTGATAATACTTACATACTTTTACCTAAGTAACCTTTTCAATGCAGGACGTCACAGAACTTTTACGAAAGTAAAGGATCAGAATACTTCCTCCGCCACTGCTCACAGCTCAATGACTACACACTTCCAAGGGGAAATTAGAGACTGGAGAACACTGCGCACAACCTGGTTCATTCTGACAATAAAAAAAACCCTATCACTCTCTGCTGAATGTATAATCAGCTGTGGCCACTGTGCACAATATTAAGATTCATCAGACACAAAGTACTGTACACATCCCTATACTGGAAAAAAAAAACATGGACCATATAAGCCTTCATAAAGCCTGTGGTCAGGTTTATATTGGACAAACTAAAAGAGTTTTGAAGATTTACATATCTGAACACAGAACTGCACATGGACTATGATATTGCTCAACATTAAGCATTGGCTAACCATGGCTCTGCAGCATCATTAAAGTTCTGGGGAACAGAAACAGTCCGCCTAGAGGTGGTGACATTATAAAGTCACTGCTAAACAGAGAGGCATATTACATTCATAATCCTAAAACAGTATAGTCTTTAGCCTAAATGAAAAAATAACATCATGTTTCCTCAAACAGATTACTTGATGGATCAATTTTTACTTGTTGTACATTTAATCTTTGTAACGTTAAGATGTATCGATAAGCATTTCTGATTCTGATATCTGTGTTTCTTTGTTTCTGATGTGATAATTGGCTGGGGCTCTTGGACATTGGCTTTACAAATTCCCTCCCTTGGATTCATTATCCAATAGATTTGAAATCCTATACAACCAATTATTCATGTTATCTGTTTGTACAATGAAAGGCTACGAATCAACCAGTGTGCTCTGGACCCTTTTTTCTCTGCATGTCAATAGCTTTGCAGGTATTTGATCGAAAACATTACGATTGGACAGATTGGCCTGACGAGGGTGCTACTGTAGATTAAAAGTCCTTGAAAGTGATTCATACTGAGCGGTACATGAATGTCTGCACCACATTTCATGGCAGTCTATACAATAGTGGTTGAGACATTTCACTTGAAAACCACAAATGTGAACCTCATGGTGTAGGGATCATTAAAGTCTTTAGGATCCATCATTCGGGAACTATAAATGTCTACACAAAATGTATTGCCAATCCATCCCATAGCTGTTGAGATATTCCAGTCCAGTGAGCAAAAGCAGTGGAACGAATGAACAACCAACCAACATTGCTAAGTCATTAACAAAGATGGTTTAATATGATGAATTATGACATTTTATAGTGTATGAGAAGCCTCTACGGTGAACATGGAGTCAACCATAAAAAATGTCATGACTTATCATCTTATCATGAATCACTGTTACCAAAGCAAGAAATGAGGGCACAAATTGAACTCTGTACTGATATATTTTTAAGAAGAAACAACTTGTATGTCTTATTTAAGGATATAAGGTGGTGTCACACAGTGCATACAATAAAAAAGCATTGAAATAAACTTGCTCAAGAGCATTTAACAGCAGGGCGATTGCTATTCATTCCTTTTCACCAGCCACATCTTCCAAACTGGGACAGAGATTCTACCGAGACCTTTCAAATATTGATTCCTATTTCTCATAATCGTACGAACAAAGCGGAGCTTTCGTTATAAGAAAATAACCACTCAGGTCTTAAACACACTGCAATGGAGCAATTGCTTTGGCCTTCAAAAACTATGATAAATATCCTTTTGGAAAATGAGAAACACTGAATCCATTGTGAGTGGAAGTGAAATGGTTCTTGCAGCCAGGCTGGGAGAAAACAAACGTGGTGCTGGCGTTAAATTCAATAGCTCTTCTCGTGACAAATTGAAGCAGCAAAACTTCTTGTTTCCAGGTGCAATGGTAGCCAAGCAGAAATCCAAAATTCAGTATGATTAATAAAACCTGTTAGAAAGCATGGTGTGTGACCATTTCTTTTACAGTAGGCTAAACATTAACAGTCTCTTTCCCATTAAAAAAAAAATGACTGGACAGTGTTTAAAAGAAACTGGAGCAGAAACGACCAATACAAGTCTATGAGTGAAGTATCCAACTAAAGCCAGGAGGCTGTTAAAGACTTAAGACACAAAGCAAGTAGAAAAAGACCTAAATGTAAATACAAAAATATATCTTGTTTGTTTAATCAGTTTACATAATTGTTAGGACTTGATAAAATGAGGACTCGGATGCAGTCAGGGAAAGATTGATGCAGACTTTATTTCTGTCAGTAAACTCTCAAGTCAGAGCGATAAATAAACGGACGACGGAATTAACAAGCAAAACAGACGTGGCAAAAATCATCAAACAAATAAACTAAACATTTCTCCCAAGGGAGAAAAGGCTACAGGCTATAACTACACTGATCTGAATATCTACCTTCTAAAGTTACACAAAAGAAAATCACTCACAAGGAGGAAAAACAAAGGCACTTTGAAATTTAACTAGCAACACAAGCTGACCAAAAAACTTAAGAAAACAAAGATTCACTCTTCTTCAGAGATGCTTTAGGAAACTAGACTAAACTTAGGAATTATAGACGAGGCAACACTTAGAGACAAGACAAGGCTTTGGCAATGGCTGGTGGTACCCAACGAGAGGATATACCACAAGACAGGGGAAGACAGGACTATATACACATGAGGAAGGGTGACACAGGTGGGCACAATCAGGTAATCAGGGAACACAGCAGACCGGTGACACAGGAGGAGGGGCAAGTGACCTGAAACGAGAGGAAGATTACTTTCAAAATAAAACATGAATCTCACAACACAAAAAAACCCAAACTGGTCACCTCTCACCGCAGTGTGACAATAATAATGTTTAAATGTGTAGCTACATGCTATTTGAATGACATCTAGCTTTCCCCTCTGCTTCCAGTGTTTAGGCGTCTGTTATTGGCCCTATCCAGATGCATCCGGTCTGACGCAGTTTCTGATCTGTTCATGGTGCTTTTCCTGGATGATTGCCACCGATTGTTCCTTTGCTTGGGTGATTGGAGCATCACTACTTGTATGAGAGCATCTACGTGAGTAAAAGTAAAGCATTTTACCAGTCCATAAGCAAAAACACTAGGTTGGAGAGCAATCAGTTGTCCATTTATTGCACAAACATTTCAGAGTCAAAGGATATTCAATTGTTGAACATAAACTTACTTAACTGGGGACAGATTCAAATATTTACAGAGGTACAAACGAAAATACACAGCGAGAGGCTATTCTAAAATTGGTAACATGCAAATACTCCTCTGTCAGGCAACACATGCCTTGTGGAAATAAACATACAATCAAGTTACACCGCACAAGAATCCTGAAGCCCCCGACACGTTACTCTGTGCTCGACAATTGGACCTTTTCTGCTTTGGTTCCAGTTTACAAACACAAATAAAGAAACATGTTATAAAAACATTTTAACAACCCTATAACAGCTGACAACCAGTGCCAGAAGTAATGTGCTTTGCAGTGAGATACAATTAATTATTCTCCAAAATGTCCACAAACCAATGACAAAAAACTAAAATAAAAGCTCATACGACATGTAATAAAGTAGAATACAATAATACAAAAAGGCAAAAGTATATAAATCATTTACAATGTCCCACTAAGTTACCCCAATTAATTTCTCGGCGGCCCTTTACCTCGTCAGTAGCGGCCTCGCACCAACTTTGAACACACCCAGCTTGTCTTTGGGACCAACGACTAACTGTTGGCCTCACCTATGCAGTATTGGTTACATAAGTGATAGTCAAACAATGTAAATACAGTCAACAACATGTGATGTCGAAAAAAAAGTGTTTTATCCAACTGTTGTGACATAGTAGTTGACATACCTGTCGCCCTCATTAATATTGGCGTTCACTGCTAACCAGCGAGTCATAGGACCCCGGACAACAAGAACCACAGTCTACTAAATGTAGAATTAGTTTAAGACTCAACATTTGAAGTGAGTGGTTAAGTTTAGGAGGCATTCGCCGTTTCCCAGGAAGTAATAGGAGCCCTGACAATGAGAGCTGCCCATGACTATGCCTATATGTTGGTCTTAGTTTATTGCCACATTTGTTACACCTGCTCAGCTAGAGCAGCTCAGGTGTTGGGATACATTAAAAATGGAAATTAAGGAACTTTTACTGGAAAATTTTGAGTTGTTGAAGCATGTGATTTTGTTGTGAATGAAGGAAGTACAGTCCAGGATGTGTTGACAGCCCTGATGTTAATTTGGCCGAACAGCAGTGGCCAGTGTTCTCAGCGAAGAGATTGGGCTGTCCTAGTAGAGCTAAGGGTAGCGAACGGCTAATTCACTGGTGCTAGCTTCCCTTTGATGACTCTTAAATAAAGTCAGTATAAAATAAATGTTTAAAATGATATTCGGTTGGAAAGGTAAGAAGTTTCTATTTAGTTTTACCCATTTAGTTTAAAACAAAGCATAACACAATCATTTAGACTTGTAGTTTAAATTGAAATTTTGATAGAACTTTATCCAAAAAACTGGCTGGCTGGTGACAATTACTATAACTTACTTAACGCACAGCAATAAGAGAGTTAACCTATTTCCCAAGATGTCCAATAAAAAGAAAAAAAACAGGGAACCTTCTTGTCATGTATAATGACACTTCTCTTTACATTTACTAATTTTATCTTCCTTGTTTCCAAAGCATTCACACCTTCTTCTTGCGAACTAGCTAGCTAGCTGTTAGCCATTAGCCACTGGTCATCTTGCTAGTGTTGCTGGTTACTGCCACGTCTCCTCTCTTAAATGCTCTTATGTGTATAAGTAGCGCATTAGTAGTAGAGTATAGTACAGAACAGATTAGCCCTGCAGTCGCAGCCCCTGTATGTAGGTACATCTCTTCACCAGCCATATATATGTACATTCAGTCTAATCCATGTTAAAGTCATTAACCTACTGTACCTGTGGGGGTGGAGCTGTCTCTGAGAAAATGTGACACGTGCAAGGCTGCTGTCAACCTTTACATAAAAGAGAAATGGTGTAAGTGTATTTTACTTTTTATATGTGAGATACAATTCTTAGATTATACTTGATATTGTATGTGTTGTGTTCTTCATAATCTCATCTGGATTGCCCTCCTTCACTGTTACTCACACACACCAGTCTGTTATTACTGGTTATTAACAACTCCCAAACAGGCCCTCCTATAAACCGCGTTATATAAATTACTGTCTTTACTTAACATTATTAGGGATTTACAGTTCGCCAAAGGTGTTTTTACTTTTTCAGTTCAATGCTTTTACTACCATGTAGGTGAAAAAGAGGAAAACAGTACTTGCTGAAATATGCAGAGAGCTTATGTAATAGCACATCAGGTCAGAGCATGCAAAGCGTTTTATGGCTGTATGAAGGTGAGGTAATATAATCTGTTTACATCTTTAATCATCTCGCTGTCAGTCTGTCATAAAAACAGGCGATCCAGAAGTGGACATTTAGTGTTGAGTGAAAAAAAAAAAAAATGGCACAGAGTTGGTGTATGACCTTTCAAATATGCACTTGACCTGACTTTAACGTCTCACCGTTTCCGTCATTTTTGCATTTCCCCATTTGCTCTCGCTCAGCAGCCCTTTCATTAACATTCCTTGGATTTTTCACAGGAGCCAAAGTTGGAAGTTTTCATTCAGGCTAAGGAGAAACACACTCATAAGGCTGACATGAGGAGTGTGCCTTTTTAAGGAGAATATAGTCCTCCACTTCTCGTCACTTAGCGCCGTATTATTTCCATTTGTCTACTTATACGTCTTTGCCCCCTCTTGTCATTACCAATTATATAACTTCACTTTGAGGTATTGCAGGTGGGAAAGGACTACTAGACAGATGTGACCTCATCTGAAGGGGAAATTGGGCCATGGTGTTGGAAACAGTGGCACAGTCACACCCCATGTCCATGAAGAGGTAAATGACCAACGTAGATCCACATGAGAGCCTGAAATGCATCCCCCTCTCTCGCAGCTGTAGAGCTGATCTGATGACATGAATTATAATAGTATTTTGCAGAGGATGACGGCGCTAGTCACGTTGCACACATATGCATTGTGTGTTATGATTTATTGTTCCCTTCTGCCAGTCTTATAACTATTGCAAGATGAACTGACAGACGGACAGGCTTTAAAGGGCCAGGTCGCCTAAATCACTAAAACACATATTTTCCCCTCTCATTCCTACTGTAGTGGTATGTAGATTGCTTTGCCAGGTTTTGAGATATCAGCCACAGAGGTTTCTGGCACCACCCCAATACTGCAGGTGAATGGAATTTTGTTCACTCCTCAAAGCTTCAGAAACTGTGGAAAGGTCACCGATTCTAAAGATGATCCACAAACCTTACTCTCAACACGTTTCATTATATTTTACTGTCAAAAGAAAATATTCAGGTCAATTTTATTCATGGTGGCCAAAACATAACATCCTCTACCCCTGGATGCTCTTGGATAAGTCCAAGGGGAAGTCCAAATGAAAACTAACAAGGCAGGCTGTGGATTATCTTGTGAAACCATGACAGTTTGTGGAAAGATATATTGTTGTTAAGATTTCCAAATAACATTTTTCATTTTTTTTCAACACCACAAACAAAATTCCATTCACCTCCAAGGTTTTCTTATCTTTAAAACACTCTCTGCCGGATACCACAAGAGGTACGACAGAGTTTTCTATTATTCTTGCAATCTAGAGGCTTAGACACACCAACCCGACATCAAAGTACTAGTGGCGACGAATGGTTGTGTCACATCACCTGTGTCATCTCAAACACACTGCAAAGACTCAACTAGCACCTGCGTTAAACGCCTACATGAGAGGAAATACCTCTCCATACCAGCAGGGAGCAATAGTCTGTATTTGTCATTAAAAGGGAAATGGTAAGACCAGCAAGACAGATTCAAGATGCCAGTTAGCCAGTGAGCTCATTAACAACACAACCAGAAAAACAGACAACACAAACAATTATGAAACCCTTAGAGCTCAGCGACTATATAAATATATACATGAATATAAAAAATCTTACTTGATATGACAAGTTTGTTTTCCACCTCATCGCCTCTTGACGTTTGGTTACTTTCCTCACTCACCATTTCTAAAACGCTTAAGATAAATTGCCCACCAGAATGATTTCTCTCACCAAAGGGCTCCGCTTTTTTTTCTCAACATAAAAAAGTTGCTGACAAGGGAAGACTAGTGCCAAAGGTGCAACACACACCACAAAAACTAGGGTGCAGGACGGCTTAACAGTGTTGCTGCTGACTGATGGGACTGTAAAGCGTAGTTCATGGTGTTGGTGCAGTTAATTAACACAATTACCAAACTTAATCAGTTTTTCATGTCGGAGTATTGCCTATGTTTGAGATTTATTGCGGTTTCTTCTTTGCTTACTTGACTTGTAGCATAACATAAGTTATCTTTAGGAGTTAATTTGGTATCTTCTCTTATTCTATTTCTATGGTTCAAACTATACTTGTTTTATTTACTCTATAATTATTTGCCTCTTTAGCTGCTAATTACGCTACTGTTTTGACCATGTTAGCTGGTTACCTTGTCTCTTAGTTTGGTGCGGGGCAGGTATTGTACAGTGGGCTTTAAACAGCTGCATTTTGCAGTTGGAAACAAGGAGTCGACAGCCATGGGACTGAATTGAAAAAATAAATAAATTTGCAGGCCATAAAATAAAAACAAAATAGCTGAAAGATGCTAAAACGGCCTTTAGAGCTTAGAGGTAGTGCAGAGATGTGTGATCATTTCCCTTGGGTTCATCTAAAAAAAATTGATTAATGCAGCTTTAAAGCCATATCTATTTCTGTTGGCCCAGAAAACACATGTACTCTTTCTGCTACAGATTTTTCTCAATTTCTCTCATGTTACAGTGTGACATGAGGAGAAGCCTAGTGGCTCTTTTTCTCACACTTGTTGTGAGGCGAGTAAGCTAAGGGGCTCTTCTTGTATTTTCCTTGATAAGGCACAGCTCACTGAGAATGAGCCAAAACAGGATGATGAGCAGGTCACAGTAAAATGCTGTGACAGGTGTAATGTATATCTGTCTCTCAACAATGGGCCTAAAGAAATAAAGGACAGAGCATGTTGACAGAAAGATGGATGATAAAATGATTTGACTCATGCCAAGCAGTCTACTGTATTTAAAGTAATGTTACCCTCAGCTTCATGTTACACACAAGTATGAAATCACACAACTCACATATGCCAGCGCATGAATGCCCACAAAAGACATGCTTGCAGTCTGAGTCCTTTTATTTACTGCTTTGGCACTGCACGACAGGGACATGGGATATATTATGGTGGAAAAATCCTGGTCCTGGTTTCCTGGATTAATATGGACCAAATATAACGTGTCAGCTTCGATTTGGGTATAAACATGAAAATGAAAGGGGGAATTTAGTCCCTGGTGTTGAATAAGAGTACAGAAACAGTGTGATACACTCATGAAAGGCCTTTTCTGCTTTGACTGGCTGTCCCAGCGGTGACTTTTAGCGGTGTCACAAGTGCCTGCCAACACAGGGCTATAATTAAAGTAGTTTGTGTGGTAATCGGCAACAAAAATTATGATTGACATAACATACCAAGGATTCAGCCTATAGCCAGTATAGAATTGCTGTTGTAAGCATCAAGTGTCCACTTGGCCCTTTCTTTTAAAACATGATGTATTATGCATTTCTGGTTTGAGGACATAAAGGAACTGAGTAATGCCGCTACATGCTATGACTGATTGGTTCAAACAAAACCAGTGGTGCTCAACCAGGGATCCGTGGACCCTATGGGGTCCATAAGGGTGTTCCAGATATGACAATAAATTGGCGATAGTTTATTGTCACTATATAAGAAGTGAGCCCAATATGAGTAGGTCATAAGATTGACTGGCGTATTTCCTTAAATAAAAGCTAGGAGTTAAATAAAGGCTGGGTCTCCATTAATGTTCCGCCGGTGTGGTCAAACTCAAGGTGGGGAAAAAAACAAGGGTGAATAAACTCCCGGTGGCTGACATTTTATGTGCATGCCAACTAAGCATTATCTATATTTTTATCGTTGTATCTTAATACATTTAACAAATAATCGGTGCACTCTAAAGTGTATTTAATTTTAAATGGATACAAGAAGTGTTGCGTGTAAAAAGCGTAACGCAGTAACTTACACATTGCAAACAGGAAAAAGGAGGCTTGATCAATTATATGGTCAGTAATTGAGGAAATACTTTACAGTATTCTGTTCATACTCTAGGTTTCACTTTATCCAAAGTTATCTCCTCAAGTGTAGTTGACAACTATAGAATTCTGGAGTTAATATAGTATCTAATAACCAACATCTTTTCAAATGGATATCACTGAGATTAAATCTTATAAATATAGAGGTCCTCAACATGAAAAACATAGAAAAACACTGCTCTAAACTGTCTGTTAAGTCTTGAGAAAAAACGTCCAATGCACTGGACACAATGTGTTTAAAATTAGATTTCATTCAGTTAGCATGTGCAGTGGACTGCCATGACTAAACAGACAAAGAAAACCATGAGTGATGAGATAGGATCTGTCATTTCTATATGCCGTGCATTTATGAGATGGTATATAAGAAGTCCGCACATATAATGTTTTTTTTGTGCTAGTTGTTATTGAGTATTGCTTTGAAGCACCACAATGTTTTACTAAAGTGTGTGATACTGGAAAAAACAATACAAACAATACTCATTTTTTATCTTGAATTTATCATGTGTACCAAGAACATAATATTTAAAGATATTTGCTAGATTGACAACAATTGGTAAGATATGTGAACAATAACTCAACAAAGAGCAATGAGCCATTTGGATTAAATGTAGTTTAAAATAAATCTGGACAGAGGTTTGTGGTTATTCATCTAATTTTGTGTATTGAACATTGTGTTATCATTGACATTCTTGAAGCTCTAATAACAATTATTGGCCACTTGTCACAACACTGACATGTCATTCACATAATGTTTTTATACGTCCAGCAGATATGGAGCCACGATAATTGTAATTTTTTAAAAAGTGCTCTGTGAGTGTGTGGATGAAGCATTAACCGTAACTCATTTAGCGCCTGGCCATAGGCCACGGTAAACACTCCAGGCACTGCTGTTACATTAACACACATCATGTCCAGTAAACTTCATGAAGAGAACAGTGTGGGGATTTTTTTAAACACAAAGGGCTTATTTCTGTACAATATCATTGAAGTGTTGTTATTACTCAATGTGTACGTATAGAAGTCAAATAGAAATGATCTAGAGTGCTTTCACATTATTATCAACTTAACACAGATGATAAAGGATGTTGCAGATAAGCTCCAGTTTTCAACTAGGTGCAGTAAAATGAGAGGGACCAGCCCACCAAGGGATAGAACCTACAGTGTCTCATCACATTGCCCAAGGCTACCTCTAAACGTCCCAGTCCTAGAGCAGCCAGAGGCTGAGACATTATCCCTGACGTCCACTCCAGGGAACATGGTGATATCTAACCTGATCTGTATCAGTTTTTACTGCTGTTTCACTGTTTCATGGTGTTCTAGGTTGTTGACTTAAGTCAAGTGGTTAGATTCCACTTAAATCAGCAAGAGGTTTCTCCAGTGAAATCTAGATATTCATACAAATTCAAACAGATGACACTGATTCATTCTCACGCACATTTTTTCTCCTCATCACTAACAAATCAAGACCTGGAATTCTACAGAATGAATGAACATTCAGTCTAATTAATTAAGAACAAAGACGAAGACAAGACTATCAGAATCCTGGAGCTTGTAGGAGAAAGTGATGACAAGTAGAGATGAGACAAAACAAGGTTCCTCTATGCCTGCTAAGTGGATCAGAGTCCGTTTCCCTTAGAAAAGATTAGTCATCTTGGGGAATGGGCACAAGTAGGTATTAGCACAGTGACACAGCTCCATCTCCTCTGCCCTGGCTTACACTACACACTAAAGCTTCCTGGATTAAGTCAGTTTGAAATGCACTGAAAAAATGTGAAAATGCAAATTAGTGTTCATTTCCATTCACTACTGTTATGTGAAAATTAAAAATTGCTTCATTGAGATAAACGGCAAATTTCAATCATTGCAATACCAGAGGCCAATACAAGATGGCGTAACTAAAGAAAATGGAAAAAACCTGATGGAAATATTGCATTCATGTTTATGTTTATGCCTCCTGCAAGTTCTCTACGCCACCCTTTTGCTAAACCAAACACAGTATTTCGGGTAAGTGAGAATATGTCTGACACTGATAATCTCCTGTTGCGGGGTACATGTGTGTAAGGGGAAACTGTGAGAGTCAGTATCACTTTCTCCCTGTTTCCCCGTTAACTACAGTATTGTTTCAGCAACAAGAATCACTTCAATATTTGTGTTGGTGTTTTTCAAGTGTGCATGAAGTAGTGTTTTTTTTATGTACCTCACAAAGGAATACAAGTGATATAACTGCAAGTCGATACTCAGCCAAGTCTGAAATGGAGCTACAGGCACTTCAGCTGCCTGCGTGTTTTGTATCCACTGAACAGCCTCTCTGCCCTTCGAAAGGGTAAAAGATACTCAACTTTGACATGACAGAGAAACAAATTCTGTTCACAAGCATATTCCCAGCAGAGCAAAAAAAAAATTCCTTGTATTCCTAAAGATTAGTCACCAAATAAAAGTTCTGTGTTCCTGCCGGAAAGGTCTTTCCATCCAAACATGTCTAAAAGAGTGGATACCTGTTCCCAATACATTGAAGGGCACTTTTTAGGTCCAACTTGCCCGGTTCACCTCCTAGTAAAGCTGTTAAGACTCATTTATGCGCCCATTTTGTGCGTAAATAGAGACGTGCGTTATCAACGTTCTAATCGTCACTGCCCTCATGCTTTCATGCTTCCTTTACGTTGGGATGGACGTTGAGTAAAACATCCTCTAGAGGGCATCATTCAGATTGAAAAGTTGCTCCAATAAAGTTTGAAAAAAAAAGAAAAGTTTATGACAACAACAAACATGGTGACGATGGAGGAGATAACGATCCCGCGTCTATTGAGAAGGAGGCAAACTGAGACCACTAAATACATCCCAGAGTATGGACGGAGAGTTCCTGACATTGGTTATTACAGATGAGAGAAATTGACAACGAATCACGATCACTTTCAGTATTTCCAGATGTCCGTCGGGGCGTTTAAGGTCTTGCTCGCTCCTGCTATTCACGGCACTCTTTGTACACATTGCCCGACCCTGTCCCCACAATTTCAGGTGGTACTGCAATGTTTGGTCTGTATCAGTACGCATCCGCAAGCTTGCAGGATACTTGCAGAATTTTGGACGAAATGTACGCAGTTTTCTTCCCCTTCTTGATGATGAAGATGTTTTCTTCATCACCTGTTTGGTGTATTTGCATGTGTTTCCTAAGTTGCAGAACCTCGAGCTTTCAGTGCCACTGTACATCTGTACACAATAATTCTAGTATTATGGCTCTGGAATTCACTTTGGTCAAGACTGAAATATCTCAACACTTCTTAGATGGATTTCCAAGACTTATGCTTAATCATGGTCCCCAGATGACAAGGTCTAAGGCCATTGGTGATCCACTCACTTTCCATATAGCACCATCATCAAGTCAAACTTTACCTATCATAAAAAAATAATTTGATTTGTGAACAAATACCTGTAAATACCTGCATGGTTAACATTATACCTGTGTAATAGCACCATGTTAGCATCTTTCTGAGTTTGTTAGCATTTAGCTCAAAGCATCACATTGCCCAAATACAGCCTCACAGAGCTGACTGCAGGCTTTTTCACACCAAGTTCTTATTTTTTGTTCAAAATTGTCACGTATTAAAAAATCATTATGATCTTACATTGTGTCTACGAAAATGTAATTCAGTTGGTACCGGGCTTAGACTTTTAATAGAATGCAACCATGGCTCCAAAAATTCAATAATAAAACCATAGATGTATCAAGAGAACCGGATTACTGGGGATTAATTATCTAATTGTGCGGCTCTTCTAGATTATCCAAATGTTATTTGACCAAATTAATTGAATCATGATATCAAAACGATTCATTTTATTCACAGATCCATTTACAGATGTCTCTTTTGCTATGTAAGTCAATGGGAAAAGTCCTTTTGGACAAAATGGCAACAGACAAAGAAGTTGTAATTCCACTGTTTAGCTGCTACCATCGAATTTGCTTCAAATTCCTTGCACTCCCTAGGGGCCTGAATAAAACACATCAGACGTTTCTGTGCCAACTATTTGTATCGAATGAAAGAAAACACATATGGAAAATACCAACTTGGTGTGCAAAGGCGTGTGTGTGTGTGTGTGTATGTTTACATTGATGACTATTTAGTCGATTTATACACCACTCCTCTCACACACAGTAGAGTTGTCTTGTGCCTTAACAGCAGACACATGGATCCTGTGTGCAGCCCTCTGTTTTGCAACCCTGTAGTGGAACTAAAAACACACAGTATTTTCAGTTTGTGAGGGCACAGCATAAGAAGGCCATGCATGGTGTCAAGAAGAGTGGTGCTCTTCACCGGCCTTTGACACTTAATGTTTGAGGGGGCTGTTGTGAATGTGATCACAGAGTCTTTTGTTGCCTGTGTTGCTTAAACTGGAAGGTCCTTGTCTCTTTGCCTGGGAATATCCTCAGCTCGCAGCACGTGTCAATGTAGCGCTACCAGTGTGAGGGAAATGCACAGAGAAGGTCAAATAGGCAGCTTGCAAAGAACCACAGAGTTTGTTCACAGACAGCCTACAGAAAAGATTCCACATCAGCTACCATATGTAATTAACTGTTTTAGGTAGGTAGCAATAAAACTGTATTTGTCTGTTTTTTTGAATTCCTCCCTCCAGCCACGGAGACTGTCTCTATCATGCGGGCTTGACCCAGAGGTTGCCAATTTGTGTTTGTGTCTTTGTCTGCCACTCTAGTACAGGCGTGTGGTTTTGGCAAGGAAAAAGAGAGGAGGGCCGGGCTGGATGTGGAGGAGAGACAGGACAAAGAAGAGGAGGAGAGGATGATGTATTTCAGCCTAACAAACAGAGCTGAGGTGAAGAGTTCATGCCAGGGGAAGGAAATGCATATAATTTCAAGTTCAAAAGTATAGAAGTATGCTACAATAGAGCTCTGGCAAAAACACTGAGACTCATTTGGACTCTCAGTTGGAGTTTTATATGACCATGAAAAGAGATGTACAGACTCTACTTGCTAATTGGCCAGTGCATGATTTCATTTTTTTGATCCTTTCATTTAAAGCTCTCCAGCCCTGTTTGAAATCACATCTGCTATCTCCAAAACTTCTCCAAGCCCAATTTACCCTGGTACCACGGTCATTTCACAGTCTGTCATTGTGCCTCAGGCCATGCATTTCTCACTGCCATCCCCGCGAGACCAAATAAAGTCAGCCAATTTCTGGCTGCTGATGTCATCTCCACCATTTAAATGATTGCCCTATAATCAGCCCTGCTCTGCTCTGTGATTGGAGCGGCCAGTTCAATCTGCCTTGGCCAACTTCTGTGGGACCGATGGCAGGAAAGATGAAGAAACTTATGGCATCCTTTCAAGTAAATCTCTCTCTTTCTCTCTCTCTCTCTCTCTACAGTACACATTGTGGAACGGATGACTTAACTGATCATTTGAACTCTTTTTCAAAATAAAACTACCAAAATCAAATATAAGCTACCTATAAATTAGAATTTTGTCATGACCGGTACGGGGAATAACTCAGAGGAGCAGGACCCAAATGCAGACGAAGACACAGAGTAAGATCTCAACAGATATTAAATAAACAAAAACGAGAAACAAACAAAAACCAGAGAACGGGAAAGCAGGTACAGGTTCCCGGTGGAGACGCGGGGAAAACCAAATGCGGGGACCAGGAGCTGAAACACGAACGGGTGGAGGAAAACAGGAACGCAACACGGATAGAAAATATGATCATTAGGAGTAGGTAGCCAACCAAGCTAGAGACACGAACCACAAAATAGCAATGACGGTCTGGCGCCGGACGTGGGTCACATCCGGCTCTTTATCCAGGCGTTGATGAGGAGATGAGCCACAGCTGGGCGGAACCACGCCGACCAGCTCCAACAGACAAACACAAAGGGAATGACACATGCAGGGAGAAACAGACAGAGGGAGACAAACTCACACAAAAGGAAAAGGGAAGAGACTGACAAGACCGGAGTCTTGACAAATTTGCTCTGATATTTCTTCACCAACGGATATACATTAGTTTTATTCTTTACTTCTTCTTCATGGAGGGGGATAATTTCCTGTTATGAACACTTACTTTACTAGCTTTAATATGTGTGATAAAAATCCAAATCTTTGGTGCGAACATACACTGTTCAGTTAATTAAGATACATAGTTTAATATAAAAAAAGAGAAAGGCCCATGAGATTGAGATCATGTTTGAGTTGTACTGAAGAAAAATGATTTAGTCATGAGGGGCTGAGCGCTGTAACTTGATATCTCTTGTTTCTGCCCTATAATGTTCTTGCTATGTGATCAGAAGACACCGATTAAAGCACTCCAGGCAGCATTGCTCATTTTGAGTCCCTAGTCGAGAGCTGCTAAAGTGGCTTTAAGTGAAGTGGTTGGTATTGAATAGTACATTGTATTTGGAGTTTGGACGTTCTTCAGAGGGAATTGCTATGATTGCCTACAATTACTGTCTCTAATATATCCACAGGGGTTCCCAAATAAAACACAACATGGCTTGCCACAGCATTCTAAAAGCAGTTATTAAGAACCATAAGTCTAACTGTCCTGGTCGCTAATGTATGTGGAGTAGCTCTGCAGCTTTCGACTATTTAAATAATCGAGTATTCTACTGATTATTATTATTAATTGAATAAGGAATACTTTTGCTTAATTAAAGAGCAATTAAATATACAAAAGATCAAATAAGACATACACAGCTCTCCTAAAATGAACAACTAATTGGTTCCCTTTTAGTGAATCAACATTTTTATTGCTTAAATTGCATTCGATAATATTATCTCACTCATGCATTTAAGCGCATTACTCAAGCAAGTCTGCCGGATCTGACTTTTGCTTCCCGGCTGCAGTGAGGCAGATGCGGTTGAAAGTTGCCAAAGTGTACTTAGAAGTACTTTGTTAAGTTGTTAATAAGGGTTGGGTAACATTTGGGTTTTCTCTGATACCGGTGCCAGTGCCTAATCGGTGCCGATACCGATTATCGTTTTATGGTCAATGACATAAAAGTTCTCCTTCCTCTATGTCCGCCTGAAGGCCCTCACCTATGTCACCTATAGGTGACTTGGCTGAGAACCGGAGGGTTGCTGGTTCGAGTCCCTGTGTGTACCAATAATGGAGTGTGGACTGGTGGCTGGAGAGGTGCCAGTTCATCTCCTGGGCACTGCCGATTTGCTGTTGAGCAAGGCACCGAACCCCCAACTGCTCGGGGCGCAGGTCACTGGCAGCCCCCTCGCTCTAACATCTCTCCATTAATTGCATGTATATAGGTCCTGTCTGAGCATGTGTGTGTATTTCGGGCCTGTGTGTGTGTAAAATGAAAAATATTAGAGTGAAAATTGAATTTCCCCATTCGCGGGACGAGAATTCTTCTTCTTCTTCAATTGGAAGCTGTAGACACTATTTGCACATGTAAATGGCAATACTTAGACATACATAGAAACTGTAACTTATTACATGGCATGGGGAACAAATATAAAAATTAAATACCTGTTCTTTTTCAATGCCAACTGCTGCTTTCTCCAACTTGTTCCAGGCATCAGCAGCAGTAGCACTGTGCCACTGGCACATCCAAGTTTGCCTTTGAAGCGAGGGTCTATCGAAGTAGCTTCCTGGTGAAAGTTCTGAATGACGTTGTCCTGTAATGAATACATGACAAACATATTTAGCATCTAACACTGAAAATGATTTGATTTTTCTTATTTTCATTGTTAGCAGCCAAGGCTCTGAAATGGGAAAATGTTTCTCCAGATCTCCCTAGACTTTCGCTTTCACAGCACTTGTAAGAAGGGTATCCTCTTCAGCCGCTGTGAAAGGCGCCTCCAGCTTAGTCATGATCTGAAGAATCTCACTGGATACACAGAGGGCTGAGGTGTACAACAACTTCATGATTTTAATAAACTCCTGCTTTGTGGAAGTCTGCATCTGTGAGCCTTTCCAGTCTGGGCAAAAGAATAAGATATTCAGATAAGAACAAAATATCAAATGTTAAGTTGTTACTTATATTCACCTGAATTTCTCCATCGGCTTCCTGAGTCTTGGGTCCAGTGATGCTGCCTGGATGTCTTGGTACTCCTTTAAAAACCTCTGCACCATCAGGGAGTTCCACCTTGTTCTAACACCCAAAATCATCGTGTGTTTTTGAACTCTGTTTAATAGTGTTCCTGTGTCAACCATCACACGTGATAGCAGCCTTCTTGTGCCAACTCCTGAATAACATTTAGTTTTTCAACATTGTGCCATGCAGGAATGAGAGTTTTGGACAATTTATCTGTGGACAGAAGTACGTAGCGAGGACTAAAGGCAGTGGTCATTACTCTGTATAAATAAATCTTAAGGATACTCATTAGTCATATACATATTTTATACACATCATAGACATATATTGCTTTCACATCACTTTCATTTGTATTTACCTGAACCATGGAGATTCCACAGTGGAAAAAGAATGCAGTCCTTTCACCATGAATTTGGTCACATCCCTGTGTAATTCCTCTGTCTTCCTTTAGTTCTTTGCCAAGGTCAATGAGGTAAATATAACTCTAAACATAAATAATATTATAATAATTATTGTGATAATAAAATGTTTTACAAATAATTTGTTGGTACTTAATGCAAGGTTTGCAACATTACTAACATGAGGATGAGGAAAGGCTCCTTTCATCATCATCATCTCCATGTGTTGGGATTAGTTATCTCCCGTTTGACACTGGGACCAGAGATGTTGAGACTGCCGGATGATGTCCTTGGCCTGGGGCTGTATACCATGTGTTGCCAGATGCTTTATAGGTAAAATACATTCACACTTTGGACCATTTAGTTTGGGCATTGTAAACTTTTTTAAGCTAGCTTAGTTTAAGGGAGGCTAACGTGACCTGCTGCCAAATGTAATATCGTTAACTAAGCTAGCCTCACATCACTCACATGCAGTGAAGCTTCTGTTACCTGTAACGTCTGTTTTGGAGCACCAGAGGGCAGAGCAGTGATTTAAGTAATTCCAAATGAGGCACTGAAATCTGCATCATTCAGTCTGTTAGATACCTATAGTACCAAACCCTATTGTTATTGTTACATTGTATCAGGTCCAGAGTCTGAAATAAACTTTTTTCACTGCCTACCACTGTGGCAGGCAAGTATTATTTTGGTCTGCCCCTCAGAAATTGTATCTGCCACTTTTAAATTGCTTGCCCTAAATGAAGGAATAACATTTAGGTGGTTTAGATGATTTAAAAAAAATGACATTCAATGTTCGATAAATTAACACGTCAAAACTTAAATGCATGCTAAATTCACAGAGAAGCGTACTTCATGTCAATGGCCATGGTGTCTGGAAAAGTAGTTACAGCTATAATCTACTGGTAAGCTAAAGATATGCTGCGTCTTTAGCTGCATGCTTGTTGTTGTTGTTTTATTCTTCAGACGTGTTCAAGTAGGCAGGCGTAGAGAGTCACTGTCAATCAAAACAAATCTACAGCTAATAGCGTTGCTTTTATACAGCAGTTGTGAGCGACTTGCAGATGAGTAGCTCTATCAGATTATATGCTAATCCTAAATAATGACTTTCTGTCGGGCTTCCTCCTTATCAACCAAAGTAGTGGACAGCCTGATGATTTCATTAGCATTTGTGTGCTGATTTAAGACTGGATACTTTCTGCTGAGATGCTAAGTGCTAATGCTAAGTGTTGACCTTATGGTATTGTGGAAAGCTAGATGGGTTTTACAGTAGACACTGTACAGAGTTTCCCTTTAGTTTCAGCTTTAAATGATGACACTTTCTGTCGTTTTCTCTGGTCTGTCTCTTCTCTTCGCCAATTTTATCTCTTCCTTCACTTTGTAATCCACGCTATCACGTCATCTTCTCTGTGTCCACCATGGATGTAGTGTCCACAGCTAGACGTGCAACTGTAATTAAGATCCGTGCAGAAGAACTAAATGAATTAAACAAAGCTGGCTTAAACAAATCTTTTAGCCATTGAGTTCCTCAAAGAATCATTTCAGCCCTATATGGAGTCTACCACAAGACCTCCACAACTGAGGGGAGAAACAGATATAAGTTTATGAAATGTAGAGCGCATGGCATGTGGCTGACGAAGAGTGACCTGGGAGGTCAAGAGTCTCTCACAGACCCATATGAGTGGCCTGCTGCTGACCCTGGACCAGGCCTCTCACTCCACTGTCACTCCAGCACATCAGCTGTCAGCCACAACACAAAACAACTGTCTGGTCTGCAGTCAACCTGTGGCTAGTCTGGCTCCCCATGTACATTAATTTATTCATTCAGTCAACCTTTATTTATACTAGAGAGATTATGGAGGGGTAACCCTCATTTACACTGACAAAGAAAAACAAAAGAACAAGCAATGCCATCACAAGAATAAGAAAAAAACAATTAATGACTTGTGATTTTGCAGAATAATTTGACAGTAACTGCATTTAAACCAATTAAAAAAAATCTGATTTCTAAAATGTCTGAGAGGTATAAGTTAGTTGACTTTAATGAGGTGCTTTTTTTTGTTCTAGCAGTTTTTCCAAGTTCAGACTCATGGAACATGAATCAAGAACCTGTCAGATAAGGCCCATCTTAGTGACAAAGCAGTTCTGTAAGGTAATACAATAGGGCCTTTCAGATAAAAAAGACACCAGTGAGAATCCAGTCTCTCTTTGAGAGAAGACCACCCAACCTGGTCATATAGAATAAATTCATGTGTACCATAGACATCAGTAATAGATTTTAAGGTAATGTGACTGAGTCCAAAGGTTTTAAAGTTGAACAGGATCATCACAGTAGTCCTCAACAACCCTGGATGAAGTCTGACATCTGCCGCGTCAGACCCCTTCCGCTCTTTCTTTTGCAATGGCACGATCCACGATCCCAAGAGGACTGTGATTGGTTTAAAGAAATACAAACAAGCCAGAGCACTTTTTCACCAATCCCAGTATGATGAGCTTGGGTAGCCAGACCATACTTCAGTACTGTGGAGGTCTGGCTATGGGAAACTAACCTACAGCACCAAGAGCAACAATATGGGGTTAAATACAATACAGAATATTTTGCAACAATTTTAGATTGAAAGATTCCTTTTAAAAAAACACTGATAACTTTATTTATCACTGTATATTTGCTGTTATCCAATTCAGTGGTTCCTGACCTCTGGGTTTGGACCACCAAAGGGTCACAAAAACTAAAACAATGGTGACTGACCACATGACCCACAAATGAAAGCACTTTTATCTGCTGCTTTGCAGAGAAATACCATCTGAGTGTCTGTGGTGACTTTCGTGCGATAAAATCAAATGTGGCGCACAGTCGGTGACACTTTTTTACGTTATTCCCCTTCTCTCATCGGACATCCTATGGAGCATGTGAAGGCACCACGTCGCATCACGCAGGTGAGAGCTGCCGATCGCAAGACGTCGTACAGTCGACATTGTTCGGTTTGAAGTCCCAGCCTGCCATTACATTTTACCGCCAAAGTGGCAGCTAGAAACAACTTTAAACAACTTGGATTAAATAACATGCATTACTTTAAATTAGAAAGAAAAAAGTATTTATATAATTTATTATTATCCCTATTTCTTTTTTTCTTCTTCTTTATTTCTTAAGGAACTGCTAGATAGTTTAAGACTATGATGTGTGATGTAGCACCACTGCTAGTTTTACCTTAAATTTAACAAGCCTGATATTCTGTTGCATAAAAGTGCAATAATGTTTAAATGTGTGCCATGCTCACATGGTGTATATTCTTATTTAAGTTTCATGTGTTTACTTAGATGTGACAGAGACATATGACGGTGTTGGTAGTAGTGGTGCAAGGTATAATTAGTTTGGACATAACTATTACAGGTCTTATCTTGTAATTCTGAACTGTACAATCATTTATTTTCAATATAGCAAGAGACATCTGTCTGAGACAACTAAATACGTTCTTCAAAGATATAAGGAGAAATTATTGTTCCTTTCTAGCTGCAGGTTATAGAAACCATCTGTCATGGAGGCTTGTTAAATAAGAAAGTCCAGGAGGGGATGGAACCTTCTCTGTCCTGGATTTACCTCCAAGGCATAATAAGCGTGATCCAGTCTTCATGTTCACATTCCACAGGATCTTTTCTGAAGAGCAGGAAAATACATGAGTGAGCTGAGAACTGACTAATGAAGAGGAGAAGAAATGGGACTTGTGTGTGTGTGCATATATATATATATATATATATATATATATATATATATATATATATATACCGTATGTATATACTGGATATTGAAATGAGAGAACAAAGTATTAATTCTTGATTTATTCTGATATACTGTTATTTTTTATGTTCAGAATTTGATAGAATATCAGCTGTGGCTATACCACTGCTGTACTAGCATGTTTTTATAAATGACCAAGGGACTTCGACAAAAACCTTTATTCTGTGGAAAAAAGAGAACAGTGTTCATTGTGTCAAAAGAGAAGATTTCAACAATGTTTTCTTCTCTAGGATTCAAAAATGAACAGGATGTGTAGAGGCCAGAGCTTTGAATGACTTCAGCACATCTGCACCCACAGGACATCACTAGTTTCTCACAATGCTCTGGTTTGATCTTGGTCCATTCTGACTCAGTCTCTTCCACAGTTCAGTAACTGTATTGGGTTTCTTAGACATTACTTTATCACTTAGGATTTTCCAGAGATTCTCTATGGGGTTTAGAAGGACCTCTACACTTTTTAATCCTATAGCCGTAAGAAAATATTGTTTAAATTTTCTCTTCTGACACAATGGTTACTGTTCTCTAATTTTGATTACTGTTTTTTTTCCCAGAATACAGTTTTTTTTTATGTGCCTTAGCTATTTAATAAAAAAAAAAAAAAACATGCTAGTACAACAGTATAGCCACAGCAGATATTCTATCAAATTCTGAATGGTAAAAAAGAACATTATTTCAAAATAAATCAAGTATTAATAATTTGTTCTCTGATTTTGATCTCAAGTGTACCCTCCTGGTGGCTGGTCCAGCTGTTCTATGATGTGACATCACTGCCCCCTGCTGGTGCTGCTTAGAAATGTATTTGTTCCACCTGCCTTTTATTGTATCCTTCCCTTTTTATTTCTTCCATTCCTTTTTATTTTATGGCTTTCAAAGAGTGTCAGACATTTAAGCGTCCAAGGTGTATCCCAGATGTGCTTCTAAGTTTTGGATGTGTTCCCTATTGATGCTGAAAAAGCGATTCATTTCATTATAAAATTAATGTCTCAAAACCAGAGATGATGGATGGATAAGGGTCTTCCCCTATCCAAGCAGCCTTTCAAAATGTTACAAGATGAAAAAAGAGATACATTTAGGAACCACTAGGTGGCAGCAGTGCAATGGTCATTCAAACTGGCAGCTCATAAACAATCTGTTAGTCTTCCTCTAATGAATGAGTATCTAATCCACAGAGCCACAACAAATAAGATTGATGTGTCTCTGGGTTAAAAGCACACTGTCCCTGGAAAGGGTCACCAAGCCCATGCACCACTATCAACATGTCTGCTTTGTAACGTGGCTCCCACGGCGAAGATTTGGTGTTTGTCCCTGAGCCCAAACAACCAATCATGCTGTGCTTCCAGGGGATATTAAGTTCCATGTGATATTTTATTTTCACGACTTGTTTGAAGAGCTGTCAGCCTGATCCAGTGCTCTGTGAGAGAGACTACTGTATCTAATGGCCAATATTCATTTACATGCTTGAAATTCATAAGCGGTCACTCCTGTCCCTCTGGACTCTTATTGTTTATCAGAAGGTCACACACGTGACAGCACTTCCAATAACTTTTCTATACGTTCAGCATCCAGGCCCTACTGATGACTTTTCCCCTCTCCCATCTTCAGCTTGTCCCCATATTTCACATGAGAAAGGGTTTTGTATGAAGGAATTGCCTGTTCGATCAAAAACCAATTTGCTCTAATGAAAAAAGATTATAGATAGGGCCAATGAAATTGGTCATGCATTTCAATTACTGAAGTGACAGGCTTGATCAGTGTATGTCTGGATTGCCAAGTGACTGTGAGATGAGATCTGAGCCCAGGGCTAGCGTCCTCGGATTCATAAATACAAAAGTAGCCTTTTGACCTAATGTGCGAGCAGCTGATAGCAAGAGAGGAAGGTCTGCATGGACTGAATCCAAAAAGCAGAGCTTGGCGATTTTATTTTTTTTTTGCCTTTAAACTTATTTATTTGGTGAATTATGGCCCAACAGGTTTGCTGGCTAAATCAAACAATATTTACTTGAGGAGAGCACAGAGTGTTTCATTTCTGTGAGATGGCATGGGCAGATTTGCATAGCTTACATTTTAATTATTGTCAGAAGCTGTAGCAGTAACATATTGGAATCATTTGAAACTAGATGACCAAAGGCCCCCATTGTTATTTTCATTTCAGTAATAAATACTTACACTGTATAAAATGAGCTGTTGTGACCTGTAGGATATTCACAGCGTCAAGAACCTTTACAACCACAAACTACAAACCTAGAGCATTTAGAGGATCTATGGCTTTTATTAGTGAATAAGGGAGTTTCTGAGCAGTTTACACAACGTAAATGTTCACCATACAATAATCTAAAAATACAATTATTGCTGTAATCTCCATATGTCAAATATTGTAATGTAAAAATGTTTTTTAAGACCAAATCACAGTATGGGTTTTTCTTCGTATCTCGGAGGGATTTTTGACCTTTTATGAAATCAATTCCCAAGTGGTAAACAACTGTAAGATTTGGCACCAAATATGTTTAACAAATGGATTCAGAAGAAAAAGAGAAATAATAGAGCATGGGGATGGACATCATATTCTTCCATCACAATGTTCTAAGAGCTTTTGCAGACTAAACTTTCAATTCAATTCAATTCAATTCAATTCAATTTTATTTATAGTGCGAAATCATAACAAGAATTATCTCAGGACACTTAACAAACTAGGTATAGACCACACTCTATGACTTATTTATGATTTACATAGACCCAACAATTCCCCACATATAGTACGGTGGCAACGAAAACCTTCCCTACTACAGGCAGGTACGTCAGACAGACCCAGCTCTTTCAACTTTGAATAGACTCAAAAACACAAAAATGTGGGCTATGGTGTGTCTGTTAGTGTTAAAGTAGATATGAGTAGTGGAGACATAAATGGTAAATTAATATTATTCCAACATGTGTGCGCGCAGGCGCATAGTTCATGCTACCCCTGCATAAGTCCGTGCCCCACTTGGGCCAACACAGTCAACAAAATGTGGACACACCACTGGCCATCCTGTTAGGCAACCTCCTCACTCTGCCATCTGCGCACATATAATGTATTTGTATAGGTCCTGTTTGTCATGTGTGTATTTGGGACTGTGTGTGTGTGTGTGTGTGTGTGTGTGTGTGTGTGTGTGTGTGTGTGTGTGTGAATATATATAACAAAGTGAAAAAAATCAATTTCCCTATTCATGATCATGACCATTGTTGAATCCATGCCTGGACTACAATTACAAACATAATTCAATCTTTTATGTCATCTCTAGCGGTCTCCTGCCATCCTAACTTTAGAGCAAAAATATCACTGAGGGGACAGGAAGAGGAAACACTGATCATAGCAGGATGTAAGGCTTAGGTTTGTCAGAGCAGGGCTGACTCTGGACCCAGGAGACCCCCCTTCATTAGCATTCTCATTAACAAACTCTGCTGCCAAAACAAGCTATCTAATTAGTGTACTCGATGTAACCGTTCAACTCCTCTCTTGGAGCACCATTACAGAGCCTCTAACACCAACTCTGTTTCTATCCAGATGATACAGGTGCCACATTTGTAAAATATGTTAAGACTCAAATTTGAAGATTTGGTTGTTGGCACAAATAAATTATTTGCAGTGCTGACACACCATATAAAGGGCATATGAAGTGGTTTGGCATTGGACAACTTTAAACCGAAGCAAAAGAACAGCAAAAAAAAGAAAACTGTCGTCTCGCAGCAATCTGCCAACTCCTTGTCTCCCCTCTTACTCCAGCGAATGGCATTTCTCCTTCTCAGCCTCAGCTAACTGGAAAGACAACCTTTGCACACTGTACATTACTAATAAGACTGTTTGTTCACTGTTATAAATGAATGCCAAGTAACCAACTTTAAATATTCTAATATGAAGTGATGTAAATAAAAAGCAGTTTTTTGTAACTCCAATGGTCAACCCATGGACAGATTATAGGACAATGGGTCCCCTGGACACAGGCGGGTCCTACATTATGTCAGTATAAGAAAGCATGACCCCCAGACTGAAAGACACAAAACAACTACAAACTAAGTTGTCATTTTTAGTTGTTTTGTGTCGCTTTTTGGTCATTTTGTATTTCTTTTTCGCATTTGCAGTTTTTTGCACCTCCTCTTAGTGATTTTGTCTCTTTGTAATTGTTGTGTATCTTTGTAGTTGTTTTGTGTCTCTTTGTAGTTGTTTTGCTTACCTTTGTAGTTGTTTTGCTCACCTTTGTGGTTGTTTTGGTATGTCTTTGTAGTTATTTTGCATGCATTTTTGGTAATTTTCTACTGGTGTGGTCTTTTTGCATTTTTTGTAGTCATTTTTCACCATTGTGCATCCTTTGTATCCTTATCCTTTGTAGAACTTTTGCATCTCTTTATGTTGGTTTTGCATCTTTCAGTATTGGTGTGACTGACTTTCCAACAAAGACTGTTAAAAGTCTCTTTACACAGAGGTTCTGCCTGTTTCACAAAGCATGTTCAACAAACTCTGAGTTTAACCCTGAACTCTGAGTTGATCTACTCTGAGATAGGAAACTCTGAGTTTTCGTTTCAGAACAGCATATTTGCGTTAGGTTTATCAACTCAGAGTAGTTTGACCTGGAGTTAAGCGCGTGCACCACAAGTAAAAAAAGACAGCATCAATGGAGCCCTGATTTGACGAGTCACTATGGCAACAGGGAAGATGAGGGCTATGCTACAACTGCAACTGTAAATATTAATGCGCTCATACGGTGAGTGAGTTATTTTTCGCCGAAAGTGTAACACCCCTGCAGCAGCAAAAGAGAGGGAGACGGTGCGAGAGAGAACATTGCTGCTCTGGTCATTGCGTAAGTTTAAATGTAGTCCTTTGCAATCACAGTAATATCACAGAGGGAACTGCTTGAGTGGGAGCCTATTAATTTATTTAATTTAGGTGCATTCCCACGGGGGAGAAGCGCACTTGGCAGCAGCTTAAGATGAAACATAAAAACAATGTTCAAACAGGTAAAACATCGGCAAAATCTCATGGTGACGCCTCATTTTGAGCATGTTTTACATTGTAAAGTAAATATTACCGTAAGTGGCTGTTTTATATGTTGTATAAAAAACGCAGCGCAACACACAATATCTGCTGGGATGTGAGAGCATGACTTTGGTTGTTAATGTTGGAATGTGAGGACGGATGAGGTTGTGTATGTAAATGGTGGACTGTGATGAAACGGTGTTTTCCGTATTCAGCACCCCTGCCGTGAAATGCACCCCCTCGCATTATAGGTGATATTCCGGATCAGAAGGCTGTTGTTTCCACCTATAGGAGTAGTTTATATATCGGTAACCCAATTAAAAGCACACACTTTTGAACCTATGAATTGCAAGAAAAGCTGGGATTATAATTAGGAAACGCTAAGTCAATACATTCAACTTGCTTAAAAGATCCGTTTCATTCATTTTGTAATTATGGCTGCAGTTTATTTTCACAGAACATACAAAAAGGTGTTGTTTTGTGTTCGCTATTATCCAAGTTTGTGACTTTAAACTCTTTAAAATAGTTTAACGACTGTAAGTAACCAGTGGTCTGGCCGTTGTGGGTTACCAGGATATATATATATATATATACATATATATATATATGTATATATATATATATATATATATATATGTATGTATATATGTATATATATATAAACTACTCCTATAGGTCGAAACAACAGCCTTCTGATCCAGAATATCACCTATAATGCGGGGGGGGCATTTCACGGCAGGGGTGCTGAATACGGCACAACAACTACGGTACTGCTGGAAATGCAAGAACGTCTATGATAATGATGATCTCCCGACGAATATTTAATTCTCTGTGCAGTAATGCTGCACCTTCATCCACGGGATCGTTATCAAAAGGACATGCCATGGTAGTGGAAATATTCACCACCTAATATAACTTCTAATGTAGGCCTACTGACTGATTTTTATACGTTGTATAAAAAAACTCCCTTTTTCAAACAGCGGAACACACAATATCTGCTGTGACATGAGAGCATGACTTTGGTTGTTAATGTTGGGAATGTAAGGACGGATGAGGTTGTGTATGTAAATGATGGACAGTGACGTGAAACGGTACCGCTCAAAAAGATGATTGCCTGGAAATGCAAGCACATCTATAATCAATAGTTTGATAATCATCTCCCGACGAATATTTAATTCTCTGTGCAGTATTGCTGCACCTTCATCCACGGGATCATTATCAAAGGGACATGCCATGGTAGTGAAATAGTCGCCACCTAATATAACTTTTAATGTCTGATTTTTGCAGTGATTTTCTGAAAAAACAGACGACAGAACTTCACTACGCCAAAACTCGCCTGCTGACTGAATGAATGAGGAAATCAAACACAGTGTGTGGCTGAAAGAGGGCGGAGACAGAGAGAAACTCAAGGTTTTCTGAGAAAAACCTGGTCCTGACCAGGTTAGGTTCAGAGAGCATGTTACCATGGTAACTGACCGAGAGGTTAAGTTACCTCTCTTTGTGAAACAGGCTAGAGTTACCCCTCTTTCTCTGGTTTGAGTTACCTCCCTTTGTGAAACGGAAAACTCAGAGTTTCCCTCATTTCAGGGTTAACAGACTCAGAGTTTTCACTAAACCTGCTTTGTGAAACGGACCCCTGGCCCAACAACCCCAATAACTTTCCCTCATTTATATAAATATAGTATATATATATGTATAATGTTACAGTTAATATTGCAGACACTCTGAAATATTCTCATGCTATTTTGTATGTTCAGCCAACACAGGAATAACTTTTGGTAAACCAAACAAGACAATTTCTATGGGCCTGTTCCCACCCACACTAGCCTACAGAGAAAACGCAGGCATTTCCGTATCCCATTAAGCACATCAACTCTTAGCGGGCAAAAAAAAAAAAAAAAACAGCTATTGAGTTTTATCAATTGCTTCCATGCATCTTTTCTAATTTGTAATACTTATATATGTGCCTAAAAAAAGGTATTAGTTTAGGTAAGTTTAACTCAAAGGGCTACTGTAATTAACTATACAGCCTCACGGCTAACTATTAGTCTTACATTTTTGTAAGAATCCTCTGTGGCGACACCTTTCCCGTCTTATTGGCCAAAAAACTGACTAATACAGGACGAACTAAACATTGGTTCAAGGTCTACTAAACATCCACCACTTTCAATAGCATAAGCTTGATAGAATAAGGTAATGTGTGAACTTTGATTAGTGTTTAAGGAGACAGGTAAGCTACTCCACTCTAGTATTCTGCTGTTTGACCATCGATCCCCAAGGACACCATATTAATGGTGTCCTTCCCCTGAGATGCAGCTTACTGTATCCTCCATTGCACATACAATCATTTTATAGTCTGGAAGCGACTCTCACAGGCATCTCCCACACTGTGCATCATCATGAAAGTGGGGCTAATATAAAGCTGCTTGGTAGCAATCCTCTGTGGCAAAGGAAGCAATTGCTAAGTCACTCTTTGAAAAGTTATTACCAATTAGCTCAATGTCATGTGTTGCCTTGTAAAAAATAGTTATTCCATCAGCAGACAGAATTTAAAGAGAAAATTATACAAGTGTGAGAAGCAATAGGCATTGAATGATCAGTTGACAAGGGTTTTGTGTCACAACTGGAGCATGACATGTAGGGGAATACACTTTCAATTTTAAAAAGCTCTGAGGTTACTACAATCTTCACTTTGCTGTAAAATACATAATCATATCTAGTTAATAGAACATTGCATTTTTAGATGTTCTAGTCTTTTTTTCTGGCTGCTATACTTCAAAGCTCTAGATTGTCATGCGTAGCACATGCTTCTTCTTTATAGACTCCAAATGAGAATGTTGACTCCTCGCATTTTTCATGTCATCCACTGACTTGAAAACAAAGGGTTTTAGTTGGCAGATATTGATATCGAAGAGGGGTAGTAAAACTGTTGTAGAAGAAGAATCTCTCTCGGGCCTACCATATGAAAGTCCCATGGGGGGGCTGTTAAGATTCCATCCCCCAACTTCACGTCTTTATAGCAGCAGTCATCCGTCAGGTTTTAAATCAAAGAGGATGCACCAGTTGAGGAACCAGTAGAAATGCCAAGGCTAATTCAGTGTGTTCGCTATCTTTGCAACAAAGCTATTTTGGTTTAAACCCTTGATTTATCTTACAAAAACATGTTACAATTGGATGAGGATTGGAGAGAATGAAGCAATTATATGCATGGAATTTTCAACAGTATGTTACCTATAATTTGGCCCCGATTAGGGACCCACAAGATATCATTTGCAATTACTGGTGACTGCGCGATGTACCAGGTTGGGCAGGTTTAAATCATAAAAGCCCACTGCAACGTTAATAAAATGAATGCAGTAATGGCAGATGATTTGTTATGTAGAACAAATAATGACTTATCTGTTAACAAGATTGAGGATTAGTTACCACTTTATGCTTGGCAGGTTGCAACACACTCACATTTTCCTTATGAATTAGGCATTGTTTGTAGTTAATTATTACAAAGAATACAACAGCCAGCTGTTGTGAAGTTTCTTGGTCATGATATTTTTTCTCAACACCATGTTTTTCCATTCATTACAGTATGGAAGGGTGGTGGGGGCAGATGTTACGCTTCTGGGCACAAATTGATCCAAGTTCTTTTAGACTGATTGAAGTTTAAAAACACTAAGTCATTAGGCTCTGTGGACAGTTTGAAAGAGGCAGCGTACTTGACGTCTAATTTCAGAAATATTGATTCATCCCTTTAAGTGTTTCCGAATACGGAGGCAGCAGTTACTTTCATCATTCACACATCTCGTGTGCAATTTATTATCATTTATACAATTCATCCAGTCAACACAACAAAGACATGCAAAGGAAACAGAGTTCTTGGAGAAAGTGATGATACAGCCAGGAGGGGGCTGTGATGGCAGGCTTCAACTGAACACATGTCATACATACATCAGATGGCCTAGAATCATACACAGACCTTTACAACACTACCCATGCTCTTTCCTGTCCTATTTTTCACTTCACTTCTATAAATTTGTCTCTTTGTCAAAAAATCCCCTAAAAAGGCCAATACCAACAATGAGTCGGTCCTCAACCCTGCTATGGCAATCCACCCCAAGCCTATTGGTCCCTACTGAAGAAGTAAATCTTTAATAGATTTGTATGGCCACTTGCGGGCAGCAGAACATGAACTAAACTGTTAACACAATATTAACGTGTTAATACCTTAGCCTATACCCTTACCCTAATACCTTAGAAATGTTTATTGTCTGTTGTTATGGTTACAGGGCATGTCACATAACTGTAACAGCCATGGTTCAATCCTTGACATACCCTCCGCTCTCCTGTTCCGACTCTTACCAGCTAGTTGCTAACTGTGAGTGTCTACTGCTTTGTGCTGAGCTTTTACCAGATTTAGTTGTAAAGAGAAGCGGCAGTCGCAGCAGGAAGCTGTTGAAGGTTGACAGGAGTGCTGAGAATGAACTAAGCAAATAAGTCATGCAATGCATATACATAAAAAAATGCATAAATACTTTCTGACGTCCCTGCTCAGCTAAGTGTTTGTCTGTTATTTAATCTTTCTTCTTCTTTTATTTTGAGATGTCTAGATGGTAAACCATGATTTTCAAAAGCTGGCTGAGAAGCAAGTCTTGCAAGAGTTCTTGCGAGTTTTATAAATCTAGGGATACCATCTAGACACAACCCTCTTTCTTCTTTTCCCTTTTTCATCTTCTTTGTCTTCCATTTTTAAAATATTTCTTCTTTTTCTTCCTCTTCCTCTCCTTCATTTTGGTATCTTTCTCGTTTTCCCTTATGTTAGATTGACTTGAAATTCTACAATGCCCATGTTCATTATAATCTGTGACCCACATGAAATGTTTAACTTATATTGATGTATGGGCAAAGAGGTGGAGCTGAGGTGGGTGGAGTAAAGCCGAAAGTCTCACCCACTTGTCACTTCAAAGCTGCTTGCCCTTAGTTATGCAGAACTCTACGCCTCAATATAATTTTAATTGGCGAGTTATATACCCCCACTTGTAGTTGTTAGGAACAGGGAAATTATCAATAGAGACCAGAAGCATTTTTTGTACCATGTCTGCTGTAAAGTTGGACATTGGATCATGGGGGTCTATGGGGATTGACTCGATTTTGGAGCCAGCCTCAGGTGACCACTGAGCTGCAGTTTTTGGCAGTGCTGCGTTGGCTTTATTGCTCAAACCCTGAGGTTGCTGCTTATCCATGGTACCAGAAGAATCTACCATGCTCATTAATTTGCTCTATCAGATATGTCTGTCATTCAGAGAGAATTGTCAAACTGGACAACACTGCTCATACATAAATTAAGATTATGTTACTGTATTGCCTGTTTCTGGTATAAAATGTTTTAAGAAACATATTTTAGTTTACTGTTTACCTGTAACTTGCAATTATTTCCCTGCTACAGACCCAACATTGCTCAATACTATGTAATTTTGTTGCTGCAATTGGTTGTAGGTCAAGCTTTGTTACTGTGATTGGTTGTAGGTTACGTGTTTTTGCTCTGATTGGTTGTGGGACTATTTTGGTCTACACTGTTGATTGCGTCACTTGAAAATCAAAAATAAATGTTACAGACAAATTTGAATTTGCTAATTACTCTGACGATGCCAGGCTCGTTGCAGTGAGGCTCACTGTTTTTTTCAAATCATTTTCAGACAACAATGGAGCTCTACAGAGAAATAAGCGATGGTAAATCAGGCTTTGGCTAAAAAGACAATATGTACTTTTTAAAAGGAATAATCATGGTTGGTTTGGTCTTTTCATAGAATTTGTTGACAGTAAAAACAATATGGACTATCTGAAGCCTGTTTAATGCTATCTTTTAATGCAAGTGAGAATCGGGAAATAATTAAATGAGAGGTTTCAGGACATTAATGAAGAAAGGAAAATATTGAATCGGGAGCTGTGATGAGACATCTTAAAAAACCTTGGAAAAGAAGATGGCAAATAAAAGGATTTTTAATCCTGAAGTTACAGAAGGATGGATAAGAGATGGGGATGAGGGCTGACGGGATGACAGCGTACCCTCAGGGTTAGGGTTAAGAAAGAGAGGACTTAGGGTCTCTGGGGAAACAAAAGGCATCAAAGCAGAGCTCAGAGGGATTTAGAAGTTCTTCAGCTCAGCAACATTTTCTGCTGCTCTGCAACTGATCGGACAGGTTCCACTTAAATTCACTGATTTTAGATGCCCTATTGGTCTCACTGCTCCTCTGCCAATACACCAAACTGCTGCTCTCTCCTTTAAGAAATACAATATGTTTTCATATTAACACCCACCGTTTTTACATTTATTCAGACCCCTGTATTTGCATGTGAGAGCCAGTCACCCAGTGAAATTATGATAGGACAGCCAGAGTTTTAATTAATCCATGTTTATTAGCTGACTGGAGAACATATGACACATGGTGTCCCCTTCAGCCAGTGACATGTTGTGCTTTTGTTTGAAGTCGATTCATTTTAGTAATTGAAGCATACAGTAAGTCTTAGGCCTTGACTGATATCTGCGTTTTTTTCTTAATTACCCAGCAGTCTAGTCTGGACCCTCCGAAGCATCCTGCCCCACAGACAGAACTGTATAATGTTTATGTCCTGACTTGAAACACAGTTGAAGGCAGGAAGCTGGTCCAGCTGGTGACAGCCGCCGGAGTTGATGTGATAAAAGTTAATTTAACTGTCAGTTTTCTACTTTGTTCCACCTCCTCACTGGGTGTGAGGTGTGACCCCCTGATGACAATATGGTCCTTATCAATAAGAGTGTGAGGGCTCTCAATCTTTTGGCTCAGTGAGAGTGGTGGGTGAATCAACTCACTGCAATCAGGTGTGAGTGGCACTGATTGGCGTTGATTAAGCCCAGGTGTGGGGAGGCTTCATATACCCTGAGTCTCCACTGCTCTGTGCTGACTCATTATCTCGCCATCAGAGGTTTTGAGAGCTGATCATTGTTGTCGTGTGTATATACAAACACTATCTCAGAACTTTGTGTGTATTTGTTGCTCATTGTCTGTTTTCTAGTGTAACGTAGGGGTCTCCCATGAGGCCTTTGCCTTTAACTTTGTGTTTTCTGGGTCTCCTGGACAATTTTGGTTTTGTGTCAGCTGCTTGGCAGTGGTGGTTGAGTTTATCATTGTAGTGCAGTGTTTACCCTACTGTCATATTATAACTAGTAGAGATGGGCAAATGAAGCCTCATGAAGCTTTTGAGGCTTCTTTCTGATTGTACCGAAAAAAGATTTGAAGCTTCAAAGCTTCAAAGAAAGACGCTACCAGTGACATCTAGTGGTCAGCTGCAATTATAGCAGCAATGAACCTCCAAGTGATTCACACATCATTTATTCCAGTTCCAACACAAAAGCAATAAAGTCATTATTAAGCAGTTGTGTCTTCATTCTAAGAATCACTGTTCACACATTAGTGTTACTATAAAATGTCAATTGACTAATAAAATGTTAAATGTGCTGTCCTGTTATTACCTGTAATTACTTGAAACGTGTGTTTTGGAGGTGTGACTGAGTTTGTGAGAAGTTTTTATGCAATTCAGTGGAAACCACTTATGGTTATGACTTATGATTGTTATGTAACATAATATGAAAAGATTCAAATGCAACATTGTAGAGGTACTTTTGTGAATATGTGAGATTGTGCTTGTGCTACATTGTCAAAAAAAAGTGAATATGTGCATAAGGGAAATGTGCTTGGGGGATGTGTTGTTCTTGTGTTGTGAATGCTTGTGCTACACTTTATTACATGTTTTTATTTAAAAACAAAATTTGTTCAATGGTGCTTGGCTTCAAGCGGCTTCTTTTCTGGCTGACGATCTCGCCAGCCTTGGAAAAGATCCTCTCACAGGGGACAGAGGATGCTGGTGTAGAGAGATACTGTGTAGAAACGATAAAAAGGTGCGGGTAGGCAGACTTTTGGAGGAGCCAATATTTTAGCGGGTCCTCTGTCCTGGGCAGTAGTTTGTCCTTCAGATATCTGGATAAGTAAAGAAAAAATGCAAGGTCATGCTCATTTGAGCAAGATATGAATACAAATGAATTAGAATATGTAAAGTTAAAATGTTTTACCTCTGGACCTCTGCTATTGCACTGGCGGTACAATTGGATGGACGTTGTGCATCCACATGGCTGTCGAGTAGGTCCCAGAGGCTGTTGTTCTGGACAGGGGGTGGACCCTCTGCAGGTGGCAGTGGCAGAGCCGGTGCAGGCATTATATTTGCACATTCTCTTGTGAGCCTTTCCACCGCTGCCTGACAGCTCGTTGAGCTGCAGAAGCCCACCTTTTTGAATCGGGGATCCAGTAATGTCGAAAGTGTTAAGGAAGTTACCTTTTCCAGCATGGCACATTTCTCCTTCAGGTTGGTGTTTATGTTATGAACCAAGTTGCTGGCTATATGATGTGTTACTGAAGCACACTGTCTTACAGCTTGGTGCTTCAGCATTTTGACCATGGGGATCACCTTGGATCCAGACACCCTCCTTTCTGTTGACATCTCCTCTGTGGCCTGGTGGAAGGGAGAGAGGACTGAAATGCACTGATTAATAGTTTCATAGTCCTCAGCAGAAAATGGCAGGAGGGGGGTGTTGAGGCTGCTGAGGGCTGCACCCAGGGGCTCCCTCTGCTTGTACAGCCGCTGGAACATTGAGAATGTACTGTTCCAGCGGGTGTCCACTTCTTGCACAAGTTTGTGCTCGGGTCGGCCCATCTGTCGCTGGATTTCACAGAGCTTTTCTTTGGCTGTGGTGCTGGACTTGAAATGCCCCACGATTTTACGTGCCCTGGTGCGTAGCTCATCCAGGTCAGATGTCTGTGTCAATGACTTCTTCACCACCAGATTTAACATATGAGCAAAACAGTTAATGTGACGCACATTAAGAATATTGGCACAAGCAATCATATTAGGTGCTGCGTCTGTGACCAGACGCCTCACTTTGGCTCTGATTCCCCAATCAGCCATCACAGTGGCTTTGGCCTCTGCAGTGTGGGACCGGGGGAATTGCTTGACACCAAGCAAGACAGTTTTGAGCTGGACCTCCTCTGTGACAAAGTGCCCAGTCACTGCCAAGTAGGCATCCATGTTTATGGAGGTCCACATATCTGCGGTTAAACAGATAGTGGACGCCTTTGCCACTTCTGCCACGGCCTGCTCTTTTCTGATCTTATATTTTTCTTCCATCATCCATTTCAGGGCCTTCCTTCCTGGGATCGTATATGTTGGATCCAGGAGGTGGACAAAGGCCTTAAAGCCTTCATTCTCCACCACAGACGATGGCTGTGTATCCACAATGACAAGGTTCAACAAGGCCTCATCCAGCTGTTGCTTCCTGGACACTGATGAAAGAAAAATATTTAGGTTACGTGTGCAACTATCAAATCTTATTGTATATAAATATTATAGACTCAACTGAAGAATAGGTTGTATTAAATAGTTACAATACCAGAAGGGTCAGCAGGGTGAGCTTCAGCTGAGGTGCTCGGCTGAGAAGTTGCTGCATCCTCATGCTTGGCACGAAGATGCCGCAACATAGAGGAGGTGTTATTACCATACACCAGCTCTCGCGAGCATATGAGGCACTGAACCTAAATTAAAAAAAAATACATTAAGAAAAGTATTTACACGCGATATTAAAACAGTCAAGATAATATGAAGTTGAAAATAATACAAGTGATGTCATAACATTCATTCTTTTTCTGTAACCATTACATCCAAGTGTAACAAGAAGATATTTTGCTATGCCATATCATTTTATATATATTATATCTCATTGCTCCTCAATGCACAACTGAGCGCCACAGGAAGTCATTCCTGCCTGTGGCCATTAAACTGTATAACTCCTCTGTACAAACAAACAAAGCATAATTATAATTACGCATTTGTAAAGCTAATGATTTCACTTTATATATCTGTTTACTGTATTTTAGCTCGTTTTCTATTACTTTGCACAGAGCAACTGGAACAAAAGCAATTTCTCCCCGGGGATCTATAAAGTATTCTGATTCCGATTATAAAACACCTACCTTAGTGGGTGACACAAGTTCGAAGTGTTCCCATACACGGGAACGCTTTCTTCCACTCGGATTCTCCATCACTCAAGTAGGGTTGTCGCTGTCAAAGGTCTGTAAGACGCAATGAGGCGGGGGGAACACTGGGCATCTCGGTCTCCTTAAAAAGAACGAAGCCGCGCCAAAGTTTCGAATCAGTCACCTCACTTCCGGTGGTTCGTTGTGACGTGTGAAGCTTCAAACGTCATCGGTCATGTGATCGCGGAGATTTGATACAAGCCTCGACACAGCGCTTCGGACCAGCCTGCTTCAGGAAGAGCGACACAAGCTCCAAAGCCTCGGTATCGTTTGCCCATCCCTAATAACTAGTGATGGGCAAATGAAGCCCCGTGAATCACTGAGGCTTTCCAGCCCATTGCTTCACCAAAAGGTTCACTCATCGAGGCCTCAATGAAACAGTGAATACTGCCATCTGCTGGACAAATTAAATTACAGTCAATGCCATTGTACCACGACTTGAGCTGAAATGTATGATTTACTTATGTGTGCAGAAACAATAAACAATGGATATTTCTATAGTATGATCATGTGTAAGTATGTGGACAACAACACAGACATGGAGCTCTGTTCTTAATTAAAATACCATTGACAACATTTCAAGAGTTTGTATTTTTATTCAAAAACACTAGTTTTTCCAATGTTTTTGGATTCAGGCGGTTCCTTTTTTTAGACAACACTTCTCCAGCCTTCGAAAAAACCCTCTCACATGGCACTGAAGACGCTGGCGAACATAACCAGGTTACTGCCAGTTTGTGAAGGTGTGGATACATGGCTTTATGTCCATGCCAATATACGAGTGGATCCTCATCCCTTGAAATATTCATCTCTGCCAAGTAACGATCCACTTCAATCACAGCATCTGCCACCACGCTTGAGCTGCTCCCGCTGCTGTTTATGGCGTCATCCAACAGCCGCCAAAGTTCACCTAATAACAAAAAAGGGGGGTGGGGTGTCATGCACAATACCACTGTCATAATCAAGGATACAGATGGGGTTACTTACTATTGCCACCAGATTGAGCCACGCGAGTGTTTTGCAGCTGGTCTGGGGGGGGGCAGATGAGGCTTCATGCCTTATTACATTTGCACACTCATTTTTCAGCCGGTTCACTGCTTCTTGTCTCCTGGTTGCATTTTCGAATCCTAATTTTTTAAATCTTGGATCCAATAAAGTTGGCATTGTCAGGCCACCTGCTGACTCCAAAGAACTCATGTGGTCCCTCAGACGTCGAACAAGGTTGTCCCCCAGCTGCCTCGCAATGGTGGATGCATTCATTGTGTGCATCTTGTTTGTTATTGCATGATGCAACATTTTCATGAGAGGTATCACTTTTGAGGAGGATACCCTCTTCTCAGCAGAAACCTCAACTGTTGCTTGGTGGAATGGGGCGAGTACACTCAGAGTGTTGTTCACAGAGTCATACTCAGCTGCTGTAAGGGGGGTAATGTCTGTTTTCAGTGAGGCCAGGGCTGCCCCCACTGGCTCTCTTAGCTCATACAGCCGCTGCAACATAAGGAATGTGCTGTTCCAACGCGTGTCTACCTCTATTATCATTTTGTAGGGCTGCCTTCCCATCTGCTCCTGCACTTGGACCAGTCGCTCTTTCGCAGTAGTGCTTGTGCGGAAGAGGGTCACCAACCTCCTACATTTCTGCCTTAATTCATTTAGTCCTTCCACATCATCGAAGGACTTGCGAACAATAAGGTTTATTGTGTGAGCAATGCATATTGCATGCCTCACATTTAGCTGTCTCACACAAGCGTTCATGTTTGATGCGCCATCAGTGACAAGACACTTCACCTTATCTCTGATGCCCCACTCCTCCATGAGCTGTACATGCCCCGCTGCAAGGTTTTCTGCTGTATGGGCCTTTGGAAAATGTTGCACCCCAAGCAGAGTAGTGCAGAGCTGGTCTTCATCGTCAATGAAATGGCACGTCACTGCCAGGTAGGCGTCCATATTGATGACGTCCACATGTCAGACGTGAGACTGACAGCCACAGCCTTCTGGACCTGCTCTCTGGCCTTCTCCTTGGCCTCCTGATATTTTATATCCACCATTGCTTTCAGAGCCTGAGGGTGAAAAGAAGAGCTGTTATGATGACCAACATAAAAATGACCACATTGGCTCTGTTCACACACCTTTCTACTGGGGAGAATATAGTTGGGATCCATTAGGTGCATGAGCTCCCTGAAGCCCACATCCTCCACAACGGAGAACGGCTGGGAGTCCTTGATGATCATGTTGACCACAGCCTCATCCACCATTGCTTTTCTGGAACCTGTAACAGTTATCAATTAACAGTGATGCTGGTGTGTTGTAGGAGCTGAACACGAGATTTTGACAACATGCAAAAAATTATCTGATGGTACTTTGGCTTGTATCCGGCCTGTTGGCAGGCTGGGCATGCTCATGCAGTGCTCTGTAATGGCGAAGCATGGAGGAAGTGTTGTTGCTGTATGTTAGCTGTTTATCACACAGCAAGCACCTCACCTTTTAAGGAAGTCATACATATTAGGACTGATAGTTCAGTGTATAGCGAGTATACAATATTCACTATTTTATGTATATCATTACACATACAAACCTTATTATGATCAGCCAACTCAAAATACTCCCATACAGGTGAGGACTTCCTCTTTCTTGCTGGCTCCATCTTTGTGAAAAGGAATTTGTGGCAAAACAAACAAAAATGGAACTGGCAGGAATGTTAATGCTCCTACAGTGCTTTGTAGTAAAATCACGCTTAACATATACATGCACCATCACATGAATAAATCATTCCCCAACACCAGTGTTTATTTTTTCAACTCATTTTATTAATGATACACAAAACAGTTGTACATATTTCACTTAAACATGTTATCTTTAAGAATGAGTAACACAACACTGCTGTCAAACTGTGGCTTTCCAGTGACGTCTTTACATACATGAGTCAAAGTAGAGTGTATGTGACTGAAGAAAGTGGTAGAAGGTGCACATATATACTCAGGAGTGACATTTACAAACATAATAACTGACATGCAAACAAACAAACAGAAACCAGTGTAAAAGGAAAGAAAAAAATATATATCTCACATCAAAGCCCTACAGTGGGGGAAATGATCTACACTACTACTTCTACTTCTCCTACTCTCCTGCTACTGCTACTCTTATTCTGACAAACTCTCTCCAACTCTCTCCAACTCTCACTAACTCTCACTAACTCTCACTTACTCTCTCTAACTCTCTCTAACTCTCGCTAACTCTCGCTAACTCTCGCTAACTCTCTCTCTAACTGTCTCTAACTGTCTCCAACTCTCTCTAACTCTCACTTACTCTCTCCAACTCTTCTCACCATAAACGCCTACAACACCCACAGCGTGCCTCGAGGTTTGAAGCGTTTTATTGGGAAGTGATACGGTGAACGAACCAATGACGTGATCTGTCCAAACCGAGGCCTCGTTTGTCATCGGTTACGTCATTTTCCGGAAGCGATACAGGCCTCGAAGCGCGGCTTCATTTGACACGCCCTCTTTTACTCGAGACAAGCCTCAATGCCTCAGTTCATTTGCCCATCACTAATTATAACACCCCCTGCCCCCCTTGTACGTCAAGTAAATTTTATTTAATTGTATTTCCTGAATAGCGTCAGATCACAACAGAAGTCATTTAAGGATCCCTTTCCTATAGAACATCTCTATATCTTTTTTAGTAAACTAAACAGCCTTATGTTATTTACACGACGGCATGCAAATTCTCTACATGGTTTACTTATTCAAAGATGTTTATGACAAGACGGGAAAATCGAAACTGAAACTTATCAGAGATCCTTTATCATTTTGTTTGAGAAGATGATTTACTCCTACAAAAAACAACTTAAACAGAAATAAACAAACTGAAATTCTTTAGTTTGTTGTGCTTGAAACTATAAAGTGATTTTTTAAATTTCTTTTTTAATTTAACTTTGGACTGTTTCTGTTGAACATTATTTGGACCTTTTGGACAATTATTTAAAAGACATTTTCTGATGTCGAGTGTAGCTCATTGTGCAATACACTGATTTAAATTGAATTTGCATCGTGGCTCTGATTGCTTGTATAATTATGATCCTTCTGTCTGGTGATTTTTAATGCCTTTTAACACTTTAGCCATGTGGGGATTAACCTTTCAATATGAACCTAACCATTAAATTGTCTGATTAAACACAGACTGGCACGCTGAGAAAAGGACATTCAGGCAATCTGCTACAGTGTGTTGGAAACGCATGAAAACCATGATTCCTTTAATTCTTTTTTTTTTTTTTGTCATTGCCCCCCTCAAACGCTGTAAACCTGGGGGAATCTCTGTAGTGCTTTGTTTCATTAACAAAGTCTTTAGTGGCTCTATTTTTTTTCCCTCCCCTTTCCTATCTATTGCTATTGAAATTTTGTGGTTATAACTTTGAGACACCCCTGGGTTTGCACCATAGACTGTATTAAAAAATGGACAAAGCATAACCCATCGGGGTCCGTTTGCTCAACTTGATCCAATAGTACTCTCCTATGGGAGTCGCCATCTTGTCAGACTTAAACTCCGCCTCATTTCCTCTTTCCAAAAAAGGCCATTGATGTGATGGTGGGGGGAGGGAGATACGTCCATCTGGCTGAGGTATACCTCCGAGGAGAAGTAAGGGCCAGCGTCTAGCTGTCAGTCAAAAGGCTGCACCCCTAATTATTCATAAACTTGAACCTTCAATAAAATAAAAACTAGCCTGGTACAAAAAATTGGGTTGTCATGGAGATATGAACTAAACATACAGACTAGAATGTTTTTTTGTTTTTTTTTGTACCAGGCCTTAAATAGGTTTAATCATGCTGTGAAAAATGGCCTGTTTAACATGGGGGTCAATGAGAAATTGCTCTATTGTGCAATCTACCCTAGTGGCCATTCGGATAACTGCAGTTTTTGGCATTTTCGTATTGTATCGACCAGGAAGTCGCTGTGGTGGGGGCTTGGTCCGCATCTGTGTCCCGTGTTTTGAACCAGACATAAATGCCCTATCCAGACCCCAGACCCAATAAGTGATAAGGAGCGATAAGTGATAACAGTGTTTAAAGTGTAGCAGCATTTCGTAAGTTACAGTACAACTAAACAAAGTGATGCAGTGATGATATAAAGTGACATTTGCTCAGGACACACTGGGCCTCATTTATCAAACAAACGTACGGCAGAAAAACGTGCATACGACCATTTCCTGGCAAACGTCGGCATTTATCAATTTGGACGTGAGCGTGAGCTACGACCAAATCTCACGTCAGGTCTGACATCGTGTACGCACATTTCAGCCTGTGTATTTGCGGTGCAGCACAGCAAAATCTGACTGAAAATAATGAACAAACCTCAGCTGTCATTAAGCATAAGCAGTCACATATAAGGAACAGATCAAAACGGATTCTTAAAACGAATTAAAAAATAAACATTTTTAAAAAAGCCCACATTTTTACTGATACCACTTTTTAAGAAGTTAAACAATATGATGGGCTATATAGCCTGAGATGACAACTAATTATTACACCTTAAAATGAGCATGAATACAAGCAGAAATGTGTGTTTGCAAATGAACACATGGCAAAATTGTGTAATTGTTTTTTTTTTCCGATGGGTGTGACACAGCTGAAACAAAAATTGAATTCCATCGTTCCACTGTGGTTAGCCAGATGTTTACTCATTCCCCTATTGAAACCGATGCTTTGACAGTTATCAAAGCTTAACGATGGCAGACCTGCTTATTTTGGAGGAACAATAGACCGCAGGGATCTCTTCATGGAGAGTGATGCTTGGCTGATAAGTCACTTTCGGCTCCCAAGGCATGTGCTCATTGATTTATGCAACAATTTAGATGCTCCTTTGAGGAGGGAAACCAGGCGGTCAAATGCCTTACCTGTTCCAGTTCAGGTACTCACCACGCTGGGGTTTTTGGCCATCGGGACCTTTCAGCGGGAGATCGGGGACAGGGCTGGGGTCTCCCAGCCAACCATCAGCAGAACGATGCCAGCAGTGTTGGCTGCAATAAAATCCCTCTCCCGAAATTACATTCGGTTCCCATACAATAATGCCCAGCAATCTGTGATTAAAAGGCAATTTTTATGAGATTGCTGGGTTTCCAAATGTGGTTGGAGCAATTGATTGTACTCATGTGCGTCTGAAGGCACCATCCACGAATGATTACGCATCTATCAATCGCAAAAACTACCACTCTATAAATGTGCAGGTGATTTGTGGTGACAAGCTGTCTCTTTTAAACATGGTGGCCAGGGGACACACACTATTCTTTTATATTCCAAAACAGCTGTGTTGGCGCGCGGCTGCAGGAAGGCGCACTGCAGAGCCAAAGTCATCTCCTCGGTTAGTGGCTACCCTCGATAAATTTCATTAAATCCAACAAGATATCAAATGATTAACATTTTGGTATGGTTCTTCTTGGTGACAAAGGTTATCCTCTAACGGAATACTGTTGTGGAAATTTTCTGCTCTTGGTGAAGAATGAAATAACGAATTCTTGCCGGCCGACAAAGTTTTATTTTCCTTGCAAAGAAAAGGTCAATCAACATGCGGGCGGTTCGAAATGAAGAAAGACCCTGAGCATCAGGAAACTTGAACATTTATACCTGAGGGAAAGCCCACCCCTTGAATGTGTATTACATCCTTTGTCTACTGTGGGGTTGACCCCCTCCTCAAGGTGTCTTTTCACACTCTTGTTTTTCACAGGTATCAGCCCAGACATCCTGTAGTATGATCAAGAGGTCTAATCAACACAGTTCAGAATGCAAAAGGGTTTGAATGCATCATGAGACAGTGAGCGGTTGGCTGTCTCCGAAACTTGAAATGCAATTACAAGGTTTAGACATTTATACACAAATGGGTAGCAAAGAAAAAGATATCTGATATCTTGGGGGGAAAGCAGGGTGTGGAGGCTTGTCAAGGAAAAAGGAATATTCAGATTTACCATTACAATACCTTATAACCCCGCTACAGAGCAGGAGCGCAGGTTCAACAGTGCACACAATGGAGCGCTGCTTCGGGTTGCTTAAGGGCAGGTGGCTCTGTCTCGGACCAGCAGGGGGAACGCTGCAGTACACCCCGAAGAAAGTCTGCAATATAATTTGGCCTGTTCAGTTTTGCACAACATTGCACTGGTCAATGGAGTGCCTTTTGATGTGCCGGCGCAGCCAGATGAGCACATGCCTGTGGAGCCGTGGCCAGCACAGCCTCCACTTGGGGCTATACGGAGGAGACAGGACCTCATTTACCGCTTTTAAAACGTTAAGTATAGCCTACATTGAACTCTTGCAAGTGCTCTGCAGTATTTAATCAGTAATGTGAAGTATTGTTGGTGAAATTGGCTAAAGGCATACTAAACACAGACAATGAACATTTAGTCATTTCAACATTTTATTGCGGCTTTTTTAGAGTTTCATTTATTTCTTTAAGTGTATCATTTATTGCCTCAAGTGCGCCGACAACTGAGGTCAATAAACTGCACATCTCTACTTGTCTTTCCAGGAGATCTGCCGTGATGATGTTTGGTCTTGGCGTGGCGCAGAGGGCACGCGCTCACTCTCAGCAGCAGTGGGACCGCTCTGGGGATGAGACCTGGCAGACATCATGCTGGTGCCCTGGCTCTGAAACATTTAAAAGGACAATAAAAATGTCACCCATGTAACATGTGTAAGCCTAATTATCTGTAAGAAATGGTGTACAGTCGGAGTTTGATTTTTCCAATGCACGCAAAAGGGGGTTGTTAGTTACCATTCTGCTCTGGGTCTGACGCGAGTGCATCTGTGTCACCTCCACCACTTATGCCAGAGATCGACTCGGACCCAATTAATGAGGCAATTTTCTCCTCTGTCCCCGTCAGGGTCAGGCTGGGTCTGGTTGGCCTCCTACAGTCTTTTTTTTCTTGACCTAAATGTAAAGAATTGTCTTGATCGATTAGCAGGCATAAGCTTTTAGGCTGCGGATGAAAACATTCATTTAAGTCATTAGGCATAGGCAGTGGCGGGCCATGCATTTCAGACCTGCGCCTGCAGCGATGCCCTACCAGGCTTAATCCACCTCTTAAAACCATAATTATAATGCCTGGCTCTACACATTATGCAGTTAGACCAAAACGCAGTACAACTGGGCGTTGCATCACCTTAACATATAGTCAAGTACAACAGAGTTATATTACTCTACTGAGTTTTATTCACTCAACCAACAGTATGAGCTTTAACAAGTTTCTCAACAAAACAGCGCAGAGCGCACTGTCAAATCAATTCAATCAACCAATCAATCAAGTCGCAGCCAAAGCAGCGTCACAGAAACATTCGTTAATATATATTTTAACAATAATATTAACTTAACAAAATATAGAAAGCTGCAAAAGTCCCCAACGGAAATACAAAAATAACTCAACTATAAGCTATACTGTCGCGTTCATTTGCTCCATTTATTCCACAACGGGCTCACGCGCCATTATATATCGCACAAAGGCCTCATTTCAGAAAACAATAAAAGGCTTTTAAGGTAAAATGGAAAGTTGTATTAAGTCCACCAACACTATAGCGATGAGCTTTAACAAGTCTGTTCACCAAACAGCGCATCACACACAAACCAGCAGTGTCATAGCAACATGTTTGACGCACACACTGACACTGCTCATTGAAAAAAAAAAAACTTGCAGAATATTTGCCAATTTAGGTTGTTAATATATATTTAACATTACTAAATAAAATGGGGAAAAGGCATACAAATCTAATAAAACATAAAATGCTTTGTACTCAGTTCAAGTTCGTTTGAATAATGCTGAGTCAGGCTTGCTAGCGTCGGGGTCGGGCGGCCTCTCTTTACAGTGTCTAGCTTAAATTGAAAAGTTTTTCTGGAGAATGGCGTTGTAATTAAATCTGAGATCAACTCGTTATCTACGCCTCCTTCAGCCATTGTGGGTTGAATAAACTAAAACAACTTTTTGCACTACACAAATTAGAAATGTCCTTATTTCCCGTTTATCACATTGACATTTGTGCTCAGGTCTGCTTTGCATAGCTCTGCCGCTCTCTATCGCGTATCCAATCAAAAGACGTCCACGCGATGACGCTGTAGGCCTGCTAGCAGGCGCCAGTGAACCCAACTTGACGCTGATTGGTTAATGCCACAGGTCCGTTATCATTGACTTTAAGCTACCATGCACCTGCATTCTTGCTTCTGAAGGCGTAAGGTCAGATTTTGGGACCCTGGCAACACATGATAGCTGAATAATGATTGGATAAAAACTCTAACATAAACGCCAGCCCCCCCAGATCTCGACCTGGGGCTGGAAGCAGAGCAACCAACTTCGGAAAGCTATGAAATGAAGAGTATAGACTATGGGGTACAATTTAATACATATTTGTGGAAAGAATATATATATCAAAAAAATATATTCCTGATTATGTTTAGGCCAGCAGAGAAGGCCTTGCTGGCCTTGAGGATCCACCACTGGGCATAGGTTAAGTTATTGAGAATTGTATTCAAACCTCAGCCGGAGTCCGTTCCTCTACGGCAACGCTGTTGACTGCCTTCGTAATTCTTTTCCATACAGCGTTTATGGGCCCCTTTTATTCCGCTCTTAAGACTGCGCCACCTCGGATGTCAGGATGCCGATCTCTGTGTCGGAAAAGTTTCTCTCCTTCCCAGTCTTCCTTGTCTCCATGTTTGACCTCAGTGGGCGAGGCCTCCAAACCAGGAATATTTAAGGGCGTAACATGTTAATGACGATCAAATTCAGCCGCAGCATTTATCAAGGCCCGCCCATTCGTACGCTGAGATTGGTCAGATACGAATGTTTCATAAATCACAAGTGTGTCCTGTTGTACGACCAATTATGCGTTCAGATCTGCACCCGTTTCCACGCAAGATTGATAAATGAGGCCAAGCGTCTCCACTGTTCCTTACCTGACTGGGGGTAGATGAATTATAGAGTTTTGATGGCCACCGGAAGAAAAGACTTCCTCCGGCGTTCAGTGTTACACCGAGGCAGAATGAGTCTGTGACTGAAGGTGCCTCTGCTCAAGGTCAGCAGCTGGTGGAGAGGGTGAGTGTTGTTGTCTAGGATACTGTGCAGTTTAGACAGCATCCTCCTCTCAGACACCACCACCAAAGAGTCCAGTTGGACCCCCAGGACGGAGCCAGCCTTCCTGATGATACTACTGATCTTCTTGGCGTCTGCTGCCCCAGCACACAACAGCAAAGAAGATGGCACTGGCTACCACAGACTGGTAGAACATCCTCAGCATGGTGTTACATACATTGAATGACCGAAGCCTCCTCAGGAAATAGAGACGACTCTGGCCCTTCTTGTAAACAGCCTCAGTGTTCTTGGACCAGTCCAGTTTGTTATCCAGGCTTACTCCAAGGTATTTGTAATCCTGGACAACATCCACAGTCACACCGTTGATGGAGATGGGTGTGGGGGCAGATTTCCTCCTGTGGAAATCCACCACTAGCTCCTTAGTCTTGGTGGGGTTGAATCCGGTGATTAGCTGCACACTAGTCGACGGAGACCACAACGCCCCTGTACTCCTCCTTACCCTCACTGACAATGCCAATAATTGCAGAGTCGTCAGCAAATTTGTGCAGGTGGCAGGACTCAGAGAGGAGCTGAAAGTCTGAGGTGTACAGGGTGAACAGAAATGGGGAAAGAACAGTTCCCTGTGGAGCCCCAGTGCTGCTGACCACAGTGTCAGACAATCTTTCCTGCAGTCTGACATACTGTGATCGACCCGTCAAGTAGTGCGTAATCCAGGAAACCAGGGGAGGATCCACGTGCATCGCCGTCAGCTTACGTCCCAGCAGAGCAGGCCGGATGGTATTGAACGCACTGGAGAAGTCCATGAACAAGATCCTCACAGTGGTTTCCAGTCTGTCCAGGTGGGCGCAGGCACGGTGGAGCAGGAAGATGATGGCATCCTCCACACCTAGTCTCGGCTGGTAGGCAAACTGTAGAGGGTCCAGTGATGAGCTGACCAGGGGCCGAAGAAGTGACAGGACCAGCCTCCCAGGGAATTCATCAAGTGTGATGTCAGCGCCACCGGTCTGTAGTCTTCTGAGGTGCTGGGACGCACCTTCTTCAGTACTGGTACCAGGCAGGATGTCTTCCACAGCACAGGGACCTTCTCTAAAGGCTGATGTTGAAGATGTACTGCAAGACTCCACTCAGCTGGGTCGCACATGCTTTGATAAGCCTCGGGCAGACACCGTCGGGACCTGCTGCCTTGCCTGGGAGTCTGCGCAGCTAATTCCTCACCTGCTCTGCAGTGAAGGTCTGTCTGTTGTGTGCGTTGATGGGGGTGGAGAGAAGTGATGGCGGGGGGGAGGGGACAGGGCAAAGTCAGGAAGGAATTGAGGGGGAGGGGGTGTCAGCAGGGCTGGAGGTTTGGAGGTGGATAGTTGTGGAGGAGCTGGGGGAGGGGTGGTCCAGAGCCCTTTCATCAAATCTGTTGAACAGATTCAGCTCGTTGGCTCGTTCAGTACCACCTCCAGCTGTCTGGCTACCAGATGGTTTGTAGCCAGTAATGCTCCTCATGCCCCTCCACACGTCCTTCGCATTGTTCTGCTGGAGTTTTTGCTCCAGCTTCCTCCTGTAGCTGTCTTTGCCCTTTGAATCATCTCCTTAAGCTCCCTCTGGACCTGCTTCATTTCACTCTCTGTCACCATCTCTGAAGGCCCTCTTCTCATTCAGCAGGACCTTGATGTCTCTGGTGACCCATGGCTTGTTTGGGGAAACAGCGTACAGTCACTGTAGGAACAACGCTGTCCACACAGTAATTGATGTACCCCGTTATGCAGTCCGTGAGATCAAGGTCCTCTCTGTGTGAATCACAGAGCAACTCCCAGTCTGTAAGTCCTGGTGGTCACAGGAAGCCGCTGGACTTGGGGCTTATGCAGGTTGATGAGGTTGTGGTCTGATCTTCCAAGAGGAGGAAGGGCAGTAGAGCTGTAAGCCTCCTTAACATTGGCATACAGCAGGTCCAGTGTCTTGTTTTCCCTGGTGGGACAGTCCAGAAACTGCTTGAAAGTGGGCAGTGTTGCAGCCAGAGTGATCAGAATCAGAATCTGGTTTATTGCCAGACAATTTTCATTGCTAGGAATTTGACTTGATTTGACAGTGCCTACATAAATATAAACATGAACACGAGCAAGACTAAACATATGGCATTGAATTATATACATGAAATATAAGTGACTGTATTTGTATGACCAGTGCAGGTGGTAGTGTGCAAGTTAAAGTGTCCAGTGAAAAAAAAAAAGGGGGGGGGGGGTTGTTAATATAACACCTGTGATTTGGGTACGTTAATATAACGTAGGAGTTCCAGATGTCGTTAATATAACGAATGACCGTTAAGTGTCTTTAACAGAATTCCAAAGCCTGATGGCAGAGGGGAAGAAACTGTTCTTGTGGTGGGAGGTTTTGGTCCTGATGGACCGCAGCCTCCGGCCAGAGGGGAGAGGTTCAAACAGATAGTGTCCAGGGTGGGAGGGATCAGCAGCTATCTTCCCTACTCTCCTCAGGGTCCTTGAAGAGTAGAGTTCTGGGAGGGAAGGGAGGTTGCAGCCAATCACCTTTTCTGCAGAACGTATGATACGCTGCAGTCTGCACGTGCGGCTTCCCAGCCTCACGTGCTGCTTCCTGTCCGTCAGGAAGTCGGTGATCCACCTGCAGGTGGAGTCTGGCACGTTGAGTTGAGAAAGCTTGTCCTGCAGACGAGCCGGGATGATTGTGTTGAAGGCAGAGCTGAAGTCCACAAACAGGATCCTGATGTAGGATCCTGCAGAGTTCAGATGCTGGAGGAAGTGTGTTGCCATGTTAACAGCATAGTCTACTGACCTGTTGGCTCTGTAGGCAAACTGCAGGGGGTCCAGGAGTGAGTCTGTGATGGAATTGAGATGGGACAAAACCAGGCGCTTAAAGGATTTCATGACCACAGAGGTCAGGGCGACAGGTCTGTAGTCGTTTAATCCAGTGGGTCCTGGTTTTTTGGGGACTGGTATGATGGTGGAGGCCTTGAAGCAAGCTGGCACACGGCATGTCTCCAGTGAGGTGTTGAAGATGTCTGTGAACAGAGGAGACAGCTGGTCTGCACAGTGCTTCAGGCAGGATGGTGACACGGAATCTGGCCCAGCAGCTTTGCGGGGGTTCTGTCTCTTGAAGAGCCTGTTAAAGTCTCTCTCAAGGACAGACAGAGGTGTCGGTGGAGGGGGGGTGGGGAGGGGCAGCTGTGGTGGTAGGAGGTTTACAGTCTCTATTGTGGTGGTGGGGGGAGAAGGGCTAATGGGCTGGAGCTGGTGGGTAGTGTGGTGGGGGGTGGTGTGAGTACTGTCCAGGTGATCTTCAAAGCGACGTTGAGTCGTTGAGGTTGTTGGCAAGTCGTTGATCGTTAGCAGCAGGGGGGGCTCTTGGCTTGTAGTTGGTGATCTGCCTGAGCCCCCTCCAGACAGAGGCAGAGTCGTTAGAGGAGAACTGATGTTGTAGCTTCTTGGAGTACAGCTGTTTAGCGTCCCTCACCGCCCTGCTAAACCTGTACTTGGCCTCTTTGTACTCTGCTCTGTTGCCACTTTTGAAAGCCCTTTCCTTGTCAGACCTCAACTGTCGCAGTCTGGATGTGAACCAGGGCTTGTCATTGTTATAAGTCACCCTGGTGCGTGTTGGTACACAGCAGTCCTCACAGAAGCTGATGTATGAGGTCACAGCTTCTGTGTACTCATCCAGACTGGTGGAAGCAGTCCTGAAAACATCCCAGTCAGTACAGTCCAGACACGCCTTTAAGTCCTCTGCAGCTTCACTGGTCCACTTCTTTGATGTCCTCACCACAGGTTTAGAGAATTTTAGTCTTTCTGTAGGCAGGAATCAGGTTGACCATGTTGTGGTCAGAGTGTCCCAGTGCAGCGCGGGTGACGGCCTGATAGGCGTTACTGACTGTTGCGTAACAGTGATCCAGAGTGTTCCCCTCCGTGGTTGCACATTTAATAAACTGTCTGTATTTGGGCAATTCGTGACTGAGGTTACCTTTGTTAAAATCCCCGAGCATCCTGCACGTTGGCCTCCGGTGGAATGTAAACGCCGACCAGAATGAAGGAAGCGAACTCACGTGGGGAGTAGAATGATTTGCAGTTAATAATAAAAGTTTCCAGGAGGGGAGAACAGTGACGTATCACCGTTACGTCGTTGCACCAGCCGCTGTTGATGTAGAAACGAATACCTCCACCCTTTGTTTTGCCAGAGAGAAGCTGGAATCCATCCAGCTGTATCGCAGAGTCCGGGATGTTATCACACAGCCATGACTCGGTGGAGCACAAAACAGAGGATGAATTAAAGTCCTTGTCTCTCCTCAACAGAAGCTGAAGTTTGTCCATTTTATTGCCCAGTGAGCGCACGTTAGAGAGAAATATTCCAGGTAGCGGCGTGCGTCTTCCCCTCTGGCGAAGGCGCACAAGCGCACCGGCTCGTTTCCCCCTGCGACGGCGTAAAGTTGTAAAGGCGAGGGCACCTTGGACTAAAAAGTTCACCAGAACCGATGTGGGAGCCAGAAATTCGGGAAACAAATCCCGCGAAGTTGTTACCCGAATGTTCATGAGCCGTTCTCTGGTGAAAGACAGCCGTGAATCCAGAAAAAAAACACTGTTTACAAACAAAACAAGACAAAACAAAGCGCACCAACAAATCGAGGCAGCCATCCGCGGCGCCATCTTGATGTGGTTGAAGTCCCCAGATATTGCAATAAATGTGGGTGCCGTGCCTGAAGACCTGCGACGACTGGGTGGATGATGTCACTCGCGCGCGTCACGTTTGCAGTCGGAGGAATGTAAACAACCAGGACGATAACGTGTGAGAACTCCCTCTGCAGATAGAATGGCTGCAGACTCACGGCAAACAGCTCAATGTTCGGGCTGCACACGCGCTCCTTTACAGTAACGTGACTAGGATGACACCACTTGTTGTTAATAAGAATAGCAGGTCCCCCACCTTTCCTCTTGCCACTCTCACGGTGACTCCCGTCTGCCTGAACAGTCTGAAAGCCGTCCACAGTTGCATTACAGTCCGGGATGTCCTCGTGGAGCCACGTCTCCGTGAAACACAGCACACTGCTCTCACGATACACCCACTGAGTCCTCACCAGGCCCGCCAGCTCGTCCATCTTATTAGCCAGCAACGTCACGTTCCCCATGGTGATGGAAGGGAGAAATGGTTTATATCTCCTCTTCTTTTCCCGGTGTTTATGTCCAGCCTTACATCCCCTGTACTTTCTTCTAAGTTCTATTGGGATTTCAGGCCTCACCCGCATAAGCGCCGATTGTGTTAGCGACAACAGTTGTTCACAGGTGTAAACAATAGACCTGCCGCATTGTTGCGTCCAGGCGGAGATGCGGTCGGCAAAAATAGTCCCAAGAATGAGACACACGGACAAAAACCATGGAAGAAAGTTCCCAAACATAGTTGGCTAGGGTTAGCACGACGACTTACAGGGAGAAAGCACCCATAAAAAGACAATAAATACGATAAAATAGCTAAACGTACGTAAAAGAGACAGCAACTGTTGCTAGCTGCCGCTCAACACAGAGCCGGAATAAAATTGAAGTGTTTCTATCATAAATTCACTCTTAGGGACTCATTCCCTCTCAACCAATCACTGTGGGCAGAGAAGGTATGAACATGATGTCATCCCTGGCAACAAGGTCAACCCTACCCTCTTCAGCTTAGAAGTCCCTCCCACTCCTTAGTAAAATTTGGTCTCAGAGGCTTTGGGAATAGGTTTGAAGAAATTACTCTTAAGAACTTTTAGTGCTCCTTTAGAGTACTCATAGGGCAAAGATAAAATGTTTTGTGAATACGGCCCCTGGATTCAAAGCAGAGAGTGTATATAAAGCATACCATTTTGTGACACTTTAGCAGTCATTCATAAATTTATAATGCGTAAGGTATTAATCTATTTAATTGTACGTTTCCATCTATCAAAGAGTGAGTTAAAACAATGGCGATTGATCATATGACCCACTAATGAAAGCACTTGTACTGGCCTCTTTGCTAAGGAACCATCTGAGTGTCTATGTAGACATTCCCTCTCCCTCACGCTGCATAGTTGGTGACACTTTTTCCTCAGTCAGCAGCGGTTGGTCTGCCCAGGTGAACATCATGTTTCATACATTGTGTATGGGAAAAAATAATGGTACTTTCACTTCTGAAATCAGAGGCATCCATGATAGCTCACCACAGCTCTAAAGCTGCTCCCACAGCAGTCTTGACACCCATTGGCTAATGGGTCTAACAGCGATTAAGCCTCTGGGGACAACGGTCAATATTTCAGATGTTCTGGTGCAGAACGTTCCAACACTTGGTGAATTCTGCTTCACAATGATGGGAAGAAACCAACACTGAAGGGTCAAAAAGTGACTATGAACGCTCGGCCGCCACAAGCCAGTTATGCCTGTGATAACATTTGACACCTCCTGCTTAAAATCCACTGACACGAGCACCATAGAACACAGAAATCTACTTTGCTAATGACACTTTGAGAAAGCAATAACAGCGCATCAGAGCTGTCTGGAGATGCTTTTATTTTAAAACAGAAAACAGAATGGGGCATCATCTGAGTAGGTAGGGAGGCAGGTACACTTACCAACATGAAATACCCAAATCACACATGGAGGGTCTACTCGTGTAGGATTGCCAGCAAGTCAGCCTTAACTGTCAGCAGGGCTTCCAGAAGTAATTGATTTTTAGGATGCTGCATGTGGTGCATCTCTATTGTTTTAGTTCCTTTTTAGTAGATTATTTCTCTTTTCAATTGCTTCCCCGCACCTGCATGGCTGAGTATCAAACCTCGGCAGGTGGCCTTTATAGCTTTCCATACAGTTTGAACAGAGGAAACTGAATCTACATTTGTTGTTTATAAATTCTTCTATTTTCTTTTCAACAAGGGAAAGGTGCCATCTTTTTTAAAGTTAGTGAATGAATCTCCACAGGTTTTGAGACTGATTGTGGGGTGCAAGTTGATATAACTATACCATGTATCTCAGCTTTAGTTGCATTTTTAATAATAATGAAAGTTGGATGTTAAGAGGTGGTTGATTTTAAAGAGTTGTGCTCCTTGGATAGAATGTATATTCTCAGGAAAAGGGGATTCAGTAAACACCATACATCAGCCAATGCAACTGATTCTAACATCTCATTAAAGCCACCTGTTCGTGATCTGTTAAATGGCCTGAGGGTGGTTGAGACATCTTGGACTACATTTTAAAGTTTCCTTGCCCACCTATCTTGGCTTTAACTTAAGTGGTTCTTCCATATTCAAGTTGGTCTACTGTTACATAGCTATGCCACTATAAAAGGCCTTTTAGATGTGACAAGATTTTATACCATTAACATTGTTCTGAATTCCATTTACATTTAATGGGGTTGCATTTATAGTCAATTTCCATTTATTAATAAAGAAAAGGGTACAATAAAAAGTACATTCATGATTGGAGAAACATAGGGAGGAAAACGTGTGTCCGTCTGTCTGGTGCCAAAAGATAAAACATACACTACACCAAATGGCATAGACGGAACATGAAAATGTTTCCGAGATGCAGTCCTTTGTCTCTCCAGTCCATCTCCTATCTGCAATAGTAGGGTGTAGGCGCAGACACCCATACTGATAATAAAGAAGATATAGTCTATAGCTATATTGGCCTTAACCTACGAAGTAGGCCTATAAAACAGTTACTATCTGAGTTTGCTTAGGCTACCTGCTCTACTTTATTCCTCACCTGAATCAACAACACAAATCACTTTCCTATCATCATAATCTCATATTGTTCAAAATCACGTCAAGTTAAACCGTTGCTCCATACTCAAAAGCTTGGGCCAGAGGAGGAAAAGGACGTTTTTTTTCCCGAGACCTGTCAGGGTTGCCCCTGATGACTCAATTAAATGTTTCTCCCTGGATAGTAATGACAAACTTCTCAGGATGAAGTAATCTGAAACATAGACTAGTCGTCTTGACATTGTCAATGATATCCTTGTAAGCATTATACTGTTTTTGGGCCTCGGTTGCCAGGTCCGAACAAAGACATACTGGCCCTCCCAGGGCAGTGTTGGCTTGGTCTTCTAAGGTACTTATGCATTTCTCTGCATTGGATATTCTATTGAGTGCAGCTTTTGGGTTGACCTAATTAAATGTAAGACTACTCAGCTATACCTTAAAGGAGCTACGCTACTCTTATAACTCAACACTGGCCTGTCAGAACTTCCTGTAGTTGGTCCCAAAGTCCAAACCATCCAAAACAAACTAAACAGGGTTCAATTTGATCAGGTTAGAGAGCATCTCCTTTCTGTCAGACCAAGGATCGGCTGTTTAGTCGAGGGGAGGTTTCACACCTATAAATTTGGTTTGAATCAAACTGAAAAGTCTGAAAGTCCGGACCAAACAAGTTACAGAAGGTGTGAAAGTGCTCTTAATGACCTGGACCTCCAATATGTGACAGGAGGAAAATGGCTAAATTAACCATGTTATAAGCAATATTATTAATATGTTGTCTGTAAAAGGTGGTTAACAGCATAACACCTCCCAAGAGGGAAGTCCCTAAGTTGCCAATAGATGAGAGCAACCCTACGTCACATAAAAGGCTGCGCCCCCTCTCCGTTGAAAGAAGACCTCAGTGTTCTATGGGTGCTAATACGAAAAACAGGAATGAATACTCAGTTTCTAAAAATAAATTTGATCACATTTGAGGAAATACATCAGTCTATGGGAAATACAAGTAATATTTCCATATTTATTGATAGAATGATGGCAGAAAGATGAGAGAAATCTTTTTCACCCTCATTTAACCACAGCAAATCCTTGGCTGTTTGTTTTGTTTCACATAGCCTACTAAATCAACAGTATATTAAGGACAGAGAAAGGGATCGTTGTCATAGGCCTGCATTACCTGGTAATTCAATGGGGTAGGAATAAATGTGTGGGTATGTCACCTCTGGACACTGAGTGGGCTAGTTTACCCACTTCTCCTCCGGTAAACTGGACAAACATTCCATAACTCTTTGATTTTATACATGTAACGGCAACCCTATCCAATGAGCGCTCTGCAGCGACGTAATATAGCTGTCTGCCTGACTAACAATGGCCATTGCAGGATGTTTCCAGGCCGGTTAGCATAAAATAAGCAAAATCAGGACAGATTACGACCATAGGTGAGGGTAGGAACGAAGATTGACCGGTAGATCGAGTGCTTTGCCTTCCAGCACAGCTCTCTTTTCGTTACAACGGTGTAGTAGAGCTATTGCAATACCGCCCCCACTGCTGCAATTCTCTGGCCTAACTCAGGCTCTATCGTCCCACTCACTCGTGATCAAGATCCTGAGGTACTCCTACACTTGGGGTAAGGACTCATTCCCTACCTGGAGTAAGCAATCCACCGGTTTCCTGATGAGAGCCATGGCCTCAGATTTAGAGTTGCTGATCCTCATCCCAGCTGTTTCACACTCAGCTGCGAACTGATCCAGTGAGTGCTGAAGGTCACTGACAGACAATGCCATCAGGACCACATCATCTGCAAAAAGCAGAGACGAGATCCTCAGCCCACTGAACTGCAACCCCTCCCCACCACGACTACGTACATTATCCTGTCCATGAAAATCACTAATAGGATTGGTGACAAAGCGCACCCCTGGCTGAGGCCAACCCCGACCGGGAACGAATCCGACTTACTGCCGAGGATCCGGACACAGCTCTCGCTTTGAGTGTACACAGATTGGATGGCCCACAGAAGTGACCCTGTCGCGCAGCACCTCCCACAGTATCTCCCGGGGGACCCGGTCATATGCCTTCTCCAGATCCACAAAGCACATGTAGACTGGATGGGCATACTCCGAGCCAGCTGGTTCGTTGTTCCACGTCCAGGACGGAATCCGCATTGTTCCTCTGCAATCTGAGGTTTGACTATAGGTCGAACCCTTCTTTCCAGAACCTTGGAGTAGGCTTTACCAGGGAGGCTAAGTAGTATGATACCCCTGTAATTGGCACACACCCTCTGGTCCCACTTTTTAAACAGGGGAACAACCACCCCGGTCTACCACTCCCCTTGGCACTGTCCCACACTTCCAAGCAATGTTGAAGAGACGTGTAGACCAAGACAGCCCCTCCCAACCCGAATATTTCAGTCTCTACAAAAAGAGGGCGTGTTAGTCAGATTGAGGAGTTCCTTAAAGCGCTCCTTCCACTGCCCGATTAGCTCATCAGCTGAAGCACCATCGTCCCATCCTTACTGTAAACGGCTTGGACGGTTCCCCGTTTCCCCCTCCTGAGGTGTCGAATGGTTTCCAGAAGCACCTTGGTGCCGCCCGAAAGTCCTTCATGACTTCTCCTAACTTCTCCCACACCCGCTGCTTTGCCCCTGCCACGGCAGAGGCTGCAGCCTTTCTGGCCCATCGGTACCTTGCAACTGCCTCCGGAGTCTTCTGGGATAACATATCCCCGAAGGCCTCCTTCTTCAGTCTGACAGCTTCCCTGACAACAGGTGTCCACCACGGTGTTCCAGGGTTACTGCCCCTTGAGGCCACAGCTCACCGCCACAGCTTCTGCAATGGAAGCTTTGACCACTCTGGTTCAATGCCCCCAACATCCACAAGGATGCCAGAAAAGCTCCGCCGGAGGGGGGAGTTGAACATCACTCGGAAAGGGGCCTCCTCAGGGCGTTCCCAGTTCACCCGCACTACTCGTTTGGGTTTACCTGGTCTATCCAGAATCTTCCCCCATCCTCTGACCCAACTCATCACTAGATGGTGATTAGTTGACAGCTCTGCCCCCTCTTCACTTGAAACCAACTTCCCAACAACAACTGTCACTCTAACGACGGTCGTTGGCACTTGAAGCACAAAGGGTCCCAGTGACACCATTGGCCTTGTGAGAGATTAAATACCTGGTTCTCCACACCAGTTAGTTGGACCAGTCCCCACAGATGCGTGCATGAACTGATGAAGCCTCTTGGATGAGAGGTGAAGCGTCTTCCTAGACAAATAACCAATACCAGTTGCTTTTGACTGAAATTGCTTTGGGGATAACGATGACCAGGAAAAATTAGAACATTCACAGGCTAATCAAGTCCTTTGTGTCTCTGAAAGCAGGAAGGACATCGATCGTTATATGGCAATATTGGAGTGTTAACACAGTCATTTATGCATAGGTGACATTCATCAAATGCTGGTCATTTACACAGTTATCTGAAATTAGGAGATTCTTCTGAATCTGACGGGGCACACTCGTACGAGCCCACCATGTGAAAAAATTAAGATACGAATACAAAAGTCTTTGCATGAGGCCCAGTGTTCATTTAAAGAAGGGAAATGCAATATTTTTGTTTATTATATATTTATTCTAACCTAAGACTAAGTTAGCCTGTGCATGTTCTCATTTGTCCAGGTCATCGTTATCCTCAAAGCAATTTCAGTCAAAAGCAACTGGACTTGGTTATTTGTCATAACCATCAGTCCCAGCCTGGTCAGATGCGTACATGAACTGATGAAGCCTCTTGGATGTGAGGTGAAACGTCTTCCTAGACCAATAACCAAGTCCAGTTACTTTTGACTGAAACTGCTTTGAAGACTAAGATTTAGTTATGACTCATGACTGTTTTGAAGTTAGCTTGTTGTGCTAACAACAAGCTAGGGAGCACACAAATAAAAAGGTGGAGCTCGAAGAAATGGGGTCGGGGAGAAAATAGATTCCCTGGAAATGTAGTTGACTTTTAGGAAACCACGAAGGCTGATATCTTTAAGATGAGGACAGTGTTGGGTAAATGTGAATGCAACCAAACATTATACAGCATTTCCTTATGCTTAATTCCTTATCCCTGCTTTTTTCAAGCAGCATTTAAATTGCTGTTGGACTTGCAGGTTCTACAGTATTGTCACACCGTGCCTAGTAATGTAGGATGGGGTGGTGGCCGTTCTAGAGAGGGGTTTGCAATTCTACCGTCATTGCAGATAGAAAATATTTTTCTAACACACCTTGCTATACAGTCCTCGGCTTAGTTGCTACCAAATATTACAGGGCTCCAACGGAAAGCTCACAAAGTAAAGAGCTCACTGTCAATGCCTGTGTTATCATGATAACACGTGGTAATTCACTCTTTTGAAATACAAATGTCATCTGAAGTGGGAGGCAGCAGTGAAATGCCATGATATGAGTTACTGGTGGTGCTCCATCAGTGATGAAATCTTGTCACGTCCCTCTTCCATGAAGCATGCATGAAGGTCAGTGCATAGAAACTTTAAAGTAGTTTAATATGAAAGTTGTTTTTTTTTGCCCCAAATTAGTAAACACAAACACTGAATATAAATATAACAAAAATTCTCCACAAAATGAAAAGCACAGCCCATCAGCTAACCAGGACACAGTCATCCCTGACTGAAGGAAAAAGCAATTTATAAGGTAATATTAGAATTTTTTTTTTCCTTTTTTCTTTCAGGAACCTTTTTCTGCAGCAGGCAGTCCTAGTTTACTTGTTCAAAAGCAATAGAGCAGCTGTATGCATTTTTAATTGGTCTAATTGGAAATTCAATGTTGAGTATCCAGGGCAATGTATGTTTCTCTGGGTAATTGCTTTCCCTGATTTCCACGAGACCTCAACTCAAAATATCTTTGCCTTTTTTATTTGGTCTTGTGATAATCAGCTGCATGGGAAATGATAATGGAGACAAAACAGGGTGAGGTTTGGTTCCTAATTAAAACTGCATAACAAACAAGTAGAGACCATGCAACTGGGTGGACTTTTCGTAAGTTGAACTCTTTTTCCCTCCATTATACAGAATCTTCTGGGTTATTTTCTTTAATATTACATCATCACTACCTTTTAAATGTTTCTATCATTATTAACTGTAGATATTGTGTCCCTATAACCAGGCACTTTTAATACACAGCTAAGATGCAGGTCGTCTGCTCAGCCGTTGGCCGGCACATAACAAGGCCCTTACCTTCACTAGGTCCATCATCGGGAGACTTTCCAGAAGGTGCAGTAATTTAGATTGTGATTATTTTTGTAGATTGTCAACTAAAATAGACATTTCATAAAGTGTCGTACTGTATGAAAACATTTTATACAGGATGTGGAAAGGGCAGCACGGCTCTCTGGTACAGCAGTCTTTGATGAGATGATGTGATGTAGACCTCTCTGTGACTCTGTTAGGGCCGATGTGAATGCTGAGGAAGGAAACGCATGCTTTTAGAGCACATTCAGTGATTCAGCTTCTCCTTGATAGGGTGATCAGACCTCAGCATCACTGGTCCATCAACCTCTCAGCTACCATCATGGTTTAAAAGCAACTGCCAAGAGAAGCCTGGAGAAAATGCAGATTATGCAGTTCACAATGTGATCATTTGTGAAGTAAAGAAAATGTAGTATGAAAATACAATCTAGTATGTAGAAAAAAACACATTTCTTGTATTTTGTAGATTAGGGGATCACTACCACTCTGAATACAACAGTTGCATTAACCACTGACAATAAATAAAAAATATTATGTACTCACACGGCCCTTCAATGATTTCTATATGCGTGACGTTTATAATGTTTATTCAAACTGTTTTAAAGATGATTCAACTTTGTTTCTTGAGTCTGCAGTTCGTTCAAATCGTATTTAAGGTGTTTAAGTCCAGTTTTTATGTCATTGAGATTATCATATAATATCATTGAGGTAAGAGTGACTAGTAGAGTTGTATCTGACTGCATTATACTCTGTGGTGTTATTTTACACAGCATCATGTCATGGGAGTGGATATATCTGTTTACTGTAGGACATGTACAGTTCATGCTAGATAGAAGAGTAAATGGACCTGTTTTTGTCATGGATCTACAACACTGTAGCTCTGTAATTTTAGGTGCATCTGTCCCTACATTTATGTTACCGACAGTCTCTCCATAAACCTTATAAACTGACATTAACACACCATCACTGTTAACGTTACTTGCCTTGTATCTCCCTTTTAACTGACTCTGTGGGCTCTGAACCTGCAGGCAATAGTAGTCTGTTGCAACCATACATTATAAATACATTAGCTGTGCAAAAATAATCTCTAACTAACGCTCTGTAACTACCCTTCAGAGTTTTAACATTAACCAACTTTCCAGGTTCTGAACCCAGTTACTTTTGATCAAAATGCAGCCGGTTCAAACTCTGGTGCGTCAACTGGAACGGAACCTGTTCTGTGTCAGTCGAAAAAGGCCAACAGTGTCTCGTCATTTAAGTCTATTTGGACTGAGAGCCCATTCGGCAGTGACCAAAACTCTCATCAGCAGAAAGAATGAAAAGGTTAGACTTGCCATTCCTGAGGAGCACACAAACATTATTTTCGGCGTAGGACTGGGGAAAGACTGATCCCAAAGTGTGTAAAGAAGTCAGTTAAATCTGGAGGAGGGAGTGTCATGGTTTGGGGATGTTTTCTGCAGCAGGAGTTGGGCCTCTTGTACAGCTACATGGCAGAGTGAATGCAAATGTTTATTAACCTCCTTCAGCAACATGCAATACCTTCACTGCAATTGTCTCCCAATCAGCTGCAAGACAATGCCCCCTGTATCACTGCAAAATGGGTTACGAAGTTCCTTGAAGCTAAAAATATTAAAACAATGAAATGGCCAGCCCAGAGTCCAGATCTAAACCCCATAGAGAATCTCTGGAAAATCCTTGGCAACAAAGTAATGTCTAAGAAACCCAGTACAGTTACCGAACAATGGAAGAGAATGCAAGAAATGGACCAAGATCAAACCAGAGCAGTGTGAGAACTAGTGATGTCCTGTGGGTGCAGATGTGCTGAAGTCATTCAAAGCTGTGGCCTCTATTCTTATTAATTTTTTAACCCTATAGCCCGGAGAAAACATTGTTGAAATCATGTCTTCTGACAAAATGTTTACTTTTCTCTAATGCCAAATTTTGTAACCCCATGTGCAGGCTGATTAATCGTTATTGAGCCCTTTCATACATGCACTGCAACCCTGAAGTTATCTAGACATTACCTGTAAGAACGCAAATGTCTGAATTAGTTGGACTTTACCCTCACAGCTCCCTAGGACAATGTCCATCTAATTTACATTAACCTCCTGTGTGAATAGAGCAGCTCGTTGTCTGGAGAATTCACAGCAAGTGAGTGGGCATGTTGATGACCTCACCATCATGCAGATGAGGTGAAACTGGAAGAAAATGCAAAGGTTATGAAGGGCGATGAGTTACCTGAGGGTGGCAAATGTCTAACTGGAGAGACGATGACATTCAGGAACTTGTTTTGGCAGTTTTCGAAGACTTTTATTATCTAGGACTGACAGGAAATGGGGTGAGGGGGAGACATGCAGCAAAGGGCCAAAGGTCGGAGTCGAAACCTCTGTTGGTAAGGGCCGATGCTGAAATTATCAAATTTAACGAACAGCAAGACACTCGGTAGTGTATGATCAAATTACAAATCGGCTACGTGACAGCCGTAGAATCCACATCATGTCCTCCACTGAAAGTAACAGCAGTTTACGTCACTGCATATGTCCGTGAAACTCCCAGCCAACTGTAAGATTCAGTCAGCTCCCGATCGTCGTAAACTTGCAGTCTTAGATGAGAAAGTAACCCCCTCAGCTCCTAGGACTGGCATAGGTTTTCACATGTCAATGACCATGCTGTTATCTACACAAACGCAAATCAGGAGTGAGTGTGTCTCCTCTAAAAAGATGCACAAGTAAATTTATAATTAGATACACGGGTACGTTAGAGTAGTTTACACTCTCAAAAGCCTTCACTTCCTTGGAGTTTCAGTGTACATTTTGAAGAGGCATTATTCATTTGAACTGACATTAACTTTTATTATGTGGTTGGAAACTGGACTATACAGTCACACCGTTATGCTCAGGGATTACATGTATCAGGGATTACATGTATCCCTGTTTTACCAGCTGTGCATGGTTACTTTTCTTATTATTCATAGCAATGGACGTTTGCAATTGTTAATCATTCTCTCAGTCTAGTGAGTAGTATATTAGGTCTTCCTTTTGGCATGCATGCGTATGGTGCGTGTGCATGTGTTCGCAGTTTCAGGCAGACCTAGTGGACATATTCTTCAGAAAGCGATGTGGTGTGATAGTTATTAACATGTACAGACTTGTTTTCAAAGTATGCCTGGGTTAGATGTTTGAAAAACAAGTGTCAGATATGTTTCGGCAGCTTTTAAAGATATTCTAGAAGAAGGTAGAATAAATTACAGACCGATAAAGGAAAATAAATTATTAAACAAAGTTTATCACTCCTACGACATGAGTTATTGTAGTATTAAAATGAGACCCTCTGAGGTGACAAATGACAAGTACAACTTATACAAAACAAAAGATGTAGTGCTTCATTTTAAGTATTTAGTGGGCCATAGTCAGAATTTCAAAATTAAGAGGGCCTTTTAAAAAAGGTTATAAACAAAATTGTACTGAATATTTTTCCTATACCGCGTGTGTACTGCGGAGACCTCCTGTCTACAGGTTAAAGGATGGGGAGATGCTGTAGGGAACCTTTTACAAACAAGAGCTACAAAAAGTTATTGTGGATAAAAACAAAAAATAAAAAAAAACGATCTAAAAAGAAACAGGTAGTCAATGTAAGTGTATTCTGATCACGTTCACACCATTTTACTATTGTGAGAAATTTCAGTAAGATAGAATATTTTTTTTACCTTTTCATGAATATCCTCAGTTTTCTTGTTCAAAATGTCTCTCATGTTGCGATTCAATTAATTTTCAAGTGTATCCCTTATAGACGCTCGCAGGGTTTGATGTCAAACGATTTAGTTGCTGTTGTGGTACAAGAAACATCTTCTGGGCATGATCTATGTTTTTGACTTGAGGCTCTAAGACAAGATTTTTTTTTTCAATAAAGTGTGTATATACCAGTACAGCAATAAGAGGTAGATGGAATACCCAGACCTTTTTAAAATCAGAAAATAATTGAATCCCCGCCTTCTTCTTTTGATATTGAGTTTTGATTAGAGGAATCTTGCCTTTTAAAACTTTGCATGCAATCTTACAAGGTTAAAATAAATTCTGAGGAAGCACATTTAATATTTCTGAGAAGGCGATGCAATAGTTTCAACAAAGACAAATTCTTCTGATCTGTTCAAACATGTTTTTATTTGAATTTAGGAACGTAGACAACAGGTTGATCTGAAAGCAGATCCGTTCTGAGTTGGAGATGATCATGAATTGTGGCTTTATAGTCAAAGAGCTAACCAAAAGGCTTACTCACAGAATCTTAACATTCCATTAAAAAGTTAAAAAAAAATTAAAACATGTCGTGCCATAACAATAACTTGAGACTTCTCTTGGGTTCTAAAAATGACAAGAAAACTGGCATTTAAACTGATAGTACCACTACCGTGAAAAAAACAATTCTGTACAAGATACAAGCAGCTTAAATTTCTGTGATGCACATACTTTGTAAAAACATTCTTAACCGCAACATTATTTCAGGTATCATTCATGAAATCAGTGATTTTATTTGCAGGCAACAATGAATCATCACAAAGATATAGGCAGGTCCTCAATAAATTTCACATTTTTGATATACATTGGCTGCCAACATAAATGAAAAACACACACACTTTTCTGATATTATTATATGTAATTATATTATATATCAGCATTTTTCAAAATAGGTCTTTCCACAGTTTGAAGGACCTGATATAATAAGACTGAAAGGATGTTGTAGCCTGCAAACAAACACACCAACATCTTGAACACTCATCTCCACCATATGGCAATGTAGTCAAATCAGGAAATGCTCGCTTCTGTGTACACAACCTGAAAGCGTTCCTTGACTGTCTTGTTTTTCAGTTGAAGTGTCTCTCCATTTCTCACTATTGTGTCACAATGTTTTTGTGTCGTCCTATTTCAGCCCGCAAATTCATTTACAAGCTTTGTGTTACAATGGAGGCATTGTGGGTATGTCAGTGTCACACCCTTACACTTAACACGGTCTTGTTGTGCGGAGAATGTGTAACATTTCTGCCCGCCAGATACAAACTCCACATTTTAATCACCCCCACCACTATCGCTCAGTCAAATCCCATTAAAAAAACGTTTTTGGCATCCAGTTACCATCCTTTGACACAAAAATGACACCGTCTGTATCAGAATAGAGGCATCTCTTGCCTAGCTTATCCAGTAAATCATAAAGCATTAGATTTGCGTACCCTGTTGTCATAGCCCTGAGAAAGAAGTTTCTTTCGTTCTACCGGTCTGTGCTTCTCTGAAACGCCACTGAACAAGGAAGACATGATAAGAGAGGAACAGAAACTGTCTTAAATCGTACAGATCACTAAACATGTAGCGGGCAAAAAGTTTAGGATCTGTCACTAGTTCACTTGTGACCTGATTTTTACGCTTAGGGAAGCTTAATTCTGGGATAGCTTGTTAACGTCAATCCTGTCTGGATTCAAATGAATCCCCTCACTGTCATGATGATCTTGGAGGTATTTCACTTTTGACTCATCCTTGCAAATTGGGGTAAGCCGAAGCCTCCTGCTTTTGCTGTAATAATGTTTTCACATAGTCTTTAAGCAGGCTGTCACTTTTGTGCTCGAAAAGCCATACCTCATCTATCCTGACTAAAGTATAGCCTTTTCTACAGCTTTTAGTAACTCTGCACTCTCCCAGACACCTGAGAGAGCTTTCTCAGAAGCCGAATGGCTACATTTGCAGTCCTGGTTTTCACTTTCAGCGCATGAAACAAGGGAAACAACTTGTTGCAGTGATATAGCAGCATGGGGTGGTACAATCCTCTGGGGGGGTTGCACTGAACACTGTCAATCCAAAATAATTTTCCAGCGGCGCAGAGTCGCAGAAGATCACTTTGGGGTGCCCTATTGAGTAGTATAATTGTGGGCCTGAACAGTCTGGTACAGTGATGTGAAGTCATAATGTAAATTTTCAACCTCGGCTGTAAATACAGCTTTTAAGCATTGGGTCGCCCTCCAAACAGCTTTTCGTGGGTTGAGTCGTTCAGGAGCATCATAAGTTTTCAAAAAGTCCTGCGGAATTGGGTCACTCTGTTTGGCTCTGTAACTGGTTTGGTTAGGACCCAATAGCAGCACAAATACAGGCAGGTATCGTTGGTAGAGGACAGGATATGAAACTGGATAGTCTCATGGTGGTTGCCAGACAGGAGCATGTGGATGGGCACTGTCTGGTGGGTGACAATTCCCAGGAGGTGACCGTCCAGGGCATTGGCGAGAGCAGGAACTGGCAGGCGAACCAACGCCTAGCTGAAGTGCTAGGTTGTTGTCGATGATGTTAGCATCTGAACCAGAGTCTGAGTGTGGCAAGAGTCTGAGAGCCTTGGGGTAGCAGTAGTTGAGCCTGGCACAGGGGACGTGAAGCGAAGGAGGGTTTAGAGGTGTGACTCACCAGGACCTCCTTCCTTACTGGTGAGCCTGACCTTTTGCTGGACACCTGGAAGTGAAGTGTCCGGGCTGCCCACAGTAGAGGCAGAGGTTTCCTCTGCGGCGCCTCTCTTCTTTGTGGGGTTAGGCTGGCCCGGCCAATCTGCATGGGTTCAGAATCCCTCCCCGGTGTGCTGGGGGGCGGAGTTAGTGACCTGGAAGGCTCAGGAGAACGAGGAGTCGTTAGCCCCTCCCCTCGCCCCTGACGTCTCTCGGTGTCTGGCTTGAATCCGTCTGTCCACACGGGAAGCCAGCTCGATGATATTGTCGAGAGAGGCAGGAAGGTCGTAGGACACCAGCTCATCTTTGATGTAGTCGGCCAGTCCAAGCAGGAAATCGTCCACTTGAGCCGCCTGGTTCCACTCGCTCCGCCGAGCCCGGATGCGGAAGTCAATGGCGTAGTCAGTCACCGAGCAGCCTCTCTGTCTGAGACCCAGAAGACCCCCAGAAGCGTCGGGACCTCTGGATGCTACACCAAACACCTTGCGGAGCTCGGTGGAGAAGGCGTTGAAGGAGAGGCAAGCAGGTGTGTGGCGTTCCCACTCGGCTGTTCAAGATTCAAGATTCAAGAAGCTTTATTTATCCCGAGGGAAATTATTGTGCAACAGTTTCGATACAAAGGCGGAAAAGGATCAAAGTAACAATAAGCATAAACATAAATCAAAATAAAGCTAACGTCAGATAAATCAAGCAATGAACCAAGTGTGACAGAGTGCAACAGACGTCGTGGTTAAGCGTAGGTATATACAATATACAACAATACGCAGCGTGCAGTTTAGCAGCAGATTGAAATAAAATAAGTACAAACTAGATAAGTGAGAAGGAGCGATAAGTTATAAGTGTTAAAAATGTTAAAAATGTAGCAGCATGTCCTACAGAACTAAGTGACAGTATGGCACAGTGGAGTGTAGCAGCATTTCGTACTTAAGTCAGTTACAGTAAACCACAGTGAAATGTAGCAGCATGTCCTAAAGCACAGTAAGTATATCAGCAGATAGTTACAGTAAACCATTAATAAATAAATAAAGTGATGTAGTGGTGATATAAAGTGACAGTGTAGTATAGCAGCATTACTTACTGAAGTAAGTGACAGTACAACTGAATAAAGTACAACTGAATAAAGTGATGCAGTGATGGTATATAGTGACAAAGTGACATTTCAGGATACAGTGTCTCCACTGTTCCTTACCTGACTGGGGGGAGATGAATTATAAAGTTTGATGGCCGCCGGAAGAAAAGACTTCCTCCGGCGTTCAGTATTACACCGGGGGAGAATGAGTCTATGGCTGAATGTGCTTCTGCTGGAGGTCAGCAGCTGGTGGAGAGGGTGAGAGTTATTGTCCAGGATGCTGTGCAGTTTAGACAGCATCCTCCTCTCAGACACCGCCACCAAAGAGTCCAGTTTGACCCCCAGGACGGAGCCAGCCTTCCTGATGATCTTACTGATCCTCTTTGCGTCTGCTGCCCCAGCACACAACAGCAAAGAAGATGGCACTGGCTACCACTGACTGGTAGAACATCCTCAGCATGGTGTTACAAACATTGAATGACCGGAGCCTCCTCAGGAAATAGAGACGACTCTGGCCCTTCTTGTATACAGCCTCAGTGTTCTTGGAAAAGTCCAGTTTGTTGTCCAGGTATACTCCAAGATATTTGTAATCCTGGACAACATCCACAGTCACGCCGTTGATGGAGATGGGTGTGGGGGCAGATTTACTCCTGCGGAAATCCACCACTAGCTCCTTTGTCTTGGTGGCATTTAGAATCAGGTGATTAGCTGCACACCAGTCGACAAAGGAGTCCACAACGCCCCTGTACTCCTCCTCCTTCCCCTCACTGACACAGCCAACAATTGCAGAATCGTCGGCAAACTTCTGCAGGTGGCAGGACTCAGAGAGGAACTGAAAGTCTGAGGTGTACAGGGTGAACAGAAATGGGGAAAGAACAGTACCCTGTGGAGCTCCAGTGCTGCAGACCACGGTGTCAGACACTCAGTCCTGCAGTCTGACATACTGTGGTCGACCCGTCAAGTAATCCGTAATCCAGGAAACCAGGGGAGGGTCCACCTGCATCGCCGTCAGCTTCCGTCCCAGCAGAGCAGGCCGGATGGTGTTGAACGCACTTGAGAAGTCCATGAACAAGATTCTCACTGTGGTCCCCGCTCTGTCCAGGTGGGCGCAGGCACGGTTGAGCAGGAAGATGATAGCATCCTCCACTCCTAGTCTCGGCTGGTAGGCAAACTGTAGAGGGTCCAGTGATGAGCTGACCAGGGGCCGAAGAAGTGAAAGAACCAGCCTCTCCAGGGACTTCATCAGGTGCGACGTCAGCGCCACCGGTCTGTAATCTTCTGAGGTGCTGGGACGCACCTTCTTTGGTAATGGTACCAGGCATGATGTCTTCCACAGCACAGGGACCTTCTCGAGACTCAGGCTGAAGTTGTAGATGTACTGCAGGACTCCACACAGCTGGATCGCACAAGTTTTGAGGACCCTCGGGCTGACATCGTCGGGACCCGCTGCCTTGCCTGGGCGGAGTCTGCACAGCTCCTTCCTCACCTGCTCTGCAGTGAAGGTCTGTCTGCTGTGTGTGTTGGTGGGGGTGGAGAGAGGTGATGGCGGGGGGGAGGGGACAGGTAGGGCAAAATCAGGAAGGAATTGAGGGGGAGGTGTCAGCAGGGTTGGAGGTTTGGAGGTGGGTGGTTGTAGAGGAGCCGTGGGGAGGTGGTCCAGAGCCCTTTCATCAAATCTGTTGAAGAACAGATTTAGCTCATTGGCACGTTCAGTACCACCTCCTACCGTCTGGCTACAAGATGGTTTGTAGCCAGTGATGCTCCTCATGCCGCTCCACACGTCCTTTAAGTTGTTCTGCTGGAGTTTGTGCTCCAGCTTCCTCCTGTAGGTGTCTTTGCCCTGTTGGATCCTCTCCTTCAGCTCCCTCTGGACCTGCCTCATCTGCTCTCTGTCCCCCTCTCTGAAGGCCCTCTTCTTCACATTCAGCAGGACCTTGATGTCTCTGGTGACCCACGGCTTGTTATTTGGGAAACAGAGTACAGTCTCTGTAGGAACAACGCTGTCCACACAGAAATTGATGTACCCTGTTATGCAGTCCGTGAGATCATCAAGGTCCTCCCCATGTGAATTACAGAGCAAATCCCAGTCTGTGAGTTCAAAGCAACCCTGTAAAGCTTCGTCAGTCTCCTGTGACCATCTCCTCACAGTCCTGGTGGTCACAGGAAGCCGCTGGACTTGGGGCTTATACAGGGGCTGCAGATGGATGAGGTTGTGATCTGATCTTCCAAGAGGAGGAAGGGCAGTGGAGCTGTAAGCCTCCTTAACATTAGCATACAGCAGGTCCAGTGTCTTGTTTTCCCTGGTGGGACAGTCCACAAACTGCTTGAAAGTGGGCAGTGTTGCAGCCAGAGTGATGTGGTTGAAGTCCCCAGATATTGCAATGAATGCGTCTGGGTGCCGTGTCTGAAGTCCCGCGACGACGGTGTGGATGACGTCACTTGCGCGCGCCGCGTTTGCAGTCAGAGGAACGTAAACAACCAGAGCGATCACGTGTGAAAACTCCCTCGGCAGATAATATGGCCGCAGACTCACGGCAAGCAGCTCAATGTCCGGGCTACACACACGCTCCTTTACAGTAACGTGTCCAGGATGACACCACTTGTTGTTAATAAGAATAGCAAGTCCCCCACCTTTCCTCTTGCCACTCTCACGGTGACTCCTGTCCGCCCGAACAGTCTGAAAGCCGTCCACAGTTACGTTCGAGTCCGGGATGTCCTCGTGGAGCCACGTCTCCGTGAAACACAGCACACTGCTCACACGATACCTCCACTGAGTCTTCACCAGGCCCGCCAGCTCGTCCATCTTGTTAGCCAGCGACCTCACGTTCCCCATGGTGATGGAAGGGAGAGATGGTTTATATCTCCTCTTCTTTTCCCGTTGTTTACGTCCAGCCTTACATCCCCTGTACTTTCTCCTCAGTTCTTTGGGGATTTCAGACCTCTCCCGCATTAGCGCCGTTGGTGCTAGCGACAACAGCTGTTCACGGGTGTAAACAATGGAGCCGCCGCATTGTTGCGTCCAGACGGAGACGCGGTCGGCAAAAATAGTCCCAAGAATGAGACAAACGGACAAAAAACACGTAAGAAAGTTCACGAACATAATTGGCTAAGGTTAGCACTACGACTTACAGGAAAAAGTACTTAATAAAAAGACAGTAAAATAAGATAAAATAGCAAAAAAAGTGTGGAAAGGAGAGGGAGCAACTGTTGCTGGCTGCCGCTTTACACAGCGCCGGAACCGGAAGGCTCGGCTGTGGGGAACACACAGCCGAGCGCGACTAGTCAGGTTATTTATCGTGAACGCCACCTTTGCTTCCTCGGAGGCGAAGGTGTGAGGTTGCAGAGCAAAGAGGATTGAACAGTTTGTGATGAATGGATTGCAACCCTCTGGATCCCCGGCGTAGTGTTCTGGGACTCCCACTCAAGGCTCAAGGACGGGACCAGGATATAGTATAGTTGTTGAACCTGGGCGGATAGCGTGGCTCGCGCTTGCTCTTGGTTAGCTGCTGCTAACTGAATGTTAGCCGTGGTGGAGGCTAACATCACCTCTTGGTGTTGGAGCTGGGTCTCCACCCGGTCTAGGCGAGCCAGTGGATCCGGGTTGTGCGCTGGGTCCACACTCATGGCCAGATTGTACTGTAACGGGTTTGGTTAGGACCCAATAGCAGCACAAATACAGTCAGGTATCATTGGTAACAAACTTTATTGGCTTTGGTGCAGGGAATAATCAGAGTCACAGCGCTGCAGGTAGCCACAGAGGAGACTGGAGTTACACTCACTCTGAAGAGCTGAACCAGGTAACCACCAGTTAGCCACAGGAGCCGACAGGCAGAATCCAGAAGGGGACAGGCGAGGATCCTGGTCAGGGACGGAAGGCTGAGGTGATTTCCAGGAGATCGGTCAGGCAGGATAGTCAGAGGCAGGCTGGGTCGAAACCGGGAGATCAGGCAGAATAACGCTGGAGAGTCTGGTGCAAGCATCAAGAACAATCTGGCAATGAGTGAGTGTGGAGTTGGGGCTTAAATACAGCCAGAGCAGAGAGCACAGGTGAGTGGAGTTGGCTTGATGAGAGGGGTGTGTCTGATTGGCAGATTGAAGCAGGTGCAGAGTGTGAGGCAGAGATGAACTGTGACAGGCTCTCCCCCACTCACATTCCCACATAACCTTAACTTCTAGTTTATGTATTAGTCTTAGAGATTGTAATTTTTCCTTAAAATGTCGGTAAAGAACTGCAAAGGTAATGCTGTTTGAGGGGTTTTTATGAACATGATTAAAACATTGGCAACAGCCATGCCAAAAACAACCTGCAACTCAAACAGTTGGCATATTGTTTTGTTGACAAAAATCAAAGTATGGCCCAAACTGCTCTTCCCCATAATACAAAGCGTGTCGAATTTGTTTTACTTTTGAAGGCCTCAAATTTCAGCCACTGGATGGAGGCGTTGGAGAATGCCTTGTGCTGCTTGGTATAAGCCCCATCATATGTCATTGCTAGTGGGTCACAGGGAAGAAATTGTGTCTTAAAAACACAGCCATGCAACATGAAGCCAATATGGTGTATTCAAAAGGATCAAGTTTGGCACACTCCAAAAAGGCTTCGTGATAAACAATGCAGGCTTTGCATTGAACAACATTGATCCCATATGAGAAAAGCTCTCCGAAACTCAAACACCGTATGACGCACTGTATTGTACCACCACATGAGCTCCGTATTAACCGTAGTAATGTGGTGCTGGATAGGCCCTTGTGTAGTTTGAGTTTTCTGTGGTAAACAGATGAGGGAAGTGGCCTTTCTTAACATCTTCAAAACCTAACGCTGCAGGAGTTTTTGCAAGTCTCATGGGGAGGAAACTGAAGTCGTGAATCCACCTTCGTCTGTAAACTGTATCATACATGCGCAGTATCCTGCTCCCCTTTCATTATGATTTTACATGCGATGACCTGTCTGGTGAGATAGTTGTGTACAATGTATCGGTCAAACCCTGAAGTGATATGGCTGATGTAGTAGCGTGTAGTTTTTGTATTTAGGCTTTCTATACCTTTTGTAAAAAAAAGTTTGACACATTTGGGCCCAGAGGCGAATCATTTCTCAATTACAAAATCAAGTGTGGTTGTCTCAGGTTGTGTAAAACACTGATGGTCTATGTCTGACTCCATCAGCAAATCCACAGTGACTACATTTGTCCTTCAGACATTTATGACCCCCGCTTTTGATTTGTTGCTTATGTTATAAATACGCCCGTAGTCGTTGCAATATCTGGTGCGCGCGCACGGCCTGAAACTTTTGCACCTGTCGAAACATGCTTTTGATCTACAGAAGTGGTTGCAATCTGCACAGCGTATGGTTGATAAACCTTTCTGTTTGTGATACTCCCCAGACAGACAGATTGCAAAAGTATTTGCATATGTGAAATACAGGTGTTGGTAGCCTTTGTAGCAGTATTCACGTGCATAGTTAGACCCCAAAAATGCCGTTTTCATTTTATCGTGATAATCGTCGGGGTGATTGTGATTGAACACAATTTTGACATCCATATCCTGCTCAAATTTGGACACGTCTGATAATGATACCTTATAGGTGCACAAGACACATGGAGAAGCACAAGTCATTATTCGTGTTTGAGGGTGTATAGAAACCCCCCACCCCACTTGTTGAATCCTGCCGAGACTACAAATTCAAGCTGGTCTTCTGATGCAATCCTGTCATTACTCTGCGTCACCTGTTCAATTTCGTTCAACTTCAGCATTTATCTCGTTAGAAGCATTTGACACTGCTCACGCGTGAGGGCCCTCTTAAAACTGCAGTTAAAACACTTCTGGCGCTGCCAAATCTGTGTAAAAGTCAATCTATGTCTTAGTGTTGATAGTGCTGTAGTGAGATTATCCATTGCAATATTATTCAGGTTTATATGATTTATCTCAGCCCCATATAATTTGTGCCTCTCTGATATTGAATTCATGCGGTACACACGCATGGTTTAAGCAAGCGGTTAATTCAGGGCTGTACTTTTCAGAGAGGAAAAGAATGAGAAACGATAAGAGCATGGTCTGGAGTCATCGCCACATCTTCCTCCTCCTCTTATGCATCCATTTCATTTTCAATATCAGACAGGCTATCGATAGAGTTGAGGGGTTTAAATCATGCCAGTTCTCCTCGTCATCTGAATCGATCATTTTACCTATTTAATTTTCTAGTCAGGCTATTGAAGCTCATGTTTACTATCACTTGAGATCATAGCACAACGCCTGCCATGTTTTGATTTGCTTGCGCACTTGCAACCCATATTTTAAAGCAACACAATGCACCTTAAACAAAATCAGACAACTTATTTACTTATTAATTTAACTTGTTTCTTAGGAGTCAATCCAGTTTATGCTTCATCAGATCTAAATCTCTTCTAAGATTGCCTCTAAGTTCAGGAAACTTCACTCCTAAGCAATCCAATGTCTTTTTCAAGCTTCTTAGTCTGTCTAAGTGCTGTTAGGGAGTTTGATGGTGGTGTTATTGACTACTGTCTTTGTAGAACGACATTCTTTAATCTGGGCTACGTCTTCCCAACCCCTGAAGCTCATTTTCTAAATAGGTAAAATACTTATTTTTAAACAGCTGTCGTGCACAGTGAACTGTATTGCTTTCCTTACTATGAGGCGATTCAGGCTGGCTATCTTCGGTAAAGTAATTTTCATCCTAGTCTTTTCTCTGTATTTCAGTCTAGTTTGGAATTTCTGAATATATCTTTGCGATTTTTGGTATCTGCAGTGGAGGGTCCTTCACCAGTCTCTTCTGAATCCTGTGTGTCCTTTATCAGAATGGGGGGCAGGGACATCTGTTGTCTCAGTTCCTTGCAGAGATGAATTTTGTTTGTTGAGGAGCGGGAATACTGTTTTAAATATAAAATCTAAATATACACACTTCCCTGTCAAAATGCATGTTAATTAAAACAGCTATTTTCGTTGTATATATAAAATGCAAAATAACATACCCTTTTCTGCAGTTTTGATCAAAACATTTCTTCTTTCCAGAGTTTTGTGGTACCTCTCCAGCTGGTCCTCTAGGCAGAAAAATAGTAATTTAATCTTGCACGCCCACACACAGTTTTAAATCAATTTATCAAATAAATAATGACTAAACTGAAAGGGCAAGGCCTAACAACGCTTCCTTGGTTAAAAGAGGCGTAGGACCTCTTAAAATTATCAAGATAAAAACTATTAAAAAGGTTCTTTTAAATTCAGTGGAGAACAGTTAAAAGCAGTGGTGTCTTTTTATAACAGTAGGAAAACAATTGGAGATTTAACAACATTTATTTTACTCACGTGCCGGCTTTAAAGGAGGCTGAAACATAAGGACAAAGCCTACTTAAATCCAGCTATCTGTCCCTCCGCATGTGCTCGTCTGTGGGCCTTATCTAGCAGTCAATCAAACTACCTGATCCCCAGGTGCAAGCCTTTGGTGTTGATTAGGGTAGAATGTCAGGTGGAAGTAAAAACAACGTTTAAAACACACACACGCACACACACACACACACACACACACACACACACACACACACACACACACACACACACACACACACACACACACACGGCATTTCAAAATAAAATAATGCTATAAGACAGCAAATAGTTAAAACACAATTCAAAATAAGACCATGCTTAAACAATAAAATCAAATTCCACCTTGTGACACAAACACTCTTGTATCATTTTAAAATTATTATATAGTGAAATTAAAAGTTAACCCACAAGATGTACTTGCCATTTTACAGAAAAAAGAAGTTGACCTATTTTCAAGCAGAAAAACGCTGCAAACTTTCAGGCATCTTTGCGCGAAAATAGAGTTTGAGGTTTGAAAGCTCTGCACAAGATCCTATCTTTATACAGAAACCACTCCTTGATTGTTTTTGGTGTTGATTCACGACTGCTTATTTGATAAAGCAGGACTTTTTTCACATCAGAAAGCTTTTCTGTCACTGTAACAAGTACAGCAAGATTGAAACAATCACCCCGTCCGTACACATACAACATAATACATTCAATAAAACAGACATAACAGGATGACTGTGGTCTTGGGCAGAGAGGAAAAGGACATCAAAAGTATAGTGGAGGAGAAAATAAAGCAGCCCTCAGACTGTGTTCCTGTAGGGAACAGGAAAAAAAAACCTCAGCAGACACAAGCACATACGGTATAAGCACACTTGACAACATAAGAACAACACATAAGGAGGTGTCCATATGCAGATAGGCAGCCAGCCCCAGCCATCTTCAGTGCTGCCAGTGTGCCCCACCTTTGGCACTGGGGGGGTGTAAGCGTCGAAGGCGTGGGATCAGGGGGTGGGGGATGTGTTGCATATGTAAACGTCTGGTCGAGGAGGCTTTTCAGGCTGATATCACACCTACCCAGTCAGTGTTTCAGTCAGAGTGTCAACGCGATAACACAGCAAGTTGCCATTGAGGCGTCTTTGATCGGGTCTCATTTAGAGTCAACAATCAACAGGTGCCCATGAGAGGAAGGAAGGGAGGAAGCAATGAGAGCATCACACAGCAGCGTTCTCCTGGAGGAGTTGTTCCAGCAGCGGCCTTGGCCAGGGAAGCTACCGAGATAGTAGCTACAATAGACATGACTTTACTCTGAGTGTCCATCCTGGTCAATTCTATCCATACGCCTCTCTGCAAAGCTATCAACTTCTTCATGATCTTCCCCATTCGGTGTTCAATAACCGTCGTCTGTGCACTGACAGCGTGCTCCAAGGTGGTCCCCAGGTTACGGTGTAGAATCACCGTCAAAGTGTTCACAGCTTTTTCCAAGGTGCTATCCAAATAGTGGTTAAAAGCCACAGTCTGAGCGCTAACAGCTCCACTCCATCAATCGAGTTGGGCAGCTTCATGAGGCTTTGGACTGCTGTCACCGGCTTCCAAATTTTCTGATACATCAGGGCAGTGCCTAATCCAATCTGCAGAAAGCATGTTATCATGGTTCCGAATATGTAGATATCTTCGATGTCCTTCACGGAAAGAATCGTCTGCCACACAACCCTCCATTGAGACACACTGTTCTCTTATATATATATATATATATATATATATATATATATATATATATATATATAGTTGTGTTCAAAATAATAGCAGTCCCACGTCACTAGCAAGATAAATGACTGTTTTTGTTAGAATTTCAACTTCTACACTGCAAGTAAGTTTCTAGAAGCTTCAGTAAAGGTATAGAAAACCAACAGACCCAACAGGCATGACGTACATGCTACTGATTCTGTGAAACTGAATCATTTACTGAAGGGGGGGGGGGGGGGTCAAAAAAATAGCAGTGCTGAGTTCAATTAGTGAGGTCATTGATTATGTTAAAAAAAAAAGGTGTTAATAAGGTGGCCCTTATTTAAGGATCAAGGCAACTGACTGCATATATGCTGGCTGTGCATTTGTCCTTGAAAAACAGAGCAGAATGGGTCGTTCAAGACACTGTTCAGGAGAAGAGTGTTCTTTGATTAAAAAATTAATTAAAGAGGGGAAAACATACAAAGAAGTGCAGAAAAGTATAGGCTGTTCAGCTAAAATGATAGCAAATGCTTTAAAATGGCAGACAAAACCAGAGAGGCAAGGAAGAAAAAGAAAAACGACTATGCGAATGGATCGGAGAATAACCAAAATGGTAAAGGCTCAGCCAATGATCAGCTCCAGGAGGATCAAAGAAGAGCTAAGATTGACTGTGAGTACTGTAACAATCAGACGACGTCTATGTGAAGCCAAGCTACCAGCAAGAAGCCCCCGCAAAGTCCCATTGTTAAAAAAAAGACATGTACAGAAGCGGTTACAATTTACCAAAGAACACATTGACTGGCCTAAAAAGAAATGTCATAATATTTTGTGGACTGATGAGAGTAAGATTGTTCTTTTTGGGTCTAAGGGCCACAGACAGTTTGTCAGACGTCTTGCAAACACTGAATTCAAGCCACAGTACACAGTGAAGACGGTGAAGCATGGTGGTGCAAGCATCATGATATGGGGATGTTTCTCGTACTATGGTGTTGGTCCTATTTATCGCATACCAGGGATCATGGATCAGTTTGGGTACATCAGAATACTGGAAGAAGTCATGTTGCCGTATGCTGAAGAAGAAATGCCCTTGAAATGGGTGTTTCAACAAGACAATGACCCAAAACACAGCAGCAAGCGAGCAAAATCATGGTTCCAGACAAACAGAATTCAAGTAATGGAGTGGCCAGCACAATCCCCGGACCTTAATCCCATTGAAAACTTGTGGGCTGACATAAAAAATGCTGTTCATGAGGCAAAACCAAGAAATACAGAGGAATTGTGGAACGTAGTACAATTGTCCTGGGCTGCAATACCTGTTGACCGGTGCCAGACGTTGGTCGACTCCATGTGCCACAGATGTGAAGCAGTTATCACAAACCATGGTTATGCAACTAAATATTAGTTTATGAATCTCAGGAAAGTTTAATCTTCAAGCCTTTCTTAGTTTATGCAGTACATTTTTGAGTTTTGTGAAGAAAGATGTAAACACTGCTATTTTTTTGATTTCTACTTTTTTGATTTATATATACTTTCTGTCAAATATTATCAAATTCAATTACTTTTTTCCACTTTTCTGGCTTTGAAATAGAATGTGCAGTGTCCCCTATGCATTTGTGTTCATTAAAATAAAATTTATTTGAAGAATTTTGAGGTTTACTCACCTTTTTAAACACACTGCTATTATTATGAACATAACTGTATACACATACACACCTGCACACACACTCCATTTGATGCAACACACACCCACGTTATGTTCCTTTTGGGTTGTTTAGTTAAATAAACACTGCAATATATTCAGAGCTCTAACACTACAGCAGGTTGTTGGCCATAGCAGCAGTCAGCTTACAAAATAGACTTGCATTCAATATGCTTCTCATCTATATACAATTCTCCTATTTTTGTAACTCTGCTCATCTCTATTTCCACTTAAAGACCTATTTTAAAAACACTACATCAATATTCTATTTTACATAAAAGCCTTTTTTTTAATTCTCATTTAACCACTATTTTAAATAAATCCCTCTATTTTAAAACACTAGCACCATCTTTGCTATTTCACATGAAAACACGGTGTTACTATTTTTAATTTAATCATTTTAAAGCCCTTAAACAAATCATTCACATTATTTACAACATAAGGATTCAGTAAAAAACATGCATAAAACATGTCAGGACATATTACCTTATGAAAAAAAGACCTATACTTTACAAAAACGGGAGGCAGGCTTACCGCGCATGCGTGGTGTCAACACGGGTATGAAAAACTAACAGAAATAATACGTCATATAGCGGCGAGCGCTATACCGAACATTCGTCACCGTCAACACACATGCAGGATCATACACACACAGGCAGGACGCTCAGAAAATACATTGACAAAAGGAACCCCGCGAAAACAGCCATAGTTAAAACATGATATATTTATAGCTATACAACAATTAAATTACATTTTATTTACAGTACCAAATCATAACAAAAGTTATCTCAAGACACTTTACAGAGTAGGTAAAGACCACACTCTATGACTTATGTATGATTTACATAGACCCAACAATTCCCCCGTAGAGTACAGTGGCAACGAAAACCTTCTCTACTACAGGCAGGAACGTTGGACAGACCCAGCTCTGTGGAGGACGGACATCTGTCTGCACCTGTAGGGGAGGAAGAAAAGGAGAGAGAAAGAGAGAAAAGGACAGAGAGAGAAACAAAGACAGACACAAAGACTCTTCTGAATCCTGTGTGTCCTTTATCAGAATAGGTGCATCTGTTGTCTCAGTTCCTTGCAGAGATGAATTTTGTTTGTTGAGGAGCGGGAATACTGTTTTAAACTAGTAACTATAATAATATCTATAGTAATGTGAATATGACTTATATGTTATGCCAGTTAATACAGCAGAATAGTAGAAACAAGCACAGCTAAGGTTATAGATTATAACAGCAGCAGGAAGTGTCATGCAGGAACACGGCTGCAGGCACCACCACGATCAGCAGAGACCTGCGAGACGACGAAGCACAAACAACTCTGGGAAAGAAGTTGAATTAGTAACATGCATTGATGAGTCATGAATGATACAGACATCCTTTGGAAAAGTATTATCCCCCTGGCAGACTCAGCCTATAGCAGCATAACTAAGCAGAACAAAATCAGCTTAAAAATAACAACATTGCTAGGGGCTCGTAAGCCCTAGCTGTAAGCTTTATCAAAAAGGAAAGTTTTAAGTTTACTCTTAAATATGGGGACAGTGTCTGCCTCCCGAATAACACTTGGGAGTTGGTTCCACAAGAGAGGAGCTTGGTAGCTGAAGGCTCTGCCTCCCATTCTACTTTTGGAGACTCTAGGAACGACAAGTAGCCCTGCATTCTCAGAGCGCAGCGATCTAGTCGGGTAATACGGTACTATGAGCACCGTATACACTTCAGGTGTGACTTTATTTGTTTGCCATGGTAACGTTTCAATAGAAAGATATTTAGGCAGGGAATCAATCAATCGGTCAATGTGTTAATGAAAATTTGTACATGCTTTTCAGTAATCTGAAATCCCCTATAATTATATACTGTACATGTAGTTAGAGTAAGTGATAACTGAGTTTGCAACCAGATATCCCATTAAACAGTCTTAAATAAGATTTTATGTTCATTAGTCTGTGATAGACTTGTGAGATAATAAAATATACAAGAAAAAGAAAACATGACGTGTCAATAACAGACTGAGATCATCAAATCAATGTTGTAATTACATTTTTGGGCATATTTTCTTGGGAGAGTGATGACCAAGGGCCAACCATGTAGGGTTCTGCTGCCATTGTGTCCATCACCGATGACAGTGTGGATGTAAATGTGATGCCATTTCACACATGTGAAGTCAAGGTCATCAGGATCAGGTTGTGTTGCAGGGTACTGAGTGCTGGCCCGATGCACTCCTGTTTCTGTATGGCTTGCTGTATGTCCTCCAGGCTGACTACTCTAAAGTCATGACATATACCTTTTGAGTTCATACAATACACATAGCTTTCATGTTACTGCACTAGAAAGTTTTGTGTGCAAGCTGTTTCAAAATATTTGAGTAGAATGAACCAATTGGGATTGAGCAACATGATTAAGAAAATTATGTTAATTTGACTTAAAATCATTGTTCATTGTTTGTGTTTAGTCAATGTGAAAATAATCATTTGACAACCTGTTTATTTAATGTCAATCTGACAGAAAATGATATGCTCAATGAACGCAAATTATTTTGTTGTGTAAAACAGACATTCATTTCCATTCAGATAAGTGTCACGTTTTTGTTGAACTCAAAGCTTTTTCTAACTGAATTGTACTAAACTAAAGGTTTGGAGTGCAAGCTGTTTCCAAAGTTGTTTTACGTTCAGTCTAGTGTATTACAATCAAATCTTTTCTAAATGGAGGCAGTTTCTTTTGAATGTTATGTAATGCTGGGAAAAAAAGATAAGACTAACAAAAGGATCATAAGGACATAATTTTGTCTTTTTGTTGTTTCAGCTTCACACAAGACTCATTATCAGTCAGATTAAGGCGAGCCCTTTATCCAATAATACTTCTCTTGCGTAAGAGTTGTGTTTCGCCTTTCAGAATGGTCTTCACACTGTGCTGTATGCATCTCAACTGTCAGCTCCAGGCAATCAGTGAATGCCCACGTAACAAATTGCAGCTGTGCACTAGATTACTTTTTTGGCAAACAGAACACCAATTAAACGTGGCTTTGAATGTTAAGTACATCTCTATGCCTGCACTTTTCAGCTGGTAGCTGGGCCACCGGATTTCAATGTGTTGATTTAGTTTGATCACACCGACTGTACAAGGAGGTAACAAAATACAACCTTTTGTCCCAAGTTTTCTTAGTGTGACATTTTCAATCAAACCACCAATACATGCTTAATCTTCCACAAGGTGTCCTGTATGTTCTGCACTATATACTATATTTCATAGGGATGAGCGAGTAAAGCATTATCTGTATCCATTTACCATAGGAATTATCTGTATTTGGAGTGGGCGGGATCAGTTTGATTTTTAAGTTTCAGGGACCCAACAGCACCAGATCACAACAGAAGTAATTTAAGGAGGATAAAGGATATTGATAAAAGATACCTTTCAAATAGAACAGGTCTATATGTTGTCCTTGAACAAACTAAATAGCCTTTTATTTACATGACGGCATGTGCTCTCTGTCTCTATATGGTCGCACATTTACAATTCTCCTCTGCCCCCCTCCCCTGAAAAGCTGTAAACCATAACACTGAATTAAGTCTATGGAGGAGCTGCTACAGTAGAGAAGAAGACAATCCTGCCATTGCTACTCCAGGGCTGCTGAGCCTTTGTGACCCTGATCTCTGACCTCAGTGGGGGCTCTGCCTCTAGCAGTGATTATTAGTGAATACCAGCTTTATTACAGAGGTGAGTGTTAAGTATGTCCTCAGCAGATGTCTCATTAATATCATGATACTTGGCCTTGCGAAGGAAGCAGAACCTCATTTAATTAAGCATCCATTGACCTTTAACCATCCATTGTTCTGCCTGCAGGGTGTCAGCATTATATGGAACTTCAAGTTGAGTGAATATGATCATACAATATGTACAGTTGAGGTGAAAGGGAATGCTATTTGTTAAATGGGCATTTAGTACTCAAGCAAAATACTGGACCAACTGAAACTTGAAGATGGCACTATATTAAAAGTTAAGGTATAACCAGTTTTTATGATATATCCTTTGATAAACCTGGCTCTGTGTATAAAATGGAACTGCAATCCCTCCAACATGAGATATTTTGGCCAAACCAAAGCAGTGGGCTGATCACATGTTGTCTTCCTTATAGCCAGCTAGTATAACTAGAAGAACCTGACCTCTGCCAAGGCCATGCCCTGTCTCGCAATGATGGCAAAAGTGAAAAAGAATATGGTTATCGACCCTATTCAGATCTACTCCAAAATCCTTGGCCCATGCTGCACCCTTCCACCAATTTTCATTTTGATCTCAACTACACACCTGTAAAGTTTTGTGACTCTATCTTGCACAATTATAAGATCAGGGCTATAAAGTGGGGGCCCCTTCATTACTTCTGGCTCCCTAGCGTGGATTACGCCCATTTTCCAATTTGGCCTTTATTTCAATCTGAACTACACACCTGTAAAGGTCTGTGACTGTATCTTGATGATTGCAAAGATTGCAATGCTATTGTGGTGACAAATCTGCAAACAGACAGACATACATCTTGCAAAATACTCAAAACCGTTTCTGTGGTAGGTCCTGATAAGGTAGGCATCTCCAGGGTCACATTTTGCCATGATGACACACACGCACGTCTGGTAACCACAGGGCAACATTGTCAATCATAGTTGTGCTCAGCTATTTAATTTATTTAATCTTTGAATGAACAGTGATGCCTTCCAGCACAAGGAGTCCTGAATGAATGAATTTATTTATTTATTTATTTCGGTATATATCAACCTTATATACCCGAAAGAGTTTAGGTTAAAACCAAGGCTTATATACCCCTACCCCTTTAACCTTAAACATTAATACAAAATACAAAAGGATCAGATCACAGAGATTTGAAACTAATCAGTGCAATTACATTTCTGATCACAACAAAATAAGAATAGAGCACAGTGCATAACCCAAAATTGTACAAAAACATTCAACTTAATTTTTCATACTGTAATGAGAAATTGTCGTTCTTATAAAGCAGACTAAAGTACATCATTTAATATTTTCAGGACAATTATTACAGATGTTAACCCCGCTAACAGAAAGTGATTTTTTTTTTTTTACAGTAGCTCGAGTCTTTGGTTTCGCAAATCATAGGGTCTTCTCAGGTTATAACTGGAAATCTTCATTTTAAACTAAACGCTTGAGAAAATGGTTGAACTTTTCTTCTGAATGACATCCAGTGGCTTCTCACTAACGTTTTGTAAATGGAGAAGCCTACCTTGCTGAAGTGTTCAGTGGCAGTGATACCTGTAGTGTTACAGCTGACAACACACAGGTTATGGTTGGTTGATGCATTTGAGTTGTACTCAGAAGTGTGGAAATGTATTAGGGAACTCTCATTATTTAACCAGAATATTACAATGAAGGTGTTGAACATATACAACCCTTGAGGGCTAAATGATGGCCGTGTCTGTCTACATTAAATAAAACACCCCTGACTCCGTAGATAAAGTGATCTAGGGTTTACTGTCCTTTTAATTTACCACTCAAGTGGCAATATTTTCTCAAAAATCTTTATGAAGTATATGTTCTTGCCCACCTGTTCTCCGTTAACAGACGGTGGCTCGCCCATTAAATAAACTGTGTGACTCATATTGCTCTGGGATGTTGTACTCAAGCCCCCTAATCAAGCCTGTGCTTTGCATACAAATGCTGGATGCTGCCATTTTTCTTTCCACTCAATCCTAAGTGCTTTTCAACTGCAACGAGTCTGTGTTAGAGAAGGAGGTCATGGCAAGAGCCTCTGTAATGCTTTACCTTGAAATGCAGGCACACAAAAAAAGGTAAGTTAGAATGCACAAACTATAATAAATGTTGCAAAGTCCCACATGTCTTACAGTTCACACAACACATTATATTTATTTATTTGGAGCGGAATTAGATACCTGACGCAAGAATTGAATTTGAGCCTAGAGAATCTCATCTCATCTCATCTTCTTCCGCTTATCGGGGGTCGGGTCGCGGGGCAGCAGCTTTAGCAGGGGACCCCAAACTTCCCTTTCCCGGGCCACATTAACCAGCTCTAACTGGGGGATCCTGAGGCGTTCCCAGGCCAGTGTGGAGATATAATCTCTCCACCTAGTCCTGGGTCTTCCCCGAGGCCTCCTCCCAGCTGGACGTGCCTGGAACACCTCCCTAGGGAGGCGCCCTCGTTCTTTCGGTCATGATCCAGCTTTCATGACCATAGGTGAGGGTAGGAACGAAGATTGACCGGTAGATCGAGAGCTTTGCCTTCCGGCTCAGCTCTCTTTTCGTCACAACGGTGCAGTACAGCGACTGCAACACCGCCTCCGCTGCTCCGATTCTCCGGCCAAACTCACGCTCCATCGTCCCCTCACTCGTGAACCCCCCGAGGTACTTGAACTCCTTCACTTGGGATAAGGACTCATTCCCTACCTGGAGTAAGCAATCCACCGGTTTCCTGCTAGAGAATAAATCCACTAAATCCCATCCTCAGGAATCGAGGAACATGCTTATCTTCATATCTTATCTTAGCCGTGTAGCTTTTTACCTTTACAGGAGTGTTTTTGCAGCTATTAATATCCACGGATTACTCTCATGTAACATACTGGTACAGAATATTGCTTGAATATGTATTTTCTACACTTATTACAAGAAGTACCTACAAAATCATTTTTGGGATTATTTCTTATCTTTTGTTAAAGGGATAATTTGCTGATTTTAAACCACCTATGTGTCATGGCAATAGTGTTTGGTTTCCCACAGTGGTGGAAATCCCTGTGGAGCAGAGCAGTGGATGTAGATAGATAAATACTTTGTCACTGCATACAAGTACAACGAAACTTAGTTTGGAGCAAACCTGAGATGCCTTAATAAAAACAGAGAAAAAAGCACACACAAATCTACAGTAAATAAGAAGGACCATGGAGAGACTCGTCCTGGAGCAGCTAAGGCCTATGGTCAGGCCCTTCACTGATCCACTACAGTTCGCTTACCAGCCCCACCTGGGAGTCGAGGACTGCATCACCTACAGTATGTACTTCTGCTGAACTGTGTCTGACAGGGTGGTCAGCAACACTGGGGCCCCACAGGGGACTGTCCTCTCTCCCTTTCTCTTCACCCTCTTCACCTCAGACTTCAACTATTGCACTGAGCCCTGCCACCTTCAGAAGTTTTCTGATGACTCAGCAATAGTTGGCTGCTATGGAAAGGGGGAGGAAAATGCATACAGGACTGTTGTGGGCAAATTTGTCTTTTGGAGTGAGCCGAATCATCTGCAGCTCATTGTGACTAAAACAAAGGAGCTCGTAGTGGATCTGAGGAGGGTTAAAATACCTGTGATCCCTATCTCCATCCAGGGGGTCCCTGTGGACACTGTAGAGGAGTATAAGTACCTGGGGGTGTACGTCAATAATAATTTGAACTGTTCTAGAAACGCAGAGGCTGTCTACAAAAACGGCCAAAGTCGACCCTTCTTCCTGAGGAGGCTGAGGTCCTTTAACATCTGCGGACAATGCTGAGGATGTTTTATGAGTCTGTTGTGGCCAGTGCGATCTTCTTGGCTGTCACATGCTGGGGCAGTGGGCTGAAGGTCGCAGACACCAACTGACTGAACAAACTGATCAGGAGGGCCGGTGATGTCGTGGGGGAGGAGCTGGACACCCTGGTGGCCGTAGCAGAGAGGAGGGTGCTGTCCAGGCTCCGGTCTATCCTGGACAATATCTCACACCCTCTCTATGACAAACTGCCAAATGCAGAAGCGCTCTTAACTCTGTAAGGCTGCCTTCCATGACCACAGCACAAACACATTCATCTGCACACTGCCTGAACTCATGCGACCTACGAGATATTTTTGAATGTTTCACTTACACACTGTGTAGTGTATTAAGAGGGGGAACCCCATTAGCTGTTACACCACCAAACAGCATGCTGAGTATTGCTCGCACTCCATTGCTATAGTGCATTAAGAACAGATTGCTACATTGTGGGAAACTATAAAATTTCAAGCATCAGCGATTTAACTCTCAGAATGAATGCTTTTGTTTCTGGAAATAGCCTGGCCACGAATAACTAGCTGTTATCAAATGACGTGTGTAATCTAGCATTGCTAGGGGGCACACCTATGACATGGCAGTTGTATTGCTCAGGACCCAAAGAAGGCAAGTGTCGAGTGAAACCTGGTTTGGATGAGTGGTTTTTCAGAAAACTGCAAGCAGCTATACTGGAGGCCAAGCAATCTGCCTGTTTTCACCAGGCACTACAAGATAGTAAAGCCCTATAGTTATAGTAGTACACTTTAAATTGAGTTGCCTTGACTAAAGAAAAGACTTAGTACTTAGCATGCTAAAATGTACTTCTCATTACTCACCGTAAGCCCACTGTCTGAGTGACTCGCAATAGGAAAGGATCTTAACTCAACAATAGGGTTGGGTATCATTTTTTTCCGATACCGGTGCTAAAATGATACTTATAAAATGGTGCTGGTGGCTTAATGGTGCCGATATTGAAGTTTTAAAATAAGAAAATGATGAAGAAGAAATTGATAGATCTTAAGAAGTATCAGAAGGAGAAATTAACACCATCATATAAATAAAAAGCTTATTTTTGTTAAGAAGTAATGGGGGGGTTGAGTGTTTGCTAGCAGGAGGCTAACATGACCTCCCACCAAGTGTAGTGTTGTTCACTAACACTAACTTCACCCGGTAGCAAACGAGGCTTCATTGCACGTGAATGATGCAAGGTTAGTTTTAAATTGGATATCCCATGGATATTCACTCTGGTCCAAGCCGCGACTCTGGATATCGACTATCCAACTTAAAACTAATTTCAGCCCGGTTCAGCACACTGTAACGCTCGTTTTGGAGCACCAGAGAGCAGCATACAATTAAGTTGCACCGAAATCTGTGTTATCTTTCTGATGGTAGATACCGTTTAGGATGCCATTCCGGTACCCAACCTTTCTCGACAAGGGTAACAATTCAAGGCAACAGGAATTTAAGGAGTTAACCAACATGTCAGAACCCTTGATTAACCTCATTGTACGTGACCACTTTAGAGAAAATTAGAAAAATAAGCTGTAGTTGGTAGGGTTGATGTAGTACAGTTATTGTTTTGAGATCCAACTTTTTTTCTTAATGGGAAAGAAAGTATTTTTGTATTTAAAAGTTCTCTTTAACTAATAAGAGGCCAACAAAAGGAAATAGTTGTACTGGTCTAAAGGAGTTAGGGAAAAAACAACTTTTCTCCAAATATTAAATATTGAGTCTCAAAGACTGTCAATATAGCAGAGAATGTTATCATTACCGTTCTCACCATGACATAGACTACTAGGTTACCATTAGAGAGGTGTTGATCATGTTCCACGCACTATGTCAGCCCATAGAAATAAATATTACATTAAACAGACTTGTAACTTGCAGTCAGTGTGTGTACATGCACAAGTAACCCAAAAATGACAGAGAGTCAGAGTGGGGAGCATGCACAGACGAGAAACACGCTAAAAATCCGAGAACAAATTTTACATGCACGAATAATCGGGGAACTAAAGGAGTTCTCTAGGTCTGTTAACTGGGGTATGAGAACCCCAATTAAACCCGGGGTATGGTGTTTACCTGGTTTGAGAAACCTGGATATGTGCCTTACCCGAATATAATCAGTGTGTTTACGTGCAGATTAAAAACCTGAGTGAGACTTTGTTGATTTAGCTGGTCATTCACTGGCAGCTCTTCCAAAAGCAACAATATGCAGTGTCAGCAAGTAGCATGCTAGCTAATAAAAAACAGCTAACTAAATGTTAGACTAAGTAGCATGATGGTACCACCAGTAGCACTGTGTTTTGCCTGTTTGCTGATTACATAGTTGGTGATTTTGTAGAAATACAGGGGTATTGGGTACAAGTAAAGAGGGGTGGTGGTTCTGGGAGGCTGGAACAGTTATTGAAAAGGTACCCACCTGGTGATGCTTGTAGACTGTTCAGCAGGGAGCAATCACTAAGCTGATGCAATGTAGACATTTGGCCTGATTAAGCAGTTGAGTATCTGCTCTTTGCTTGGGTAGGAGTTAAAGGCATCCATGGTCCAGGTAGATTTATGATGGCACAACCTGACACATAATTCAGAACACTTACCCAACTGTTGGCTCACTGTGTAATGATAACTTTCCATTCATGCAACCCATGTTCTAGTGCATCTAAATAGGGTCCCTTGCTGTCAACAAATTCAGAGGTTTGAGAGTCTTCCACAGAATCACATAATAATAATTCTTTGGCTTTGAGAAGTGACATCATGCAAGATGTGTACATGCCCCTCAAAGTTCCTTTTGAAGCGTTGCTCTCGGTGTGCAAACATACACTTTGATAATACTGGGCTAATGGAGCCCACTGAGTGTTGTCTTTTCACTGGCACATCATGATGTTCAGATACATTAAGACATATAGGCGTGTGGGAAAGTCATACATGAAAATATGAAGTGAATACAGTACACTGATCATTCATGACTGACAAATCTTTTTTTTTTTTTCAGTAATTCTGAATACATTTTCTCTGCTGGGAAACTAAAAACAGAGGAAGAGCTTCTTGCTGCTCTGCCTGCAGAAGGTTTCCGACCAGTTTGCAATCATTCAGTTAACTGTAAAAAGAAATACAGGGTGCCAAAATGCATACGTTTTGCCTCTTTCTAAATATAGTAAACACTAACAGTTTTACTGTTTCAAGTGTGATTAGATGAGCATAATCTAAATCAACAACCCTCCTGAAGGGGTCAATGACTTGAATTTGAAATTCATGACACAAACAGTGGGAAAGTAATATTAATAGTCTTGCGGATCTGGCATGCACTTCCTGATTACCATTGAAGCCGAGTAATCAAATACGGTGATGATACAAAGCACAACAGCATAACTTACTGCCATGGCATCAAAATGTCCTTTGTTCCTAGACAGTATTACCTTTTTTCTTATTGCAAACCTGAATCTTTCCAATGCATCTGAAAAGATACTTAAAGATCTAATCTAATAATTGTCTGCCAAGTTACTATCTATCAGAGAGTGAGTTAAAACAATTATAACTGATCATATGACACACTAATGAAAACACTTGTTGCCTTTTTGTCAAGTATTCCAATCTGTGTGTGTGTGTGGCGACATTTCCTCTCTTAATGTAAATACGCCGCCATGTTAGTGACTCTGTTTACGTCAGTCAGCAGTTGGTCTGCCCAGGTGGAGCTTGTCATTGTCAGGAGGGCCGGTGATGTCGGTGGGGGGAGGGAAGCTGGACACCTTGACGACCGCGGCAGAGAGCAGGGTGCTGTCCAGGCTCTGGTCTATCTTGGACAATGTCTCCCACCCTCTCTACGACTCACTGGCTCAGCAGAGGAGCACCTTCAGCAGAAGACTCCTCGCACCCAGATGCACCACAGAGCCACAGGAAATCTATCCTGCATGCGGTCATTAAATTATACAATGCATCCCTAGGAGTCTTTCAGCCCTCTCGGTAATACGGACTCAATCATAAACAATCTGTTCTTTGCACATTTTTACGATACTTTTGATCTGCATATAGAGTATTACTTTTGTAAATTATATATATATATATATATATATAATGTATGTTTTTACAAATATATGTTTGTATAACTGGAGTTTGCAACAAAAACAATTTCCCCCCTTGGACTATTAAAGTATTTCTGATTCGGATATTGATACCCATGGATGCACAGACAGATATCATCAGATTACATATTCTCATATCTCATATAAGGAGAAACTTGGCTGCTAGCAGGAGTGTTAGTGTTGTTGATATTTTGCAAGTGAAAAATAAAAGCTTTTTTGTGTAAAGTCTTAAATACTAAAGGCTGTTGCATATGTATTTGTATAGAATGTATTGTACTGTATACAGATAAAGAAGAAAAGAAAATTCAAGTAAACAAGTTTTTTTAAAAGTAAAACAGTCTTACACATATTGTACAGTGTGCAGTAATAAGTAACAAACAGGCTTTACAATGGTATTAATAGCATAGATATCTCTCTCGTCTCTTGCCCATGTACCTCTGCTTTTTCCAGGCCTTCCCAAATACTTTGGCTAGCATTTCAATTTTTAATTCCCAGTCAATTGTGGAATTCCTTTGCTTTTTTCCATCTCAGTTTTTTCATGGATGAGGCAGAGGAATACTTTGATACTTTCTTTTTGCGCAATATGTCCCATGGAATATCCAGGAAGATGCCAAGAGTGGAAACAACTGAGCAGTCATGTGAGTAAAATGTTTGACCATAAGAACTTATTTGTCGGTGGTGTTTCTATATCCAATTTAGTGCATCAGCCCTATTTCAAAAAAGGTAAAAACCACCTCAAGCGAGCATAAAACTTTTATGCACATTTGAGGAGGTTTACCGTAAAGTCTCCACAAAGCATTTATAATGCAAATTTATGTTAACACGGCTGTTAAATACGTGATGTCCTCTATGATGTCTGAGCAGATTTATGAATATTTCTTTGAAATTGACAAACAAGGCTACCTTAATCTAATGTAAAATTGGTACAAAATTGTACATTTATTTACTGTTATGTGGTTGCAGATCATCTATAGAATTGCTTTGCTCCTGTACTTCTATTTGATTGATGCTCATATACAGAGCAATTTCAAGTGATTATACACTCAAAGTGGCGCAGGTGGGTGTAATCATGTTCATCTTTTCATGCTAAACTGTGAACACTCCATGTTAACATGAACATTTGCACGCAAACCCCCCCTCGTTTAAATAACAATTTGTTCCTTTTAGAGCTTGCAAATGTGAAAGAAAACAGCCTGGTTTATATGAAATAGGTAACCGAAGTCTTTACATTGGCACTACTATCCTCTATCTGCTGGTTTTGCTTTTTGTTGACTTCACTTTGTGAAGCAGTTTTTCACTCAATTGGCACACTGAATGAACAATTTGTGCTTTGGCTTCTGCAGTTATTTTCCAAGGTACCTCAAATCCGTTATCATGACAATCCATGAGTAACAGGACTCTTATAAATGGGCCAGCAGCCAGTTCATTGGGAAAAAGGGAGCCAGCTAAGGGTTACAGACTTTTTACCCAGGCATCCAATTTGTTGCTTTCTTACACACATTAGTGACTGACACTGATAACTATAAATCATTACTGGCCATAACATTGTCATACTGGATCTGATTCAGTCCTGAAACAGTTCATTGAAGCTCAAGCCAGTTATTTCATTTTTTTTCTTGTTTAGCAGCATTTAAATGGCAATTCTAGTTTCATCAACAAGTATCACCTTGACACTGCATTGTTGAAAAAAATATGCCTACCTAGGAAAATTCCACCAGACAGAGCCCTCATGTCTATAGTGACCTCTATGCTGGTGACAGCCGTGGGATTATGTTTTCGGGTTGTTTGTCTATCAGTTGTCCCAGTATTTAAATTGATTGACAGATTAATTTTTTTGTCTGTAAACATAAGGATTAAATTGGTTATTTTGTCTAATGGAAAAAAAAAAAACCATTGTAGTTTTTTTTCTACATTTAGTCAGGAAAGAATGTTCACGCCACTCTGTTACTTTATCCATTCAGAGATAATATTTCTGTTTTTGGTGTCTCATTTTCTATGGAGCTACAATGGAGTTCAGTGTTAAGGCTCAACTATTCAGACTGGTTGTGAAGGCAGGGAAGATTATGGGAACATCGACACCCCCTGTAAGGAGGTACAGGGTCCCTTGTGTAAGCCCAAATATTATAAACATTAATTTGTCCCACTGTCAGTTCAACTGATCAATGAGCAATTCCTGTAGGGAGGGTTAGGGAGGTTCTCATAACTGCAGGGCTTCCCCCCCCCTTTTTTTACATATCCTGTGTTTGCTTGTAAACATGTAAAGTGACACATTTTTGCATGTCATTTATGTACTATTTATGTGCTGAGCGTCAGGGCAGCACCGTGTACGGCTTCAAAGGTGAAATCACTTACGGCCTTATCTCATTATACCACAACGGCTCTTTTAAGAGCCACATACGTATTCTGAGAGCTCACTTCTTTTCTTGTAGAAGCATTCAGATCCCTGGTTATCACTAGCAGACCTTCCCATTGTGTTATTGCCCATGCATTACTCGCTTTTCTTGTGATTTTCATAGCGTCTATCGCGTCCGGTCTGAACGCAGCTTTTGCCCTAACCCTCGGTTTTCTGCATTCACATGTAGGTGAAGGGGTGTCTCAATTCCCTCTGGCATTGAGGGGTAGGGCTGTGGGGAGGACTAGATGGCCCAACAAACAGAGATTTTTCAGACCCACATTTCAAACGGAGGGGTATGAGCTATTATTCATTATTACGTAGAATCCAAAGAAACAAATGAAAAATGGGATTAGGCCTTACTGTTCTCGGTACCACTCTCCTTTTCTCTTCTTAGCTACCTCTATCAATTTCTTTTTCAATCTCTTTGTTTCTGCCATGATATCTGGAGAGGCTGCTGAACCCGGTTCTATTGTAGAGTAGAGAACCTCTCAGTCTAGTAGCAGCACAGCCAACTGACTGCCAGATTCACCAAAATCAGTGTTGTAACTGTAAAGCGTTTCACACTTTTCCCTGGAGAGCCGACCCACTCACCAATCTTTCATAGTGCGAGAACACGTTATCAGGCCATGTAGTTGGAATGACAGAGGCGGCATTCTCCATACTACGTATAAATCAGACAAAGTTACTCCACCAGCAAAATTATTCTACTAATAAGTGCAGAAAAGCAACATATTCAAACTTCTGCTTTATATGACGTCCATTCAGAAGTTTATTCTCTACTGTATAAGTGTTTCCACAAGATGAGACGGCACAAAGAGAATAAGAAGATGAAGGAAAGTCTGAGAAGAGTTGTAAATGCCAAAATAATTAGCATGTTCAAAGGCTCGAAATGTAAGCACTTGGTTAGAAAGGATTGGTCCTGCCTAATTTGATCAGCCCACTCTCTGAAGCCTCCTTGCTCGTTCTTGATGAAAAGGTCAGTGCCTGTTTGGAAATATAACTCCTCGTTGGTGTCTACAAAAGGCATGTATAATGTACTGTAAGAGCTTTTAAAGGGACTTGCGTCACAAAAATATACTGGCGCACAAAATAGTCCAATACTCGGATATGTTTAAGGATCTTAAGGCTAACAACCAAACTTTCTTAAATAATGAAGACCTGTATGTATGTATATATATATTTTTTTTTTTTCTTTAATAAGTTCTGAATAAATGTAAGGGAAAAACTTGGACAGTAATCATATTTAACAAAGCAATAACATGAGTGATCATAAAGGATAGTTGTAATGTTTTTTTCTCTGGCAGAACAGTGCTGGTAGATAAAGCTTACAGTGCTTCATTAAAAACGCACTGGGATGAAACGCTGCATGAGGGGTTTTGTTTCTATGACAACAATATTTTTACAACACTCCCCAGCAACAGTCATCTGGTAGATCTGCTCCCATAAATTGGATTTTCTGTCCTGGTTGTGATAGTTTGTCTCTTACAGCTTAGTATATACAGACACAGCCAGCACAAGCTTCTCATCAATTTTCTTGGTTACCAGGGTGCCACCCAGGGATGTGACTGGTTGCCTGAAAAGAAATGGTCGCCCAGTGACCTGGTGAATTTTTGGACCTTTTTGTGCTGATTAATTTTATTTGCCATTGTCTCAAAAAAGACTTTGCACTTGCATTACGCGAGTAAATGCGCAGCATTTTCAGGTTTCATTACGACTCTAACAGCAATATTTATTTAATATTTGTTGCATTAGTGATTATATAAATATTAAACATTTATTTATTTATTTAAATCGGGGTGCACATTTTGCTTTCCCTATTTTGCTGTTCTTTTTTGTGTAAAAAAAGTGTCCACTGTTAAGAATTGGTTGCCAATTTCTCAAAGTGGATGTCAATGGCAACCTAGCCACCATTACTTTTGAGCCCTGCAAGAAGTGATGCACAGGTCAGTGTTTTTTGATACCCGACCCATTATGAAAGCCAATCCACATTGCACAACCTGCATTAATTAACAACCCAACACAACCCTCAAACTGAGAAATTTATGCATTATAGTAGCACAATTGCTTAAATCATGTGTACAAAAGGTGAGGGGCCTCGACGGACCAGACAAGGGCAGCAGAAGCTGGCTTTGGGGGCGTGGAATGTCATCTCTCTGTCTGGGAAGGAGTCGGGGCTTGTATCATCTGATCTGAGGCCGTATGTTTTGGACACTCGAGTGAAGAGAGGGGCAGAGCTGTCAACTGATCACCATCTGGTGATGCGGGTACAAGTGGCCGAAATGGGTTTTCTCAGGAGGGTGGCTGGAGTCTCCCTTAGAGATAGGGTGAGAAGTTCAGCCATCCGTGAGGAACTCGAAGTAGAGCCGCTGCTCCTTTGCGTCGAAAGGAGCTAGTTAAGGTGGTCCATCTAGTAAGGATGCCCCCTGGGCACCTCCCTAGGGAGATGTTCCAGGCACATCCAGCTGGGAGGAGGCCTCGGGGAAGACCCAGGACGAGGTGGAGAGATTATATCTCCACACTGGCCCTGGAGCGCCTCAGGATCACCCAGTTAGAGCTGGTTAATGTGGCCTGGGAAAGGGAAGTTTGGGGTCCCCTGCTAAAGCTGCTGCCCCCGCGACCCGACCCCGGATAAGCAGTTGAAGATGAGATGAGATAAGATCCTACAATTATGAAATAAATTCGACTGGGATATTTCATCACTTTCACCCTTATTTCTTGGAAATATCCCGCTTGATATGAGTGATCTTGGGCTGATAGATTCTACGTGAGTGTGTGTGTGTAAGTGTTTAGATGTGTATTATTTGTATGTGGTTGACTTTGTGACAGACAATAAAGTGTCTGTTTGGGAAAGCATCTGTCCAATGACCTTAAAGACCAAGCTCAGAAGTAGAAAAAAAAACCCTAAGAATTGCAAATTGCACTTGTGACTTCAGTTTAGCAAAGGTTTGGAATTATAACGCCTTTCTCAGTACTCAAGGCACATTGTCCAACTTCAAGACTCCTGTAATGTTGAATTTAAGAACATTTTAATGAATCAGTTAAAAGCCACTTCCTTTTGCATCAAATCTCACCAATTTTCTCTGGACCTAACAGAGCTTTTAACGCTAAACAGGCCCACATCATTTGGTTTCTGTTAACCACTTATTAGGCACTCAGTCAGGAGCTGCTGGGTACTTCTCTGCCAGCTTTGCGGTGTGGTGGAACTTCAGTTAATGTCTGCTGATTACTGTAACAAATACAGTTGTTGTGTGTGTCTCTGTGTGTGTGTGTGTGTGTGTGTGTGTGTGTGTGTGTGTGTGTGTGTGTGTGTGTGTGTGTGTGTGTGTGTGTAATGACTGGGTTATTAAGCAAAACATTACAGAATTGTTAAAACATCATGTAGTTGTTAATATGGATAGCTGAACACATGCATTTGTTATAATTACATTGCCCATGATGAAAAAACATAGCAAGTCAGCACTTTCCATTCCAACAGCAAGGAGGCCAGCTCAGTGTTTGTCTTGTAGCCCTTATTCTTCAAAGCTCTTGCCAACCACTAAAGCCAGGCAAAGGTTAACTCTTATTCCTCTGCCTCTTGCTTGGTTACCCTCTCCTTTTCTCACCTTAGCTTCCTCCATACACACCCTCTTTGATCTCCTCACCTGTGCCATGATTTCCATAAAGGCTGTTGAACCCAGTTACGTTTGGCCTGGCTCTGGTTCCTGCATGACACTGTCGCTGTTCCCTGCAAGCATTCCCCCTATACCCCTGGCCTGAAAAACTGCTCCTCCCAACGATCAGAAAAGTTTGTCATTGCAGTGTAAACACCAACATTCCCCTTGTGCTCTAAGCTCTGAGTGAATAAGTGCAGTGTGTCCTGTGTTGTTGGTGACCAGGGGCCTGATGTACTAAGACTTGCGTGGATTTCTTACTGAAACATGGCGTATGCTAGAATCCAGAAACTGTCGTACGCACAAAAAAAAACAGATGTATCAAAGTGTGCATACGCATGGATCCAAGCACTTTTCCTTTGTAAATCCCAATCAATGTGGAATTGAGCGCACGTGTAGAAGTGCTAAACTCCTGTGTAATGTGAGCAGCCTATTGTACGACCAGTATAATGACATTTCTGAGTTTAACACATTTACCTTGAGGATGATCTGTGTCGCCTTCATGGGCCCCCACAAATCCGCTTAGAGCTGTGTCCTCCACAATAGCCGCCACTCTCTGATCAAAAGGGGGTCAGTTCCTCCCCTCCTGTCCCCCCGCCCGTTGCGGTGATACTTCCGCGGTGGGCCGGAATCCTCCGCTTCACCTCCACCTTTTCGGACCATTTTTTTTTAAATTTCAGTGGGTGTGCGCTGCTCTGACCCCTCAGCGTTCACTGCCTCACACACACACTCCCACTCAATTTTCTTTTTCTTTGTGTTTATCCCTGAAGAGAGGCTACCAAATAAAACAGCTCTTCGGTCTCCACTTCATTTAATAAAATTTTGAGCTCATATATATATATATATATATATATATATATATAATCACACTACTGTTCGTGGGAAAACAAACGGGACAAAACAACTTCATTACAAGGATTGACAAGACTGATCACACTTATATTAATGACTGCAGAGGTGCGCCGTGGCTACTGCAGTGTGACATTTCCAACTTTACGCACACATTTATTGAGACAAATACTGAACACAAGGAGACAAAAAAGGCTTACTAGATAGCTCTGCCACTCTATTTTCACCAGGGAAAAAAACAAATACATATATTTGAATGCACGTGCCCAAACGGGCATTGTGCTGCTTTAAAGTCGGGGCGCAATTGAACGCATCGCGCACCGTGCCAGCCTCCAACCTGTTACCAACCATGCTATTGGTTAGAATGAACGAGTCATGCGTTGAACCAGGCCACCTTGCCGCGATGTTGGTGAGCTGCATTTGCGCATCACATATTATTTGAACATTTATTGACAGCTCCTGGCTGTGTGTCGTTCTAGGGCTGGCCGCAGCTCTGCGCACAGCTCAAGTAACACTGGCCTCGGCAACCTGAAACGACTCATGAGCCAGTTGTCGTCATTTGCCAACAGATCTTCCCGTTCTCTAAACACCCTCTCACGTCTGATATAACCATTTGGGGTGTCTTCTAACAAGGCGAAGGCTGCCATTGTTAATGCCATTTTTTCATCACTTTGCGCACGCTTTTATATCCATCCATATGATTGTGCATGCTTTTATATCCATCCATATGATTGCAAACACATGTGTTAATTGTCCATTAATGTGTCTCTGATGTGCACATTACACTGAGGATGAATTGTTTTCACATAATTAACAGTTTCCCAGCATCACCTTAGTGTCGCTAAAGAAACAATAGCTAAAGAAACAATAGCTGTAGAAACGTGCGTACACCAGCCATGAAGCTTGCGTGGTGCACCGCACATTTCCACGGTCATTTCACTTTTGATACATCTGAACGTTGGCGTGGAAAATGGCGTACGCCATGTTTTTGTGCGTACGCAACATTGATACATGAGGCCCCAGGTCCCCAGGAAGTGCGCTGGGCTTTGAAGCCAATTTTACATTGTGGCACCAACAATAATACGACTTGGGAATGTTAGGTGGGTGGTATCCTATGTGGTACCACTTAAACGTAAAATGGTTGCATAATGTTACCTTAAAGTGTTGGTAAAATACTATACCAATACTAAAATACTAAGCATTGTTGCCATCATCTGTGAACCTTTTAAAACACATCATACCTTTTTTTTAATAGTTATATAGCCACATTCTCCCCTTAGGTTTCCTTTACTAGATTATGTTGGTGAAAAAAGATGGGAGGACTGGAAGGCTGTGCATTTGGATCACAGAGATGTACTAGGTCTACAGCTATCTCACGGGCACAGCATGTAATGAAATGTATGCTGTTGGTGTTTACAGAAGAGAAATCCGCACTCATGACCTTGTACTTTGTTATGGCTTTTGTGAAGATAAGGTGAATTTTCACAATGCATAAGGTAGCCATCTTGCATTAAATCCTTTTCAAATGCTTCTGTTCATTAATTCTTCCAGAGGTTCTGTGTTCCCTGTGAGCGGTCACTTTACATGAGCTTTTGATTTTAACAGTGCTTGTGGAGGTGTTTGATGGATTTATGTCTTATTAACCGTTGGACATAAAAAAAAAAAAAACTTACAAGAGTTGTCTCAACTTAACAATGACTCCAGAGACTTAAAAAGAGGAAAAGAGTTTTAATAGACAGAAGTCTACTTGTTAAATTTGTTGCTAATGAGGTAAGTAATTCCTCTATCATACTTTTCTACCCAGCGTCATATGATTGAGGGTTACAAGCTACATGTTGGGACTACAATATTGTTTCCACTGTCTTGATGAATCCTGCATCACCACAAAGACTGCATAGTCTTTGTCAATAAGCGTAATTTCATCATGCATGCCTAAAGATGTAGTCTATCAATATCATGTTCAAGAAATTTCAGTCTAGCTGCTGTATTTTTTAAAAAGCTTAAAATTATTCTATTCAAGGTTGAACATGATATTTTTTTTTTTTTGCAAAATCTGGTCGTAATTTACTTATCCTTGATCTTAGTTCAACTTTTGACACTGGATCACCATAACTTAAATCTTGTGTCTGATCAGATTAGTTGGTATCAATCTCAGGAATTTATTCAGCTTCCTCCCATCCACTCATTTTTGGATGGTGTCTTCCGGATTTGCATCTCTACTAAATCATGTGTGCTGCAGCTTTAATTATTATTAGAGATTCATATATATGCCCATCTGCAAAAGAGATCACCCCACCACTCATAGTAGAGGCTGCCAAAATGACATACACAATGGCTAATGAAAATACACAGGGAACAATTAACATAAAGACTAACTTCTATTTTTTCTCTAAAATTCTCTCCACTTAACTTGCAGTGGTTATTGGACATGGACTTTGAGCTTTTAGTTTCTTTAGCAATATACTTCAACCCTTTGTTTACTAATGACCTGACCAGGGTCTGAAATTAGCACCTGTCACCTACAAAATGAGGGTCAATTGTTGAAAGTGGCATGTAAAATTGTCAATAGGTCAATATATTGTAATGTAATAAAACTTGTGATTTCCACCCCTATACTCAGCACTAAGTTAGCTCATCGTTCTTAAAATGTTTTCCGTCCACACGGCCTCGACTCAAGAAATCTGTGTCCACACAAAACCAGTGATACTGGCCAAAAGCGCTGTAATACACATGCCAGGCCTTGATGTCTTCGGCGCTGTAACTGCCACAGAAATACACCAACAAGGGAGAAGAAGAGACGGGGAGACGCTGTGTAGAATACAAACACCGGCAAATTTCCTAAATCCTCATCCATCCTATAGAGAAATCTGTCGACTGTTTCTGGTGTTATTGGAGACTTGTTTGGTATTTTGAACTCTGATGCACAAATAACTCTGTAGTTAATGTCCTCAACGCAGAAGCACTGTTAATATGTGACGCCGTGGGGGGCTTTTTCAAATCTTCCCATTCTGGGATCCAGTTTCAAAAGATACCGTTTTCTGGTTCCGATAACGCCGGCTGCATGTGGACGATCGGCCAAAACAATACTAAAGTTGTGCCGTTACAGGAAAACGCGTCTCTGTGTGGACGGGCCCATAATCTCTCTGGCGTCAGAGGCTTTCATTTTAAAATGAGTCACCTGGAATGTTTAAAAAGTCTGCTGGAGATGGTGGATCTAACTGCATCTGCTAAATCTGCTAGAAACTGTGGCTGTGGTAGAAATGAGAAAGTTTGTTTTGTTTGAAGTTATTATTTTGCTTCTATGTGAAATTAAAGGCGAATTGTTTCAAAGTAATAAAGCTAGCATGGGAAACAGTAACATGATTTAAATCTGCACCTCTTCAAGGTCATGCTCATTTAATACATTTTGAAGAATCTCATCACTTTAGAAGTGAGGTGACCAACTAAATAAATCTCACAAAACGTTTATTGATTTGCATAGCTTTAAGAAGTTAATGAATCACTGTGACAGTACAGGAATTGAATAGTGAGCTTCAGCAGTAGGTTTGAGGTGAGCACAAAAGTTAACAACTCAGTTTGCTGAAATATTGAGTTGGGGAACTTGTGGTCTTAGAGATGTCAATAAATCATGGTTTGTGATTTACTGCACAAAACAGGAGGCTCTGTCGAGTTAAAGTCCGGTGCTGAGAGAGCATCTTCAGTGTCATAGTGATGATGTGGGTGAAATGTGTGGGATATATTGAACGGCTTCCAGCAGACCCTACAGACCTGACCACATGCAAGCAAACAGTGTTTGGTGAAGCTGAGCAGAAAAATAAAAAGATCGATAGAAGGAGGGTAATGATTTGATGGCAGTGACAGCCTGGACATGGAGCATGGAGGTGTAACAACTAAATATTTGCTTTCTCTGTGTACTGTTTTCTTTAAGGGAAATTGTGTTGTTACTGAGTTAAGTATTTTCTTCACTGCTGCAGATTCAGGTACTGTTCTACAAAGGTTTTTCTGTTCACTCAAATATTAATACAATCTCAATGTCTGAATCTCAAGTCCATCTATATTTTATCACTGTCCTTGCTTCTCCTTTCTCTAATCTGTATTCTCCTTTCTCTAATCTGTAGTCTTTACATTTTACTCGAAATGTAAGACACCAAAAATCAAATTAACCACTTTGTAAACACCTAAAGCTCTCAGAGTACAGAATGGTACAAATGTTTCTCATTGCCCATTAGCCATATATTTACAGAATATCATACAGGGGTTAAATAAGTCTACTCAGTCATATCTCACTCTACACATAAGAGACATTTCTTTCAGCAATCACAACTGTTTCATCTATCCAACTATCAACACAACCCTGTTAACCTGGTGGAAAACTGTTGACATCTTCCATCTCCATCCCTCCATCACCAACTCCACTTTGGATCAATTTGATGTTTCATTTCAGCAGAACCTATTTCACTCCCATGGTGAAGAGTAGGGAATAACCAGTGTGAGAGATCTATAACAGCTTGTTCAAAGCCTTCTTCGGGACAGATAACACACCCTCTAAAATCCTGTTTCAGTATCTGCAAGTTGAACAGGCCTTAAAAGAATTTACCAGGTTCATGTTAATTTCCCTGTTTAGCATAATTATAACTGGTAATATGCCAAACTATTGGACACATTTAAATTTTGACTAGATGACAGCACAGTATGAAAAGTCAAGGGATCACCTCAGTCAGTAGTCAGTATAGCCCCTTTCAAATATGCACTGCAAACATATCTGACGGAGCTGTATGTGAGGACGCAAGCATTTGAATAAGTTGGATTTGGAATACCTAAACAGAATTTATAGCCCATTTGTGAATAAAGGCTATTTAGCACCAACAATGTAGTTAGCAAACCCGGAGTTTATAAAAAGAGTGTTTTGAAAGACTTACCTACTGGCCCAGGTACCAGCTCCTCTCATAGTAAAGTCCGTTCAAGTTGATTACCAAAGTCAATCCAAAAGGAAGGAGCCCATTGATGATTCGGTTAATGTGTAAGGACTCTTCTCATGCTGCAGAGGTTTGGTGTTATTTTGAGCAGTATTAGTGGTTAAAAAAGACGTTTTGATGCCTTCACCGCACTGCCACGAGCTAATCAGTGTTAGCCACGTCTGGCTATTAGCGACTCTCCAGGATTTCCTCGTTAATAGCTCATACATGAAAAAAACTGTCTTGATGGCTTATTTCATGCATGTAAGTGCCGAAAAAGACAATGGGACGATTTTACGCCGGGAATACACTTTAAGGATAAAAATCGGGTCAGGTTAAACTATGATTACTTTACCAAGTGCCGACATATTGCAATCATCCGTAGAAAGTGGCTTTTACTCATTGAAATGAGCCTAAAGATATTTGGGAGTATTTGTAAGAAGCAGTATACCGCTAAACTGCAACTGGTGATTGATCCATGATAGTTTGGGTTGAAAGTGAACCAGGGTAGGTGAGTTTCATTTCACCCCCCAAAGTTTACGCATAAAAAAACAAAAACATTATTGCCCCAAACAAACACTTGATGACAATGTAAGCCTACATGTGATGAGAAAATATTTCACTATGTCGCTGTCATGTCTCCCCATAACATTTTTAAAACAGTCATCCAACACTATAATCCATACTTGGGTCAAGTTACTCAACATGTTTTTCTGTAGTAGCACCTCCTTCTATCCTTTTTGTTTTTTTCTTTAGCATGTTTGAGCTAACTTAAACATATCTTCTATCCTTTCGCACTGCAGCTAACCAGTTGTCATGGTGTGGTGACCATGGGAACACGAGTAATGCGACTCACATCACCTCTCATCAATAAATTGTTATTATTGTCACGCTATTTTTCAGAACATTTTTAACCAGTTATACTTTTAAAAAATGTGGTGTGGACAGGGGACAGAATTGGCTGTCTCAAAAAGAAGTGGTGATATGTCCCCAACGTCCCAAGCACAAATAACGCCTATGCTGTCACATAATACCATGTGCTGATGGGAAGCTGAGGAGGGTATGTTACACAACTAATGAAACCCAGCACTGGTGCACATCACTGACTGCGTTGTGTGACTTAACCAGGAGGAGGAGGCGGAAACCCTACCTGTCACATTTATATCATGCTGCTTGCCAACACTCGAAGAAAATTAACCTCCAAGGGTGAAGAAGGGTGATTTACACAAAGCCAGCATCGAAAATGTCTATTTCAGGAACTTCTGTCTATAGGCCTAAGAGCCAATGCCAAAATTTTCAGAAAAATTCAAGGAACAGCAAAAGACTTGGTTGTTTATGATAAAATGATTAACTGGTTACTTGACCACGGTGTAATCTGTGTCTTCAGTGCCACTCCCGGCCAAATGGGGGCCCTAAGAATAATTCCCCCCTCAAAGACAAATAATAATTAAGGGGAGAAAGCCTGGTCACCAAAATGTCCCAGTTGATTGCTTTTATTAAAACACAAGACACTGAATTAAAGTTGTCTAAAATGAAATGTTTTCAAATATGCACTACTATCTAATGAAGAAGCATGCAGTGCTTAATCATAAATCGGAAAATTGGAAAAAGCCATTTCCCCCCAAAAAAAATTACAGAGGGAAAGTAAGTCTGTTTCTTACTCCCTCATCAATCAATAAAACCCACACACACACACATATATATCATATATATATATATATTTTTCCTCCATGTTTTTAAGAATATAAACTTTAACTGATATATGTCCGCAAACTGGTCAATTTATCACAACTGTTCACTAGTGTGGAGAAAGGCATTGTATAGAAATGTCTGCTTATCTCCAGTAGCCTGAGAGAGAGACTGGACTTTCTCTCATGTCGTAAATAATTGCAGCTCAAGTGTAGTCTATAATCTGGCCAACGTTTTAAACTTGTACTTAAACAACGTGCTCACCTTTGAGTGAAGCTTGAGCTTCATCTTGTTTTATTTTTTCCTCTTGCTTACACCTGATTTGTGTTGAATTTTTCTCACCATCTCTTCACCTGCACTGCTGCCCAGCAGTGATTTGTCAGTTGAGTGTAGTCAGTCATTGCAGCAATGCGTGTGGTACTATGGATGACATACCTCCTTTCTCTCCTCTAAAACTCACTTGACTTGCGTCTGATCGTTGGCACCATGGCCCAAGGCCCTACACACAGCACGTTTTCTGAGTTTAAGGAGGGTCTCCTGCAGGCTCTACCTGGAGTATTTCCAGAGAGACAACGTTTCAGACACAGATGGTCTCCTGTTATTTGTTACATCTCATCTCATCTTCAACCGCTTATTCGAGGTCAAGTCGCGGGGGCAGCAGCTTTAGCAGGGGACCCCATACTTCCCTTTCACAGGCCACATTAACCAGCTCTAACTGGGGGATCCCGAGGCGTTCCCAGGCTAGAGTGGAGATATAATATCTCCACCTCGTCCTGGGTCTTCCCCAAGGCCTCCTCCCTGCTGGATGTGCCTGGAACACCTCCCTAGGAAGGCGCCCAGGGGGCATCCTTACTAGATGCCCGAACCTCCTCAACTGGCTCCTTTCAACGCAAAGGAGCAGCAGCTCTACTCCGAGTTCCTCACGGGTGGCTGAACTTCTCACCCTATCTCCAGTGGACACTCCAGCCACCCTCCTGAGAAAACCCATTTCAGCCGCTTGTACCCGCAACCTCGTTCTTTCGGTCATGACCCAGCTTTCATGACCATAGGTGAGGGTAGGAACGAAGATTGGCCGGTAGATCGAAGAGCTTTGCCTTCCAGCTCAGCTCTCTTTTCGTCACAACTGTGTGGTAGAGCGCCTGCAACACCGCCCCCGCTGCTCCGATTCTCCGGCCAAATTCAGGCTCCATCGTCCCCTCACTCGTGAACATGATCCCGAGGTACTTGAACTCCTTCACTTGGGGTAAGGACTCATTCCCTACCTGGAGTAAGCAATCCACCGGTTTCCTGCTGAGAGCAAAGGGGGTCAAAGGACTTGGTGAAAAGAAATGTTTTGAGGTGCTTTGGCTTTGGCAGGGATGGGGCAGAGTGGACATGCAGTGGTAGGCTGTTCCAGAGTGTGGGAGTGTTGACAGAGAAAGCCCTGTACCGAAATGTCTGCAACCTGGTGCGGGGGGTGGCCAACAGGTCCTTGTCAGAGGAGCGCAGGGAGCGTGACTGAGTGTAGGGGTGGAGGAGATCTGTGAGGTATTGTGGTGAGAGTCCATGGAGCGATTTGTAGGTGAGCAGAAGGATCTTGTAGGCGATTCATGACTTGACTGGCAACCAGTGGAGCTGTTGGAGAATGGGAGTGATATGCTGCAAGGGTTTTGTGTGGGTTAAAACCCTGGCAGCTGAGTTCTGAACAGCACTGAACTGCAGTCTGCTAAGGGCCTTGGTGGTTAGTCCAGACAGGACACCATTGCAGTAGTCCAAACGGGAGGTGATGAAGGCATGGATGAGTGTCTCAGTTACTGAAGGTGTGAGTGAAGGCCGGAGTCGTGTGAGATGCTTCTGAGGTGGTACAAGGCAGACTTGGTGACATTGTTGATGTGAGACCGGAAGGAGTGAGTGGAGTCCAGAATAACACCCAGGTTGCGCACCGGAAGTAGATGGGGAAAAGGATCAGCCATCCACAACCAGGGCCAGGTCTCCAATTTTCCTGAGCAGTGGTGCAGTGGCCACCACCATGAGATCTGTCTCATTACTGTTGAGTTTGAGTAGGTTTGTGGTCATCCATGATTTGAGTTCCTGCAGACAGTTGACAATCTGTATGGGTGGGAGATGGGAGAAGGGTTTTGTGCTGATATATAGCTGTGTCGAATAGCAGTGGAAGTTGAGTCCATGTTTACGGATAATATGACCCAGGGGGTAACATGTAGATGGTGAACAGCAGAGGACCAAGCACAGAGCCCTGGGGCACCCCATGGTTGGTGGGTGTTGGATTAGCGTTGGAGCCATTGAGGGTGATGAATTGTTTCCGCTTTTTAGGTATGACCGGAACCAGGACAATGTTGTGCCACTGAGGCCGATGAGCTCAGAGAGGCGACGGAGAAGGATGGTGTGGGAAACTGTATCAAAAGCTGCTGAAAGGTCAAGGAGGATGAGGATGGTAATGAGGCCATTGTCGGCAGCAAGCAGGAGGTCATTAGTGATTTTAATGAGGGCGGTCTCAGTGCTATGGTGGGTTCTGAAACCAGTTTCGAGAGGTTCAAAGAGCTCATTGTGGGACATGTGATGTTGAAGCTGGGCAGCCACTACTCTTTCCAGGATTTTGCTGATGAAAGGGAGGTTGGAGATCGGATGATAGTTGTTAGGGTCGTCAGGGTCTGAGCCTGGCTTTTTGATAGTGGGGAGGACTGCTGCTATTTTGAAGATGGATGGTACCACTAGAGATGCATTTATGATGTTTTCCACTGGATGACGGAGAATGGGAAGACAGGCCTTGACCAGGGTGGTGGGCATTGGGTCAAGACTGCTGGTTGATGTTTTAGCTGAGGTGACCAGTTTTTCTACTTCGTCGGCGTCTACTGGAGGGGGTTTCAGTGTTGACTGTACAAGAGAAGAAACATAAAAAAAGCTAAGAGAGACATTTATGTCAGAACTAATGATGACTTCACATTAAGTAAGTGCTTTATTGAAGGACTATAGGACTGACCACAGCAAGTTGATAGGCAGAGAAGACACGTGTGAATGAGCTGTCACCCTGTTTTCCTCCCACAAGATTGATTTATTAAACTGAGAACAAATGGGTGCTGCCTTAAGGTGTTTACCTGCCACTATAACTCTCAGCATTCTTTTTCTCTCTTCAAATCAGTTTTTCTCACTCTCTTTCTCTTTCTTTGTCTTTGTTTCTTGTTAAAAGCAGCCATTTTACCTTTGTTCTCCTCAGCCATTGTGCTCCATATTATTTTCCCCAACTACCATTTCCAGCACCCAGCCATTCTATTCATTTCTGAATGAGTGTTTACTTTACTCCACAGGCCTTCACATTCAAGTGTTGTTCTTTTTGGTTCATATAATGGTTACTTGATCTCAGACAGAAACAGGCTGCTGCAGGCAGACATAAATGGGAAGTATTCTTCGAGCCCTGTTGCTCTGCAGTGAATAGGTGGGAAGACCACAGCCCCATTATCAAGCAGGCTTCTGCCTGTAACCTTTCATAAGGAGTACAAAGTGCAGAAACAGCTCTGACCTGAAATAAGAATTCTCCCTGATCTCCGCTGAAAAGGTTAATTCATAATTATAATATATATATATATATATATATATATATATATATATATATATAAAATGGATTTATATTTATTTCACATTTAAATTGTTGGCTCTCACTTTTAAGTTTGTAATATACTGAACTTCCAGGTTGTGTTCCAGAAGTAAGAAAACCTCACTGATATTTGTAACAGCACTAATAACCAAAAGTATAGCTTTGGAACAAACTCTCTCTTAACAGTATCTGGTGTGGATCGCTTCAAGGATGGTCGTTTGTTCATTTTTACGTGATATTGTTTACTATAATATTTGAGTTTCCCATAACCACTGGACCTTCGTGAACTAAATTTCACGGCTTGACAGAAGAGCCAAGTCCAGGGGCCTAGGCCTGTCACTGCATGTACTGTAAAACCCCAATCTGTTCTACGCATGCACACAAAGTCAGTGCATGCGCAGAATACAACACTGCCTGACACATTCTACGCATGCGCCTGCCATCGATCAGTAGTGCAAATGTCCCGCTTTGTCTGCAAACAGGTAAAAATGTCTACATTCAAATCAGGACATTCTGCAGACGTTTTAGGGAAAGCCTGTGTCTGAGATTGTGATAAAATTGACAAGAGAACAAAAAGTGCATTTCATTTGACCTCTCCCAGATCACACAGGTGACACGTTGTGTTCTGCTTTGGAACTGAGTGGAAGCATCCACATCTCAACTGTGCTCTGGATGGTAAATACACTTGATCAGACTGTACGTTCTCTATTCTAGTTTACACAGAACTTCTCTCTGACCATTTCTGTTCATATAGTATTGTTTTAATTATAATTAACAACACAAGATTATTCATTTCTATATACATATGAGACACAATTTTTTTTTACAGGGTATATATTATGTACAAAATTACTTTAGGTAGTAGTGGGAATGAGGGAAATGCAAAGGTTATGGTACTGTGTGGTAATGTGTAAGAAAGAACATGTAGGGCTGAGGTTCATGGGAAGAGTCATGTATTCACAGTGGTGTGCAGAAGATGTGCAGCTGCTTTGTAGTCTGGTGGTACGGCAGCAGCTATATCGCTTTCCAGACGGTTGTCTTTTCATTTCGTACTCTTTAGGCTCTGCACAGGCATCTCAACTCGATGCTCAGTACATGGGTACTAATGATGTTGTGGATGGGTTTAATATGCACATCCATGCCACGTTGTAATGTGTCTAGTCAGGAACATTTTCATTGCTCAAATCAACAAGAACTTGGAAAGGGAATTCATCCTTAAATCATTGTACATTTCCTTAAGAAATACAGCTGTTTCTGAGCTTTGTCTACCAGGGTGGAGATTCGATGACCATGGTTCTCTATGATGCTGATTCACAGGTCAATGTTGATCAGTATTTGGTCTCAATCAGACAGAGCACATTTTAGCAGCCTGGGGCGACTTTCTGTCATTGTTTTCAATTAAATTGCTTTTTCCTGCTGCAATTGCACCGCTGAGCATCTCACATTTTCCTGCTCTATCAATTAAAAAGGCAGTGCGGTGCAACAGGCCTGCAACTTGGAAAAAAGTGCTCTGTTTGATTGGGGCCTTAGTCTACCATAGTACGTCATTTGGTTGTTTAGGGTGAAAATCTGGGATTCCATAGCATGCAATACCTTTAGCTAACCGCTCTTTATTGAACTGGATTAAACAGAGTGCCCAGCTTCGTTTACATATTGAGTAAATGATAAAAGACTCTTGTTGAGTAAAAGCCTTATTTTCAGCTTTGTTGACTTTGATCAAACATTAAAGATGCTAAACATGCTAAACTGTAGTCATCCATCCATCCATTCATCTTCAACCCATCTCATCCGTGGAAGCCGCCATGTTTTGTACTCTGAACAGTCACTTCTCGTTGCGTTACATTTAGAACTGCCTCAAAACCAACGCTTGGGAAACCTTCTCCAAATTTTCTCTGCCCCACGTTACCAGACTGATCTGAGAGTAAAATACAATGGAGCACTTGAGATCAGGATGGTCTCACGAGGCTAGATCTGAGCTGCTGCTGTTGATAGTTCACAGTGTTGTATCATTACTTAGTGGATCGTGGCGGCACAGGTGGACGCCACAAAACAAACCCTGAAAAAAAATTAACCAGCTCTGACTTGGGGATCCTGTGGTGTTCCCAGGCCAATTTGGAGATATAAGCTCTCCCCCTACAGTAGTCCTGGGTCTTCCCCAAGGCCTCCTCCCAGCTGGAGGCACCTAGAACACCTCCCTAGGTGTACAGTCACACACCATGGGGTACACACAAATTTAGGGTTCAGTATCTTGCAGAAGGGCACTTTGACACACAGACGAGAGGAGCCCGATATTGAACCGCCGATCTTACAAATGGAGGACCACCCGCTCTTCTGCTGAGCCCCCCAATGGCTGCTAGTAAAGGTAGAGACAATGACAAATGGCTGTAGTAGTTTGTCATTTAATTTGGAGGACTTGCAGTCAAAGGAGATTGTAAGAGTCGGATATGTCAAGTAATATCTCAGGCAAGCGACAGCCAATAACCAAGATTTTGACCTCAGTGTACAGTAGGTCAGTAACATCAATCTGAGAGGAACGGCAGTGACTATATAGATGGACAGGGAAATGGTTTTGCAGTACGGAGAATAATTTTTGAAAGCCTGTCATTTCCACCCACTAAAACATTTTTTTGCATTGGTCACAATCAGAGAAAACATCACCAGCTGTCCTCTGGATAGTCACTCACTAATGCAGTTTCAGTCCTGTCTGCTTCCTCAACTCTCAACTAGAGTATTTTGTGAACTATAAACAGCGTTAGCAGGGAAAAGTTGTATTTTTCTTCTTTTATAAAGAGCCCCTAATATTTGAGCCAAAGTATATCAACTCTGCACAGAGAAGATTTTTTTTTTTTTACTCATCCTTGGATGTTGAAGATGTCTTTTGTGGAGGTCTGGGTTGGAGTCTAGACCCTCCTCAAGCTATTACAGCTGACCATGTTCTACTTTCCTGCTTTATCTGTTGCTGAGGGCCGACTTTGGCAACAAATTAGAGGAAAGCATGGCCCATTTTATTTTGAGAATGTGACTGAGGCCATGTGTGTCAACGCTCAATATCAAGCTTGTCCAAAGCTTGTCACGCTAGTGTTGGATCAGAATAAGATTAGCCGTCTTGCAACCAGACTATGAGCTATGTTATCTCTATATACAGTCTTGTATATAAATTACGGACTTGAATCCCAAAACTGTCATGAGCAATAATGAGGGCCACGTGTCTCTATCAATCAGCATGTCTCTGTCAGTTTCGGCTGATTAAGCCGTGTCGTCTCATGGTGTGGAAATTGTTTCGCTGTCAGAGTATGAAGGATATGTAGCATTACAGCTCAGCAATTCTATCAGTCAAAGCAGAAATGAGGTGTGGACAGCACAAACATGAAAAAGCAGCAGGAGAGGTGGTCAAAGGAAACATTGTTTTTATAAATCTCATGGACTTGAAAGGAGTCAAGGTAGGTGAGTATTTGTATAGAAATAACCACATAAACCTGATGATGCCTTTTTTTCATTTATTAAATGGTGAACCTGTTTTATTTATGTTAAACTGATACAAGCCTTCACTAAAACTCACTTTAATTTAGAGGACAAGACAAGGTTGTTTGGGCGAGGTGTTCTTGACACCAGCCATCGTCCTTAATATGGTGGATATAGATGACACTTTTGTTTCCATATGGAGCATTATTTCCAACATTCACTGTTGCCAGCCTCCTCCAACGTCACTATACAGGCCAGGAATGGGTTGCCATTTGTAAATATGTATTTTGTGGAGGCCTGGGTTGGAGTCTGGACTGCCATCCAACTATCACAGCTGAACACATTCTACTTTCTGGCTTTGTGATTATTGGGGTTTGTTACTGAGGACTGTCTTTGGCAACAAATCAGAGGAAAGCATGGTCCATTTTAACATAGAGATTGCCCATTAGGGGCTTGCCTGATTGGAAGGTGTGCCTATTGGAGTGGCTGCTTGGCCCCTGGACGTGCTGCTTGCAGCATGTCTCAAGAACTGCACTCTAACCCCTTCAAAGGTTACAGGCCAAGATGTAAAGACCAACTGGCCAAACTGCACCAAATATGTCAGACTTTCTCGTCAGCCTTTGGGTACCCAGCAATACACCTGCTAAGTGTAAAGTAGATTGGACACACACACACACACACACACACACACACACACACAGTCTTTGCTTTATAGTTATAGATATCCATTTTTAGAAAGTACACTTACTGTACTTTATTTCTTGCTGAGAGTTAGATGAGAAAATAGACACTACCGGTAAATCTGTCTGTTACAGCCAGCAGCCAGTTAGCTTAGCTTAGCATACCACAGAAGACTGGAAACACTAAGTACTAGCTTTAACTTTACTAGAGTTGAAGTCTTTCAAACTTTCCAACTTAAGTTGCATCGTTAGAGCAGAAGGAGTGTCTTAACAGGCATTATTTGTTTTCAGCAGCTATATTATATATTATCTTAACTTCCTGATGTTTATAATGTTGTATAGATATACATCTCCTGCTTGTGATCAAATATCTTAGGAGTGTTAAAAAAATGAAATACCAACTCATTCTCATTCTCATCTTTGTCAGTACCCTTTGGTGTCACTTGCACTGAGTAGCCTTCCACAATAAAAGGGGATGCTGCTCTAAGCTGCAAATTCAAACAAAACTACATGGTTTGGCTTAGGAAACAAAACCACAAACTTAGATCGTGGGTGGGGTTAAAATAAGTGTGTTTGTAACACAACTACTGTGACCCATGGGACATGAACAGGGTCAACAAGTCCTGTGTTTTGTGCTCTTAATTCTGGATGCTGAGGGCCATGACAAAACAGCTGTGGGAAAGAGAACAGGCTGAATATACAGTGTGAAGGATGAACAGAGCTTGAGGAACAGGTGACACTTTCTACTACTAGAATATATATTAAAATTAAAATACTTTCTTTGTTTCACTCCAGATTTACTCTTTGACCTCAAGAGGATTTGGGAATGTATGCCTTTATGCTGGCTAAATCACACAGGCAACATAGAGAAGTGTGATAATGAGAGCCTGTTTGGTTGGAAAAAGGCTGTATATAGTATCTGAGAGTAAAGATGCCCAGTGAGCTCAGGGTTTGGCTTTTTTCATCCCAGAGTATGTTCGGAAATTAGGCCCGATGCTTCCTGGCAGATAAAAAGCTGACCTCGGAGTATGAATAGGAAATGAGCACCACTGAACGGCAATCACACCTAGGTGAAGGCTTCTCATTCATTAATATCAGAAAAGTGAGTGTAATGGTAAACAGAAAGGAAAAAGTTTTCACATGTCATCAGCGAAATACTATAAATTTGCATTTCAATGTGAATGTGGAGCAGAATAGCTTTCAGTTGAATAGGTGGGTGTTCATCGGGAACATCAGAGCTTTCTGTAAAGTGTGGCTCAATTCAAGTCAGGTCTATATTTACTGTCAGATAGTGAGAGGGAGGGAGCTGCCATTTATGAAAGACAATTTAAAAGGGAAAATTTACTGTAGTTGGAGATATCTATAGAGGCTAAACATCGTTTCTATATTCGTCATTATTATGACTTATTAATGTACTCTACAAAATCTACATAAGCACCATGCAGTAGAGAAACATACTCTTTAGAAATCAAAGTGATTGTGTGATAACTTGGATAGGAAATTCTATTTAAACCAAATCATGTCATGTTCTACATATGTTATCGCTAATGCAGTCTAGCCCCGAGCTAAGCAAAGTGCCAGCCTACACATGCAGTGACAGACCAGAGCACAGATAAAAGTGACAGCTCTACACACTTTGAAGAACCAAGTTAATCTAGTTCATTGTGTTTCACAGACAGAAGAGAGTATTGTAACTAATCAAAGGGGACAGCACCAACTTTAAAGCTATCCTCTTACCACACTAAAATTCACATCACATCAAAAGTGATTCAATATGGGTCAGTAGGGTAGAAAACTACCTTTGGATGTTTTGACTCAGTTTTAGCGTTTTTATTTTATTTACCCAGTCTAAAATATGATTGTGAACTGTTATGAACTGCCCTAGCTCGAACATTTCATTATAATGAACACTATGTTACTGTTGTACATGGATCTTTACTATTTTCAATGTTACAGTGTTTACAACTAACAATAAATGCCTTTCTAGACGGAGTCAACAGTCAACAGGTGTCCGTGAGGGAAGGCCAGGGCAGCTGCCGTCAGGGGCCGAAGTGCAGATAAGATTGTGATTGTTTTAGGTTGGTGCGAGAAGCCACATTTCAATAGACAGGTCTACTCTATTTGTCCATTCTGGTCTTCAAATCGATCCATTCGCCTTTGCAAAGTTGAAAGCTTCTCCAAGATCATATCCATTTGTGTACCATAACTGCAGTTATCGAGCGCTAACAGCTCCACTCATTCCATCTATTGTGTCAAGCAGCTTAGTGGCGCGCTGGACTGCTGTAACCGTCTTCCGAACGTTCTGATACACCAGGGCAATGCCTAATCCAATCAGCATAAAGCATGTTATCATGGTTCCGAATATGAAGATATCTTTGATGTCCTCAACGGAAGAATCGCCAGGCACACGACGGCGAACATTCCGTCAGGGCAGACAGGTTCCCCCGAACCCGAGCTTCTCGAAGATTCTGTCACTTGCGTTGAGATACCAGTTGACCAATTCCATGATTTTAAGGTTGGAGATCAGTGCGGACAGTTTCCCAAAGTATGAGACAAGACAAGACAGGAGAGGCAAAGCAGGGAAGATAAAGGGGGCTGAGAGAGAGAGAGATAGATGCGTCCGCCTTTCTTTGAGAGCCAGAGAAGGAGACCCAGTATTGTGTGTCAGTATATATAGAAATGTGGAACAGTTTTAACTACAGGTAGTAGGGTTTGGAGATATGTTCAAATTTTCCAACCAACCAACCCCTGCAACCATTTCCAATTACTTGTGCACGTGTGTATGCCCCCATGACATCCTTTATTCACTGTCTGAGATGTGGAAATATGCTGTTTTCTCGACTGTCTCTCTCTGCCATTGTTGGCCTCTCTGCATCGCTGGATTAGCTTGTTGAAGTGTGTCACTGAGTAGTCTCGCATAGCCAGACCTCATCTTTACCGTAGATAGTCTCCACACTTAGTTTTAGCACTGTGCCAGCTGCCCTCGGGGCCATTCTTTGGAGGAAGATAATTCATTTATCAAAATAAAATGACAATAATCGCCCCCAAAAACAAACAACAGTCACCATTAGACAATATATTCATTGTGTCACTGCTCTGCCAAAACTGTTTTGTAGGGGAATGAATGACCTTCTTACCCAGGTGTGCTGAATGATGAGTCCCATCAAAATTGTTTATTAGCATGTGGTAACACCCCCTAAACACTATATAAGGCCAGGTGTTGCCACATGCCAAAGAGAGCCAATCTGTGACACATGCCCAAGAACTGGAGAGATGTCACCAAAAAACTTCAAATCATCTTAAAAACTGTTATAATAAAACACAATAATGTAATAGATACTCATAATAATATAAAATCTAAATTTGATTCTATTTATTATACATCATGTATAGAATGTTTTTTATGTTTCACAAAATGAAAATAAGTTTCAGGTTATTTATTGTCTCGGCACAACTATTGCAAGAAGCAATCATTGCCATGGAAAAATATCAATATATATATTAATGCTGTTCTAAGATTTCAGACTCCCTCCAACAAAGCTCATTAAATGCACATTAAAAAATAAAATCACACAAATAAAAGCAAAACGAAAATCTAAGGCATTATGGCTGAATTGAATATTAATATAACAATATAAATAAATTAAGTCTATAATAATAAATAATACATATAAACACACTGAGTAACAGTTTGTAAGTATATGAGGTAAAGTGACAGTGTAATGTAAAAGGGATAAGTTCAAACTTGTGTTGGACAAACAATTTGTGGACTGAAAACAAGATGTTTTTTCTAAACTTGGTCAAAGTGAGCTCCACCGCTCTTAAAATGTTCTCTTATCTCAGGGAAGAGCAAAGATAAGAAAATATTGATGAATCCCAGACGCCAATTTATAATAACAAAATAAGAAGAAATCATAGCTATGAACATAAAATAAAATAAAATGAGTTTGTATATTGCTTCTTTCATGAGGCCCAATGAGTGTCAGGATCAGACGACATGATATTTCAGACTTTTGAGGCGGCCACTTGGTCAGATTAGGTGACCACAAAGTCATGCATCCTCATAACTTTGACTGAGAGACATTGCAGACTACACACTGGACCTAGACGACAGCAAGTTGTGGAGAATCTGCCAGCCGGTGATGTCACGGCCTGGTGGACAAGCAGGCGATCATAAAGTAGAGATTTGCAGCTGATGGCTTCAAAGAGATGAGATCATAAAAAGAAGCAATTCAGAAAAGTAATAGTTTCCAATTTTAAGGAAAGAAGCAGAAAGATGATGGAACACAAACAGAAATCAGTGGAAGATGTTTCTATCTCAGTCTTTCTTGTATGTATTTTTTTCACTTTCCAGCTTAACACACAACATACTACAGTCTGCTTAAAATCTGTCTATCACCATTGCTTTCCCTTTCCATTATGTTTGTCCGACCTGTTTAAACTCCGACTGATCATCAGAAGAGAAGAACTGCAATGTAAAAGCACGTTTGCTGTTGCATGAACCTTCAAAGAGAGATGACGGTATAAACACAGCATTTTTAATGTGCACACTAACTGCAGTCAGAATGCTTTGAAAATGAGTAACAAATTAGTTGACCTTACTTTTTGTATCAGTTCTTTTGCACTACCACTTCATTTCTTCAAATAATGTCTAAATGAGAGCAGTAATGATTAATTGAACAGAAAGCTGTTTCCTTAATGCGCCAAACAGTCCCATGATTGACTTAAACAGGACCTTCAGCTCTCACAACACGTTGCAGTAACTTGTATCAACAGGGTGTCTCAGAGCACTGAAGGGATGATAAACATCTGCTACCTGTAGAAATGCAGAGAACATGATGAAAGACATGACTCTTCTCTCTATGCGTCCAGGCTATACAAGTGGAAGTTAACTGGGAACTCTGCCATAGAGTTTGGCTTTTTTTTTATCATGTTTTACTTTTAATGCTGCACTGGTCCCAAATGTTAGGTTAACAATGGGCCAAATGACTGGAGTGTGAAAGGGGTTGCTAAGAGTGACTTACCCACAGAGAATAACTGTAGCTCTGCTCTTTTGTCATGGACTGTAAAAAATAATAGAGGTAATGTCCAGCCTGATAAGTGAAGCCAATGCAGACGTGTCTTAACCCAATTAAGCTGGGAAAGCATTACCACATTTCTACCATGAAAACCGGGGGCGCTGTTGCGTTATTCTACCATTGAAAGCAGACACTTGATTTTGTAGAATTTGTAGTTTTTTCCACCAATTTCCGGTCTCTTGGCCAATGAAAGGCATCAGAATATACACGTGGGAGTGTCGCAATGTCACATGGGACTTTTCCAGAACTTTAAAATCATGGTGGAAGACGACTATAGCGGAGGGAGCTCAGAAGTTAGTGAAGGAAGCGATCTTGTTGAAAATAGCATTGACGATTTTATGTGGAAAGGTCAATGACACGCGAAAGGCGTGCAGGGAGCGCCAGCTTGTCCCTGACAAAGAGAAACTAGGTGGGCCAACTGTCTACGGCTGTAAATAGTGTAACCTATCTCTGCAAATTGAGTGCTTTGGCCAGCGCTGTCGTTTTTACATGTAAATTACACAGACTGATGCATGCACTGTCAGTGGCTTTATTTTATTGCTGCTGTTATGACACTTACATTTTTGATTGAAAATATGCTGCTTGGGGCAGTGTTTAGCCTCATGTGTTGAGGCTATAGTTCTCATTGCCATTTCCTGTCTCTCTTTGAACTTTTCCTTTCATTAATCTTTACTTGAGCATGCAGTTTCTTGGTTTAGAAATATTCATTGGATAGGTCAGTGTCCAGATGGCAGGGTCCCCATCAACATTTTTGAGGGTTTCAAAGGGGGTACCACAAGAGTCGGTGTTAGAGCCCATTTTGTTTTAAATCTATATATATATGATCTTTTTAACAATTTGTCAGATGCCTTGTATCATTTCTCTGCAGACGACACAATAATTTATTGTTTTGCATCGTCTGTTGTGCAAGCATTCATTCTTTTACAGTCTGCCTTTGATGTTGATCAGGCCCGTGTGCAAAGGCTGAAGCTGGTTTCGAACTCTGATAAGACAAAGGTCATGATGTTTCCAAGGCTATTGTGCTGTCAAAAAATGTCCCCGTTTTAAGTACCTGGGTTTCCATGTTGATGAACGTCTAACTTTCAGGTACCATATTTAAAGTTTAGTTTCTTTAGGAATAGATCTTACTACTCTCCTGGAGCCAGAAAACGCCTTGTGTCTGCTACTTTTCTTCCACTACTTGACCAAAGTGATGTACTGTAAATGCATGCACCAGTCTCATGTTTACGTTCTCTGAATACTTTGTATCATTATGCTCTGAGGTTCGTCTCTTGATGCGAGTATCTGTCCAATCATTGCACTTTGTACAAAAAAGCAGAATGGTCATCCCAGTCTGTTAGAAGATTAACTCGTTGGTTGACTTTCATTTATAAGGCTCTACTTGGTTTGTTTACATCTTATCTCGGAATTCATCTAGTTAGGAATCATGGACGTTATAGCCTACAATCCACTGGCTTATTTACTTTGACTGTCCCTCGCGTCTTCACAGAACTGGGGAAAAGGCAGACAGGACAGTCTCACGGAAGTGTCTCCAATATACAGTATTCTCCTATGTAGCCTATACACATGCTCTATTTAAAATACTGGTAAAAAAGAAAAAAGCAGATGGATGTTAAAAAAAGAAAGCAAGCGTGCAAAAGTGTTGCCTATGGAGTTCTAGTTTTGCCACATTAGTGACAGAGCAATGTGAGATTTTGACCATAGAAAAATATATTTTGCGAGCACATAAGAGAGAGAGAAATTATACGTGAGCCAAACATAATTTAATTTGAGCAAACAAAAATATCGTACATTCTGTAATCAATAAAGGTATTTGTATGTTTGCTATTATTGATTTTAAAGTACAATAAAACTCCCTCGCTCAGTTTTACCCATATGCCCTCTCAAATTCTTGCTTAATCTCTCCCTTCTGTCCGCGCTCAACTTTGCCTGTACACTCGCTCAATTTGGCCAATATTTTATGAACCTTTTATAAAAGTCTGTCTGTACATTAGTTAGCCTGCAATCTTGTATGTTGCCAATGCTTGCTAATTCATGTCAAAAACAGTATCTAACGTGTACTGCATGGTCACTTTTTTGAGCTGCTATCACCCTTGTGGAAATGTGGGATTACACCTGCCCTAAGTGACAGGTATCATTTCTGTTGAAGACACTGACGCACTAGGGAAGGCGAGCCCCTCTATTGTCAATGGGTATTAAGCAGTGAATATTACCCATTGTTGACATAAAAAAATATATAAGTTAGAACAGCTATAAATGTTTAACTAGATCTAAGGAACCTTCTGATACAAAATGCTGATTTACCACATGTACAGGAATCATAGACTTCTCTGACTTGACCATTAAAAATGCTAAAATGTCAAGACTGTTACCATCCATTCAGATAAAGGGCAAATGTGCCCTAGAAGGTCAAAATGCAGCGACTTAAATAACAGATGACACCCAACAATGTCAGAAAACAGCGACTAACCTTTGTCTAACTGGTGGTCTCTGTGGATGGGAATATCAGTTGACAGTTAGGCTTGGTTGGGTGTCTAATCGTCCTCAGTATGACCCTGCTGGGATGAGCTCAGGGGGAAAAAAGAGCATCAGCTTTCACTTTAACAGTCTGCCACAGGAGCACAGCTTGGTGTGTTAGCACTAAAGAAGGACACATACACAGCCATTTTCTTCCAGATAACAGGCTTTAAAGTCAAATCCAAATGTCTTTAATGGTAGCCACAGTTCCATTTGTATAATAGGCACAATCGATGGAAAGCATTTTAGGAATATACAAAGATGGGAGGACGAAATATGTATACAAGTGGACAAGTAAATTTAGCCTCCAAAGATGGAGACAAACCACTTCAATAGCATGACCAATAATGAGCAAAATGACACAAATGGGATGCTGGGACAATACATAAAACAAGCATCCTGCACAGCTACCTCCGGGTTTATGTGCATTTTGCTCAAGAGACATTTTTCACAGGGCTCCTTTAGGGCTCCAGCTGCAGTCTGAATAGCTGCTGGAGTCAAAGGTTTATATTCAGTCAAAGGTTTATATTCAGTGCGCAGCTTGTTCCACTCCACTGCCACAGTGTTAAGAAATTAGGTTTTCCTCTTCCTTCTGTCATGCCTGTAAAAAAATGAAAATAATGTGTGATGCTGCTGCTAAGTCTCAGGCAGGTTCTCTGACATTACTGATTTCTCAGCTTTCCAACTTTTCAACTTTAACTTTATTGTCTCAGAAGGGAAATTTGTCTTGCAGCCATGAAAATAACACAACACACAGACCATGCGGATTCAGGTAAAACCCTAATAAAATACATAAATACATCAAGTGACCAAAGGGAACCTATAAAGTGTGCTTTCGCTAAAACAAATCATCAGCCCCCAGTAAAGGTACACACACAAGACCAGAGGCAGCCTAAAGCACATGGGGGCCAGTTTAAAGAGTTTATGTGGATCCCTAGTGCTAAACTGAAAAGGGATAAAATAATGAAATCATGCAGCTCTCTTCTCCCCCATCTTTCAGACCGAATCAATTAGATTCTGATAGTTAAATGCAGCACTCTCATGAATGACAGACACGTGACTGAATGGCCAGTACAGACAGGTCTGGGCAGCCGGTAAATTATTCAAAGCAACCACTGCACAAAACATACACCTGCTGACGGTCCATACAGGAGCAGCCCTCTCTTCTTGGACACAGTAAATGGTTTTGTTGTATTATGTCTGTTTGTTATGAAGACATTCAACTGGTAACCTTATCCAGAGTGACTTTCAAATGTCTAAAATCATGGAGGCTCTGTTTTCAATTGCTGTCTGTACACTATGGACACACAACACATACAGTTTATGCCCTGTGGTCTGTAGTCTGTAAGAGAAGTTAACAGAGATGTAGCTTAAAAAGAAATGACTCATACAATGTTTGAAAAACAATTATAGGTGAAATTTTTAAATATCAACATGCAGTGATAAAGGCCAAGAACATGTGGAGACTGTAGTGATGCACTGATCTAACAAATCAGTATAATCAAGCAGTGGCTGGGTGGCAGCAACCGGCCTTCTGGCTTTAACATACAAGGCTAAGGCTGTGCTTGAAATCACTCCCTATTTCCTAATTACTATTTAGCCATTCTGAGTCATGGGGTGAAGAGTAGTGCAATAAAGCCTGTCACTAGTCACCTATATAAGCTGGCATTCCCCCACCACATTGCTGCATTCTGGATTCGTAATGCCGCCCAAGGTGATTGTGATAGGTTTTAAGAGATACAAATAAACCGGAAAGGTTTTACCTCCCTATACCAGAATATTAACTTGTGTAGCCAGATTTGTCTCCACGTCCAACACTTCTGTCACCCACCAGCACACATCATTTGAAATTCACATTTCACAAAGGTACAATGTCATTTATTGCTGTTTCATTGGTTTGATTTAACAGTGCATGCATGTGATAATCCCATTTAAAAGTTGATCTTTATGTAGAATGTGTTGATGAGAAGTGCACAGAGGCTGCACCTTTGGGAATTGACAGATGTGTTTTTAAAGCTGCAAGTGTTTGTTGCTATTATCTGTATTCTAAAGAAATCAAGTTGTGTCCACCAAAAAAACTGCGTCCTATTAAAATCAAACTCCCATTTGAATTCTCCTCACTTTTTAATAGGAAACATGACCTTATTTGTACGGTAGCTAGGCCTATCAGGATTATGAAAGTCTAATTGAAAACAAATTGTTGTGAGGTTAAAATTACTTTTTGGGGTAATTACACCAAATGAATCCGCAAACATGTTCATTTATTCATGGAACTGCAAGGCAAGACTTTCCTCCTGTGATAAATGGCCGAACATGCCACCATCTACACTGCAACAAGTCTATCTAAATGGGATGGCAGTAGAGGAAGTGATGTCATCTAAATTTGAAAATATTGCTCCCATGTGATAAGCTCCTGGAAGTATGATATATTGCCATGTTATGTAATGTTGTGTATTGCAAACACACTGTGTCATATAACGCTCATATTGGTTTGAACATAAAAATGAATTCAATATGCATTAAATAGCACAGTACCCCTGTGGGAAATTGCTCTAGAGTGGAAGGCTGGGCATTTCCAGCAGAGTCATCAAGTTCTTTGGCCTTTGCAAGGCCATATGTAGACATGGTTATGTTGTAAAAGACTGACCAACATGGAATTTTCAAGATATGATACACAAGGCGTAGGGCCAGTTTGCCAGATAAGACTGGCTGCTTCCTATTGTTGGCAGCAGTGTTTATATGACCAGTGTGCCGAATGTTTTATCACTGACCAAGGTAATTTCTCTTCTTCTGGCCTCGACTGCTTATTTAAAGCAGTCTGGATGGGATTTTCCCATCTGAAGCAGCATGAACTGCTTTACCTGAAATGCCTCAGAAACTCAATAGTTGTTTCCTTGTTCCGTGAACCAATTATTATTCTAGCATAAATTCCTCAGCATGCAAGTTACCCTTTAAAATGCTTCAACTAACAGCTTCATTTAAGGTCAATACATCATTTGCCAATGCTTTATGCTGTGGATTGTATGAAATATCTTACTGGTGAGTCATTCATTAACTGAGGGTCAAGTGTTAATCATTTCTAATAAGCCTGCTGTTATAAATATTAATAAGACATTGATAAAGGGTTTTTTATGATAATACATCAAGTCTGAATCAAATTCATGCAGCCCATTTCCAGAAGGTCACAGGTCAAATGGTCCATTGGAGCAGTCCTGATGAAGGAAAGAGCTAATTACACAAACTGTCCAGCTAGAGGAGAATTTTATAGCCAGAGTAAGTTTAACAACCTATTTCAAATAATGGTTTAAAGCTCATATACACCTTTGCCCATGAAGTTTTTTTTACGTCTTCTCATGAAATGATTGTGACGATTTGAATTATTTATTCTTTATCAGAGGTGTCAAGTAACAAAGTACAAATACTTTGTTACCTTACTTAAGTACAATTTTTGGGTATCTATACTTTACTGGAGTAATTATTTTTACTTTTTACTTATATTCGTTACATTTTCACGCATTTATCTGTGCTTTCTACTCCTTACATTTTAAAAATAGCCTTGTTACTAGGGATGGGTACCTAAACCCGGTTCTAAATTTGCCTCCTGGCTAGATTTTGAAATATCGTAGTATCGACAGGCCCTGACGTTATGGTCTCTCATGACAGTCCTTGCAATGCTCCTGAACAGACTCTTTCAGTCAGAGCTCCTTCCTCCTGTGCAGGTTGCAGGGCGGGGTCTCACAAACTCACTGTCTTTCTGTCACTCTCACACACACGGCACTAGAGAGATAGTGAAGAAAGCTAAGCGGTCTAAAGTAAGGCTTTATTTCACCAAAACTGATGCAAAAAGTAATGCTAATAAGTGTAACAAAGGTTTGCATGTCAAGGGACATGAGCAGCCTCTCAAAACATCTAAAATAGAATATTCAGACGGATAAATGCACCGTTTTTTACAGCCGAGCTCGCAACTCGCCTGTTTACCCATCCACCTCAGGTATGTGCGGTTATGCTAGCGGTATACTATGCTAGTTTTTATACAGTCTATGGTCAGAGCCCATTATAATGTGATGCCCATGATACCACTTTATATTTTTGTTGTTATGAGTAAATATATATATAAATGTGTGTGTATATATATATATATATATATATATATATATATATATATATATATATATATATATATATATATATATATAGTGAATTGTTAAACATGACTGTTGATTTATGACATCATACTGATATTTCTTCAAAAATGTGCTGCTGATTTGGCTTTCAAAAATGTGTATTATAGTACAGTTTGTTTAGTATATTATAAGTTACAAGAAAATAAAGCAGTGGTTCATTCAATTCTCAATTTGTTACATTTTTTCAATAAAAAAAAAAAATTCTCTAAAAGAGAACCTATAACAAGTACATTTTAAAGTACTGGATCGATAAGCAGTTTCTGTAAAAGTAGTAGTATCATTCAATCTTAACAACCTTCTCACTATGCCTATTTAATTTCTGCTTAATTTCAATGATGACTTGTCATCGTTAAAAAAACACACAAAAAAACCTATCCAGAAAAATTGCTGCAAGCTCTGCGCACCCAAGTACCACAAGCTAATGGCTTTTAAACCTCAACAACTTCAACATTAACATTTTAATATAACATGATAGTCATTAGAAAAGACTTTAAAAAAATGTTTTTGAGGAAGTGGGGTAGTGCACTATAGGCCCCGGTTGCGTGGCCTAAGCATTTGTCCTTACAGGCATTTTTACCTAACATTACTTTAACTTTTATACTCTAAGTAGTTTGGAAACCAGTACTCTATTACTTGTACTTGAGTAAAAAGCTCGAGTTGATACCTCTACTTCTACAGAAGTCTTCTTATACCCTAGCATCGTTACTTCTACTTGAGTAATGAATTTTAATACTTTTGACACCTCGGTTCTTGATAGATAAAGTCTATATATTCTCAAAACATAAGTGATCAACCACAGTGAAAATTAAACCAAATATCACTCAAATCGGAGGAAGAGAAATGTGTCTGAAGACAAAATTATTGCAACTTTATGGGTAAAAAGCAGTGTATAAAGCAGTAGTGAATTATTTAATATATAATATATATAATATAATATTTAAACCATTGACTTGGTGAATCTGGTGAAGTCCTTACTAAGCTAAGCTTAGCTAGCAGTTCAAATGGCTCTGAATCAGTAAAGGGAACATGGACGTCACTGTTTTCTCTTGCCTCCAATTATAACCATGAACATCCAATTCTTATATCATATCCCGTTCAGCAGTGTGTGTTGGTTGCAATCCTTATAACCAGTACCAATATTGCAAAAAATGTTTTTTCTAAATGGCACCATTAGGTGTCCCAAATAAGCTTGTGCTTTCAGGTACGTTCTTGCTAAGATAAGATTTAGGAAGACTTATGGAGATGCTGCTTGGAGCTATGGTGTTGCAGCTACATCCAGGGGGGATTTGCATAATATGGTTCCAAACCTGCTTCTCTGTGGTCCTTTTAAAGGTCCAGTGTGTAGGATATCAAGGGATCTATAAGTGAAATAAAATATTAAAAAGTATGTGGTTTCTGTGGTATATGATCACTGAAAATAAGAAGTGTTGTGTTTCTGTTGCCTTAGAATGAATCGTTTGCTGTTTGCCGTTATCCTTCAACTATGGAACACAGGAGAAGTTTCAGTTGGTCACAATTTGCAACCTCACTGCTACTAAATGCCACTAAATGCTACACACTGAGCGGCGATTTAACTTAAAATTGGACTGCTGCCGCTGATATCTCCATGAACTGCGCGTCACTTGCCAGCACTATCTATAGCCATCTCAAGGTCCAATTCACAAAACACAGAGTTTATTTCAGCGCAAACATGCCCATGGCTAACCTGACTCCGCCAGATGGATATGCTGCGCAAATCAAGACACCAGCACCATGAACTCCACCTTCATCTGAAAACAACTACCCTCCACCCAACGGCACAGCACGTTAGCGCCGCGTTTCAGCTAGGAATCATCACAACCCTGGTCTGGTGCAAAAAAATGTACCCACACCTTGTAGCAGGAACTCCGCCAGGTGATTGATTCGCATTTGCTCAGCATTTCCACCTGGGAACTCTCATTTGGAGATCTTTTGGGAAGGGGCGAAATTACTGGTTGCTGGTTGGATAAACCATCTGTCCAGCACCAACATATGGGCCAAATCCACCAATCAGAACAACAAAGCGTATGACGTACTAACAGCGTCTAGACAAATCACAGAAAGTAAACAACATCTCAGTAAAGGATATTTGCCATTTGTGTAAAGCCAATTTTCAGATAAAAGACACAAGTTCAGGTGCCCGGACTGCTTATCCTTGGAAGCCACCATGTGATGCTGTGTGTGTAGAGAGAGAGAGAGAATGTGGAAGGTGGACTATTATATGCAATGTTTCTTTCTAAAAGCCTAACTTACGGGCAGTTTGTTTTTTCAAACGCACACCTTCAGACTGTAGACGAAGATAGATGATTTGAAGTGGAGGCCCCTCCTTATGAATGCACTTCATTCATTACAACCACCTCTCTCTGAAGACTAATAAAGTCACTGTAGTTGACCTTCGTGAATTTCTTAGCAACGTGGCTCATTTACATTGAAATTGAAATTGGTCTTTTATATAAGTGCAAATAGTACAGGAGCACCAAGACACTCTTTGCTTGGCAGCACAGTTACGAGTGCATTTTACCCTTTGTGGGGGCTTTGAGAATTACATGGTTTATCTTTGTCTTATTTGTGCAGGTTTAGCAAGCTGTGCAGTCCTTTTGTGCACTGCCCTTGAATCTTTAAGGTTCAGTGCTTCTTCACATTCCTCACAATGCATAGTCTCTCGTGGTTTCCCCCACAACCAATCCTGCTCTGGATTTATTTTTCCATTGGAAAATTGACAGAGAATATTATAGAAGCCCAGGTATCACATCAGCTCAATGGTAACTGATGATTCCTGTGATGATGATCCTTTGGACACATTTTTTATGAGCACCCAACTCGTCTCTCATTTATAAATCCACCACTCAGGTCCAGAGAGGGAGCAGCCGTAACATGATTAAATTCATAAAGCAACAGTTGAGGGCTCCTCAACATAACAGAATCTGTTTTAAATAAGGCTTGTTATAGTGTCCCCAGGGAGATATTGTTTTGCAAGGATGCTTCTTCTTTAACAGTACTGGACTCAAAGTGTGACAGATGTCACACAGTGTAATTTATTTCTGCTTCTCTTACGTGATTCTCAGCCTGTTTATTGTCAACATCATCACTCAACAGAGAGGGCAGCAGAAGGGGTCAGGATGAAGTTTTATTAATGTCGGCTAAAGAGATAATATAAACCATGTTCATCTCATAACAATACAATAACACTCTTATTGGAGGTTTTTCTCTGAATGCCTTATTGGAGGCAGGGCCCCATTGATTCCTTTGAAGTTGCTCAATGGCTCATGAAGCCAAAAAAGTTAAAACGCCATGTCTAAAAATACCTGGATAATCAGTACTACTTCCACGTTATGGGGCCCATACAGCAGGTGCACTTCCACCTGCCAGGCAGACTACTTGTTTTACCTTTCCAACTAACTTGAATGCGGATTAAATTATTTAATTGTGCAGCTTCTATACTCTAGACTTTCAAAATTTTACAGGACTGAATGGATCACATTTTGGCAGTAAAAACAAGTCATTTTTCAGAGATTGTGAAGCCAGAAAAGTACATCTACTTAATTACAGACCTATTTTTCGCTATGTAACAATAAGCGGAGTGAAAATATTTGCATGGTTTGTGTTGATGGATTTCTGTTGGCTTGTTTTTACCTCTGTATGAAAAGTAACCGAACCGAGGGGAAATTGCTCCAAGTTTAAAAACTTAACTGATTCAAACTAGCTATCAGTCAGAAACACATTAGCTGCCCTGTGAGGTAGAACAGCAGTGCTTTGAGCTAACACCTTTAGGATGACCTGCAGACAATGACAACGCTAACATGCCAATGGAAACTTCAGAAGGAAACAGGTCTTAGCTTTTTCCACTCTGACCGCAAGACAAATGAAATACAATGAAAACATTTCCAAGCTCATTTACAATCTTAATTGGCCAGATCAGACTACAATAAATTTTGTCTTTGGGTGAGGAAGATATAAATAACATATGGCCATAGGCTTACTATGAGACCATAAGCAGAGAGATTGATGAGCCTGTATCGGAAAGCTTTAATGAGACTGCATGGACTAACTGGATTAGACTGCTGGGCAAGATTGAAACAGGAGATGTATGTTTCTTGTTTTTAAAACCGCTGCTTTTATTTTGTCTGGTTAAATGGTTGATCCAATCTCCGGGTTGGATATGTAGGAACTAAGAGATTCATTCAATGTCCAAACTCAAGTATCCATCACTAGCACTGTCACTGCCACCACAGCCTTCAGCATGACCCTAATGAATGCTGTAGTCCAGCATAATCAATGACAGGTTCCCTAGAGAGTTGCCTACTGCACCACATACAAGCATCTTATCTATCAAGTCAGCATCAGCAGCTGAACATGGAAGCTGCAAGAAACCGAGACAAAGATCAACAAGAAAGAGCAATTATACAATCACAAGCAATTAACTGTGATCGACAAGTCCTACCTAATCCTACCTTTGATATTGCCCAAAAATCATATACAATTAATTTTCTCCTCTTTGCTTGAGATTCTGTTGAGTTTTGGCAATCCAATCTACTTAAATACAGTTAGGGAATGAATGTACAGTAGTTCTTGTTAAAAGAAACGTTGAGTGTTGGTAGAAGATAGGGTGCAAACCATGGATGAATCAATTCAGACATTTTGCACTCCTTACAGTAGTTACTAACCCCCAGAGGGGTGTACTACAAAGCAAGGTTAGTGGGTTAGAGAGGTCTAGCTACTGATGTTGGGAAGCCTACTGATGTTCCAACAAACCTTCACCCTCAAATTGTGTTCTTGACTCATCTCCACAGTGGCTGAACAGATTTTTACTCTCCATGTTCGTTTGTTCTTTTGTAATTTGAGTTTACAAGTATCTTATAATGTGTGTTTATATCAAGAACATAGGACGCTGGGAACAGAGGGATGACCCCCATTGTCACCGCAATCCTAGATCTCTGGTGAGCACATTATCATTACGGATGAGTTGTTTTGGTTTATATGTACTGTAGGTTTGTCCGTCTCTCTCCATTCTATTTTGGAGTGGAATCAAATCATAATGAGGATACACAAATATTTATTTTTATTTTTGCAAACATAATGAGAGGGTATGGCCTTCTAGTATGTTTTTGCTTCATTTGCTCAAAATGTCACAAGGTGAGCATTTCCCATAAACAGATTTTTTTTTTCTTTTTAAACGTGCAACTCTTTGTGTGAATTCATGCGTTGGTTCTTTTCCTGAAGTAAAACAATTGACTTTCTACCACCACCAAGCTTCAGGTATACTCATATGTGTTTCACCAGGACAGTATGAAATGTAATGATACCACAAAGAGCTCAACAGCTTTATAAAAAGCGATTGAAACGGCTATCTCAATACAATATGGCTTTTTTGTAACAGGTAAGTGTCCTGAGTTCAAAGGTCAGCATCTGCCTCGTACCTCAGCAGGGAGAAGGCAAAGACAGGAATAGTAATAATACTTCAAATAGATTTTCTCTCTGTATGATAAGTCAGCTTTGAGCTTTGGTCAACATCCACTCCAAAACCCTTGCCTTGAGTTTGGACTAAATGCTGTTCCTTTTCACCAAAACAGCACAGCAAAGTGGCACAAAAAGAGAGAGTCAGGCCCAGGCAGGAATGAGGATTCAGATGCGGAGGTTCGCGGATCAACACTGAATTTATTTGCTTTACGACAGGAATTGGGCACAGAGCAAAAGCCACAAACAAAAAATCACTCCGCACAGGAGGAACAAAACCAAAGTCGTCAGTAATAAAACAGAGTACAAAATCCATTCAAGTCGATTACCAAATGCAATCCAAAAGGAAGGAGCCCATTAATGATTTATTCCAGCAAAACGCGTAAACTTTGTGGTTTGTGGCAGTTTGGTGAAATATAGGTCAACAATAGAAAAGGTTTGGAAAAGTCCCACACAGCAACCTTGCCTGCCGCACCATAATGTGACGCGAGGGGGTGGGGGCATGTGTTGCTGGAAGGGGCTACAGGTAGAGGTAGCATTAGCAGTTTCGGTGCGCAGGAATTTTTTGTTGTGTCCTTGGGTACTGTGAGCCCATGGGCACTGAAGAAGAATGTTGATGCTGCAGAAAGCCATTTTAATTTCTTGATAGTACTTGGCAGTGTTAGCCATGTCCGGCTATTTCTCCGTTAATATTTGTTGTTACACAAAAAACGGTCTTGATGGCTTATGTGATGTATATAATTGTCGGAAAAGACCATGGGATGATTTTGTCAGAGACTACCAAAGCCTCAATATATTGAACTGAATGTCAGACTTTATTATAAAAACAATGGGAATTGTGATCCCATCTCTTAGATTGTATTCATGTTCAAAAGAGATCGATGGACAAGAGGAATGCTTACAGACAACAATCCTTTCAGCCTGCATTTGGCATTTGAGTGTTGTACTAAAATAAACTTAAACAATCATGTAAGAGACATACAAAAAATAATATAAATGTTTCTGATGACTTACAGACAATTGCCCGAATGGACTCACTCTTATGTCAGTTTTTGAAAATCCTAGATCACAACAATATTGACTTTTGAATATTCGTCTGGTGCTACGTCTTACTGAGTCCTGTGCTTCTTGATCTAAATCAACATCGTCATCCTGGTCAAGACAGAGTAGCAGAAAAAGCTATTTGGTTATGTCCTTATTTCTTACTCAGTCATATGTTGCAATGTGTACAGCAACAGGACAGTGTTGTTTTATCAGAATGCATTCTTACCTGAGATATAAGTGCTGTAGTGTTTCACATATCTGTCCTCTTTTTACAAAGATCTTCAGCAGCTTGTCAAATTAAACATCTGGCTGCCATAATGGCCATACTACACAAATTTGGCATTTATCTGAAAACAAGAACAATAACAGACATAAAACTACTGTACAGCAGTTAAAAAAATTGAAACACCAATTTAGCTCCTATGAAAGTTAGCAAGCTGAAGTAAAATGTACTGAGGGTATTCAGGATAACATTTCCCACCATTGTAAATCCAGGATAGCCCATCTAAGTCATTATTCAACCACTTTAAAATCATTGAATGTGACTAACACTTTGAAAACTTTGGCATCACTCAAAGCAAGGCAAAAATATGTTTTTTAGAATATCCTAGGCACTCCTGATGGTCCCCACTGAAAACCCTGTCAATCAATCGCTGACTCCCAGTTGTGAACAGTTTTTGTTTTTTTTCATCCGTGGGTTTTGGATGAAATGGTCAGTATTACCATTTTGAATTATTATTAAAACCGTGTTTTATTATTGCCCTTTGAAAAACTCACAGTAAATAGGCTACAGTCAAGCATCAACCAAAGTTGCCAACCGTCTCCCAGGATGAGACACGTCAAGTGCGTTTGTTTTGCATCAATGAAACATGGTGGAAGGCACTGACAGCACTTCAGAGATTTTTCAGTCTTCTAAGAAAGTCTTTTGTTTTGATTCCTGAAGATCACTCTTTCTGCAGAACCGGCAGAAGATAATCAATGCAAGAGGCTGATATTATTTTAATGAAAAAAAACAGCTAATTTTATTTGTGGTTTTCCAGATAAACCTTGGTGTGTACCATTACTATATGAACATTTTCCGCAGATTTTAACAATACTGTGATAATACTGATATCCATGATAATTTTGGTCACTGTAATCATGATATATAAGTTTCTTACTGTTTTATCTCTACATGGGATCATGTATCAGTTTCGCCTGTGTCACTGTTTTCACTGGCTTGATTTCCTTATGGTTGGGTTAACTGTACCTTTGGTTTTTGATTTAGGAATGGTGATGCAATTACAGTCAGTGACCACGAATCTTTGAATTAGAACTAGCAAAATTATTTGTAAATCCCGCCTCTTATTTGTACACTGCAAACATGAATTATTTTTTCCCCTAATTTATCATTCATCAAAGTTGTATAAGTTGTTGTCTTTAACCTTTTGAGGGTTTTTTTGTCCATTTGCTGGGAAATGACAAGCACATTCTGTGTTCACTAGAGTTCACATCCTAACATATTACTCTTTTCAAGAGTTAATTTCACTGACACGTACAGCCTAGCTTACATTATCCATCATGGTTGTCAAGACTCTTGGGAGTAACCTTTTGTTCTACAGAGTCTCATGAAAAGTCATGCTCCTCATCAGTAAATGAATGTCCCTTAGGTTACCGTAAATCTAATGAAAAATACAATGCAGGGTAATAACACTGTGTTTTCTGTGGGACTCATGGAGAGAGGACAAAGTCTTTTGAACTAGCTGGTCTTTGTGAAATGCACTTATACAACTGTATATCCAACGTGTAGTGTTCCAGCTGGGGGTCAGATGGGGGTCAGATGATTACACAAATCATTTTTCAGCCAAGTAAGCTCACAGCATGACCACTGCTGCAAGGGAAGAAAAAAGGTTTGACTTTCTCTGTTACCAGACGCTAAGTGGTGTGTAGAGCGGCTGAGATCTTACAGTTAGACCATTAGCTCACTGTGGATACAACCCTGCCCGACTGTGCATTCAGATGCAACACAAAGGATGGTTTTGTTCCTCACTTTATTCACACAAAATTATGCACTGCTGGCTTTCTCGTCGAGTTTGGTGAGAAGATTGCTACCACAGTTAGTTTATAAACTCTGGATGTATAAAAGAAATAGGATATAGAGTTTGAGGCGGAGCCCTGTTCATTCACATGAAAGCTGCTTTTAATCATACACATTTTGTGGGGGATGTAACACTGAAAAAAAAATAATACACAGATTTACAGACATTTCTTTCGCCATGTAAGTCAATGGGGAAAAGTCTTTTTGGGCCCTATAGCGTCACATGACTGACACAGAAGCTGCAATTCCACCGCCACAATTTCAAATTGGATACTTCCTGTTGTGAATGGCCAAATGGTGATGCATCGCTTTAAATGTTGCTGCTGCAAGGCAGCCCTTGTCTTTGAAACTTAAATGAACTGTACTCAATATTCAGAGCACTAAAATAGGAACAAACAAATATTTTCTTTAAGAAACCAAAAACGTAGATCATATAACTCCAGTCCTTAGATCTTTACACTGGTCTGGGACATGTCTGCTGTTTCTGTGTCCCCAGAGTCAAAACTAAGCATGGAGAGGCAGCATTCACTTTTTATGCACCACATATCTGGATCCAACTCCCAGAAAACTGAAGGTCCGATAAAACTCTCAGTTCTTTTAAATCAAGACTGAAGATGCTGCCTTTCAGTAAACTAAACAATTTATCAACTGCTTGTACTGCACTGTAACTTCTATTACCTGTTTTAAAAATTATACATAATTCACAATTGACAACTGAAAATTCCTTTTCAGAAATGTCTTCTCTTGCTTTTACCTTGTAGTGGTTTAAGTCCACTTGTTATGTAGTGGTTTACGTATATATTTTATATTTTTATCTTTTAATGTCATTTTGTGTGTTTCTTTCCAATGCTTTTAATGTTTTATGTAAAGCGCTTTTAATAACCTTGTTGTTGATTTGTGCCATAAATGTATATATATAAAGATATAGTGCAGCAACAGCGTCCTGAGCAGAGAATGACGTCACTATGTGTTTTGTTTTCCTGACCAAGCGTGCATGTTAGTACGTAAGTATGTGGCCGTGAAAGCAAAACCTGTTGGTATTTCAAGTATTAGGGAGTGGTCTGTGAGAGCTGTGAAGAGGCAGTCCCAGCCCACTTTGTGATTCAATATTACGAGTACAGCTCCTTTAAGTTAAGACAGAAGAAGCAGTTAGGATATTTTTCTGGAATGAGGCCCCAAGACTCAGAGTTTTTCCAGTGTTTTTGATGGATCCAAAATGAAGACAAATATTAAAGATTCAAGTTTGCCGTCACCAGCAGCACCAAAAGAAAGCAAACTAATGATCAATTTGTGTAGCTGTTCCTGTAGTTGAGTGCGTATGAGACACTATTAACCCAAATCTCATAGAGGTCTGTACAATCAAAGACAGAGGTATCACAGAAAGTAATTCTCATGATGCTGTAAGCCTCCCTGAAACCCTTGAAGGACCAGTAGGAAAATCTGCTCATTTTCCTCACTATGCAGCTCATGCAAAGTAAAACACTAAAAGGGAGTAAGTGATTCGTTCCAAGCCAGTTAAACTCAATGCAAGTGCTAGATATCAATTATTAAATTTACCCTGAAGGAAACTAAGGACATATTACTGTAAAGTATGCACAAGAAGCAGTATCTGCAGATTATATAGCCATCACAAATTCAGTATTCAAAGGCATTCATTTTTAACGCAACCTCAATTTGATTAGCGTTGGACATATGGGAAAATGTAATAGGAATGCCATGAATATTGCAGGAGAGTGTCAGAGTCAAAGCAAAGGGAGCTGGTGTTGGTACACTTCATTTATGGAGAAAAGCTTGAATTTTGGATGACCTTTTTACATACGGGAGAAATAAAACATACCAGTCAAACTCTTCTCATGTCTGCTTCTTTAATGTATTCCCTCAATTATGTTTTTGTAAAAACTTGCTTCTCATTTACATTATATATGTGGCAGGACAAACTATCTTTGTTGTTGTTGTCTTCCGTGTTTATTCACCGACCAATCACGTTGTTGCGGGTCTGTATACACAGAGACCCGGTCTAGGGCTCATCCCTTTCCTTAGTGCATGCCCCGTTCCTGACAACCGGACATACACTCACTGGCCACTTTATTAGGCATTCCTTGTTCTTAATAAAGTGTCAGTGTAGTCTTCTGCTCCTGTTCCCTATCCCTTAGAAAGTAGGTGGTTTTGTGTGTTCACAGATGCTCTCCTGCGTTCCTCTGTTGGAACCAGTGGATATTTGAGTTCCTGTTGCCTTTCTATCAGCTCCAACCAGTGTGGCCATTCTCCTCTGACCTCTAGCTAAAACAAGGCATTTGCGCCCACAGAACTGCCGCTCACTGGATCTTTTTGGGACCATTCTCTGTAAACCCTAGAGATGGTTGTGTGTGAAAATCCCAGTAGATCAGCAGTTTGTGAAACACTCAGAGCAGCCTGTCTGGCACCAACAACCAGGCCACGTTCAAAGTCACTTCAATCACCTTTCTTCCCCGTTCTGATGCTCGGTTTGAACTGCAGCACATCCTCTTCACCATGTCTACATGCCTCAATGCATTGAGTTGCTGCCATGTGATTGGCTGATTAGAAATTTGTGTTAATGAGCAGTTGGACATGTGTACCTAAAAAAGTGGCCGGTGAGTGTACATGAACGCTGCAGGTTGGCGAGATGATTCTGTTCTGATTATATGATTGAGTTTAGTTAGTTCTGTGCAATTATTATATTCTGGTTATTCTTTAATTTCTTTCTCCTTACCACACTGGCAGGAGGCCTTGTGTAGAGCTGTAGATCGCCGGTGAGCTTAAACCTTGATTGATATTGGTTATTATTTTTGTTTGTTTGTCATTTTGTTTCCCCCATTGATTCCCCTTTATCTTTATTTTCTAGGAACTAAAGGCCTAAAGTGATGGACACAGGCCTCTTCTGGTGATGGCGTCTCCTCTTGGTTTGCAGTGCCTTCACATGAGATTTGGGGTGACTCCTCCTCCTGACACCACCTTGTATCCCTAACCTGCATCCCCCCCAGTAAGCCTCAGCCCTGGTCCTAATTTGTTTAGTTTTCAGTTTTTTATCTTTAATATTGTTTATTTCCTTTCTGATAAATAAAACATATTTAAAATAATGGAATCACGTCTCCCTCTGATCAGTAGAAAACAAACCTCGATGCTTGTGGGTACTATTAAAAACAAATTTTCCCTCAAGGGTGGCGTTTTTTTCTTTTGCACCACTCAACATTGGAGGGTTTTTCTTCATCAAAAGAAAAGCACTCATGGCTATTCTCAGTGGAAAATACTTTTCTCTCCTCTCCTGATTGACTTGGACAACAGTTTGATAGGAAGATGGTTTCTCCAATCAACTGCTATGTGTGTTTGAACGTGCCTGCCCTTTCCCAATCACTTTTCAATGACGCTTTCTCGGATGGTTGTGTGAAAGATTGTTCATTTTTGGATTAATGTGAACTTTCACTTTGATCAAGACCTCAGCTTGACAAACAAGACAAAAGACAAGCCTGTGTCTGAGCGCATGGCCCTTTCTTAAGCCATGTCATCGTGTTGATTATATTAATGATGTTTATTTGAGCAATGCTTCTCACAGACACAAGGTCTTTGCAGGCTTTCTAACTCTTTTAACTAAAACTTTATCTAAACCTCAGGCCTTTAAAAGGAACAGCACAGTCGCTCTCTTTGTATGACCAAAATTTCATACATTTGGCCTCACAAAGCAGTGAAACCCTCCTTCTCACATGCTTTTATTATTATCTTTGATAATTTTTTGTGATAGCTAATATTATTTGATTAATGGTACATTATTTGAGAATACTCAGCCTCATAATCTCATCATGAGTCAATTCCCTACCAAAGAAAATCTGCCTATGTCACTCACAGACAAACCACACATTGAGACACACACAGACAGTTAATTTAAGTACAACACAAACACACATTAACCAGACGTATAGACACAGAAAAATATAGGGATATACACCTTAACACTACATGCAGAGCACAAACATACAGACTTGAATGCAGTAGTTGATGCTGTTGTGACTGTATGGACATTTAGGTTTGTTGTAAACTGAGAGCATAAACTGAACTGAATTGTGCAGAACCTTGTAATATACGGTAGATGTTTCTTGTTTTTATAGGTTTATAGGTTTTAGATGATGATAGGGCATAGTGGCTGGTACTGAAATGTGCAAAAGTCATTTTTTCACCTGAAATAATGCAGAGTAGAAGGTGGCTAGTGCCTGCAGTCCTCATCTAAGGCTGCACAAGGTTTCAACAACACCAGTAACAGGACAGACACATCATGGTTTCCCTTGATCGAATGCTCCCTGTGTGTGTGTGTGTGTGTGTGTGTGTGTGTGTGTGTGTGTGTGTGTGTGTGTGTGTGTGTGTGTGTGTGTGTGTGTGTGTGTGTGTGTGTGTGTGTGTGTGTGTGTGTGTGTGTGTGTGTGTGTGTGTGTGTGTGTGTGTGTGTGTGTGTGTGAGTGAGTGAGTGAGTGAGTGAGTGAGTGAGTGAGTGAGTGAGTGAGTGAGTGAGTGAGTGAGTGAGTGAGTGAGTGAGTGAGTGAGTGAGTGAGTGAGTGAGTGAGTGAGTGAGTGAGTGAGTGAGTGAGTGAGTGAGTGAGTGAGTGAGTGAGTGAGTGAGTGAGTGAGTGAGTGAGTGAGTGAGTGAGTGAGTGAGTGAGTGAGTGTGTGTGTGTGTGTGTGTGTGTGTGTGTGTGTGTGTGTGTGTGTGTGTGTGTGTGTGTGTGTGTGTGTGTGTGTGTGTGTGTGTGTGTGTGTGTGTGTGTGTGTGTGTGTGTGTGTGTGTGTGTGTGTGTGTGCGTGTGTGCGTGTGTGCGCGCGCGTGCGTCTGTGCAGAGCAAATCCCATAGAGTCCCATGTTAAAAATGACCAACAGCAGAAATAAACATGTTTACAGCCTGCTATGAAAAAACTCCTTTGGTCTTTAAAGCTAATTTCCCCTTTCATGATAAATGTTTTTAGAACTTTGACTTGATTAATATTAATGCTTAAAGTTATGCAAAAACTGCATCTCATATTCAGATTGTTTCTACAATGTAGATATATTTTAACCCGATTGCATTTACCGGCATTTTTCCAGCACAACACAACCGACCATCACTCTCTTCTTTATCTGCTCCTCCTGTTGCAGCTGTCGGTTGTTTTAGAGGTGAGGCGGTCGTTTGGCTGCTGCTGCTGCACTGAGGAGCATGCCAGCCACAGCGCACCACAGGACAGATGGACATGTTGCCAAGGTCGGCCGTTTGAAATGCACTCTTTGGAGGTGCACTGTCCATCATCTGCTCTCGCCTCAACTCCGAAGACAGACACCGCACTGATCCTTGTAATTTATTTCAGATCACCTACAACACATTTTAATGCCAGGTGTAAATTTGGTCTTAGAAAAGGTGTATTTTGATTATTTATTTGATTCATTTGTGTTGTTAGGAAACTTTGCTTTCGCCTGATTTCACCACAGTTCAGTTATAAAATGAAGCCTGACAAGAGATTTAATGGAAATAAGTCGTTTTCTTTCCATAAAGAGTTCTGCATGTATTGCATTTGAATTAACTGAACAGTCTCACATTAGTTCATCACTGATTGTTTCATCAGCAACGGGGAAGAAACCATTTTTGCTGCTGTCAAAGTTGTTGAAAGTGGTGCAGCAGATTGTCATTTGTCTGCTTCAGTGAATAAATACTACTACCACTGTTCAGCATTATTCCCCCTCAAAGGACCTCTCGATTGGGTAGCCAACAGGCAAAAAGTGTTTGAAACAGATGCCTGCTAGACAGGCTAGATTTGCCCTAGGTTATCCCTGCCACCAGCAGCGCTTGAAGTCTGTTCCAAGACGGTCTCCATGTCTTCTGCTGTCCCATAGGTGGGGGATCTGACAGACTGCATCCAGGCATGCCAAGTCAGTGGCCTGAGGGCTGGATACACTGCCAAGGCTTAGACAACCACCGTTAACTCACAGTTACACACAATAGTTTCTGGAGTATATGGAGAATTTCATTTTGATATTAAGAAACGAGAGGAAAGAAAACTCCCACATAGTCAGTGCTTAAAGGGCGAAACTAAATAACATTTTGCTCGAAGAAAGACATTTAGGAGCTGGTACCGGGGCCAGTAGGTTAGTCTAAGTTACTCTTTTAATAAACTCTGGGTTCACTAACTACATTATTGGTTGGCCCTACTTTGTTTTATGTGTAAGGACTCTTATCATGCTACTGCAGAGGTTTGGTGTTATTTTGAGCATTATTAGTGGTAGTTAAAAAAGTTGTTTTAATGGCTTCACCGTACTGCCCCGAGCTAATCAGTGTTAGCCACATGCGGCTGTTAAAGACTCCCCGTAAAATCTCCGTTAATAGTTTATACACAAAAAAATTGCCTAGATCGCTTATTTAATTAATTATATTTATTTTTGCCCAAAAAGACCTTGGGATGATTCTACGCTGGAATTACACTTGTGTGATAAAACAATAGAGACTGTGCAGTAAAATAAAGTAATATGTAAGTGGTCGTGATCGTCCATCGTGGGTCCTGGCAATGGAGGTGGGCCCGAGCCTGCATCTCTGCAGTTGCGGTATTGTTAGCAGACCTACAGCTGGTGTGATCCAGTTGCAATTGCTAGTATTTCACTTCTATAAGGACATGCATAGTGCACCCTTGTGGAATCACAAATTATGGTGACTGTGGGGGATTTAAATAAAGCATGTTAGAGCCTGATCACGTACAAGACAGTCTAGTTTTTGCCACCAGTGGGTGAAATCTGACAAGGTACTATAAAACAAAAGCTGCATCCCAGGTATCTACAAGCTGACGTTTGCTGTATACCTCTTTCAACAAAGCAAGCTATATTTGCGTTATTTACTAGCAAGAGGAACATCTGGCTTCCAGAGTTTGAAAGGCAGAGCTTTTAAAATGGACGATAATCTCCTGGGAGAATTCAACAGTACACATCTTTTCAGGCAGCAACTGTTAGAAAGCAGCACCTGTGTTTGTAATCAGATTTCTTCCAGGGGGTAGAAACACTGAGTGGATAACTATTGATGTGACCACAGTGGACTTGTTTTCCTCTCAATCACCTCTCCCTCATTCTTTTTTTTCTTTTCTCCTTCCTCTCAGTTAATTCTCTTAAAGACAGCAATTGCAGGAACCAAACATATTTAAAGACCATAATTGCTCTTGGGCACTTTTTATTTAAGAAAAACTATTGTGGTTGATAACGTTCTATAGCCTACCAAGACATCTGCCTAATTGGCTGTGTCACTGATTAGAGAGCAACCTGCATATCATTTGTGCTTATTTGGCCAAATTGATTCCTATTCCACACACAGCCTTCTCTCTGAGCTTTAGTATTTCCCTCCATCTCTTTCATCAAGAAAGTAATGTACTATAATCTAAAGCTTTATGTTGCCTTCAGGTGTATCAAAAACAGAAATGTGATCTTTTGCTCTTCACTTGTATTCCGAACAGCAAATAGACCTCAAAGCATTCCTGTTACCCACAATTTCATCACTTTCAGAGCAAAACATTTCAGTGTTTCTGCTGACTGATTATTGTATTCGACCTGTAAGCTGACACGATGCAATATAACAGAATTGAACACATTTTGTCACAAGGCCCTCTCTCCAGTCAACCATAAATAAATGCCGATTGGGGCACTGAGAATCCTTCCAAACACTACTTTTATCCAAAACCACTGAAAAAAAGGATGAAAAGAGCTTTGAAGCGGTGAAAAGCATTGTTTTGTCATCTTTCTAAACCTTCTCAGCATCCCATTTTTCTCTACCCCCTATCATTCTCTTTGGAGGTTTTCATGGACAGAAGTGTACAAAGCCAAAAACACTTGATTTGATCTGTGTGATAACAGAAAAGGGTTAAGGTGTTTGTACAGCGCTATTGGAGCTGTAAATACAAATCATGCCTGTATCCATCGCGGCCTTTCTAGACTGGCCATCAGTCAGACCTAGCTGCATTGAAGTCAATAGGTTGATAGACAGAAAATGTAAACAAGGTTACTACATGTACAGTACATGGGGGATTTAGATTTATATCCCATTTTGTCCTCCACACTCATCTCACACACATCTCTTTTAAAGACAGTTGCGTGCTTCGGCAGTGAGGTGGGTTAATCTATATTGCATCATTTTCCATATTTCTTATATGTACATGACAGAGTCCAAGCTGTGTCATTGGCAATCTTCTGGGTGGAAATGAAATGTGAGAATAGAATTGGGATGCATCTAATGATTGCTTTAATTTTTGATTCTTTTCTCAAATAAAGACATAATCCATTAGACTTTCATCGACTTAATTGTCTTTTACTTAAAACAATGGTGATTGATCATGTGACCCACAAATGAAACCACCTGTACTTGCCTCTTTGCCCAGTATTTCAATCTGTGTGTGTGGAGACATTCCCTCCCTAAATGCAAATACACCACCATGTTAGTTACGTTATTTAGTCGGTCCGCATTTGTAATTTGCAATTGTATTTAAGAGGGCAACATATAGGGGACAGACTGGGAGTAGAGAGATGAATAGGTGTAAATACAGTTTACAAAAGAGCAAAAAAAAGAAGTCAAAATGTATAGTGACTGACAACAAATGTACTGTATATACACTGTATACCCCCCCAGCGACTGAAAAACATAATTCAACCTAATTAATAACCATTATTTTACAAGTGTGCATATGGTAGGTCATGTTCGTCATGGACGAGTGATAGGCAAAGTTTTTTCTTGCAAAGTTTACATGTGACCTTCTTGGGGTCAAATTTTCAAAGTGATCCAATATTTTAGACATATTTCCCAACATGATTGGCTATTAATTATTAACTTTCTAACCGCGATGTCGTAGGGACCTGGACCTGCGTGTTAAAAAAAAAAAAACACAGTAACATTGAGTTTATGTCACGACTTCCTGTAGTCAGCCCTTCTAATTTAAAGCCCTCCAGCCTTTTAGGCCAGCCGCCAGTCACATAGATTTTCACTTAATTTTGACAAGACACTGCTCCGAATTTTTGGACTAATGAAATTTTGGTCGGCTAATGATTTTTTGGTCGACTATTTGGGGGCAGCCCTATCAATCACTATTGTGTTAACTCACTCTTTGATAGATAGTCACTTAAAAGATAATTAAATAGAGGAAAAACTAGAAGGGAACCTGGAGAGTGCAGAACACGACCAAGGCGCACGCTATCTCACAATAATAGTGTGAATTTTTCCAGTTTGAAGCAAATTATTATGATTATTGCGACCCCACATGACCACAGTACGAATGACCTATCTCGCAGTGTTAACTAAACTGAAAAACAATTTGTCCATCTGCCCAGTGATTCAGCTCTACTCCAAAATGCAACAGCCCATGCTACACCCTCCCACCAATTTTCATGGAAATCTAGCCTGTAGTTTTATCAGAAACCTGCTGATAAACATACAAACAAATGGAAGATGATCCTAGCCAAAAACATGACCTCATTTGTTGAGGTAAAAATCTGAAAAGCTGTCTGCTTTGGGGACACTCCCTAACTTTGAAACTAGTTTCCTGTCAGATTTTACTGTGTACTAGTCAATATGGCAGACTGTAATACTGTTACATGAGGTGAAAATGATAACTCTTCATCCTGCCCTACATTACAAATCTGATGAACACACAGAAAGAACCTTACTGAATATAACAACATATGTCTACAAAACTATCTACAACGTTGTAGTTTAGCATTTTAGAAACCCCTATTTGTCCCTCCACTGCACTGTACAGCCACCTACATTACTGATCCAAGATCTGAAGTTATAAGCACCACCTTTTGTTCTATGATCTCTTAATGACAGGCAAAGATGGCCCACTTCACCACCACTGAATGTTATTTAAAGCTAATGGCCTTTTGTAGCACAAATCACCACAGGCCCAATTTAACGTCTATCTCATTTTTCATGGCAAACAATTCCGAGAGCAGATGTGGGCTTGGCAACGCAATCATCAATAAAGTGACGATACCAAAAGGCTCTTTGCTGATCTAACCAAAAGGCAGAACCAGAGCAATGCTATTACATTAGAAGTGGAAACAGCAAGGCAGCAAAGCAGCCATTCAGCGTCATCCACTGATAAATACTGCTTAATGATCTTGCAAAGAGATGGTTTTGATTTCCTCTGCCACTCATATCACCTTACTGTTACTCTAGTGGCCATTCATGCTCAGATTATTCATTTACATTAAGTAAGAAATGTAATGAGTGACACAGAAATAGCACAGAGCAACAAATTGAGTGAAATCTGGTGCAAAAAGTGCTTTGAGCCCAGATATAAGCCAAGCAACAACAATAAAAATAGATTTCAACTTACTGCACCTTGGAGAAGCAGAACATGTCCAACGCTGCTGCTTTTTTCTCTACAGAGACTTTCTCAGCCTGACAGCTTCGTGTCATTTCATGGTTGAAAACATTTTGCATCAATTGTGCAAATTTGTAGGAAAACGCAGATGAAACGATTGCTGAGTAGTAATAAAACTTAAACAGCATGAAAGCATAATTGCTGAACCGGAAAGTGAGACCAGCAGCATTGACCATATGTTATGGCAGAAACCCAGCCCCATAACAGATCTGTAATGTTGAGTGTGAAGGGGAAGAAGGCTGAAGCTTATGTGTCTGGACATTTCCCTCCTCACCCCTCCATCTGGTCCACCGCTGATGAAGAGGCTTTCAATTTTCAGTTGAATTGTATTGGAGATGACACCAAGCACACCTGTTTCAGCATCGGCCTAAGTCCAATAGGAAGAATAGAATAGGAAAGGGTTCATGTTTTGTATCATAGATATAAAAGCAAGACAAATCCATATATTCTCTGTTAAATTTAGGTGAGGGGCGGTGGCTGGGTAGAGCGTCAGGAGACAGAACATGTCACGCATTACACAGCAGTCACGTAACCGGTTTGTAATTTAAATCATACACAACCGAGAAGTTCTTTAATCTCTACATTTATTTTTGTCGTCTTTGTGTACATCACCCTACCTCTTCAACCTCAGAGGTTTGTTTTCTTCTGGTGTCTGTAAGCCGCATAACCGAAACATCTTCAACACACCCACTCACTCGCCAGATGGATTGATTCTCATAATTTGCATTTGCTCTGCATATCCATCTGGGAACTCTCGTTTGGAGATCTTTTGGGAAGAGGTGAAAATGCTGGTTGCTGCTTGGATATATCATCTGTCTGTCACCAGACAAGACAAATCAACGAATCAACAGAACAACGAAGCGTATGATGTACTAATAGAGCATCAAGGCAAAGTAAACAACATGTCAGTAAAGAATATTTGCCGTTTGTGTAACGCAAATTTACAGATAAAAGGCACAATTTCAGGTGCTCGGTCCTTACTCCAACAGCAGGATCCAAGAGAAAAAGCGTTAGAGAGCTCGATAGCTACGCTCATCTCAGCCTAAAAAGCCGCCAAGTTGTTTACACTGAACAGTCGCTTCTTGATGCGTCACACTTCGAGGCGCCTCAAAACCAACAGTGATTGGCTCAGCCGCTTCGGCAACCTTCTTTAAATTTTCTCTGCCGCAAGTTACCAGACTGATCTGTGAGTATAATACAATGGAGCTTAGAGCTCAGAATGGTCTTGCGAGGCTACTGACATACAGCTCTGCTAGGTAATGTCTAGGTTTGCAGTGGATGTGTGAAAAGTGCTCAGTACAACCAGGATATTTTTACAAAAGTTTAAATAAAGTTAGAGGCTCCAGACAGTTAATAGCATGTGATCAAAATATCCCACCTTGTGGCTTTTGGAGCTGCCTATTCCTGAACTGTAAATCAACATGATCTATACAGTAAACACACATCAGTAACTGCAGAACACCTCAGCTTTAATGCAGAAAGACTGAAAAAGGGTCGGTCATTGAACCTAAACTTAGTGCTCACTACCTGGCAGCATGACAAGGCAGTAAACAATCTCACAACACAATGAAGTAAATATATCTCACTATAAAGAATTACTGCTCCAATAAAAATAATGCTGGTTGTGAGATCCTGTTGACTTAACACCTTACCTGAACCCTGAAGTTAAAACTGCATTATAGGCAGTTTTGCACTTCCGGGGAGTGACAGATTGTGATAATTGAATTTCTTTTATCCTTGAAAAGTTTCATAACTTAAAATAAAACTGACCAGCTAGAACAGCCTCCTCTGGACTTTCCTGGCTGGCTAACATGTGACTTCTTTAGCATAGGTTGATCTAAACTTTTCATCTTTTTCTCTGTCACTGTGAACTTTCTAATAAAGCAGCCCTGCTTAATAATCTTTCAAAGAAATGTTATGAGCATGTATTTGGAGAGACTTGCTTTAAAAATATCCTAGTGGAAGTAGTTAGGGATGGAGACTGCAATATACCCCTCATTGAGTTTAATAAGGTTTACAATCCAATAACAATGGGTATGAAATGGAACTTTTTTTGTTTGAACTTTAAAAATATCAATTCATTATTTAATGAGTTTCTTTGTTTATCAAGAAATGAATACTTCAACTCTGCAGCATACATTTAATAGAAGATGATATTGGACTCTCAGAGAAACTCTATGATTTCACTTGGTTGAGAATAGGCCTAGCTGGTGTTGGTAACCGGGGACAAAAATGCCCTTTGTTGTGTTCTAACTTCCAATCCCTATACCTATACCTACTAAAGTCAGGACAAGTCAACAGTCTTGGTTCTGAATGGCTTACTCTAAATTGAACAAACTTGGAAACATACACACATTTATAAAGATGTGGCTAGACACTTACCTGACTCTGCCACATATATTGATTCACATTTGCTCAGCATATCCATCTGGGAAGTCTCATTTGGAAATCTTCTGGGAAGGGTCAAAAATACTGGTTGCAGATTGAATAAATCATCTGTCTATCAGCAACATACAGGTAAAATCAACCAATCAAATCAACGAAGCATATGACGAACTAACAGAGCGTAAACAGAAAGTAAACAACATGTCGGTAAAGAATATTTGCATCTTTTCCTCCTAGAAAAGCATCCAGAGCTGTATTTTTCTCTTCTTTCAGAGAATACTCTCTAATTCTGATAAAACTTGCTTGATAGCCATGCTCATCTCATCCGTGAAAGCCGCCAGGTTGTTTACACTGAACAGTTTTTTCTCATTGCATCACACTGCCTCAAAACCAACTATGATTGTTTAGGATGGTCTCACGAGGCTAGCTAGACACTTCCACATTATTATTATTATTATTATTATTATTATTATTATTATTATTATTATTATTATTATAATTATCTCATCTCATCTTCATCTTCTTATCCGGGGTCGGGTCGCGGGGGCAGCAGCTTTAGCAGGGAACGCCAAACTTCACAATCCCGGGCCACATTAACCAGCTCTAACTGGGGGATCCCGAGGCGTTCCAAGGCAAGTACGGAGATCTACTCTCTCCACCTATTCCTGGGTCTTCCCCGAGGCCTCCTCCCAGCTGGACGTGCCTGGAACACCTCCCTAGGGAGGCGCCCAGGGGGCATGCTTACTGGATGATCCTGAACCACCTCAACTGTCTCCTTTCAAAGCAAAGGAGCAGCGGCTCTACTCCGAGTTCCTCCTCAAGGATGGCTGAACTTCTCACGCTATCTCCAAGGGAGACTCCAGCCACCCTCCTGAGAAAACCCATTTCGGCCGCTTGTACCCGCGACCTCGTTCTTTTGGTCATGACCCAGCTTTCATGACCAAAGGTGAGGGTAGGAACCAAGATTGACCGGTAGATCGAGAGCTTTGCCTTCCGGCTCAGCTCTCTTATCATCACAACGGTGCAGTACAGTGACTGCAACACCGCCCCCGCTGCTCCAATTCTCCGGGCAAGCTCACGCTCCATCGTCCCCTCACTCGTGAACATGATCCTGAGGTACTTGAACTCCTTCACTTGGGGTAAGGACTCATTCCCTACCTGGAGTAAGCAATCCACCGGTTTCCTGCTGAGAGCCATGGCCTCAGATTTAAAGGTGCTGATCCTCATCCCAGCCGTTTCACACTCGGCTGCGAACCGATCCAGTGAGTGCTGAAGGTCACTGACCGATGATGCCATCAGGACCACATCATCTGCAAATTATTATTATTGTTATTAAAAGACAATCTTTTAGTTATTGTGGAAATATTTGGTAAGAAAGACAATCTTTTAGTTATTTTATTATTAACGGAACTGTCCCCCTTTTTCATTTCATAGATAACAGCTCTGGCTATTTTAATCAAATATTACCCTCCGAGCTGGAAATGTCCACGGTTTTCATTTCAGAAATCTGGTCACCTTAGTCTTGGCTGTAACACAGGATACCAGAAACATACCTGTCACTCTGACAAATAGATATAGTGGGGCAGATTTTGGCCTGAGCTTAACAAGACAAGGATTGGGGGGTGAAGAAAACCGAAAGCCTCAAGGGACAAGCTGCCATACACGTTAAAATGTTTTGTTTTCAAGCATCTGCCTGTCGCTGTAGGGTACAGGGCTCTGTGTGACATCTCTCTCTCTCTCCTTCAGGCATACAAAGAAACTGTGGTATACTGAACTTTGACAACACTTTTATTCTTTCTTTTATGTATTTATGCTTCTTTTTCAGAATACAGAATATACTGGTTTCTTAGTAAACCACAGCCTTCTTATTTTAGCTACTGAGCAGGTACTGGAGCAGCTTTTTTCTTATTGATGCTGCTTCATCTGTCAAGCTTACCATTCTTGCACATTTTATCAGCTAAAGCTATCTAGCTAATTGGTTTGGTTGAAAACACTAACTCTGGTTTATTTTTTTAATGTATGCCTTTTACTTGGTCTTAAATTTGCACTTCATACAGGATATCATGCTAAATGAGGATTAAGCTTCGTACAGCCAAGTTTGGCTGCTCAGCTCACATTTGGCAATGGTTGGCAATTGCGAACAGTATTTGACAAATTTAAAATCCCAATCAACTCAAAAATCTCTTTATCTTCTTGTTCCTCCTGTTGGATTTTTAAGTTTTACTGTGCAGAATGTTGTATGTGCAGAGTTGGACGAGAAGACTGCTTCCACAGTAATCGCTGAATGTGACATTTTAAGGGGTGGGCCTTCAGTCATGATTTGTGACATCACAAATAGTTTAGAAGTCACGTAGTTACGTAGGAGTATGTGTTTTTTTTGTTGTGTGTGTGTGTCTCCTCCCTCTCCCTCCTCCTAAATTTCTCCAGGCTGCTGCTGGTGAGGCTGATTAAGCCCACCAGGGGCCTCATGTACTAAGACTTGAGTGGCTTTCTTACTAAAACATGGCGTACGCTAGAATCCAGAAACTGGCTTAAGAACAAAAAAATTCAGATGTATCAAAATGTGCGTACGCATGGATCAAAGCACTTTTCCTTTGTACATCCCAATCAACGTGGAATTGAGCGCACATGTAGAAGTGCTAAACTCCTCCCTGTCCACGCCTCCATTTAAATATGCAAATCAATGTAAATAGGGCCTCCACCGGGGATCTCTCTGCAGCATCAGATTTAAACGATGAGTAAAGGTAAGAAGCGCAACTTCAACGAGTCTAAGCTCGAAATTTTATTAAATGATGTGGAGACCGAAGAGCTGTGTTATTTGGTAGCCTCTCTTCAGGGATAAATACAAAGAAAAAGACATTTGAGGGGAGTGTGTGTGTGTGTGAGGCAGTGAACGCTGTGGGGTCGGAGCAGCTCACACCCACTGAATTAAAAAAAAGAAGGTCCGACGTGAAGGTGAAGGTGAAGCGGAGGATTTCGGCCCACCGCCGAAGTGTCACCGCAACGGGCGGGGTGAGGAGGGGAGGAACTGACCCCCTTTTGATCAGAGAGTGGCGGCTATTGTGGAGGACACAGCTCTAAGCGGAGTTTTGGGGGGCCATGAAGGCGACACAGATCATCTTCAAGGTAAATGTGTTAAACTCAGAAATGTCATTATACTGGTCGTACAATAGGCTGCTCACATTACACATGCTCGTGCGTTAAGTTGCCAGGATATAAACACATTGACTCATGTTTAATTACTTCATTTTTTAATTATTATTTCTCAATAGACGATGAGACAGGAGAGGGCTCCTCCCTCTGCACCATGCGCCCTGGCGTCTCCACCGGCACCTCCAGCACCACGCGCCCCGGCGACTCCACGCCAGCTGACGTCCGCCCGACGGGCCGTGTCCTTTCACAAGCTGTGCTGGAATCACAGGAGGAAATAGTGAGAGCAATCCGTGGCGTCAGTGATCGTCTAGATCAAATTGTCAATGCACTGGGAGATATTTATCATGCAATAAATGCACTTACAAAGGAAATTGTGTCCTTGCCTCTTTACATCGTTGAAATCAGACGCTGCCGGGCCCGTACCGCTTCGCGGGGTGGGTCGAGGTTGACGGGTCCGGCATCCGGTTCCTCTGGTGGGGGGTGGTGCTCTGGCAGTGGTATGCCATGGCGGTGTGCCAAGTTGTGCAGGACACCATAGGCCAGCACGATGCGGCACACCTTCTCAGGTGTGTACAGCAGCACCCCGCCAGACCTGTCTAGACAGCGCCAGCGCCCCTTCAATAGGTCAATTGCCCTCTCCACCACTGCCCGAGTTCGGGAATGGCGGTCGTTGTATCTCCCCTCTTGGTCGGTGCCGGGGTTAGTGAGAGGGGTCAACAGCCACGTTCTCAGGGGGTAACCATATATATAAATATATATAAAAAATCACACTACTGTTCGCGGGAAAACAAACAGGACAAAACAACTTCATTACAAGGATTGACAAGACTGATCACACTTATATTAATGACTGCAGAGGTGCGCCGTGGCTACTGCAGTGTGACATTTCCAACTTTACGCACGCATTTATTGAGACGAATAATGAACACAAGGAGACAATATAGCTCTGCCATTCTTTTTTCACCAGGGAAAAAACAAATACACATATTTGAATGCGCGTGTCCAAACTGGCATTGTGCTGGTTTAAATTCGGGGTGCATTAAACGGGTAAATGATTTACTCACCGAGAAGCCACCCATCGCGCACCGTGCCAGCCTCCAACCTGTTACCAACCAAGCTATTGTTTAGATTGAACGAGTCATGCGTTGCCAGAAACCCCAGAGTGGTCAGCACCTGTGTGGGAACGGACAACCCCTTGCTCCTGGCTGTGTGTCGTTCTAGGGCTGGCCGCAGCTCCGGGCACATCTCCAGTAACACTGGCCTCGGCAACCTGAAACAACTCATGAGCCAGTTGTCGTCATTTGCCAACAGATCTTCCCGCTCTCTAAACACCCTCTCACGTCTGATATAACTATTTGCGATGTCTTCTAACAAGGCCAAGGCTGCCATTGTTAATGCCATTTTTCATTAAATTGCGCATGCTTTTATATCCTTATCCTTATTTTATATCCCTATGATTGCAAACACGTGTTTGTTAATTGTCCATTAGTGTGTCTCTGATGCGCACATTACACTGAGGATGAATTGTTTTCACATAACTAACAGTTTCCCAGCATCACCCCTAAGTGTCGCCAACGAAACAATAGCTGTAGAAACGTGCGTACGACAGTCATGAAGTTTGCGTGGCGCACCGCACATTTCCATGGTCATTTCACTTTTGATACATCTGAACGTTGGCGTGGAAAATGGCGTACGTTTTTGTGCGTACGCAACATTGATACATGAGGCCCCTGGGCTCCAGGATAAAAGACAGGCAGGAGATCCTGGATGCCCTCCCTCTCTCATCCCATCCTGTGTTGTGTACTGGCAGGCAGCTGACTGTGCGGTGTGTCCATATACTTTGTGGTAGGTTTTACTCCTTTTTCCTCAAAAGGAGGGTGATTACAGCACACTTGGTTTGTCAGTACCCTGACTTTGTTGTCTTTGTCATTTTAGATCTGCCTGTTTGTTGCGAGCACATTTTCCGCTTGTTGACCGGCATTGTTCCTTTTGTTTGTTTATTATTAATACATTTTCATCCATCCTTCTTCACATTAACATCAATGGTTACTCTTGGTTCTGTGTCTGGACGTGACATCAACCCTGGTCCTTTTCTTAAACTATACAAGTGTGATGTAAAAAGGTGAACCTTCCAGTACATACAGTACACTGAGAATGGGCTTGCAGTGAAGTAAAAAAAACATCTTGTGTACGGCAGGAAAACTTTATGAATGAACAACATTTGCATATTCATAGATTCTGGAATGTTTCAATGAGGTAGACGCAGTAGATGCCTTTTTAAGGATTTAGGAAAATTATACTTTTTGTGGAAATATCAGACAAATATTATTGTTCCAAGCAGACTATTTGTATATGTCATATACATGTATGGAGGGGATCATTAATGCTATTTAACTTTGCTGGACATTTGTGATATTAGGCTTAATAAAATCAAGTTGATATGACCGATCAGAGCCGTGGATGTTCACCTAACTGTAAACTTGCAGGAACAGCTTCCACACATTGCTGTGCTAATAATGAATGGATGATGAAACCTAGTAATGTGCTCTTTGTTGGAATTAACAATACTTTAGCTTGTAAACTACTTAGCAGGACATTGTTATCAATATTTTACACCTTTGTCCTTGTATTTTTGGTTTAGGAAAAGCTAGAAAATGCACAATGTTGATACTCTTAAAATTGCTCCTACTAGAGCCCCATACAGGTGCTTCGGCATGTAGAGAAATCCTGCAAAGGTTGACCAAGTCCATCAACAGGTCAGTTGGAAATAGAGTTAATAGTGTTTCTCCTCCCATCCAATTTTCTCCAACAATTTTTCCACCCATAACTTTTCAGTTAACACTAACAGTGGAATTGAGATTGTCTAACATAACAAAGAATAAATACAGGTGTCTGGAGATGTTGAAATGCGCAACAACATAATTAATCAGTGTCCATAAGAAATTTTCTCCCAAAGGTAATTAAGGTAGGCGATATCTCCAGGAAGGGGCTGCACCTGGCATAAACCAAATGACAAGTGTACTATAGAGACAAAAACTCCAGTTAATTAAATGCCAAAGAGGCTTGCTGTAGACACATCTAGCTCCATTACAGGAGTGAGGGATGCAAATTACACTCAGACACATGCATAACCAGCGTATGTGTTGTGGTCAAGGGAAAGGTTGAATAGGAGGATGATCAAAAGGGACAGGGTGTGAGAGCACACACAGATTGATTAAGGTGAGTGATGGATCTAAAGCACGTAATGGCCCATGTGAATTCCAGCACAGATAGTATATCTGCTGAACATTTCATTTCCCAGGAGGCACATCACATAAGCATTGACGAGCGGAAAGTGTCCAAGATCGATCGACCCGCACACAAGACGTCCTTGCAATTGCTGTTTGCCTGAACTTCTGGCTCACCTTTATCAAGCCAGATGGACACAGATGGACAGTAGAGGAGATGTTATGTGTTAAGACACTCTGCTGTGTAGTAGCTAATGACAGACTTGCCCGCAAAGGCACTTTCCAATTGGATGTGGTACTAAAGAGAATAAAATCTGTAAAAATAAGAGGAAAGTGAGTATCAAGCAAAAGAGACTGTAAAAGTCATGTCAATGCTGCACTCAAGTGTCGACACAGGATTTAAACTTCAGACAGAGAGCACACACGTTTTTCATATCAAATTTAACTGTGATTCATTTTGACATGCAAATATGCACCAGCTTAGAGGGAATGGAGAGCACTGTAGCCTATTCGCTGTGTGGCAACATCCAGCTCTTAATCAACCTCCTCTGTCAGTGACACTGAGTGCATTTACATGGACATGAATAACCAATTCATAAGGGTTATCCCGATCATATCATTGTGATCATATTCAGGATGTGGTGTTTAAATGAGCACAGAGAAATCGAGTTATTGATATTCCTCGTAAACACGATCAATCCAAGTAACCGTGTTTACAGAAACAAACCAGTGAGAGGAAATATGAAACACTACACTCTACTACCACATCACAACTGCTAATTTCTTATGCATAATTTATGCATAACTACATACTACGTCCTATGCACCAGTGCTAGCCTCTTGCTACATAAGACAGTGGAGTAGTGGATGAAGATACGCAGTCTCTTTCATTACAGAAGACAAAACTCTATTTCTTCTGCTGCAGTGAGACACTTTAGTGGCTTCTTGTATTTCTGTTAAGTTTCTGCACCTGCACAAACAGTCAGTGGCGCTCAATAAGCGCAAGGTGCCTGCAGCAGAATCCTGGTTTCTTTTGGAGTACTCCAGGTAGCATATTTGGATTTCTCATAAACAGGATAAGAGCTTATCGAGGTTTCTGAAAACAGGATATGGTAATCAAACTTATAAATAGGATACTACAATAACTTAATCATAAATGCACTATCCATGCCCATGTACATGCACAAAAAGGGAAACCTTTTTCTTACGTCTGTTGAATAACTGTGTGAAGTTAATGTCCCGTCAGCTTCCAAGACAATGAGTTTGCTGACGGTTAGTAAGCTAGCTTGCTTTGAGGGCTTTTCCCCTCTCTTCAAGAACTCTTAACTGAATAAAATAATGCTCAACCTTAAGAACAAAATGCCAAAGGGGGAATAAAATGAGCAGTACAGAGTTGATTGGAAGTAGCTTCTGAAGGGTGCTAGCATGTTTCTGGCTTGCGAGCATGTTTCTGGCTTGCTAGCACGTTACAGGGCTCTCAAGTTTTGAAGACAGGCGAGAGTCACATTCTCCTTACGGGGGTATGGGTGTGTAACATTCTCTAACAGCAGTCAAGTTGCATTGTTTGTGTCAAACAAGTTGTGATTTTGTCGTTATGTAACATTAAAATAGGTGATGACTTACTCTGTGCTCAAAGTTTTGCTCTGAGTTCTAAGATGGTTTTAGCAGAATCACATGAAAAATTCCAGTATAACTATGCTTTTTTCATTGGTTGTTGCGTTAAATCTTACCCAGATACGATAGTCTGTTCAAATAACACATTTTCTATTTTTTGCTCCATGCCGCCGTAGCTTGGCGTCAAAGTTGAGCCTTTTGCCATAAAACAGAAAGTATAAGCTGTAACTTGAGCATACATTGTCCAATCTGCGCTTAATTTCTCCTGCATGACAGGAGTCATGGCCTGAACAGACCAACGTCTCAATATAGACTCACTGTGATAGCAACCCCCATTGGCAGGATGTAAAATGACAGACATCACTGGATTGGCATGGAATTTCACTTGTGGGTTCTTGACTTCAAGTATGGAAACATACAGCATGTTTTGTGCATGTTGTGTAATGGCATCGCGGCCATTTTTGGGCTTCTCGCCATGAAAGAGGAAGTCGCTCTAACTTAAATATACATCGTCCAAACTGCACCAAATGTCCTTAACATGATGAGAGTTCAGGTCTGAAGACAACCACATGCCAATATTTACCAACAGCCACAGCACCACCTATGGGCAACAGTAGGTCAGCCTGATAGGAAAAATGTGTCCGATTTACATTAAATTTTCAATGTGCGACCCACACTTGATGAAGAGCAACACAACGTGTTTGGTACGTTCTCTCTATTGCCAAATGCGGGGTCCGCCCGGTTACCCCGATGTGCACCGGGTGTGAGGGCCTGTTCATTGCTCCTCGCAGTTTTAATATAAATTGTTTTTCCTTGTGAGAAATACAATGTGTGGCAGGAGATTGTGACCAAAGACCGAAAAAAAAGTGACTGTCATGACATTTGAGAGGCCTGATGCTAGCTCAAAAAAAACATTTTAGTCTACTTGCATATAGAGCATAAAACTCTAGCTGGTTAACAAAGTACAGTATTTAGCAGCTAGACTCAGATACATCCCTCAGGAGTTGGTGGAAACCAAAAACAAAGCATAAAGGACCAGTTAGCCAGAGAAAAGACTCAAAATGAATGATAATGTTGTTTTGTAACTAATGGATGTGTAAATAAGCAACCGTTTGGATAGTTACCATATCAACTCAAGAAGTGATAACAATGTTGTGTTTGTTTCCAACTTAACTTGGACCAGGAAATTTTGCTGCTCTCTCTTATTGAGAATTTCAAGCATGTTTAACCTCTGATCACAGGCAGCATCCCTGTTGGGTGATTTCAAACCACTGGAGGTCAACATAGCTCTAAATCGCCACAGGATGTGTCCTTAACTGTTGTGCATAGAGTACGCGGATGACATGTCAGTGGTGGGACTGATACAAAACAATCAAGAGAACACCTAAACATTTTGTTCACTGGTGCAGGAAAAACAACCTGGTCCTGAAAAACCGAGGAGATGGTGATAGAATCCAGAAGAAAACGACCAGTGTACACCCCGATCTACAACACAAAGTTCCTGGGCGTTCACGTTGCTGACAACCTGTCCTGGTAGATGCACACCTCCTCTTTGGTGAAAACGGCTCACCTGCGTCTTCCTGCAGCAGCTGAAGAAGCGTGTCCTTACTACTTTCTATAGGGGGCACCATAGAGAGTTTTTGACCAGCAGCATCTCTCTTTGGCATAAGTGTTCAAACACCACAGACAGAAATGCCCTGTGGAGAGGGGTGATATCAGCATATTTCAAAGGACTATTTGGGACACATTTCCACCTAGCCAGGATCTGGCCCAAAAGCGCTTACTAACCAAAGCCACCATCATCCCGATAGACTCCACCCATCCCTGTCACAGCCTGTCCTCCCTCCTGCCTTCAGGACATACCGCAGCCTGCGTATCAGCACAGCCAGGTTCAGGAACACTTTATACTCTGCTGCTGACAGACTGGGGAATAACAACACACAATAACTGGCCCTCATTGTGCAACAATATTTAATATTGACTAGTCATATTTAGTCATCTCATATTTGTATTTGAAATAGCTGATAGTATGAATTATTTTGATTTGTAAACATATGTTTTCATTGGTCTGTGTTTTAACAGAGCCATGTAATTTTGTTCTGCTTTACACTTTTGTGTTTTGCTGGATGACAACAAAGAGATCTTGAATCTTGAAAGTGACATAAAAGGTGTTAATGTACCTTTTTAAAGTAGCCCATCAATTAGAAAAAAAAGGCTGAAGTTAATCGTTTTCTCAACTGTAAGCTTTTTTTGCTGTGACATTGTTACAGCTTCATTTTCTGATTTTTGTGTATAATGGCAAACATTGTGAAGCATATTTTGCTTTCTATCAGGCACATCCCTAAATTACTTCAATGGTACCTTTACTGTTTTTTAAGTGGTTTAATTGGCAGCTGGGCTGATTATTTGCAAAGCTTGTAAGCAGACAGCAAATTCTGGTTTCAGCCGTTACTTTTTTTATGCCATTCTGCTTATGATTGGGTGTGGGTTTTTCCTCCAAAAGTGGAATTAACTTTTTTTCAGTTTTAAAACTATATATAAAAAAGAAGATGAAACTGAAACCAGGGCGCATCCATCACCTTGTCTTTCCCTTTTGACGCCCGTGACCAAATGCGCAGCCTTGACGTCGGCGCGCGGCTATAAGAGGCTGTGAGGTGGGGATCTTGGAGAGTATAAGAGGTGTGCAGCCGGAGCACAAGGACACAGCTGACTGCTGCTAAGGGGCTTCTTCTCCTCTTGTATCTGGATAGAAGCAGGAACAACCTCTATCGTTTACGCAGAGCCTCTCTGCTTCTACACATTTTTTGGAAACTCTTCCACTCTTTAACCACTTCATGCCTTTAGTCGGATCCCCTTTCCAGACGACTGAGTTCCTGCAGGTAGCCTAATTGTGTGAACAAGTTGTCAGCACCGCGGGTAGGGTGGACAGCGGCGCAGCGTCAGCAGCATGGAGCCCTACACAGTCCCAGGATCTCAGCTCTCCCTGTCCGACCTTTACTCCATCATCCCATTCAATGTCACTTTCCCGGACGAGGAGAGCCGCTTGATGAAGAATTACACCGAGCAGCAGGGTCCGGTGAGGAGCGCCGGGGGTATAATCATAGCCATATCCATCACGGCTCTCTACTCCGTCATTTGCGTGGTGGGACTCCTGGGCAACGTCCTCGTCATGTACGGGGTGGTCAGGTACACACTTGTTTGGTTTTATTACAGTCATTTCACCGAGTGTGCAATTGCTTAAAAGATTTCATGTCAAATTCACCCACAAGCACTCATTTTACGTTGTCGTGTGCTCATCAGACCCTATAATGCCCCAGGAGCCACATTTGAAATTGAATACTGAGTGAGTTCTAGTGCTGATTTCACAGATTTAACACTTTCAGACAAAAATTGAAATTAAAATTAAAGACTAAATCTGTCTGTCTTAAGCTTTCTTTTGGCTTTTACTATGCTCCACCCTTCATGAAAGTATTAAATAATGTCTCAAAGCGATTAACAGAATGATTTGTGCAATGAAAAAGTGATATTTTCTACAACCCTTTGCTCATAAAATGGATCTATGTACACCGTAAGTTAATGTTTATGTGCAGAAACATGTAAGAATGAATAACAGGATCCAAAATGTATCTCTTTAGGGTGTCTTTGAATGTTCCGAGAGATCAGCATTCGTTGCCCCATTAACTAAGCTTTTTTTCTGGTTGCACAGAAATTATGAGTGTGAGTAGAGAAGGGGGAGCTATGTGCCTGCATGCATTCCAGGCTGCATCTGTGTGTGTACATGCACTAATAGGTGCATCCCAGTGGTCTAAAGTTTCCATCCATAAAGCATGAGATTGTTATTTTTTGGGGTTTGGTGGTAAGTCAAAGCTTTTCTCAGACACAGTATTTCAATTCAGTCGGATTCAGCTGCGTCTCAGATGACACCACAGATCTGTAGACTATCAGCTGGACACTGGGTCTGATTGGATTGTTCACTTACAAGGCCACGCCATTGTACAGTATTAACATAACTTTAATTTGGAATAACCCGCAGATGTGGTAAAGATACTGTGAGGGTCGCATTAGGTGGGATGATAGGGGTCAAGGGGAGGGATGAAGAATGGGGTTAATTGTCTAGGATGATATGGGTCGAGCGAGAATCTGGCAATTAGAGACGTGGTCTTTATTGGGGTTAGTGTTGGGTTGTCTGAATTAAAGTGTGTGACAACTCATCCTTTATGCGAGCTTCTATAATGAGTCGTTTCAATTGGATTGATGAGAAATAAAGGGGGGCAAAAATACTTTGTAAAGAGTACACTGAAACTCAGCCCTAAAAGCAGACTACACCCATTTTGTCACTACATAAAAGCACCCTGTCATTTCCAGAGAAGCTGCCCAGTACTATCCTGTATGCTTGTCAGAGATAAACCAGCTTTTGCAGCAGCTCTGCTTGTCCCCACTCATCATGTGAATTATACGTATCTTAAACATTCTCTGTACAAGTTTCCCCAACATCACTTGAAGCATTAATTACTGCAGCAGGTAGAATTCATTTTAGATGACCTAATGTCAGGAGAGAAGGATAACGCAGCCAGGTGGAGGCAAAGCAGTCAAGGCCAGTGGTTGTTTTTCAGCCCACAAGCATGACATCACAGGTTCAAATGTACACAGTAACATATAAACATGGTTGTTGGTAATACTTTCGAATGCAAGAGAGAAACAAAATAGGGATGGAGTCCAATATATGAAAAGCCGGAAGCAAGGCATTTTCTGCAAGTGGCAATCTTCGGATATTGAACCAAGACAAAAATCATAAATATTTACAACTCTGCCCATTTTTTTGGAGTGAAAATAACAGGCAAAACAAGGCACAAGACAAGTAAAATAGAAACAGTGAGATGGATGGGAGCTCAGAAAAGGCAGTGAATCAAATTGTGCACAGAGATTGGTCTGGCATTTGTGTTTCTGTGAGCGAGACGCCTCATCACAGATGCAAGACCCCCTAGAGACAGAGGTAGAGGGAGGCTGTGCCCATTAACCATCCCAGACAGAATATATTATCTCCTGTGGAACGTTTGTAAACTCTGCTGGGAACAAATTTAAAGAGGAGACACCCAAACTGTAACACAGATATAGTGATGTAATAAGAAAAGAACAGCTGGGTAAACACTGGCCCTTTGTTTTGCAATCATTTATCTTCTTATAGTTCTGAAGACCTTCTGTTATGCAAACTATTGATTTATTAGTCTAACAATATCCTAAATTTAAAAAGAGCCGGGTTTATTTTGTACTCCCCCTGTGGTAGCAGTAAATGATGATAGTTGAGGCAAAGAGAGCAGCCTGGGGACCAGATGAATCTGTGGCTACATTAGGTAGCCCTGCATGTCAAACTGTGACTCCACTATGGTCGCCGTTGTAAGCATGTGGAACATGTGGTCAACGTTGTGAATTCAAACAAAACAGTTACGCAGAGGACAGTTACGCAGAGGACACAAACCAGGGTCTCCTGGGTGAAAGTTCAGTGTTTGTTTGACCCGTCCACCACACTGACCTCCACCTCACACACACTGTTTCACTCCTACTCCCGAGCACATGCTCTGAGTAGCTAACATTGGCAAAGTTGAAAGCCTGGTGCGTTTCATCCAGATGCTCAAGACAGACTTGTGCTTTGGTATCAGACGCCTGAGGGTGTGACAAAGTCTCATTATTTGATGCCTTAGGAATGGAAACGGTCTTTTTTCTGGTATATACGTCTGATCCCAGACCTTGATCAGGTCAATCACAACCGTTTATCTCATATGGGGCAGGTTTGATATGATGACTGACAACTTTCACCGACTGTGCCCTTTTGCCCTATGCAAAATACGCTAGTTAAGGTTAGTTTAAAGTTAGTTTAACCCCACCTATGATCTACGATTAGCATTAACCTAGCTTAGTAAAGGGGAGTGCCATTGAGGCATTGTCGAAAACCAACAGTGGAACTTTCTGTTGAAGAACACTTTAGTCTGTTTACATTTGTCTGTTTCTCAGCGCTGCGTTACATGTTTTGTTGCTCTGAGTGGTTGTAGGCTTTATACATTTGCGTCCAGAGGCATTTATAGAGTAGAATAGAAAATAAATACTTTATTGATCCCAAGCTGGGAAATTGCATAAGTAGTCTAGTAACTTGATGTGTTGTAAAGCAGCTGAACACCCACTCAGGTGTATCAGTTATTCTGGCTGCCTGGGTTCAAGGTGGGCGGAGCTTTGATGGGACTTTATGAGGTCACAAATCTCCATCTACCACTAAGAATGATCAAGGTGTAATTTTTCCAGGTGCAACAAAGCTAGCAGTAGACTCAGGAAGATATCAGTCATTCACAATGCTCACACAGTCGAGTCTAATCAACCATATTAACTAAAAACACCTGTATGAGACAGACAATAATACAGGACCGAGAGTTATGTTTCTCATTTTATGGTCTTGCTCTGTCGATAGACCTGTCGTTATTGTCGTTACCTATTGAACACAGGTCAATTTGCTAACTTCATGACATCTGAGCAAACTCCACTTGCTAAGAAAGACTGAGATGTTCTTGAAAGTGCTGGAAAATATTTTATTCATGCTATCCAAGGCAATTTTTAGGTAAAAAAGCGTGTGAGCTAGGCAGCAGGCAAGGGCGAGTACCTAGGTGTGCTCATCCAATTGACACATAAGGGAACAAATTCTAACTAAAACAACCAAGATTTAATGAGAATTAAATCTGCAGAATTTCTTGCCAAACTACCTAAAACAACATGGAACAGCAAAGCACATCAACCATGAAGGAGGCATTCTGGCCCCATAGGTGTGTTACAGTACTGCTTCGTTCTCAAAATGACACAAGTATCAACCACTGAGGGCAACACACAGGCTATTCAGAACAACAGCAACTTGTCTATCAAGAGAGAATTCACTGTATAACATTTTTTTTCTTTTAAAGAAAAGACTAATAAAGGCAGTCAACAATGTCTGAACTAATTATCCAGTTTTATCTTCTAGCACATTTTAAAGTATCGCATTAGAAAACTTTCTCAATTACGCAATAAAGTTTCCCCGGTCAATACAGGTGTTTTTTGCCTTTGTCGAAAAAGAGTTCATGTGCAAAACGGCATATGGAAACACCTTTGCCAAAATAAACTCTGATGTAGCACACATTCAACTCACAAGTGATCAGCTGTTCCTGTCAGCATCATCGCAGCATAAACTCTACCAATACTGGTCAATAAGAAAACCAAAATTCCTGAAAACATCTCTCCATGTTTTTCTTGTATGAGGTGACCGGTTTTGTCTCTGGTTTGCTGCCTCTTGCAATTCTGTTTACTGGTGCATTAGAGCCATGTGTAGTCATAGCACCAACTTCTGACCCGAGCAAGTGAGCAGAGCACAAGCAAGTGTGAAACGCTCCACCGCTTCACATGCTCTGCTTCTGACCAAACTATGCTGTAGCCCAGTTTATTCTCTCCAAACCAGTTTTGAATTTCTTTTTTTGCAACATTTTAAAATCTTGCTAAAAATTCTTTTGGCAATTGAATGGAAACTGAGCTAATGTTTGCAATGAATCATCCCGAAAATATCAGAAATACTGTAAAATGTCCGCCAAAACCCAAAGAATGTTATAAAACAGAGAAAATGATCAAATCTTCAAAACTTTCTCAATACATTGAAACAATTAGTGGGTTGCCGTTGAATATTCTTCTGTCAATTCATAATTCTTTTCAGCATAACCAAACCGCCAATTTGAAAGCATCCTTCTATTATTTATGTTGCCCACACATCAGGCAGCTTATAGATAAAGCAAAAGTCATACATTTGAGCTGTTTTCCTCCACTTAGATTCCTGGATAGAGACACTCAAATGCACACAAACTCCATTTAGAGTAGAGACTGCATGAATGCTTTCACTCGAATTGGCCATTGGACTGCTGTGACGTTGGGGGACCTTGATCTGATTGCTGATGGAGAGCCTGTCACCTCTGGCGATGGTCCGTGCAGCGCTAGGCTCTTCTTTATCTTCCAGGTATCACCTCCTTTACCTCAGCTCCTTGTCCCGCTGCCAAACCTGTTAGATAAGGCTTGACTCAGTGCTCATGCAATTTATTATCAAGTGGCTTCCATTTAAAATCCGTGATGTGCAGCTATTGGATAGCCGGATTAGTTTGTGTGGAAGTGAATTCTTAAATAAGCTGCTTCTTACTGTTCAATTTCTACTAAGAAAGCAGATTTCGGACAGCCTTTGTATATTTTTTTATACCATGATTTGGTATTCTGGTATGAAAATACAAAAGATAAAGCTACAGCATGAATCAAAACAGCTTCAGGTAGGGTTTTATTCCTTAGGGACTGTGAGTGGAAATTTGGCTGAAAATATCATAGCCTGTTGCCAGTAGGTGTGTGTGTGTGTGTGTGTGTGTGTGTGTGTGTGTGTGTGTGTGTGTGTGTGTGTGTGTGTGTGTGTGTGTGTGTGTGTGTGTGTGTGTGTGTGTGTGTGTGTGTGTGTGTGTGTGTGTGTGTGTGTGTGTGTGTGTGTGTGTGTGTGTGTGTGTGTGTGTGTATCAGTCTATTTATTCCCTGTCTCACTGCTTGTCTTCCATCTCACCCAGCAGCATTTATATTAGTATGTGTGTGTAAGTGGTGTGTGTTTGGCCTTCAGCCCTGGAAACATAGGAGAGTCGAGCCCGACAAAGAAAGGATTGATGTTGTCACACCAGGAGGTGTTACTCCAGCTAGTGTAGAGATAAAGCTGAGATAAAGGATCCAGACTCAAGGGTTGTTTTTCGATCGTGTGGATGTACCCTAAATCAAGACTAATGCAAATGGTGCGTACAATGTCACCTTCGCAATTTCCTTGTGACTTTTGTTTAGCTGGGCTACATAGGCGCTAACTACTTACATTACAACATAGTTGGCAACACTGTGTGTGTATGGGTGTAATACAGTTGAGCAATGAGGCGTTATCAACCCCACTGCTTTTCTTGGCATGACCCACCCATATACAAGTATGTCCCACGTCAGTTACCACCACAAATATAATCTAATTCTGTACTTAATGCATAACGAGCCATTTGAAGTAAGTTAATTAACTTGCATTTAGATGAGACCAACATTTTGTGCACTCATGTAGTGTTAGTGTAGTAAATTTAGCTGCAGCTAGGTAATGTTAGCTAGACTGGTGCAATAATAACAATGATTGTGTAGTACCGTATACTGTAGGCCTACTGTGATATTTTTGATTATTATCATAAATTGATCTCATACCTTTACAACCCAAGTCTTTCCACACTACATTTTAATAATTATACTAACTGTATTATATATTCATGTATTAAGTAATATTTTTTTGGTGCCTCTGTGAGGACCTTTTACTGCCTTTTGTCAGGTTCGGATCTCCACAGATCACAGTATCACATGAAGTATAAAGCACTCCTAAAACCTTGGCTAGTTAGATGGGATTTACATAGTGGCTAGCTTGCAACATTTGATTAATGGCGAGCTGAATGAACCAGTGATCAATGACACTCTGGGTGAACAAGCAGAAATCATTGACATGACCTACAGATCAACATCAGTTGTCTGCAGTCTCAAGACTTTTCTTCTTCTGATGTTGCACCAAAAGACAAGTGAGGGGGAAGGGATTGGACAGCTATGACAGCGTATTAGCAGGCAGTCTACGCTATAAGGAAGACAAAGGAGTGGGTTATTAAGCCTTCACAGAGTGCGACTGTAACAAAGGAAAAAGTGCCTCACTGTAAAACGGAAATGGGCATCACATTGAGATTTCTGGGCATAATTACTTCTCCAAGCCAACAAAAAGGAAGATGGGGATTTAAAAGCTTTACCCTCTTTCTGAATTATACGCTGTGCAATTAACCATAACATAACCTCAGGAATAACCATGTGATTGCAATGGCAAAACGGTTAAGTGGGAAAGTTTCTCGTCACACACATAACCCTTTGTCACTGCTTGGTGTGAAATTAAAGTCTCATGTGTTTGTCACCTGCTGAGAAGAGGCACGCTGTGCAGCCCATATTCCTGCATTAGAGCACAGAAAAAGCCTCCCACTGTAGGCACTTCACCTACTTTACCTACCACCCCCCAGTGCTTACTTATAATCCAACCAAGCCTCAGCGTGCTAGGGTGGATAACATAACATAATATCTGGGGGCCATGAAAGCTACACCTCCACACCCTTTCCTTTTCAATTTTTTTTTTTACCCCTGATTTACAACACTTGTGTACACAAACATACCCTACAGTAAAATGCTGCAGATTTATGCTGTTATTACCACCCCTTTCCACCATTTCATTTCTAATCCCCACATGGTCATAAGATTGGGTGGTCACAGTCACCCCAGTGCTTGTTTACTGAAGGAAGTGATGAAGTGGCAGTTTTGACACAAAGCAGGATACATTGTATGCGGGCCAATCTTGTCAGTTTGGATTAAAAAGAGGGGAGAGAGATTTCTTTGGAATCACATTTCATTTGACTGAAGATAAACACACACTTGCACATTATCCTGTCCCTGTGTCAAAAGCCGGGCTTAAGGTTCTTTCTTAATGAAAGACTTCAAACAGATTGGGATGCAAACGTTACCAAAGCAGTTAACTATGAGACTAGCACAGAGTATTCATTTTGTCTCATAAAACAGCTGTGATCCAAAACTTCAAGTGGTGATTTTCTTTTTCCCATCTATGACATAAACACCTATCCCTTCCCTGAACAAAGCATTTTATTAATATTGTGCTTGCTTTACAGACAGCCCTTTTGTAACTACCAAAAGCATCGGATTATGATTATCAAACATACAAGGGGATGAAAACCACCCATCTGCTGCTGACTTCACCCTTTCCTTTTGTCTAGATTAAATAAAATTTACTACAAGGCCACATGGGGGTGTGTTGAAAATGAATGGATAGGTCAGCTTAGACCTACATTACAAAGAAATAGACAATTTAATTTGTCATAAGCAGAAAAGACACTAATAACATTAACTATGATGAATGGATTAACATTTCAGGAGGTGAAGAATGAACTATTCACTGTGCTCCTCTATAATTTAATTCATCATTCCAGATGGCATTTTAAAGTAAAATCCCAGTGTAAAATCATCCCAGGCTCTTTTTAGGCAAAAACATACATCAAATAAGCCATCAAGACATTTAATTTTGTGTACGACCTATCACCAGAGATTTCCCGGAAAGGTGCTAACAGCCGGCAGCGGCTAACACTGATTAGCCCAGGGCAGCAAGTTGATCACATTCAGTCTTTTTTAACCACTAATACTGCTCAAAATAACACCAAACCTCTGCAGTAGCATGATAAGAGTCCCTAGACATTAACCGATCATATATTATACAACAAATAAGCAAATATCTTTACCTCCAGTCTATCCGTAGTCAGTTGCTGCACTCGTGGAATGGCATTCTTCTTCAAGCATGCCTTCTTTGGGTTCTTTGGGTCAGAGGCTCTTTTGGGAATTATGAAGTCGTCCTTTTACAAATGTTTGCTGCAGACATGGTAATCCCTCCGTCTCGGTCGGCGTCTCTATGTTAAGATTTAAAACAATAAGCCACTTGTTTATCAGAGCACGGTCATCGTATCGCAATGGCAACCAATGAAAAGTTTCTGGGTTGTTGTATGCGTTCATTTTGGTTTTGAAGCCGAGAGAGATACAAACAATGGGATTCTTCCTATAGATTGCATTTTCTAATTTACTTGAATGGACTCTTCTACGAGTAGTTTTGGTTTTCTTTTTTTTTTCTTTTTTTTAAGATTATTTTTTAGGCAGTTTTCCAAGCCTTTTTTATACAGGACTGACAGGAAATTGGGAAGTCGAACCCGCGGTCGCTGCCTTGAGGACCTTCAGCCTCTTTACACGGGGCAACTGCTCTAACCACTTAGCCACCCCAGGTTTAGTGTTAGTATTAGTGGTTAAAAAAGCTGTTCAACTTGCCGCCCCGAGCCAATCATTGTTAGCCACCGCCGGCTGTTAGCACCTCTCTCTCTCTCTCTCTCTCTGGTAATAAGTCATACACGCAAAAATGTCTCGATGGCTTATTTAATGAGTATATTTGCCTAAAAAGAGCCTTGATGATTTTACACCAGAAGTTTAATTTTAACCAACAGGAAATTACAGGATATGGTCTGCAATAGAGAGACATGCAGCAGGACATAGCTAAAGGAGAAAGCCACAATTCTCCCAGGAGGGCATGGGAGGGTTGAGAGAGAAAGAGTACTCCTTCTCCAAGTCATTACTCGAACATGAAACACATATTGATATCCTGTGTTACTTTTTCTTCAGGGGGGATTTTATGGTATCCACTATCCGTCGTAAATAACTAGTCATGAATCATAAAAGAGGCTTCAATTATCACATTTTTATGTTTTCTACAGTATTAAATCCATCCAGTGATAGTTGTCTGTAAACCCATGATAACATTGTGGTGAACATGTGGTGGAGTGAAAAGAAACTGCTAATAGCGTATTGGTCAAACATTTACCTTTGCCAATTTCATCAACAACAGCCATTTAAAAAAAAACTCAGAGATCCACTTTAAAATAAAAAGATGTTGCTCTGGTTTGGATTAAAATCACCTCAACTCCCCTAGAGAAATAAATCCAGTCTGAATAAGGCTTTAGTTTCATGTAAGTGTCCCAGTAAGCATATCCATGGGAATTTAATTTGATTTCTGTGGCCATGTCATTGATCCAGCATGCACAATAGCAGCTGCCTGGAACATGCACACCTGAATGGAATGCAGCCATTCAATTATGTAAATAACTATGGCATCAAAATGCCTATTCTCCACGCTTAAATACAATTAATGTTATTTCTGTAATGTACAGCTCATTTTAACTTTGTAATTTAGAACCAGATTCTCATTCAGCTGAACAGTGGGGACAGACAGCAGTGATGATGTCATGAAGAGACTGATATTGGAGCTGACAGTGAATAATGGGACAAGCAATAGGACTCTTTAACAGCAGTCATCGTGATTATATTTTCGGATTCACTGCAGTCTTTGTTCACATCAAACTGATTTATTATATCAGACAACATTTCAGTGCAGAGTTAGTTCAGTCATGGTCCCACTACCAAAGAGTGTCATCTGATAAATGCCATTCATTTAACTCTTGATGACCCTTCCAGCTTAGATGCTAACCTTATCTATCAACTATCAAGTCAACTGGAAGGAGGATTCATTCACACCAACATACCATGAGTCCATTTTCCAGAAAGACAACAATACGACACGGCTTTACAGGGTCATCAGAGACGGCGTGTTACATTTATAGTCTGTTCGTAAAGCTGACTTGCTATTTTCACAATCAAACTCCTGCCTCTTTCTATTGATCACTTGTCTATATAGTCCCTAGTTGGGGAATCTACCTCTCTGTTTGGTTGGATCAGATATCTATGATTTAAGAAATGGTACTAATTTTACACAAATCCATTAAACCAGGTTACATTTATTGTATGCAAGTAATACGCATTTCAATTACTTCTAGCAATCGGATGACACAAAAGTCAGTTGGTCGTAAGATGACTTAACCGAATAAAAAAAACAGCAATGTCCCCATAGGACACATATTAATTTAGTGCTAATGCTAAAAAGACGATTATACAGTTTAGTCATTGAGTGATTCTAAGAACTCAATATTTGTCTTGTGCAGGATTTGGTTAATGGAACGTTTTGCTGCAGATATGCAACCCCTAGGTTATTGTCAATACAGGCTGCATGAAAAATGACCAGAAGAAAAATCCATACATATGTACCTATTTAGACATTGGGCTTTGGATGTATTCTAATGGAAAACAGCAACAAAGATTGCTCAATAAAATTAATATTATTTCTAATTTTCTTCTCTTTTTTCCATTAAAATGTCAGATACACAGGGTATGTAGCCTGCCATCCTTAATCATTTAGCCTGATCTTTCAAAAATACAAAATCGAATGTTCAATGCATTGAAGTATCAGCATATTGTATTTATTTAGTCTGAGCTTATACTGTGAATACTGTTTAAATGAAACAGTATGTCTTAATGACATTTTGTAAATTTCTGGTCCCTAATGCTTGGTCTTTGTGCCTTTGGGCGTTCACTATGCATGTAATTTGGATTGTATTCGGATGTGATTATTTAAAGAACTGGCAGTATCCTAGAAATATAAATCCGCTAAGCATTGTATACACTATGAATACATCTTGCAGTGTTTCTTATCTGCCTTGTGAAAAAAAGCCTTATGTCCCGGAGGAGAATTTCTGACCTCAAACCCAGTACTGTAGCAAATAAAATTAGTTTATTGCTGATGACCATTATTTTTCTTCCAATACATGAGAAAACATATCTTCATCTCACACTCAAAGAAACATGCACAGTCCCACGCTAAAAGCAGTATGTAGCACATACAATTTACATTAACCTTTATTCAAAAGCAGCATGTGCAAGCAGGCTGCTTGATCGGAGACCAATTATAATCATTATCTCAAATCAGCCATTTAGAAAAAAAGCTTGCTGTTCATAGCTCTGCACTGCAAATCTATAGCATGGGGGAATTGACTCTTCATCTAAGCCGTAGAAACACTCTGCACAGTGAATATCACTTTCAAATCCCCATATCCCATAACACAGCCTCCCATACCCTACTGCTCTCATTACCACTGCTGTTTATTGCAAACACTTTTTGTCTGTGATCATGACCAGATACACCAAGATGAAGACAGCCACGAACATCTACATTTTCAACTTGGCTCTTGCCGATGCCTTGGCCACCAGCACACTGCCATTCCAGAGCGCCAAATACCTCATGAACACCTGGCCGTTTGGGGAAGTTCTGTGCAAGCTCATTATTGCCATCGACTACTACAACATGTTCACAAGCATCTTCACCCTTACCATGATGAGCGTGGACCGCTACATCGCAGTGTGCCACCCAATCAGGGCGCTGGAGTTTCGGACGCCGGTTAAGGCTAAGTTGATCAACGTGCTCATCTGGGTCCTGTCATCTGCGATTGGGGTGCCCATTATGGTCATGGCTGTGACCAAAGTGGCAGATAATGGTGAGATAGTGTTTTCTTCTACTGTTTTATCTTTCATTATTAATTCAAGTCGTCATACAAGTATTAACTGTCATCCAGAATTGGATGAGTTGGATCTGTATAGCTCACCCAACTGAATCTTTGCCAAAGTACTAGACAACAGAAACAATTCACCATAGAAAAGATCTTCAGCATGCTTTGATCTGCTTCTGGTCCTCAAGACTGTCACCAGAGCTTACATGGCGCAGGGAAGGGAAACCAAGAATAATGATGATTATGAATCCAGTCCCACCCATGATCCCGAATGATCCATTGCAGATTCTCAGAATCAGTGGAAAAGGCTTTGAAATATTTAGACCACTGGATCTAAAAACCCTCAACAGGAAACAAAGGATCATATTTGATTTTCATTAGTATTGCAGAATTGTTTCTTTTTAGTGGAACTGTACTTTTTCTACTCACCCAGAGTCACAAAGTCCTTTTTTGTTGTCAGAATGGAGTTTTACAGCATATTGGATGATGATGCCTATATAAGTTCAATTCATCAAAGTCTTTGGCATCAATTCACAGCTCCTCTTGAAGTAGACCTTGAAGAGGCAAAATATATTTGAAGGAATCTTTGAAGGAATGGTGTGAATAACATAACCCTATGAATCATAAAACCCATCCCAGTATTCCTTGTAATTATGTTGTTATTGGGCAAATCTGCGATGCATGATTTATGTCCAGTCCCAATATTTAGTTCCAATGCAGAAATAAGTTTGCCTTTCATGTTAACAAAGTGGACTTCACACAACTCGACTGAAACACTAGAGGCGCAACAGGCCGCCATTTCTTGTGAAGCTCGAAATAACACTCTGTCTCTGCCCACCATGATTTAAGACTCAGAAGTCTTCCATCGTTTCGACCTAGAGAAGTTGAGAAAGGCACCAGAAACGTGGGAGCCACAACCTTGACACCAACAATCGTTTTGCTTCCCTTTGAAATAGGAAGCAACGTTTTCCACTGCAACTTATGCTCAAAATAAATGGGGAAGAATCAGATCGTTGGGGTCGTCCTCCCCATCAGTAATAAGCTACCAGATCTTGATGTCGAAACACATCGCTTGACAAATGTACCACTTTGTTATGCGCCAAGCTTCAGACTGGTGAGAGACCAGAGAATCTGCTACTTAGTGTGTATATGTAGTGAAAAGGTTAGGGTGGTGGTGTAGCTTACTTTATAAGGAAGACCAGAGTTTGTTTCCTATCACCGACCCAATTATCGTTTCTTTCTTTTTAGCCGTAACCACGAACCCTACCTTACAACCAAGTACAAGTATGCTAGAGATTCCTTAGGAGAGTCTTAAAATGTGTGCTGTTATCCCCACATTTGAATTTTTAAATCCTACCAAATTGTGACAGCAAGCTGTTTACCCAGACATGGAGTCTTCCAGTTCAGAACAGCTATTAACATTTTTTTTTCTTCTTTCTAGTGACCATACAGTACCTTCACCATAGTTTATTGGCCAGGATTAATTACTCCTTCACCTTTATCAAACCATGAATGAACAGATATTGTAGAACAGGGGTGTCAAACTTATCCAGTAAAGGGCCGTGTGGCTGCAGGTTTTTATTCCAACCAAGCAAGAACACACCTGGCCAGCCTCACGGCCCTTTACTGGATCAGTTTGACACCCACCCAGAAGTAATTTTAAAAATCTTTACTGAAAGTTAAGACTCAAAGTCCAATATTAGCGTTCTTTTATTTCTTTATTAGTGGGGTTGGAAAAACACATGGCAGAAACACAAGACTTATATTCCTGTTTTTTAATTTGCACAGCACCAACCACAGCACTATTTTGAAATTGAAGTGTATAATAGTGTACAGTTTATGTCTAAACCTGCTTGATATCATAACCTTACATTAACAATTTTTTTTTAATTCTACCTGCCCTCTTTTCAGGTCGAACCATGTGCATGCTGAAGTTCCCTGATCCTGATTGGTACTGGGATACAGTGACAAAGATATGTGTCTTCATCTTTGCTTTCGTGGTTCCTGTGATGGTCATCACTATATGTTACGGCCTGATGATCCTGCGTCTGAAGAGCGTTCGTCTGCTCTCAGGCTCCAAGGAGAAAGATCGCAACATGCGCCGCATCACCCGCATGGTCCTGGTGGTGGTGGCAGCCTTCGTCATCTGTTGGACTCCCATCCACATCTTCATCATCGTGAAGACCATGGTGGAGATTGACAGCAGGAATCCCTTTGTAATAGCCAGCTGGCACCTGTGCATTGCCTTGGGCTACACCAACAGTAGCCTCAATCCTGTCCTCTACGCATTTTTGGATGAAAATTTTAAACGGTGCTTCAGGGATTTCTGCCTTCCCTGTCGGACCCACGTGGAGCAGCACAGTCTGACCAGAGGCCGCAACACTACCAGGGAGCCTGTGTCTGTCTGTGTTCCAACAGAAGTGGGGAAGAAGCCTGCATGACTAGGCATGGACTGGGCTCCTCACAGCTCTCGCTCGAGGCGGATCCAGCAAGATCTGCAGTCAGAGGTCACCCAGATCTCCACAACAGAGTTTTAAGAGAACTTACAGGAAAAGCTATACTCAAAGATCTGATTTGTGCCGCTTATTCTCTCCAATTTGACTGACTGGACATTCAAAGCTAAAGAAAGTGGAAAATAAGTTTCACCCTGATTTAACTATTCTATTAAAGTTCTGATGAAAAAAATGGAAAATTTATTCCCCTGAAAAGTGACACCTCACAAAGGCATTGACAGATGGGGCGACATCCCAAAGAATAAATCAGAAGATCCCCAGCATGATCTGTCTGCCCAAAGGATCAGAGTACAAGAGTTCAGGATTTTTGATGATGCAAAAAGGACGAGAAACACCTACAGGTTTCTTTTTTATCAAAGAAAGAATGCATCCGTCACCTTCTATCAGAATGCATTGTAATAAAACAGACTGACGGGGTGTCAGGGTGAATAATTGGATGAAAAAATAGGCTTTTTCAATTCAAACTCTTTCTGACAGACTCTTGCCTTGAAATTCAAAGAAAAAGGATATTGGTGATAAAGGAGTATTTTGATGGGAGAATATTGAACATCAAAGAGAAAACCTTTCCATCTGAATCTTTAAAATCAACACAAAACACATGAGCCTTATAGAGCAGAACCACATGGCTGAAAACCCACCGACAGCTGGATGACGCATTACAGCATAATTTGTTTGTTGCACAGCAAGGTCAACTGCTCTATACATTAGGGAAGTAGGGGAATCTCTTTTGGAATTATGTTAAGGTTTTTTCGGTGTTGTTTATTTTATATAGACGCATACTCTGTGTTTTTTCACCATCATCTGTGTTGAAAGAAAAACTTGGGGCTCAATGTTTCATAGATTCGAAATGTTTGTCATACAGGACATGAAATCAGTTGGAAAGATCCAGAAAGGCATCAAACCACTGAAGCTTGGACTTCTATGGACGTCTTTTCGACTCACCTACTGGACTTTCATGAGTGGTGTCAAGCTGGCAGAAAGCCTCTGAGCAGAATCACTGAAGAATGGCAACCCCTCTCACTGAAGGAAGCCACAACACTTCATTCAACACATTGGTTCAACAAATGTAAAGTCAATGAACACCCCAAAACTCAGACTATAAGCATCTTCATCACAGGGTCAATAGAGATGCCTGTCCTTGGTGTCAACAAACAAACTGCTTCAAGGAGATTATTGATCTGCATTTTATATGAGCACAACGCCTGTCATCTGTCACATGGAATACCACTGGCACATTAAGGACATACTTTATTTACTCCAACAGATCTTGACACCCATCAAATTGAAGATATCAATCATTGGATGCTGTGAAGTTGATCATTTCAACTTTGCATACCAGATGAGGTATGTCAGAGGTAATCATGCAGAATTCATCAGAACGTGACAATTTTTTTCATGTAGAACTATTTTGAAAGCTAAATATTGTGTCGATGTGCAAACGTCAAATTATGGCTTGGTTTTGATTAATGTTGAAATGTTTATCTAATGTGTTAAATGTGAAACATAAAACATAGCTGAACTGAATATAAATCAAAGTAGATGAGGGTAACGCCTCCTTGAGTCATTTATGATGTTGGGCTATACAAAAAAAGCTGGCTTGACGAAATGAAAGGGAAAAAGTAAATACATGTGAATTTGTAGATAACACATTATAGAGCTTTTGCATTTGTAACAAATTTGGCTTCAGACACAGTTAAAATGACATTGAGGTGTGCCTGTGATACTGTATGCTTTCTATACACTTGATGAATCTTAATGTTTCACCACAATGCTGTTGACTCATTTGGCTCAAATGAAAATATGAAAGGAAAAAGGGGAAGACAGCTATCCGATGCTTGAAAAATGGTTTCTGTACTGTTTACAAATTCAGCAATTTGGCTGAGTTGACGGTAAAGGTATCCGCAGAGACAGGGAGAGAAATATTGACTAGCGTACTCTGTGGGAAGTATGATACATTTTTATGGCCTGATACATTCCTGCATATTTTCTTACAACAGTGGTGATTTAAAGTGTACTGTATATACCTGCTAAGCTTTGACCAAGTGCTGCATCTGTCAGGTGTGCAGGTTATCTCTTAGCCACCATTATTTTTTGCTAATTCAAGTATAATAGAAATGTTTAGTTTATTGGTTTTCCAAAAAAGAATGATATGGGCGCTCAAGTTATTATATTTTGACGAATAAACAAAAGCTAATTACTAATACATATATAGATTTAAAAAAAAACTGTAATGTGCATTCAGGGTATGATCAAAAGTATGTATAGTTATGTATAGTGCATAGTTGTGTATGCATGATTTTCCTTTGTTATTACTCAAGGATGGATAATTAAAAAAAGTCATTTATCATCTCATTGTATAATCAGAATTAGCCTCATAAATGATACTTTGTCATTATTTTGGATTCAAATAGTTTCAGTAGTTGGATTAAATGAGTTACATTAAACATGTTCATTGTTGTAATATTCTCTGCTTAGTGGAGTCCAAAAAGTCACTTATATTTTACCACCTTGTTACACAAAGGACACTAACAAAGAAGCGGATGCATCCAAGTGTTTCCGATCTGGTAAAACGTGGTAAATCAGTGTTGCCCTAATGCAGAGCGATTTCAAGCTTTACAAACACGCAGTCTGGTCCACACCCTCGGGTATTTTAATACTAAACCCTGCTCCCTGGAGCATCACGTGCCCTCTGTGCCTCCTTTGCCCTCTGATTCTCACCATGATTACGAAAAGAACAAACAGAAGCTGTTACACTTCCTAAATAATCCCCTGTAGCACATTCTCCTGGCAACTCTTCACCATGGTTATTAAGTGTAGTTGTAAAACAAAATTACCTCTTTCACAGAAACCTTCATCAGAGCTTTTCTATATGCAGGGTACAGTATTTTAATGTTGCTTTCCTTTAACAGGCAAAGCAACATTATATTTAAAAAACTTATAGTTTTGTATAATATCAACTCTTGCAGTACAATACCCCCTATGGCAACCAATGTATATATTTTAATTGATTATGTTAAGATTCTCACAGTACTTGGTCAAGATTTGAGAAAGTTATTCGTCCACAATTTTTCTCTAACTTTCCCAAAAGTGCATTTGTCTCCTAAACCTAACCACTCGAGACTCAGGGTGCAAACGGTCTCTGGTGTCCAAGCCCTGCACCACCCAGTGACATATGTGTGGTAGCAACAATATAGCACTTTGCAAAAAGGATCCCACTAAGAAAGAAACCTTAAGCCTAATACCAGTCAGACAATACAACTTGCAAATATCAGCTGACAGCTTTTTGTTTACCTTAACCATGCCCAAATCTCCTTAGAGTACAAACGGTTCCACAAAAGTAATGATTTGCTGGCAGATATGACACAGTAAACTTTTCTGGCAGATACAACCTGATCCCCCTCCAGATCCTTGCCAGACCAATCAAAAGTGTTTATCTCATTGACTGACAACTTGTTGTAGGTCTATCCAACTGTGTTCAAGGAAATCAAAAATGAAAGGTTCCAGATCAGCTCACATTTTTATGGTCTGGCGATGACTAATGAGACAGTAGTCAGCGGTACAAATACACTTTTTGTGTGAACTTATAGCCCGATTAGCAGCCAAGCTATGTCAACAAGCGAATAAGTTTGATAACTGACCTTGATTTTCCCTCTTCTATAACGTCTAATTGAATAAAATGGTGCAAATTGGTGAACAAAATGCCATGGGTAGAAGAGAGAACAGTAGAGAGAAAATAGATAGAAGCTCTGGGGGCTAATGTGACTAATGAGCTAGCATGTTTGTGGTTAGCTTGCCAGCTACTTCAGTTCCTTCACTATCCCTATAAGACTCTAGAACCAAATGCTGTTATCAATTTCACTGCACCATTTTATGGTGAAACCAGAATTTTACTGATGTTGCTCTTACACTACAAAAATAGATTGGGTCTCTAAAAATAATTTACACTAAATTGTGTCTTCTAGTTCCAGGTTTTGTTTTTAAGGAAAAATAAAAATGAATGTTTTCTGACATTTACCATCAACGTGATTTCAGGCAGTAGCAAACTACAGTATTTTATTGTAGCCTATGGAAGGTTTGTCTTTTTATAGTCATCAACCGTAGCTTTTTTGGTGAAATGACACTAAAACATATAAAGTATCTGGGCTTAAAGGAGATGGGGGAAGGGTGAGAGAGCTACTCACATGTATGAGTTTCTATTGATTGTCAATTGATGTTACTAAAGAGTTCTTATCACTGATTCAGCTCTCATTTTTGTACATTTGTAATTTGATTTGAATTTTGTCATCGTTTTGTTTGATATAAGACTGCTTAACACTGTAAACTAAATAATGAAAAGCCTGTGTGAATATAAATAACTGCATTTGTGTAAGGTGCCATTTTGTTGTATACCCCTGACTGCAGTACAGTGGGTAAGTCAATCGTACTAATCGTTCTTCACTGTAAAATGGTAGTTTTGCAATGTTACGATATTACTAGTGTCTTCTGTTGAATCTGTATACAGTATTTTTAATGCAGCAGCTGTGTTTCAAGCCTAACTCAAATTGTTGGCAAAAATAAAGGAAAAAAAATGAAGCTGAGAGAAAATTGCATAATCTCCTTTTCTCCGAAGCCTCTATTTTGGTTTCCTGGAAACGAGGAAATTGGATAGTATAATATTTGCTCTAAAATTATTGGGCTCATAATGAAATAATCCATCTTGCATGACCATGATTCAATTTGAATCATGGAGAGTGCTTCAAAATAGTCCTTCAGGACATCAGACTGCAAAGGGCATTTCTACTGGTGCTCAGATAACCACACAAGAGATGGCCCAAGGCTGCTTAGAGTCTCAGGGTGTGCTATCCAGCGCTATCAGAAAATTAAACATCCAACTCTGCATCTCCACTGCAAATACGGAACGGCATCTTGCAGTCGTCATGGAGACCAGCAGCACCACAGCCACACAGTGCTCCAATGAAAGAGCTTATACGCTTCAATTTAATTATAGAGGTTTCCTTCTCCAGCAGCCACGTCTCACTTATCCTGATTATTCCATTCACAACAACAGAGATGGCTTCCTGCAGATTAACAGAGAGCTGGCCACTTTAAGAACCATGGGAATGGCTCTTATCCCTGAGGAAATATTCAACAGAAGTTCAATATGTATTCTAATATGCAGATAATATGTTGCTGCTGTCATAACTCCCAAGATCCTGGCGAACAATCCCCTCCCCGAAAATTATATATATACTATATATTTACAACTGCAAATGAGAAAAAAAAATTAAATCAGGAATAACTTCACTGATTCATCAATTTATTGCAACAAATGGAAATATAGTTATTCTTGGTGCTGATGGCTCCACTGTTAGTGATGCTCTCTAGATTAGACAAGCAACATGCTGAGAGAATACAGGGAGTGTAATGCAGAAGAAACCACCCCAGTGAGAGTGTTCGTAAAGCAAAACATTGAATACCACTTTAATCTTTGAGTCATGTTAGGTCTCCAAACTAGAAAGGTTGAGGCTGTGTTGATGGACGCAAAGCTTTGCCAGCAGCTGCCATGTGACAGGCTCAGCGTAGGAGAAATCATTGTGGAGGGAGTCATATTTAAATGGACTGCCTTGTGTGAGGAGTGTGGTGAGTGACTTATATAAATGATCATTCAATCAGTGGGCAGTCAGGTGATTACGGTTGATGCATATGACTTTGACTTTCATGAACTAGTGCAATGCTAGAATATACAGTATAAAAGATAATACTGTACATCTCATCTGGCCTTGGGATGCCCCAGGAGAAGCTAAAAGGCTTTGCTGGATTACTCTGCTTCACCTGCTTCCCTGGCGAGCCGGCCTGAATTATAATGGACGTAGGATGTGACGCATAGCTAAATTTCACGTACTATTTTTTGAAAAATCACCTTGAACTAACAGATGTTCCCTTTGAAGGGTTGTCTATTGTGCGAAAAAAAAACTGTTATTTATTTCCATGTTATTTTTTTGCAAAGCTACAGGGAGCTACTGAAAAGGGGCCCAAGAGCCTCATGTGGCCAAAGAGCTGTGGGTTGCAGACCCCTGCACTAGAGATAAAAATCAGGAGATAACCAAAGTTAGTAGGATACATTGTTTGCAAACTGTAAATATCTATACTGTATCTCGACCAGTCCATCTTATAGATGTTGAGATCAATGACTTGACTTGCTGGTGGTCATAGATAACAAGCCAGTTGATCACCGTGGTCATTAGGGTTCATCCCAAGTTGCAACGTCTGGGGCTGAAAAATGAAGCCACAGAAGTGCCAAAAACTTCATTTCATCATGTGACCACTTGAAGCTGGCTCAGAAAGTCAATTCCTGTACGGGCTCATGATAAAATGAACACATTTACAACAGAAATAAACATGTTTACAACCTGGTACAAAAACATTTTGGTCCGTAGCTAATTTCCCTTTTCACGACATCTGGACGGGGAGTTACTCAGCCATTATATAGTATTCAGGTTTTTAAAATTCTGCATAATTAAAAGCGTTTAAACGGTTTAAGTAACAGGTGGGTAGCATAGAATGTAGGCTTCCTTCAAAGACTTCCAAGACCATAGACTATAAAAAATGGAAGTAGCCTCTCCGTCGAGGTCCTTTTCCTTAACTTGATCCAATCGTACTCGCCTATGGGAGTCGCCATCTTGTCAGACTTTGACTTCGCTTCATTTTTCCTCTTACCAAAAAAGGGCATGTATGTGGCATTGGGGGGAGGGAGATACGTCCATCTGGCTAACGTTTACCTCAGAGAAGAAGTGAGGGCCAGAGCCTAGCTGTCACTCGAGAGGCTGCAACCCTAATTATTCATAGACTTTAACCTTCAATAAAATAAAAACTAGCCTGGTTAAAAAAACAATCAGTGTTGTCATTGAGATATGACCTAAACATACAGCATGATTTTTTGTACCAGGCCTTAAATAGGTTTAATGATGCTGTGAAATCGGTCTGTTTATCATGGGGAACAATGAAAAACTGCTCTATTATGAAACGCTCTGAGAACTGCAGTTTTTGGCACTTCCTTATTGGATCAACCAGGAAGTCGCTGTGGTGGGGGCTTGATGGTGACGTCTGCCACCATACACTGAGCTTGACAATGGCTCTTCAGAAACCTGAAGACTACCTCCATGTTTTATACAGCCTATGTTTCATCCACAGAGCCCCAGTAGTTGTTGACATGCCATTACAAGTCAGGACATGTAACCAAAAACATTAATCTTATCCTAATCTTAATCAAAGTACTTTGGTGCTTAAACCTATCCTTGCATACCTTGCTAGACCATAACACTATATTGACTTTAAAGAACAACCAAGTAGTATATAGAGTAAGTGTAATTCCCATATTTGGCTTTAAATGTTTCAATGTGCCTTGATTTTCAAATATTTTGTTTTCTTTATAAATCTCGGTTTAATTGTACCACTCTCCCAGCAGGCTCCACAAACAAAAAAATACACATTTTCCATCTGTTAAATATAAACAAGAATCACCAATTTCCAAATTATAATTGTGTACTGAATGCTTTTTCTCAAGCACTCAAGCTCGAGCTGAGTCTAATAGCTGAAACAGCACAGGTTATTGTTCAAAGAGGGTAGAGAACAGGCTAATGGAAAATGGATGAAGAGAAGGTCCTTGACTCTAAATGCCTTTAAGAGACATTCATATGCTTTATGCATCTGTGATCTTCAGTGAAAATTCTGTAGACCAGAACTCGTAAACAAGCGATCGATAACATGTAGTATTGAGGACATTTTGCTCTTTTCACTGTGTAGAGATTTTAATGAATGGTGGCAGAAAGATGAAAGAGAGCACTTTCAGCAAAAAGAGTAGTCTTGGAGGATTAGAGAGTGGCAAAAGGTTATGAATAATGTAAGTCCAATGTATGTGTGGAGAAGAGTATTACAGTTGAACACATACAAAGAGATTCCGGCTATGTCTGTAGCAGTCTTCCGTCAGCTACATGATCATATTACAGCTGCATATATTACAGCCTTCTACATATACACTTTATTATGATGTAACTGGATGTATAGAGTAACACATATCACAGAAGAGCAGCAAATAATAATGACATGAGTGAAATCTGCAGAGATAAAAGTAGAAAGAGTTGTTGCAGCTGGTGGATAGACCAAGGTTGCTGAAGGTTCGTTATGTAAATTATAATATGTTCATGTTATCCTCTAATCCTACTTTTTATCACGACCATTGTCATGGTCTATTAATTTCAACTTCGCTCCCAACGTTACAGGCACCTTTTCATCAGTGTTCCTGCATTTGAAGTAGTTGCCTGGCAATGGATTTTTAATATTCTTTTACTTTTAATGCATTTAACCTGAAGACTAAGCCGGTGTTTCTCAATCCACCGTAGTTTATTGAACACACTCCACTGAGACATGTCAGCCACCACACCAATCGGTCCTCTTGTCAACACCATGTAATTGCGCCAACAAAAATCTATACTAATACTAAACTTGAAGCATTTTCTGTGTATTAGTTGTTTACAGAAAGACTGATATTGTAGTTTTGGTCTCAACTTGGGTGTTAATTGTATTGGATTCTAAATTTAGCTAAATTTGAGAGTCTTCATATGTTGCTGCCAAAGGGAAAATAAGGCTTAAACCACAGTGCATGTGCTCCACTGTTCTGCCTGTACGGTGTATTATTTAGAAACTGATTATACTTACTTGAGTACTGTGATGAGTCCAAGACATTTTTATTTTTATTGATCTCTACACTGGAGATCAAAATTAATAATAATTGATTAATACTTGATTTATTCTGAATTGTTATTTTTTGTCGTCCATAATTTGATAGAATATCCGCTGTGCCTATACCACTGCTGTACTAATATGTTTTTTTTTTTGAATAACCAAGACACCTCAACAAAAACCTTTACTTAGTGTTTCCCCTTTTATTTGACGTGAGCTCTGCCGGAATGCCATAACGTCAATAAGGGGAGGCCAGTCATGATTTATTCAGGTGTTAGTTTCAGTGGCTGCAGTAGCTGCAGTGCACACCAGGCGGCACACGTGAGCAGCCCAGATGAGTACAGACCTATGGTAGAGATGGGCATGGGAGAAACAAGATGAAAACATCTTGGGAATGAATCACAGCATTTCATCAAATCATCTGCCGGACCTTTACAGTATACTTACACATTAGAGAGTCTTAATTTCATAGTGGACATGTTTATCAAATCAAATCAAACTTATTTATAGAGCACATTTAAAACAACCAACGGTCGACCAAAGTGCTGTAGAGTTTAGCAAGACAATACAATACAACACAACTAGAATAAAAAAAAAATACACATAAAACACAGTAGACAGGTGTCATGCTCAGCCTGAATTGAAAGCCATGGAGAACAGGTGGGTCTTCAATAAGGACTTAAAAACCTCCAGGGTCTGGGCTGATCTAATTTGCCAGGACAAGCTGTTCCAGAGCTGAGGGGCAGCCGACGCAAAGGCTCGGTCCCCTCTGGTTTTCAGTCTGGTCCTGGAGACTTCCAGCAGCATTTGATCTGCTGACCTCAGCTCTCTGGCTGGGGTGTGACAATGTAAAAGTTCAGTTAAGTACAGTGGTGCCAGTCCATTTAGAGCTTTGAAAACAGACTGGTGTAATGTGGTGGCGCTTTCTTTTACCAGTCAGGAGACGAGCAGCTGCGTTTTGAACGAGCTGCAGGCGACAATCAGGATATATGTACATAAACTAAGTTGTATGTGTAACCACAGCTTTGTGTACATTAACATAGCCGTGAGTTGTTTTTGGGTGTTGACCCTCTCACTGTGTTTTCACTTCATCAAACTTTACTGGAACAATTGGCCGGTGGAAATACAGCGTTTGGTTGCACTTTGCTAACCGAGCTACAGTAGTTAGCACTAGCGTTACAGGGTAACTTATTTTAGATTTTCACCACTGTGGGACACTGCAGGTGAACGGAATCCACAACCGCAGACCGCTTTCACCCACCGACTAAAGTTTGCTGTCTTACTCATGTCAGCTGGTTGAAAATCATCAAAGTTTAGTAGCCCTCTGCTCTGTGTCCTCCCTTCTCTTTGTTTACCCACATTCCTGTCACTCTTTAGCTGTACTTGGAAATAACAGTCAAAAAAGCCCCAAAATAAATCTTATTTTTTTTAGTCATAATTATATTAAACTACAAAAACAGAATGTCTGAGAGTGTTTTCTTTTTTTTTTGTCCTATAATGATCCTTGCTGAATCACATTTCCTCCTCCTTTCTGGGAAATATCTCACTCCCACTTTTCAAACAATAGCACAGGAAATGTAATTTACAATGCAAATATATGCTGTAGCTGAAAAACGCCACGTATAATTCAATTTCAGTTGGACAAAAAAACTTTTGGATTATGCAAATACGTCCCAAATACTGTATGTATGTAAATCTATAATGGATTATTTTCCTGTGAAGGAGAAGCAGGGAAATGCTGTCCAGTGCTGCTATATACCGTATCTTAACCTTCGAATTTCTGCACATCATCATAGTGTCCTTTTCATGAGCTTAACTGAAGTTGTCATGACTACAGAAATCCCTACTAGTTCACATCTGGGGCAGGCTTCTGCCAACAGAACGTGACTGCCCGCTTGAGGATGCTTTAATCCACAGAGCTAACCTCTGAGAGGGTTGGAAATCTATAGCAGATAGGCCTCATTGTTTACACTAGACTACACCTGGACAAAATGATGGGGCTTACCCTGCAGCTTACATTTAGCTGCCCATCTTATCTGACTCACACAGGGTTTTACTCTCTGGCCTGTGTGTGGCTGTTGATGCTGATAGAGGCTGCTTCCGCAGACTGCATGAGTGGCCCTGTGAATGCTGAGACAAAAGAAAAGCTCACCAGTGGCCTGCCTGCCAATTGGCCAACCATGGCCTGTCCACCTCCATTGTAAGAGACGAAACCTTAATACTTTGATAGCAACTTGTTCTCTCCACACCTGAGGTGGCCCAATTAAGTACATTACACTATATTTTTGTAGTATGTCTATGTATGATGTAATTTTCTCACGTTTTTATTAAATTATCAGAAAGAGCAAACAAGAAAAATGGCAGATTAAAGTTACTTTTTATTTGTAACAACAGTTTCTTTTGTATTGTATTAAATGAATTAGGTCTGTGCTGGACCAGCTCTTTATCGTTGTAGGGGTCTTGGAGGTGTCATGGGAGTTTACCCATCTAGTCTACATGTTTTTTATCGACTCTGAGAAGGCTTAGGTCTGTGTTCCCTGGGGAGTGCTGTTGGGGTACTGTGGAAACATGGGGTACTTGGATTGTTGTTATGAGCCATTTGGTCCTTGTATAACCAAAGTGTGAGCTGTGTCCATATACACGGCTCAAGGTCAAGAACCTTTTCAGGCTGGCAGCCTCTGCCAGGGTTGTCCCCCTGTCACCGATAATGGTTTTCATCATTTGAACAGGATCTCAAGTCGCAGCCAGGGGAGGAGAATGTCCATTGTAGGGACCTCAGAATTGTATCTCGGCTCTTTGCAGATGATGTGGTTCTGTTGGCTTCATCAAACAATGACTTTCAGCACTCTCTGGAGCAGGTTGTGAGGTGGTTGGGATGAGAATAAGCAAGTTCGAGACCATGGTTATTTGCCATAAAATGGTGGATTGCTGTATCTAGATTGATAATCCCGCAAGTGAAGGAATTCAAGTACTGTGTATTTTTCACGAGAGAGGGTAAAATGGAGTGTGAGATGGACAGGTGGTGTGGTGCGGAAGTGCTATGGTCATTGTACCAAATAGTACTGGAAGGTGAAGCTCTCGATTGACCAGTCCATCTACATTCTTGGTTATTAAACGCATTGTGTATTGAGACAGACAAAATAAATTTCCTCTGTAGGGTGGTTGGGCTCAGCCATAGTGATAGGCTGATGATCTCAGAGTAGAGCAGCTGCACCTTTGCGTGGGGCCAGTTGAGCTTGTTCAGGCATCTGCCTCCTGAGAGCCTGAAACAATAAAAGTTGTGAAGGTGGTTAACAAACTCACACATTTGACATGCCCTTGGTTGTAAGTAATTTGTTTAGGACTCTGCAACAATGAACTACAACATAAAATGGTGATACATTAAAATTTTTGTTTTAAGATGTAAAAATATATATTTGTTGATAAATGTTTTGCTCACATAGTGCATATTTCCAAATCAAGTTCAATAAATCGCCTTAAGTAATTGACACAGTATTGGGAAAATACTAAAGGTCCCATTTAAAGTGAGGGTCAAATGGGGCCTAACAACTCATTTTTGCCCTGGGGCCCCCTAACAGGTTAATCTGATCATTTATGGTTTTATCAATAGTTCTATATTAGCATGATACTCTACTCTCATGTGGATATTGTAGACTGAAATTATGGTACAGAGAAAATGGGTAAAAAATATAGTGTATTTGGTCTGTGAAAAATAAAATAAATGCTCAACACTTTCTTCTTCTACACACAAGTTCTAATTCATACACTTGTAACCAGGGGTTAAAATGAGATTTCTTATCTAGAGGGAATTTATGGTTTTAGGGATGCTATAGCTACCAAAGTTTCGAAGCAATTTAATCACTGCTTGTCATTGACAGCCATCACCTTAAGGATGGTTTAAAAATAAATCCATTAGGGTGTCTGCAGCTTCACTCAGAGATTCAAAAATATGTGTCCAGTCAAATATTGACTGCACACTTGACCGTCACTACTGTCAGGACACTTTTGCTAATGAGTCCGACAAACTGTATCTACTCTCAAATGCCGTTTGTGCCGCTGCAAATGATTGGGTGGGAGTCGGGCAGGGTTGTCACAGCTGCAATTCCATAAGAAAAGGTGCAGGAGCCGGTTAAGTAGACACACTGAAAATGAGGAAATGGTGTCTATATCAGTGACATTTAGATCTGCTGTTCTTAATAACGGCCACATGGCGCATTAAAAAACCTCCATTAACCTTCTCCTTCATAAATTTTGGTGCTGTTAACGTGTAAGTTATGGTCCACCAAATCCACAGACCTCATTCAGTGCTGAAAGAACACCCCACAGTTTATCTGAAGCTAATATGGGAGGCAAATTAGGTGGATATCTTCTTTATGAGTTATGGGGATGTACCCCAATCCGATTTTTAAAATTTGAATCTCTTTAGATCTATTTGATGATTTAACTATTTGTTCATATTTTCATATAGACTATCAGGCCATCTAGGCGATCAGAAAATCCATTGGCATAAATTTCAGACTTTTGACCACATTACGACAGTCAAATACGGTCTGCCATTGTGTCATAATTGATCATTATACGCTTGGTGTAAGAGGATCACCTCATCTCAGCGGTGCTGGCATATTTCCAGTGGGTCTGTGCCACGACCAGCTCCAGACCTGCTTGGAAAGGCCTTGTTTGGCTTGCTGGTTCCCCTGTGAGCTTTATCCCCTTACCTTGACCTTGCTGATTCCTGGGTCTATGGACTTGCTTGCAGCGCTCTCTTTCCCTGCTAGAGGGGATTGTCTACATTTCCTGGTTCTATCCCCAAAGCAATTTCAGTCAAAAGCAACCGGACTTGGTTATTTGTCTAGGAAGACGTTTCACCTATTATCCAAGAGGCTTCATCAGTTCATGTACGCTGACTGGTGTGGAGATCCAGGTATTTAACCTCTCAGAAGGCAGATGGTGTCACTGGGACCCTTTGTGCTCCAAGTGCCAACGACCGCCGTTAGAGTGGCAAATGTTTACGACTAGTTAAGGAGGAGGAAGTGATTTTAGATGTGGTGTAGAAGGTGAAAGACCATCAAGACGGTGAATGTTAAATTGCTTTGCTACAGTAAGCTAAAAGTCTCCATTAGGTCTAGGCTGTATTGGAGGGAATGGTTTTCTTAGGGCGCACTCACACTGTCCTTCCGCATCGGGCCAAAACAGGTTTTACGGGTAAAGCCTAGCTTGATTGACCAGTGTGACTGCAACCACTCCGCGCCTAGCTGCAGCCAGCTGGCCATCCACGGCCCGTTTGAGAGAGGTGGGCTTTTGTAAAGCGCGTTTGCACATGTACGAGCACGAGCGTGCGCACGTGTACGAGCATGAGCACGAGGCCTACGGCGGCTCTGACGTAATTTTATGTGCGCCTGTTCAGACATAGAAAAAAAAAAAGACGGACCATGCGCGGACATTTAACAACAACAACAATGGTGGCGAAAGGTTCAAGTTGGTGTGATGCGGAGGTGGAGTGTTTACTGCAGATTTGGGCGGATGAAAATATTCAAAAACAGTCGGACAAGACGCACAAAAACTCTGAGGTCTATGGAAAGATTTGTAAAAAAAGCGACGCATCGCGATGACATCAATCAATGCGTGTGACGTGTTACGGCGTGATGACGTATGGACAGGCAAGAAGCATTTGTGTCAGGCCCAGGCAGTGTGAGTACAAACAGGCTGGCCAGCAGGGGGGGGGGCAAGTACCCTAAAGCCCGGGGCGCGGTACGGACTGACAGTGTGAGTGCGCCCTTAATCTTATGTTTCGATGCTAAACTGTAGATCAACATTAGATGTCAAAACATTAAACATGTTTGACCTTAGCTACACTTGTAACCAGGGGTTTAAGTAGCTATCTAGGTATGCTAGATATAAAGCATTTTGGGTTAACGTTAATTACTGGCAACAGAGCAGTAACATTAACAGTACAAAGCAAAGTCTCTGTTAAGGAAAAGTAATGTTAGTTGTGTTGATTTAAGCTAAATCTGTGGAAATGGATTCCTATTATTCCATGCATTTTTTTTAGCTGTGTGATAATAGTGGCGTGCTTCCCCTGGCATATCCTTGGAACTTGACTGCTGCCTTAATCCCACCACCGACCCTTGCTGTCAATGTAGCCCCCACCATGAAAAGAGAACATTTGCGAATGAGTGCAGCAAAAGCAGTTGGAGCTCCAGCTGCAACCACAACAGTTATTCCATAGATCACCACAGTACAAAAATGAAACACCTAATACTGCATCAGTAAAATCATTTTGTACTGTAGCTGGTGTGGTTGAGGTATACACTGTTATGGAATGAAGTGCCAAAGGTTATCCCAAGGGACAGTTGATATGGGTGAATACATGTATACATACTGTATATATAATTTAGTTCTTATATGCTTAATATGGACTGTATCATACTTATATGCTTAATATGGACTGCATCATACATAGTGAAAGTATTTATCCTGTACCCAACTCACCAGTATAAACTATTTATGTTGTTTGTGTACAATTACACCCCTTGTTTTGATGTTTAAAAGTTTGTGATTTTCATGTGTACATTACGTTACAGAAGGAGAACCTTACTAATGTCATCCCTATGAGTAATTCTGTGTAGTAAGAGAAGACGGATGGGGACCACAACACGAGTTGGCGGCAGGGGTTGATCAGGTTATATTATTCATTAATTATTTCTTTATCATTTTATTTTTTTCATTTGTTTCTTTCTACAGAGGGTGTTCATGGTTCCAGTATTTTATTATTAATGTTTTGGGTGAAACGAGGGCTTAATACTCAAGAAACTGGAGATGTCTTTCAGTAGAAAATGTGAAAATAAAAATGTATTTTTTTCAGTTGCCACCTTCCCTTTTGTAGATCATATTTGCAGAGGTACTTTATGAAGGAGACATTGCTTTGATCACCCTGTCTTGGTGTGTTTGTGCTTCAGAGGAGTGGTGGGAACAGACTCAGGAAGAGCTGAGAAGTGCATTTTACTGTAAGATTAAAAGAACGGTTAAAGCTATATAGTTATAGATGTTATGCCGTGCATATTTTACATTTCAAATAAATGAGACAAATCAGACCATTCAGAATGTTGTCTTCTGCATCTGCACTTTAGCAGAATGACATTCAAATATGGCATACCAGGTAGGAATTGCTAGGTATGAAATAATTGCTCATGGAAATGTGATGTACTCTCAGTTATACACAGAGATGAGCATTGATGGCAGTGCAAACTTTTATATATATGTATTTATATATATTTATAAATTTCATAGAAGTTGTTGCAAAGACCAGTATGTTGACGTGGTTCTTGAAAACAATTTTATTCCATGGGGATTCATTAGGCAGTAATGATGGTCTCATGCTGTAGTAAAACAAAATAAATCAAATAAATATGGTTAGAAGTAATTCAAGAACTAATAGTTGTAGCCATGTTGTTACTTTAAAGCAAGTAAAAGCAAGTTAACATTACAATTACAAGTAATACAATACGAAGACTATACAAAATAGAAACATAACTACCTCTATGGATAGAACACCAAAGTTCTACACACCAGGTTATTTTCAAAGTAGCAACCCATAGAAAATGAAAGGATGTCCTCTTAAGGCAAGGCAAGGCAAGGCAAGGCAGCTTTATTTGTATAGCACTTTTCATACACAAGGCAGACTCAAAGTGCTTCACAGCACAACATGTCATGAATTCAAATGCTTTACAGAAAGACAAAGAGAATAAAAACATAGACAATAATCAAAACAGTGCGGACGTTAAAAGTGTGAAGATTTAGCAGAAAGCTAAGGTGAACATAAAAGTTTTCAGTCTAGTTTTAAAAGTGGTCAGAGTGGGTGAAAGTCTCAAATCTTCAGGAAGTTTATTCCAGCGGTTTGTTGCATAATGACTGAAAGATGCTTTCCCTTGATTTGAGTTTACTCTGCGAACCACTAACAGATTGGTCTCAGAGGATCTTAGTGATCTAGAAGGCTTATGTAGTGGGAGCATATCAGTGATATACCTCGGCCCTAGACCATGTAGTGATTTATATGTGAGCAGGAGGATTTTGAAATCAATTCTCTGACGTACAGGAAGCCAGTGTAATGATTTAAGAATTGGTGTAATGTGCTCACATTTTTTGGTCTTTGTTAGAACTCGAGCAGCAGCGTTCTGAACAAGCTGTAGCTGCCTGACAGTTTTTTTGGGAAGACCTGCAAGGAGACCGTTACAGTAGTCTAGCCTACTGGTTATAAAGGCATGGACAAGTTTTTCTAAGTCTTGAGCTGACATGAGCCCTCTAAGTCTTGTTACATTTTTAAGGTGATAATAGGCCGATTTTGTTACTGATTTGATGTGACTGTCGAAATGTAAATCAGAATCCATAATAACCCCAAGATTTCTGGCTTTATTTGAGGTTTTCAGGGACAGTGATTGAAGGTGTTGGATGACTTTAAACCTTTCTTTCTTAGCACCAAAAACAATTATCTCAGTTTTATCCTCATTTAGTTGAAGGAAATTTTGGCACATCCAGTGTTTGACTTGCTCAATGCACTGGCACAGAAGATCTATGGGGCGATAGTCATTTGGTGATAGCGCTACATAGATTTGGGTGTCATCGGCATAGCAATGGTGGTCAATGTTATTATTTTGCATGATTTGTCCTAGTGGGAGCATATAGATGTTAAATAAAGTCGGCCCCAAGATTGAACCTTGGGGGACTCCACACGTTACGTTGGTTTGTTCTGATACAAAGTCGCCAATGGAAACAAAATAGTTCCTATCTTGTAGATATGACTTGAACCAGTTTAGGACTGTGCCTGAGAGCCCCACCCAGTTTTCCAACCTGTCCAAAAGTATTGAGTGGTCGACAGTGTCAAATGCAGCACTGAGGTCCAATAGCATTAGTACTGAAGTTTTGCCAGAGTCTGTGTTAAGACGGATGTCATTTATAACTTTAATAAGGGCCGTCTCGGTGCTATGAAAAGGTCTAAATCCTGACTGGAGGTTGTTGTGGCAGCCAGTAGAAGCCAAGAAGTGATTTAGTTGTTGGAGTACAACTTTCTCAATTATTTTACTTATGAATGGTAAATTTGAAATTGGTCTGTAGTTGTTGATAATAGAGGCATCTAGGCTCCGCTTTTTTAGAAGAGGTTTAATGACTGCAGTTTTGAAGGCCTTTGGGAAATTGCCCGATTGAATAGAGTTATTAACTATTTGCAATACGTCTGTTGATAGGCAGTCGAAAACATTCTTAAAGAAGTTGGTAGGTAAAGCATCGAGACAGCAGGTGGTTGGCTTTAGATCGGTCACTGTTTCCACTAGAGTTTTAGAGTCTATGGCATTAAAGCTTGCCATCATTGCTTTGTTATTTTGGCCTAAACGGGGTGGTGATCCAACTTTTTTGTTTGAGATATTGATGGTACGTCTGATGCCTTCAATTTTATCAGTATAAAAGAATGCAAACTCATTGCATTTTTGTGTGGAATGGAGTTCGGCTGGTATTTGTGTCGGGGGGTTGGTCAGTCTGTCGACAGTTGCAAATAGGGTTTTGGCCTTATTAGTGTTGCTGTTTATGATATTGGAGAAGAATGTTTCTCTAGCACTTTTTAAGACTAAATTGTAGGCCTGGAGCCTCTCTTTATAGATGTCATGGTGAATATGAAGTTTTGTATTTCGCCAGATTCGTTCAGCCTTCCTGCACTCTCTTCTCTAGGCTGTTACAACAGCAGCTTTTCACCAGGGTGCCTTTTGCTTACCAGAAATCGTTTTAACTGTAACCGGTGCAATGACATCTATGATATTCACAATTTTGGAATTAAAGTTGTTTACAAGATCATCAGCATTGCATGGGTTTAGAGGTGGTAGCGAGGAGATGGCATTTTTAAAGAGTACATTAGCATGTTCATTGATGTAGCGCTTTTTGACATTCTTTGATTCTGTTTGTGTCTCCGGAATTAAAGAAATATTAAAGAAAACACAGAAGTGATCAGACAATGAAAGATCAGTCACAAGAATATCAGAAACATTGAGACCTTTTGTGATAATCAGGTCCAGGGTGTGTCCTTTACAATGAGTAGCCTCTTTCACATGTTGAGACAGGTCAAATGTATCTAAAATAGTAAAAAGTTCCTTTGCACCCTTGTCATTCGAATCGTCAATATGAAAATTAAAGTCACCAGTTATAACTAGGCAGTCAAAGTCAGTGGAGATACTAGACAATAATTCGGTAAAATCCTCGAAAAAATTTGCTGAGTATTTAGGTGGCCTGTAAATAATTAACAGAAGAATTTGGGGAGAGCATTTCAACACAGCACACAGGTATTCGAATGATGTAAAATCACCAAGTGACATCTGTTTCCCCTGAAATATGTTTTTAAATATAGCAGCAACCCCTCCCCCCCTTTTCCCAGATCTACATTCATCAATAAAGTTATAGTTGGGGGGTGCTGTCTCGATCAGAATGCTTGCACTGTTATATTGCTCCAGCCATGTTTCAGTTAAAAACATAAAATCAAGTTTGGAAGAAGTAATAAAATCGTTGACTAAAAATGATTTGTTATTCAGAGACCTAACATTGAGCAGACCCATCCTGATGGTGTTATTGACAGGCTTCGATGTTGACTTTGATTTGGAGAGGATAGGAATGAGATTGTTTAGGTTAGCAGGGTGTCTACGTTTCCCGATGTTCACTCTCTTGGTAGTCACAACAGGAATGTAGAAGGTGCCAAGCTTTGACGTAGGCAGCCTTGGGCCCAGCTGATAATGTGGTCTACTGCTGAACCCGTTTTTGTATCAATAATATTCAGGACTGCTGTCAGGGCGGGGCAGGGGTGGCCATGAGGGGGAGGAGGAGTGGGCAGCGTCAGAGCTGGAATGAACTACTGGAGGTGGACGTTGAGGGCGTACAGGGGGTTTACGTAAGAGGGGCGGAGTAGGGCTGAGGGTTTGTGAAGCACGCCTTCGTGGAGGGGGGGGAGGAGGTGGGAGGGAGGTGCCACTGAGATGACGCTGAGGGGGGGATCGCTGAGGTCGGTCAAGGGGGGTAAAAATAGGAGTAGGGCGGGGAGTGGGTGGGGGTAGCTCCCGGAACTCCAAGGGGGATAAGGGGGGAGAAAGGCTTACTTGAGGAAGGGAGAAGGATGGAGACCTGGATTTAGTCTTGGGGGTGGGGGGGAGGGATCTTCACGCCCATTTGAAATGAAAGGGGCGGTAGAGGGGGATGGACACGTCTCCTCTTTGCTCCGGTGTCTCTCATGGTCAGCGCTCTCCTTTTGCAATGGCGGTCCTCCTTCGACGTTCATGATAAGCTGTGTTGTGTCTGTCTTTTCCGTTGGTTCCTCTTGTCTGTTGTCCTTGGCAGTGATGATAGATGGATGACGCAGGAAGTAAGACATGTTGGTCATGAAAAGCTTTACTCCCAGCTTATTTAGACAAAGTCCGTCTGCCTTAAAAAGATGCCTGCGGTCCCAGAAAAAGCTAAAATTGTCAATAAAATGCATCGAACGAGCAAGAAAAACGCTGGAGAGCCACTCATTCAGCGAGTAAAGTCGACTGAATCTCTCAGCTCCTCTCCTGATCGGAGGTAGAGGACCACTGATAAACACCTCAGCATTCACAGCGCTGACTGTTTCAAAGAGTTTATTGAAGTGCTCTCTCAGCTCCCTTGATTTTTGTTTTTCAATGTCATTAAAACCAATGTGCAGAATGACATTTTTCACATTTGGGTGTGCAGCCACAATATCCAGGACTCTTTTTTCCAAGTCAGACACCGTATCCTTCGGAAAGCAGAGTACTTTGGTGCTATTATTGCTTTTCATATCTTTTATAGAAAAGTCACCCACAATCAGATTTTCAGGCCCACTTGTTAGCTTTCTCTGTGGTTTTAAGTTAGCAGGTCTTACCCTTCTGCGTGGTGATGGTGGGTTATTCAGGCAATCAGAGGGGGATCCATTGTCGGGCAACAGTGGAGCAAACCTGTTCTTTAGTTGAACACTTGCTTGCTGGGGAAGTTTCTTGGTACTTTTCCTCTTCTCAGCTGTCCGCTGCTGTGTCCTACGTGGCAGGGGAGTTGATGAAGCGCTATGCCTGGATAGAGATGGTAGCGCAGGCCAACCGGTCAGATCAGAGATATCGGGGCGCTGGGTCCTCCCGGTTATCCGTTCTCCCTTGTCGCAGGGAGGTGGTCTTCTCTTTGGCTTTGCCCCAAGTGTGTTCCAGGGAGGATTATCGCTGGTAGATTTATTACCCTGTGCAGGGACCTCCCGTTTCCTTGTAGCTTCATCATTGCTAGTTAGCTGGGCTCTGGCCTGCCCCTGTCCACTGTTTTCAGTCAGTGCTAGAGTGGTATTGTTGTCACAATATCCATTCACTTCTATAAATACTTCTAGCCGATTAATTTTTGTTTCCAACAGCAAAATCTTCTGTAGTAGTTTGTGGTAATCTTCCATAGAGAAGGGAGGCATCTGGTGATTACCTTTAGCACTGTAGCACAGGCTCAGGCTTATCTTGAATGGTAGGCCTCCCTGCCTAGCGTTGAGGAAGTCGTAAAAATATTGAAACATGCCTCTGTTATCTAAAAGAAATATAATCCCACTGGTTTTGTAAGTATCCAGGAGCTGTTGCTCTTTGTTTCTTATTGAGGAGAAGCAGATAGTAGCAAAAAATGCAAGCAAAGGCGAGAGCAAGCAGAAAAGCGTCCGCACTGTAGCAAAGCAGGAAAAAAGTGCTTAACAATGGCTGGTTTTATTTACCCACAGGCTATGCAGGAAAAGGAAAGAGGGGAACTGCAGGGTATCTTCTCTGAGAACTCATACCCTCTCAGTTCTGCCACTTGTGTGTTGCCAATTAATTGGTGATGGATCGCTGGGTGAGAAGGAAATGTGCTGCCAGCTAAGAAGCAGTTGTAAATACACCTTACAACATCTGCACATCATCAATTTTCAATTCAATTCAATTTTATTTATAGTGTCAAATCATAACAAAAGTTATCTCAGGACACTTTACAGAGTAGGTAAAGACCACACTCAATGACTTATTTATGATTTACATAGACCCAACAATTCCTCTGTAGAGTACAGTGGCAACGAAAACCTTCCCTATAACAGGCAGGAACGTCAGACAGACCCAGCTCTGTGGAGGACGGCCATCTGTCTTGACCGGTTGGGGAGGAAGAAAAGGAGAGAGAAAGAGAGAAAAGACACACAGATGGACAGAGAGAGACAGACAGACACACTTCCAGAGATGCAAGCAAAGCCTAACAGTAACTTCAATATTTATAGTAATGTGAATATGACGTATATGTTAAGGCAGTTAATACAACAGAATAGTAGAAACAAGCACAGCTAAGGTGACAGAATATGAAAATGATAATAATTATGGTGGCAAACATGATCAATGATGAGTAGTAGCAATAGCAGCTACGATACAGCTACAAATTTCTATAGTTTATTAAACTAGTGATAGTATATATGAGTAACAGTGACAATAGCAGCAGGAAGCGTCATGTAGGACCACGGCAGCAAGCACCACCACGATCAGCAGAGACCTGCGAGACGACAAAGCACAAACAGCTCCGGGGAAGAAGCTGAATCAGTAACATGCATTGATGGGACATGAATGATCCAGACAGAGAGGAGTATCAGGAAAAGTATTATCCCCCGGCAGACTAGGCCTATAGCAGCATAATTAAGCAGAATAAAGTCTCATCGTAAGCCCTAGCTGTAAGCTTTATCAAAAAGGAAAGTTTTAAGTTTACTTTTAAATAAGGGGACAGTGTCTGCCTCCCGAATAACATTTGGGAGTTTGTTCCACAGGAGAGGAGCTTGGTAGCTGAAGGCTCTGCCTCCACTTCTACTTTTGGAGACTCTAGGAACGACGAGTAGCCCTGCATTCTCAGAGCGCAGAGATCTAGTTGGGTGATACGGTACTATGAGCTCTTTAAGATACGGCGGAGCCTGACCAATAAGAGCTTTGTACGTAAGGAGAAGGATTTTAAATTCTATTCTAGATTTTACAGGTAGCCAGTGCAGAGAAGCTAATACAGGAGAAATATGTTCTCTTCTATTTGTTTTAGTTAGTACACGAGCTGCAGCATTTTGGACCAACTGGAGACTCTTAACAGACTTATTGGAGCAGCCTGATAATAAGGAATTGCAATAGTCCAGCCTAGAAGTAACAAATGCATGAACAAGTTTCTCTGCATCTTTCTGAGACACATTGTTCCTAATTTTTGCAATATTACGCAGGTGAAAATATGCAGTCCTTGTCATTAGTTTTATGTGAGAATCGAAGGACATATCCTGATCAAAAATAACACCCAGATTCCTTACTGTGGTGCTGGAGGACAACACAACATCATCCAGAGTAACAATGTCTTTAGCTATTGAATTTCGGAGGCCTTTGGGGCCAAGTACAATAATTTCAGTTTTGTCTGAGTTTAACATCAGGAAATTGCAGGTCATCCAGCTTTTTATTTCCTTAATGCACATTTGAAGTTTATCTAACTGATGGGTTTCTTCTGGTTTGATCGACAAATATAATTGTGTATCATCAGCATAACAATGAAAATTTATGGAGTGCTTCCTTATAATATTTCCTAAGGGAAGCATATATAAGGTGAAAAGAATCGGTCCAATGACAGAACCCTGTGGGACTCCGTGACTAACTTTAGTGTGCATGGAGGATTTGTCATTAACATGTACAAACTGAGATCTATCTGATAAATATGACTTAAACCAGCTCAGTGCGGTTCCTTTAATGCCGATCAGATGCTCTAGTCTGTGTAGCAGGATGTGATGGTCAATAGTGCCGAAGGCAGCACTAAGATCTAGTAAGACAAGTACAGAGACAAGTCCTTTGTCTGAACCTATCAGAAGGTCGTTAGTAATTTTCACCAGTGCTGTCTCAGTGCTATGATTTGCTCTAAATCCTGACTGGAAATCCTCAAATAACTCATTATTATGTAAAAAGTCACACAACTGATTGGCAACTAATTTCTCGAGGATCTTAGAGAGAAAAGGAAGGTTAGATATAGGTCTATAGTTAGCTAGTACCTCAGGATCAAGACTGGGCTTTTTAAGAAGAGGTTTAATTACAGCTACTTTAAAAGACATTGGTACATAACCTGCTGATAAAGACATGTTAATCATATCTAATACAGGAGTGCTAATTAAAGGTAACACTTCTTTAAGTAACCTAGTTGGAATAGAGTCTAGAAGACAAGTAGAAGGTTTTGATGCTGAAATAGTAGAGTTTAATTTGTTACGGTCGACTGTAGAAAAGCAGTCCAAGAATATATCAGGTCGTACAGTTTGTAAGGTTCCTGGGTTTAAAGAAAAAATAGTGCCAAGCGAGTTGATTTTGTCTCTAATAGTTATAATTTTGTCATTAAATTTCATTTCATTTGTCGAATCTAATAGAGAGATAAACGCGATACTGAGACTATTATTATCGCTGTCCACATGAATATTAAAATCACCTACAATTATTACTTTGTCGGATTTAAGGACTAAATTTGACAGAAACTCTGAGAATTCGGACAGAAATTCAGAGTACGGACCAGGAGCACGGTACACTATAACAAATATAATTGGCTGCACAGTTTTCCAGGTTGAATGTGAAAGACTAAGAACAAGACTTTCAAATGAATTATAATTTAGTTTAGGTTTAGGGTTTATTAATAGGCCTGAATTATAAATAGCTGCAACGCCTCCTCCTCGACCACTGCCTCGAGAAATATGAGTATTAATATGACTGGGAGGAGTGGATTCATTTAGGCTAACATATTCTTCGGGACGCAGCCAGTTTTCGGTCAGACAGAGTAAATCAATATGGTTGTCTGATATCAGATCGTTTACTAATACAGCTTTAGATGAGAGAGATCTAATGTTTAAAAGTCCACATTTTATTTTCTGATATTGTTGCATTGTCGCAGATTTTGCGTTGATTTGTATCAAGTTTTTCTTTATAGCTCACATGCACACCTTCCACAACTGATTCAGCGGATATCCACACTTGACACCTTGCCTTTGTTAAATCCATCGATTTCCTTAAGCCATTCATGGTGTAGAAGCCAGATTGTGGTAGAAGCTGCAGAGTATGTTTCATTCAGGTAAAACACCCCATGGATTGAAAAAAGGTTTTCTATTGTTATAGAACTTATTTATTTTAGAAGTTGATTTTGGGACTTTAAGACGCTTTAATCAACTTTGCCTGTAAATGATTATTTCTCAGTTTGCTCTCTCAAAAGGCTGAGTGGAAGTGCTCTGTGTACATCTATACAGTACTACCAGTAAACAATAACTGTTAGTTCACCTGTGGGTGCTTTTATTACCTACATGACGCCCACTTTTTTCCTTGTAAGAGTCTGTGAAAACTGAGTTTTCTCACCGGACTCAGCTTCATCTATCTTCAATTCAACTGGTGCCCAATACATATCTCCCCATTCTCACCTCATAGGAATGAACTGAACATTTTTAAAAAGTCTTGTTTTTTTATTAAACCTTCGAACATTATTGAACTTGACTCTGTTTCACTTTGTTTTCTGGAAGCTCATAACTACTTTCAGAATCAACTCACCATAAGATCTAGCCAGTAGAATGCTCGGATTTAAACCACAAAACAATTGTGATTACACTTGAGATTTTGAAAATATTAAAGAACAAATTATAAATACTTGCTGTATTCTGAAATATGTTTATTTATTGCTGTTCAGAGTTTGATAGAATATCCTCTGTGACCATACCACTGCTGTACTAGTATTTTGTATTTTGTGAGAAAAAAAACAGCGAGCTAAATTAGAGAACAGTGACCATTGTGTCAGAACAGAAGATTTCAACAATGTTTTCCTATGGCTATAGGATTCAAAAATGAACAGGAAGTGTAGAGGCCACAGCTTTGAATGACTTCAGCAAATCTGTGCCCACAGAACATCACTAGTTTCTCTCACTGCTCTGGTTTGATCTTGGTCCATTCTGACTCAGTCTCTTCAACAGTTCAGTAACTGTAGTGGGTTTCTAAGACATTACTTTGTTGTCAAGGGTTTTCCAGAGATTCTCTATGGGGTTCAGATCTGGACTCTGGAAAATTGCAGCTGATTGGGAGACAATTGCAGTGAAGGTATTGTATGTTTCTGAAGGAGGTTCACATAAACATTTACATTCACTCTGCCATGTAGCTGTACAAGAGGCCCAACTCCTGCTGCAGAAAACATCCCCCAAACCAGGACACTCCCGCCTCCAAATTTAACTGACTTCTTTACACACTTTTGGTTCAGTCTTTCCCCAGTCCTACGCCGAAAATAATGTTTCCCATCAGACACAATTTAATTGAATTTACTCTCACCACTGAAGTGCACCTCCGTCCAAACAACATGCTCTTCAGCATAGTCACGTCTTGCATTTAGTCTTTCTGCTGATGAGAGCTTTAGTCACTGCAGAGTGGGATTTCAGTCCAAATAGAGAAAGATCCTTACCATGTTCAGCACTGAACTCGGCGAGCAACTCCAGCTGCAGTGTTGAATCCATTCCCCATTGAGTCTTTTCATAATCCTGTCCTCTCGCCTTTTTGAGAGACTTAAATTAATCTGTGTCCTTGTAAAGTCTCAATACTCCAAACTCACAGACTGTGAAAGCCCAACCTCTCTCTGATGGCTGAGAGGGTCATCTCTTTGGCCTTCATCTGGACAACCTGCTGTCTCAGGGTTTCAGTCTTTATTGCAAAGTAAGCAGGGGAGCTGCCAAATAAATAGGGTGTCCAATAATTAAGTAAATTGTCACCAGGTGCCAGATTAACACCAATAAAGGGGAAGGTCAATGATTTTTTCACAAAATAAAACCTTTTTATTGAAGTGCCATGGTTATTTAGAAAAACATGCTAGTACAGCAATTGAGTAGCCACAGCGGATATTCTATCAAATTCTGAACAATGAAAAAACAGTATTTTAGAATAAATCAAGTATTAATATTTTGTTCTCTAATTTTGATCTCAGGATTGTTTCACCTCACCAAGAACCATTTGGGTTGTTGAAAGTTATACCTATTTCAACCTTTTTTAAACCTTGACATTAGGAACTTTATTTTCCCACCATTTCTTAAAAGAAAGTCATTTATATATATATATATATGCCCTTTAGATACTAACCAGACTTTTGTCCAATGTTTCTAAGTTTCCATGCGGTATTGTATCAATCATACAAGTCTGACTGCTCCAACCTTTACAGCTTTAGGTCATTTCTAAATTGCTCTACTAATAAAGGGAAAGGAGATAATGGCATAATGTTTTGCTCTGTTGTCACACAGTCATAGTCTTAATTTGGACCTGACTGGGGCTTTGAAGTGTTCACTTCTGCTTATATTTCTCAGTTTCTAGTTACCTCCCACACAATCTGGCCATTGCTTGTGATATTTAGGATTGGTTAAATGGTCCAATGTCAACAATGACCGTCAATTTGATATTCACTAAAGGTGGTTGTTTTGGTCACTGACAGACTGCTCTGATCATTATTAAGGGGGTGTTAAGTCTGATTTAACACCCTTTCAAAATACGATTCCCTGGTCCAAATGCTCGGCAGAACCTTTGAACAATTATGATCACTTCTTTCTTCAGTTAAACACCTTTTCATGATAGGAAAGAAGTAAAATGACAATTAAATTTAGAGTTCTCTTTATTGATCCTTTGGGATGACTCCCACAAGGAAATTAAATTTCCAGCAGCTTACAAAAACACAAGGGAGGTATAAAAAAATACAGTATAGGATAACCAATTAGTCAAATATATATGAGGTAGATAAATAAAATTCACGAAAAATCAGAGAAGTTAAATGTAGAGGAAATGTATGAGATCAAATATGTATGACTGGATATGACAGAAATGAGCAGTAAGATTAAATTATTGCACTTACGTGGTGGATAAAGTTATTGCACAAAGAAAAGAAAATAAGTGTCCAGGTGTGTATGAGTAGATTATTAATTGCACAGTGAGAGGCTCCCACTCCTTCCCTTCTGTCCTCTTTATTTCCTCCTCCCTGTTGTTGATTTTTACTCAGATCTTTTCAAACAATGGGGAACACAGACTGCAGTATTGTACAAATACGAGGCTTTGACCGACTTGGGCGGACCCGGTGTTCTGCAAAGTGCAGTGTAGCGTATTAGGGTCCATTTGTAGCAAAAATAGCCACAACTTCAGCTGATTTCACAGGACTGTCAGTCCTGTGAAATCTGCACAAAGTCTAGCTCCACATTTCGGAGCTTAGATGTCCTGCCACAGTGAGGGGGACAGACAGAGGGGAGGCTACAGCAGTCATCTGGCCCTGATTTACCCCAATGCATGGGCCCAGGCCCGATTTGAGGTCACAGCTGGTGTGATCCCATCACCAGACGCAAGATGGTCTCTTGTTTGATTAGCAATCATAGCTTTTGCAATAAATGGAGCTATGAAGGGCCGATTCCTAAAACCCTCTGACTCTCTGTTAGTGTAAACCTCTCCACAGGCATCGATGAAAGCATGTGGTGATGTATGGTGCCCGGTAAATAATGTGGGCTTCGTAGATAATTGGCAGTCTTTCTGGGGAAAACCTGGTCTTATTAGGAGAGATGGTATTCATCCTACTTTGGAGGGTGCCGCTCTCATATCTAAGAACCTGGACGCAGTTGTTAGCGGTCTAAAACCATGACAACCCAGTGTTGGGATCAGGAAGCAGAGTCGCAGTTTAATACACCTCTCTGCGCTGCCCTTATCGCAGGTACCCAGGAAGCAGAGTGGCAGTCTTACACACCTCTCTGCGCTCCCTGTGGAGCATTTTCCAGCTCAGTTTAGTATACAAACACTGTCTGCCCCACGATCATTTAAATTAAACAGATCAAAAATGAACAGAAGAGGAGCTATAAAGAAAAACTTGATACAAATCAACGCAAAATCTGCGACAATGCAACAATATCAGAAAATAAAATGTGGACTTTTAAACATTAGATCTCTCTCATCTAAAGCTGTATTAGTAAACGATCTGATATCAGATAACCATATTGATTTACTCTGTCTGACTGAAACCTGGCTGCGTCCCGAAGAATATGTTAGCCTAAATGAATCCACTCCTCCCAGTCATATTAATACTCATATTTCTCGAGGCAGTGGTCGAGGAGGAGGCGTTGCAGCTATTTATAATTCAGGCCTATTAATAAACCCTAAACCTAAAGTAAATTATAATTCATTTGAAAGTCTTGTTCTTAGTCTTTCACATTCAACCTGGAAAACTGTGCAGTCAATTATATTTGTTATAGTGTACCGTGCTCCCGGTCCCTACTCTGAATTTCTGTCCGAATTCTCAGAGTTTCTGTCAAATTTAGTCCTTAAATCCGACAAAGTAATAATTGTAGGTGATTTTAATATTCATGTGGACAGCGATAATAATAGTCTCAGTATCGCGTTTATCTCTCTATTAGATTCGATTGGTTTTAGTCAGAGTGTACATAAACCTACTCACTGTTTTAATCACACCCTCGACCTTGTTTTGGTTTATGGTGTGGAAATTGATGACTTAATAGTCTTTCCACAGAATCCTATTTTATCAGACCATTATTTAATAACTTTTGAATTCATATTACAGGACTACTCACCACTGGGTAAAAGTGTCTACACCAGATGTTTATCTGATAGTGCTATAACTAAATTTAAGGAAGCGATTCCATCTGCATTTACTTTAATGCCTTATCCTAATATTCAAGATTCCTGCACTAACGTTACTTTCTCTGAAATTGATCACCTTGTTGAAAGTGTTGCAGGCTCTCTAAGAACAACACTTGACTCTGTTGCTCCTTTAAAAAAGAAGACAATAAAACAGAGGAAGTTAGCTCCGTGGTATAACTCACAAACCCGTGAATTAAAACAAATATCGCGAAAGTTGGAAAGTAAATGGCGCTCCACTAAACTGGAGGAATCTCACTTAGTTTGGCAAGAAAGTCTTAAAACCTATAGGAAGGACCTCCGTAATGCCAGAGCAGCCTATTACTCATCTTTAATAGAGGAGAATAAGAACAATCCTAGATTTCTTTTTAGCACTGTAGCCAGGCTGACAGAGAGCCACAGCTCTATTGAGCCATGTATTCCTATAACCCTCAGTAGTAACGACTTCATGACCTTCTTTAATGACAAAATTATAACTATTAGAGACAAAATCAACTCGCTTGGCACTATTTGTTCATCAAACCCAGGAACCTTACAAACTGTACGACCTGAAATATTCTTGGACTGCTTTTCTACAGTCGACCTTAACAAATTAAACTCTACTATTTCAGCATCAAAACCTTCTACTTGTCTTCTAGACTCTATTCCAACTAGGTTACTTAAAGAAGTGTTACCTTTAATTAGCACTCCTGTATTAGATATGATTAACATGTCTTTGTCAGCAGGTTATGTACCACAGTCTTTTAAAGTAGCTGTAATTAAACCTCTTCTTAAAAAGCCCAGTCTTGATCCTGAGGTACTAGCCAACTATAGACCTATATCTAACCTTCCTTTTCTCTCTAAGATCCTCGAGAAATTAGTTGCCAATCAGTTGTGCGACTTTTTACATAATAATGAGTTATTTGAGGATTTCCAGTCAGGATTTAGAGCAAATCATAGCACTGAGACAGCACTGGTGAAAATTACTAACGACCTTCTAATAGCTTCAGACAAAGGACTTGTCTCTGTACTTGTCTTACTAGATCTTAGTGCTGCCTTCGACACTATTGACCATCACATCCTGCTACACAGACTAGAGCATCTGATCGGCATTAAAGGAACCGCACTGAGCTGGTTTAAGTCATATCTATCAGATAGATCTCAGTTTGTACATGTTAATGACAAATCCTCCATGCACACTAAAGTTAGTCACGGAGTCCCACAGGGTTCTGTCCTTGGACCGATTCTTTTCACCTTATATATGCTTCCCTTAGGAATTATTATAAGGAAGCACTCCATACATTTTCATTGTTATGCTGATGATACACAATTATATTTGTCGATCAAACCAGAAGAAACCCATCAGTTAGATAAACTTCAAATGTGCATTAAGGAAATAAAAAGCTGGATGACCTGCAATTTCCTGATGTTAAACTCAGACAAAACTGAAATTATTGTACTTGGCCCCAAAGGCCTCCGAAACTCAATAGCTAAAGACATTGTTACTCTGGATGATGTTGTGTTGTCCTCCAGCACCACAGTAAGGAATCTGGGTGTTATTTTTGATCAGGATATGTCCTTCGATTCTCACATAAAACTAACAACAAGGACTGCATATTTTCACCTGCGTAATATTGCAAAAATTAGGAACATTGTGTCTCAGAAAGATGCAGAGAAACTTGTTCATGCATTTGTTACTTCTAGGCTGGACTATTGCAATTCCTTATTATCAGGCTGCTCCAATAAGTCTGTTAAGAGTCTCCAGTTAGTCCAAAATGCTGCAGCTCGTGTACTAACTAAAACAAATAGAAGAGAACATATTTCTCCTGTATTAGCTTCTCTGCACTGGCTACCTGTAAAATCTAGAATAGAATTTAAAATCCTTCTCCTTACGTACAAAGCTCTTATTGGTCAGGCTCCGTCGTATCTTAAAGAGCTCATAGTACCGTATTACCCGACTAGATCACTGCGCTCTGAGAATGCAGGGCTACTCGTCGTTCCTAGAGTCTCCAAAAGTAGAATGGGAGGCAGAGCCTTCAGCTACCAAGCTCCTCTCCTGTGGAACCAACTCCCAAATGTTATTCGGGAGGCAGACACTGTCCCCTTATTTAAGAGTAAACTTAAAACTTTCCTTTTTGATAAAGCTTACAGCTAGGGCTTACGATGAGACTTTATTCTGCTTAATTATGCTGCTATAGGCCTAGTCTGCCGGGGGATAATACTTTTCCTGATACTCTGAGCTTCTCTCCTCTCTGTCTGAATCATTCATGTCCCATCAATGCATGTTACTGATTCAGCTTCTTCCCCGGAGCTGTTTGTGCTTTGTCGTCTCGCAGGTCTCTGCTGATCGTGGTGGTGCTTGCTGCCGTGGTCCTACATGACGCTTCCTGCTGCTATTGTCACTGTTACTCATATATACTATCACTAGTTTAATAAACTATAAAATTTGTAGCTGTATTGTAGCTGCTATTGCCACTACTCATCATTGATCATGTTTGCCACCATAATTATTATCATTTTCATATTCTGTCACTTTAGCTGTGCTTGTTTCTACTATTCTGTTGTATTAACTGCCTTAACATATACGTCATACTCACATTACTATAAATATTATAGTTACTGTTAGGCTTTGCTTGCATCTCTGGAAGTGTGTCTGTCTGTCTCTCCCTGTCCATCTGTGTGTCTTTTCTCTCTTTCTCTCTCCTTTTCTTCCTCCCCAACCGGTCAAGACAGATGGCCGTCCTCCACAGAGCTGGGTCTGTCTGACGTTCCTGCCTGTTATAGGGAAGGTTTTCGTTGCCACTGTACTCTACAGAGGAATTGTTGGGTCTATGTAAATCATAAATAAGTCATTGAGTGTGGTCTTTACCTACTCTGTAAAGTGTCCTGAGATAACTTTTGTTATGATTTGACACTATAAATAAAATTGAATTGAATTGAATTGATGTAGCTGCTGAAGTATATCAGGGTTGGATATGTCATGTTGGGAGATAGTTTCCCTATTGCTTGGTCAGAGGAAACACTGTGATGATACCCTGTGGCAGACAGCTGTTATATCAAAGTGAAAAAACCTAATGATACACTTGCTCTATTAGTGTTTAGTGGTTAAGTCAAACTTTCACTTTGAGATTTTTTGAGCCTTGATGTTTGAAAGGGATTTGCAGGGTTTTGGAAACTGTGTGGATTTGTGTATTTATGTGTATAAATAAATAAATATATGTTTCAGTTGAGATTTGGGTAAAGTTACACCAATTAGCAGATATATCACATTGCACACAGAAACATTCTTGCTGGTCAGTCTTGATGGAAGTGAGGAGAGCCTGCATGTGCCGAGGGAAGCCTGCCTTTTAAACCACATGCTTGGAGGCTGGAAACAGTCAACACCCCCTATCATTCAGTCAGCCAAGCTCCCCTGCAGCCCATCACACAGGCACCACAGCAGAAAGAGGGGAGAGAGAAACATCCATAACACATGATTTGTGAAGGCTAGAGCGCACACAAATACACAGAGAAATGCTCATGCGATGTCATGGGCGTCATCTGCAGGCTCTCCTCTCTTCAAGCCAAACTGACCAGCAAGAATGTTTCTGTGTGCAATGTGAGCAGGCGTCTGTTATACAGAGGCTAAAAAAGTCCTTGATGCAGCAGCTGATCTGCCACCCTTTGCTGCATGTCTCCTCTCTCTCCCATTTTCTAAAGACCTCCTGCTATCCTATCAAAATAAATGCATGAAAAAGCCCCCAAAAAAGAAAACACACAAAAAAACATTGTGACTAAAATGCCTCGCGTAGTGAAAACTCTTCCACATACACAACAGCAGTCTTCCTTTTTGTGGGACAAAGTGGATTAAAGTGAACCAAGATGTGTGCTCACTCACAGCACTAGTGTCGGTGAATACACTACTGATTTAAAAAAAAAATTCAGTCACACAAAATTTTGCAGCCAAGATGACGATTGAGTCCAATTTGGTTTATGAAGACTCACCAAAGTAATCAACTTAATATGGGTTTAACTGCTTTGTTTGTGTTGCAGTCATTTATAAGTTGTACAGGCAATTTATACCCTGTTAATGTCTTACACTCCCTATTCTCTGCATAATAAACACTCATAGTAAATTGAGTTTTCTGACACTTGAACCATCATCATTTTGCATCATCATCTAAGCTGAAAAGCCTCACTGTGGGGTACTTGGTTTGTGGTAGTTTAATTAATTGTAACTATGTTTGGGAATATGGGAATAAGCACTACTAAAGCACAATATCAACCAACTTCACAAGAGCCATGAAGAGGATCCTTATATGTGAAATGTGGGCGTTGTAAACGCCATAAGTCTCAAACTTGTGTCATCAAGTGTGGAGCTGCTCAATAGACAATGAATGGGAGGCTTTTATTTTCTTTTTTGTACCAAGATCAGCTTTATTCTAGTGTTTCCCCATATACTCCAAACATTCCCCTGGGTGCTTACACACACAATTCCATGTCATCTTGAACATCTTTCCCAATTCATTGTTTATGGAGCGGTACCACACTTTGTACTATGGATATGGGAGAGAGCTGTTCGTGTTAACTAATATTTTTGGACTGTCTTATAACCAAAATACTACATGGACACCAAGACATTATATCTGTCCATTATATCAAATTGAAGCTGCTTACATGGGGTTTTACAGGGAAGCTGTGCACACCTGCTGCACAACTCTGTTTCTATTCAGCTTGTCTATTTTTTCCTCTCTGCACGTGGCCAGGCAGCTCTCCATCAGGTAAAAACTACATAGAACTATGTAACAAAAAGGAGTACAACCCCTTTCGAAATTAGAAAGATAAATACCTCATTGTACCAGAAGGCAATTTGAGGCAGCAGTTTTCAAACCTGCATAACTCAACATGCACACAGTAAACATAATCTGTGTAGCAGTTTAAAAAAAACAACCCTACTGCGCCCTAACTGCGGATGCTGTGCATCTGTTCCCCTTGCATTTTGGCTTAGACCACAGGAATAACATTTATGAATTTTGAAAATGGATGCATTTCCCTTTGTTGGGGTTTCCATTGTTCTTTTAGTGTCAATAAATTATACGAAAAGACAAAACTAACAATGTGTTAATCCATTTCTCAATACTTTCCTTTGAGGAAGAAATCAAAACAATAGAGTAAGAAACAATGAGCTCCATCGTACAGAGGATTTGCTTACACACACAATACTTGTTAGTAGATACATTCATTGTTTTTTACTGACAAAGAAAAAAATAATTTCATCAGACTTATCCTTTACATTAAGAGCTTACCACACCGAAAAAACCTGGCGTCATGTAATATTAATGTTATACATATTAGAGTGGGGGAACAGGGTTGTTAATAGGGCACCAGCTACTATTTTGGCCCCAAGGCATCTCAGCAGGTGAGGTTATTGCTGACTGGAGAGGTGTCATATAACTGTTATCTTCACATCCAGCATGCATGGCATTGTGGGATTTTCAGGAGAACGTCATGTACATGCTGCAGTAATGTGGGAATTTATGAGAGAAAATAGTGTCAAGTAAATACTGAAGAACAGTAAGAGGAATTAAACATGACAGTTTTTGCTAATATATACAGGTCTCCCAGAGAACATGCAAATCTGCAGGTTCACTGGGATTCATCATAAGAGCCCCATTTCTGAAATAAAGCCCCAAACACTGCTGCTCTGTACTGGGTCCAATCCTGTCCAGCATGCACATTAATGATCTGGCTTTTGCGCGCGGGAATTCTACTATCTTAATGTACACTGGAGATCAAAACTATAGAAAAAGTATTAATACTTAATTTATTCTGAAATCCCGTACTCTACGGGGGAATTGTTGGGTCTATGTTTATCATAGAGTGTTGTCTTTACTTAGTTTGTAAAGTGTCCCGAGATAACTTCTGTTATGATTTGGCACTATAAATAAAATAAAATTGAATTGAATTGAATTGAATTGAAATATTGTTATTTTTTACCGTTTACCAGTATTTGATGGAATATCCCCTGAGGCTATACCACTGCTGTAATAGCATGTTTCTTTAAATAACCAAGGCACTTCAACAAAAACCTTTATTTGGTGAAAATAAATAGTGATCAAAATTAGAGAACAGTAACCATTGTGTCAGAATGGTTACTGTTTTCTTCTCCAGGATTAAAAAATGAACAGGAAGTGTAGAGGCCACAGCTTTGAATGACTTCAGCACATCTGCGCCCACAGGACATCACTAGTTTCTTACACTGCTCTGATTTGATCTTGGTCCATTCTGACTCAGTCTCTTCCACAGTTCACTAACTGTAGTGGGTTTCTTACACATTACTTTGTTGCCAATGATTTTCCAGAGCTTCCTTATGAGGTTTAGATCTGGACTCCTGGCTGGTCATTTCATTGTTTTAATATTCTTTGCTTCAAGAGCTGCCACGGTACGCCTCATTAGGTGAATTTCATTAGATCTCCGATGTTCCGTTCCACAGGGACTTCTGCCATAAAAACGGACCAAACATGAATGAACACAGTGCTCACATCGCCATGACACAGACCTGGATTGAAACGGGTAAAGTATCTCTTTATATCCCTTGATCAGTGCAGGACTTTTTTTTATGTAGAAGAGTCATTCTACACTGTGGTATTACTAATTTTACTTCAGTAAAACATCAGAATACTTCTAAATCTGTAATATTGCATGCTGAAACTGTGTGCATATTATTTGTTAAGTACAAAAATTAGAAGTTTGTTGAGCTAAAATGTGTGATGTTACTTTTACATCTGATCAGAATCTGAACTCATACGCATACACTTTACACTACATATGTAAAGCTAATGATCGCAGAAAATTAATTTACTCTGTTGTGTTCTTCCTTGTTTATGCTCAATTAACATGATGTAATAGATGCGCTGCTAAAGACTTAATAGATACTGTCTACCTGAGAGCTTCTCATTTGCTCAAATCAATTCAGCCTCGGCTTCCCTGATTATTCTGTTATACTTCCAAAAATACAATTTTAATGGATCCCTTCAAAGAGAATCACAATTCACAAAAGGCTCAGTTAATTAAATGCATAGTCCAATTTGCATTATTGTGATTCTCTTTTGTGATTGCTCCTTTTTCAGCTACTTTATTCCCTCAGCAATTAAGAATGCTGTATTATAACATCAGTGGATTTCACTTTTCATGTGTGCTCGCTTCATGTGGGCTCGCGGATGAGAAAAAAAGATTTTCAATAGAACATGCACACTTCAACTCTTTAAATCCATGTCAAGAAAACAGCCATTCTGTCCATTATGTAACAGTCAGAATAGCATTAAAAAAAAGGTCAGAATACAAAAATCTAGAAAAAAAGAGAACAAAGTCTATAAAAAGTCTTTATAATTATTTCGGACAACCAGGTTTTTTTTTTCTGGTGCCTAGAAAGAGTTTGAAATGTATTAAAAAATACTTATTTGTTTTCTTGCAGAGAGTTACTCTACTCATACAGACATGGACTCTTATCTTCTTCTTTTTGTGCAATAACTTTATCCACCACTGAAGTGCAGTCATTTAATCTTACTGCTCATTTCTGTCATATACAGTCATACATATTTGATCTTATACATTTAACTTATCTGATTTCATTTTCCGTGAATTTTATTTGACCTGGATTCTTACATCTACTTCATATATATTTAAATAAGACTTTATTAATTACTGTTTGTTTTTTTTATATATACTTTCTGTATTTATTTAGAAAAGAGTTTATCGGTTAACCTTTTCTGTGTTTTTTCTACCTCCCTTGTGTTTTTGTAAGCTGCTCGAACCCTCTTCCTTGTGGGAGTCAAGTCTAAGTCTAGTTACCAACACTAACTAATCAAAGGAACAGTTTGACTTTCAGTTTAAAACACTTATTTGCTTTCCTGCAGAGACACAACAACAAACATCGAGGAACTAGTGATGTCAAAGGCCAACTGTCTTTAGCCATTTTAGTGTCAGAATGTTCTGGAATATGTGAACTGTGAAAAATGATTCCAATATTTACTTCAGTGAAGTCTAGGGATCGGAGCTAATGTGTTTACGTTCACTTCCCATTGGAATGAATAGATTCGGGACCTGCTGCTAGTCTCCTAAAGAGGCGGGGCAGGGGAGAAACAGGTAATTACTCAGGTCCACATCTACCTTTGCAGACATTAGCTAGCACACAACCCAATGTTGAAATAACAAATGATATTTAACACAAACAATAAGTACAAACCGTTTCTGCTAAAGAGGTCAGAAATAATCTTTCCTCATACAACAACAATTTCCGAGCCTCTTGACTTCAGCCTTTTGTTTACTTTCCTTACTTCTGTTTGTCTTCTTGTGCACTGAATTGGTAGAAGAAAAAGAAATGGCTGACGAGGGCCAACTAGTGCTAATTAGAGATGCACTGATTTATCAGCTGAAGCAAATGTTTATCTGCTTTTGAAAACCATTATTTCTTTTTAAAGAATCAACATTTTTACATGAAAGAAGGTTACATTAAAATCTATTTTTTATGCTTGAATGTGAGCTCCTTCAAATATAGTGTAATGATGAGCGGGATGCCCTTAAAACAGTTCAGTTACTGTATTTATAATGACAATTCAATTATTTCCCTAGCACAAAAGGGGCCATAAAAAACAACAAAAACAAAGTCAATCTCTTGGGAAAAAAAATGTTTTTTTGGCAGTTGTTATTTTAAAGCCCAGAATTTCACACTCTGTGCATTGGCCACACTGCAATAACTAGGGTGACAGACTAGGGTGACTGATGACTGGCGGGTGGGACCCTTGGGAAGATCAATAGCACTTTCATGCCTGCTTGTTTACCAGGAGAGGGTTATCTTTCCTTAGCAGGAAGACAAAGCAGAGGGAAACAAACAGCATAAATCTCTCCTTTGAGTTCCTTGTCGAATTTTGTTTTTGAGGTTGGAATGGGCTTGCTGTTTCAAGGATGGCTAGATGGATTTCAGAAGAGAGCTGGTGAAAGCTCAGGTTGAGTTAAGTATATAGTACTGAGGTCTCAGCAGCACACAGCTACAGTAAGCTTCCACTGTCTCAGTCACCACCAGCACTGCTTACAGTAAGCCAAACGTACTCAGTACTATTCAAAATTGTATATGCTATAATATTTTTATGGTTTGGTAAAAGCTGTTGTCATGTCAGGCTTCAGAGTGCCAGCATATGGCTATTTCCTGGTAACAGTACTGTATGTACCAGAGCAGACTTGAGGCAAATCGAACTCACCAAAGTACAGAGCATATCTGTCACATAAGCACACCAGCAAATCTAATGCTTGCCGATTGAAGGACATTGTGGGAACTGCTCATATTGGCTTTGTTGTATTTGAGTTTATATGGTAAGCTTCATACAACTCTCACGTCTGCACGTTCATGATACTCCAGTCAGGTAGCTTAGCTTAGCATAAAGACTGGAAAAAGAGGGAATCTGGCGCTGTCCAAAAGTAATAGAAAAATTTCAACTCTAAAGCTCTAAAGGAATGAAGATTTTTTTAAACTAACATTTAATAATAAACCCATTTCTTTAATGCGGGGGTAAAAACAAAGCTTGCTACAACTTATGTTTTTTAACATCTTAACTATTATTAGTGAGCTTTGAAGGGGCTGGTAGGTGTATTTTGTTACCTTTGGAGTAAACGAGAGAAGCTATTTCCTCGGTCTTTCAGTTCATGCTAAGCAACCCACTTTTTTTATAATCGTTTCATTCAACTCGCAGCAAGAACTCTAAAGGATAATTTACAAAATATCCAAAATGTTCCTTTGATATATATGGCAATACATATGTTCAAGTAGGTAGTAAATAAATCAGTTTGTCACTGTTCCCATGAATCTGATCTTCCATGCATTATCTGTGTGACAGCTCAAGGTTTGTCTATTGATAGAATTGTCGAGACCCACGAGTGAACTACTTCTTGGCTTATTCATGACCCAACACAGAGCAGCCCTGACAGTGAAGAGAAGAGAATATAACAGGGAGAATATTACAGGCATGTAAAAACTATGATGGTCAGCAACCTAATTTCAATCTATTTTGTCAGCAGACAGTTATCTCATAAATTAAACACATTCCCTTGTGTCCTCTAAGGCAGGCCTGTTGCACTGAAATATATTTTTGTACTCATATTAACCACACCTGTTATACGTATAAAGATGTTGTTACTAAGCACGAAATGCATTAATTTCAAGAATCAAATCAGATTTCCCTTCAGTTGTTGAACAGCTGCTGGCTGCATAGAACAAATTGTCTCTTGCCAAATCAATGCATCTCTATGAGCCACAGCTAAAAGATACTTACCTAAGCATGTTGAAGTGTGCTGATGGATAGTTCTGTGACAACAAAGATGAAGTGAAGGAGGTCACTTGCCAGGAGCCGTACTTAAATCCCAGCTGGTTGGCTGTTGTGCTTTGGAGAGGAGAGTGTACCTCACACATGCAGGTACTAATTGGGTTTGACAGATATTTGAATTATAAAGATATTTTTTATTTATATTCCCGCTCAGTTGGAGTAGAAGCTCAGTGTTTTATGTGTTTGTTTGTTGTTTGTTTTTCAAGGGTTATGAAGTTTAGCTTGACATTTTGGGGAAGATGATAGTTTGTTTTCTTGACGCAGGAAAACAAAAAGCGTAAATGAGTATATGAAAAGTTGTCTTCCCCATTAAACTTTAGGTGAATATGCTTATTTACTTTTATTATTTACTTTCTTGTCAAAAGTTAAAAGAGAAAGTACAGAGCAGGAACCAAGACATAGCTTACCCATACCCGTCAACAGTGGGATTTGAATATCCACCAGGCCATCCCACCACCCCTACCCCTGTCCACATAGCCACTATATTTAGACAGTGAATTCTTAAACCACCACGAGGCAACCACTTGCTTTAAAATATCAGTGAAACAAAGAATTGGGGGCCTGGGGGGTCGTCCATGCAGGCAGAGCCCCGTTCATTCCTGCAAAAGTGGCTTAGTGGCACATGAAGCCCGAAAAGTTCAACTACCAGGTCTTAAAATACCCTGATGATTTGCACTACTTTCGTCATACTTCCATAGAGCAAGTGGACTAGAGACTTCTCCCAGGCCAGCTACTTCCAGTTTTCACTTCGGCTAACTTGAATGGGAATTCAATTATTGAATCTCTCAACTTCTAGACTTTCAAAACATTATCGGACTGAAGAAATTCTTGCAGTGGATGAGATGATGAAAAAAAATGTAGCCGCGGATTTACAGACGTCTCTTTTACCACCTAAATCAACAGGAACGTTTTTTGGGCCCAATGGCATGATGTGACCGACACAGAAGTTAGAAATCCACCGTTTGGTTACTATGTCAAATTGGCTTTAGAGTTTGATGCACTTGACGTCCACACAAGAGGTGACAACAACAGCGGCTCTTAAAGAGGTTAGCTCAGAAGAAAAACAGGGATGGATTATCTCGCTAGACTCGGCACAACAGCAAAACACAGCCTTTAGCCACTTATAATTTCAGTTGATATTGTATTGTATGTGTGTATTATGTGTGTAGTACTAAAAAGTGAAGAGCTCTTGCACTGAAAGGCTCTATTAAAATGACTAAAGGTTTTTTGGAGGTGCAGACATCATGCTGGAGTTTTCTACTTTTGAGAAACAGTTATGTCCTCCTAATGTTATTAATACTAGCAGAGTATGTCCAACAGAATCAGCCATTTGTTCAAAGGACTAAGGCCATGATCAGACAGACATTAAAAAGTGATGCATTCATTCATTCAAAGAGACAACTCTGTTAGAACACAGCTGCCAATGAAATACATTCAGATCCATTACTTGGCCTGCTTGCCAACATGAGTCGCTGTGTCACACAGCTCATATGTCCTAGTAGGAAAAGCCCAGATGTATAAATTAAATTAATGATGGCTGCATTCCTGTTATTGTGCACCCTGGCTCACTGGAATAGCATACAGGAACGCTCAATAGAACTGTTCTGACTGGTCTTGGTCGTGTTGAAGCCGCAAGCATCACAGCCTGACAATACTAGAGCTAAACCAAAACGCTGAAAACATGATGAATAGTACCTTGAGTTGTTTTCACTTGGCTCCAATGACTCAAAGTCAGTTGTCTCAAATCTGGTCTCTAGATGTCTTTTTTGAAGTCTTGTACTTGTCTTAGTCTCATGCTTTATTGGATTCTGCATTCTCTTGGATTTGGCTATTGAGAACTGGTCATGTTGTCCCTGGCTGCTGATTCTGTATCAGTTGTACACAACATTTCCTAAATTCTAAGCACTGATTAGTTTGATTTTAGAAGACATGGCATCTTTATTTATATAGCGCATTTCATTTGAAAAACAGCATAAAAAAACACAGTTAAAGTTATTAAAAAGAGCTCAGCTCTAAGCATGTGAAAAGAGATATGTTTTTAATCTGGATTTAAAAGTGTTCACAGTTGAGGCTGACTTCAGATCTGATGGTAGTTTGTTCCGGTTGTGTGCGGCATAACAGCTAAATGCTGCTTCACCATGTCTAGATTTAACTCTGGGCTCCACTATCTGACCTATAGAAGATGAATCCAAGCCATTCTTACTCTTCAATCACTATTTTAGCTTTGGAAAGACACTATTCCTGATTATGGCATTGACCAGGAATCACTTTGCTCTGGACTCTGGATTTGGTCTTGACTCAGACTCAACTGGACCTGGTCTTGGACTTGACTTGGACTTGATTAAGTTGGTCTTGGTTTCAGCCCTGCTACGATAGCTTGTAAGTTGCATAACCTTGCAGTGTAACATTGATCAATGCTGCAATAATCTACAATATCAGATGTCCATTAGCAACATGGTGCCGTACTCCTTTAAATTCCAATTTTGGGAGAAACATTGATGACATCATGTAAACCCATAAAAGAGAGACCAGGGACAGCTTCCAAGACAGACTAGGGTCTAGGAGCTGATGAGTGCACAGCAGAGCAGTGACTGATGATCGGGCGCTGATGACACTCTTAGAGAAAAGTAGTAATAACAATCTCCTCTCTGCATCAGTCTCCTCTCCATTCCCACTCATGTCACGCTGCTTCATAATAGTCTGTCTCTGTCTGGATACTTAAGCTGCACAGGCTGCACACTTCAGACACAAGCAGTTGTTGAGGAATTCCCGGTGGAAATAAATGCTACATTAATGAGTAATTAAATAGGAGTTATTTGCTTCATTGCATTTGGTATAGAGAGAGTATATTCCTGGCATCTGTTTTCTATTGTATTTCATTGAGAGTAAATACAAGGATAGTGATTGGATCTAAACTATTGTGGGCAGCCTGATAAGTTATGCACACTGCTTTATAGACTCACTTCAGACTTAAAGTGAAATTCCGGCGCAAAATCATCCCATGGTCTTTTTCCGCAAATACATACATCAAATAAGCCATCCAGACATTTTTTTCGTGTAACAACAATTAACAGAGATATTCTGGGAAGACGGTAACAGTCGCTAGAAGCTGGAAGTCGCTAACACTGATAAGCTCGGGGCAGTACGGTGAAGGCATTAAAACGTCTTTTTTAACCACTAATACTGCTCAAAATAACACCAAACCTCTGCAGTAGCATAAGAAGCCCTACACAGAAAACGAAGCACCAACAACGTAGTTATTCCCAGAGTTTATTAAAAGAGTGTTTTAAAAGACTTACCAACTGGCCCTAGCAGCTCCTCTCGTAGTAAAGTCCATCCAAGTAGTCCATCCAGTTTTCATCTGTCTGTTTTGCTGACATGGTTACTGCTGTTGTATGTCGGTGAATAAATCCACATGGTTTAGTACACCGTACCACCCCCTTATCATTTTCTTTCTACTGTGTCATCCATCTGCTAAATAGGATACTGAACAGTTTCAGTTTACATGGGTTTCCTCTGGTTTACTCCAACAGTCCAAAGAAATTAGGTTAAAGGGGCATTCCTCCAATTTAGTATTGCATTTCCATAAAGTTGGTTGACTTGTGAGAGACAGATTAGGCAAAAAATAAATCCCATAAATCCTGTAAATCCTAATTTGTAGGCCCTGTCATGAGTCAAGTTCTAAAAATGCTCCATCCTACATTTCACATTATACAACTTGGTGAAATATTGCATTAAGCCTTCCACATCTAGTAAATTCAAGGTTCTTCAACCAACACAACAACAAATAAATATATATAAGACAATGACATAGACAAAATAACATCAATATGATCCCACCAAGGTCAAAGCATGTCTGCTTTTGACCCTTGTCACTGATTGTGTATGTCTGAGTTGCAAGCAGGCTGATAGTTAACTATTAGATATGAATTATTAACATAGTTTGTCAAGGCCTGGAAAGGTATATTTATCTTTTCACTTTTGAATAAAAGAGCAAAGATTTTAGAAACATTAGAGAAAATAAACATCATCACATGACCCCTCAGATTTGTCTTGTGACACATAGAACCCCCAGGTTGGGAACCACTGACCTATTATTAATTATGATATTAGGTTATCACAACTGTTGAGCCTTTCATTACTGTATTTTGCCCCTCTTTTATCCTCTTTTCTTCATATGAGGAAAATATTGAATCCTTGCCAGGTTTTAAAACTTCGCAGTTATACAATGACACTGAAAGTCCAAGTCCAGATATCAGATCTAAAATGTTTGACTTCACAGAATCGAAATTGAGTAACTTCTTATGACCTGATTATTTTATGTTGATGTAAACAATAATACTGCACTTTACTCAACCTTAATTATTTGCCTTGATCCAAATCATTTTTTCAAACATTTAAGTTATTGAACTAATCTAATAAATTGAATTGAACCAACCTAATATTTTCACTTTTAACTAAATTAACATGAATTAATGTTTTCATTGACACCCGTTAATTAATTTACATATATCCAAACAATCTTTCACATTTTATTTGACTTTAGTGTTTCCCACCTTATAAACTCCACAAAAAAGACACTTGGCCAACAGATTACGCTAAATGTATTTATTAATCTTTGACATATGAACCAATCATGCCAGCTATCGCCCCCATTGAGATGGCTAGCTCTCCACCACCAAAGCTAGCTAGCCACCGCCAAAGCTAGCTAAGCATTTCCAAAGCTAGCTAGCTAGCTTAAATTGGGCTATTCTTTGCAATTTTGACAACACAAAACATTAAAACTCTAAATATTAGCAACTGTTTTGCTACTCACATTTATTTTGGGGGGAAAAAATCTACCCAGGACACAAATGATATCCACAATGTCAAATGGTGAACTGTGCAGTGTGTAATGGGTATGCGCAATTAACATTTGACTCAAACTAAAACTACTACCTGCAGGTCATGAAGAAAAAAAAAACTGAGATAAATCTAAAACTTTGTGTTGGGTTCTTTGGGCGTATATTTAGTTCAGTTTGAATCCAAGTTGATGTCTCTAAATTCAAAAAGAAAGAGTTTCACAATCAAGTCAATAATTTGATCCTGTTTTAAAGGGCAGTTATTGGTCGGAATGAACTACTTTATGTTAAACTTTGTTCAGTGTACTTATGAAGTCATTGACTGTGTTTTTAATGTTCAAAAGTTTGATTTTGCATATTTCAATAAAGATTATTTAATTAAGTATATATTTAACTTTTACTTTACTTTACTTCCCAAAGGTGTTGGATGGGGTTGAGGTCAGAGCTCTATACACTTCCTGTCTCACAATTACTGTATATGGATTACAAACTAAGTAGTGCGTGACTTTCCTAGGTAGATGATGAAATGTGAATGAGAACAGCCTGGAGGTTCCGATGCTAATCAGAGCCGGAAACGATAAATAACTGTGACTACTGCAAAGTAATTTGCCCCTGAAAAGAATAATGATTTCCCACAAATGACAAAAAGGTTTGGGTCTTTTTTGCCCCGTAGGAAATTGGCTTAAGGGAGTTTGAATTGCAGTCCTGTGAACTGTAGATAGTACTTGAGAAAAATGTAAGACCCACTGTTTCACATATCTGAACACACATACCTAAGAGTCTGACTGTTAATGTATCTAATTTCTAACTGAGTAAAATTCAAGGAAATAGACCAGGACCAAAAGCATTAAAGAAGCAGCTACCAATCTTCTACAAAGAATTACACAAAATATCATAAATGTGGTGCTTTCAGGGCTTTCATATTTATGAGTTAGGTAAAATGACATTAATCAGTGTAGCAAGCCGTGGACATTATTCTTGGAAGTTAATTTTCTAAAAGGTAATTGGTAAATTTGCAAGCCTCTTTCTCTTAATGCCTGAGTGCTCCTAAATGGGGATTTTTTTTTTTTTACTTGTCACAGTTTTACATAAAACACTCATTGCTCACATTTAAGCAGGGAACAAATGCGGCACATGAGCCAAGTAAACACTCAGGATACATGAAGACACACAGAGTAGGTGCAGTTACATGTATTATAAATACAATAGGTTTATTTTCATATAATACTTAGTATGTAGTGTTTATAAGGCAAAGTCATGTCTAATCTAGATCAGTTATCACACAAACAACATGTTGCTTTGTGTTACATTGCGCCATGTCACATCACAGGCTGTCCTCATTCACTGTTCATATAACTACGAAAAGTAATGCACTGTAATATGTGTGTTTTCTATGTATTTATTTTGTATATAAGACCATTCATTTCCACTTAAGCTGGCAGGTTCGGGTGGTGGGCGGGTCCTAAAACACAGGACATTTACCCTGGGGACCAGTGTTCATGTCTCTTTGGTGTTCATGTCCCAGAAGTACTAAGTCATACCACATTTAACACATTTTTCTGATCCTCACCAAGTCGTTTTGATGCCCAACCATTACCGTGACATTTTGTTGCTTAAACTTACCTGGTCACGTAACCGTAGTTTTGCTACCTAAACCAAACCAACATCTTGTGTTTCTTGAACGTAACCACCACATCCACTTACGAAGTCCATTTCATGGCATAGAAATGGAATGTCATATAATGTTGATATGTTACACGTCTTGTTAGTTATTTTATTTTCATCAAATACCAATCCGGTGTTTGGTCCTCAGGCTCAAATATTATCCAGTCATGCTGAAGAGAGATTATGGGGTTTGGACAAGTGATGGTTGTAAAACTACACAGTTATTACCTTCTTCTATGCTCATTTTATGAAGGTCTATGCACCAAGATGTGAAAAAAAAATACACACAGGAATGATGAGATACTATTCAAAACGATAGTATAGACTGAATTGGAGGCATGTGTGGTATATTAAGCGGAGACAAACATGACTAAGGCTGTACTATATGCTTTGAGATGATGGGAATGTTATTCATTTTGCAGATCTTTGGTCATAAACCAAAGTATTGGACAAAGTAAATGTTTGACCTCATGGTGATGCTACAGTAGATGAAAAGTCAGGGGATTGCCGATGTAATTAAGAAACATCCTCTGGGAACCACAGTAGCCTGTAAAAAATATTATGCCAATCCATTAATGAGATTTTGAAATATTTACTTGAATTAGTGAAACATTTGACCTCCTGGAGGTGCTAGAGAAGAAGTCAGAGGATCACTTAAGTCAGTAGGATGCATCTTTTGTCTACTAGTAATATCCGTACCAAATTTTATGACAATCCATCAAATAGTTGTTGAGATATTTTAGACTAACTGACCGACATTGCTATCCCACAATGGCTAAATGCATGGCTAAATGCTCTATAGTACCAAGAGATGTGACAAAATTTACAGAACGTTACAGTATGTTATCATGCAACATCAATCAGTTCATGCATTGTCTTCTAAATGCAACAAGAAGAAAGTGTAAAATTGCCCTCTATTTTCTTCTATTGACTTCTTTGTAAAGGACTCGGACACATTCTCCAGGAAACGCTCACAGACAACAAACTGGCACAGTCCCCACATGCTGTTCTTCCACTATGCATCGCAGCGGCGACTCAAAGAACCTCAATGTTCTGAATGCCAAGTACAGTACCCTTTAAAGACAGTAATCGTCAAGTAATTCCCACAGTTAGGGGGGAGAGAGGGGGGGTTCAGACCCGGCCACCCCCTAGAGCCACCAATGGTATACACTAAGAGCAAATGCTGCAGAAATAGGAGCTACAAAGGAGGTCAAATAAACACAATTATCCCCCAGGAAGTCACAGGTCGTGTCCCGTGTCACTTTGTTTTTGTGTGTTACAAACACACATATTTCAGTCTTTTACAAAACCTATCCACGTAGACTTGTTTGAGTTATTTTGTTGCCTAACATCTGTGTTTTATGTCACATAGTGTTGCAGTGAATCTCCCTTTTGATGCACAGTTTCAGCATCTCTCTCCAGAGGAAACCTCAAGTCTCAGTTAAACGACAGATAGCGAATTAACAATATTTATACATCTGTTTACCCCTCAGTGACTTTAGCATATTTTTGTTTGCTTCATGTGGGGTCCTTGTGGATTGAAAACTCAGCAAAGCTTTGCTAATTAACAGAGATAGCTAGGCATGCAGTGCCTTTCCTCTAATTACACCACAGTTAGCATCCTGCTTGTTGGAGCAGAGCTCTGCTCCTTCCTGCAGCTCCCCTGGCATTTTAAAGTGGGGACGGGGGACGGGGACGGGGGGGGGGGGGGGGGGGGTGAGGCATACGATGCCGTTAACACACACAGGAGCTCATGGGTAAAGATTTTTTTTTAAAAAAGGTAATCAACAAAATATGAGCATAAAACTGGAGGCTGTTAGATGAAAAGCTTGGTTAGAATGAAGAGGATGGAATAAAATTGTTTTTTGTACCTCTGATATGTATTCACCTTGTGCAGCGGGGCAACAAACTGTTTGTGCCAAATAACTGAGCTGATGACAGCCCTGATAGAGAGAGGGTCTATATGAACACTCGATATTTCAGTGCTCCAGCCCACATTTCACTACTTCATTTCTGGCTTTCCCTTATTCCCTCTTTCTGACCCATATTGCTTTTCTCCTTCTCTGTGCAGCTCCTATTACTTTTCAAACATGGTCATTTTTCACAAGGGCTTTCAGTGCACAGAGCCTGATGCAGGGTGGAGGCAAGTTTCCAGCAGCCAGATGAAAGCTGAGGCAAATGGAAGCCTCACAATGGAGATGCAATGCATGATATACCTCTTTCAAATCAAGGACAAGGGTCACACCGGGGTTAGGTGACAATTACCACTTACCTCTGGTGCTAGAAATGGGCACGGGGTTAGGCCTCCTATAAAGTGGACAGCTGAGGTTGCCACTAACTGGTTTGGCCTGTGGTTTTCATTTCTTCAAATCAAACATAACACATCACAACCATCAGAAGGCTTGATTGGTGCGGAGGGTTTGATTCTTCATGCATTAGTCTCCTGAGACCATCCTGATCTCTACAGCTCCACTGTATTATACTTGCAGATCATGGCAGATTCCACGGATGAGATGAACACAGCTATCGAGCAAGCTGCTCGCTAACGCCTTTTCTCTGTGATCCTTCTGTTGGAATATGGACCGGGCACCTGACATTGTGCCTTTTATCTAAAAATTTTAAAAATCTAAAATTTGCGTTACACGAACTGAAAATATCCTTTACCCACATGTTGTTTACTTTCTGAGCTTTGCCTCGACACTGTTAGTACGTCATACACTTCGTTGATCTGATTGGTTGTTTTTGGCCTGTATGTTGGTGATAGACAGATTGTTTATCCAATCAGCAACCAGTATTTTCGCCCCTTCCCAAAAGATCTCCAAACGAGAGTTCCTAGATGGATATGCTGAGTAAATGTGAATCATGCAGATCAATCCATTTGGTGGAGTCAGGTTAGCATGTGTGGCATACAGATACAAACAATGTGCAATTTAAACCTACAAATTGAATGTGACAGTTCTAATGATTGGTGTAAAGTAGTTGACATGTTATTACCACCACATCACGTCCTTTTGTCCTTTCTGCTGGCGATGACGTTTCTTCACTTGTCTGTCTGCTGAAGGAGAGCAGAACATTGTATTATGTGAGCAGTGTGTCCGAGCTGCTGCACAGGTCGTACTGCCAGTCCTATTTGAAACCAATGATCTTTGTCCTGCCCTGGTTTTTAGCAACCCTGGTAGATTGCAATTTATATTTAAATCAATCCTAATCTGACCTGAGTCCAACCCACCTCATGACCCGGGTCGTGAAAGCGAGTCAATTAACCAGGGTTAATCCTTTCTAACTCACGTCCTGGTTCAGCCCTCTATGTGAAAGGGGTAATGGAAGTTTGGTTTCAGACTGGCTGCATAGAAAATAAAAAAAAGGTTTCAGCATTGACAGGCCTGATTTTGAGCCTCGGGTGATTTCATAGTTTATTAAAAGCAAAGGATATTTATTATTGATTGGATTAATGTCCCCAATAATTTGAGTTTAATGTGTAGTGTAAAATGAACCAGAGTCAATGATAGAGATAGAAATCCAAAGGGGAACTTCAATATTCCTGACACATATGACTCACTTGTGTAACTGTCACCACAATTTAGCTAACTGATATTAAGCAGATTCTATGTTTTGATCATGCTAGCAGTGTCACTTTACAGTAGGGTTGGCTGCATCGCTAATTTATCGATTACTACTCAAAACAGACTGCTGCAACAATTTAGTTATCTTCTCTTTTTACAGATATCTGGCACAAAATATTCCATGAGCACAAAAAGGTGCTGTGAACACATCAAGCACACTGGTTTCCCATGTAACAATAACAGAAATCTGTTTCCACTTGTTTCTTTTTTGCATTTTTCTTCTGCATGATCAGTAGTCCGCACTTGCCAGTGTTGTGTCACGTTGGCTGCACATAAGCACGTGAGATCTCCCCTTAAATATGTTTGACACCCCTGCATCAGCTGCTGAGCTTCACCAGCTCGTCTGTAATGTGTCCGTCTGCTGTTTGTCGCTGAGCAGGAAGTGTACAGTGGGACTTTAGAGATTTCCCTGGTAAAACAGCTGCCTGCTCCAGATGTAAATGACACTATGAACAAAAACAGTAAAGTTGTGGTCCTGACAGCTAAACAATGAGCTGGAACTCACTATGAATATTTTTATTTCATACTTACAACAAAACACTTAGCAATGACACTTGGAACAGAGAGGAAAAAGTAAATGGAGCCAAATGTGTGCAGTACAGTACATACAGCTCCCACCTGTCTGAAGTGTACTTTGCACACTAGAATTTTAAAGCCTTGTACTATCTCTACACCAATAGCTGTAGTGAGTGGACGCTATAGGCACTATATGTATGTGAAGGGAATACACACATCACAAAACGGTTGAGAATGTGCTGTATATGTGCATTAAGTCCAGAGAAAGCTGGATTAACCCCCACCCGTTATTCCAAAGAGGACAATTAGGTCAGAGTAATTTGCAGCTTGCTGGTATTGTGTTTCCTGATTTCTGGGTAATGAGGTTATTTGACCTTTCAAAAACACAAACAGAAAGCCTCAGCTGTCACATTACCCTCCAATGTTGATCTTTCCCTGCTGTGTCTCCTTGGTTTGCTCTTGAAGTCAAACATCTCAGCAGCTGATTGAGCGGTTAGGTAAAATAATTGTGGTGAAAACGGATCACCCCCCCCCCCACACACACACACACACACACACACACACACACATACACACACACACACACACACACACACACACACCTCCTGCCCCAGATCAGAGGCCCGTTCCATAAAGCAAGCTTACCAAAAAGGCCAGGTTTATTTCAGTTAGTTGGACTCATTTCCAGTTGATTCACTTCCATAAAGCAAATTAAACATTGTTCAAGTGCAGTTACTATGGCAACGTATCCTGGGAAACCAACCAACTTAACCCGAGTTCCTGTTACACTGACCCAACAGGAAAGAGATGATTTTACTTGACTTTCTGCCATATTATTGACTTTATTAACCACTGTTAATATTAAAAAATCAACTCAAATATATACAAAATTAAACATATGATGCATTAATAAATGATAAGATATGAAGAGCTCTTTTCCAAAACGAGATAAAAGCCAAATTTAAAAAAAATGAGTTTCTCATGCCACTTTGCTGTGTACAGAACCTATTCACATCTTCATCAGTGTTTCTGCCAAATCGCTATATTTCCTTGTTTAAAATGGTCTCAAGATGCAGTTCCTTTCCAAACCGCGACTAGCGCCAAACCTATTTTTAGCCTAAATGCGATACGTCCTCTCGACCAATCAGAATTCAGTGAGCGTTCTATGCGATCCATCATGGCGGCGCTCTGAAGCGGGAGAGTTTTTTGTTTTGTCCGTCCGTTCAACATGTTCAGACTGAGCCATAAACCATTTTGACAAGAGACATTGAATATTAACCAAATGTGTGGGTCTGGGTAAAAAATGTAATTTTCCTGAAAACTATTAAAATGGATTTATAGCGTTTTGGAAAAGAGCTCCTCATATAGACCTGCATATGTGTTACATTATATGGTATGTGATATATATAACGTCTAAGTTATCCTGTCAGAATGATAACACCTACGTTAATAGTTAGATTAAAAAACAGTTGCAAAAAATGTAAATTGAAATGAAGTGAGTTCATCCGGCGTGGAGTGAATGGCAGCAACCCTCGCAGCGGAATGCATGGATGCACGGACTGATGTAAATTAAATGAAAAATGAAGTAGCTGTTGAAAGAGTTACAATTTGCATAGTGATGCATACTTGATTTGATTTGTGTTCGACCTCTTGGCCTGCTTAAGAGCTCTGCGCGCGCAGTGATCTTGAGATGTGCCATCTCATTTTCGAGAGGGTCCTTACAAATAATGACAAATAATACAAACAAAATAAGAGTTAATACTAAATATAATACAAAACATATGAGCACAAGGACACACATACTTGTACATTCACACACACACACACACACACAAACACACACACACACACACACACACACACACACACTCCAACAATGCTCCCCAAAGCTACCGCCCCCCTTTCCCCACCAGCCCTCTGCAAAAATAGAGGTGGGCCTGTGTACACAAAAGCATACATTGACATACCTATATAAATACATTTGCTTGCATGCACAAGTATACAGATTTATACACAAATATACAGTACTGTATGTTAACAAAAGACTGAAGTAGAGTCCTAGAGAGAGAAAACAACAGAAACAAGAGCCGGATGTTTGAAAATGTGTAACTAAAGATGATTTGAAGATTGATGATTGATTTTGGACTTTCAGCCCCGGCATATGGGTCATCATTAATTGCCCTAAAATCTGTGTAGTTCTATCACAGAGGAAGTTGTAATTCTGCGACAAAGGCTTCAGTGTCTTGAGCTTTCTGTAAATTGCATTCCAGCTGTGGAAGATGTTAAGAGAGCTGTGCAGCCTGAATGGGAAACACTGAACCCCTGCTGGGGAAGGCATGTTTAAAACAAGTGTGGTTTAATGTTTTCTGAGTGGTCCATTCCCATTCCCTGTTGTGTCCTGGCATCTACCCTCACCGCAAAGTGCCTCGTCGTCTGTCAGAACACATTCTCCGGATCTGAGGACACACAGCATCCACATCCATGAGCATCACGGACCAGCAAGGCGTCCCCGGCATTGCGACGGAGAGTGGCAGCAGGCTTTGTTATACTGTATAATGTAATTACCGTCTCGCATCAGCAGCCTGCTTCTCCCCCAGCATTCTCCTGGGGAGCAGCTGTTTGGAGACTCCCAGGGCTCTCTAATGATTCAGCGATGACACTAAATCCCCCAGCCTCTTTTACAATCAATCTCATGCTCCTTCACAGCTTTCCTCTGGACTAGTCTTTAAAGCAATGTCTTCATTTGTGCCTTGTCAGCAGCAGAAGGAGGTCAGTGTGGGGCTTTTGGCTTTGCTGTAATAACCTGGAATTTGAATATTATTATAACCCTTAAACTGACGTGGCTATTACATGGAATATAATTAATCTCTTCCATGTTTGAAATCTCAAATTTTGCATTGCATCATGGCTGTCTGATAGTGATCTGATATTGTGGTTAAATTAGGAATTGTTCCTAATGGAGTTTTGTTATCTAAATGCCACCAAAAGTCAATACATTGATCTGTCCACAAAGACAAATTGGACATAAAATTTTCATTGGCCCGATGCAGTCATAAATATTCAACGCTCATACTCGAGATGAAGTCGTGTTCAGCTAACGATTTCTTTTTCTGCGAGAACATAATAACTTACCGATAAACACTCACACAACGTCACTGTCACTGTTTGAAATTCATAGCGTATCGTACATTCATGCAGGGCTGCTTTCCGAGAACACAAGTGTGCTCGGATTTAGTTTTTCTGGCTGTGTAATTACTGAGGATGTTTACTGATGCAGGTACAGTGAAGTAACAAGTCAAATTATTCAGATGTATTTTGTGTCACATTAACTTGATATTTTTGCAAAATGCTTTATAAAGTTGTAAAGTTGACTAGGAAGTACTTATAAACTAGGAAGGACTAATAAAACATATTCACTGTCAAATTGGTGTTAATTTGTGCTGCAAGAGAGAAAAATTCTAATTTTTCTGAGCAAACTTTGATTTTATTCATGTCTGCTTGTCTCATGTCCAAAAGGATTTTTCTACAAAGCCAAAAAGTAACAAAGCAACATAAATCTACAGGCATGCTAGCAGGTATCTGGGGCTATTCTTCTTCTCTATTATTTTCCATTAGCAAAATTTGTGAATTGCTGCAGTTGTTTTTGGCAAAAAAAAAAAAAACAAGGAGTTCTTGAATGTGTCAACACAAACTAATAAGACAAACTACAAATGAATAAGGGCCCCAGGATGCTGCTTAAACCAAAATAGGACTCCTAAACTAAGTTACTAAAAGCTAAAGAAACAAAATAAATATAAAATCTCACTAACGTAAAGAACAAAACCCAACACAGATACAACAGCACCCCTACACCTAGTGTACCTAAAGAGAAAATAACATAATAATAATGATGACTAACGTGTGAAAGGTGCAATGAGTTTATGAAACTATACTGTCCTCGGATAGTTTTCACAAGTACCTCAAAGTCTGACAGACTAGATATAAACAAGTGAGATTGATTGCTCCTCCCTGATTGGATCACAGGGTTGGGTGCCTCTCCGATCACCATCACAGGGCCAGGCCGGAACAATCCCTGGCTGCGAACCACATCCTACTTGGCATTTGCAAAACACAGTCATTCAAAGGGATAAACATGAGAGGGTGTCCGCTGCAGCTGTCACATGGATACTGATACTAGAAGGTGGAGATAAAACTCTTCAGCAGCACGAGTATCTGCACTAAAATTCATGGCATCCAGTTGCTCAACCGGCTGAAAGGAAAAGTCAGGGGATTACCAGAGTCATTCGGATCCATCTACTTGGGGACCATGAATATCCATACTGGCCAACTAATGGCCATGCCTAAAAACATTTCGGTTCTCCTTTCTGGCTGCGTGTAGGCTACTGGCCAGGATGTCAGCAGCTTTAATTAGATCCACATATGTTCCACTGGGCTAACAGTTTGACAGTGTGATAACAGGCTAACCAATTTAGAGAGACAATCTGATGATGAGGACCCACATGCTCAATTAATGTGATTATAGGATTCATTTAAGCCAGGATGTGAAGGGCCGGAGACACCTTATCACACCCACATGGTTTGCTGGTATGAAATGCTTTGAGTCCGGCACACAGAAACACCAAGTCATTAATGATCAAGAACGGATGACTCCATCTTGCCTGATTGCATCCATTATTCGAGCAGCAGCCTTGGAAAATCAAGCAGGGTGATTCAAATGGAGGATGGGTCAGGAATGGAGATGACAGCAGCAGATGGGAAAGAAAATGAAGGAAATGGGGCCTCGTGGATTTGCATTCTATCATCACTGCTGGTATGACATTATTACTAATGATTACTCAGTGAGATTCAATATGTGCTCCAAGATGACCTGATTTATTAAGTCGGCACCTCTCGCATAGTCACTAAAGCACTCAGTTTGTTAAATCAAGTTGGCAATTGCATGTGAAGAGAGCCCTTTAATATGATCGTTATAGACATTATAGTTTAAATACTACATTAAATAGACTGCCTCTTACATTGTGACATTATAGAAGAACGTGGAAATCATTACAGTTATTAGATCAGATCTGACATGATGAGTTCATCCATGACATGATGAAGATCATCAGTCACTCACTCACTCATCTTCACCCTCTTATCCTTTGTCGGGTCGCGGGGGCAGCAGCTTTAGCAGGGGACCCCAAACTTCCCTTTCCCGGGCCACATTAACCAGCTCTAACTGGGGGATCCCGAGGCGTTCCCAGGCCAGTGCGGAGATATATCTCCACTTAGTCCTGGGTCTTCCCCGAGGCCTCCTCCCAGCTGGACATGCCTGGAACACCTCCCTTGGGAGGTGTCCTTACTAGATGCCCGAAACACTTGCGAGACTTACTTCCTGACCTCCTATACCAAACTTAACCCTGCAAGATCAGTGACTTTCCTTAACCATCTAAACTTTACCTTTTGAGGTTAATACCTAAACTTAAAGTGAAAGTGTAAAATCATCCCAGGGTCTTTTTAGGCATATTCGGTCATCAAATAAGCCATCCTGTATGAACTATTAACGTAGATTTTCCAAAGAGAAAACACTGATTAGCTCGGGGCGGCAAGTTGAACGCATGAAAACGTCTTTTTTAACCACCAGTACTGCTCCAAATAACACCAAACCTATGCAGTAACATTATAAGAGTCCCTGCACATCACACATTTTAATACACATTCGAGTTCATTAAAAGAGTTTTAGAGAAGGAGCCCATTGATGTTTTTTTTCAGCAAAACAAGTAAATGTTTTGGTTTGTGGCAGTTTGGTGAAATATAAGTTAATATTAGACGGTAAAAGGTTTGCTCTCCCCGCAGCTGCGAGACATTACGCAGCTCTCAGGGGTCAGGGGGCGTGTTGTTGCCGGAAAACGCACAGCATTTGTGTGCAGGCACAGGTAAAGATGACTCGCCTACAACTTGAAGTGATAGAGACTGAGAATGGTTCGTGTTTGTATCTTTTCCCGGCTGCAAAACAAAAATGAAAGCTTACAACCCAGAAACTTTTCATAGGCTGCCATTGTGGTACGATGACCTTGCTCTGATAAACCAGCGGCTTATTATTTTGAATCTGAATTGAGACGCCGATCGAGTTTACCATCTAGACACCTGTTCCCACTTATTGCGGACTTTGCTGATTGTGTTTGATCATGTGAACACAGCGTCCCTCTTTCACCTTCTTGAAAAGGCAGGCTTTGTGATGTTTGCATATCCAAAAACCTGTTGATGTCCATGTCTTTCATAACGTGTAAAGTATCCTTGGCCTGCATATCTGCTGGCCACACTAAAAAGCCTGAAATATAATAAATTGTTGTCGGACAGATGGGTTCCAAGATTGGTAAAACCCCAACTGAAATGCATGTTTTGAATGTCCAAATAATGCTCCTAAAACCTGAATGATAGCAGCATATCCCACATGTCTTAATCTGAAAATATTTTTCTCTGAAAAAGGTCTAATTCATTTTTTTTTGTTTTGTTATTTTGCTGTCACTGTGACATGATGGGGTTCAGCAGGTTATATTTAGCTGCTGAAGATAACATTCGATTTCTGCGCTCAGTCAGATCTAACGCAGAGGACTACTGCGTACAGCGCACAGCCTGTTGCAGTCAACGCAAGACAGTGACTGATTTCTGATTTTATGTGCGAGAGGGAGGGAGAGATGGCTAACCAGAGAGGAGCGTGTATGTGGACACAGCTAAACAGGGAAGGTAATGAATGAAATGTACTTCCTCCTTCACTGTGAGAAGTACTCCTCAGCAAGAATGTTCCATTTTGGGGAAATAGCAAAGACAATAATAAATAGTGTTAACCCAAGAAGAGCAACTGGCAGTTTTTTTTAAATTGCGCTGATGAAAATGCAATTATGACGTAGTTTGAGAAGGACAGGAAAGACCAATGGCCATGTGTGCTACTTAGTAGGTTTATGTTTCTGTTAAGGAAAGGAAAGGTCCGCACAGACCCCAGCAGCCAGAATGAGACCTGAGAACAGCCTACAGCCTCAGAAACACTGAAATGCACCGACCCGATGTCAAGTGGACAGGCTTGAATCCACTGCAGGTCTGAAACTGTGCAGACTAGAAGACATCACTGCTCTGACGGACGTTTTCTCTCCCGATCGGTGTTTGGGTTTAACCAGTGACCCGTTAACTGGACACTTTCAGCTGAAATAGTCTGCGGTTGCCATAGTGACAGCAGATGCATAGCTGTCCCCGTTAATGCCTTAATGTCTAGTTTTTCATTACAATGTTAAACATAACGTCACCTACCTGTTCAGTCTTTATAGTTTTGTTGAGTAAATGTGTCGGTGGCGTTTTGTACTTTGCTTATTGTTAAGGTGGACATGAAGAGAGACAGTTCTTCCTAATAATGTCTGTCTCTAATTCATTTTCTAAATGAAACATTTGTCTTTGAAACCTGCTTGTGTAAACACCTGTGTGTAGAATTTTATAAACCATTTAAAAAAAATAAAAAACTCTTTTTGGAGATTCGTAGTCAGGCCGTTGTGGGAAAATAAATAAAAGTCAAGAGATTGACTCTGTGTTCCACCAGCCACCAACCTGTCTCCCTGGTGTAGTAAAACATATCTCCGAGTATCTCCTTTTTATACAGTTTATGAGTATCTCTCTAAAAAACATAATCCTGTTTTCATCATCTGCAGTCACTACGGCAACCACAGAGGCACTCAGCTGAAAGTCTCCAGTTAACAGGCTCACTCGTTAAACCGACACACCGACAAGTCAGTCTGCTTTAAGTTTGATTCTGAAGTTATCAAGTCAGTTTGCTTTAAGTTTGATTCTGAAGTTATCAAGTCAGTTTGCTTTAAGTTTGATTCTGAAGTTATCAAGTCAGTCTGATTTAAGTTTGATTCTGAAGTTATCAAGTCAGTCTGCTTTAAGTTTGATTCTGAAGTTATCAAGTCAGTTTGCTTTAAGTTTGATTCTGAAGTTATCAAGTCAGTCTGCTTTAAGTTTGATTCTGAAGTTATCAAGTCAGTCTGCTTTAAGTTTGATTCTGAACTTATCAAGTCTGTCTGCTTTAAGTTTGATTCTGAAGTTATCAAGTCTGTCTGCTTTAAGTTTGATTCTGAACTTATCAAGTCAGTCTGCTTTAAGTTTGATTCTGAAGTTATCAAGTCTGTCTGCTTTAAGTTTGATTCTGAACTTATCAAGTCAGTCTGCTTTATGTTTGATTCTGAAGTTATCAAGTCAGTCTGCTTTAAGTTTAAATATGAAGTTATCAAGTCAGTCTGCTTTAAGTGTGACTCTGAAGTTATCAAGTCAGTCTGCTTTATGTTTGATTCTGAAGTTATCAAGTCAGTCTGCTTTAAGTTTAAATATGAAGTTATCAAGTCAGTCTGCTTTATGTTTGATTCTGAAGTTATCAAGTCAGTCTGCTTTAAGTTTAAATATGAAGTTATCAAGTCAGTCTGCTTTAAGTTTGATTCTGAAGTTATCAAGTCAGTCTGCTTTAAGTTTGATTCTGAAGTTATCAAGTCAGTCTGCTTTAAGTTTGATTCTGAAGTTATCAAGTCAGTCTGCTTTAAGTTTAATTCTGAAGTTATCAAGTCTGTCTGCTTTAAGTTTAATTCTGAAGTTATCAAGTCTGTCTGCTTTAAGTTTAATTCTGAAGTTATCAAGTCAGTCTGCTTTAAGTTTGATTCTGAAGTTATCAAGTCAGTCTGCTTTAAGTTTGATTTTGAAGTTATCAAGTCTGTCTGCTTTAAGTTTGATTCTGAAGTTATCAAGTCAGTCTGCTTTAAGTTTGATTCTGAAGTTATCAAGTCAGTCTGCTCTAAGTTTGATTCTGAAGTTATCAAGTCTGTCTGCTTTAAGTTCGACTCTGAAGTTATCAAGTCAGTCTGCTTTAAGTTTAATTCTGAAGTTATCAAGTCAGTCTGCTTTAAGTTTGATTCTGAAGTTATCAAGTCATTCTGCTTTAAGTTTAATTCTGAAGTTATCAAGTCATTCTGCTTTAAGTTTAATTCTGAAGTTATCAAGTCATTCTGCTTTATGTTTGATTCTGAAGTTATCAAGTCAGTCTGCTTTAAGTTTGATTCTGAAGTTATCAAGTCAGTCTGCTTTAAGTTTGATTCTGAAGTTATCAAGTCAGTCTAAGTTTGATTCTGAAGTTATCAAGTACAATAAAGAATAAAGAACCTACAAATGTGTCACCTGTGTATTTAATACATGTGCTTCGTCTAAACTGCTTTGGCAACATGTTATTTGTTCATGCCAATAAAGCTATTTGAATTGAACTGAAATTGAGAGAAAGGCAGAGATAACATAAATTAGTCTATGTCTGACGATACCGTATAAATGAGTGTTGGTGGATTAATGTTAAGACCATCACCAGAAAAGTTGACAGTGAATGTTATTTTTATCTGTAGCTCAGACCGGCCTGCTTGAGTAATGGATCTCTATGGACTCGATGCATATCAGGGTTGAAAATGTTATAGTTATGTTTTTCTCTCTAGTGTTTGCTTGCATTGCTTTTCATATTTCATTCAAATGTTGTTGGCTTAAGGTGAAAGCATGTTTATTTCTTCTTGGTCATTAATAATGTACTTTTTGTGCCTAAGAAAGGGATTTTGTTTTAGTAGAATTTAGTCGTGTTCTTCCTTTCATCTGTGGATGCTAAACCAGTGCGTCAGACTGAAGGCGCATTCCTCTAATCAGCTCACTGTGGTAATGGTTTGACATTCAGCTGCTGTCTGAACACTAAGTGGAGGAGAGCTGTGTTCCTGTTGACTGACTCCATGTCTATTTACTGTTAATTAGCATCACGGGGGAAGTTAAAGGGACACATACAAATGGAAGTCAGTTGCATTCATCGCACAGGTAAGAGGGAAGAACTCGTTCTGATGAGGTTTCTTTGTCCTGTCGTACATTATTGGATTTTCGCACTGTGCCGGTGACTGGTCTGGGAATCAATGTGCACATTTTTATAGAACACTGCCCTCCTCTGGTCATTTTAAGAGGCCATATATTTACAGTCACTTACATTGAGATTATGGGCTAATTTGCTTCCTTAATGGGTCTTCTTTCAGGCTGGTGGGGGAAAATAAATACACATTCAGGTGTTTAATTTACTACACTTCACTAAAAATTAGCATTAGATAATACCTTAATTGCTTATTTAAACAAATATACAATTTAAGAAAACATGATATACAAAAAAAATATCTTAATGTAAGCAATCTACTAAATTGTAGAAATCTTTACCCCGTTTGAAAAAAGAATCTTTAAAGCTTTTTTTCCCCAGCTGTGACCAGACTCTCCTTCTCTTACCTTCATTCCCATTGATATGCTGAAGGTTCTTACAGAGGGGGTTGCTCATAAATCATTCACAGCCTGATTTCTAAAACATTTTATTTATAAGAATAGAGAGAATTTCTTTTTAAGGCTGTTCACAATATTCTCAGTTTTATGGCATTATAAAACTAGATATCCTCAGTCCCCTCAGTAAAAACCTTTGACTAATACTGTATGTCTCTAAAATGAAGCAGAATTTAGAACCCAGCTTTATCCCATGTTCACATTTCAGATCTGGAAATGTATGCAAATTAGCTCATATTTCATAAAACAATGCATAATTTGCATATTAAAACATACAATAAAAATAATTGCAATACAATACAAATTACACGATATATACTGTATATATACAGTGGGTACGGAAAGTATTCAGACCCCCTTAAATTTTTTACTCTTTGTTAAATTGCAGCCATGTGCTAAAATCATTTAAGTTCATTTTTTTCCTCATTAATGTACACACAGCACCCCATATTGACAGAAAAACACAGAATTGTAGACATTTTTACAGATTTATTAAAAAAGAAAAACTGAAATATCACATGGACATAAGTATTCAGACCCTTTGCTCAGTATTGAGTGGAAGCACCCTTTTGAGCTAATACAGCCGTGAGTCTTCTTGGGAATGATGCAACTAGTTTTTCACACCTGGATTTGGGGATCCTCTGCCATTCCTCCTTGCAGATCCTCTCCAGTTCTGTCAGGTTGGATGGTGAACGTTGGTGGACAGCCATTTTGAGGTCTCTCCAGAGATGCTCAATTGGGTTCAAGTCAGGACTCTGGCTGGGCCATTCAAGAACAGTCACAGAGTTGTTCCGAAGCCACTCTTTCGTCATTTTAGCTGTGTGCTTAGGGTCATTGTCTTGTTGGAAGGTGAACCGTCGGCCCAGTCTGAGGTCCATAGCACTCTGGAAAAGGTTTTCGTCCAGGATATCTCTGTACTTGGCCGCATTCATCTTTCCTTCAATTGCAACCAGTCGTCCTGTCCCTGCAACTGCAAAACACCCCCACAGCATGATGCTCCCACCACCACACTTGACTGTAGGGATGGTGTTGGGCAGGTGATGAGCGGTGCCTGGTTTTCTCCACACATACCGCTTAGAATTAAGGCCAAAAAGTTCTATCTTTGTCTCATCAGACCAGAGAATCTTATTTATCATAGTCTGGGAGTCCTTCATGTGTTTTTTGGCAAATTCTATGCGGGCTTTCATGTGTCTTACTCTGAGGAGAGGCTTCCGTCGGGCCACTCTGCCATAAAGCCCTGACTGGTGGAGGGCTGCAGTGATGGTTGACTTTCTTGAACTTTCTCCCATCTCCTCACTGCATCTCTAGAGTTCAGCCACTGTGATCTTTGGGTTCTTCTTTACCTCTCTCACCAAGGCTCTTCTCCCCCGATTGCTCAGTTTGGTTGGACGGCCAGCTCTTGGAAGAGTTCTTGTCATCCCATACGTCTTCCATTTAAGGATTATGGAGGCCACTGTGCTCTTGGGAACTTTAAGTGCAGCAGAAATTTTTTTGTATCCATGGCCAGATCTGTGCCTTGCCACAATTCTGTCTCTGAGCTCTTCAGGCAGTTCCTTCGACCTCATGATTCTCATCTGCTCTGACATGCACTGTGAGCTGTAAGGTCTTATATAGACAGGTGTGTGGCTTCCTTAATCAAGTCCAATCATTAGAATTAAACACAGCTGGACTCCAATGAAGGTGTAGAACCATCTCATGGATGATCAGAAGAAATGGACAGTACCTGAGGTAAATATACAAGTGTCACAGCAAAGGGTCTGAATACTTATGTCCATGTGATATTTCAGTTTTTCTTTTTTAATAAATCTGTAAAAATGTCTACAATTCTGTGTTTTTCTGTCAATATGGGGTGCTGTGTGTACATTAAAAGGAAAAAAAATGAACTTAAATGATTTTAGCACATGGCTGCAATTTAACAAAGAGTAAAAAATTTAAGGGGGTCTGAATACTTTCCGTACCCACTGTATATATAGATATATATATATATATCTATATATATATCTATAGATATATATATATATATATACATCTATAGATATATCTATCTATAGATATATATATATATATATATCTATAGATATATATCTATAGATATATATATATATCTATAGATAGATAGATAGATATATATCTATAGATATAGATATATAGATATATATAGATATATATATATATATATATATATATATAAGTTAACCATAGATTACAATGATGAGGAATAATCACACCATACTGAACATCACAGGTTATTTTAATTTCTGAGTGGATTGTTCATTTATACAGTGTGCTTTGCAAAAACATTAAAGATTTCTGTATCAAAAAAAGAAAAAAAAAAAGAAAAGAAACATGTACCATTGCTTTCTTGGAAATATCATTGGAGAAATACGTTACAATTAAAACATGTCAGCATTACTGTGCATGTACAAATATAAAGTCAATCACATCTACATAATTGATCTATACAATCGCAGCCAGCTATGGACTTGCATATATAGAGTACCATAAAACAGCCAGGAAAATAAAAATATGTACATTTTCCTGCTGGAATAATTCAATTATAAACATAGAATTATAGGCTCCAAACTTTTTAATTTTCTACACACCCAATTAAAGGACCATAAAGTGCCTTATTAGAAAATAATCTAGTGATATGTGCACCATGATAACTGTTTAAATGATCAACAAAATACAGTAAAATGCACACTTTCAGATATTAGGTTGGAATCAGCGCTCTGACGGTTTACACACAGAGCTCAAACTGTTGATTGAAATCGAGCTACAGCTGTTTTAAATAAGAAAATTGCTGCTGTACAGAGGTCGGGACCACCAAGACGTGAGTGTGAGATCATGTGAGGAATAAGGCTGGTGCTGTGTGGCACCTCATAGTAGACATTAGCAGTACCTAACACATACATATACACAAGAGTTTAAACAGTTTGGAGGTACCGTCGACTACAAAGATGTCATTGTGTGCATAGTCTTCCTGTGAACACAGAATATGAAGGCAGGTAAAGGCATGGGGAGAGTGGTTTCCCCAGAGGGAGACAGTGTGATGTGAGAACCCTCCAACAGATATCCTTTCAGGGGGTCTCTCACTCTTTCAGTGTTGGCACCGGGTACCTCCGTCACAGATGCACCAGCAAACTCCTCCTGTCCTGAATTCCGCAGTGGAAGAACTGGAGTACGTCTGAACCGTCTGTGGGTTCATCCGACTTGTGGCGTCTTTCACTTTGACTCCAGTTATCAGCGACAGTAGTGTTTTCAGCTGAAGCAGGTTAGCAGGCAGTCAGTAAAAACACACCAAATGGGCCACATGTTGGGTTCACAGTGAGGAGAGGGACTTGGAACTCCTCACTAACCCCCCAGTCTAAGTGCTCTACTGGTCAACATGGACAGCTAAGGCCGATGGAACCTGGTAGAAAAGAGAGTTCAAAGACAGAGAAAGAGTTTGAGTTATTCTAGACCCTTTATGGCTGCAAATGTCTTCAGATATCGTCAACAGAGAAAACAGAACTAAAAAGGTATTAATGATATTAAAGATAAACTTGAAGAGTTGAAAAGTTGCGGTGAATTATAGATAAGAGCCTGACCGGGTATAGATCCTGCTTTCTTCGTGAACCTCCATCTCGGAGCTCTTGAATTCATTCAGCTCCTTGCGGATGGCAGCCTGTGGAGACGTGAAAGAAACAGCACTTCAGGGGAGAAGCTTTCATCCATTTAAGGCAAGGCACAGCAGAAGAAAGGACGAGTGTGATCAAAGCTACTTACGTACATTTGGATTATACATGTCTGCTGAAGGAATACTCTACCCTCGAAACCTTTTGTATAGCAAATACTCAAATTTTGCCTCAAATTGGTGAAGAAAACGCATGGCGAGTCTTGATGTATGCATTAAAGTAATAGCGGGCCGCATTTACAGCAAAACCTCATCGAAAAATGACACTCACACAACCTGTACAGTATGATCCAAATCCCATTTATCCAGTCGCATGCTTAGTACTTCTCAAACATGGCTCTGGCACACGGCCCGTTTCTTTTCAGAACATCCAGACAATCAAGTTCTAGCTTATCATTGTCAATTACATGGTTCACGGCAAAAAGAGTCAGTGAATGGTGTTGTGACAGTCATACTGACATCAAAGCAGCAGTTTCACAAAGTGGCCATCAAGCATTTCTCATACGGCGTTGTGGTGTCTCCCACTTGGACTTGCGCGGACGAGTAGTGCTACTGAGCTAGCTTCTTGAATGTTTAGCGGAGTAGCTAAGGTTTTAGCAAAAACCTTGTGTTGGAGAGTATATGACCAGATACATCAGACTTGGATCATTTGGATTCTCCATTTACTGTGGGGGCAATGAGTAACTGATATACAAGTGGTCAATTTCTTCTAGTCCCGGACAAACCAAAATATTTCTACAAATAAACATGCACTTAAAATGATGTCACTTCCAACATACATATAAATCCTGTTCATACATATTTTTGAGCTTCACCAGACCAGGTTATTCACCTGGTACAGCTCAGCCCAGCCATTAAGCAGGGCCTGTAGTGTGTTCCTGGGATTCCTCCTCAATACTGGATCTGCTTGGAATGCAAATCCTCTCGGAGTGGACTTCAGTGAAATACATTTCTGTTCAAAAAAGGCACAGGGCTTAGGCTCTGTCTTGCTAGGATGCTCTAAGCCACAAGAGCCTGTTAGTGTGAAGAGAGGTGTTGAGTGCATGTCGGAGAGGAGGTATAGAGCCTCACCTTGTCAGCAGGAGTGAGCTTGGTCCACGGTTTATCGGCTCGCCGGTCGTAGTCGTGTGCGTGGGTGCTCTCTACGTACTCGTGGAAACGTAGGATCTTCCTTGCCTGGAGCTCAGCCACTGTGGGTCTCTGGGACAGCTGATGGCGGAGTCAACAGAGGCATGTTCATGGCAATCTGTTTTTAGTTTCTAGTTCATAGCAATAACTGGCAAGTGAATGATACAGTTAATTCTCTGCATCCTGACCTTTCTCGTGAGCCTCCGTTTGATCTCGCATCTCTCTAATCGCCGATCATCTTCATTTTTGGCTGCAGGGAGAAAAGACATTCCATGAGAGAGGGAAACACTGCAGCCAGTCAGGTAGATTTCACCCGAGCTGCCGCCAGCACTGCACGGAAACAGGAATCTTTAATCACCGCTGTGCTCTGCACAAGGCCTTGCATTGTTTTAGCGCGTGTTCGAAGCAGCGTCTTGGCCGAGTCATTTGAGGACAAGCGGGCCACAGTGTGGTGGTATGAGTCCTGGATCAAAACGTGTTGACAGATTCAGAGAGGCATTTTGTTAATACTTGCTTCTGGGATCCAACTTGGCATCACAGTGATGCTGTATTGATTTTTCAACACAAACTGAATTTTACTGTAGTCTGCTGGTGCACTCTGCTCAGTATGTGATTACCTTGTTTTAACGATTCATTTTGTACACCTGGAGCCAGGTGCCTAAAACAGTGTGTGGATTCAGACTAGAACTGATGAAAAAAGGGCATTTATCAATATTTCTGCAAGTGCGTGCTGTTTTTTAAAGCCAAGCATAAACCTGTAATGCCTGACTTCCATTTCCACAATTTTTCACAGATGAAAGAAGATGCTCTCTTATCCAGCTGTTTGCATATGAATTAAGCTGCAGCAATCTGATTTTGTAAGTACCTTTGCAGAGTCATAATGGTCAATTTCCATTCCAGCTCAGAAATTCACTATCAGTAATCAGTGATTTTTTCCCCTGTAAGTTAAAGCTGCAGTCGGCAAGTCTGGCAGATCGAGTCGACTGGGTCAAATTTTGAATATTTACAACTCTCGCGCCCCTCCCCCTCTACCACCAAGCTCCTCAGCCCCCTCGAATTGAGCTCTCATCAGTGCGCGTGCACCAGATTCCTGTGAACATGTCTTCTCTCAGCAATAAACGGCATAGAGTACACACTACACAGAGGTAGGCTGGCTGTGTCTGACAGTCAGCTCTGCGCTGGTGCACAAAACAAACAACAAGCACTAGGTGCCCATTAACTAAATTTGACCAGTAAAGGCTTTCTACTGTCTTCACGTTAAAAAGCAAGCATCTGTGTATCGTTAGCTCACCATAGCAAATGAAGGGAGCCCAACAGAAAAAAAAACTACACTTAATGTGAATCTGTCACATCACATGGCTGCTAACCTGCTTTATTGGATCATTATCAGTGCTAATGAACAGGCACACTGATGCACTGTCTACAGCGCACGCAGTTAGTCTCATAAATCTTTCATCATCATTGTTGGTACTTTATCTCAACCTTCATCATGAAATGTCAGGACTGTAACCAGTAATTATTTAGTTTACAACATCAATATCAAACAGACTTTACAAAGGGCTTCACAATAAAGGATCAAATAAAAAAAGATCACAAACACAGGGAAGTGATGCAATGAGGGAAACACAACAATACAAGAGTCATTACAATGTGTAACCATAATCTTAAGGCCTCTGTGTGTAGAGTGTTTACACACTGACTGAGTTTCTCGCGTTATTTTTCCCTCTCTGTATCACCATATCACATTAAGAAACAGGTTTAAGTGTGGTCTGAAGTATGCATGAGAAAATCCATTTCGTAGATTTTTATAAAGGGGTTTTTATTCACTCATAATTTGTCTAAAATCTTGTTTTGTAAAAGAAAAAAATTGTGAGAAAATCAGATTGTGAACCCATGTCTGTGTATCGTTACATCCCTACCCCACCGTCTTTTTTCACACATGCCCCTTGATGTATGCGGGTTTCGGTGCGTTTGCATGATTTATACGTTTGGTCCCTGGAGCACTATTATCCAAACCAGAGACAATATCCTAATGAAGTGAAATCACCACCAATAGTGTACAAACTGCTGTGTGCTTAGTGACCATCTTTATGCCTGAGGCAGGAAGGAGAAGGCAAGAGCCAGAGGACGAAAGACTAATGAGGACTGTTGATTTCAGCAAAGAAAGAGAAAAACGAAACGTGTGCATTTCAGCTGAGAGGAGTGAATGCAAAGAGCAATCTGAATTAAGTACTGCGGGATGAAGGGAGAGTCTTACCTTGAAGGATGTTCCTCTGCTCCAGCTCATCTGCTGAGGGTCTCTGACTCAGCCGCCTGAAGACACAAAACACTGTTGTCTAACTTGTTTTTAAAGGCTGATACGGATGGTGATGTTGTGAAATCTCTAAGTACCGCCTGTTTATTTAGTGTTAGTGACTGTGTTACGTCAGTTATTTGCTTAGCGTAGTAGCTTACGTAACTAGCGTAAATGTCCGGACCACCAGTTCTGCTCATTCTCCGGTGATGTTGGAAGTCATTGACTATGTGAGTTATTAATCCGATGTTTATCTCTTAATATGCACTACTTTGGATAGCTGTATGTTAAAACTGACTTGTTGGTTTGTTATGTTGTTGTGTGTGTTAACTGTGATAAGCTAATTGAATCAGCATGATGTTTATGAGGCTAATGTATACTGTGTGTAACTAGCTAACTGTGTTCATGTGGTAACACTAGCAACTATGTTTGCTTGCTTAGTGTGTTAATACCTGCATGTGTATTTTATTTGCATGTGGAGAGTCATGTACCTCTTTTCCCTTTCTTTATTTAATTACAGAAACGTCCACCATTGTACACTACAACTTGTGTTCAATGCAATACAGTCCGATTGAATGAGTAAAATCAGTCAACTCTCACTGGTGACTCTGTCCTTCCTGACCAAAGCCCTGAAGCGGCGTAAATATTACTCTGCCAGCTCATCTCAATCAAAGTCATTCTTAACAGAGAGGAGCAGATTTTGTCTGGAGAAAGGAGTTCCATGACAAACTACTGTCACGAGTGTGCAGAGCCTCAAACAATATTAATTACACGATAAATAATGCATGAAAGCTGTCACCAGACATAATATCGAAGATGGATGACATTCACTTGCCACATCTAATTTTACAATAGGGATATACATCATCCTCAAGTGCATCAGTTAGCTGCTATGATGGGAGTTCTTTACCGTGTCAGTGCCGTGCCAATCTTGTTCCTCACTGCCATCCACTGCTCCCTGTTTTGCCAACTCAGGCTGTCGGGGTTCTCCTGAGCGTCCCTTTCCTCTCTCTCTTGTCTCTCCAGCCTCAGGGCTAAGGTGTCCTTCCTCTTCACACGACTCGCCAGCCCACCTGTTATGTTGCATACATACATGTGTTCTAATTAAAACATTATCTTTCATTTTGAATCAAACCTCACATCTCAAAGAACGTCAGTGTACATGATAAAAAAATTAAGACTTCAGATTAAACAAAAAGACATTAAATAAATTAAAAACTTAAAACCGTTTTTGGTTCCTTCAGCAGGTTCTGGAGCTTTAAAGTAGTTCTTGGACTCTGACAATTGTAAAAGAGGCCCTCATCAATCTACCATCATTTCTAAGTGTTGCTTTTGGACACAATGACTAGTATGATTGGGAAGATGGATTCAATGATTTTATCGACTATAAGCACATAAACACGGGGTTGATTCCCAATAAAAAGGATGAATAATTATATTTATTTACATTTTACAACATGAGTGGAGAGGAGTGTGCTGTGGCTGGAGCCAGAGAGCAGCTCACTGCTGCCTCTCTCTTCGCTTTCCCCCAGTAGCTGCCTGGGAGGCAAGGAGCTGCAGTGTTTATTCACTCACAAACTAACCTACACAGTACATTTACTGACTGTATCACTGTGTCATTGTCTGCCCTGCAGCTGGAGACTTTGAAATTCACGGACCAGTCGGAACCGGTCTTGACAGACGCTTCAGGGCGTACTCACACTGTCCTTCCGCACCGCGACCCGGGCTTTGGGGTACTTGTCCCCCCTCCCTCTCCCCCCGCGCCCCAGCCCCGTTTGTACTCACACTGCCAGGGCCGGCCAATGCTTCTTGCTGTCCATACGCCATCACGCCGTAACACGTTACACGCATTGATCGCGTGTGTGTGGCTTTGTTTACAAATCTTTCCATAGACCTCGGAGTTTTTGTGCGTCTTGTCGACTGTTTTTGAATATTTTAATCCGACCAAATCTGCAGTAAACACTCCACCTCCGCATCACATCAACGTGAACCTTTCACCGCCATTGTTGTTGTTGTTAAATGTCCGCACATGGTCCGTCCTTCTATTTTCTATGTCCGAACAGGCGGACATAACGCTACTGCCGTAGGGCTCGTGCTCGTGCTCATGCTCGTACATGTGCAAACGGCTCCGCTAAAGCCCACCTCTTTCAAGCGGGCCGTGGACGGCCCGCTGGCCGCGGACGGCCCGCTGGCCGCAGTTATGCGCGGAACGGGTGCACTCACACTGCTTAAAGGTACTAGGCTTTAGCTGAAAAAACGGTTTTGGTCCCGGCCAGAAGGACAGTGTGAGTGCGCCCTCAGTGTCAGACATAAACTGTCAGCTGCAATGGGACGCTGACGTGATGTCCCAGTCAAGACACAGATTTATCCTTAAGGGTGTTTTCACAAATTTAGTTCAGTCGACTTGTGTAGAATCAATGTTGCATTTTTCATTGGCTTTGTTGGCATTTACACTTTGTCAAGCACACAAAACATTGTAAACAATTGTCATGCAGTAGAAACTCGCCGACACATTCTGGTTTCAGTAATAATGGAGCAACACCAGATTTATCCTAAAGTCTAGTGCTGTTGGAAGCAAACTGAGAACATTTTCAGGGGGACCAGAGTTCGGATGAGCTTTCACACTATCCCAAAGCACCCGGACTATCTGATGAAATGCTCCAGGATTCAGTTAAAACGGACCAAACAGTTCAGGTGCGAAAGTAATCTAAGATGCTTAGGGAAATTGGGCCCAGAGCAGTTTGATAGGTCTTCTATTATAAATTTCTAAAACAAGAGTCCAATAGCTTATTTTGTCTGATCAGCAGTCCAAAACCTCAAATACTTCATGTGCTGTCAAAATGACGAAGAACATAAAAGGAGGATTTATGACCATGTTACGTAGAAAAGAAAGTGTACAATGATTATTCCTGTTCCACAGCTCCACAGAACATTTATTTTCTTACATAACATACTCGTAGAAAACAAAAAGACACTCAAGCAGTCTGTAAATATTCTGTATCTTTTATCTCCTGTTAACTGCTTGAATTACTTTCAAAACACTCACACTGCAAAGTTAAGTGCATTTTTAACCAGGGCACATGAAAGAAACACTTACTTGGAGGGCCTTCCTCCTCCTCGTCATCATCGTCATCGTCGTCTCTGTACAGGATGGGGCCGTCAGAGTCAGACTCCTCCTCACTGTCCCCGTCGCCTCCACCCTCAGGGATAACACTCACTCTGAGGTCAACCAAACCCCTCCTGCTGCGTGGCTCAAGCTCAGGCTGGCGAGGAAGCCTGTGAGGATGAAGCTTCCGCATCTCCTCCTCCATGTCAAAGTCGTCATCTTCTGGCCTGTAAACAAGTACAGCTGTGAGAGAGCTCAAGAGGCTGAGGCGCTCACATTCAGTCATTTTTTCTGTTATGTAGCTCTTTTAGGCTTCTTGTAACCACAAAGTTCTCACTGTTCTAATCTTGTAAGCGGTCGAGTAACATTGGGTACAGCGGCTCAACCCTTTCACCAAGTGAGGGGAATAAAGTAATCAATTGTTCGCTAAAGAGATTAACGAGGCAAAGTTCTTCATGATTCCTCCTTGGCTGTCTGAGGAGTGTTGCTCTCCCGCTGGTAGCTTTGGAGCAACAGATTACCTTCAGGTAAATAGCTAAAGAAAACGTATGTCTTTTTTAATTAGGAATATTCACTTGAAATGGGGCGAAGTAAATCTAAGTGTATAACAAATCCAACAGAGATATTCAATGTCAAATGGTATCTTTGACTCTTGCAAATTAAATTCAAATAATTTATTGAACATCTAATGCATGATTTAAAGAGAGCAATCCAAATGCAGCTGCCGCTGGGGTCAGCCAATTTTCATGTAATAACTCCTGCCTGAGTTGATTTGAGTTTCCATTGAGGGCCCATGTTACTTAGGGAGTACAAGGGCCTCACTAAGTAAGTTGTTTGAAGAGAAAACTCAATGATGTATCATCTTTGCATGATATAATTTATATTTAAGTACACTTTCAAGTGAACTGCAATAAAGTTCAATAGGTGTGAGAATGTAGTGCAAATAACAGGAACGAAGTAGTAGTACAGGCAAAAGTGAAATCATGAAAAAACAAATTAATAGGAACCATATTACTCACTCAGACGAAACCAAAGTGCTTGGTTGAGCGGCTACAACTAACAATCTTTGAATTTTCTATAAATGTATGTATTTGTTTCTTATGTAGTCCAAAACACAAAAAAACATTGTCAAAATGTCCTCTATGTCAAACGGCGCTTATTATATTCAGTTTACTATTATAGGAAGCAAACAAAACCGTGAACTAATGTTTTTGTCAGTTTTGCTTTAAGGAATGACTTCAGTTGAGTAAGTGACTAATTCAGTTTCAAGGACGAGAGTATAGATCTGTTTCCACTTTCACATCCTGAGAAAAAAAGACAAGGTTGAAACCGGTCAAGTCTCGCAAGATGGTTAAGAGTAGACAGTTAAGGAAATGCAATGAACTCCAATTGTGGTCGGTGGGCAAGTCTCGCAAGAGTGTTTGCGAGTTATGGCAAATCTAGGATTACCATCTATGCCAAGACCATTGAAAGTATATGGCTGGACCGTGTCTTAAATAAAATATTAAGTAAAGAAAAGTAATATTCTGCATGACATTGTTAAGCCACTTTTGAGACAAATAATTCAGGAATGTTTTAATTTTCTAAATGTAACGGTATAAGGCTGATGCTATTTTCAACAATTTGTCCGGTATAATTCATCCGAGTACTCTGCCCGTGCTGCTAAAAGCCTGCGCATCACAGTCAAAACGGTGCTGGCAACAACAAACATGTTTTAAGAAAATGAATCAGTTCACTATCACACCAATTTTCAAAGAGCAACGGCCTATGAGGAAGCTCCTACTCCACAGATGAATGGACATCATCACTCAGTTCCACCAATGGTGTAACTATCACTCATTCATTCACATTTATACGGCTGGTTAAGACAAATGTGTGTGAATTGAACCAATTAACATACAAAGTGAACTTTTCGGCGATGGATTCAACTAAAGCTCATCCTCAGCTTTCAAAGCAATAACATTTTGTTATACAAGAATGTAATGTACAGTATGGGACACTTACAGCCTGAGAGGTTCAATGGTGACAGGGAGAGAGTGCCGTGAGTTACCCTCCATCTCAGTGAGGAAATCTGGAGGAGACTCAAACAGTAGTGAGTGGGCCCTGTGGGAGCCGTCTGGGTTTGGCTGAGCTGGTCCGGGGCTGGCCAGGGCTCTCTGGATGAGGATGTGTAGGGGGATGGCTGGAAGCTGGCTGGGAGGCTCAGTGGTGGGACTGGGTGGATCCGTTTGCACAACAGGCACAGGTCCAGAGGAGGAGGTGCCGGGTTGCTGGATTGACTGAACTCTGGGAGGAGATGGAGGTATGTGTGATGGTGGTGCAGGCAGAGGCTCAGTGGAGGTCGGAGGAGCTGCTGCATTCGTCCTGTCCTCGTTATCTCCTTTAAGGACAGCAGGGGGCGTCGGTGCAGGGGCAGAACCAGGGTCAGTAGTGGGAGACTCTGGGTCCTGACTGGGAGGAGAGGGGTCCGCAGAATGGCGCTTGGTGACAGGGGTCATCCTCTTTGGCGGGGTAGGAGGCGAGCGCTTAGCTGGTGCTGGCACTATGACGACACCACTGCCTGGCTGCGAAAGCTCAGCTGTTAAAAAAAAAAAAAAACAGTCAACAGCAGAAGTCAATAAAAGCTCAAATAACGATACTCAAAAATCTGCAGTCAAAATATGAAGATGCACATTTAGTCTGTCGCAGGGTGAAATTAGTTTTAATAACAAAAACAAGCAAAAAGCAAACATGTCAACTGCTTTAGTTGGGGAGAAAAGATGTTTCCTGTTACTGCTGAGATGTTGCTGAGTCAGCGGAGGGTAGTACACACACACACACACACACACATATTAACACACAAATGCATCAACAGTCTGCAATGAACATCCAGCGGGATCAACAAACACATTCGATGCGCTCCAGCACACTAGATGTCCATCTAATATCCATGCAGCATTTAGAGTTAAGTTAGTTGAGCTGAAAACAGCTCCAATGGTACACATGCAATGCAGTACTGGTGTTAAAACTGAGGTGAAGTATTCCACGTGCTATGAGGGGCGAATTGATGTGACCAGTCTGCAGGCTCTGTTAAGTTGGACTGAGATCTGGCACCCTGCTGGTTACCTGGGCAGGTCTGGACAGCTCTGTGTCGAACGTAAACAGGGAGAGAAAGGTACAGGCCAAGCTCACTCTGGCGTCTCCAGCTGGTCCAGTAACAGGGCTGCCTGACTTTAGAGCCCCTGTTCAACGAGGAAGCTGGCAAAAATGAGGGACAGGGCTGGGTTTACATTCCAAGCTGGGAGAGAAATACAAGAGGGTGGTTTCGGATCATGTTTGTCTTGGTTTGACACGGTCCAGAAGCAGAGGTTACACAACCTCTGTGGAGGAATAACTCAGTTTCTGAGCACAAGATAAGAAAAACTAATGTTGATTACCCTGGTTACATAGAGAAACACTGCAGGGTGATATTTCCCACTGACACAGAGTTTTGTTTTAATGGTTTTCTGACATTCCTGCTCATTTTTTTTAGTAAAGCTGTTTCATGACACCCATGGAAACCCCATTTTCCCTTGTTTGAGCTTCTTTCTCCCTATTACAGATGGACAGGTAACTCGGCCAATATCGACTTTTTGCAGACATTCGTAGGTGTGGTCTGATCCATCGGAATCATATGCCTCCGAGCTTATCAATTCTTTTAATCAATGGAGATATCTTTTTCTGACAGTTGGGCATTGCAAAAAATGACATTGAACTCGTGTCTACACTGCTGGAAACTTGAAACAATAAGAAACTGTGGCTTCATTTCACAAAGGAAGATGACAAAAGTGCAGGTTGTAATCTCTTTAAAATGAACATTTCCAATACGGGTGGGGAAATTTTTCTACGTGACGTGCTTTAATTCCAGGAATGCCATATATGTGCCACTGCTTCCCAACTGAGCAGCACGTCTGTTACCCAGTATAATATCATGTTATATCATTAGCGACGCCACGCAGGCAGGCTGAGCAGATTTTTGTACTTTGACTAAGTATGTAAACAAATGCTGTACAACTATTCTCTAGTTATATATTATTATTATTATTGTAAATAATAAAATCATAATAAAAAGCTTGTGCTGAAGCTGTACACTGTGAGTTTCCTTTTTTTTCCATGCAGAAAATTGACGAGATTGTAATAAACAATCGGACCCATAAGCAGAATTGATAATGTCATTAGCATCAAGAAAACTGCATCAATTCCCATGCCTGGATATTTGTATATTTGTTTTTTCAAAAACATTGCCATTCTAACGTCACTTCTCCACCAGTAAGCATTGACAAGTAGATTTTTCAACTGCAAATTGTCCTGCTCAGTCTGTCAGTAACAAACCCAAGGGATCCATATTAAGACCGTTACTATTAGAAGAAATATAATCATTGGAGATGTCAAACTCCGAAATATCAATATCAGCATCGGCTTCAGAAATCAAGTATCACTCAGTCTATAATCCTATAATGTATTCAACATGAAAACCTTTCTTGTTAAAACACAAACCTGACAATATGCGATATAAAGATTGTATTTAACACACATAGAAAGTAAGGGGATTAAAAGTCGCTCCGGAGTTTAGGTCTCACCAGCCGAAAATGCATAATAAAGAAGGAAAAAAACATATATAAGTCGCACTAGAGTATAAGTCGCATTTTTTTGTGAAATGTGTTTGATAAAATCCAACACCAAGAATAGACATTTCATCTTGAAAGGCAATTTAAAATAAAAATAGAATAGAGAACAACAGGCTGAATAAGTGTACGTTATATGACGCATAAACAATGAACTGAGAACGTGCCTGGTATGTTAACGTAACATATTACGGTAAGAGTCATTCAAATAACTATAACATATAGAACATGCTCTACGTTTACCAAACACTCCGTCACTCCTAATCACTAAATCCACTGAACTCTTCTTCCTCGCTGTCACTTCTGAACAACTCCGCCAACTCCAAAGGTAGACAATGCGCCGCTTAGCTCAAGCATTAGCAGGTAGCATCTTTTATTTCACAATGCACTTCTGCCATGACCCGTGTGCCATGTGTGTGTGACGATTGCTGATATACGCCTAGTCTCTTACGTGACTGAGATAAATAATAGCCCGGCCTATTATTTGATATTTTACGGTAATGTGTTAATAATGCCACACATAAGTCGCTCCAGAGTATAAGTTGCACCCCCGGCCAAACTATGAAAAAAACTGCGACTTATAATCCGAAAAATACGGTAGATGTATTCTACAGGGATAGCCTGCATGAGGCACACAGTCCAACACACTGAAAACACTCTCCAATGACAAATTCTATAACTATGCAATCTCACACAGCCAATAAAGCAAGCTACACTGTACCAACTGTGAATGGAAGAGTGCGGTATGAAATGTGGTAGCATATGTATAGAGACCTCGCCTTCCACTACAAATGGTAGTGGAATGTGTCACTGCCACAGATACTGTTTCAAAGAGACAGTAGTGGGATGGGCTGTAAACAAGAGCAGCTGTGGCATGCTGGTACAAAGGCTATGAGACACTAAAAGCCAATCCGTTTCTATCCAACCTCCAGGGAAGTGCTGGCGCTGCATAAACGGTGCAAAGACAAGCCGCTGCGTGTCCTCTTGTCAGAGACTGGTGGACGTACACACACACACGCACACAGAAACTGCACACTGGCAACACATTGGAAAAACAGCTCGACAGCAACAAGTCAAACCACAACTCCAAGACAAAAATATAGCGGTCAATAACACTCTGTAGGTGTTTGTGCCCAAGGTTTAACTGTCGCAGCTAGTTAAATAGCCAATGCAGAAAATATTCAATGTCTTCCTCCCTTTTTTAATTCACAAAGATGATAGATCTATGAAAAAACAGCCACAACACAACACACAAAAAGGAACATCTGCACCTTTGAAACAGGTGTGGACACAAACCTTGCAAACCCAACATACCACGTCAATCCCAACTTTGACTGACTCGGTTATTATATTCGAACGAAAGAACCTTTGATCAAGAACAAGAATACGTCAGGCTGAAAAAGTGACTTCCCTAATCAGAAGTGAGGTCAGTAATGCGCTGCTGTTAGGCACCTGCAAATGTTTGATCTTATGTTGTGTGAAGTCAAGGCTACGTTGTAACAAGTTAGTTTCAAATTGAATTAATCACTTTGTTCAGTTGCACCATCTCTACTAAAAACATTATGGGAGATAATGTTATTAAAAAGAAGCAAGAAAACCGAGAGATTAAAAAAAAATATGAGAAAAACTAACACAAGAAGGGAACTAACTTTATTTAATAATATGATGAATTCATGAATATTTATTGAATTAATTAATTAATTAAATAAATAATTATTAGTTTAAAAAAAGGAATGAATAACAGATGTGGACTAATAGTGTGGGTAATTGGAATGTAATCTTGGTACATAACAACAAAACTGGAGAATATACAGTGGGTACGGAAAGTATTCAGACCCCCTTACATTTTTTACTCTTTGTTAAATTGCAGCCATGTGCTAAAATCATTTAAGTTCATTTTTTTCCTCATTAATGTACACACAGCACCCCATATTGACAGAAAAACACAGAATTGTAGACATTTTTACAGATTTATTAAAAAAGAAAAACTGAAATATCACATGGACATAAGTATTCAGACCCTTTGCTCAGTATTGAGTGGAAGCACCCTTTTGAGCTAATACAGCCGTGAGTCTTCTTGGGAATGATGCAACTAGTTTTTCACACCTGGATTTGGGGATCCTCTGCCATTCCTCCTTGCAGATCCTCTCCAGTTCTGTCAGGTTGGATGGTGAACGTTGGTGGACAGCCATTTTGAGGTCTCTCCAGAGATGCTCAATTGGGTTCAAGTCAGGGCTCTGGCTGGGCCATTCAAGAACAGTCACAGAGTTGTTCCGAAGCCACTCCTTCGTCATTTTAGCTGTGTGCTTAGGGTCATTGTCTTGTTGGAAGGTGAACCGTCGGCCCAGTCTGAGGTCCATAGCACTCTGGAAAAGGTTTTCGTCCAGGATATCTCTGTACTTGGCCGCATTCATCTTTCCTTCAATTGCAACCAGTCGTCCTGTCCCTGCAGCTGCAAAACACCCCCACAGCATGATGCTCCCACCACCACACTTGACTGTAGGGATGGTGTTGGGCAGGTGATGAGCGGTGCCTGGTTTTCTCCACACATACCGCTTAGAATTAAGGCCAAAAAGTTCTATCTTTGTCTCATCAGACCAGAGAATCTTATTTATCATAGTCTGGGAGTCCTTCATGTGTTTTTTGGCAAATTCTATGCGGGCTTTCATGTGTCTTACTCTGAGGAGAGGCTTCCGTCGGGCCACTCTGCCATAAAGCCCTGACTGGTGGAGGGCTGCAGTGATGGTTGACTTTCTTGAACTTTCTCCCATCTCCTCACTGCATCTCTGGAGTTCAGCCACTGTGATCTTTGGGTTCTTCTTTACCTCTCTCACCAAGGCTCTTCTCCCCCGATTGCTCAGTTTGGTTGGACGGCCAGCTCTTGGAAGAGTTCTTGTCATCCCATACGTCTTCCATTTAAGGATTATGGAGGCCACTGTGCTCTTGGGAACTTTAAGTGCAGCAGAATTTTTTTTGTATCCATGGCCAGATCTGTGCCTTGCCACAATTCTGTCTCTGAGCTCTTCAGGCAGTTCCTTCGACCTCATGATTCTCATCTGCTCTGACATGCACTGTGAGCTGTAAGGTCTTACTGTATATAGACAGGTGTGTGGCTTCCTTAATCAAGTCCAATCATTAGAATTAAACACAGCTGGACTCCAATGAAGGTGTAGAACCATCTCATGGATGATCAGAAGAAATGGACAGTACCTGAGGTAAATATACAAGTGTCACAGCAAAGGGTCTGAATACTTATGTCCATGTGATATTTCAGTTTTTCTTTTTTAATAAATCTGTAAAAATGTCTACAATTCTGTGTTTTTCTGTCAATATGGGGTGCTGTGTGTACATTAAAAGGAAAAAAAATGAACTTAAATGATTTTAGCACATGGCTGCAATTTAACAAAGAGTAAAAAATTTAAGGGGGTCTGAATACTTTCCGTACCCACTGTATATCGATGCACAATGCTTATGTTTTTCAAGAAAGAACATAATGAAATGTTATTGCTTATTTTTCAGGAATAGCTTGATCTGTCTAACTTCACATGGGCGTCATTTTATGTAAGAATGCATGTCAGTGTCATCATGTTATGTTAAGAGATATATCCAAATTATTTCGCAGGAAAAAAAATAAAAAATTTAGACCGACAAACTGATAGCCTAACAAAGTGAGCTAGCGAAAACCTGAGACCAAATGGAAACATTTAGGTTAATTTCGACCTCCTGGGTGGCCTATGGAGGAGTGGATTGAGCAGTGCTATCTCCTAAAAAAAGTGTTCACAATAGTTATTAGGTATTCATCGCTTTACTAGCCGTCAGACAGCTGAAATAACTCTTTGCCTTTAAGCTAAAGAAATAGGAGTGAGGGTTGGTGTTAGAATACTTAAGTGGTCTTTGGGCCCTCTCTGGAGGAGATTTAGTTTGCCACCATTGTTTCTCGAAGACTGAAAGCACAGTTTCCCTGGGACTTATTGATATCCCATACATTTTGCAGGTTGCTTGACTTAACCAATAAAGACAGGTACATGAAGACCATCTGTGTAAAGACATAGGCTAATTGTTTGTGCCCTATGAAAAATGCAAGAAGCAGATGCCAAAAAAAAAACTCACCAAAGAGTGCAGGGTTGCTGTTGCGATTGGTGGGTTTGGGTGGAGGGACAGGAGGCTGCTTGGCGTGGGGCGGGACGGGCGGCGGCGTGGCAGAGTCAGCTGACGAGGGAGCAGTGAGGGAGGGTCGAGGGTGGTCGTCAGCTATTAGGGAGACAGTCCTCGGCGGCCTGGCCACGGCTATTGGAGCGGAGGAGGAGGATGACGAGGATGAAGAAGAAGAAGAGGAGGAGGAGGGGGGTGGACTCCTGCCAGACTCAATGGACGAGGCAGTGAGAAATTTCGGGGGAAGCAGAGCCTGTTTATGTGCTGGAGGTTCCTGCTGAGAGTCTTGTGCTGGTCGTGGATCAGGGGCGAAGCGGACACCGGCGGAATCTACAGAGGGAGGTATACACAAACACAGACATTAAAGGGAAGATCAAAGCAACAAGGTTTCTGATGGTAAATAAACACAATTGAAACACAAAAGGGTCATCGACAAGTAAAACACTGAATGAAGAGCTGAGGTGTTGGAACATTGTAAAATAAGATGTTTCAGGGCTCACCCAGAGGAAAACTCTGATCAAAGTTCTACAGTTGTTAGAGTTGTCAGATGATCTAAAATCTCACACACAGCGGACGTGGAGGGAGATCAAAGACGCACACACACACACAACTAAATCCATGCATCAAAGCTGAAAGGCCTACGCGATGTTAGAAAATGATGAAAAAAATCTATGGAAAACAAATACAAAAAAGCCTTGAGGAATTAGGAATACTTTGAGAGAAAATAAGGGGCTAGATTTATGTAGAGCGTTGTGCTCTTGTTAGCGATTGAGGTGCAATTATCCATGATGGACATATCTGTATAAGAGAAAGGATTCAAAACACTGTTTGACTATTATACTTTATGTTTGTCTTGTTCTCATCTTGTTTCACTTTTATTTATCACTCAGTTCCTTTTTCTCCTTTGCATTTTTGAATCTTGAGCTGCTGCAACAAGTGTATTTCCCTGGCTTGGGATCAATACACTTCTTATATCATAAGAATGGTGATGATGAGATGGCAAAAGTCACACGGGCAAAGAATGTTAAAAGAGATGGGGTCTGTGGATCAAGACCGGCTGGGTGGGTTGCCAACATCAATGCGGACCCGTGACGCACTGGGGGCAGTTTTCCCTGGTCGACAGTCACTCCACGCAGGGAGAGTGATTGCGCAGACCGGAGAAGAGGCGGGGGGTGCTCTCGGCCGGATTCGCGAGCCATGGAGGATATTCGTCAGGTGAGGAGACGAGGGTATTATCCCACAGCAAGCAGCCATGAGTCAAGTTTCCCTGGCAGATTGCGCAGAGTACACACACATGTTGAGAAGTGTACAAATAATACAAAACCTAACTAGACTGTAGGTAAATAATGGGAAGCGCTGGATTAGTTGTGGAAAATGAGAACTGTTTGAGTTTTTCTCTTGTATCAAGCAGCAAAAAAGTCACATAGCATGGCGTGTTTGAGTTAATTTGCCTTACATGACATTGCATGTCCTGCGCATTGAACATGCAATGCCAATGCTGAAACAATAAATGGAGCAGCCCTACTTAACAGCAGGGCTCAACACTTACCTTAAAGAGTGGTTGACAGACAGTTTTTGGTTGTAGGAAGTGAAAATATGACTGCTTAAGATACTTACACGGCAGCTTAATAATAATAATAATAATAATAATAATAATAATACAAACGAGTAAAAGCTATATTACAGTAACTTGCACAAAATTTAAAATTATTTCCACAGTCAAACATCTTAATTTCACCTGTAAAACAGATGCCTGTGTGCATGCTAGTAAACACACAATGCATGTGTTGCGCTGTGTGGTTTCAGTTTGGACTATAACAGCAGTATTTAAAATATGGTTCATTTGGGGCTGCATGTTTTGCAGTTTGCTGTCCCTTTTTTTATATGTTAAAAAGTGGTTGCCACTGATCGCAACGTAAAGCAAAGAATTAGTTTCCAGTTTCTCAAAATGGTTGCCAATGGCAACCTGGCAACTGTTACTGTCAAGCCCTGGATAGTTACTGTTTGACTTTGTCGAGGCTTTCAGATTGAGCTTGTTGCTTCATAAACCCTGTGAGAATAACAATTCAATCATTTACCCAAAATGCCTTTACAGAACCATGAGTCTTTGGTTCATGCACGTTGGTATTTCATCATAGCAAAACATCCACTACCCAAGCAGTACCCTACAAACAGGACGTAACTTGACATAATAAAAACAAGCTCAAACATGTTTCATCTACTAATACTGGTTTTATAATGCAGCGTACAATAAAAGACAAGGAAATCTCAACCTCCAGGCTGAAGGTATTTTATTTTAACAAGTACGGAGTAAAGTTGGTGGAGCCGCTGCTTATCATCTTGATAAAACTACACTACTCACTGCCACAGTGAGAAAGGATTTGCATGTACACAGTTCACATGTGATTCACTTTGAGACTGAGATTGCCTCGGCACAATCGCTACAATAAATGTTTGACTGACACTAGTATGCCAGGTTGTACATTTATTATATAACTGAAATCACTATTAAATTATGAGTTTCAGTTTTTAAGTCTTAAAACAATCCTCACATGTATTACAACATGAATCCCTCCTCCTGTTTATACAGAGGAAATACATTCCAAAGAAGGAATTTTGAAGCAAGACATTAACATTGGAAGATAGCAACTGGATTTGATTCACTTTAACAGCTGGAGTCTCACATAAGCATCAGATAAACTTCCTGTTATAATTTTGCACAGAGCAAGAGTATGATGGGAAGGTTTGCACGAGAAATGTCTTTGCTACCTCAATTACCACCCACCGGTCTACCTCCTGGAAAGATAACCATTGCTATGCAATTAACATTGACAAATTGATTATTTTATTAGAGAGAGAGAGCAGGTCACTAAATATAAATTTTTGTAAAGTCACCGTAAAACAAAGAGGATTACAGAGCCTTTCCTCATCTTAGTCTAAGCTGTTTTCACCATCAACAACCTCTACTGTCATCGGAAACGTGAGAGAAAACACATTCATACTTCTTGTAGTCTCTTATTGATTTCTCTAACCAACACGTATAAATATGTTGATTAGATGCTCCAGCTACAGAGCTCAATCTTACCAACCAAATAGGGATGTCGGAATTAACACATATTGCCAGACATCATAACATCACAAAGCTACGATAGCTATGGGGTCCTCATTCCTAAATTGTTGCCCTGTGAGATTTCTTCTCACAAGTCATGTAATAAGTGTCTGAGGGAACTGACATTCTAGCCTTATAGCCCTCAAAAAAGCACCTTGAATTGTCAGCGTGGGAGCAGTTACGTTATCTACAAAATTATAGGTGTTGCACAAAGTGAGCGTCTAAAAGTGACTGCAAAGGGTCCAACACTTCTAATGTGCTCCAACATCTTTAGGATAGTCATCAACCCCTTTATGCTCAAGTCAAGGTAAAAATAAATAAATAAAAAACCTAACTACTGAATTAGTAAGCTGGATCAAAACAGTTTAAACCATGCTGGGAGGAGTTCACAACATGCTCTGCTTTCTTTAGGACTCTTGCAGGGTTATGTAGTAGTTACCTGGATGTAACTACAGTTCTACGAGTATGTGCTAAATCCTCTATTTTCTTAACCTAGGCGGACATGTTTTATGTGCAGGACCAAAAGATTGCTGTTGTGTCTTTTTCATTCTCTAGTGTCAAATAATTAATTCCCTGGTTAAAAATTTTGCCAAATTGGGGGATTTACTCTCAATAAACGTGATATCAAAAACTTAGAGACATCCCTATAACCAAGAAGTCCTATATGGTCCAATTTTGAAATAGTAACTATAACCTCTGAAAAGTATATTTCACACATCTTAAAACTACGTATAGATTTAAAAACACTTCAGACATTACCAACGCAGACAGATATTTCGGAGAGCAAGAAAAAAGCAGAGTTCCATCTGCATGATAAGAAGAGGGTCAAGTTTGTGTGCTTGATGTTTATCGACTTCCTTTGGTAACACAATGACTGAGGGGTTCTGAGAAATGACATCAGAACAATCAACATTCTTACTAGTATTTTCTTTATGGTCATTGTGCCGTAAGGAATTTCAAAAACGGGCAGGTTGAAAACTAGAAAAGCAAAGACAAGGTTAGCTAATATGATTCGGGTCTTACCGCAGCGTTCTCTGAACTCTGTAGCTGGGCTGTATCTGGGCAGGGTAGTCCTCCTGTCGGCCTCTGAGGCTGAGCGAGGCTTCTTGCTGTCCTCAGAGGAGCTCTTCTGTAGAAGAGGTCGCAAGTCCATGTCAGAGACGGGCCTGACGACAGGCCGCGGGTCGTCCCTCTTTTCCCGCTCATCTCGTCGCTCTCTTTCATTCTTCTTGACCCAGTCATCCCGTCTGTCCCTATCCTCTCTCCTCTCTCTGTCCTCTCGCCTGTCTCGGTCATCTCTCCTATCCCTATCGTCTCTTTCTCCTCGCACGTCTTTCCTCTCCTTGTCTTCTCGTTCTCTGTCATCTTTTCGGTCTTCTCTGTTCTCCCTCCTTTCCCTCTCGAGCCGCCGATCCCTATCTTTGTCCCTGTCGTCCTTTTTTTCTCTGTCATCGCGCTCCCTGCGTTCCTTCTCGTCCCTGTCTCTCCTCTCTCTGTCATCCTGAGCTCGTCGTTCTTTCTCGTCGCGATCCCTGCGCTCCCTCTCATCGCGATCTCTGCGCTCCCTCTCATCCCGGTCCTTCTTTTCCCACTCCTCACGATCTCTCCTTTCCCTGTTGTCTCTCTCTGATCTTTCATCTTTCCTCTCTCTGTCATCTCTCCATTCTCGCCTATCCCTCCGGTCGCCTCCCCCGTCCTTTTCCTTGTCCCTTCTTTCTACGTCTTCCCTGTTTTTCCTTCCTCTATCATCCCTGTCATCTTTGCCATCTCTTCTGTCTTCTCTGCGGTATCTATCATCTTGCGGAGGTCCTCTGGGTAATGATCCTCTCTTATCAACATCTGATGGCAGACGGTTTCGTTTGTCTATGTCCACTGAAAGCCGTGCGTGAGAGTCCACATCCAGAGGTGCCCGGTTACTTCGGGAGGCATCAGATGGCGCTCTGCTTCGACGTTCATCTACTGGGGGCAGCCTGAGGGCATTCACCTTGATGTCAGATTCCCCTCGAGACACTCGCACCCCTGGTTCCGACATCCTGTCCACGTCCATTGGCACAGGGTGCCCATTTTTCACTGGTGGAGCTTTGGAGTGGTTAACATCATTGCTCTCTGTCCAATGAAGACACAAGCAGTAAAATACAGTTAATGTCATCAAAAATGGAGCCATTTCATCCATAGAATATTCTTTAACAAAAACAACTTAAAGCTCAACCTACCATTCTCTGGGATATCCTTTAAAACCCCTCTGGCAATCAGCTCCTGGCGACTTTTTCTAACAGAAATCCTTCTTTCCAAGACTGAGAAAAGAAACAAAATATATGAAGAAAACAGCACCAAGTAATTTCACACAACAGGTGAAAATAATAAGGTTTTGCACCCAGCATACCTATTGATGTTTCAGTGAACTTATCACTTGGCTTCTTCTTTCTCCATTTCCAGGGTTTGAAGATCCTTCCCATTTTGGAGAACTTGCCTTTGCGTTTGGTTTGAGGTGATCCCCCAGCCGAGTTTCCTTCTTCACCCCCTGTTGTGCTGTGTTGCAGGTCGACCTCATCATCTGCATGAACATGACAGTGGCAAATAACAGATAAGTTTGACTCACTGATATTTTTGATGGATTTTACTCATTGTAAGCCTTAGGATATTAGTCTGTGTTCCCAGAAGGCCAAAGCAAACAATGTTGCATGTCAGTAACACATTTAAAATGTGGCTGAACAACATTTGAATAATAATGCATTTCAGTATTTATTGCTGATTACACATTTGATATACGCATATTTTCTTTTACAGAACAGAACAGTTTGTGTTCATGTAAACCTAACTGTGAATTCCCCACTGTGTTGTATTGACAATCCCAGATATTATTTTGGCTCATCAGTGGCCTGTGATTATAGCCAACACTTATGCTCAGAAATCTTCTCTTTAAGTGCAGAGTGAGTGACAGATTAGTTACTACAGGATATAAACGGACATCAGTATATCCATCAACAGTCAGATATGATGCCATCATGACTGGCTGATATAAAGGAAAACCTGGTGTAATAGAAATTGTAAAAGAAAGAAGGTGTCATCCCTAATGTTGTGCATCCATAGACAATCTAAAATATATAGAAAAAATCCTTCTCTGGCATCAACAGACCAAGCCTCAATACCAGGCTATTCCAGTTTCCAATCTCTCTGCCTGCCTCAGCTGTCATGAGAGCCAGACAGTAAAATATGGGCAAAGCTTCTTCTGGTATGAATTGCGGGGTGGTGTGAATTAATTTGATTTTTGCCATAGTAGTGATGGGTATAGGATCAAAGAACATCCTCTGCATTTGTCTGGTTCACCGTCAATATCAAAAGTGTTGAGATTTTTTTGTATAAATGTATAAAAAGTAATTACGATGCAAATGAGCACACAGCTGTGACAGAAACCATGACTCAAAGTTCCCAAGTTGGTGTTCTGCTACTCAAAATCCTAAGACAGACAGCAATAAATGGGTGTGAAACTCACTGTTAGAATTCTTAGGTGATGAGTTGCATGGCAGCCGTTACACAACACTGTGCAGCATGGCAGCAAGCATAGAGCCATGAAGCAGGCAGGCTGTTTAAATGCGCACAAGGGAAAGGGGGACTCTACTAGGGCTGGACTTGACCCAGAATGATCTAATGAGTCCATCCTTGAGTCTAAGTGGACATTAGTGAGAAAATCCATCGAGGGGTTTCTAAGATATCACGTTCACAAGAATGGGACGGACAACATGAAAACATAATGCAAAATAACCAGCAAAATTTAAAAAAAAAAAGACTACTTTGACCTGAAGAATCTCAGTCGACCAAGGGGTCTATGACATATGATTCAAATCTTCCACTTTCAGGGGGCAGGCCTAGACTTGACCACACTTCACAATTTGTACCGGAAGACAGCAAGTTAATTTTCTCGTTATATGACAGTGTGAAGGTGGCATAACACTTGTTGTAAGGTCTGTATGTGTTTGCAGCTCAAATAAACATCTCTTTTAATTTATCTTCTAATTGGCACAGTCATTTAAAAGACTGAATATAGCTTTTCAACTTGCAGCCCTTTCCCTGGTAGATCTGTCAACCAAACTATTCTTGGTGGTAAACACTATAAAAAGGACACAGACCCAGCAAACACTTTTTAGAAACACTGCACTATCACCACTGTAGTTTTAGTTGAAGTGGAAATGCAAGCTGCCGTTAATTAAGGTACATCTAAATTGCTTCTTTTAGAATACAAACAATATAAATTCATTATTAAATATCAGCTATTTGCACTTTTACGCAACAAAATTAAAGCATCAAACCAGTCATCCGTCAATTCATTATTCTTGCATTACTACATGGATCACAGTCAGGCAGTGCGTTGCAATGACTAGGATCCTAAAAAAAAATAATAAATGGAATGAAATGAATGGGGACAACCAGAGACAGTGGAGGCAAAATGGGCTGGGGGAGGCAAGACATGAGAAACGATGTAAAACCAGGTGAAATGATGGCACCCCGGATTTCTTTCAAGCAACACCATAACTGACTGATATTGTATGCTACAGGTTTGTCCCACACATGTTACATTGAGGGATTAAAAGTGGATTGTTACTATAAAACCCATACCTTAAGGATGAGTTTTTCAATCTCGGAGATAGGAAGGGGAAAGGAAAGGGAAGCTCTGGACATCAGGCTCCTTTGGATACTGAATGGGGGTGTTAATGATTAACGCACGAATCATGAATCCCTTACTAGAATTTCATCAATAAGGAATATAAGAGCTGACAGTGCTGATCTCCAAAAATTCTATTTTCAGTAGCTGTCAGTTTCCATACTGTTAAGATAAACAAGTTGAATATTCAGTGGGCCACCACCATGTTCAGGTGCTGCCACCAGTTGAATGCACTCGCATTTGACCAGTGGTGGATAATAATTTCCAAAATTGCAGTCTTAACTCTCGTTTTCATTATAAATTAAACAAAAGCGGTTGTGGTGTTTTTTTTCCATTCCCTGCAGTTGGCTTGTATTGCAATATTGTGGCTTATTTTGACCACCACAACAGGAAAGCATGGATTTATCCTGCCTTGTATCAACAGTTCAGATTAGTGGTGGTGTTGCAGTTGGTACCAACTGAGCATCGTTTAAACACTACAGCCTACTTGATATTGTTGCTGACCATGTCCATCCCTTTATGACTACTGTGTAACCCCCTATTAATTGCTACTTCCATCAGGATAACACACATTGTTACAACGCTCAAATCATCTTAAACTGGTTTCTTGAACATGGAAATGTGTACAGCATAGTCAAATGGCCTCCAGTCACCAGATCTCAATCCAATAGAGCACCTTTGGGATGTGGTGGAACGGGAGATTCCCATTGTGGATGTGCAGCCGGCAAATCTGTAGCAACTGATGCAAGATGCTATCATATCAATATATGCCACAAAGAAGCAGAAGGCAGTGCTGAAGGAAAGAAGGGGTTCATCCCGGTGCCTAATAAAGTGGCTAGTGAGTGTAAACACTTTAGTGCTCTCTAATGGCCACATCATTTCCAAAATACCTCAAACCTACAGCAGTTTGGCAGGTCTGTGCTGCAATATTTTGTTACTTATTGGCTGACATAAAGACCAATACCAAATGATCTTCAATAAACTAACATGGGCCATGAATCCACCAGTGGATTAGTTACAACCTGATGTACAAATTTGACTACTGCAATGCTACACTGTCATGTATCACACGGCAGGCCAGAAAAAAGTGCACTCTTCAGCCTTGACCTCTTTTTAATTTGCCTTTTGTCTTCACACAGTTGGGAACCGATAAAAATGTCAAAGCTTCAGAAAGGCAGGTCAGATTAGGTTGTATATCAAGAAGCTATATTTTTTGACAACTCTTTGAACATCCCTCTTCATTATCCTGCAGCTTATCTGACCGATGCACCCACAGTATAGTCACAGATAATTGGCCAAAACAGATTTAAGTGATGGTTAACTGGCATTCAATCCAATGCCTCATTTCAACTGCATGGTTTGACTTGACTCAATTCACTTTTGGAACCAGGTCCTTTCTCTATTTTGTTTTCCTCCGCAAATAGTACCTCTCAGGTGATCGCCATAGCAACACCATGTGAAACTGTCATGACATCATCTTAAACGCAACACTTGCTGAATCCTTTCATCAGAAACCAAACAGAGGAATACCTGCACTTTGTCAATTATATTTACGTAGTGTATGGCGTAGTTTTTGGGGCTGCCAGGTTTTAAAATCTAGAACGAGTGAATAAAAAAAAATTGTCCCTTTGCTATTTAAGAACAGCAGGTTTGTGCAGGATGTCCCATGTCGCAAGAGTGACAGTTTTCTCTGGCCAATCGGTGGTCTGCAGGGTTTTACTTCCACCTTCTAGTATCGGCTCAGCACTCTAGAACATAACAGAGTTGGTGCCAAACAAAAGTACCAAGTACGAGGGACTATGCACAAGTTTTGCCAATGGAAAACCCAACAAAGAGCAAGCCAAGTTGAACAGAGCCTTGCTGTACCATGCAGCATGAGATGACCCAGTGGTGTTCAATGTTTCATGAAAAACTCATTATTTTGTATCTACCCACTGTATAAATTACAGCAGGCTGTTGAACATGTGTGTGTGCAATGCACGCTGAAAAGCAGGCATACAGAGGTCAGTGAACGCTGTGCCGTGCACTGGCCCTCACAGCTATTCCTGACACATAACCAAGACACCAGTGGGTGTTAAAATGGGAAGGGTGGGGTAGCAACAAACTGGGAGAACGCTTGTGTGCTTGGCTGCAACAGAAGCACACTCTGCTGTGGTGACCTTGTACAGTAGAGCATGACAATCTGAGAAGGCTGCTTTTCACAGAACCACCAGAGAATTAAAAGGCACCGACCCCTAACAGATGAGGTGAAAGATAGTCAAGAGGAGAAAACTTTTACAATGCTCAGACCAGATACCAGGCCTCAGGTATGCATTTTAAGTTACTCGACGCAGAGCTTGTTCATACAAAACGGTAGTAAGAACATAGGCTTCTGTAAATGTTCAGCCATTCAAACAAGACTAATAAAAGCATGAAACCTGCACTATACCCTGCGGTCCTCTGGTCGAGCTGTCCATATGATGCATGCCAATCACATGATATTTTGACACCAACTACACAGAATAGCTCACCAGAGGCAAAAATAAATTTTGCATAGAGAGCCAATATGTAACAAAGAGGATGTTTCATTTAGGAAACAGTGTTGAGACACGTTTGAACAGAAGCCCTGCAGTAAGATAAAAAGCAAATATTGATCTAAGAAATTATAAAGGCAATTATAAGGGTTCCTTTTAACGAACAGCAGGGCATGACAAACAGCTTGAGGGTCAGTAAATTAAAGACTGATATTATGCAGAGGGATCGTAGAGGATACTCCTTTTGACAGCATAAACAGCTTCTGAAGGTTTGAACTGTTATTGGCAGAGACAGCAGCTTCAGTTACTGAAGCCCAGACGACTAGGACTTGAGAATCTAAGGAGGCCAAGAAAAAAAAAAAAAAGAAGATCCACACGGGATGAGCTGGTGTCAGTTGGTGCCTTGTACCACCAAATCTTGTTTTTCAGAAAAGCCTCCACAGGGGGATAGAGCGCTGAGTGCAGACACAGAGAAGTTTGTGTGTTTTTTTTTACATTTCATAATCACCACATTCCATCTGCGTGCATTCTTCTACACCTGTCTGTGCCTGCTGCCTTCCAGTTTCTCTCTGCTTCAACAACACCTGCATACAGTATCCTCTTGTTGGCTTTCCATTCTGGACAAATGCAAACATGTCAGCCAGGTTGTTTGCCCATGTTAAACCAGTCAGCAGCAAACCATTTAGAGCTGAGCCTCTGTTTTCGGACTCACCCGTAGTCTGTTGGGCTGGTTGCTGGGCCACTGTCTCACTGCTAGCATTTTGTCCCATGCTACGGCTCCTGTCCCCGCCGGCCTGCAGGGCCCTGCCTCGCCCGAGGCCTGCGGCGGCAGAGGAAAACCTTAAGCCACCTCGCTCTTATCCAACCAGGCATAGAGCTCCTGTAACTCAAGACTTGTCTTGACTGCTCACTTGCGTCGTTTAGTCTCTCTTGTCTCTATAGTCCTGTACTCCCCCTCCCTTCAGCCTGAGTGATTTGGTATCTGCCTCCCTTCCTCCCTCCTTCTTTTGCTTTAAAACACAAAACACACACACGCTAAGTTCCTAGGTCCCTCCCTTCTTGGAGCTCTGACTTCATAAATAAGGTACGCCAATAAGGTAATTCAGCAGATGCCTTTCTTTCCCCAGAGCACATTTTTCAGGGGCAAAGTTCACAGCAGGCAAGCTTTGAGGTTTACTCATCCAGCCATCAAGCCTTGAGGCATTTGCGATGCAGTGGGCCCCCCGCTAGCACCATTTTACAGACTGACAAAACAGTACTCCCTAAAGGGAGAGGGGCGGCTCTGCAGGGTGAGGTAACTCAAGAAGTGGAAGGTGAGACGAGCCAAGGCGGAGCTCAAAGCCAGAGAAGAGGAAGTGACACACCGGCGGTGTCCAATGACTCTTCAGGGTTTGTTCTTTTAAACTATGAAATGCATGTGCAAAATGATGACACTTTTTATTGGATATTAGCAATTCATTAATAGCAATTGGTTTTAGAACAACAAATGTGTAATTATCCTCAGTCAAATTTAGAAAAATGTTACTGGAAACATCTGCTCTTTACTTTCTCTCCAAATCTCTTTGTAACAGTAAGAATATGTGCCAAACACATAACACCTGAGGCACAAAGCCAAAACTTGTGTCAAGGCCTTAATCTCACATATATCCATCCCCCATCCAGGACAGAAACAGGGCAGCCAGGCAGTCTGTGTCTGAACATTTCTATCAGAGCACTGTGTGATTAGATTATATGTAATCAGTGTAGGAGGAGGTTCTCCATGTCATGTTTGAGATACAACGCAGAGTAGTTCTACGATCATCAGACAAAACTTGGTTAATAGAAAGGGATCCAGGTCTACTCAAAGGACAGGCCAGTGCAGTGTAATAACCTGTTCATGACATTGTGACAGGTTCCATAAAATGTAGCCTTGTCAAAAAGTATGAAGTAAGATGGAAAGTTTTCAGTTTAAAAAGGTCATAAAAAAGAGGTTTGGTAAGTACAGAGTAAGCTATGACTGTGTTTTCAGGACATTCAATTCACCATATGAAGCTGACTTCATAACATTCTGCATAACTGTTGCTCCCTCTGCAGCCCAATTAAAGCGACGCCATGAGAGCACAGCTCTGACACACAGGAATGTGTGGAATGCAGGACCACAAGCCAGCCTTTTAGTAACAGGATGGTAATTAGGACAATAATCCAGGAAATCATTGGTAAACAGAGGGGGATAACAACCTATGAATTTTTCCAACTTATGACTCATCATGGCATTGAAATTCTTGTTCACTCTCTCTAAAGAGCAGCAGCAGATGGAGACAAACACATTTTTTTCCAGGCTTGTCAACAATCCACTCCTAACAAGAGAACATGAAGCCCAGCTGAACAAAAAGATGACTCACACAAATTCTACCATACTGTGTCATGTTGACAACTCCAAAACACTCAAACACTAATATGATGCAAACACGACCCAACATGCTAGATTGTCAAAGGGTTCTAGTTGCCCAGCAGCCATGTCTTTTTGTCCGAAACGCATCACTTTAAAAAAAAAAAAAAAAAAAAAAAAAAAAAGGCCAATGAGGAAGTCCGGTTTATTTTTACTGCTTGGCGACAGGGCCAGGCAGGGATGAGTAGATCAAGCTTCCTTAATCTGTTCCTGCCATGGCCCAGTTGCCTATAAGGTGATCTTGGGGCTGTGCCCTGTGCTGTCTTAGCATTTCAATACTGTCTCAATCACTGTATAACTATTTTGGTCAGTAAAAAAAAAGAACACTGTAATTTAATATTACTGAAATATAAATCCTCAACATTTAACATCCGAAAAAAAGCAGGTTTACTCACGAATGTATTCAGACTGAACAGCCATTTCTGGTATTTTCCCACAGATGTCGCAAATACACTACAACAGTTGAACCTAGGAACAAAGATTCTCTGAGCTAAAGGAGTGTATGTGCGGTATGTCGAGGTCTGTCAACGATCGAGGACAGTGGTGAAATAGACACGAGGCCACGAGTGACAGAGAGAGAAACTGGCAGCTCTGCTCACCTACAGGTGTGTCCTCTGGGTTAGCGCCAATCAGACAGCTGCAGTGTCAACAGCACAATGCGTCACAGGGCCAGCCCCTTCATGGACAGCTTCATAACCCTACACTGGTTTGTTGACTCACCACTTTCTGTCATCATGATACTATGACTTAGATACACACACATACACATACACTAAATTATAACCCTTAAAATCAGGTGGTATCCACCTCAAATAATATAGAGTTTTCTCGTTAGTTTTATACTTTTTATGCAAAGGTCGAAAAAAAAACAAAAAAAAAACGATACAAGTGGGTTTCAGATTTATTATATTTGGGTGATTTTTCTAAAATTTGCTGACATATATCGAGCACATTGGAATCGAAAAAGTACCGTATGACAAACTTTAAGTATCAAAACTACAAATTGACATATTGATGGGAGTTTTTCTTACCATTATTTTCCATTACAGTGTCCAAGACTCAGCAGTCGGCAGCTCCTGAAACAAATCAACAAATGGGATCATTAATAAAATGAGAAAATACTCCAGCATATTTCATACAGGGTATACGCAGGAATCCTGAAGTTAAATTGAATAATCTTTAAGACCTTTTTAAAGTTGTACTCGGTAAGAATTCAGATACGTTGTTTCCAGGGGCCTCTTTGCAGGCCAGCCTGTTCTTTCAGAGCCCTCCATGTTGTCACGTTCACGGTCGCTACGTTTTGTTTTATGTGCTCTTTTGTAAACTTTATTGACACACATTCACCTCTCTACTTCCAGTCCACCCCCTACATGTTACACACACTCTCAGTTGGAAGTTCCCGATTTCAGATTCCAAGTGAACGCAGCATAACTGGCGGTGACGAGCTGGGCCGCCAGACCAACCGCTGTCAGCAGCGTCACTAACATGGCGGCTTATTTGCATCTAGCCCGGGGAATGTCTCCACAGACACGGATATTGGAACACTTGGTTAAAAGTGCTTGGCAACAAGTGCTTTCATTAGTGAGCTTTTGATCAATCACCGTCGTTTTAACTCAATCTTTAATAGATAGGAATTTAAAAGACGATTAAATAGATAAAAATCTTGAGTACAACTTTAAGACTCTCTCCAACATTTTAAGCATAGTCCCTTCTAGTTCTAACTGGTTACATCAACTTACATTTACTTTACATTTAATATATAGCACAAGTGAATCGTCTTCGTTTGTCAGAACTCATTGTACCGGTGTATCAATGCAACATGATTGAGATAAGACTGGGTGGGAACTAAGCACAAAAGAATAGTTGATAGTGACTCAACTGTTTATTAAAAATATTGTTATTATGGTCCTCATACTATTTGTCAGACAACCTGAATTTGAGTTTAATATAGGAGCGTAAAGGGACCTTTGCTTAGCACCATCAAGCAGTAGCCAGTCAGTGAACAGTTGTCCTTTTCACATGACGTCAAATCTGGCAAGATTCCATAAATAAACTACACAGACTCATATGTTCCTGTGAATGATTAACTTCGTGGAAACTTTAGCCTACAACCTCTTGCAATATACTGTATATTAAAGAAACAAAATTGAACTCGCTAAATGGATTTTAAGACTTTTTATTACTTTTAAGGGCTTTATTTGTGTGTATATATATATATATATATATATAACTCAAAATAATAGATAATTTAATTAAACCTAAAGGTTGAGTGGCTAAGAGACTATGACATTCCAGGGCAGCCAATAAAAAGTTTGACATTTGCAAATGTTATTCCAATCATTGAAGTCTCATTCAAAACTGTCAATGTCCTATAGTTTTAGTAGACTGTTCCTATTCATCTCAAGCAGCAATGCAGCAATCAAATAGTCTTTGCACAGGTAATTGTCCATGTTGTACAGGAAGCTCGGCCTTAAATCATGTTTTGGGTATATTAGTGATTCACTGTGAACTAGGGCACCTAAAATAGCAGGAAACATCAAATAACTTCTGAAATACAAAATCTGAATTTTCTTAATGACATCCAGATGCTTGGAACGCCGTGTAAATAATGCATATGACCTCTGGATGTCACACAATAGCGGAATACAGCAGTGAATGTACAGAGGAATCCCTTTATGCATCTGTTTGAATGCAGCAGAGAAGACTCCTGTAGCAACTTTCGACCCAAGTCTGCTGCCCGCCTCCTCACCCACAAAGCCCTCCATAACCAGGCCCCTTCCTACCTCACCGACCTGCTCCACCACCACACTCCCCCAAGTAACCTGCGCTCCTCTGACCAAGCACCGTACCTGGGGTGACACAGCCTTTTCCATTGCTGCCCCCTCCCTCTGGAACTCACTACCCACACACATCCGTGACCAGCAGACCTTCAAATCGCTCATCAAAACCCACCTCTTGAGAATCGCCTTCAACCTCCAATAATACACCATTTAATTTAATTTTAACGCTTCACTTGTTTTTAAATGGGCCTGCTTTTTAGCTGTTTTATTGCTTTGAATTGTTTTACCGTAGCTTACTTGTTTTTTAATGCACTTGTTTTTAATCTATTGGTTTTTATTGCATTATTCAATTCAATTCAAAAAACTTTATTTGTCCCCAAGGGGCAATTAGGGGCATGTGAGTAAAAACATGACAAACAATACAACCATTTAAACAGACACATTCTTCCGCACATCACATAACTAACTTTAAAAGCAAGAACATTGTAGATCTGCAGTGAGTGTTATTAAAATAGATATATAAATAGAAATAGTAAATGCCCTGGTGGCTGTGGGCCGAGTTAAGGATCAGTTTATGTGAGTTTTTTTGTTCTTGTTTTAATTTTGGTCTTCACCCGGTGAGTAGCGGTTCAGAGAGGGATAAAGGTTGCTCTTCTCCTCTGCGTCCTGAACAGCGAAGCCGACGGCCCCAGGGGGAGCCACGGCATGCGAGGGGTCATTTGGAGTCCTGCTAGCAGATCTGAGCATCTGCTGTTCAAAGAGAGAGGAGAGGGTTCTGAGGGGCAGTCCAATCATTTTGGAGCAGATTTTGACAGTGCTTTGCAGGCGGTTCCTGTTTTGCTGGCTGAGGAACCAGCAAGTGAAAGAGAATGTAATGACACCCTCGATGAAGGAGTAGTATGTAAAGTATCTTTGAGTACCTTGAAAAGAACTATACAGAACAATTGCAGAGTATTATTATAATTAACGTGCTGAACCCTGAGGAACTATCAACTAAGGGTGTCACAATTCTCCAAATCCAGATTTTAAATTCCCGATTCGTTACTATGTTCAATACAAACATTTTTTCCTTAGCACTGATGATTATAACATTGTTAGAATATCGAGTCTTGATTCATAAAGATCAAGAGATTGTTGGTTTTATGTCCTTACGTCTACAGACTTCTTTAAGAGGTTAAGCTACGTGGCATCAAGTATGGCTACTGTTGAAATGTACCACACTGAAATTGAATAAGTTATTTGAACCGCCTGCTAAAACCGCCTGATAAAAAAAACCTGAAAGCTCATTTCGATCAATTTTTGATTTAATATTGACATTTTGACAACCTTACTATCAACATATCTGAGACATGACACATCTGTCCAGGGCTAAGGAGCAATGCTAATCTCAATGAATTTGGTTAAACACCTGAGTGGTTTTTAATCAGTTATGTAAGGTTAACTCCAGTAAATCAGGCTTATTTTCAGGAATGTCAGTTTCAAAAAGTTGGTTTAAATAGGTATTTTATATGTTACCATGGAAACATATCTGTGCTTAATGTATCCGGTACGTTTTTCAGTCCAGAAAAAAACAACCCACAGGTTGCTTTATGAAACAGCTATAGCCTGGCTTAGTTTATTAAACATAAACATTAATTATATTAATATGTTTGATTCTGTTTTTTTCCCCTTTAAAAAAAAAAATTAACTAGCTGATTAATGGCCTGTCAATCACACATCAAAGCTGAGCACTGAAGAGAGGTTTTGTTAAAACTCATGTCTTTGATGAAATGTTTCACCGCAGTTCAGAACCATGTACTTTCAAATGGGAAACAAAGATGAATGGCAGGCAAGCAATTCAATTACTTTCAAGGAAGTGATGGCAAAGACACTGTTTAGCTTACAAATTCACACTTTCAAATATCCTGTAGCTTTAAGACTAGAGCGTTCAACAACTGACACTCTCCTAGCGAGCTTCAAAGCAACTTTTAAAATGATGGCCCTGGCTGTAATTGGTCAGAATCAGTAGGTGCGGCGACATCATGACGCTGGCAGGGGAAGGTCCAAACAGCAGTATCAGACTGCACTTTGGAATGTCAAAAGACCCTTAGACAACAAACGGGTAAAGCCCAGCCTGTGTGGCTGAATAGGCTGCACAATGTGTACACTCCAGCATAAAAAGAGAGTGTATCCTGGCAGGCACATATTTGACCTTCTTATCAGGTGCACTAGGCCAAGTTCTTACGCACTGATAAGGCACAATTTCTCTGTGAATTCAGCTATAAAATGTAGTCATGATGAAAGAAAAATACAATAAGCCAATTTTAATTACGACAAAATGTTGTCTTCGACTCACTTCTACTGAAGATCATTGATCGTCAATACAACCTTCCCCAGAAACGCAGTTGTAGCAGATTGCCTGGGACTTCTGGTTCCAGTGGGGAAACTGAGCAGCAAAGTGATTACAGCAATCCTGCACACTACACAAACAGACGAGACCATAAAACAAGAGGACACAAAGTCAGCTTCCATCTCGATGCTGGGCTTCTTTTTGATTCCGCTCCAGCCTGAAAACATGCCGTTTTAAGCTCAGTGTATTAGTTAAGGTTTTACTGGGTGCCATTTTCTTGGATTGGAGCTCAGATCCTTGTCGGTCATTAATGAGTTTGTCACCTCGCATGCAAACTGAAGAAGCAACTCTGCCTCGAACATTTAAATCAGCTACTTTTAGCTGTCTAATAACAGACAATCCTCTGCGTGGTCAGCTTTGGTTTAGTCCAACTGGTTTGACAAGTGTTCGGCTATAATGTACACACAGCGCATTCGCAACAGCTGCAGGCAGGACTGCATGTCTGTACTGTTCACCACTTCAAATGATCCATATAAAAGACTAATGTCCACTTCTCTAGTGTGTATGTCCCTGCTACATATCACCCTCAGGATGTCCACCAAATTGAATTACTTAATAACTATTTTTACTTAATTACTTAAATTAAAATGCTTTTACATCTGTAAAATTACTTTAATGTACTAGAACACTAAGCTCATGGCACATTAAAAACGCTTAAATACTATTTTTTATTCACTGGGAACTAATTCGGCCGTTATTCAAAGACATAACGATTTCTTATTTTGCACGGGGCACTCGAAAGCCAACCTGCCCATAACAGAGAAGCTGATACGCACTTGAAGCCACAAATAATTCACTAGATAAAGTTCAGCATCACTGCAACCCAATTCTGTTCTCAAATATCCTCCCGGTGCTCTGGGCCCAGGCAAGCTCCAGCTCTCGAAGGCAACTAGCTGGTGCACGCTGGCTGCAAAACAAACACAGAGGTGAGTTAATGCTCACAGCTTTGTGAGCACACAAGCCAGTAAACTAGAGCAGCTGACACCAGGAGACTCAGTTCACGGCCCTGTACTGCTGAAACCCTCAAGACGCCACGTGAACGTGTACAGACACATAGGTTCACACACAGTCCTGTCATTATTTTACACAGCATCCAAAGGTTAATGAGGAGAGGCCCGCAAGTTACTTTACGTCTGGTTTAAGTCATTGCTTCCATGTTGTCTTTGTGAACCAAGCCCACATACGTATATCTGTCTCAGCATTATACAACACAGAGGACAAATTAAAGAGCAGTAGGCAAAATGGCAGCAAGATTTTCTGGTTTGGTAACAGGATCCAACAGCGGTATTTCAGTATTTTCACACGAGTGCAATTGGACACCTTTTTATAACTTTAATGGAGGTGAGGCCTCGTACCTTTTTACACAATTAGACTGCAATACCTTGACTCACAATACTGCAATACTTTTTGATTGACATAGTGTGAATAAATTCTGCAAAAATGTCAATACAATGCAGTATATGAAATAGGGCTGCACAACAAATCGTTTATCATCATTACACAACTTGTGCAATAAACACGTCGTGAAAGACAAGTTCAATGTTCAATTTGTTCACTAAAAATAATGTCGGAAACAATTATACTTCCTTTCTGAGTATTTTTATTAAACATGCAACTTGTTATCTGTATACTGGAAGCAGTAGAAGGACAGAACTGCATACATTTAAATATCCATTTTATTTATCATAAGTAATATTGTAGATATTAAACATTGTAAGGCTATAGTATATTATTCTCACACCATGCAGCCTTAATGACAAATATACACTCACGGGCAACTCTATTAGGTACACCTGTCCAACTGCTCGTTAACACAAATTTCTAATCAGCCAATCACATGGCAGCAACTCAATGCATTTAGGCATGTAGACATGGTCAAGAGGATGTTCAAAGCAGAATCAGAACGGGGAAGAAAGGTGATTGAAGTGACTTTGAATGTGGCATGGTTGTTGGTGCCAGACGGGCTGCTCTGAGTGTTTCACAAACTGCTGATCTACTGGGATTTTCACACACAACCATCTCTAGGGTTTACAGAGAATGGTCCCCAAAAGATCCAGTGAGCGGCAGTTCTTTGGGCGCAAATGCCTTGTTTTAGCCAGAGGTCAGAGGAGAACGGCCAGACTGGTTGGAGCTGATAGAAAGGCAACAGGAACTCAAATATCCACTGGTTCCAACAGAGGAATGCAGGAGAGCATCTGTGAACGCACACCACCACCTACTTTCTAGGGGATAGGGAACAGCAGCAGAAGACCACACTGACACTTTATTAAGCACCAGGTATGCCTAATAAAGTGGCCGGTGAGTGTACATGTATGGCAGAACAAGTTTACTAAATCAGTTTGATCTTGAACAAACACTGTTTTATGAATGAAACTTTTTTTTATACATCAAAAATGAGTACATATTTCTTCAAACGATGCTTTGCTGATCAAATTATGAAACTAACTAAGCCATAGGTCACCAGGGTGCAGGCTAATTCACTCATAAATCAAAGCGCAGTCAGGAAAGCCACAGCAAGGTTTGCAAACTACCAATGTTAACTGGCGTCGTGCTAACTGGAGAACTGCCAGGCTTGCTGCTTTTCATCAAAATAAAAACACACAAATAATGCACCTAATATAAGACCGCAACAGCTCACCACAGCATCTGAATGTACAGTGCTTATTCACATGAATATAAAACCAAGTCCAAGACACTTGCCTTTGTAATAATATTAAGAATCCTGTTGGTTTCCCTCACTTCTAATGGAAACAAATGGCACACAACTAATTATGTTAGTAATAATAACTCCTGAATGATGAATGATACACTTTAAGAAACGTCAGAGGTATTTCATACTCTAGCTGACATGCTTAATAGATACGTTGAGAAATCAATGTTAAAATCAAATGTGCTCCATTTCCACTGCACTGGTAGTTCAGACATTTTACAGAGTCCTGTTTGTTCCCTGTAAGCTCCCAATTAGCTCATTAAGAACTCCTAATTCATCGGATAAAAGGATGCAGCTCTGCAGAGCTGAGGGGAGTACAATCAGTCACAGGGCCAAGTTCATTCTGCAGACTTGGCAATCACTGAATAAAGAACCAAGCTTGAGCTTGTTTGGGAGCGAGCTGCTTGGATCTCAATGAGCTACTGTCAACAGCTAGCTAAGAATGGCCCACACATCTGATTATGCAAGTCCCACACAGAACCACAATATTCAAATGCTCAGACAACTTCACCTGAACATCTACTGATTTCTATTCGACGTACAAACCACAGTTTTAGAGACACTCCTCACAATCGGACAATATGGCTCCAAAGCATTTCTCCTTAGACTAATAGACAATTACCTCCAGCAGAAAATAGTTGGATAGCTGCCACAGAAGGTGTTATCGTAAACAAGATTCCAGTTGCGAGCCATGGTAGATGCCCGTTTCCAACTATTTGAATCCTTTGGAAAAAAACAAAATAAATAATGACAATCCCCTGTAACACACCGCCCTCAATCTCCCAACCTCATTCCAAAATGCTACCCACCTCTACGTAACCAGATGGAGATGACCAACACCTCTTTTGCCCGATGAGCGAGGTGTAATCCCTGTCGGATGCAACAATCCGCTATCTGGATACAAAGCACAATAACATGACTGACCTGATTACAGTGCTGCCTATCTAGAACAGATACAATAAGCTGCAGCTCCCTTTGTCTCCCCTCTTTTTAAGAGTCTGTGATGTCCTATAGGGCGTATTACCGCTCTCAGTACTAAGAGCAGTGTGTGTGCTTGTTAGAACATGTAGACGGGCCTGTGAATGGAATGCAGTGGAATGCTTCACAGAGGAGCGAGTTGCTGCCCAGTTCATACCTGAAGCCTCATTATGAGCCCTACAGCCAAACTGTATATAATGCTACAGCTGCGATGCAAAGGTCTGAGGGCTTCGGTGAAGCCTCAAATGCAAAGAATAATAATGATTTAAAAAAAGTTAAAGTTAAGTTAAGTTAACATTTAAACAGTGGTGAAGTTTCTGGAAAACAACAGCCAGATAACGAACAGCCCTGATAAGTGGTTTGTAAGAATAGGTAAGGTATGAGAGAAAGGGTGGCTAACGTTACCTGTACACCAACCAGCTAACATCAGACAGGTATAGGTAGCGGATAACGGATGCTAATTGGAGATAGTTAAGACATACTGTAAAACAGTGTAAACACCGTGACTTACACTTATTTTCAGTCCCCCTCATTTCCAGTGTGCCAAAACAAAACTAGGTTCGTGAGCTAAACATAGAAGCGCATTACAGAGAGCACTGCCATAATGCTAATCCCTGACTGCTGCTACAGAGAGTTGGAGCAACAGGTAGCTCCTGTCGCTGAACTTTAGCATTAGCTTTGCTAGCTCACGTTAATTAGCACACACTTGTCGTTGTAGTTCAAAAGACCAGTGTTTTACGGTGCACGGAGGATACTCACCGTTTCCTGAAACCGGTTAACTTGTGTTGGATTGAATCCAAAATGCAGGAGACGTGTTTTTGTTGTGTCTCGTTGTGTCTCGTCCCTGATTACTTGTGACACTTGTCGCTGCTGTCCGTCACAGGGAGAGAGTGAGGCGGAACTAGCTTCCTTAACTACGTTTTGACCCACATAAAGTCACAAAAGTTACGTTCTGGAGCTGGAGGGAACGGAAAGTATGAACGCACCGCCCGAACAGTACGCCAAATACCGAGAAAGCCGTTACATGTTGTATTTAAGTGTTTGTTAACACTTTGCTGTCAAAAGGTGTTGCACATAACTCGGTAGAGCGATTAAATACTGTTGCGCATGCGCAATTTTCTCTCAGGAAGGCTGCTCCCCCACCTACAGAGTAAAGCACGTGACCACCCGAGCTCTCCTAGTGCTGTGGCAAATTTGGCAGTGACTGTTGCCTCAGCCAAAATATTATAGTTTAGGTATGGCAGCTAAAACACTTTGGTTAGATGCAGGGAAAACCACTTATAATGATTACAGTCAGGCAAGCTAGGTCCCCTTTGACATCATTCAATTCAATTCAATTTAAGGAGCTTTATTGGCATGAAAAGGCAGTGCTTATTGCCAGAGCAAACAAATATTAAGAATAATTAAAACAATAACCATATAAGCTAATAATCACCAAAAAAAGCATACATAAAAATATATAATAAAAGAACAGCCAGAATTAAACCATGTTCATATTGTCATTGTCATGTGGTGTTGTTTCACCGGATGTCCGTCAGGCTGTGGCAGAACAACAGATATTTAGCTGACAATATGCAGCAATTTTTTTTTCATTCTGTCACTATCTGAAACTTTAAAACAAAGATGTTTGGTTAGACTTGAAGAAAACGTATGGTCTTGAATAGAGGTTTGAACCGTTGATATGTTTTTATGAAGTTCATTTGGCTTAATCAACCCAATAAAATAAAAATAATGCGAAATAATATAAAGTAGACTAACAATTTAAAGTTGTATGTATACATACACTGGATATCAGAATTAAGGGAGACCAATTATAAATACTTGATTTATTGATTGGTTGATTTGCTACTATCAAATGCACTTCGTTTGAACCCAAGAACTTTTTTGAAATTGTATCTCACCCTGGGATAACTGGAAAGTATAGAAAAAGACTTACGTATTTGTAATGTTCATAAAAATGTAGTTCTGTAATAATATTCATGTACAAGGATTCAAGGGTTTTATTTGACACATCTACACACGAAAGCATTATGTTCCTGAAATGCAGTGTGGCATACTCTTACGGCTGTGCTAGTTAAAAAGCTAGCTAAAAAAATTATATATGCAGTGGAGATCAAAATTAGTATTATTATTAATATTAGTATTAGTATTAATTCTTGATTTATTCTGAAATACTGTTTTTTTTTACAATTAAGAATTTGATAGAATATCAGTTGTGGTTATACCACTGCTGCACTAGCATGTTTTTTTTTAATATCCAAGGCACTTGAACAAAAACCTTTGTTTCGTGAAAAAAAAAACAGTAGAGAAACTAGTGATGTCCTGTGGCCCAGATGTATTGAAGAATGACTTCAGCACATCTGCGCCCACAGGACATCAATTTTCATGCAAAACAAAGCCCATAATTGCAGTGAAGTTATTGCATGTTGCCAAAGGAGGTTCACATAAACATTTGCATTCGCTCTGCCATGTAGCTGAACAAGAGGCCCAACTCCTGCTGCAGAAAACATTCCCCAAACCATGACATCCATCCATCCATCCATCCATCTTCAACCTCTTGTCCCTGTCGGGGTCGCAGGGGGCTGGAGCCGATCCAGGCCGACATCAGGCGTGAGGCGGCGTACACCCTGGACAGGACGCCAGACTATCGCGCATAGAGAGACAGACAACCAGCCACACCTACGGGTAATTTAAAGTCATCAATTACCCAAACACATGCATGTCTTTGGACTGCGGGAGGAAGCCGGAGATCCCGGAAAAAACCCACACAGACACGGGGAGAACATGCAAACTCCACACAGAAGGGCCCCAGCTGGGATTCAAACCAGGAACCCTTTTGCTGCGAGGCGACAGTGCTACCCCACCATCTTGACATGACACAGCTAAAGTTCAATATATTTGGGTCCGATGGGAAACATTATGTGCTGCATCGGACTGGGGACGACTGAACCCAAAGTGTGTGAAGAAGTGGAGAAGGAAGTTTCAGAGTCCAGATCTAAACCCCATAGAGAATCTCTGGAAAATCCTGGGCAACAAAGTAATGTCTAAGAAACCCACTACAGTTAGTGAACTGTGGAAGACACAGAGTCAGAATGGACCAAGATCAAACCAGAGCAGTGTGAGAAACTAGTGATGTCCTGTGGGCGCAGATGTGCTGAAGTCATTTAAAGCTGTGGCCTCTACACTTCCTGTTCATTTTTGAATCCTAGAGAAGAAAACATGGTGGAAATCTTCTCTTCTTACACAGTGGTTACTGTTCACTAATTTTCCTCACTGCTTTTTTCACATAATTATGTTTTTTTGTCGAAGTGTCTTGGTTATTTAAAAAAAAACATGGTAGTACAGCAGTGGTATAGCCACAGTGGATATTCTATCAAATTCTGAACAATTAAAACATAACAGTATATCAAAATAAATCAAGTATCAATAATTAGTTTTTTAATTTTGATCTCTGGTGTATATATACAGTATATATATATATATATATATATATTTATACAGTATATATACATATAAATCTCATTTTTTGCACTAGCACAGCCATAAGAGTATGCCATACTGCATTTCACGAACATAATGCCTATTTGCGTATACTGTATGTGACAAATTTAACCCTTTAATCCTTGTACATGAATATTAATACAGATTCAATTTGATGAACATTACATAGAAGCCTGTTTCTATACTTGCCAGTTGACCCAGAGAGCGATACAGTTTCCAAAAAGTTAATGGGTTCAAATGAAGTGCATTTCATAGTAGCAAATCATCAGGCAATGCTGATATTATTAAGGAAAAAAGGTCAGATGTATTTCAAATATCATTGTAACTAAGATTTTGACTGATTAGTAAGAAATATTTAGTGGCAGACAATGACTTAGATTTTATCATGTTGATATTGTCATGTTTGGTGTTCAAATGCACACTGCACAGTGTTAGGGAGGCGTGGAACTATAGTTGAACTACATTTTGCAGTAGTTTGCTGGTGACGACATTCATATTTGCATTATGATTCTAGTCAATTACTTTTTTGTCATTTGTGTAGTTAAACTATAAACAATTTTGAGCCATTAAGGAAAGGAATGATGTTGGGGTGGCTGTGGCTCAGTTGTAGAGTGGGTCATCCTCCATTCTGGAGAATGTCAGTTCGATCCCCAGCTCCCCCGGTCTGCATGTTGAAGTGTCCTTGGGCAAGATGCTAAACGCTAAATTGGTGAATGGGGTGTGAATGGTTAGATTAGATAGTATGTAGATGTCCACTGCCATCAGTGTGAATGGGTAAATATGACAAATAGTGTGAAAGTGCCTTGAGTAGTCAGAAGACTAGAAAGGTGCTATTGAAGTCCATTTACAATGTTGTTTATTCTGCTCTAATTGAACCTTTGACCAGCTCCACCTCTTTGTTTCACCCTGACCACCTGGAGGGCACGCTCATGTTTTGAATCCGTATTTAGTAAAATTAAACTTGAATATTCGGGGAGCCAATTGTTCAGAGAAAGTGCTGCATGTTGTTTAGAAGTTACCTGCTGAGTAATCCTGTTTGGTACTCCCACATGGACTCTAGTTCTGTCTGAATGGTGTACATTAAACTAAAAATTAATTTCTTTATCTAAACAGTGGGCACTTTTTACAGTAAACTCAATTGAGTGGCATTTTTTGCTGACTATTTTGTTTCAAATTTAATTTGGTTTATTTAACTATCAATTTGATCTTTTGTTTTGACAAAGCCATTTTAAAAGGAGCTTTAGTTAGCCAAGCTGGATTTCTCCCATGTTGCTGTAGTCTATATTCCAGTGTGAAGTAATTGGTAGCTTGCAGAGCTTTCAAAGTACACTGCAAATTTTGAGCAGCATTCAACTGAAATTTGTCTCATTCAACTCTGCTGTCTTGAAGTGAGTAGTCATATACTGTATCTTTGTTTGGTTTTCTGCAGAAGGTACAGCAATTAAACGTATGCACACTGTGATCTCTTCTGGTCATTTGTTGAACTACATGGTGTGAGCACAGAGCATGTTTTTGTAGGCTGTGCACCATAGATCAGAGGCAGAGATTTGTCTGCCATCTACTGGGCTGGTAAAGACTCTGCCACTGAGTGGAGACTTGCCGGATGAATCTGAGACACAACCACACTTATGGGTATTTTTTATTTACTGTTAAATTAATCTACCTTCCTTCATATTCAAAAAAAGAAGAAACAAAGAAAAAAAATCACATTTTCCAGACACTCCTCTAACATTTATTATCAAGAACAAGGCGTCAATGTCAGGGCTGATAATGAAGCAGTCCAATTTATGTAACTTGAAGATGTATGTGCCCTTTGTTTGCCTGGTATTAGGTAATAAACACAGCATTCAGCGCTGCCTGCTGTGAGAATAGCTGCCACAGCCATTCCCAGTCGAGATTTGTTTTTTCTGCAGAATATTTTGCTGAACAGCTCTCCATGAAGGAAAAGTCGGACAAAAGCATGCCTGCCACTGACCTTTAGATGGACCCAGTCTTGTCTTATTGCCCCAGACAGGGTTTCCCACCCTTTTACTGTACTTAATTATAGTCACCCTTTTATGACTTGATCCCATGTGTTTTTGCTGGGTCACTGGTCAAGACTTATTGTTAAAGTGCTGGGATATTAACAGTCAAGGGAAAGAGGAGGTTATATAGGTTGTATCCACCCACTGTTGGGTCTGTGTAAATCATAAATAAGTCATAGAGTGTGGTCTTTACCTATTCTGTAAGAGGCCTGAGATAACTTTTGTTATGATTTGGCGCTATAAATAAAATTGAATTGAATTGAATTGATTTATAGTCCTGACAACAACATACTAAACATGTGTATTGGTAGGTTTATACATTGGCAGATGTAATACATTTATCATGCCCCCAATCAGAATCTGAATGAGAATCAGAAATACTTTAACCCCCTGGATGGAGACAGGGGTCACAGGTGTTTTCACCCTCCAAGCAGTGCATTTTGTATCAAATATCACATAATCTTTCTCGCATACTCTGTGCACCTGTTTACAAATGAATGTTACATGTTGTTAATGTCATGTAACTTTCCGTTCAACTATATTTAAATGTACACCTCTTATCCACCCTAAACATCCACTTACAGGTACAGATCATGAACTTCTCAATAAATTCCCTAAGCAGAACACATGCTGTCTACATGCTGAGATGTCTCTGTGGTCTGGTTTGCATTAGACAAACAAAAAGTTTTGAATTGTACACAAAACATGGATTATGATGTAAAAACATGCACATTCTAACCATGGCTCTGCAGCATCATTAAGGTCTGGGGAATTATCTGAGATAACATAATCCACCCACCGCTCTGCAGAGAGGCACGTTCATAGCTGAGCCTTTGTGATGTTTCTTCTACTTGATTGATGCAGCATTTTTACTTTTTGTAGGTTATCTTTTGAACTTATAATAGAATCGGCTATATAAAATGTATCATTGTTCTTATGTTTCTGATGTGATGATGGGCTGGGGCACATGGCTGTAGGAACTCCCACCCTTGGATTCATTGTCCAATTGATTGGAATTTCTGTTCAACAAATTATCTAATGACAATTGTACATCTGTTCTAGGTTGAAGCAAATGTGTTTGCCTCATGTCTTTGTCCATTTTGACTGTGATGAAGACACAGATTTGGTTGAAACATTAGTCTGTTTGCTCTATACAAGGCCTCGGTTTTTTCCTTTTTGGAATGTTTAATCTGGAGATTCCTCATCAATCCTCATCAACAATTAACTCCTTCGTTTAACAAACACTCTAAGTTGACTCTGGTTCACTGAATCCACTCATGCACATTTAAAACAGTCCGGACTGGACCCGGGCTTTAAAGACACACAGATATAATAGTATTTATTCACAGCCCCAATACCTCCTAGTGACTCAGCTTACAATTCCCTGTAGATATGGTAGTCACAAAAACATGTTCTTGAACATGTTGTACATGTCCTCCTCTTTCTTGTAATTTTCCACAAGATCATGGTTATGTTTTCCAATGTTGCCAATCAGTGTAGTGATCTGGGTATTAAACTTAGAAACAGGGAACAAACAGAGGAAACCTGCGTCACTGAACCCTGAAAAGGCTAACTATAAATATGCTAGATAGTCCGACCATTTCATGAATAGAATCAGCACAATACATGTTCTGTTTGATTAGCTACGCCCACGTCTCCAGATCTATAATTAGCAAGCAGAATTATATTTCAGCTTTTGTTGTGTCTCCTTTTTGGCCACTTATTTCCGGTGACAAATCCGATCTGACCATAAATTCTATGGCCAGAAAGTCACAAATCAGACATCATTTCTGTGATCAGCACAGAAAACATTTACTGAGTTTGGGTTTTCTTTTGCCAAGAGGAAAAATAGTCCCCATTCAAAAGCAAACTTTAATGTTCAAAGCCTGTATGTACTGTATGGCTGCATGTGTTTCTACAGTTCAGGTGAGCGTTAATGTGCTGAAATGTGTTAGCCCTGTCATGAATGTATGTAACATATATATTCATATATACTGCAGTGTGGACTGATCATGGCATGTAGAAAACACAGAGCTAAAAACCTAATTTCCTTACTCGCCATTTTGTTTTGAAGGGTTATTACCAGGCCCTCACCACAGCGACATTCTGGTTGATCCAATCAGGAACTGCCAAAAACTGCAGTGTCCACTAGGGGCAGGTTTCATCATAGAGCAGTTTCTCGTTGACCCCCATGTTAAACAGGCCGTTTTCACAGCATCATTAAACCTGTTTAAGGTCTGGTACAAAAAAACATTCTAGTCTGTATGTTTAGGTCATATCTCCACGACAACACTTAGGGGGGTGAATTTTTTTTGTACCAGATTAGTTTTTATTTTATTGGAGGTTAAAGTTTATGAATAATTAGGGGCGTGGTCTCTTGAGTGACAGCTAGCCTCTGGCCCTCACTTCTCCTCGGAGGTAAACGTCAGCCAGTTGGAAGTATCTCTGTAGGCGAGGACGATTAGATCAAGTTGAGAGAACGGACCCCAACAGAGAGGCTACTTCTATTTCTTTTATGAAGTCTATGGTCATTACACATTTATGACTTCACTGACCTGCTGGACTGCAGAATGTTGTGGAGCAAAAAATATGATCCAATGGGAGCACTTTACATTACAGCTCAGCAATAGTGGGGTTATAGTTTGATTATAGAGTAAACAATTAAATAATATCCTATTAATAACCGGGTAATAGCTTAGTATTAACAATAGTTCTATCTGGAAAATATAAGACCCTGGATCCCAAAACAAAGGGTAATAAGATAGTTAAGCATTATTATATGGCCATAACCAAATTTCTCTCCCAAGAATTTCCATGTGATTTTGAAGGTGTTACACTGATAGCAGCCTATAATATTGTGAACACATCATTCTATATTATCTCATTATAATGGGGTTATTAACCCAATAAAGTCACCACATAACCATTTTGAATCCAAATATTGCACTGATATAATAATTTTATGTTAGCGGATTACCATATTGTTACCAAATATAATTATATCATTACTAAATAGTTTGGTCTCGTTGCTGTCTTTAAATGTTTTTTCTTGTAATTAATATTCTTGTTTTTTGGCTCTTTCGGTTTAATACTGTATTACCCAGATATATCCACTGTTAATACAAATTACCTGGTTATTACTTTGGTAATGCTATTAGTGAGCTGTAATGTAAAGTACTGCCAACGGTTCAGTCATGGGAGTATTACCATCCATCCTGCAGAATGATAACAGATGCATACATGCCATAAAAAAAACGAATTCATCATCATATCTGTGTATAATATAATGGATTAGGGTGGAGTTAATTACAGCCCAAATGATGATGATGTGTAATTTACAATCTTGTGTATAATAGTAGAGTGAGGCCGGACATCCTGTCAGTGGCATTCCTAATGGACCTGAGTCGCTTTCTCCACAATAACAACTAATCACTCATAAGCCTATTATGACAGTGGAAAAGGTGAAACAGCAAAAACACAAATGTGGGTTATATTTGGTAGCAAGGGTGAAGCCACTGTCCTGATAATAGAGCCGCCTACACTTTCCCTTTGTCACCCTGCAGGAAACAGACAGGAAAACAATAAGCTCATCACTGTGGACACAGAGGCTGATTACACGCGGCCATATCACGGTTTCACTCAAACAGTAGATAAGCCAATGCCAAACAATCCGGAAAAACACATTTTGGGTGACTCATGATTATAACCCTCATTACTGACGTTTAGAAACATGCACAATATCCATCCATGACAGGCCCTTTCAATCCCCACAGAGGTTCATTACAAGTTGTACCAAATGAACTAATTATGTCATTGTCCAATATAGCAATTTACAAATCTCTTGATTATTTCAGGGCAAGTAAGGTCACAATATACCTCTAATGTCACTGCTTCAATGGGATGTTTGGTGAAATACCTATACCTATAAGTATGTTGTGGCAAGTGAAGTGTAAAATAATATGATCAGAGAAAGCTTGAATTGATCCTACAGCATAATTGGGTTGTTAAACAGAAATACATGTATGATGATGTTAGAAAATACGATACATATCATGGATGACTGTACTGACCGACGATCAACTATAATATTAAAACTCCTCTGTGGGTTCAACACTACGAATCACACCTTTCACATATAGTTATTTGATCCACTGTTGAGATGTAAATGTTGATTATAAGGGCCTGAAGTTACATTTTCAATGTAAGACGTAATGACATGTTTTTAGAAAAATCTGGAATTACCCGCATTTATGCATAAAATATTAATAAAATGTGGTCTTGTCTATAATTGACAAATACACTCTATGTAAACTTATAATACTCAGATAATTTGTGTCTAAATCAGCATATTTATTAAATAAACTCAATATTAAAAATCCAAGTTTGTAAACTTTTAAATAAAAGCTAATATTACATCTCAAACCTTTTATTTGCACGGGTATAGTATAGCACTACCATTTTAAAGAAGTCAGTTCATTTTTACATTTTTTCACAACAACATCAAAAGATCCATCCAATCACTACGTTAACAAAACTTTATGACACTTAAGGCAAATCTGATCTACAGAGGTGGAGCCGTCTACCACCTTCTTTAGCCTGAAGGGTACAGACCATTCAAATAAACCTTTTTACCTAAGTACTTTTTAACAGCATTATAACTTTGTTCATCTGGGCTAATGTTAGAATTGCTCGAACTTTGCTACAGAGGAGCAGGTCAGTGTGGGCTTAGTCTACCCAACCTCCTTGGTTACTACTGGACCACTAACACACATAAGCTTTGATTCACTTCACCTCAGAGTAGTTTGTATCAGATTTAGGTTGATTCATGCTCTGCATCCTCACTTCAGAGGCTCGGGGTCATACACATATAGAAGCAGGTCATTGGCGTATAGTGAGACTATAGTGTTCTGTACCACATCTCTTGATACCCCTAAACCCTCTTTCTGCCTTCAAAACAATTGACAGCAGCACAATGGCAATTGCAAACAGCGGCGACGGTGGGCATCCCTGCCGTATCCCTACCCTTCTTGGACATCATACAGAGAGAAGCCTGCATAAGTGTGGGCAGTGGCAAGCCCCGTTAATTAGACTGATTAAACATATCGAGTGACATTTTATTCAATTCAGCAGGGTACCTGTCAGGGCCTAAAGACTTGCTACTATGCATGTTTTTAATAATTATTGATCTCCAGTAGCGATCTGGGGCATGTCAGGCATTACAATCTTTGAGGGTTCAAAAAAAATATGCAATCTCACCCAAACTGTGACTTCTCATGCAATTTCTTTTTTGTCAGATTTATCGATTGTCTTATTAGAAGGGCGCCGCAGATGTAATATACTGTTTCTTTACATCAAGTGGTAATGTGTTAATTAACAGGATCATTTGAAATCAAAGTGAATGTATGATGGAGCGCTGATATAGTACCACAGAGAATGAACATCATGTTGAGTTCTGGAAAAGTCCAATTTCCAGTCAGTTGAAAAGCTTTTCACAGTCCAATTACAGCAACTGTAAAGCCTTGAACCAGGTTTTTTATTACCTGTCAGCTCAAACAGGAGACACCAAGGAAAGTTACAAGTTACTTTTGAGAAAAGATTCCATAGCGTTTTAAAAGGGATCAGGAAAAGTACAAAAGCCTTATCTGAACAAGTTTAACAGAAAGGTCACATCTCACGGACGACATTCAAACAAGGTCTGTCTGTCTGCGATGACACATCGTCTGTTCATCGACTCACAGACACAAGAGGCAGCAATGTGACTGTTAAGAACAAACAGTTTATTGATGGGTAGACAGGTGCATTACGGCATCACTCACAGAGAGAATTACAGGGACACACTGTCTAGCCATAACATTTATGCTTTGTCCCTCTGTAGATCATGTGGGTGTTATTGTTATGATGCCAAAAAGGTGTACAAGAGACCCCATAACCAATATACTGTAGGTAACACACTGGTGAGAGCAGGCCTCCAACTCCATCACCCTCACATTTCCTTAGCTCTGTCTATACGTATGTACTGTATATTCCCATGTAGTCAATGCTAACAATGCCATTTCATGCATAAAACTGACTCATTCAACCAACCGCACACAGGATGGAAATACAATATTAAAGGTGTAATTTCATGTTCTACCATACATGCTCAAATGATGACCACCAGATCCTTTCCACAGCAAAACACAACAAAAACTGTCGGATAGGTAATAAAACATGCACACAGAGGGGAAAATAAACTCCATAACCGTAAAACACAAACTCTTCTAGATACATGAACATTGGCCTTAATGAGTTTGACATTAGACCCTTTTTGTGATTTAATATTTTTTGTCATGTGTCTTTATGTGTTTGTTGTATGTTTTGTTCTTTATTTCTTTTTTAGGGTTAAAAAGGTTATTCTTGTTTTTTGTTACATTGTTCCCTATAACAATTTATAATAAAACAAGTTACATACATATACAATTTTTGTTAATTCCCATTGTATATTTCTTTTCATTTAGTTTCTTTGTATATATGTAGCCTAAATGTGTGTACATGCTTAACATTGAAATGTTTGGGGTATTTTAACATATAGGGGGTAAATGGTTTGTATATATACAGTACTAGTATTTTCCTTTTTGTACACCATAATCCTCTTTATGCATTTTGTATATACGTAGCCTTGATAAATTATTAGTTCATATGCTTAATATATTATATAGAATTCCTACTATTTAATGTTGACTATCTGCAACAGGTTTGGTATGTCATGTATGCTCAAATCTGCATTATGGGAATTAAAGATTGTGACCCTCTGAGAAAGAGTCTGCTGTTTGAAACCTTACAGAGCATTAAAATCATTCAGGAGCCACAGATCCTTGTTTCAGGGCAATTAAGATGTAGAGAAGCCAGTAACCATATTAAAGCAAAATAACACCAATTAAAAATGGAACATCAAGGGCAGAAAACCCAGATTTATGTCTTTATCACTTTGAAAAAAACAGACAACACACAGCAGGTTGGTATAACCACCATGTGTATTGATGGATTGCTTGATTGATGTCCTTTCTTCTCCTTGTCCCTGTCTAGGTTTATGAGAGGGATAGGGGTCAGGGAGAACTTGTTTCAAGTCCAGCACAAAGCTGACTACAAATTCCTATGAATAATATAACTGTCAAAAAGATTTAGAGCACTGTAAAGGGGAAATAAAAAACTGAATTAAGTTTCATTTTCTGTCCATTACATTTCTGGTTGTCACCTTCATTGCATCCCTAACCCATTCAGAGAGCTCTCAGCTGTCATGTCTGTGGCAGAGAAAACCTCACCTTAAAGCATGGCTTCTGTGGGTATAGCTGAGAATCTGCCAGTGCTGGACTAACCCATCAAATCCAAGAAAAACATTATTTTGTCATTAATTATTTTCTCTGCATGCTACATTGACCTCTGTAATACTGTGGCTTCCTTTTGCCAACAACGTGGCAAAACGAGATGGATTACATCATTGTAATAATGAAGCTTTTAAGACAACCTCTGCAAGTAAAACCCAGTCAGCCAATAGGCTTAAAATATTAAGGGCCTAAATATCCCCAGACATTATTGCATCCCGCTTTTCAGTGCTGTGTTCTGGTTGGGTTGGAAAAGCTTCTAATATCTGATTGAAGGCCAAATTTTGCTTTAAATAGTGTCGGTCTAAAGGTTAACAAGCAGTAGGTGTTGAAATTTTACAACGACCTCAATTTATTCAAATTGAATTGATGCAATTAGTGGATACTTTTGCAGGGACAGTAAATCTGCAAGAACATTTCATGTCAAGTTCAACTTGGTGAGTCTGCTGAGCTGTGAGGTGTCTATCACAGCCTGTTAGCTGCTTTGTCTAACCCTACTCTGTCAGAGTAACTGATCCACAAAAGAGGAACAGTCTGCAGACAGCTATGAGACAGAAGTCGACGGTACAAGTTAGCGACCGAGCTGTATTTCCATATTTCCTGTGGGAGTCACTGTGATAAACCAGCGCTAGCCTGGTCAGCTAGCAAGTTAGCTTTTAGCTCACCAGCTACAGCAGTTCACCAACGAGCCCTGCAAGTACAGTGGATATTATTATAGACTGTATAACAAATGGACGTAGCCTCTCCGTCAAGGTCTTTTCTCTAAACTTGATCCAATCGTACTTACCTCTGGTAGTCGCCATTTTGTAAGATTTTGACTCCGCTTCATTTCCTCTTACCAAAAAAGGGCATTGATGTGTCGTTAGGGGGAGGGAGATACGTCAATGTAAGTGGTGCAAGTTCGACTATTTAATTAGCATAACAGAGCTAACATGGTGTGTTCCCAAACCATCTGTTGGTACAGTTGATTGAAAAGCAAACCATCTTGTCATCGTGATGAAGCATTAGCATGCTAGTCCTGACAGCCAGCCTCCGAGGTGAAGTGAGGGCCAGGGGCTAGCTGTCACTCAAGAGACCACGCCCCTGATTATTCATAAACTTTAACCTCCAATAAAATAATAACTAGCATGTTACAAAAATATTCACCCTTCAGAATCAGAATCAGAATCAGCTTTATTTGCCATGTATGTGGGAAAGAAATTTGACTGGATTTTTTCTCCTCTGTGTACACAATACACAAAAATACAAAAAACACAGTATTTAACACTTACCCCTAAGTGTTGTCATTGAGATATGACCTAAACATACAGACTAGAATGATATTTTGTACCAGGCCGTGCTATGAAAACGGCCTGTTTAACATAGGGGTCAATAAGAAACTGCTCCATTATGCAAACTGCTCCTAGTGGACACTCAGAGAACTAGAGTTTTTTTCACTTCAGTATTGGATCAACCAGGAAGTTGCTGTGGTAGGGGCTTGGATATTATCGCTACACCAAATAATCTGCACAGGATTATTTAACTGTACCACATTTGTTTAACCACAATGTCTGTTGTATTCTGTCACAATTAGTTAATTGTTTGATTTATTTATGCTAGCTTTATTTTTATTTGATTGATGTTAGCTTATGGTTACTCTGACTCTTTCCCATCTTTGTATTGAAACTGTTGCACAATAATTTCCCTTGGGATAAATAAAGCTTCTTGAATTTTGAATCTTTAATGAATCTTGAATTCTTCTGTAAACAGGCACAGTGATTGTTATACACAGCTGGATCCACTGCCACCCCGTCTCCTGTCATCAAAAATAAAGACCATCATCAAAGGCCACCCTCCTGGGCGTCCCTGCTCGATAAAACTAAGGATGGGAGTATACCCAGAATTGTTGGAGCATCACGGAAACTTGATAAAATAGCCTCTGGGGAAAGGGTCTTTGTTTTGAAGGGAGATTCCTCAGACTATAATTAGTTTCCAAAAGATCTGCAGAGTGTCAGATATATTTAGGCTAGAAAATAAAACAAAGGTGTGTCTGAAGTTATGGAATTTGTGAGTACGTAGATTGATAAGATAGAGGTTCGAGACAGTCTCTGTGATGTTTATAAGGGGATAAACATTCCTAGCAGGGCATTAGATCAGTTTTTCCCCCAGATTTACAATAATGACATGTTAGTGTCTAGGGCTGAGATGGAATTTATCCATTGGAATTTACATTCCTTTGTGAACAAGATCATTGTAATGGTTTTACCTCCCACATTGTTGGATCAACATGTTAAAAAAAAATCCACCCAGGAAGGATGCTGAGAATGAAGGTATAATCTTGGACATAATAGTGTAATAGTAATAGTAATGTGTTGAGGATAGTCCTGTTTATGTTTGAATATTAGCTGCCGCATTGTGTTTACTGTGGTTTGAGTAGGCGGTACAAATGAAGGTGTCAATGCTGTGCATATCACACCCATCCTCTGATCTCCAATGCGCCTTAACACGTTGGCTTTTAGGCCTGAGGCTTGGGTAATAGTTTTTGTTAGATGAGTTGCTAAGGGTCAGGTTGTTCTGTGTTCTGCGAAGAAACATAGGTGTGATGACCATACTTAACCTCAGTTGTACAGAGACAGTGTCCATCAAACCCAGACTAAAAATCACTCTTTTCTCTCTTTAGTCTCCACTATAAATGTATCAGGCTATAATGGTTAACATTAAAGAGGAACCGCATATGTGAAAAAAGCCTTTTGTGTGTCCGGAGGAGGTGCATGTGAAGTCTCTCCTCAAGGGAGGTCACTTGAGGTAGCGTTGGCTGAGGTTGAAGATTACACATTTTTGAAAGTGGAAAACATGTAGAGCAAGACATGAAGTTAGCTTCCCATTAATGCGGTACCTCTATAGCAGCGTTCACACACACACTGCAAACCATAAATTATCTAGAAATTACCTGGTGGGGTTGTATGTGAGAATGCAAATGTCACATACAACCAGTTGGACCAGGCATCAAACAGAGTTTATCCTGTCAGCTCCCTTGTAGAGAAAGACATTTTAATCACCAAGTGAGCCCATGTGTTAATACAGACGCTCATTCTCTGGTGTATTCACAGAGAGAGAATGGGCAAACTGTGTGAAAACGTGCAAAGGAGAAACTCCAGACCATGTGACCTGATTCTCTTGACATTCATATGTGAAAACAACTTTAGTTCAAAGGTTGAATATGGAGCATGAGCAGAACACCACCATCTAGTGTCTCAAGATCGTAGTCGCAACAACAAAACATAATTCCACCAGTCTTGTTTCCACGTCTGGAGACAGAGCCGGCCCAGTGGCCTACAGGAGGCGGGGTCTGTTTGAGTCTGTATTGTATTGCAGAGGAGTTTGACTGAAAGTTAGCGTCAGCTGTTACAGCTAAGTTAACATGAAAGTTAGCTTACCCAGCAAGAAGCCATTTGGGCGTGTGTTTTAATGCTGTTGAACCCCTTTATCTCTTTTAATAAAGATCCCACATATTCAACCATTAACAGTTGACTTGACAGTACTGAAAGTAAAACTAGAAACGTGTGTTGAAATTTTCCCATGCCTTGTTGTTTTGTCTCAGCTCTTGTCGCCTTCACAGATGAGTGCCTGACAATGAAACTGTGACAAGAAGTTCCTTGGAAAATTTAAAGTGTATACAGTATTTCATTTATAGTAACAAATGAAGAAGTTATGCTGAGCTTTAGCAAAAAAAACAAACGTAAAATGTTTAGCTGTTGTAATGATCATGAACAAATATAGAGAATATACGCTAGATATCCAAATTAGAGAACAAGTTATTAGTACTTTTATTCTGAAATTGTTATTGTTAATTGTCCATCATTTAATAGAATATCAGCTGTGGCTATACATCTGGTGTCCTAGCTGTTATTTTTTTAAATAACCAAGACACTTCAACAAAAATCTTTATTTTTTGGAAGAAAGAAGTGGGCAAAATTAGAGAACACTTTCAGATCCTTCCCAGTTATTGGTGTTAATCTGGCCCCTGGTGACAATTTACTTCATTGTTGGACACACCCTATTTATCTGCAGCTCTCCTGGTTACTTTGTAAGAGGTTGTCCAGATGAAGTATTTAAAATTTGCTCTCTAATTTTAATCTCCAGTGTATAACAACGAAAAGTAATCTGCACTAATTTGTGTGTATTCCACGTATTTATTGTGTGTATTCAACACATTGAAAGCATGAGATGTACACATGTAGACTTTTTTCTAATCCTATCCAAGTGGTTTTCATGCCTCACCCAGATCCTCACTGTTTGTAGTCTAAAATCGATCATAAAACAATATTTTTGGTGCCTTGTTGTCGCGTTCCACTTCCAGTCCGCCACTGTCTCCCGGCCGACTTTTGTTCACCATTTTGTAAGATATCATACAAATTTGTTTGCAAAACTTTCTGTATGATATCCTATGAACCTGTTCATTGGAATACGTTGAGTTTAGACAACAAAAGATGAAGCTTAAGAGTTTAAAAAAGGTTGTGGTTTGGCTTGGTACTTGGACACAGTTCACCCTGGGGAAAGTCCTGAGCTGACCCTCCTCCCCACAAGGATTTTGGCACTGTTATACAACATCAACTGATTGCCTTCTTTGCTCCAGGTGTAATTTATACAGCTGCAGTACTTTTTGTAGGTATAGGTACTAGGTAGTACGAACAGTGAATGAGGACAGCCTGCTGGGTAACATCCATCCATCTATCAGGGGCTGGAACCGATCCCAGCTGACATTGGGCCTGAGACGGGTTACACCCTGGAAAGGACGCCGGTCTATTGCAGGGCACATAGAGACAACAGAGACACACAACAACTACTCATACCTACGGGCAATTTAGAGTCATCAGTTATGTCATGCATGTCTTTGGACCATAGAAAACCCACACAGACAGGAGGAGATCATGAACTCCACACAGAAGGGCCCCAGCCGGGATTCAAACCAGCAACCCTCTTGCTGTGAGGCGACAGTGCTAAACACCACACCGCCGTGCTGACCAAGGAGAACTATATAGTGTAGCAATAGTGCTAGCCTTTAAATTTTGCTTTTATGAATTCAAGTCAAATGACATAAAACTCCACAGAACCTGCAGTGGCTCACTTTTACCTACATGTCCTAAGCCAGTAGTAAATCATCATGATTAGGATATACTGTAGGACATTCATCTTTAGAGAATGACATCACCCTGACATCCAGGTTCTTCACCCTGTAACCATCATTCCTCACAAATAGTGGTAAAGCTGGTTAAAAAAAAGTTGCTCTGCTGGAATGATGTGAGCTGATATGCAAAACAGTTTACCTGAAGTAAAAACAATTCCCATCAAACCATCCATGACCGTCACTGCTATTTTTGTTCTCTCTGTTTGACCTTCTGAAAAGATGACGCTTTGTACTTTAGTATCAGATGACAAAGAGCGAATCTTCCGGGAAATGGTGAGACGGTTAATCTCTTCCGTGGGCAAACAAACACTGCTTTGTTAGATGAGGTGTGGGGCGAGGTCTATGGAGGTTTAGGTCTACAGGAGTGCAAGCTATTCCAGAAAATCAAACAAGCACTGCACGCCCGTTACCTGTTTCCGTATGATTAATGAACAGAAACAGAGCATTACATCGATCCACAGCTCATTTCCTCACTCTCTCTCTCCCCACTAGGTAAAGGGTGATCTATAGCCCTCATACTTTGTTCAAATAGGTGAGGAAGCAGTTAATTAACAACTGAGTGGATACCCCACGCGGAGAGGAATGAGGGTAGAAATTCTTATCGCATGACTTCCGCGTGTTTGTCTGCATGTGCAGGTGGAAGTGCAACATTTCCTTTTTTGGAGATTGTCTGTTTAGATGACATTACTTATTCATGAGTCAAGCCATGTTCTATTGTTATGAATACTGAACACAGATTGCATGATGTCACTGGTTTGGAGTATTAATTATTAATCCACCCTCTGCAATTTTTAATGTGGCCTCTCCAGTTCTGGTCCCTTCGTAACAGGAAGACGGTGAATAACGCCAAACTCGACTCACCTTTGGTCTATCTAAAAGTGTAAAACAACTTGCAAACAGTCCTGGCCTTGGGTGACTGTGAAAAAATCAATGTCCTCAGAAATCTTCCGAAGAAAGCAGTCACTGTTTCAGAGTTTGTTTCTGGCTGACATGATCATAAAGGCCGTGGAAGCTGCAAATCAGTGTGTGCTGTCACAGCTTTCCAAAGCTAAAACGTCCAGTCATGCTCGAATGAGTTTTCAGCATAGGCGATTGATAGTCATAACACTCAGTCAATTCGGTGTGCTGTTATTCCACCATGGCTGACAATTGTACGCCTTTTTGATATTGCTTTCTGTAATCTTCTACTGTGAACTGCGTGAGAAAAGTAGAAAGGGACTTGTAAAACTTTTTTTTAACAGCTCTGACTTTGCTTAACCTCAGTTGTACAGACAGTGTCCATCAAATCCACACTAAAAATTAATGTGCAATCTAATTCGCTCTTTTCACATCTCCACTACAAATGTATTAGGCTATAATGGTTAACATTAAAGAGGAACCGCATATGTGAAAAAAAGCCTTTTGTGTGTCCAGAGGAGGTGCATGTGAAGCCTCTCCTCAAGGGAGGTCACTTGAGGTAGCGTTGGCTGAGGCTGAAGATAACACAATTTTGAAAGTGGAAAACATGTAGAGCGAGATGTGAAGTTAGAAAGAAGTGAACTCCAGACCAAACAGCCAATCATCTCTGCTGCAGAACGTTCTCAGTACCAGGTCATCAAATTCCAATGCTTTGTCCGAGCCCTTGGTACCTGATATCAACAACAATCGATCCAACGACAATCCAACAGTGTACTCTTTTAAACACTTCTTATATTTTGTGTATCATTTGGGCCAAACAAATGTCTTGAATGCATTTGCCTGTCTACAATCATGTTAGCTAGCAGTCTTCTTCTAACATTTTGCTATAGCAATGCTAAGATTTCCCCCACCTGTAAGAATAGCAGGATACAAATGGATACACCATGTCTGTATATCGCCCTTTTCATGGAGACAAGGGCAATATTTGGTGTACATAGTGTAAATAGCAGCACTTACGATCACATCTGTCATGTTGACGTACGGGCCTAGCTTGTAGCGGGAGCGTACCTATGTTCCATGGGTCCTATGTTGCCCGCTGTGTATGTGACCGGGGAACGTAGTACTGTTTTATTAAAAAAGTGTCTGATGTTCCCTGCTTTTCACAGAATTATCTTCTTTTCATGCAAGGTGTTTAACTGTTTATCAATTTATTGATTTACTTTTTAAATTCAAGTATTTCAATGAATATTATAATTCATTGTATGAACCTTAATAATATAATTTGGAATACATTATCAACTTTAACTTTATCTGTATAAAGTCTCCAAAAAGAAGAGGTAACATATTAATCAACTGTACACCAACTCAGAGATGAGTGCAGAGTGCGCCTGTTCACATCAGGGTCCTGCATCCCCCTGTTGAGGCTTTGTTCAACGTGCACAGACCTTTTGAAGGGCAGGGGCGAAAAGGGAAACAAAGGGCACATATGGCGCATCCTCGCCACTGAAGAGGACACTTTAGTCCACGTTTTGGCCCCCATGAGGGCACTTTAGAACACACTTTGGCTTCCAAGAGGGCACCTTAGTACAAGTTTTGGCCCCCATGAGGGCACTTTAGAACACATTTTGGCTTCCAAGAGGACACTTTAGTACACGTTTTGGCCCCCATGAGGGCACTTTAGCACGCGTTTTGGCCCCCATGAGGGCACTTTAGCACACATTTTGGCTTCCAAGAGGACACTTTAGTACATGTTTTGGCCCCCATGAGGGCACTTTAGCGTGCGTTTTGGCTTCCAAGAGGACACTTTAGTCCACATTTTGGCCCCCATGAGGGCACTTTAGAACACACTTTGGCTTCCAAGAGGGCACTTTAGTACACGTTTTGGCCCCCATGAGGGAACTTTAGCCCGCGTTTTGGCTTCCAAGAGGACACTTTAGTCCACGTTTTGGCCCCCATGAGGGCACTTTAGGATGCGTTTTGGCCCCCATGAGGACACTTTAGCACACATTTTGGCTTCCAAGAGGACACTTTAGTACACGTTTTGGCCCCCATGAGGGCACTTTAGAACACACTTTGGCTTCCAAGAGGGCACTTTAGTACACGTTTTGGCCCCCATGAGGGCACTTTAGGATGCGTTTTGGCCACCATGAGGACACTTTAGCAAACATTTTGGCTTTCAAGAGGGTACTTTAGCATGCGTTTTTCAACAATTGCCCCCGCCCTCCCTCCCCAGAGTCCGCCACTGCACAAATCACAAATTGGTTTCAATAGTAAGCTTGTGTTTGTTTGCCGAGGCTGATGTTAAATTTGCTTCTTTTGATTTGTGGACCTGTCCTCCAGATCAGAGTGTTATCAACAGACAGTGCTCTGTACACAGCTATGATTGCACATACTACAATCAGAATTCATGTACCTCATGAGTATTTTATCAATCTGGTCAAAGTGAACGTGCATATTAACACTGTTCCTTTGCCCTCGTTGACGCCGATCTGCCCGAGCTCATCACGTATTCACCTGCTATATATTTACCTGTCTGATTGCAGATTGACATCACCAGGTGTCTGAATGGCAAATTAAGATGTGGATCTGTAGTGTCACACAGAGGACAGTGGCTGTTTACAGAGTTGTTTATACTGTTGCAATGTGAGCGGCTATCACTACATCTGGTGTACGTGTGCCCGCACACAGAAGAAGATGAAAATCTAGACCACAAAGGGAAGAATGCCCTCCAGTACAGGCATGTCACTGACTTGCATTAAGAAATACAGATGTCTGTTTAAAGCAGGAGAAGGAATGTCTGGCAGTCTGGAGCCATTTCTGCAAGAAAAATGACTGACAGCCCATTTCCTCATACTGTATACCGTTAAACACTTTGAATGATTAGACTGCTGCAGCTTAATGAGGCTCACCGTTGAGCTTGGCGAGGAAGCATCCAGGAATGCCTGCTATTCAAAACAGCTATGTCACTGTTTATTCACCGGACTGTGACTGTGAGGGAGTTCTTTGAAGTTGTGACACTTGCTCTGAAAAGTTACCCATTTATGCAGCGAAACACTGTCTCCTTCGCTGCCTGACCGAGCCTGCTTCCTTCCTGCTGGCCCCGGCTGTTTGTGCATGACTAGACTTCATGTTTTGGTCTCAGCAGGCATGTTCGGACCAGCCGTGTTTATGGGCCAGTCTGTCCCCAAGTCTGTCCCCAAGCCGCTCTGGTCCCTGCGAACAAAACCAGGAAGAGGAAGAATGTGAAGCAATGCCGGCTTTTACTGTAATCGCAGCCAGTTTGGACTGGAAGTGCACAACAGCAAGTGAAAATCCAAATTATTGTGTACAGACAATGTCATGACCAATATCTTAATATACTTTTTGTTTTATTTGCAGTAGCACAAGTTCTAACAATTCATCCAGATGCCAGTGATCTGACCCCCCTTTACTAGTTTTGAATGTCTCACATTCATATTTCAGCATTTCCCTGAAGAATTTAATTAAAAAAATATTTTAAAAAAGTTATTTGGCATTCAAAGTTGGCCTTTATTATAATTCAAGCTCAGCTTTTTGTTTTTCTTTTGTCTGGTGAGCCAGATTTATGATGCTAAGGACAGTGCTTTGCAATTTCCATAATGTTGTATGCAGTGCTGCTCTCCGTCACAAAGTTGGATGTACTTCCTTAAATGAAATAACTTTTAATCCACACAATCCACAAGGTTGGCAGTTGAAATGTATCTTTCGCAAATTTGTCTTTATACACACAGCACATACATGCACTTCAGCGGGGTTGCACAGGGGTCAACCATGTTGAGCACCTCTCCACCTACCAGTCCACACTCCATATTGGGATTTGAGCCAGCAACTCAAAATCAATAAAGCTTAAAGCTGTCAAACTACCTCAAATCTCTGCTCTCATTCAACTTTAGAAATTCACAGAAATGAATGAAAATGAAGAATTAAATGGAATGGACTACAAACTGCACTTTACATAACAGCTTCATTATCTGATGGGTTTAAAAAAAAAAATCATGTTCAATGATTTTACAATTGTTTTTGAGACTACCTGATCAAATATAATTTATAAAATATAAGATTAAACCCCCTCCCCAGTTCAGTATACGCCGCACAAGTAAAGTTATTTCATTGCTTTGCCCTGACCCTAAATGTATACGCAAAAACAGCTAGCAGGAGCCCAGTCAAACTTTCACAAACAATTACAATCATACGATCATGATTTACTATCAGCCGGCATGTCGGGGAGAACAAAAATGTGGTTAACAACGTGGAGTAATGACTAAAACAAAGCAAAACAATGCAACTAGTGTTATGACAACAGCGTGATTAAGGTTGCAATCTCAATCCCCCATCCAGCCCATATCAGTTCCCTGCGCAAACAGCAGACATGCTCCGGTTTTTCCTTTGTTTCTCTTCCTTTCCCCGTTCTCTCCTGTGCTCAAGGAATTCATGAGGAATGCAGAAAAAGCATCCTGTTTTCATTAGTCAGCTATTCACTCTGTAGTGCACACTAGGGGGTCTGAGAGTTCTTAATGACGTCAGGGTAAATAACTAGGATGTCACTACATTAAGTAATGGAGACACAGGTGCATATTATCACCGCATGGACTAGTTGGTTTTGCATCCAATATTTCCACTTCTTGTCCCACACAAAACACAGTTTCACTGCACATGAAATACAAAATCATCGTATTGACCTGTGGTTGACTTTGAATGGTCCTAATGCCCCACTTGTTGTTATCTGTCATTCCTTAAACACTTGAACTGTAACCCGGGATGTCCTGTAGATAATTGGAAGTCTCCAACATCCTCTATAATAAACACTCTGAGCTCACGTCCCTCTTGCAGAACGGCCTATCTAAAGTAAACATCAGTGTATGGAGCGACGAGGGGACAGACTCAACACCGTGGAGAGATAACCAGCGTACGTTACATTACGGACAAAGAAATGCTGTGTGTAGTAACAACACACTTCAATTCAGCAGGTTCACAGTGTGCCTGTTCTGTTCGAGGTAGACACCTGTTAATTTGAGTGTCATGTGTTTTATAGAGAGCAACATGCAAGAGGTGGTTATGACCATTCAATCTTTTTGTATTCAATTTTAATCTAATTCATTTATATTGTCTTATACCTACAACCCCTTGGTTTTGAAGGGGTCATACTCTGCTATTTTGAGATTCATATTTGTATTTTGGTTTGCTACTAGAACATGTTTACATGCTTTTATGTTAAAAAACACATTATTTTCCTTTTACAGTCTGTCTGAATATTCCTGTATTCACCTTTTGTCTGAAACGCTCCGTTTTACCGCCTGTCTCTTTAAGACCCCCTCCTGAAAAAGCCCAGTCTGCTCTGATTGGTCAGTGTTTCCAGGTCTTCAGCAATTGTGCTCTCTGCATCTCTGCACTGTCAGTGCAGCCAGGGAATGACTGTAACATAGCTGTAGCAGCACTTTCTTTTGGCAAGATGCTTTTCATATTTAACCACATGAAAATCCATAAATGTGTCTTTCAACACATTTTATATTTCATACTCTGGTCTTTTCAGCTGCAACATGCATCAGCAATGAGCAATTATAATGTCAACATTAATGTGTTATTGGCAGTTTTGTCTTATAAAGTTTGACCAGTGGCAAGCGAGGCCAAAAGGAGTGGAATAGCAAATGTTTTTGAAAGAAAGGCATTTCGATTTGTAAATGATTTGTCATGTCTATTACTTTGTTATAGCTAACTGTTTACAATAGCTGTGCACCTGCAGTTACTTGAGAATCAAGGAAGAAGTAGGACTGCTTTAATTTGACACATTCAACATTATAATGGTTGGGCTATTTTCAACAATTTATTGTTCTGGATTACCCATCTAAAGAGTTATTGTGTAATTAATGTTATTTTGTTAAACAGACCTGACCTAAGTTTCACCCCATGACATAAACATGCCCACAGCCACAGTTGGTCTTGAGGAACTGCAGCATATTCATGGACAAACTGAAACCTGCACAATACATTTACCACCAAACTATAAAACTGTACTGTTTACTTCTTTTTGCTCCCATCGCTAAATCTTAGACTTAGGTTCTACTGGCATCGTTTGTTTCCACTACTTTCAGATGAATCATCCACTTTAAGATGATTTTTTCCTTTCTACCAGCTGACTGTGGGAGTCGATTCATTTTGAAAGAGCAACCGCCAACGAGGAAGCTGCAACTCCACCACCGTCGTCACTCACTACAACCAACAACTGTAACTCGATCAATCAGTCATTCTCTCAGAGACAGACTTTTGCATTCATAAAACAAGGTTGCACCCTTTGTTGACACACCAGATAAATAGCCTTTAAGGGCACTGTTAAGTCACTTTAAAGGTGTGTTGAGACAGAAAGCAAAGGAAGTTTGAATCTGAACATTTGGGAGGATTTGACCACTGGATCATTTCATTATTTGTCATGATGAGAGACCAGGAGAGCTGACTCATCCGCATAAAGGGGCCTTCACATGATCAGCTTTTTGCGCTGGGCTCTATTCACAAACCTGGTGTGACTGCTTATAAACCTCCAAGCATTATGTTTTCTTCCCAGATCGTGATACGACTTTAATTAAACGTTAAATAGTTTGAGAAACTTGTACACACAAACAATACATTTTTCCTCCATCTTTCTAGCCGGCTTGATGTCGCTCTCTGGTTGCCTAGGACAATGGTTTTCACAGTGGGGGCCGCAGACCTCTTCAGACGTAAAGAAGAGAATTTGGTCAGACGATCTGCTGCATTCACACAGCAAGCTACTGTTCCCCAGCGAGCCCTGAAGGCATCATTTTTTAGCTTCCTACCACATTGCTTGTGTTAAAAAACTTCACACAAACAGAGAGGATTTGCTTTTACCAACAAACAAAAACGTTCTTAAAGTTGATGTGTGATTTATTTTGTAGCATTGTCGGTGGATTTGCAAAGGGGGTCCCCGGCCAGGAGCTAATGCTGTTTGGGGGGCCTTGGCATGGAAAAGTTTGGGAACCCCATAGGAAACGTAGACGTCACTCTCAAAGCTTCTATCTCACTGGTTGCGCTTTTGAAAGGTCAGCAGCAACTTGGTCAAGGTTGAACTGTTTTGAACTTCTACCTCTACCTTGGGTGCTGTCGCTACATTGGGCGTTACCGCCTCCTCCATAGGGAATGAATGGAACGCCCGGCGCATATGTAGGGGCCTTAAAGGAACTGATTGCAATCACAGGCTGACTTCATGTCGTTGTCATAGCAAGAAGAAGAGTGAATCTAAAATGCTCCCCTGTGAGAACCCAAGCTTTGGTGGGTATGATATAGATATATGTCTGATTACATCCACCTCTTGTTCCCTGCCCCCCAGGTAAGACCTGGCTCCCTGTAAAAATGAATTCTTAAAGCCAAGGAGTCTTAGCTTGATCAAAAGAATGCCTTGATTTACAGTGTCAAACGCCTTTTGGAGATCATAACAATGCTGCGATATTCTTCCCCATCCACTTATTTCCTTTAGGAAGTGTTAGACAGAGCAGACTGTGATCTCTCTCTTATTTTCCTCCATTCGCGCCTTCTCCCTCTGCAAAGCAGTTTTCCAAAGCCTCGGGATACACAAACATTTTTCACTCAAGTTGAAACATTTTCAATCACATACAGTAGACATGTCTTTGCGACCATTCACATTCCCCTGGGCTCCCAAAGAAATAACTGATTATTAGTATTATCAGACAAACAAGTAGAGACAGGAGGGGAAAGAGCCGTGTTGTACAGCAGTATTGCAAAGGGATCACAATGGCACGCTCTCTCTAATGGACTGTAACTGCCAAACTACATGGAGTAGGATATTTAAGCTCACAGCAGGCCGTGGTATGTTATGATTATATCACAGCTTATGGTCATCAAGCATGGCAATATAAACATTTTATACATATTGTAATTTTAATAGATTGTTATTAATAATTAATTGATAACAATCAAACAGGGATATTTGACCAAAGCAATACAAATATTCTTAATATAGCATACATTTAAACTGATATTGCTTTTTTCAGTAGATGGGCACTGCTCAATCCACTCCAGTTAAACTGATCATTAGGTGGATGTTAACCTTAATTTCCATTTTGTCTCTGGTTTTAGATCATTCTGATCATTTTTGATAGGCAGTTCGTTAGTCTGACATTTGTTTCTCAGACGTAAAGGAATACTGTTGTACAGAGAAATAGGATGTACATCTATTGTATTTGGTTATTATACCACATGTACAAACTCATCAGATTACTTGAGCAACCCATTTTAAAAAAGTACAACACATTGATCACTTCACATTCTCATTGATCAGCTTTCCTGCGTTTAGGAATAACCAAATGATTTACGTGAATACAGGCTACATCACTTGTACAGATTTATTTTTGGAAAATTGTTTCCTGAACAGTTCACAATCAGCAGATGGGTTTAAAAGCAGTTTAGCTCTAAATTCATGTTAAAATCCCATTCCTACTTTTACAGAACACAAACAAACGGCACCAGAGTCCAAGGTGGACCACGGTCCTACATTTATCCAGGGTTTGTTTTTCACTTGACCAAACAGCTGTGAATCTAATATAGTGGAGGACTTTGTTTTTTTCCACAATATCATATAGATGCATTTAGACTCGCAAAAGTAATCAAACCAGGGAATTAAATGAAACCTAACAACATTTTAAAGAATTTTACGCACAAGCTCCTGAGAAGACAGAAAATAACTTTATTTTTTACATCGCTAGATTATAATAGAAGAGAGGAAGATAATAGAAGACTTAAGATAATATAACAAAATATTTGATTTCAGTATGGTATTCTTGAAACAACTGGTCTCCAATAGACTGTTCAAGAAGCTCCTATCCTTCATTTTCAGTTTCATACAAGATGAAAGAAGAAAAAAGGTTTGGCTATCACAATACATTGACAAAAAAGTTTTGGGCCTTGTAAAGAAATTTGAATCTGTTTTTTCTTTTTTTTGGCAGTTTTTAAGCCTTTTATTACATAGGACAGACAGGAAATGGGGTGAGAGAGAGGGGGGAGCTGATTTCACTGTTAGTATTTACGTCCATAGAAAGTTCAGTAAATCCTCCAAAAAAAAAGAAAAAGAAAAGTGAACCATCTAACACTCATGATGTTAGTGCAAACTGTCATTTCAGTGTTGAATAAGTGTTTTCAAAGTGTTTGCTGGAACATGCAATTTGTAGCTGTTGATCCAGTGAGCAACACAGCAGCTAAATATCAGTCAAATAATGAAATCATCATTCTGCCACAGAATCATTTCTTGCATGTTTATTTTCTCATCCGCAATTCAGTGCATCATTCATACAAATATAAATACATCTCTGAATAAGTTATAGAATAAATAATTGTTCTATATACAATTCATCATTCAACAGTAAACTTCTAAGCTGGTAAACCATCCATTTTATACAGCATTGAGATATTGGAGGATGAACATTTTCTGAGTTACAGTAAAGGTTTATATTTCAATGTGTCTGTGAGTTGACTACAATCAAACAGGACAAATGGAGTAAATGGATTCATGTCACAGAAAAAGTGCAGGCCACATATAAACAGCTTCTGAATTGCATAACACAAGTCGAAAGTCATCTTTTCCTAGTGACTAATTACAGAGGAATTAAGTGAACAGTTGTCGGGGGGAGAAAAACAGTTGTTGCATTTTTTGGCAAGCTCCACGTCATTGAAGCCTTCTGGCTTATCTTCAATCAAAACATTAAACAGGAGCTATGCAATAAACACTTGAACCAATACAATAGACCTTTGTTATGCTAGCAAAAAGTTGACTGTGTGTAGAGGAGCTTACAATGGACCTTGTTTAATGCCAATTGTTTGCGTGATCAATCAAAAAGAGATGACCTTCATTTGGCCATGTGTGCCAAGATCGAACAAGCTGCCATCTTCAAGTACTGCCTGATCATTAGAAAGTAATTTGCTTATTTGCCCGAAATAATAGGCAGGAGAACAGATCCAAGCTCTGATACAGAGGAATATTAAACTGAACCAAAGGTCAGCAATGACAGTATAGTTTGGAGGACTTTAGAGTAAACATTGACAAACAATTCCCAACTAAATACAGAGTTAATATGACTCTGGAATATATATGATCCTATAATCCTCAGCAAAGGTGAATTGTGAATTTAAAACTGTCCATTCAGATGTGTATTCAGAATGCTTGGTCCATATCAAGAACCACTGATCAGTGACCGATTAGCCATTGTAAACTTTCTTGAAGTGGTTTCACAAAAGGCCGGGCACCAGTTTCTACGGTCTTGGCTTTAATGGATCCTTCCTTGGCATCTGTAGAAATTACTCTTAACGTCTCCATCCAGCATAGTTCCTGCTGTAGGCTTCTGTCCCGGGGAGCTGCCAGTCCTCAGACCAAGTTTTGTTGATCACATGCTTGATCCACTGTCTCTTTTGCCTTCCATCCTTCCACCTCCACACCCCCAGAGTTGATAAGACTTGACATGTTTTAAAACCCTGGCGCTGACATTGAAGGTAGCTTGAAGAGCCTCTGGTCCATGGAGGTTGAATCCATGGAGGTAGAACTGCTTCTGGTGTTCGTTCAATCCTCTATCTACTTGTTCTGCTCATCAACCTGTTTACTCCACCGGGGTTCTCGTTTGACGACAGAATCCCATTTGCGATCGCAATGTTGGACTTGACCACAGATCTGCACGAAGAACAAAAGAAAACAGGTAAGCTTTGTATGTCTTTAAAATGACCATCAAACACAGAACCATATGGACACAAAGGTTGATCTCTAAATCTGTATTCATGTACCTGAAAGATGCCAGAAATTTGTTGCTGTTTGTGCTTGCAGATTCTACCACCGGGTCCACATGAGTCCTTGGATTCTCTGAACTGTGGACGGATAAAACAAAAGCATTAAAATAAGGACATAACCCTCGAAATTGCCCCACGGATTAAAACCTCAACAAACTGAGGATTTTGTCTTGCATTGTTACGTTTATTGAATCAAAAGTAGTTCAGGGTCGACTAAGCAATTTCCTTGAAATTCCCAGCTTATATATATTTATATGCCTTATGGGCAGGAATGGAGGGCATGCCTTCCAAAACATCCACTAGGATAACATCTAGAGACGGTGACTCATCCCTACTGGTGGTTTCATGACTGCAATAACTCAAAGATGCAACACAGTTCCTTTAGCAAAAGCAGAAATCTAAACATTCCAAAAATAGTGTCACTGCAAATTAACCCTCAGGAATTCTTTCAAGGCCTACAAGGAAATGCCAGCCATTCTCTGTACTATGACTACAACCCCTGTACTGTAGTAACATTATCAAACACTGAATCATCTTTGCCTTCGCTCCTAATCGTCCTCTACATCAACATACTTCTAGCTTGTCACACATGGCCGACACTGGAAGAGGCTACAGAAGCGTCTTTGATACTATCTAGCATCCAGCGCTGGGTACGTGGTGGGATGGTCTTGCTTTGCTGTAGGTCTAGGTAGATAGAAGGAGGGAGGGAAGGGCGTTTACCTTTTATGGCAGAAGCTGGAGCAGGTTTTATCGGTTGGGTTGATGCATTCGCAACGCCCAGCTGAACGGCGGCGGCGGCGGCGAGACAGGGGATTTCCTAGGCCATAAGGAAGGAGTTTACTGAAAAGAAAAACAAAACATTTTAGGACCGTGTTGGTGAGAGGATGAAGGATCTGGGATTAGTTTTGAAATAGTACTTAAGTGCTATTGTTATATACAGTATTTGAGGTTAAAAGTTGGGGTCTAGTAACAAACGCAGTTCTCTGAATGTATGACTTAAGTGCTCTGCAGCCTCACCTTGGCGTGTTGACCCAGATTATATCTAGGTGGCAGAAGTAGATGCATTCTTTATCATCCCAGCTGTTGCAGGAGCAGCGCTTGGTCCTGACACGGTGTGGATGAGGCGCATGAGCTGGCAACTCTGCCTGGTCAGATAAAGGGAGTCCACAACCTAGAAAAACAAAGAGAATTCCGAGATTAAAAAGTGCCAACTAATCCTTTCCAGTATGACTTTGCACTTCATGACTATCACTTGTAAACACAAAGAAATCCACTTGGCGGGTTAACACCCACTTGTGCGGTTAAACAAATGAGATTGTGATTAATGCTTGAACATATTTATTATATTATAAATCAAGGAACTTAATCCAAGTCAAACAATTCGGCAAGAAGTGGCTGTATCAATGATGCTGCGGTAGCAAAGATTACTTTTCAATAAAAGCTGGGTTACTTATCAAAGTAAAATACTCTCTGGAAGGTTGAACCCAGCTCGTGTTGTACTTTCTGTGGTGACTGGCAGAGAGTCAAAGGCTGCAGTTTTTGTCATAATAGCATCTTTGTCTTTTGCACAACTTGTTCGAATTGTTTGAACTTGTTTGAATTGAATTGAATTGAATTGTTCGTGCTGTTTTAAATATTTTGGGAAAGCTTTTATTTGTAAAACTCTAACTCTACCCCTAAAACCTTTATCTAAACAGTCAAAAAAAGAACTGATAATTCAATGCATGAACAGCCAAAGGGAAGATATTGTGAAATAAAATTATTGTGTTTTTTGTTATTTTTACTGATTTCACCTACACAAATCTACAAAAGTATTTAAAAGACATATGACATATATAAGAATACAAAGTAAGGTTACTCACCCTCTTGCAGAGCCATGCAGATGATGAATAAAGTCAGTGCCTTGCACTTGAAGGAAGCCATCATCATCATCATCCTGTGTCTGATGTTCTGATGTGTAAAAGCAGCAACAGTCAGTTGACACACTCCGGGAGTTGTAGAAAGTCTTTACACTTGTGTGTGTTAAGGCTGGAGAGCAGCAACAGGTGCTTTGTGTTCACGCTCTTGCCAGGACATCTACTTTATACCCCCCTGCGGGTGATATCATGAAGGCCCCTCCTACCTCTGTGTATTCCTCAGAATAGTGTTACACAACACACACATACTCCACCTGCCCTCCTCGCATTCCAGCAGTGACCTTAACATCCAGTACTTTCAGCGCCCCCAACAGGCCGAGAAGGGGTCGACTAATAACATACCATACTTAGTGACTCAGACACCTTTATTATCTACTGGCATTCAGTGTATTTCAGTTGGATTAGAATAAGATTTAGTACTGAGTGATTTTGGCCTTAGAGTTACACTTAGATTATCACAAGACATTAATCCTTTACTAAGAATGTCCTTTACTAAGGGTGACATACCAAACTTGAAGTAATGTGTCAATAAGTCACATTATAAGTAATTTGGACAATTTAGGACTTATTTTCGTGTAAAAATTCTACATAGTGTGTTGTCTGTATGTTTTTAAATTCTACCTGACTATGGATGAAATTATGCAACTATGCAAACTTCCAGCATATTTACATTGATGCCCTTTGATATGTAAATTGATGTGCTGATCAAATAAATACCAATTAAATAAATACAAAAAAATCTAATAAATACAAAGAAAGAAAAGTTGTGGAAGAAGTACTCAGATATTTCTCTTCTGTAGTAGTACCATGCTGTAAAAATACAGTTTCAGAATAGTATATATAATATCACTGAATTATAATCAGTAATCCATTCATGGTTAAGCATCAGTAAAGTTGCAGCTTGTAAAGGTGGATCTAATTTACACTACTTGATATACTGATGGGTGATGGAATCAGTTTGGAAATCATTCATTGTTAGTTGATTTACATTTTGTTTAGTTTTAATAATCTGGTGCAGAATACGGGGAGTAAAAAGTGCAAAACTGGCTTCCAAAATGCAATGAAGTATAAGTATACAGTAGCATAAAACGGAAATCCTCAATACAAGTAAAGAACAAATACCTCAGAATTGTGCAGTACTAGTAGTCAATGTACTAAGTTGCATTCCACCACTGATTTAGACGTACAGGATAAGATGAACAAAACCAATGATCTGAGACAATTAACAGTTGGATCTGCGCGTAGTATCAACAGTGGTTATGTAAGTATGATGTCAAAGTTGTGTTGAATGTGAGCATGTGATTCAATCTTCCAGTGTGTGGATATGTGTGAGGATGAAAAGGGAAAAGAAAAAAGAATGTGAGACAAAATGTACCAAAGAAAACTAACAAATGAGGTGATAGAAAAAAGAGAAACAATAATAAGAAAGACAAAGACTATAGTCCTAGTTACACCAGATGAACAGTTACGGTGATACCCACTACTGTAATTAGTCACTAAATCACCACGCTTCTATCACCACTTATAAAACAACAACAATAACAACAACAACAAACAGTTTTAGTTTCAGGTGATTACACACTAATGTCAATATTTTATAACATTTCCACCAATAGACCTCCACTAAATCCACGCACTGGCCCTTTAAGACTTGGCTAAGACTGCTAATGAGTAATATTCCAACACATAGCAAAGAAATCTCTAACGAAAACAAAACACAAAAGTTGAAATTCCACACCTGTCCGGCAACAAGTCTGTAATGACCAGAGTTATGTATTGCTGTAAAAACTAATTATTAAACACCAGTTAAGACAAATCACTCATAAGCAGTTTAAAAACTGTTCACAAACGTGTTGAGCTTGAATGTTTCTTTCTTGAGTTTTCCGTTGCCTTTCATGGTCTTCATCATCTTTCAATTGCTGTTTGTTCCTTTGTCATAAAAAGTGTTTATTATGAATACACATTATACACTGATATTTCCTATTCTACATGGATAGAAACTATGAAAACAGTGTATATGATTAGAACTGTGCTGTAGTGAATCGTCCATAGTCAATAACTGTTTATAAACCATGTATGGAACCTTAAAGAAATGAATATTGACAAATACATTAGTACATTAACACAGAGGGAGGGGGGGGCAAGTACCCTAAAGGACGGGGCACGGTATGGACGGACATTGTGAGTGCGCCCTAACTGGTGTGAAGATCCAGGTATTTAACCTCTCACAAGGCTGATGATGTCACAGGAACCCTTTGTGCTCCAAGTGCCAATGACCATCGTTAGAATGACAGTCGTTGGTGGAAAGTTTGGTTCGACTTCGTTAGTGCTCTATTGAGTCTGAATGACAGTCGTTGGAGTCACACGGGGCCATTTGTGAACAGTTGTTCTTTGAGGTTAGATTGTTGAATCTCCTGAAGGGATGAAAGGGCAGCATTGTAAATTGGAGATAAGTGGTGTCTCAGACCTCCTCTTCTGTTTAGCGATGGTTTCTCTACTTTTGCATAGATGGCTTCTTTTACTCCTCTTTCAAACCATCTGTCCTCTCTGTCCAGGATGCTCTTATATAACATCATTTGAGTGCCTTCCCTGCTCCGGACGTAATATCTACAGTAATAAATATGTGATTTACATACAAATTATCATGCATTTCTTTAAGTACATGTTGTCACAGTGAATGAGGACAGCCTGAACAGTTTAATCCCAATGCAACACCATTAGATCCAGTATTAGTAATACAGATTCATCAACTGTTCAACAATTTGCTCTCTTGACTTGTACAATTATATATTAAAGCAGCAGGCTGTCATGCAGAATGAGAACAACTCAAATGATAAGCAGTCAGTTGTGACAAAGACACAAGGTTATGTGAGGCCATGGCATGCCTTGTGTGTCTCTCTCTCTTCTCCAGGGGCGTTTGGTGGCATGCAGGATGAGGCTGGAGGCGGCAGAGGAAGAGATGAGCGGTTGTAGAAGAAACAGACGGAGGGCTTGCATGGGCAACGTGGCTGATGTGAGGATGGTGAAGTCGAGGAGAGCTGTCAGCATCTCCCCGCAGGAAGGTGAGGTCAGGGCACGGGCGTTCCACACAACCCTATACTGTCACACAAACAATATCTCACTGTGTAACATGATCTGACCTCTGTAAAGAGATATGCAGCCGCCTGCCACATCAGCTTTCTGTAAACCCCCCCCCCCCCCCCCCACACACACACACACACACACACAAACACAAACACAATCCCACACACCTATGCCGTCTGTCAGTGTTCACTGCATATCTCTTACCAGTGACAATAACAGACAACATGGATTCGACCACAGTCACATTATGTTATGCAGACACTCTTAGGTATGTCACGTCAGAAGAAACTACACTGGAGGTCAAAACAACAAATTATAAATACTTGATTTATTCTGAAATACTGTTATTTTTTATTGTTCATAATTTGATAGAATATCCGCTGTGCCTATACCTCTGCTGTCCTAGCATGTTTTTTTTTTTTTAAATAACCAAGACACTTCGACAAAAACTTTTATTTGGTGAAAAAAACTGTGAGCAAAATGAGAGAACGGTAACCATTGTGTCAGAAGAGAAGGTTTCAACAAAGTTTTCTTCTCTAGGATTCAAAAATGAACAGGAAGTGTAGAGACCACAGCTTTGAATGACTTCTGCACATCTGCTCTGGTTTGATCTTGGTCCATTCTGACTCAGTCAGCTGAACAAGAGGCCCAACTCCTGCTGCAGAAAACATCCCCCAAACCATGACACTCCCTCCTCCAAATATATCTGACTTCTTCACACACTTTGGGTTCAGACTTTCCCCAGTCCTACGCCCAACATAAGGTTTCTATCAGACCCAAATAAACTGAATGTCCTGTCGTCACTGAAGTCACTCTGGAACAGTTCTCCTCTGTCCACACAACATACTCCTCAGCAAAGGCAAGTCTAGCTTTTTGATTCTTTCTGCTGATTTGAGGTTTGGTCACTGCAGAGTAGGTTTACAGTCCAAAAAGTCTTAAATGATGAGACACTGTGTACAGAGACAGATCCTTACCCTGTTAAGCACTGAACTGGCGAGTGTCTCCAGCTGCAGTGTTGAACTGATTCCCCATTGAGAGTCTTCACATAATCCTGTCCTCTCGTGCACTTGTTTTACGTGGACGACCGGCCGTTTTGAGGGACTTAAATAAATCTGTGTCCTTTTAAAGTATCAACATTCTTGAAATCACAGACTGTGAACGCTCAACCTCTCTCTGATGGTTGAGAGGGTCATCCCTTTGGCCTTGATCTAGGCAACCTGCTCTTTCAGGGTTTCAGTCACCTTAGAGCAGCTCGCCATTTTGCCAAGTAACCAGGAGAGCTGCCAGATAAATAGGGTGTGTCCAATAATTCATTAAATTGTCACCAGGTGCCAGATAATCAACATTCAGAATAAATCAAGTATTAATAACCTGTTCTCTAATTTTGATCTCCAGTGTGATGAAATGTGTGCATCTGATAACAGGACAAGATGGAATAGGATGCACTCGGACAAAGACAGCCGATGCAAAGAACACATCTGACATGTTATTTCAAAATACAGACAATTATTTTATTTGTATTCTAAAACCTCAGCCAGGACATTATAGTTACCAAATGAGACTGTTTTAGGAAATGTATATTTCTATTTTAGCTATGCTGCATATGCACGCTACTTCGTTTTAATATAATGACTTATTACCAACGTTTATCTTGTCGTTTAATCATCTCTATCAGTGTTCCAAGTACAATGTGACAATCAGGGACCCCACCTACCTAGTGCTCCAGTGTTAATACAGGATTTGAATGGATGCAAGCCAAGGCAATCTAGGCTATACACACTTTGCACACACATCACCAAGGCTAAAATCATTGATAACAAGGCCACTCACACAACAACACAACCACTTTAGCATTGTAAGAGGAAACTCCATGACAATATTTTTCTGTATCCCTATTAGTTAATATATATCTTATAGACATATTTTATATATTATATTATTTTACTTTATTTTTAAATTGATTTGGATTGATATTTCTTGAGACCCCCCCAAAATGTTGCTGTTGGCTTTCAGGGGCTCTCAAGTGTCAATCAAGGGGTCTCAGACCTCCTGTATTTTTGCACCCCGATCTTCATATTAATATACTATATCAGTCATTATCTGATATTATTATGAATTGTTAAATGATTGATTATATTTGCAGAATTAAATTATAAATTATATTTTTATGAAATGCACTTTCCAAAGAGGACCCATTCTTAAAACTTCCATTTGAATAAAAGTAAAACATACACGCTACAAGTTAAATAGAGCAAACCTCCCTGTAAACATATATATTCATTGAATACTTACTTATCAATCTAAACACTGCCAGAATCTAAATCTTTTAATATGATTACTTAGTTTCTAAGTTAATGTTACTGTGTTTTTTCATCTAGCCGTCTGCTAAAATGACCCACACCATTTATCAGGCAGACTTTGCTTCTCATTTGTTCTCCTGTATACATACTGTATGAATGTATGAGGACAATAAGCAAGAACAACGTGTTCCATGCAGGAAAAAAGTCCCTTCATTAATCTATTTTGTCTGGAAGTTTCTGTGAATTCTCTGTGGGTCATATTTTCAGGTATGTTAAAGAATTAATAATTTCACACTCTTTACCATGGAAGTCCAACTGAAGTAGCAGCCGGAACAAAACCAAACAAGGCAATTCAAAACAGGAAGGAGGAGGATTGTTTCGTCCGTTCGACTCAAATCTGGAAAATGTTGATGGAATTTGACATCAGAGCTCCAGCAGGAATGCAGGAGACCGAAAGAGACACCTACAGAAACAGGAAAAAACACTGCTGAAACATGTGCATCTGTGCCGTCATAGGGGTTAAGTGATGGGGGAAATGCCAAAAGGATGTCACAATGCAGACACCGGCATTTGACCAACTACTTGTTACAGTATTGGAAAAAAAACAAACTCATCTAGAGAAAATGACTGTCCAGCAGTGCAGATTTGAGGAATGCTCTGCTTTCCCCAGACAAGGCAGCAAAGGGACACGGTGAGTCTGCAGTCACAGTGTAAAAAAACGTGCCCTTATCTAGTTTCCAACTTCTGGTTGCTGCTTAGGGCGACGGAGGAATGTGACGCGGCGCGATGATAAACAAATAGCGGAACCATGATTGCTGAATCCTTTGGAAATTCCTCTGGGATGAGGTAAAATGTACTGGCTGCCTGCAACACAATAACACACAAACAGGTCCTCGCACTCGGGACAGTGGAAAAGTTTCACACGTGTGTGAACCATTCATATTCAATACCACTGTCTGTCTATAAGGATGTTCAACGTAGCTCCACTTCCTCCCACAAAAGAGAAGCCAAAATATCCTGGTAACAAGCGCCGCCCTGTTGTAATTAAAGAACAAGAGTCTGTGCAGTAGTGAGCAGCGTAGTCCCGTCCATACACCTACCTGACCAATCATGAGTCCATCTCAGCAAATAAATAATTTAAACGCAACATGGTCAGAAAAATGAACACTTGGACAAACATCAGTGTGATCAGAATACCTAAACTGACAGAGTCTTTGGGTTTTTAGTTTGGCACATCACATCCATAGTCTGTATAAAAAATGGACATAGCATACTTGTCGGGGTCAATTCTCTCGCCTCTGGGAGTTGCCATCCTGTCAGACTTTCACTCCGCCTCATTTCCTCTTACCAAAAAAGGACATTGATGTGACCTCCATCTGGCTGACGTATACCTCCGAGTAGAAGTGAGGGCCAGAGGCTAGCTGTCACTCAAGAGGCCGCGCCCCTAATTATTCATAAACTTTAACCTCTAAGAAAATAAAAACTAGCCTGGTACAAAAAAATTAAACCCTCTTCAGTGTTGTCATGGAGATATGACCTAAACATACAGACTAAAATATTTATTTTGTCCCAGGCCTTAAACAGGTTTAATTATGCTGTGAAAACGGCCTGTTTAACATGGGGGTCAATGAGAAACTGCTCTATTGTGCAAACTACACTAGTGGACACTTGGAGAACTGCAGTTTTTGGCACTTCCTGATGGGATCAACCAGGAAGTCGCTGTGGAGGGGGCGGGACTTAAGAGCTTTACTGCAGCCAGCCACCAGAGGGCGTTATATACAGTTTATGTATCTATATTCAGATTAAATTAAACAGTGTACATGAACACATTCTTGACCTTGGGAACAAATATTTATCAAATAATAATAAATAAAATGAGTCAATGAATGACACCTGACACCCCCAGAGAGAGTATTTTATCACCGAATACATAACATACAGTGTGGTATGGTACTGGTACCTGCCTCATCTTCCTCTCATTGCTCACCAGACATGACAGAAATCTCTCTCAGAGGTTAAAATAAGCTGTTAAATAACATTTAAGAATGAAAACAATTCAATACTTTTCATGGCGTCCAGCGTTGTGTCCTTGGGTCAGTACTTTTGCAGTTTTACAGGAGGAAACGTTAAAGCAAAAAGCCTTAAAACTTTATGTCTCTACAAAGTCTTTTCAGATTTCCTCATATTTGCAGACCTCTGATGCTTTATTTGTTTTTGAGTTGCCATAGTAACAAACATCTTTCACCCTATCATAATAGAGGATACATGGCCCAATGCTAAACTGTGTGTCAGATTAAAACAGATAATAGAAAAACCAAACATTGATTTAATTTAAAAGAAAAAATGTCAGTAAAATAAAAACACACAGAACGTCGCCCCTCTCCGTTTACCCTCACTTTGAAGGCTTTAATATTCCCTTGAACTTAGGCTGACTCACATCTTGTTCAAATGGCCACTTGAGTTTCAGTATCATGATCATAAATGCAACATTTGGGAGAAAATGAAAATGACTCATCATTTAGTCAGCTTGTGTTTTCTTTTCTTCAAGAAACTAAAACTTAATTACATTTGTTTCTCGCACGTTATTAAGTTCTGGTTACAGAAATTATGTTTAAGTCTGTCCTCTTCATTTTTTTGTGTTTGTGTGTGTGTACGAAGTTGCCCTGTTGTTGTGTTACCATGACACTGATGGGTTAAATCCCCTGTTCCCCATCAGTGAATAGGAGGTCCACTACATGTTCCCCTCAATATTATCCTATTGTTTGGCTCTCCTCTTCTAGGGAACCTTATCACGGCACTCCTTTCTAAATGTGTCACACTATTCTGTTAATAATCAGTGCAATCACATATTATATTATCGTTGTGTCACTCTTTGGCTCTTATTCCTGTTGCTGTGGAAGCCCTGGCATACAACACAGGAATAATCATAGAATGATAAATGTATCATAAATACATATCTCTCTTTCTCTCTCTCTCTCTCTCTATATATATATATATATACATATATATATATCCTTTCTCACACACCTATTGTCTGTGGTTTCTATCACAGTGGACTATAAAAATAAAAATGTGACTGTACCCTCTATCTTATTATGTGTGTCTGTGTGTGTGTGTGTGTGAGATGATTTATTACAGGAGATGCTTTCCAGTACCTTCAGTGTGTGATGTCATCCCTTTCACAGCCACCGTGAGCCAAGGTGGACTTAAAGTGGCTTTCTGCTGCCACCCAGTGGTTACACGAGGCCGCTGCAGGTCTGGGGAACAAAGCGGAGCTGCCTTTGTGACCATCAGCACAGAGGGGGAGAGGAAAACACAACCCAAGGAAGATACAGAAACAACTAAATCAAGGCAGGCCGTAAAACAGATTGTTAGACAATCTGGTGTTTCCCTTCTAAGAGGTGGAATTTATAACACCCAGTAAGGTCTTACTGGAGCCACAGGGGGGTGCCACATCCATCAGTATCTGCGGGCAAGCATGAGGCTCTTCTATTCTCTTATATCAAGCTGGAATTGAATTGTAAAAAAATCAAATAAAATGACACTATGAAAGAAAACACTGTACAGTAAGAAAAAGATAAAACAACAGTTGTGTGAACGAGTCACACAGAAGCATTGGCGGTGTTGTTAAACTACACACATGCGTGTTGTTGCATTTGAAACTATTCAAAGAATCAGTTCCAGTGGAAAGTAACTAGATACATTTACTCAAGTACTGTACTTAAGTACAATTTTAAGACACTTGTACTTACTTGAGTATTTCCATTTCATGCTACTTTAAATTTTTACTCCACTCCATCTCAGAGGGAAATATTACACATTTTGCTCCATTGTCTGATAACTTAAGTGACTTTTCAGATTCACAATATTAATGCAAAATATAAATCAACTAATAAATGATAATGTATTATGAAAGAATAGATCTCCACCTCCACCTTTACAAACTGCATTAAAGTGATGAACACATATCCAGTAATACTATAAACAGTTCATGATTCTGAAATGCACCATTCTGCGTAATGAATACCTTTATATGCTAATACGTTTGTACTTAAATCAGATTTCAAATGCAGGACCTTTCCTTGTAATAAAGTACTTTTACAATGTGGCATTAGGATTGTTTTAAAGGATTACTTCTTTCACCACGGCTTAATTCAACCCCAAAACATGGTATTTAAATATGCATTAGGTTTTGATGATATTTGCACATTTACTGTAATTTTGTGGCGCTCACATCATTGAAAATAACTTCAGAAAAAGTTCAACAGCAACATCCCAGTATCCCCATTTGTCTGGATAATCCCCAGGCAACATCAGAATCAATGACTGCAGCTGGAGCTGTGCTCAATGAAAACTGCCCTTACAACAGACATGTACATGTTTATGTTTGCTCGCAGGATTGTTAATAGTTCTTTGACTTTCTAAAAGGAACCGTGTTTAATTATTGTGCATAACTGTGAATAAACATTTTTAAAAAACCTAACTCAAACTGTGTTTCTCTATTGATTGAGCATACTAAAGAAGACATGTCTCTTTAGAAAAGCTATTCATTTTGACCAAAAAACATCCATAAAATAAACAAATTCTAAAATCACAACATTTTTTAAAGCTTGCAAGAAGTGGTGCCGATCTGGAACCAGGTATCCGGCCCGAGAGCCGGTTCTTCGTCTGTCGAAAAAAGGAAGATCGGGTTCAAGATTGGGCACAGGCTCTAAACCGGCCCTCAAAATGTCTTGGTTGAAAAGGGGCATTAGTGACTTAAAGTAGGAAACCTGCTTTTAGCCCTAAAATGCTTTGTGAATTACACTTATCTTAAAAAGTAAGGAGTCCTCATATTAGGACTGAAAAGCCCCACATTTTTTAGAGTTACTCCTAAATAAACAAGTTAGGACATAATCTTAGCCTTGAGATTATTTTGAGAATATGACCCCTTGGCTTATGTTAACAAAAATGGGTAAGCCAGTCCTTATTTTAGGAGTATTTCACAAAGTGTTTTACCACTAAAAGCAGCTCCTAAATCTGTGAAGGGTTGTCAAGAGGACTCCTAAGAACTAATCACAAACAAGCCTAAAATGGCTGCTGACGGCAATCCACCTCATAATGGCCGTAACATTGTGGAAGCCTTTAATGACAGTGAAACAGTGAAAGCTGTTGTTGTCCTCTGACCATCATCATGGTAATTGTAGTGTGATAATTACAGAGCTTCTTACATGGATACCTAATACCTAATAATTGCTAACAAATTCTCATGAAATACCTTCAATCACCTCAACTTTAAACCTCGTACAGCTTCTCTGTAATGTATCTTGTGGCCCCATGTTTCCCCTCTCTAAAGGTTCAACTCAGCCCTCATTGGAAAGTCAGAAATCAGTTTATTTTGGATCCACCAGATAGCACCACATACATATGACATACTGCATATGAAGATATATTAGTTGTAGACATTAATCTCAGGCCCTCACTTAATCTCAGGCACCTTGAGTAAAAAACTGGCTCAACTGACCCCGCTCTCCCCTATTTCAATTAACATCAGAAACCTTGTGTTCCACTGGAAAAGAAGAGCAACAGCTAACTAAAAAAGAACCACACACACGAAACACAGTTTTTAATATAAATCTGTAAAAATGAGAAGTTTAATGTGAAACATGAAAATGACAGTGATTGTATCATTTAGAAAAGCAACAACACAAAAATACATGTATCTGTTTATGAAAAAAACTGTACCGTAGCTACCATGTACGTGAAACAGGTTTCCTCTGAATATCAAATGATTTTGTCAGTGCACTCCGAATGTCTTGATCTGAAACTTCTCTTCCTGAAGACATTGGAAAAGGAGACGATCGTAAACCCTGCTTCTTTGAACACAAACGAGACGACGACAACAAAAAAAACAACAAAAAACTGACAAATAATAAAAATCACAGCCTTTAAGAATGACATTTCAAACCACAATCTTGACATAAAATTGCACTTCAAAATACTGGTCAGGGTGAATAAATATTTGTAGTACCTTTCTATATCCATTTTGGTAATACAGTACATTAACACAGCAATAGTATATTAGAGCTGTAAAGGGGTTAAGAGGGAAACTGATTAAAACTTTGTCTATTTTCATTCCAGCTGCTTTTGCATATAGTACAGAATTTGCATAAGAGCACGTAAATAAATTAACACCGATGACATCGAACGAGAGGGTAAAAAAAGATTTACAAAACGTACTGCATATCTAACATAGTGTCTATATATATTATTCATATAATTACATAATAGCGTCATTCAGAAGCGGTGCTGAAGTGCTCTTGCCTTTTGTCCTCGGCCTCCAAACTCGAGCTGTGTTTTACATCAGACTCTGGTTTTCAGTCTTTTGCACTGTCCCTTCAGACTCTTCCTCCTACCACAGTTGTGTCTGGGAGGGTGGAGCCTTTTTTTGGCCTTGGGTGGTCTCGGGGTAAAGACACCTCTCTGTAACATGTGCGTCTGCGTCGGCCTCCGGGTGCCTCGTCTCTCTCCCGGGACTCTGCGGTTGCTGGACGTTGAGGCATCCTTGAGTGTTTCTGTGTAATAAGGTGTCCGATCGGCTGCTCCTAGACATTCCCCCTATTGCCTTGGGGTGATGCGGGCTGGCTGGGCTGGCTGGGCTGCTGGGCTACGTCTCTTTGAGAGTATCCTGGCGCTGCAGCAGAGGAAACTTCCCCTTTGGCGCGTGACTTAGTCTCCAGGATGTCCCTGCGGGGCTAGCTGTGGCTGCTATGGGGCTGCTCACCAGGCTGTACACGGGGAGGGTGGACCTGGGCTGAATCATGTGAATCCCCCCTATGGGAATCAGGAGGTTCAGAGCCCGGCCCGGGTGCTGGGAGTGCAGAGGGAGGTGACTCAGGAGGTTGTGGGATCCCCGAGGTCGCGTGGGATGTGGGCTGAAGTGGGTCAGACCAACCTCGTCCGCAGGCTACAACAGAAACAAGGTCAAAGGAGCGTTCAAGGGTTGTGCTGGGGAAAGTCGGTCACTACACCAGCAACACACAGGTAAGAAAAGACAGAATGGGAATGATGCGGATTTAAAAAGGGCAATGAGAAGAATTTTTAAAGTGCTGTAGCAAACAATGACCATAACAGTTTATGATTACTTGGCCCAGATGCTGACAACTTCTAAAAACTGAGTTCTGCAAACAGTGTCCCGGATCATGGGCGGTGAAGTCTTTCTTGCCAATGAAAATGAATGAGTTAATGTTTTTAAGTTCTATTCATGTTATGTAACGTTTCGTAAAGTTGATTCCCTTTATGTCATTTCGTTCTAATGAAGTAGCCGCAGTGTTTTCTCTTTGTGGTGCTAACCAGTGAAGTAAGCATGGGGGAATTAGCAAGACAGCTAACATTAGTTAAACTTAAAACTTCATCCACACAGAAGAGCCAACTTTGTTCCGCTCATTTAAGTCACTTCACCCAGACATAAACCAACGATTAATTCGGCGATATTATATTTTAGCATAAATTCATGACATTTTTACTAGAAATAACATTCGGTTATTAAAGGGATGTGATGAAGATATGCTGTGGGCAGGACATTTTCCAGTTGAAGTCAATTAGTCAGTGCTCTCTGGAGGAGAAACTATCCAATACTGCCACTGTCTTAATGACCTCAAGTGTTTCTTTGGCCTTTTTGTTCTGCAATACCTTGTTAGTAACTGGAGTACATATACGATGATAAGCTGATGTCAAAAAATAACATTTGTTTCATTGTTTTGTTCAGTAAATCTATATGAATACGATTATAAAGGAGGGTTTTCCAGACTTATATGCAACCATGAAATATTTAAGTGTATGTAAAAATGACCCCTTACCAAATACACCCGGCAGGTGCAGAAATGTGTGCGTGCAGATCTGAAAAACAACCCTGCAGAGAATGTGAATTAGTATCTACTCCTATGAGACCTATATTAGTGTGAGGAGGAAGTGGTGAGGTTACACCATAACATAACCACAAGTTTGGAGTAGATGTGTTTTTTTTATTTTATTTCTGAGCTATTCACCCGTGTTGTTTTCGCCGTTGACATGTGGTTCAGATCTTTGGTGTTTAACGATTGGCCTGCTTCTCATTTTATCAGCGGCTGCCCAGGGAAAACATATTGCGTCTATTTGGGAGCTCTCCCGCATTATTTTAAGGGCTCAAAGCTGCAGGCTTGGTTTGAGAGTGATATAAAACAAGAGAGATGCCTTTCCTTCCTTTTTCAATAAATGTGCCACTTTAAAATAACCCCATATGTACCAGCCTATCTATATTTGTTCAAGATGTTGACTTACTGGGATTTAACTGAGCCACACAAGATTAGCTTTGTGAGCCGAAAGCTGATTTATTTAAAACTGTCGGCTAAACTTACAGAGATGGAATCAAGTCACAGGTGAGAAGACTGCGGTTTGGACGAAAGCCACGGTTTGACCGGCGTTAATTATACACACGACAAAAACAGAGCATCGTGGCAGATTCAGATTGAGAACAAAACAATGGCCGAGTTAGGTTACATGTAGAAAAAACGATTGGAAACGCTCACCAGTCTCGCTGCACATGGCCGCTCTCTTGGGTGAAGACCGGCTTGACACTGAGCAGAGATGTCTGCCAGGGAGCATGGAGGCCCAGAGGACTCCGATCCATGGGGCTGAACTATTATAGGAGAAAGACCTCTAACAGGGGAGGCTGGTCTCAGGGTAGAGGTGGAGACATGACAACTGGACGGGGAGGGGGAGGAAGGGGGAGCAGGGGACTGTTGAGGCCTGGGTGACGGGCTACGAGGTGGAGACGGCTCCCTCTGTGGTACTGGGGGTTGAGTGCCTGGAGAATGGGAGCCTCCGAAGGACACCGATGCTGAAGTGTCAAAGCGCCTGCGGGCGAACAGGGCTCTCCTGGCGCTGGCTGAGCTCTTCTGAGTAGAATGTTTGGGGGAAAGCGGGACGGACTGACTGGGTTCAGGCTCCATCCGCTGACTTCCTGGATGAGGTTCCCCGCTGTCAGAAGATGCAGTGTGAGGGCTTTCAATCCCTTTGCACCTGGTGTCTTCATCATGTCCGCCATCTTTGTCCTTTAAACTGTCATCCATATCAAGTCGACTTTTCTCTTGATCAGAGTACTGAGGATTTTTTTGTTTATCTGAGGGAAGGGAACAGTCTTCGCAGACTCCTAGAACAGAAGAAAAGTCTCTTATCAACACAGTTTTTGTTTAACTTTCTCTCCATTTTCTTACGCTAACAACCAACTCTACTCTTTAGTGCTGATATTGGCCAGTCATCTACTGTAGCTACACATATGATATCTGAATTAAAATGAGTTCTATGTGTACCCATCAAACCCCCACCACAGCGACTTCCTGGTTAATCAAATACAGTCAGTGTCCACTAGGAGCAGTTTGCACAATAGAGCAGTTTCTCATTGACCCCCATGTTAAACAGGCTGTTTTCAAAGCATAATTAAGCCCGTTAAAGAGCCGGGACAAAAAAACATTATAGTCTGAATGTTTAGGTCATATCTCCATGAGAACACTGAGGGGGGTGAATTTGTTTGTAGCAGGCTAGTTTTTTTTTATTGGAGGTTAAAGTTTATGAATAACTAGGGGCGTGGTCTCTTGAGTGACAGCTAGCCTCTGGCCCTTACTTCTCCTCGAAGCTAGTTGTCCGGATTAGCACGCTAACTATTCATGTGGGGGTGTTTCCATAAGTTACGGGTGTAACAAGATGGTTTTCTCTTCGGTCAACTGTACAAACAGATGGTTTAGGAACACACCGTGTTAACGTTACCTCTGTTATGCTAATTAAATAGCCGCACTTGCACCATGACTTGCAGTACAGCCTGCTATCTATGACACATGCACTAGATGCTAATCTGGAGCAGCGGGAGGATTCGGGCTGGTGTTTTACAGTCTATGGGCGTGGGACTGTGTTGAATATCAGTTTAATTCATAGATCATAAATGCTGGAGACCGACACAGGAGTGCCTTCACTTAACTATGCTAGAGACTGACTTTCTGTGTCATTTAACTAGTAACGTGTTGTGTTAGCCTAGCTCCCGGGCGGTGGTGCTAATGTGACTAATTCAATATATGGCAACCAGGTGGACATATCTCCCTCCCCCCAACGTCATATCAATGCCCTTTTTTTGGTAAGAGGAAATGAGGCGGAGTCAAAGTCTGACAAAATGGCAACTCACATAGGCGAGTACGATTGAGAGAAGGGGCCTCAACGGAGACGCTACATCAATTCCGTCAATTTTTTATACAGTCTATGGTACCTATGAGTCTTTCTCATGCAGTAGAAATGTATTTTTTTTTATTAGTATTTTTCAAAAATGGAGTATTTGAATAATTCTGCATACTGGGCTCCATAAACAGTCTTGAATGTCACAAACTGGATCTACCTGTAAAGACTCTTGTGGATTCAATGAGCTCAGCTGTATTCATGTGTGATGATGCTTGATCCCAAATAAGCCATTTGCAGTGAGAGCATATTTTTTTTAACTTGAGCTCACTGTATAAAATGAGCTGCTGTGACCTCTAGGATAATCACAGCCTTGTGAAACTTTACAACCACAAACTACAGACCTCGAGCATTCAGAGGGTGGATGGCTTAGCTAGCTGGATTAACAATAAGAGGGTTTGTGAGCAGTTTACGCAACACAAGTGCTGAATTAATAAATCTCAAAAGTGTTTGACCCCAAATCCCAGCATTGACTTTTCTGTGGTGTTCCTCAAGGTCCGGGTGTCTTATTGTGGTATTTTGGACCATTTTTATGAATTCTCAGGTGGTAAAAAAAAATTGTCAATTGTCAAATCAATTGTGCACAACCCAAAAATTGCTGCAGTAACTTATGGGTGCATCATACAGTTTTTAGCTCTTATACACTCCTAAACAAATCACAATATTTATAACAGATTTATGGATAGAAAATCTTGTCACAGTGCTGAATCAATCTTCAGGTTCTTAGCTTTCAGATGATGTATACCACTTTTATGTGGCATATTTTGTTGACCTGCTATCTCTCCCTAAAGATCCCCCGTCCCCTCCTCCCAAAAAACATAAAGTCAGTTAAAGTTAAAGTCGTTTCTTACTGCACCATGTGTACAGATGTCCATGAAACGATATGGAAGTGTACAGGTGAAAGTGTGCTGTGTGGTTACATTCTTTCCCTGGGTGTAACGTATAAGAGCCTCTCCCATGTTTCTCGTGACAAGCCGTCTCCCACATATCTCCATCTTGTACGCCCACGATCTTGATATGCTGACCAATGTTTACATTTCTCTTTAAACAAATGTGAAACGTTGAAGCAGAATCAAATGGAATCAGTGCACTTTTTGAGGCTATTAATCCCAGCAGCGGGTCACAGCAATGGACAGAATTGTGGGTAGTCACCAATAAAAGGAGTGCTTGGGATCTTCTAACCAGTGCATTAAATAAAGCCAATAACTTCATGTTTTATATCTTCTCTGTAGAGGGCTTTAAGAGTCAAACTTATATGTGCACACTTTTTAAAACTGCCACACTCAGACGGTCTCTGTTATGATATCAAATTGTTATAAACACAATAAATCAACACTGTCACTGGGAACATAACAGTAACATGACTGATCTATGTAAATAGTGGTCTATGTTCTTCATGCTGTTTGTTGTATTATAAAACTGCTCTGATACTTGATCAAATGCAGGTGCAAGGTGATGACAATGTGACACATTTCCATTTGCAATGTAGACTGAAAGTTAAAGATATGATCTAGGATATGGATGTCAATTTATATAGTATATAGGTTTATACCTTCAACCCATCAGTTTGAATGTCCCATATTATGCTCATTTTCAGATAATATCTGTATTATATTGTGTATTTTGGGTTTCTACTACATGTTTACATGCTTTAATGTTCAAAAAACACATTCTTTTGTCTGTCTGTTGGAAAATTTCTGTATTCTCTTTGAGCGCCTGTCTCTGTCTGCCCTGGCTGGTCAGTGTTTCCGGGTCTTTAACATCTGCGCTCTCTGTGTGAAATGATTGTAACAGCACTGTAGCAGCACATTCAGGCACATTTCAGGCTCATTTAAAGTCACAGTTCCTGAATATGGGCTGTGGGCATTTCTCTGTGGAATGAGTGTATTGATACTTTCATAGTATTTTTATGGCACCTTCACTTGCTTTATAATAAAAAAAGACATGGAAACCTCACTTTTTTCAACATGAGGCCTTTAACTATCCAGTGACTATGTTTTGATAAAGTTGTAAGTATTAAAGGAGCAGTCACAGAGAAGGTATATCAGTTACCTTCATCTGTGCCAACTGGGTGAGAACAGGTTTCTTTTCCAAGTTCCTCAGATCTCAGGTGTTCGAAGAGGCTTCCTGTAAAATACAGAAGACAGGCTGAGCTTGTAAAGGATGCACAGTGAACACAGACATAGCAAATGTACAAAAAAAACAAAGAAATAATTTCCTCACCTCTGGCTTTGAGAGTAATGTTACAGTGTTTGCAGCTATATGATGGGGATTTTGTGATGCAGTGGCTGCACTTTTGCAGCACACTCTTAAGGTGGAAGCCACAGTCCTCACTCTGGCACTTTCCCCCACCTCCACCATGCATGGTAGCATACTTCTCATTTAATCTGTGGGTGTAAAGAGAGCAAAAGGGTTCAGTTTCGTCCTCAGAGCTTTTCCCTGTCAGTTGTCCATTGACGCTGCTCCACTCAGGATGATAGTCCCAATCAATATGAGTGTAACTGGAGCTGACAGACAGGCTGCAGGCCCTTTAGCACCTGTAAGTAGCTTCTTAGTGCCTGTATTTATCCAGCGTGAGTATGCTATCTGTTTGGCCTTTACTACACAGTGAGCTCACACTGTGGCAGCTGGGCCAAGGGTCCACCCTTCCATATGCACCAAGGGTCCCTCAGCGAGGCACCCACTTCAGCTTCAACAGAGAAGCTCTCATAAGCCAAAACCAGATCCCCGGCCCCCCCTTCCCTCAGACTGCCTTATAACCCCATCACAGCTCACACCACCACTGAGTCCAAACAAGGGGGAGTCTACGATGTAGCCCAAAGTCCGGGGTTTGCTGCAGCCAGCCAATAAAAACAGGCCGGAGAGGGAGGGAAACCCTGGCCCAGACCAGCTGCTGCTCCAAATAAGCATGAAAAAATACAGAAAATGAAAACACATTCATACGACAAACAATCATTCTGATTATAATCGGCTGGGTTTTGATTCTATCTTTACTTCAGGCTCTGCGTCTGGATAAACTCGGCAGGTATCATAAACTGTGGCTTTTGGAGTCTTGAAGAACATTTAAGTTCATGAAAGAGAAACACCTTGCTGTGTACTGTACCCCCACACTATAAAGCAGCTATATTTGTCGGCTTTTCATGCAACACATATTCACACCCAAGATTTAGGTCTAGGTTCTAGGTGCCCCTGCCTTCCCACTTTCCTTCAGCCAACAGAAAATGGCAATGTTGGACTACCTTGCTGCCTCAGTTTGGTCTTTATGTCCCTCAGACAGTCTGAACAGACAGAGAAGGGGAAAGCGAGCAGGCGTGAGGATGACTCACTCTTTTAGGGAGGCTGTGAGGAGCGTCAACATGAATCACAACAGGGATTTGTTCACAGACACACTTCCAAACCAAAAAGAGAGACGCAGATGGCACCTCCCTCTACTCCCCTGCATCACAGAAGTGTTTATTTCTGATGGCTATCAGAGGTACTGAGTGTGTCTGGTTTAACCTCCCTGCAAATTTAATTTAAGAGGTGTGTGTGCGTCAGGCAAATAAATAACAGAACTGTGTCCAAATAAATTCACACCTTACGTGTTTGCATTTGCATTTTACTTTATTTTAGAGTAAGTCATTGCTGTTGATGTTATCTCTTTAACATGGATTCAATTACTCCTTTCTGATCTATGACTATTGTTTTATCTTTAACAATTTACTAAGATAAAATAACAGACAGGCCGGGGACAGTATACACCAAGGTGTCCTGAACTATGAGCCTGGGATAAAAACACAAAGATTACATTAGTTTCTGAGTCAGGACACCTCAGGCTGTTTTGTTCATAGGTAGTTTTAACACATCTTTGGTCCATTTCAGTGAGTTATTATCTGGCAATACAGCATTGAGCAGAAAAATGGTTGCTATGGTTACTCACATTTTAAGATACCATTTAACATGCAAACAGATTTAGAACAGAACAGTTTGTTCGCATGTGTCCTATTATACATTTTTAATAAACACCTGACAGCCAATCAGAAACAAGAAGTTGACGAGAAAAAATGCTTTCTGCCCTTTTACGGTAAGATACATTTCTGCCAGACTGCTAATAAACCTCTGTGACACCTTACAGGACGAAGTCAGGGCCACAAAATCCCAAAATCAAATCAAATCTTCATCAACTTTGACCACTGCAATGCTGTCAGGTTGCATTCCTTCCAGCCCACTTAGCCTTTAATAATTAAAAAAAAGAAAAGAAATGGCATTGTGCAAACTGTATTAAATGATATGTTGAGAATTTTTCAAGACTGTCTTAAAGGTGTCATATTGAGAAAAGCGAGATTTCCATGTCTTTTTTTTATGACAAAGCAGCTCGATGTGCTATATAAATACTGAGAAAGTATTAAAATGCTCAATCCACAGAAAAATGCTACATGAGAAATGACTTACCACTTTGGTAACATTGTCTTCCTTACACTCATGCCAATAAAGCATACTGAATTGGAAAATCGGAATGCTCACAGCCCGTACTCAGAAACGAGCCGCGTGCACGTCTGCACCTTGTGATGTCGCGTTATTGATTTTTCCTGACCGAACAAATTAGTGAAGCCTTTCAAATCACTGTGGTAGTCTTCATACTTGAAATCTCAGATGTTATAAAATAGTACCTGAATAAACATTTCAAATGGATTTATTCATGTAGTAGTGTTTTCTGAATAGCATATATAGTAATGGTAGTTGATAGAGCGAGTCGGCCAATATCCAAAGGGTCGGCGGTTTGATCCCCGCTCTGCTACTTGTGACATGGTCGCTGTGTCCTTGGGCAAGACACTTCACCCACTTTTCCTCGTGTGAATGTGTATGACTGCTGTATGTTTGAGGAGGTGGTCGGAGGGGCCGTAGGTGCTGATTAGCAGCCACGCTTCCGTCAGTCTGCACCAGGGCAGCTGTGACTACTATGGTAGTTTACCACCACCATGTATGTCCGTGTGAATGAATGGAACCTGGACTCTGTAAAGCACCTTGAGTACTGAGAAAGGCGCTATATAAATCCAATCCATTATTTTTATATAGTCTAAATGTCGAAGAGGGACCGAGCGCGAACGGGCAGGAGCATTTGGGATGATTTGAAAACCCCAAATAAAAGTATGAACCTAAAAAAATGAGCGTTATACATGTCATTTAAAACATATCTAATTAATTTGACCTAGTCAGACTGGATCCTCAGTGTGAACAGGAGGAATGACTGTAACGGGCAAAACTTGTTTCAATGTTCATATGGGCAAATACTGATGGAAAGAGGATTTGTACTGTCCTTTATTTTCAATGTATTCATATCATATCAACATCATTTTGTTTGTCTGTTTTTCTGCCCGGTCCCATTCAGTATAGCAGGCTCCCTTTAATGACTAATGCTAATACACAGCTGCCGCCCCATGTGAATGGCTGTGATGTTTGGTGTAAATTAATCTATGCAGGCGCAAAGGAAGCTAAGTAGTTTCCTGGCTTCGGACCCTCAACAGACGGGCTCTGTTGGTGCAGACAGCCAACACTTGGCCTCTCCAACATGGTGGACAGACAACGGTTTCCACAACATACCCCAATATGTGACGCAAGCCTTCAATACTGTTAATAATGAGGGATTTAATGCTGTAAATACAGACAGTATGTCACCAGTAAACCTGATATTATTAGCTAATGTTTTTTATGCATTTACACAGTGCCCACTGTCACTCAAGTTCATACTCACACTCTCTCAGAGGTCCAAACTTCAGGAGGTTGTTTATTTCTGGAGTGTGGCTGCACTTCCTCCTCCTCATTCTTCTTCTCTTCCTCCTTCTCCTCTTTTCTGTGTGACCTGCTGTCATCTGCTGACTGCTGTCCCTCCCTCGCTCCCCCATGGTCTCTGCAGGACGACTGGCTGCTGTTGACCTACACCCGAAAGAGACATGGGCAAATTCACCAACTCTGCTCCAGCATGCCCAGGGAGACAGAAATTGGGAAGTCTCATTGAACATTATGGTTAATAGCATTTGTTAAAGCATATATTTTTGTCCTTTGGGTGTATTCATTGTAAAGGTTTTATAGTCATGTCAACGACGTAAATTTAGTGCTTGCATAGTTGGCACAGACTTAGCAACGTGTATTTCCTGCCTTTTTGGTGATTGAGGCTCCCATAAGAAATTGCAAGGATACAATCTTGAAATGCTAACCCACACTTTGCTGAACCTTCTATACACCAAATGAAAAAGCAAAGAGGCTTGCTATGCTAACCTAACAAGTATATATAACATGCCGGGGAGATGCCTGGATCAATTTAACCTGAATTTTGGGTCAATGGGATTCCTTAACTTTTTGGCACCAACCATTTAAATGTTTGTATCTTGGTTTCAAATGTGACTCACACCTTTTATTGCATGTCATTTTAAGTTGTCAAAAGTACTGATACTTCAATACTTTCTTAATACTGCAATCTCTGTTAATAATGTATAACTATATGTATAATTTTGATAGTATCAAAACACAGAAGCTATAAAAAAAAGGCTGCACAGATGAAACAACAGAGAACTGTGAAAAACTACCCTATTTTATGTGCCTATGGTTTGTTTTGTATTTTTTTGCTGAGGTTTTAAAAGAAGTATGGGGTGTCATCATCTAATATTATAGTATAGTATAGCATAGTATCAAAGTTTGAAATTCCGGTATCATGACATCCATAAAATGTAATTTATGCGCAGAATCAGCACATCACATCAGCAAATATATACATCAAATAAGCCATCAAGACAGTTTAAAAAAAAAAACTATTAACGGAGAAATCCCAGAGTGTCGCTAACAGCCGGACGTAGCTAGAACTGATGAGCTTGGGGCAGTACAGTGAAGGCATTCAAACGTCTTTTTAAACCACTAATACTGCTCAAAATAACACCAAACCTCTGCAGTAGCATGAGAAGAGTCCCTACACAGAAAAAAACCAACGTAGTTAGTGAACCCAGAGTTTATTAAAAGAGTGTTTTGAAAGACTTACCAAGTGGCCCCTGTACCAGCTCCTCTCATAGTAAAGTCCATTACCAAATGCAATCCAAAAGGAAGGAGCCCGTTGGTGCTTTGTTTTATGTGTAGGGACTCTTGTCATGCTACTGCAGAGGTTTGGTGTTATTTTGAGCAGCATTAGTGGTTTTAATGCCATCAACATACTTCCCCCGAGCTAATCAGTGTTAGCCATGTCCAGCTGTTAATGACGCTCACAGATTTCTCCGTTAATAGTTGTTACATGAAAAAAAACTGTCTCGATGGCTTATTTGATTTAAGTGTCCAAAAAGACCATGGGATGACTTTGTGCCGGAATTACGATTTAATGTCATCTACTTCTTCAGTGTCCTACATTCTGATCAGTCTGATGAATGGGAAATTTCTGAAAATTCTCTTGTGGTGATAATTTTTTACACACAATACTATACACATTAACAGACAATTGTAATCAGTTATTGGGGCTGTACTTACCTCAGTGGAGCATGGTCTTTTGTTGTCCTCTTGCTCCATTGACTCAGTTAACCCGATTGACATGGGGGACATAGTGTAGATTGAAGGACTGAGCCTTTGTTTGCAGTGCAGCAGAGAGAGAGCTGTCTTGCTAGAGAGGCCCGGTGGGTTGGGGTCATAGCCACTAGTGGACCACGATGAATACACTGAGGGCTTCTGTTCATCCAGAGGAGAAGGGTTTGGTTTAATGTAGTTCAAATAGCACCAGCTATTACAGGTGCTGGACAGCAGACTGGGGTATGATGGTCCAACTTGTGTGATGGGAGAACAAACACCGGGTAGACAAGTCTGATTATCCCTTTTGAGTTCTTGATTGCATGTGTCCACTGATGCCTTGTCGACACATCCCACCACCCCCTCCTCTTCTTCTTTTACTCGTTTCTGCTGCTGCTGTGACTCAGGAGGGAGCTCTATACTGTTTGAAGGGGAAAGCATGCGCTTGTTGCCCCCTGAGCCTGATATCCTTGGGCTATCACCGGACAACAATTGAACGTCTGGACTTTTGTTCCTATGGTTTCTGTATTCAGCTGTTGGGATGCCTATATTGTGTGAAAGAGAATCAACCGCCTCCTGAGGCGTAGGGGAGGTGGACTGAGAAAATGTGGTGTATATGGCACATGCTAGGGTGAGGGTGTCTGTTTGGAGACGCACTGCTACTGCTGGAGATGTGACCGGCCTCAGTAATTCCAGACTGGAAATTATGTGAGGCACAGAGTGCTGGATGTGGGGGGGACTTATTCGAACCTCTGAATAATCATCATGCAGTAAGGGAATCTCTAGCTTCAGCCCTGTAGACATGGGGAGATAGTGAGCTCTGGCTGCCCCTGATGGTCCATGTGTAGGATAGGGCTGTGGCACTTGAGTAGGGGGCTGCTCAGTATGGATATGTGAGGTCTCATCTTTTACAGGTTCTCCAGATGTGAGTTCTGTGCTGCCTGTTAACTGAATATTCTGACTGAGTTTCCACTGAGAGAAGATCTCTTTGCTTTGTAATTTTACTGGATTACGTAAGCTTGTGTCACCCGATGAAGGAGAAGTAGGGGACTTGCTGCAGTACACAGCAGCTAGGCTTTCTTGAGAAGATGTGATGGAGCTGACATGCTCGGGACTATGTCTCTGTATGATACACTGCTCCTCCTCCTCATCTCGATCTCTGATAGCAGTGTGTCTCATAAGGAGACATTTTCTTCTTTCCCTCCAGCCAACTGCAGAGCGTTCCGGGGACAGACAACTGTAGTCAAAAGACTTACTGCGGGTCTCAGCCATTAGGACACTTGGTTGTGGGTCATGAGGCGCCTGCTCAGATGCTGAGCGCCTCATCTCTCTGTGCTGATGCACCCCAGGCACAGTCAGCATATGCGGAGCTCTAGATCTCCTCAGTGGTGTCGATCCTGCCATCTCCATGTCTGGTCTATTTGACTCTTCAAAGGATGTGGAACGACTGGATGCAAAAGATGCACTACTGTCCTGACTAGGGCTGCGGGGCAGGGATATGGATTCAAAACTGGATTCCCCGGAGGATTGGGCAGCCTCAGCTAGACGTAAGCGCTTCTTCTTTGGAGGAAGCTTTTCGATGGGGACCTGAGCCAGAGAGGTGCTTCTCTGTGGCCACTGAAATTCATCAGGTTTCTCTGAATGTTTTGCCGTGGAGGTTAGCTCTATTGAGGCTGCTGTGTTCATGTTGGAATCCTCTGTGACCAGTATTTCTGGAACCTGCACATTTTGTTGGCGGACCAGCTTTCGAGTATTTAGTTTTGTTGACTGTTGGGATCGTTTCTGAGGCACCCGTTGATATTCTTCATGAGATGGTGAGTTTTCTGTTGCCTCAGTGCCTTGATTCTCATTCAAAGATTCTTGTTTTTCAAATGAACTAGTATGTTGAATTACTGAACAGGTTTGTAGTGTAGGTCTTCTGGGGCCTTCAAAAGCTGCATTGCTTTCATCTTTACAATGTTCTGACAAGAGGGCAGAAGAGGGTAATGAAGAAGAAGCGGGATCATCAAGTTCAAAACTCTCTTCTTTCCTTCTCTTGCGCATTGCTGAAGCTCCTGCTCTGGCTGCATGGCTAATTAGCTGTGAGCACCCCATTTGACTAATTACCACCTCATTTCTGGGATGATGTCCTAAGCATAGGCTTTGCTTGTGTTTCTTATAGCCTTCCCAATCTTTGCACCCAGTGCCACAGCGCTCACACTCATATGGCTGCGGTTGGCTTTGCATGTGGTCAGGCACATTGGCAACGCTGTCAGGGCAAAGTGTATGAGAACTGTCATGTTCCTCTTTTGTAAATTCGGCACCAAGTGGGATTTCAATAGCTGGCTGCCGTCTTAGCATCCCATAACGACGGGGCGCATGCGTTTCTGAAGGCTGTCGTTCATCAAAGGATTGACTTAGGCGGAACTTCCTGAGGCCACCACTGGAGGCGTCAAAGGAACTAGCTGCAGATGGCATTGAGTGACTTCTCACCAAAGGGGCGGTGGATGTTTGGCCGGCTGGCTGCTCCACATTTAGGGCTGGATGATGAAATTTTTCACATGGAACTCCCATGGTGATGGAGCCACTGTTTTTATATCCCATATCTCCAGCTTTAGGGCTGTGAATTGATGTTTCTTTCACACATGAACTCTTTTGAGACTCTGAACTATTCTTTCTGGAGAGCGAGAATCTCCTTGGTTTTACACTGTCAATTTTACTGGTGTCAACCACTGCCTCATTGATAGTGATCAGTTTTGTTATATGGTCAATGACCTGCTTCTTGGGGACTGTAAATGGGATGCTTTTGTCCTCCTGACCAGAGGGCTGCTGGTTATGATGTCGAGACATCCTCTCTAAGTGTCCAAGACGTCCATATTTGCCGAGGATGATCTCTGCATAGCTTTTGGCACTTGTGTTCGGGGGGCTATCCTGTGACTGCTCAGTACTTTCAGAGCGAGAAAAGTAGCCTGATTCTGTACTGCCTTTACTCCCTAAAATTAGAGATGAGGTTTTTTCATCCGATGAGTCTCTGGGACCACATTTTCCTCTACTTAGACGCAGGGCCAGTCTCTTTTTCACTGCGTAGGAGTCCTCATTTCCTACAGTGCAATCTTTGGCCCTGTCTGTTTCATGACTCTTGATTGAGGCTACACTGCCTCGTCTTTCTGTAAGGGAAGCTGCTGATGATAGTTGTCTGGTTTCATCCTCTGACTCAGTGACTTGCTCTTCTAAAGATCTTGGCTCCCCAAGTGCCAGACCTGCCTTCACCCTGTGGGTGTGTGATTTCCGATGTTTGTACAAGTTACTCTTGGTCTTAAAAGAGAAGCCGCATGGGGCACAAGGATAGGGTCTTTCACCTGTGTGGGAGCGAATATGTTTTTGAAGGACACTAGGCTTTGCACATGCACGTCCGCAGTAAGTGCAGACATATTTGCCTGGTCTCTGAGGCTTCCGCTCACGTTTCTGTTTTGGGGTGCCCTCCTGGGTTTCTGTTTTAGGCTGGGAGGGTGCACCTGCTGAGGAAGGTTGGACTCCTGATGACAAAGTAGAAACTGTGGTTGCTGTTGTTTCCTCATGTTTGTGTTCAAGTGCTGTATCTGACTCGATGCTCTGCCGCTGGTGCCTGAGACGTTTACGTTCAGGGTGCTGTCTTCTGGACTGTTTGGGTTGCTGTATTGGTTCCTGGGGCTTCAGGGAGCCAGTTTGCTGTTGTCGACGGGGCTGGGAGGGAGCCTTAGGCAGTGGTCCTAAGGAGACTTTAGGAGACTCTGGTTGACAATGTTCTTGGCCTCCAGGCTGCTCCCCAGTTGTCAGGCGACTATGCAAGGCCTCCATAAAATGAAAGGACAGCCTCAGGTAGACACGTCAGAGGCGTCTGCCTGTGCTGGGCTACCAAGTTCAAGCCAAATCATTTACTGGATAATGGGTTGGATTTGAGTGAATGCTCAAATTATATTGACTTTGGTTTTCTTCACAATTATCAGTTTTAAACTTTATTGCTTGACAGCAGAATGATGACATCAGATGCAGAACGGAGGCATTAAAGAATGCAGCCCTGATATGTGATGTGCTGTGGAGGAAGTCCTCTGTCGCGCTGACCTAAAGTATCTCATCATGAAGCACTCAGCCAGCCTTGCTTCCATACAGTCTGATGCTCAGTTGACTCAGCTGAATTGTGGCTTTGTGATTCTTCTGCCTTCTCAACATGAAATTCTGTGAAGACAGACAACCCATTATATAAAATAGTGCATACAATTCAACTCTGAGACAGAGATAACCCTCTCGCCCTCCACTTGATAAATATAGATATTTATGTTTCATATGTTACATAATCACTGTATGTGTCGGAACATTCAGCTTTCGCTTTCCTGCGGCTGCTGAATACTTTTAAATTAGAATGGTTTATGTAATATTTTTGTATAAAAATATATATCAGCATGCAGTAAATAAAAACGATGATTCTGCTAACATACCTGGAGAAAGGCACTATGTCCAATCCGTGTGACAGGAACATTTCAATAACTGCGTAATCTAAAATTGTCAGGGTCTTCAATGATTTTTAATCAACCATGCATAACTTATTTCAGAACCGTGGACCACTATATTTTTGGACGGACACCGACTCAAATAAAATGAGTGAATGCTGCAAGACGGAGCAAATACAATTATTATTATTATTTTCAGAAGGAAAGGCAATGAGGGAGAGAGTTACTCATATTAAAATGCATTGTCATAAAAGCACCTTTTTCCTTTTTTGGTCAATAAAAACTGCTTTGCATGTTTTTGTTGCATAATTAATTACACTGGAATTAACTAAGGGACAGTGGCATGTGAATCTCAACATGCTCTAATAAATTTTGTCCAAAATCAGACCATGTTTTCTTCAAAATGATGATCATCGGACATTTTTACAGTACAGTGTCACATTAGAGAACATATGGATGACTACTTCATTACTTTGTGTATGGATAATTTTATCTGTGATTTTAAGTACTTAGAAAAGTCAAGCCAAATAAAGGTGAGGGAATGCTGTTAGCTGACTGCATACACAAGGTAACTCAGTGGAGATACTGAAGAGAACAGTTTTTTTTGTGCCAACATACTGAAACAGTAAACAAGGCATCCCACACGCTGACCAGCTGGTTTCTACACCCCCGTTCTTGTGGACGATAAAGCTGCTGGATTATATCCAAATGACTGATAACAGTTTGATAACCATATTTGGTTTAACTTGTTGGTATACAGTAGATGCCAATATTGGATGAATTTTAAACCAACATGAGTTTTCTTTACAACTAAAACATATGGGTATAATTAGCATTTTAGCGTTAAAGATGCGTTTACAGGGTGGCCGGTGGCTGAGTGGTTAGAGCAGTCGCCCCATGTAAAGAGGCTAAACGTCCTCGAGGCAGCAGCCACGCGTTCGACTCCGACCTGTGGCCCTTTGCTGCATGTCTTCCCCTCTCTCTCTCTCACCCCATTTCTTATAAAATAAAGACTTGGAAAAATGAATGAAAAAAAAGAAGATGCGACTACATACATGCAGTCTCCACTCCTATCCACTCTGGTAAACGGTAAAAGGTCAATGCTAGAATCGCGATAATAACACGTTATTCTGAAAGACAAATGTATGTCTTCCATTTTCTTCCCGTGCTATAATGTAAAGTAACAAAAATATTTAGGTTTGGATTCATTGGTCTTTTAAGAAATGTATCTATATGAAAGTAAGCAGCAGTGTCATTTTTATAGCATTAGCTTATTTTAATTAATTATGGAAAAGGGATGTCTTCAGCAAACAAATGTTGAGAACTGTATCAGATTGCATCATACTGATTGAACTGCACCGATTCAAACCACATCTTTAAAATTAGATTAGATAGTAAAAATCGGATCTGATCGTCTTATAAAAGAAAGATGCACACCCTTGGGTATAATATATATGTACTTTGCAGAAGACCTAAATATCGTGCTGTGAGACTAATAAGAGCTACAGTAAATGTAGGTCAGTCAGGTAGTGTAACTGGACTAAGAGCATTTGGAAGAGTCAGAGACTCCGTCGTCTAACTGAAGATAATGCCTCAGAGTTCACACTATGAGAAATTCAGAGCCACCACACACTCTGCAAGAGGGTGACAATGACTGAAGTGAAATCAATTTCGGACGGAGGGCGTGCACTGCAGAACTGGCACCTTAAACCAAGTGACATTTTTAAATCATGCGATGGATCTGATCATTTACACTTGATAACTAAAGACTGTTCATTTGCACCATGAGGTGCAAATGAACCTAGCAGGCAGTTTTTTTCTGCAACCCTTTTCACCACACGGCTCCTGTTTTTTTTTTAGTGTTGAGTACTTCATATGTGAAATCTGATAGCTTGCCTCAAGTTACTTCATATGTCCAGCAGGGGGCAACTCCACTGATTGCAAAGAAGTCGGATTGTATATAAGTCAATGAGATAATGTCCCTACTTCTTCTTGTTCTTTCGACTTCTCACTTGATTTACTATCTCAGTAAACATTGACCTACTGGGTCAATGGTTTCAATTGCTAGTCTTCCTCAATATAGCACTGTTCATTTAGCAAACTACGGTCCTATTTAGAATAAAATATATACGATAGGGCAGAGTATGCTTTAGGGCAGGGGTGGGCAATTCCGGTCCTGGAGAGCCACTGTCCTGCATGTTTTAAGTTTCTCTCTGCTCTAACACACCTGAGTCTAATGCTCTGCTCGTTATCAAGCAGCTGATGCTTGTCACAGTTTGATTATTGTTAGACTCAGGTGTGTTAGGGCAGGGAGAAACCTAAAACATGCAGGACAGTGGCCCTCCAGGACCGGATTTGCCCACCCCTACTTTAGGGCTTTTATACCTTGTAATTGACAGGTCATTGTGACAGCAACATGACATTGCCTGATAGCAGCTATAAATACGTATCCACAGCATTGTGTACATAAAAAAAGCAGTGCACTTTTTTTTGGGTGTTGTCTGTGTTTTAATCTCACAAGGTTGACCCTTTGATGCTGTGTTTTCAGTTCATTAAAGTTAGTTGTAACATTTTGGTCGCCTAAAAGTATCTCATTAAGCATTTGGTTGCACCTTGCTAACCAAACTAGCTAGTGCTAACATTAGCTGGAAACTGTCTCGGTGCCACTGCAGCTTGGGCAGTATGCAGATGTACAGCACCAGCGCCTTGAGCCCCCCACTCACCCGCTGGCCAAAGTCTGCTGGATTACCCCCTGCGTCAGGTTTAAAAAAACAAGATGGCGATGGCCCTAAATTCCAAACTCAAGGCTTCGAAACGGGAGTCCACAAACCATGTCTCTAATGTCTCTGTGACTACGTCCACTTCTTTAATACAGTCTATGTTATGTGAGCAGACATTCTGACAATTCATGGAATTTGTTCTATTTATGGTGAGCCATACCAGTGAGTCAGGGTGAACAATCCCAGGCTCATGGAACTGGCACACACAATACGGTGAAGTCATCATTAATGTTACTAATCACACCTGAGCCGCTATCTGTCATGAACATTAGCCTATCATCCGCCTATAGAGCCTATTGTGAGAAAATAAGTTGCTTGGTTCCCATACATTATGCAGTGATATGAGCACAATGTGTACAATATTAATATACTGTATATGGTGTTTAGTGCACATCTCAAAAACCTGTATAGACACCCAGATACCCCATGTATCTGTTTGTACAACAGTATATAATAATATATTTTCTGTATTTGCAGTACAGTTACAGTGAGTGAGCTCAAAATCTGCGTCACTGAAACACATCACCTGGAATTGAGTTAAAAAAAAAACTCATATAAATTTGTGAAATAGTGCATCCATTGACACACCACGCAGAAAGAGAATATTGTATAAATGGCTTTTTAAAAATCTTGTCAATTTCCTCCTCTCACACTAATGGGCACCCAGCGGTGGTTCCTATGGTAACGGCCCTAAACCATGTGGTAGCAGATGGAAGGAGAGCTGGAGGGCTAAATTTATCTTCCAGCATCCTCACCGACTACAGAGAGAGGGAGAGAGCAAGGCAGGCGAAGGTGCCTCCCTCCTCGAAGCTACGTTTTTTTGGAAAGAAAATCAATACTTTGGGAGTCTTGAATTTGTAGTACACTGATACTCCTCCATTCTTTCATGAAGAACCAGAAAGGGAAATGCATACATGGGGATAACAAAGAACACTGGACAGGTCTCTGTGAAAAACTAAGCTACCTTATCCTTTACTATTTTAATTTTTTTGATTTTTGCTATTAAGCCTGACCTAAAAATGCAAAATTTAAAATGAATAAAGTGAAAATTGTGAAGTATTTCAAAAGACGAATACAACAGATATATGTGTAAAAATATTGGCTTGAATATAAGCAACTTAATAAGTTATTTCAAAAATTAGGGTCCAACTAAAACAATGACTGATGATTAAAAGCACCCGGATGTTGAGGCAAAAAGTAAGAACTTCATTGACAATTTCATGGTGAAATATGATGAAAGCAGCATGCTAATTTGAACGGGTTTCACCGTCTTCCTAAATCTTCATCTCGCAGACTGAACCAAGCAACATATGCCCTCATCTGTTGTTGTGCTTCCACCACAATGTCATCTGAGCTCTGGAAATGCCGTAGAGTCAGGGAGCGCAGCTTCATCAGCAGCCTGACAGTGGCGCTCTCCAGGGACAGAGGAGAGCCCTCAGGGAGTCAGTGCATACACAGCCATTCCTGTTTGTGTGTGTGTGTGTGTGTGTGTGTGTGTGTGTGTGTGTGTGTGTGTGTGTGCTCCCCAGTCCACAGGGGGACATGCCAAGCATAGGAGGTTGGATGCACAACACAGGGAGCTCATTCACTCCCGGTCCGAGCAGTGAGCTTTAATACATACACAGCCCACGGACCACTCGCTATATACACTCTCCCTCTCCTTCATTCACACACAGGCAGGCAGACAGACAGACGCACACACAAACACCCTCACTGCAGAAGCTGCACTGTCTGCATATGTTTAAAACGGCAACAAATATCCTGCCCATTTCAAATGTCTGTGCTTGTTCTGAGTAGGATTCCACAAATGAGTCTTGTTTTTTTCCACCACTCACTGATGTAGCAGCCTTTTGCAATAACAAAGACCAGAATGGAGAAAATTCCACAATCCTTACATCATGTCACTCACATCACCTCACACGTCAAAATCACTGCCGATGACAGAAAGGGTATCAATGGCTTTTTTTTTTACCTGGTAGCAGGTGGTGTTGTCCTCCAATTGTGAATGACTGGAATCGGGGCGAGCAGAGAGAGCCAGAGGGAGGTTAAGAGAAGGAGAGAGAGAGAAAGGATGAATGAGAGTGACGATGAAGAGAGAGGGGTAACCGAGTCTCCGTTCTACGTGCACTGGGCTGACAAACAGGTAGCTGAGTATATTATGCGTATGAATGAGGAGGAGGGGACACTCTCTCCGTCTATCTCCACCTCTTTCATATCCCCCAGCCCCCCCACCCTTAGTGTCTCTCTTTCAGGTCAAAGTGAAGTAGCAGCTCCTTATTTGGAAGTTGACGTAAGCTTGTGTTTCTTTTGGCAGCGGTCTCAGGCTGCACAGCTGGCAAAGCGGTGAAAGGTAGAAAGGCAGGGTGAGTGGTTGGTGTTTCAATTTGACTGGGAAAGTGGGTGGAGGGGGTTACTTCATATTTTTAAAACACAGTTTCCCCATTCAGGTCTCACTTTCCAGCATAGGTGGAGTGCTATTGCTGCCGCATTCTGAGAAACCCCTGGAAAATTTGGAAACATAGAAGGACCCGCATGAAAAAAAAAAGGCACAGGGATCCAGTTTTTAAGAGCAGCTCTGGAGAATGTCCACACACCACAGCACGCCGTTCATGCTCTTGCCAGGGGTCCATCTGAAACGAGTCCAGGCAGCTCTGACATCACTCTCCGATAGTTTATGCCGTGGGCCCCCCCTCCCCCTCCCCAATTCACCAACGGACTTTTTTCAGCAGGCTGAAAGCTTGCAGACATGTAGAGCATTGAGGGAATACCAGCCGGTGGGATGAAGGGAGGCGGTAAGTCGCTCATCTGGAAGAGGGGAAGCTGAGAGGGGAATGGAAGAGAGCCCAGGGTGTCCATCCTGCACCGGGCAACAGAGAGTCCTTGTGAGTAGGGCTCCAAATTTAAAAATGGTATGTGAAGTGTGACATTTCGGGACTAAGGTTGCTGATAGGCAATTTTATTTTTAAAAATTGAGAGTGAGCCCCTCCGCTGAGAACAAATAAACATCTGCACCCCCCCCCCCCAATCATTTTTAAAATCTTTGTGTTTTAAAAGATCTTTTAATTTAATTTACACATGTTAAACATCTTTTTCAAACATTTCAAACAAATCTGTTTTTAAAGTTTTTTTTATGCTTTTACGCATTTTAAGCAACCACACTCACACGGGTATGTGGACTTAAAGGGGATGAGTACCTGTATGGTCTTTTTGGAGAGGTGGGGGAACGCAGTCTCCACAGACAGCCAAAAGTGTGCAAGTGACACTCATCCTTTGCTTAAGGTCGATATTAGAGTTTGGGGCCTCTTCCTCTTGCATGGTCAGCCTATCACGGGGTGACACTGGGAAAGAGAATGGATTTCTCACCCACTGATTTGCAAAGGTCTCTTCTCCAAAATACTCTCAAAAAAGTGCTCACAAAGCCCCTCCAAATGTGCAATGACCCCCTGTTGTACAGTGTCGAGTTGGAGCCCTGCCGTCTCTGCGACATCTTCCAAGGTCGGGAACATTTCCACAAGCCCCGTTAAACATGAACACACCACAGGTCAAACATTTTTCCTGAATGCAGAGACTTGATCATGTGCCCAAAGACATTTGCCCTGCAGAGAGGTGTTCAGTCCCTTTAACCGGTCAAAAATATCAGAAAGATATGCTGACATTGCAACCCAGTTCATGTCCTCCATATGCTTCAGTAGTGGAGAGCTGATTTCTACGAGAAATAGGAGCACTTCCTTGTGAAAATCACGCAAGGAAGGACCTTGATCTGGGACAGCCACCGGATCTCGGAGTGCAGCAGCAGCTGTTGGAAGTGAGCGCCCATCTCATTGCAGAGAAGGGAGAAGAGATGAGCATTCTTGACTCTAGTTAAATGAGGTTTCCAATTTTTACTGCCTCATCCAGGACTGCACGCAGCTCTTTTGGCATCTTCTTAGTCGCCAAGGCCTGCCGATGGATGATGCAGTGCTTCCAAACAGCGGCCGGGGTAACCGCTTGCAACCTTCTTCATCAGACTGCTGTGGCGGCCTGTCACTGCCCTTGCATCAGTCCATATTCCACAACAGCGGCTTCAATCAATACAACTCTCCTGCATGAAATCATTCAAAGCCTTGAATATTTCTTCTGCTGTGGTGTGAGTTCGCAGAGGATGACAAAACAAAAAACGGCTCCTGGACACTGAGCTCTTTAATATAGAACACATACACCAATAATGGAGCACAGTTAGCGACGTCGGCAGCTGAATGGAGAGGAAAGGGCTCTCACAAACAGCATCTAGCTTCTTTCATGTCATGTTTGAGATGTGGCACTGGACTGTCTTAGCAGACATAGGGATGGTATTTAGCTTGGCGGAACACATATCTTGAGCAGCAGGTAACAACGTTTCGTCAATGTTGTGGGATTTACCTGCCTTAGCTATGCTTAACGCTACGTGATATGAGACTTTGGTTGCCTTGTCATTTACAGTGCTTCTTTCTTCTGTGACCGCAGTTCCTTAAGCTTCCTGTCAAAAAACGTCCGGGACCTTGTCACCAAACTTGGGTGCTTGGTCTCAATATGATGCCGACATGGTCTCATACTGTCATTAGCTAGCACCTCATTGCAAACAACAAATTGTGGCAGTGGAGCATCTTCAGGACCAGTCCATGAAAATCCAAAATTTAAATAATCATGCCCATACTTACTTTTTTTTTCTGCTTGCCCCAGACTCTGTCTCCATATTCACTGGAGCTTTAGGTACTCAAAAGTAATTTTTAATTTTCATTTTGCACTTGACATAGCTGAAGCTAGCTAAAAAAAAATGTTTCTTTTCTTTTCTTTTTTACATCGTGCCCCCCATGAAGAACTCTAGCACCCCCGCCTCAGTTTGAAAAACCCTGATTTAGACCATTACCTGACCCTAATAGCAATCTCAATATCCGCTCCTTTAAACTTTAAACATCAGTTTGGATATAATTTTATCATAATGTACAAACACATCCAATACTAAACATGTTTCCATCCGTCCATTTTCACATAACAAAGATACACTGACAACTGACTGGGGAAAAGGGGCTGGTATATGAACGGCAGGGCTGATGAGGGAAAGTGGTGAGCAAGTGGGCAGTGAAGGTCAGGTGATGGGAATGGCGGGAAAGGGGTTACTGCAGGGCAGGAGGGAGTGGCTGAATGTGAGAGTCTGAGGGCATCTGCTGGACAGGTGGAGAATGGCAATGAAAGGGCCTGGAGAAGTGGGAATGTGGCTGGAGGGAGGGACGGACAGGCAGAATGTGACACATCCTCTGCAATGGTTTAACGGCACCCGACCTTACAATTAGCCAAATATTTATCTCAACGAACCAATTCCTAGAACAGTAGTGGATGGAAACACGCATTAATTTGCACATTCTTTTGCCAATTTTCTGGAATTTTGTTCAAAATTTGGATGGAAACCTCCAGACTGGCATCACTGAACTAATTTGCAAATGACTATTGTCCAAATTCCAAGGGGAATTATCAACGGCACAGACCAAAATATCTCTGGACTTAATTGGATGACATACAACCAATCAGAACGTAGTGCTGATTGACACATGCAAGTTGAGGCAGTGCTTGTTCCATTTTGAAGCAGGAAGCAGGTGGCCAGGTCACTAACTTTCTCAAATTACAGCTAACTAATACACTATAATGTGTTTCTGAAAACATTTTAGACAACAAATAGGCAACACAGTTAAATAATTTTGACTCATATTTGATCAGCAACATCTAATTGATAGTTCATCCCTGACTTTTGTGAGCCTGTGTGTTGCAATGGACAGAGAATACCAATTACGTTCAATAACTACGTTTAGGCATGACCCTCTTTCAGTCACTGTCTTATAGCTGCCCCACATGAGATAATCGCTTGTGATTGGTTCGATGAGGGCCAGGTCTGGTGGAAATCTGTGTTAATGGGAGTTGGGCCAGAAGTTTCTGCCAAGGCAAATGAAACATGAGCACCGGAAATTTGTCTGGTTTCCAGGCATCTATTGATATGTGTACATGAAGTTCTGGTTTTAACTTCTCCTACAATAATATACAACAATAATATAATAGTGTTCACTGTTAAAGGGCATGTATGGTCCAATTTAAAAGTTAAATTATTCAGATTTATTTTAGTTAAGTACTAGGAATTCATGTTGAAAATGGTTTCCTCTTGTGAAAAAGGTGGTAGTGTCACTTGCTGATTGTGCCCCAAATAAATTAAAATTGCTAAAATCAGAAAGTGCAAGATTTTGCATTAGAAAGCACAGGCACATCTTGTCTGGCTACCAAATTATTTTGTTTGCTTTTGTATTAAAACTATACACTTTTAATATTTGTTTATATGTTGCGAATCCTGTCACCATCGCAATAGTCAACAAAAATATTGCATACAGCAAGTTTATACAGCCCTAAATGTCATACGACCACAATTCCAATGAAGTTGGGACGTTGTGTAAAATGTTAATAAAAACAGAATGCAATGATTTGCAAACCCTTTTCAACCTATATTCAACTGAATACACTACAAGACAAGATATTTAATGGTAAACCTAATAAACTTTACTGTTCTTTTGCAAATATTCACTCATTTTGAATTTGATGCACACGTTCCAAAAAAAAGCTGGTACAGGAGCATGTTTACCACTGTGTTACATCACATTTCCTTTTAACATCACTTAATAAGCATTTGGGAACTGAGGACACTAACTTTTGAAGACATTTAGCAGTTGGATCTCTATGCATCACAACGTTACTAGTCCACTGCTCGTTTGGCCATTACTGCAAACCTCACCTTGCGGTAAGCCATACAAAAGTTTATACAGACGTTAGCCTGTTGCAGCGGAAATGGTGCACATAAAAATGGCTGCTGCACAGACCATTCTCCTACGTTGTTTTTTAATGAGAATGTCCTTTCTAGGGCTGTGGGATATGATAAGATGTATTAAACATCGATCTTTTAATATTTTGCTCCATCGTTTACCTTGCGGTGTCATGAATCATGCACTTTACAGGCTGAAGGATGTGTGAAGATGAAGTGAGCCGAAGCCTGACCTGAAAGGAGTCGTTCCATGCGTTATTAGCGCGGCCATAGACTGTGTTTATCTCTTCAATAAATAGCCATAAAACAACTGTTACAGACACAGTCTCACAGAGATGTCTCTTTGTGCCTTGGACAATAAAAGTTATTTCAAAAATTAATTTCACGCGCTGCCACAGTGATGTTTTCAAAAGTTTTGTCCAACCAGCAGTTCAAAACTCAAAGATAGTCGTTTTACTATCACATAAAACAGAGACGACAGCAAATCCTCAAAAATCAGAAGCTGAACCTGACGGATATCATCGGTAGTACATACATTAAATTGCATGTATATTAACGTCTGCATGGCGAGATAGATATAGAAATAGATCATTATTTTAAGTTGTTTTACAAATAGCATCCTTCACACCTTGCCATTTATGATAAATTACTGTTTATAGAAGCCTAAATCTGCTGAAAATAAAGGTGTTTTTTGCTTTCAACATATTTCGGTTTGTTGTCATATCGTTTGAGTATGACATGAAGACTAATATTGGCTCAGTAAATCGGTCTGACTCCCCTTGTCAGCCTTCCTGGTGGTGACAGAGCTGCCAGTGTTGAGCTCTTTCACAGGGTAGGTCTGCCTCTGTGCAGCTGGGGCTTGTCTGGATGGCCTTGTCACAGTGTGAACATCATGCTACCAAACACATTTCCTCAACAGGAATATTTTTCTCTTGTTAGGAATGTAGGACAAGGAGGGGATGGAAACAAAAAGATAAGGTCTCATAATACTGTCCTCTTTTTGCTCAACATTGTGAATTCATTTTGTACCTCAAGCTATACAATACATTAACATTTAGCAGTGGGCTATTTTTAAATATGCAGATGTAGAGAGCAAATCTGCCTAATTTAAGTTTAGCCACCACTTTATTTGCAGAATAACATGTATCCTGCTTCTAAAGCTAACATAAACCTGTGGTGGAGAAGAAAGGGTATTATAAAAGGAAAATCACACAATAATGCCTTGCTGAAATTGAAAAGGCTTTGTACTACTGTAAAACTGCAACATGAATAATGTGTGTATGCAACTGGATGGTCATGCTTAAAGCAGGTCAACCACTTTACCTCCCACCACAATGCTTTAAAGTAAAGCCTTCTGTCTTCATCTTGTATAAACCATCTCAACAATCACAATCTCTAACAGGGATCTACATTTGAACAGACTTAAGCAGGACAAGGTAACCTTCAGCCTAACAGAGTGCAGGATTCAAGTAAAAGCCTGCAGGTCAGTCAGCCTGTGAATGCCGCTGGCTGGATGAAGAAACACTAAATACATCTCGTGTACTACTCGTTCTACTCACATGCTGCTATGTGCTCAAGAAGGGCATCAAGGCTATCACATGGTGGTAGGGATGGGATCGAGTAAGTATTGAGCGGTTAACTCGTCACCCGGCTCCCTAAAATGACTCAGGAATCATGGATCTTTACTTTTACCTTTATTGACACTCGAGTCAGTTGAGTCCTCACAAATTTTCCGCTATTAAATGAGAAATTGCATCAAACACGGTCTTGTCACGATACCAAAATTATGACTTCGGTACGATACCTGCCTAAAATATCTCTATACCAATACTCAAACGATACCACGGCGTAAAACTAAAATATCATCAAAAGTAATGTAAAAAGATATTAGAAGACAGAATGTGGAACTTAAAATTCTTTCTTTCTTTTTATTTATCAAATATATATATTTGTTAAAGCTGCTGAGCTTTATAGCTTCTTAACTTGTTATAACAACAATAAAATGATTATGCAGCGGTTTAAAAATTTTTATATTTATGGTTCTTGGCTTTGTTGTGTTGTTGATCAGCATACATACTTGTGAAGACCAGTGCATGTTCTGGTAATGTTAATTCTACCAGTGTGAACTGTTTGCATACAGAGCTGTGTGAACCACATCGGGCAGTTAACAGTCAGCTTTACCCTTGACTGTCTCGTGAAACTCGCTTGACTAATCGTTACATCGGGGAATATTTGTGTCATCTATCGCTAACCTGCAGCTCTCTGAACTCTTTGAACAAGTCTGCATGCCTGTCAACTCAATGTTTCTCCAAGTTGGTCGTTAGACGGGCTTTGTGGTGTCCATGGGCTTGCCCTTACTGTCGGCAACGTAAGCGAAATACTTGCGTTTGCTTTTTCAACAAAAAAATCTAGCCGCTGTCAGCCATGTCTGTCTCGCTCTGTAAGTGGCATGTCACTACGAAACCACGCCCACTCTGGCTGCAGGCAGTGATGAAGCAGAGAGAAGCTGCACACAGACACGCACAAAGTTCACAAAGTATCGATACTAATAAAATGTAACATTTTTAACGGCTGGGTACCGCGGTACCTTTCTAGTATCAGTATACTGTGCAACACTAAAACACATATATCTTGAAACGTTTACAACCCAACAACATCATAGAACTCTATATATTCTGCCAAATGTTAAATAACTTGTAAAGTTAATTTTTATCATCAAATGACAACCGTTGGACTGAGTGAGCCAAAGTCAGTCTGAGCTGCAGATCAGGATAAATCCGGGTCCATCCGTGAATCATGAGAGAGACTCAGACTGTGGAGAGACTGTGAATCGGCTGATTGACAGAGTCACGGATCAGGATAGATCTGGGTACATGGCAAATCATCCAAAATACGGTGAATCAGCTGATCAAGATCAGTATCAAGATACTGATTCATAGCAATATTTGACTGTGCTTCATTCAGAAGGCTATTACAAATAAAAATGTTTAAAATCCATTTTGTAATCCTCAAAAGACTCGGCAGCTGTCACTGTGTGAGTGGATCAGTAAGACTCACTCAATCACAAACTCTATGTTCTTGCGCGGTCGAAGATAATATTCCCCTACTAGCGATCGGGTGAATTTGACTCAAGTGACTCAACTGACTCAAATGAGTCGCACAACCCGGTTCATATTGGTGAGTAACCCGAATCCTTAAAATGATCCTAGTTGACCATCATTACCACGAGTAGGTATACCCAAGATCGAGGGATCGCGTCAATTCCTTGATGGCCAATTGAGTAGTAGAACGCAATGCATCTTCCTGCAGGAATACTGATGCACAGCCTGACCAACGCCTAATGCTTCTTCTCAGTCAAAACAGTCACAGTTACCCTTTAAGGATTAATTTTTTCACAACCACAACTTCAAAACACCGTTTGCTTTCGAAAACATAATTAAATTCACATTCACATTCTGTTAATGATCAGTCCAACTGTGGAGAACACCATTTGTGGGCCATAAAACCAAAACAATGAGCTGACATAATGCTAAAAATCTCTGTAGAGTTCAGAGGAACTGCAGAGTCGGGTGATAATTTGTATGAGTGACAACTTTCACATAACATGTAGTCATTTGATCCATTGTTAAAAATATCCATTACAGCAGCTTTGAGGTAGGTTAGCAGATCCTTTCATGGCAGGTTTTAAAGATTAAGTTGAGTAAAACACCACACTGAAATAATTTCTCTGCTTAGACGAAGCATGACTGACTAGCTGTGGTCAGGGATGAATTTCCATCAAATTGCAGGACGGCAGTGACTTGTCAATAGCTGATTTTATCTAAAAGGCCAACATTGGCAAACACATGCATGTATATCAGTCCAAGCCTGGTTGGTTTTGCGGTGGAGTGTCAGCAGCAGCATCCGAGCTCAGGACAGTGCTGGCTCCATCCTGCAGTGCCACAGAGTGAGTTTCTGGGCATTGTGCCACCTGTCAGAGGAGAGAAAACGCAGGCAGTGTCCTCCTCAGCACCCCAGCTATGTCCAGGGCTTCACGTATGGCCCTTAAACACCACATAGACAGCAGAATCTGTCATTGCCGCTGCCTCCTACAATACAGGGTGGTCTTTACCCAGTCAGTAGTGCTTAATGACCTTTGAAATGCTTGTCTGTTGAGAATGTGGGACTGCATGTTTGATGTAGAATATGTCTGTGGGAGTACATACTTTAAGTTCAGAGTATAGCAAGCAAAGAAGAAGAGGGCCTTTCTCATGTAGTTTGTGTACCCCAATATAAAAATAACAGTGTGTCCTGATTGGGAAGGTTGATGTGTACCTTTTAGAATATGTGTGTAAACCCAGCCAATAACTCTCAACAAATAACCAGAACCACAGGTCCCCTTGCCTCCCTCCAGACGCCCAGCCACAGACAGACCAGAGACCCCCCCTCCACCATTCAACCACCGACCAGAACAGAACAGATGCCCTTCTCAACCTCAACCTTTGCCCTGATGGCCGCAGAACACAGCAGTGTGACTAAAACATGGGAAGCTGCGCTGCTGCAATTTAAAGAGTCCACAGAGAGAAATAGCCATCTGAGATCTAAAAAGTCTCTGAACAAAAAAACGGCCCAACTTGCTGGATGACCTGACTTCCCAACAGTGGACCATGTTGACAGATGTTGTGCAGAGCTCAGCAGTGGTGGGTGGTGCTGGTTCAAACCCTACTACTAAATGTTCCAATAACATACTAATTCCATGTGTGCACAAATGTACCTTTATGGACCAAAGAGTCACGTGTGTGTACTCAAGGTGCCATACTTACAATTTTCACTACGCACCACAGCACTGTAACCATAATACACCTACCAGCCCACTGCCTTTTCAAGACACGCCCTATTCTACATACCATGCTTTTCCCAAGGGGACTGGGGGCCACGCATGCAACACAGCTACTTTTTTCTGTCTACTTTACTTTTTTTGTCCTACATGATCACAATTTATCAAAAGAATTTTGATAGTTCAAAAAATGTGCAAGTTCTAGACAAAAGACTTCCTCTAGGAAACACAAACTGACACGAAACTCAGCTCTCTAGTTCATCGTGCTCAACTTAGGCTCCCTGCAAAGTTTGACGCAAGTCGGTCACTGGGTGACGCTTTTTTGCAACAAAATATACTGAGCATACTTTTTTGCCAATTCCTGTCTGTGCTGCAGTTCGCTTGTGGACCTGCAGGTACGACTTGCATCACCTCTGTGGGTCGTCAGGCCCGACTTGCGTGGCAGGCTGGGACCTAATGTTGATACCTACTTGCTGGTGTAGTTAGTGTCTTGCTTTTTTTTCTTGTCACAGTCAGAAAAATTTAAACCACTGAGTGACAATGACTGTGACACTGACTTGAAACACGGGGGAAATTACTAGCTGGGACCAGTGACAGCAGCACTTAGGGTTTACACTACTCCTGGTCAAGAAATAGTCCGCCCGTTTATAAAATCACAACAATGTTCGGATTAAACAAATGAGATATAACATGTTTTGTCATTTTAATCTGTGAGGTTACGAGGTGCTGGTAGCAGTAGCTACTTTGGGGTCTGGCACTGGGCCTTCAAAGTTGAAAAGTCATAATGTTTTTCGATATTTTCCAAAGATGTCCACACACACACACGCACACACGCACACACACACAATGTGTTATAATAACCAGAAATGAGGTGCCATGACAATGCAACAACACAACCTGTCATCCACAGACAGTGTTGATAATTGTCGGTCTTGAAATGCCTTTTGACACTTTTCCCCTTTTCTGTTTATTCCAATGCTGGCCATGAAAAAGTCAATGATATCAAGCTAGCCGCAGTGTTGTTGTCGTTCTCCGGCAGCAGCTGCAGCCGAACTGATTTAACTCCCCAGCTGTGGACTTGATGAGGTGCATGGTCCAAACCACCGAGTGAGCAGAGAGCTGGAAGCCTTCTCTGCCTAAATACAGTACAGCAGGCAACTAAGGACAATTAATAAAGGACACTTACACTGTGATTTCTTCAGCTAACTTGATAGAAAACAAGGCTAAAATTAGAATTGAAAGAGATAATTCTAATTGAAAAATAAAAAAATAAAATGACATTTAAAATGCTGATATGTTGGACCTTCTCTAAAGTCTTAGAAGTCCTTAAGGGTCCCTCTCTGGCTGGTAGGGAGATTTCTCCAAACTTTTGGACAGACCTAGGTTAGCTGTTTTTGGCTAGCTATAGATAAAGTGCCTGCTACCTTTTTGTGCTCTTTTTCTTCTCCAGCTTGATATTGAAGGGAAAGATATGTGCAGAATCATGTTTGAATTTTTTTTAAATCTATTAGATCATCAGTGTTAGTGACCAGGGCTCCAGACCGCAACCTAAAACCTGTCAAGTGCCTCCAAACATTTTTATTGGTCGCATCGGTGCGTCTGGCATTTAGCAGCTCTGGCAGGTCCAATAGCAACACGTTTAAATAGTTATTATTCAGATACTAATATACATATTATCCCATCTATGGATACTAGTTTCTTGTGGATGTTTACGTTGAAACTGTTGTAGTGGCTTGAGAAGAACATTATTACCTCTACTTTCTACACTGCTATATTGAGTTTGAGATGTGGTTCTCATCTGGTGAATGAAAAAGTCAGGCGCACCAGTGCAACCAATGTAAAAAGTAAGCCCCGGTGACACACGTCAGTAATACTGCCATTTACACATACACGTTTGTAAAGTCTGGGAGAATAACCAGCCATATGATCAGAAAGGAGTGAAATTGTGTATAGCTGTCTGACTCAGAGTTCTCTCTTAATATGCTATTGATTTATTTATATATATATATATATATATATATATATATATATATATATATATATATATATTTATATTTTAATTTTACAAATAAAAACAAAAACAAATAATATAAGAATAATGTCAAACATCACAATACGGGCTAACCATCAATAATCAATCCAATATCCATAGAAACAAACCTGATTTTTTTTTTAAAAAGCAAAAGACAAAATACTGCATGATTAAACGTGATAATGTGATAGTCTGCATATTGTGTTTAACCAGGTACTTAAGTATCAGAAATAGATATTAATACTCTGTTATCCTTATCAACATTTACAGGGAGCTGATGTGCACTGAGAGATGTGCAGCATGGACCACCAAAGTGTTAGGCAATCCCATAACGGTTTCAGTCAATCATGCTCTGCATACTGATCTGCACGGGTGGTCCACCACCAAAGCCCTATTTTGAGCCAGGAAAAACCCTGCTTACAGGCAGCTGGAGGTGCCCGACACTGGCTGATGTTTCTGCAGTTCCCTGGTCAGCATCGTAGGCTGATAAAAGTCCATAAGTCATGGCCTTAAATGATAAAAACAGCAGAGGACAAGATTTGATTCAAGCAAGCCATATACTGTCCTTTTTAACAAAAATCATTGTGATCACTGTGACATTGCCACTACAGGCGGAGTATCTAAATACTGGAGATACCTTTTATGCTCTTTAAACTTCACTAAACCCAATGTATATTCTATGGGTAAACCAAGGCGTAATTACTCTCTACATAAAAATAGTCTTATATTGATTTTACAGACAGAGACTCACTGACAACAGGTTCATTTATGGAAAAAGTCGGGAGCACGTATATTTAGAGCGCCAGTGGACCAAAACAGGAACAAGGAGAGAGGCACAAAGAACCATAGAATGGCTAGCATTGTGCAAGCTAAGAGAAAACAAGTTGAAAATATTTGGAGGAAATGCTAAATATAGAACAAATGACCAGCCATCTGCTATATTTGTCCCCACATCTAAGTTAGGCTAGTCTTGTGAGTGTTTGTGGTTTCAGGGAGTGAGTGTGGGTTTCGGTGGGGCCGCTGACCGAAACTGTGACACTGTTTGCATACACTCATCACCATCATGATGACAAAGGCATACTGCTAAAGGCTACACCTGCAGCCAAATGAATAGCCAGCATCTCGTGAGACTAGGTCTGAAATGGGATTTTTGAGACCGATTTCGCTTTTAGATGGGGAAATTCACAGACTACCAATATGGCAGTTGATATTGTGAGTTTTTGAGCTGGAATGAAAATAGACCTTTCCTATGTGGATTGTGCACCGATATAACTCAGCAAATGTACTCAGAAGGCTGCCAAATAACTATATTAAGGTTTATTTAAAGGGGACCTATAATGCATTTCCCTATTTTCTATCATATATAATGTTGAAATGTCGGGTGTACATATTAAACATGGTCAAAACATCAAGTAATGAGGTAAACATATGAGTTTTTTGCTGACAGGGATTACTTTTACATATTTCAGACTGTCCTGAACACTCCATTTCCAACAGGTTTTTTCTACTCTCAGCTCCAACTGACGTGAATGGTGCCGGGTTTCTATATGGACACCTCGCTCCAGGCACAGCATGCCGAATATGCCCACGAAGTACAGCGACGCACGGCTCCATCCGTCCTCCCGTCACTCAGAGCAGGACGAAATCTTCAGTCTTTTTAACCACTCAACACCCACCGGTCAGCAATACAGTTCTTCAGTAGGTTGCCAAGAACGTGCCTTTTTCACTAGCGATGAAAAATTAATTTTGCTCTTCCTGAAAAAGGGAGTAGGGCAACAACATCCGAGTCTGTGTTTGCTCCTGCTACTTCATAGACTCTTCCATCAACAAAGCCCAATATGCAGCAAAGCTAACAGACTAAAAGACCAGATTTTTCCATCTATGCAAGGTGGTGTCGATGACTCAGAAGAAGAAAGTAACAATATATCACTGAAATGTTTGTCTTGCATTGAAAGTCAGACCTGGCTTGTGAATTGATAGGGTGCAAACAGTGATTTGACCATGAGCCTGCAATACATCCATGCACCCAGCCGTCAGTTACAGTATATGGCTTTATTTCATGATGTAATTGTCGCCAGTTGTGTCGGGTTTGGATTTAAAGCAAAACCGGTCGAGCTGTACGATACATTTCTGGTCTTGATCTACAGTTCTAAGCAACCAAGTAAGATTCATACTACCTCGTGGCACATGAAATGGTACCTACTTATATACATTTTCTGAACTAAAATAACTCATTTTGAGGTTTTTGCTCTTACATGTGATCAATCAATTAATACTTTATTACAGACTCAGAGTCCAGATAAAAGAAAAAACATTACATAGAATAAATTCATGCAGGATTCATGCAATTACGTGACATTTCTCTTGTCCTCAAAGTACTTTTAACACTCAAGACTACCAACAAACAACTTCATAAGTCGCCTACATGACCAAAGTAATGTTGCTTTACAAAATCCCAACTCAAGGTCCAATCATCAAGTTTTTCTTGTGCATTCCGCTGCACTGCATAGCCATCAGTGGGAGGAGTTTGCTAAGCTGTCCAATAGAAGGTGGAGTTGAAAGCTGGACATTTGTTGAATTTTTTTGTCTTACTAGTTCCAAGGTCAAGAATTGACTTTTGTGCTTCACTTTAAGATGCTGCATGAGAGCTCCAAATTGAGAATACACATATAATGGCAGTGGTTTGGCCCAAGTAAGAAGAGACAGTGGCTGATGAAGATGTTTCAAGCCAAAATCGCTACAAATATCAGAGCAGTGAGAGTGCATCCGTGCATGAAAAGAGCCAGGGCGAAAAGTGAAATCAGGAAGCTAATGGATACCAGTGAATAGCTGATAACAGCCACACAACCACATGCAAAGTCTTCGCAGGAGCTTGAACGTGTGCAGCGGGCTGTAACTCTGCATGATGTAATATAACTCAGATGGATCAATACTAACACTGTTGAGCCTGATGCATCTGGCCGGGCTGTGCGCTGGGTTAAGCAGGATACGGAGTATAAAACGGTACATCCTAACCTGCTTTTATTGCAAGCAACAAAAAAGCATGCCAAGTTTTGTGGAATACAGCTCAGATACAATCCATCCCAATACAATGAGGTTTTTTTTTTAGCTGGGCTGTAAATGCAAACCAATCGGCTTGGATCTCAAGGTGATGTAATGCAGGGAGAGATCGGCCATATGTTCTCTTATTTCACCAACAGTGAATCCACAGACAGGCATGAGGCAGTCTGCCAAAGAGGCTGCCTGTCCAAGAATCTATATCTTCCACACAGAGAGACAGTGAGAAGCTAGTGTTACTGTATGCAGCGCTAATATTTTGACATACGCTCACGATGCAAAGTAGTAATTGGGATGAGGCTGCCAATGATATGAAGGTCTACCTGTAGGTACCAGTTCAGTCAGCAGTAGGTTTGCCTACAGCCAGGCTATCCACCAGTGCTACAGTCTCTATGACCAGAGGACCATGGACAAAAGACCTACTGTGGAACAAATCCAGAAAAATAGACACAACTGCTGTTACATAACCAAAAAAAGCCTGCGGTCTAGTACAACACAGTCCCCTCTGCTCAGAGAAAACACGACCTTGATCAATGATGACAATGTCAACAGGAGTAAGCGGAGGACATGCAGTGTGGTGTGGACGTCACTGTGATGCACTCCGGTCAGTTCCCCTACACTCTAAAATACTTTCTCTTCACAAAGTACTCTATACTACATTAAAGGTGCTATAATCAATATTTATATAAACAATGGATCGAAGGACAATGCCATATCCTGAGCTCTACATAGCTTTCTAGTTATTAAGGCACCATATACTGTTTATATATATATATATATAATATTATACCATTATATATAGTATAATGGTTGGAAAAGCCCTATTTTGAACCAATGACATTTATTAACTTGTCATGCAGTCAAAGCATGAATAATATGTGTCACGAATAATATTAATTACACAACAGTTATTTCTGACCAAGTAATGTGATTGGACAAGAGGCATTCCATGAGTGCTGATATACAGTATAACAATGGGACTTTTAAGATACATGTATCACTCCGCCCTCAAAGTGTTCTGATAAAGGATTATTATATTAGCGATCGTTAGCCTAACTAGCTTAGATCGTAACAAACTTTGCACCGGAAAGATGATTACATTTCCACAAACACTATTTGATTTAAATTATGACTGGTCATCAGAACAGGATGCAGGGAAGGAAAGAAGCCTGGATACTTCAGTGCAAACCTCCAGGTGTGCTCATGACTGCAGTAACATGAATACTCGCCGGCTCACGCTAACATCATTTATTATAAAGTCGTCATTCAGTCTGTTAGAGGAGCGAGCTGACAGTGTGGAGAGCGAGAAATGATGGAGCAACATGACATTACTGTCTGATCAGCTGTTAACTTTCAGAATCAAAGCGACTGTCACAACAGATTCTTATTTACTGGTTTCACAACCAGCTGGCCTGCTGTAACGTGTAAACCTAGATTACACAAAGTAGCATGCTAGTGCGCAGTGAAATATTTGTGTTGCTTGGCAACAGTCCAATCGCATTCCAGTTGCGGAACTATTTGTGTTGGCAGAGCCAAAAGAATGATTAAATAAACAAACAAATCATAATCTGTTGTTGCTTATTACTTTTAACTAGTACATTGCGCGTGTCGAACGGTTAACATAATATCCAACAGCACCTCCTCTAGTGTGATATTGATCAACTATTGCTCAGTTCTTTTATGTTCCAGTAAGTAATTCCATTGAGCCATCACACGCAATACCACTGACTCTCTGGAGCCAGTTCAGCAATACTTGTGATGTAATGTGTAATGTCTGTTGTGAAAAGAGCTATTGGAAACTCATTACAATTAAACCTATGATATTTCTAACAATAATTATACATGCCAGCAATAATATAATCCTCATATATCCATATTTGTGTTTAATCTGACTAGAACATGCTGGTTTTATAATAATGCCATGATAATGAATCAGAAACGGTTTTAACATTGTATGAGTTACATGTATGGAGAGCGCAAGGGCAGCTTCAGACATGAATGTGGGCACATTTTGTGGCTCATGAGTGTGTGTGTATGTCTCCACTAGGTGATTTGTGAATGAGAACTGCAGCTGACAGGCCTTCTGCCCGACAGTCTGCTCTCTCCACGGGGGTCGCAGAAACCAGAGGCCCTTCCACCTCGCAGAGCAACCCAAGCTGGGTCCATACGCTTGCCTCCAGGGTCACTGACGGCATCCAATCCCTTCCGGCAGAGGGCTGCGGCTCAGCCAAGGGCCTAACAATTCGCAGCGAGTGCACACATGCTCTGATTCCCATGCACCTCTACACACACACACAAACACACTGCATGTAAACACGACACTTAACACCCGAACATACGGTGTCCACAGAGCACACGTGCAAGCTTTTCTGCCAACACATTTCCCTGCACACAAGCACACGGGCACGTAAATGCATAGACAAGGATGCAAACGCACACAGAAACACACAAGCAAGCGTATCCTTTCATTAACAAGGATGAGAGTCAATTTCCGCTCCCATTGTCTTAGGCCGGCTGTCGGCGGAGAGAAAATCTGTTCGCTTAAGGCAGTTTTGACGTTTAAACTTGTGTCTCTGCTGTTGGGGGAAGTCCCCATGATTGATGACCAGGGCCACCCGAGGGCCCCCTGCTGCATGGCTAGCTGGAATGTTGTCACCCTTATCTACGTATGTGTGTGTGCACTACACATCCTAACTCACATGTGAGTGCCGGTTACATGACACATCTTAAATCATGAACACAGGGCTCTGAACAAGTACTTTATGATTTATTACCGCTATTGTTTCTGTAAAAAAAAAAAAAAGTATTTTTACAGGTTCGAAGGCAGGAGCATGGAGTGAGATGATATTTTGCATTGGTAGGAGATTTGGTACAATAAGAGTAATGCAACATCAGCATTATGTACAACCTTTTCGGTCCGAGGTGTCCCCACAGCCTTGTCAGATATTCTCACATAGACTACCCCTTCATCAATTTTCAATGTATGTTCCAAATGTATGTGTATCTATTCATTGTAGAAAAGTTGGTATTATTCATTTTTTTTAAATACAGTTTCACTGCCATATTAAGGACCATTAGCAGTCTTACTACTACTACTACTACTACTACTACTAATACTAATACTACTACTACTGTACTACTAGTTGGAGTAAAGTAGTTTTAGCTAACTAATTAAATGCATTACTTTTAGCTAACGGTTTCGACTGTTTATCCATTACTTTAAGCTAATTATTCAAGCTAACTATTTCAAACGTTTATTACATTACCGGCAGCTACAGTTAGTGGTAAGCCTTACTTTAGCAACAAGTAAAGCTTTCTGTCCATCAGCAAACTCTGTAAATTACAGAGAGTGGAGGCAGAGCAGCTGGAGGACATCAGAAGCAAAACCAGAACGCATTTTCTTCATAAAATATGATCCAATCTGACCAAAATCACTGGCGGTGCTGTTAAGCGTTACGTACTTTTACCAGGAAATTGTTCTCACTTACCAAAGTTAAATAGTGCGACAACAGGCCATCGGGGCACGGAGTGGGAATAACAGAGGCATGATCCTCCCTATTACACGTCAGTATAGATTGAAAATTATATTTTAAAGCAAAATAGTTACATGATGTTGCTTCATGTGTTAAATGAAGGGATTGTCAGATGTTTGGCCATTTGCAGCTTTCTGACATCTGGCAGTTTTTCGTACTTTATAAAACTTTGTTAGCAAGTTGTCGACTCACTATTTTTAGATCATGAGTGATGTAATGATAGCAAATGCATGTGTACAGCTGTCCATATTTACAACAGCAGTGTAAAAGTGAATTACACTTGTGAATTCGACACTGATTCTAGGTGATGTTGCTTTAAGAGGGAGGATACCTGCAAAGGATACCCATGGCTTATATCTGCGTGGTTAATATTAAAGTGAAACACACTTTTCTCATGTATTTGCTGTTATCAATACATTCACTTTGTCCGCAAAGGGTTCATACTGGCACCGGTACAAACGATTCCACATTTTCTCCGGGGTAATTACTACCCACCTGGAAAACTGCTCATTCTATGTTTCAATAAGGTTCAGATTGTATGTCTGCTTGGCATGTTCTCCCTGGAAGAGTGATATGGACAACATCCGTGGAGCTCTGAGTGCCCTCACATTTCACCTGCTACCAAGGACACTGTAATGACTGACATTTGAAGGATGAGGCGCCCGCTGGTGACTCCATAAGAACGAGCTGCATGAATATCAATGTTGTCCTCTCCAATCTCTCCTGCCCTTGGATGAACAGAAGGACCTTTGACAGGGCCATAGCGAAAAACCTAATGTAGGCCATTTCATAATGCAACAGCATGCCATGGGACTTCAGGTCACGCTCTGAGATTCCCCACACCGCTCAAATGTTTACCATGCCACCACTGTATGTGGTATGAGCCGGGCAGGGTTAACTCTGAGACTGGTTGCCTTTTGAGCCGGGCTGTTCATGTCCAGTGTCAAGAAACCACACACCCACCATTCTGACTCCAGAGGAAAACAGTGAAAGCGATTTGGGCTTTGGGCCCATCAGTGCCACAAGAAGGCCATTATGCTCCCACATTAGCACCCACGGAACATCAGGATTAATAGAGGCAACTCTAACCTACAGGGATCCATAGCACACAAACAGGAACGTCGATAATAGAGATGATGATGGTTTAGTTTAAGCTTGATACACTGGAAGACACATCAAGCGCTTGGGAAGTTGTTCTGGATAACGCATCACAGCAGGCATCAACAATATTCTTTTTTGGCAAAAAAATCTTACTTTTGCTACCTTTCCTTATTTATGTATATAAAACAATAATGATACAACCTATATGCAGTAGGATATTGTGATGGGCATTTTTCACTGTTCTCTAATGTCTTAAGGCGCACTCACACTGTCCGTCCGTACCGTGCCCCCTCCTTTAGGGTACTTGTCCCCCCCTCCCTCTCCCCCGGCGGCCCAGGCCTGTTTGTACTCACACTACTTCGGCGAATGCTTCTTGCTGCCTATACGTCATCACGCCGTAACACGTCACACGCATTGATGACATCGCGATGCGTCGCTTTGTTTAAAAATCTTTCCATAGACCTCAGAGTTTTTGTGCGTCTTGTCCGACTGTTTTTGAATATTAAACACTCCACCTCCGCATCACACCAACCTGATGAACCTTTCGCCGCCATTGTTTTAAATGTCCGCGCATGGTCCGTCCTTCGAACTAGACTTAGACGTGAAACGGGATTGGGCACGGTACGGATGGACAGTTTGAGTGCGCCCTTAGATGCAGCCATAATGGTAACAAATTAATCTGCATACATACAAGCATAAATATAATGGTGCGAGAGGGAGAGAGAGAGAGAGAGACGAGCTATAGCTTCTGTCTGCAGTGCTGCTGGGTGACCTTAAGCGTCAACTGGAGGAGGCGTAGACTGCACTCTCGACGGCAAAAGTATTGAAACTTGCAAGTTGGTATCTAATGCAACACTAACTTTTAGTATTGATTATTTTCTGAGAATCAATGTTTTGACAACCCTAGTAATAATATTCTCGTTCCGTCACTTATTGATATTTTAACGGTAATGATTCAACCTATATCCGGTTCACAAGATTAAGACTTTGATGGGAAAAACATCTTAGCATGTAAGACTTTATGCAATTCATATTTTCTGTTTCAGTCCAATGGATGCAAAAATGAGTAGTTCATGGGAGCAGCGATACTCAACATGGCTGCCCAGAGACAAGCATCGTCAGCAAAATGGAGTACAAGTACTTTAAAGTGCAATCAAATGCCTTTTGCCCTCGTCATTCTCAGCCCAAAACACCTCTAAAAACTGCCATACTGGCTGAGGAAATAAGTTCAATAAAAATTGAACATCTACATTGAATATATATTAATATACATCTCACCTCATGACTTTGTAAAAAAACATCATCAACATTAAAGAAGAGAATAAGAACTTGGTTGGCAGGTTATTTCTTGGCAGTACATCAAAACTAGTAAAAGCAATGAGCTATTATTAGCAAAGATGGATACAAATGTTGCATAGTACCATTTTAAAAGGGGGACTCCAGTAATAAAGATGAGGCACTCAAAAATATTTCCATAGAATGAATGGTTCAAGTTATGGCTGCACCAAGTTGTTTTAAGCTTCATTCATTAAGTTTACATTAAAATTCTAAATCGAAATTTAAATACCGCCCAGATTTTAAACCTGGTATTACTGTTAAGTTGCATTTAAATATTTAATATAACAGTAATATAATAGTATTGAACTATTTGTAGAATCATATTCCAGTGGTGACTTGAGTGATCCAAACCTTTCCAATAACGCCATTGGTTGATTCTGTCATATATTAATGTTGCCATACATTGAGTACATCTCTAGTTGAAATCAATACAGCAGAAGTCCAAATCAAGCTCCATCACATGATACCATCGGGCCCAAAAATACTTTTCCCCATAGACTTATATTGTGAAAGATACATCTGTAAATCAGCAGATATTTTTGAGGGGCTACATCGACTTCACAGTATGAATTTATCCATTATTTAAGTCATTAGGCCTATGTCCTAAAAGGTTGTACAATTCACTAATAAGCAAATCCATTCAAATGAGCCAGAGACAGTAAAGTTGGGAGGCGGGGTTAAAGGCAACACTATTGAGATTTTTATTGTAAGTTCACCAGGCTTTGAAGCCAATTTGACGTAGTGGCCATAAGGTGGAATTGCAACTTCTGTGTCGGTCACGTGAAGCCATGGGACCTACTTCCCCAGTGGTGAAAGAGACGTTGAGTCAGTTGATACTTTTTTTTGAAACTCACCATTCGGTCCAGTAACATTTTGAAAGTCTAGAAGAGCCACATACAGGGCTGTAATCAGCGATCGTCACTCGCCGAATGCGACTTAAATATTCCCCTGGCGACTTCATTGTGGAGGGCTACATGTCAAGGGTCGGGTAAGTGCTCGTGCAGTAAATTATGCATGATATAGCAAAACAATGTAGTAATTTTTAAGTTATAATAATTATGACGTAGCAAACGTTAGCGCAGAACCTGTGATTTATTATGCGTCGCACTGAACTAGCTCCCCCCGACGTCACCGCTAGAAAATATTTCCCCTCAAAAGCAACGTACGCGCTCTTTAAAAGTTTGCCCCAGTGACTGTGATTAGAGCGCAGCGACGTGGCGCCACATTCCTGGTGTAGCTGAACCAGAGAGGAAAAACACAGAGATGGAAAGGAAGGTGAAAAAGAAGGCGAAACATCAATGGAAAAAGGCAAAAATGAGGAAGTTAAATGAGAAGTAGAAGCGTGTCTGTCTCTGTCTTTGTCTCTCTCTGTCCATCTGTCCGTCTTTTCTCTCTTTCTCTCTCCTTTTCTTCCTCCCCAACCGGTGCAGACAGATGTCTGTCCTCCACAGAGCTGGGTCTGTCTGACGTTCCTGTCTGTTATAGTGAAGGTTTTTGTTTCCACCGTACTCTACGGGGGAATTGTTGGGTCTATGTAAATCATAAATAAGTCATAGAGTGTGGTCTATAAATACTCTGTAAAGTGTCCTGAGATAACTGTTGTTATGATTTGGCACCGTAAATAAAATGAATTTAATTGAATTGACAGGGAATGGAACGACTTTCATAGGAGTGAACAGAGCCCTGTTGCCAACGCTGTATCCAGTTGGTCCAAAACATTGGATTCTACAATTCCCATAATGCAACTCGATAGCATCTTTTTGTCAGACCCTCCCTGCTGACATCATCGGGGTGGTTTTATCAGACTTTGAAAAGCTTCCTTAGGAGCCACAGAAGACAGTTTACAGTCTTTCCTCTCATGGCGAGTAATCAGATCAGTGTAAAATCGATGGAGTGCTCCTTTAAATATGTGTATATTCATGGTATAACAGACAGATTCATGACATGCGGAATATATTCTGTGCTTTGAATTAATACATGAGGTCAATGTTGCCCTGACCAGCCAGCCGGCAACAACAAATGACACGAGCTGCCTGCTGTTCATCATCTGGGTGAGTGATTGCTGCAGGTACACAGCATCAAACCTGATGGCTGGAGCACAGAGTTGTGGATTGTTATGTCCCCTGTGCATCCTTCCTGAGGTGAAGGACAACTCGGTGGAGAGAAAAATGATAATAAACAACCACAGTCACAGCCACTGGCGTTTCTATGACGCCTCTGAGGAAATAAATTCCCAGTCTAGGACACCGTCGGACGAAAGAATGTCAAAAATCTGACCCATTCACTACAGAGTGAGACAATGGGACATCATGGCACACTGAAAGGAAGCCTCACGTTCTAGTTAAAGGATGAGAGTGCTACATGTACTGCAAACAATAAGACATATCTGAGAAATCACTTTACTCTGGCCATTATGAGTCATTATGTGCAGCGCTTTGTATCTGAGACGAACAGCAATGTGTTGCTGCCACCATCACAACTAACATATTTGCTAAGTTTCTTGTTGTAACGAGATCCTTTTCATGTCAATGACAATATTTCTCATAACGTGGTACTGTGTTCACAGACATCAGCTGTCTACGGACTATGTTGCACTAAAAGAGCGTAAAACTGGGGCTGGGATGATATTTTTACGAAATCTGCTTTTTTTTTATAGATTTAATAAAAATAATGATCAATACAATAATGAAAACAATTATCATTTGCAGACCAATCTAGACCAATCCCTCCCAAGCTGGTAGCAGATCATAGAAAACTCATCAAATTGATCAAATACTGTTTACCCAAACGGATGCACTCTGTGCCCAGAAATGTTGCGAGCCTTCGGAGAATTTGCACATTACAAATCTCATGATAAACCAACCGCGTTCATGTGGAGGAAATGGGAAAAAAAATGCCTTGTATCAAGTTTTTTTGCAGCAAAGCGACGTTGCACACCAAGCACAGCTGTCCTCAGATGTCCTCTGATCCAGCAGGCATCATTGCTACTTGGAGTGTTTTTTAGGGCTGCGGAGCAGATCTGTACAGTAGGTCATTTTCTTGCTCTTCGCAGGCACATCATACATACATACATACATATTTTGTTTATTCTAATGGGGTTAGAAATAGTAAAAGCACAAGGGTTGCAGAAATCCACTGTTACATGGGATGTTAAAGCTTATCCACTTGGCCACTGCACTGACATCCAAATCAGCCCACTAATATAACTTCAGTTGTGATTATGTAATGTTATCGGCGATTAGATCCAAAAAAAAGGGAAAAAAACCCGTTTCTCACGCATGATGTCATGTTGTGAGTCCTTGTGAGCAGGTTACGTCCGAGCAGCAGGGAGGCATTATGCAGGCAGTGTCGGAGCCGATCGGTTTCGTTTTCTGTTGCATGTGTGAGAGCCGAATTCCGTTCAACCAATCACGCATTTGTCTAAAAAAAACCCGCTAATAAACAAGAGGAATTTATTAAAGAACATGAAGAATGGTATTTTATAAATGTCGGAGATGCGTTTGTTCATTCGGCATTCATAAATTCAGTAACGACGATCTACCGAGAAAGAAGTGGGCGGCAGGGGCTGGAGTAAATACAAATGTTGAAATAAAGTGCTGGTTGGTGGGTGATCTATTTGCAAAAGTGTATTTAAAACGTCATGCTCTTAACGGACATGCGCGACAACACACGAATTCATAAAAATATATTAAGTGAATGTTATTGTTTTTTTGAATGGAGGTTGGTTTGCATGCGGCGGTGTAGCCCGATATTAAACTGAAATAGCCAAATGTGACACGCACCTGTGTAAAACTGTCACTGTGGGGGTTTTAAATGGTGTAAGCGGGTAACAGGCGGTGGCTGCGGTTATTTTGAGACATAACATGTGAACCCGTGTTTTGTGGCGTCGATATCAATTAACAAAAACACTCGCAGGGCAGACTACTCCACTGTTTCTACACTTACCACGGACCGAGCCATACAGCGCTGCTACTACAATGAGCGTCGAGCTAACGGGTTTAACCAAAGCCTCCAAATAAAGAGTTTTCAAAATAAAGCCACATCACGAAACCGCACAATTATACTCATCCCGGTGTCGAATCAATGGGTGCGTTCTGCACTTGGACACGAGTATTTTAACATCACCTCAGCGGTTATGAACGACCGACTGCGTACTGTGCCTATTTACCGCATGACAACGATTCGAGACTTTTATTTTGAACAAGTAACCACCGTACTTCCTGTCTCGTTACGTGTGCTTCTGGCTAACTTCACGCAGCTCAACGCCTCCTCCGCCGTCTCCTTCTCATAGACAATGAATGAAGCCAGTTTTGGGAACGGACAAGCCCAGGACCAGTCCAGGCAGCTATGATCTCAACACCCTAACATGTGAGCCCCAAACGCTACAGACACAGGACAGCACTCCCTGGCTCTGACACTCTCCATCTTTACGTTAGCTAACGCCACATATATCTCACAATTCCGGATAAATAGCGACTATAAAACATGCGGAATAATAATACCCGCCCTGCCGGATCATGTGAAATGTCACAATAAAACAAAGCCACAAAAATACATCGTAACATTTCCAAAAAACGCCTCAGTGACACCATGTGTGAGCTTACGTTACCTGCAGGATGCTCAACTTCACTTCTCTGCGGTGCGGCCACCGCTTCACGAGCTGCGTCAACGTTCGTCCGGACAAGACGGGAAACGATCCGACACGGCCTTCACAATATAAGCAGAAAGCATCGGGGCGTTGACAAAAAAAAGCTTAACTCTGAGTGGAATTTGAATACTAAAGGAGTATGCTATCCCTATCTTAGAACTTTTTCTGTAGCTTTAAATTGTGTTGTAAAAACAACCATATTTAACTATTTTCGTCCAGAGCTTCATTTAGCGCGTAGTGTTTTGATCGCATCGTAGACCGGAAACGCCATATTTCATTTTCGCTAGCTTGATACCAACATGCTATTACTGTACTGGCATCTTCAGCAACACCTCATACAGTACCTCAGACCGTAATTATGCTAATTTACCATCACACCCACGGCTCCCTTACCTGTCCGCACAGGCTTTACTTTCTGCTTCACGTCAGGCTGTTTTAGCTCAGTCCGTCCGGTCCAGATGCTCCGGTGTAGCAGGACAGAATTACCATCCTGAAAGTTAATGCTGCAGTTACAACCGCGCTAGCATCATCTTCACCATTGTCAATGCACGCCGAAGAGAAAACATTGCATTTCCGGCCACAACTATTGTAACAAAAGCAAGTGAACGTAGCTACGTAGCTCTCATTTGTGAAAAAAGAAGGAAAGGAGGAGGCATTTGTGGTCGATAAAAACAACGTCGTTCACCTCTGTTACAAAAATACGAACGTAGGCGTGGCGGGAAAACGTACGTTGACATTGACACACGTCAAAATACCTACAAAACCTAAGGGAAGTTCATCACTTAAACAATTAACCTGCCCATTGTCATATTCCTGGGCTTTTATTCTGAAGATAAACATGTCTAAATTCCGGCTTGTCTGTGTTGTATTCAGGTTAACCTGACACTGACACTGCCAACAACCCGTCACAGCTGGAGCGCCTGAGACACGCTGCTGCCTGAAACTACACACTTTTATACAGTGCATGCCTTAAACCCACGCGCACTACCGCGAGACCCCGCCCTCTTGCTTTAAGACGAGAAAGAAAAAAAACAAACAAGAAAAACTTTCAAGTCTTACGGGTATACAAGTATTTTCTATTTGCCTCAGTCATACATTTTATTTCCCTTATTATTATTATTATTATTATTATTATTGTAACTTTGTGTTTTGCTGCTGCCTACCTGAACAGGTCTCTATTGCAAATGAGACCCTGGGTCTAAATTAGATTTTACCTGTATAAATAAAGGTTAATAAAAAGATAGTATTATTATTGGCCTACTATTAGGTTCTCTGTTGTCTCATACACCACATTTGGAACAGCAGGATATGATTTTAATGAAACAAAAATGTATTCCAAGTTAAAGATGAATCAAATTAAAATGATCTTGTGCTTAATGTGCTCCCTTTAGAATCATCAAGAGGTGTACTCGTTCATTACTCAACAAAGATTGTATTCTATCAGGCGTTTCATTAGTTTGAAATGTAAACTATTTCACTCTCAGATATTATCACATCTGTGTCATATTCTAGGAATGTGGTTTGATTGCCGCCTTTATTTTGCCCTCTCGTAAACCTGCGGGAGATGAACATCATGCAGCCGTTTAATGAAGACCACTGGGGCTGCCCGTTTTAAAAAACATTCAGGTGTCAGGGCTCCATTCGAGCTTGTTTTTCCCTAGTTGGCAGGTGCTTCGAACCCTCTGAGGAAGAGGGTTGCTGTTAATGATAGTGAAGGTGCCCCAGGGCCGGGCCCAGAATACGAAACCACGAGACACAGAAGAGCGCGGTGAGCCCTCCATGAGAGCCCAGTCCTATAACTGGCTTATGCAACTGATCAGAGCCTCGTTCAGCCTTATATAACAGCATTAGATCAGCCTGCTGCTCACAGCTGGGCCGGGGGCTACCTCTGTCACAATGCGGGTCAAATCACAACTTCATCCCTATACTCTTTATAGATGATCTGAGTGTGTGAAGAGAGTGCCAGGGCGTAGCAGGGGTGTCAGTGGGGTGTCACTGGCCCCGCATCAAATGTCTTTATGTCGCTAAATGTTAAATGCAACATGCATGACCAGGCTGGATTTCCCCAAGACCAAATTGGGCCAAGAGATCACTGACATAACCGGTCGCTGTGCTAAATTAGCCCGCTTCATGTTCTGTATGTCCACGATCCTATCAGCTTAGGGAAATGTTATTTCTTGACAAATAAAGACGCAATGTCAGTGCCCATCATCATTTTCCTACTTTAAGCCAGTGACGGAAGCACAGAGGAAGAAGAATGTTGTGAAATAACCACAGCTGTTGTGGTGTCTTTCATGGAAGATCCAGTTGCTCATAATAAGAGAAAACAAGTCTTCAGGGCCAAGTGGATCTTTATTAGCTGGGTGATTTTCTATAAAATGGATCTCTTAAGTAGCTCGGTTCCAGCTGTTTGAATCCCTGCCCACAGCTTTTTAATCCTTGGGCAACTCGAACAGTTTCGGTGTTGTGCTCGCTGATGGAAACACAACTGAGTCAACCAGAGCTTTGTGGCTGGAATTAAAGGGGAACTCCCCTGATTTGACACATCAAAGACTGTTTAAGAGTGTTTCCAAGGGAGCTGCACAAAATCTGATCAATGTTTTCAAGTGATGTCACTCGAGTCGGCATCGGGTTGGACCACAAGTTTTGAAAATGAAAGCATTCTGGGGGTGTGGAGATAGAAAGTGAGTTTAACAGACCTCTGTAGCCTGCTAGCAGCCCAAGGCTACATTAGCCACTGCTAGCATGACACACCTGAATCTCTCAGATGTCTCAAACTGATCCCTTAAGGGGCCGCCGCTGTGGCTGCATGTTTTCATTCCAACCCAGCAAGAACACACCTGACTAGACTTACTCAACCAACTGAATCACCTTCACACAGTTGGATTTGTTGGATCAGGTGTGTTTTTGCTTGGTTGGAATGAAAACCTGCAGCCACAGCGGCCCTTTACTGGATCAGTTTGAGACACCTGCAACCAAACGAGAGCTTTGATTTTCTGCCCGAGTCAAATTGGGCCACGCTGGAATTTCTCAAAATTTCCCCGGGCTTGATGGAGGTCAGATTCGCAATCATTTTCTGAATCTTTTCAATTTACACGCGTGGATAAAGAAGCAGTGGAAATTGAAGTCAGGCTCTGGTCCAAAAGGGCTTCTGTGGTTCGGGATCGAGTCGGGCTTGGACAGAAACTATTCAGGTTCATGTTGGGGTAGGTCTCTAGAGCTTAGGGACTGGGGCATGTCTCTGACAGAGAAATGGCAACACACAAGCATGGATGCAATCACCGCAGCAGTCTTGGTTGTTGTAATAAAGTGCCTAAAGGAAAAACGCTTAAATCTGAGTATTTCTCCAACTGAAGAAAAAAAACAGAGCAAGCGGCAATTGATTGGTTAGGACAAAATAACAAGCCCAAACAGGAAATAACTAAGATGAACACGATGACAGACTATGTGAGAGTCAAATTAAATACAAGTTCTGACTGATTACACTGAATTGTTTTTTTGTATTTATCCATCCATCTATCTATCTGGCCAACGCTAAAGGATACATCTGAAAAACCCCTGATGATGTCATCATGGGTAATTTTGCTTAGGCTGTTTTGTTACAAACAGGATGTAGAGCTTGACAGACATTTGCATTTATCAGAGTGAGACGAATGAAAATATATTAGTTGCATTATGGGAAGTGTAGTATCGAATGTTGTCTTTTTTTAACTTTACCTATAGTGAGGAATAAAAATCTAGATATTCAGTGTCTGTTCTTTATTTTTATTTTTTTAACTCCCTAACTTTGACATTCATCAGACCATGACACAAACTGCAAAAACACATCTGCTGCACATATGGACAGTTTCTCTTTGCTTCTGAAGGGATTATGATTTTGTTTATACTTTAATGGCTTGCAATGCACATAAACAGGTTTAATTTGTCCTTTGAAAGGCATACATAAGCAGGGGAAGTCATAGAGGGTGTCCCATGTTTAAAAAAGATCATATCATGGCTGTGTGGGCAGAAATGTAAACAGCAACATTGCAGGTATACAGGATCTGAGATTCATCACGAGATGTCCGAGCAACATCCCAGCACAAGCCTTGAATGAATATTGTAAAGTATAATCAAGTGTTGTGTTCAGCCCCCCTGTGCATGCTGATCTTGTGATAGGGGAAAACACATTCTCTCTACAGTAGGTGTGTGTGTGTGTGTGTGTGTGTGTGTGTGTGTGTGTACAGGGGAATCCTGCATCAAAGGAACACAATAAATCCCATTTTAGCAGGATCATGTGATTAACAGACGGAGGGCAGTGAAGCATTTGGAAAACCATGCTGCAGACTTGATGACATTGTGTTTTTGCCGTTTCTGAAGAGAACATGAAGCAGAAGCAGAATGTATAAAAAGGTTATCATAAAGGCTAACATCTTACAACATCCACAGAGGTTCTGCATAATGCAATCTACCCTACTTAGAAAGTAGATTTGAGGAACAACAGCCCCATCTACAGGAAATGGTGCCTACACTCTGATTAAAGACACGACATGTAAACTTTATTGATTAGAGTTAAAAGTGAATATAAAGCATATTGAGGATGCAACATAACACAGACTTTGAAGATATCAAAAATGGTCCCTCTGAATAGCTTCTGGCAAAATATAATAAGGCACTCTTGTGTAGTAGTAGAACAAAGCTGTGTCGTAAAAATACAGAACTAGAATAGGTTCATTTTAAAACTTTGGACAGCACCTTTCCATGAAATCAAAGTGATTTAAAAGGGAATGATAAAAGTACAAACAATTAGTGTGAAAGCATTTAAACACAGAGAAAACATCAGTTGCCCAAAAGGATTGTTTAAGTTTCATTTGGGCTTGTCCTACAAACGCAAGTGGTGCTCTCTATTAGAGTATCTAGAGCAGTGAAGGAAAACAAATAACATGAGGTGAACAAACTGGAATCAACTAAAACGATCTTCCTGCAAGACTGCTCATTTCAACTCGAGCCACAAACACATTTAACGGCACCAGGTAAAAAAAAACACAACAGCATATTATAAATGAGGAGTTGCAAATCGAAAAATCAATTTAAAGCTAAAGCCATCTTTCTTTAAGGTGCAAACAGCAAAAGGCTGGCGCCACGTGTCGGACTTCACCGTCTTTAGCTGAAGTCTCTGTTGGAGAGCACCACCGGGGCCACCAGGGTCCAAAGGAAGATGGCCAGGCCGAGCCAGCTGGAGCCGATCTTCACCCACACGGCCGGCATGGTGCTCTGCATGGCCTGGTATTCGGTGTCGGGACTGATGAGCCGAGAACAAAAATCAGAGAGAAGTCGGTGTTGTAATAAAAGTCAGCCTGTCTGTAGGAGTTAGCTGAGAACAACAGGTAACAGATACTCACTTGTACCAGTTGGTGAGAGTCATCATGATGTAGAGCGAGGCCAGAAAAAGGCTGAAATGGAAGAAGGAGTAGCTGTAGGTGACTGCCTCCTCTTCGTTGTCCACGGCCCGTCGCACTCCGTTCTCCCCCGTTTCCGACTCGACGTCGGCGGTGAGACCCTGGCCCTCCTCAGTCTGCATCAGCTTGTTCACCTGGGAGTTGTTGGAGGAACGGATACTGCGAGAGCACAAGAGGTCATGTTGATATACAGTAACAGGACGGCATCGGAAGTACACAAGTAAATAACCCTGTCTTTCTTATTCTGCATGCTGATTCACTCCTTTCACAATCTTCCATGACTGCACTGACAAAATGACATGACATGTAAAATTAAATTCACATGTCATGTATGTTTAATTAAAAATGTTGTCAGTTCATTCTCAAAACGCCTTCATGCAAAGGCGAATCATGATGACGTGAAACCTAAAAACCCCTCCGCTCTCAGTAAAATACCTGGCATAAAGAGTACAGAGCACGAAAATGACCAATCCCACGATGCTCTGTGGGTCCCACCACTGGACGTTTCCGGGGGCACGGGTAGGAGCAGGTCCTGGTGCTGGAGTCGTAGTGCTGGGCTGGACCAAGCTCAACAGACTGGGGTTACACTGCCGGTCTGAAGAGGGAAGCGCAGAAAACAGCGGAAAATATGACAACTAGTCATTAATGTAGCTATAGGAGTGGTTTTTGTTTGTTTCTTAACTCCTTCCCAAGGTCAGTTATCCTGGTTCAAGTTCTAAGTCAAAACTTACTGGGGTTGTTGCTCATGGCTGACCAGGTGACATACATGGTGTAAAGGGAGATGAAGGAGGCCTGGAGCAGGCCTGAGCTGGGCTGAGCCTCCTGTGGAGACATGGCATGGGATGAGTCACAAAAGTAAGTCAGTAAGTCATTGTGCCAGTACAACAAAATTCTTCATTGCTAAAGTCGTTTTCATGCACAGAGATAGCAAAAGGTCAAAGATAGGTCAAATGAGAATTCCATATTAGCTCGTCTTCTGAATTAAGCATCAAATAGCAGTTATTATAATTCCTTGCCTATGTACATACATCATTTGTGGAGTATAATAGATGAAGGATTAGCGCACAACATAGCAACATTTACTGGATTCCCTCAGGGCTATGTTCTGGGTCCCATCCTCTTCTCTCTCGTGGCTTTTATGCAGATGACACTGAACTAATTCTGTCCTTTCCACTGTCTGAAACCCAGGTGGCAACACAAATCTCTGCATGTCTGGGTGACATCTCTCAAGTGATGTCCAAACACCACCTGAAGCTCAATCTGGACATACAGAGCTTCTCACGCTTGCAGGGAACTGCCAAAGACCGGGGTGAAGTTAGTTTGAAGTTGGATATTTGGATAGACTGGGACAGGAGTGGATCTGTTGAATATCCATCTTAAAACTCATTTTGCCCCAGAAGCAGCAGCAGGTGACGTGCTTCCTGTGTCATGAGAGTGTGGCCGCTCGCGCATCTCTGTAGGAGAGAATGACTTTCTGATTTTAATGCTCCAAAAAGGACAGAAATATAAAGATTTTGCACGAGTCTCAAATCTGGAGTCCCAATCTCTGCTTGACAGACAGCTAAAAATGCTCTACAGCGACACTAGCAGCTGGCAGACCTAATTGATCTTCCTGCAAAGCTAACGGGGGAGGAAACGGGCAGAGTGCCAGGGAGATTTGACTGGGACTTAATGTATCGATACTTGCGGACGAAAAAAACGATACTTTCTGTGGAAAGAAAATATCGCAGAATCGATCAAATCCTACAGCCCTAACCCAGAACAGTTTTCCCCCTATCTGCACTGGCTACCAGTGGTGGCTCAAATCAAGTTCACTAGTACCAGTACTTGTCTACCGTGCTGTGAATGTTCAAAATCCCATCCTACATCCTGATCACGTTCCTGCCTGTTACAGGGAAGGTTTTCGTTGCCACCGTACTCTACGTGTAAATCATAAATAAGTCATAGACTGTGGTCTTTACCTACTCTATAAAGTGTCCTGAGATAACTTTTGTTATGATTTGGCACTATAAATAAAATTGAATTGGAATGAATTGAATCAAAACCTACACCCCAGCCCGTCCACTAAGCTCTGCTACTGCCAAGCGGCTTGTTACTTCCTCGCCACGGGAAGGACCCAAGTACTGCTCAACAAAATCCAGACTGTTGGTGGAACAAGCTCCCTACTGACATCAGGAGAGCAGAAAACTCACCTTTTCAGACTGCATTTTGAACCATGAACATTAAAAAAAAAAATGATGTAGCGTAGTAGCTTGAGTCCATAAAAATTGTTCTCATCTGTCTTCTATTACCTGAACTTTGGGCAGAATTGCCACGACGGACACAATGATGCAGAATATGAAGTTGAGGCTGATGAAGACCTTGTGCTCGGTGCAGTCGTCAGATTGGGTATAAAACACGTAGAAAAGCACGACAGCAGCGAAAGCCAAGGAGTAGAAGATGAAGGTGAAGGACAGTAGAGCTGTGAGAAACACACAAGCAAAGAAGAGCGCCATTAGACAATTACAAGAACCTGACTCAGCTGAGTTCAGGGTTATCCACTGCTGACACAGAGCATTTTTATGTAGTTTGATCGTTTGCATTTGAATGAATCGCTACGACATTCCCTTCTAATACCCTGAATCTGAATACACAGATATTTCCAAACCCTTAGTTTTAAGCTTGTTCGTAAAGGTTTATTGGGATACCTGCAAACCAGCACTTGGTGTTTCCTTCTTCTGCCTTTATCAGCCAGGACTGGTTCCAGGAATGGGCGAAGTCCACCAGCAGGATGAGCTGGATAATGATGAAGAAGAAAGAGCCCACCGCGCCAAAGTAATACCACACTGAGACCAGACAGAGAAGGGTGCAGCACATTTGGTTAGAAGCTTATCGGAGGCATTCATTTACAGTAGTAAACCATAAAGCAGGTAAAATTCAATCGTAAAAAAAAAAGAGTAGCTTTCAGTTCTTGACAGCGTTTGATACTTTGAGGTATAAAAATATTTGGAGAACAATGAAAGCTCAATACTAAGGATCCATGATGAAGACATTTCCCCTCTGCACTCAGCTCGCGATCTAGTTTCTGGTCTGTCTTTCTCAGTGAGTCACAAATGAATGTGGCAAGAAAACACACTGATAATATACTGTTAACAATATACATATATATATATATATATATATATATATATATATATATATATATAAATAAACTGATGACAGAAAATCCTCTGCCATCGTCTAGTCATGTGAAGTGAAATCTGACTTCTGCCACTGTTTTGCAACAGACACCTTCACATGGACACTGACGCGCAAAAATAAAGTAAATGGATGTGCCAGTAATGTAATCGGTGTATACCTGCCCGCCCTGTAGCACTGGTAACCCCGATTACTGAAGCAAGACTATATTTTGGCCCAATAATAAAATATAAAATAATAGATCATTAAAAAAAAAAAAAAAACATCTTATAAGACACTAACAACAGGTTTATGTTTCATACCTGTATTAAAGATGCCATTTGGAATGAAGAAAGCTCCCACGGTTATGCCAACCAGCACCAGGAACTTGAAGAACCAGAAACTGAGAAGACAGTAAGTAAAGTTATTCTAAGTATGTAGAGCAAGTTTGTTTAACTACAATCTTAGAGGTGTAATTCCCATGTTTGACCAGCGGAGTGCAGCATGTCTTCATCATACAGCACTTTGATAGCGAGGCTGCGGTGCACCGTACAAACCCATTTTGGATGGCGGCTCGCGGGTCCTTGCTGCTGCGCACTCGGATCATGATGATGGAGAAGAGGAAGAAGAAGCAGGCCATGGCGAAGCACATGCGGTACACTGACTTGTAGCCGACAATGATGTCACAGTTTATCTTGTTCTCTATGCCAGGTATGCTTAAGCCGTCAAGACAGAAACCTGGAATCTGACAGTGTGAAGCACACAAAGGAAATAAGGGGTGGATAAGAGGCAAGATGTAAACTGGGTCAATGCTTTTTGATACTGGATGATATAAAAAAAAAAAACACTTCTTCTGAGACAAACATATAAATTATACAGTCTGTTGCTGGGTTACCGCCTTATGAAACAAATTTGAATTATTTTCCATTTTTATTCCTGATTAAAAGGTGCCTTATGCAAGGATCATTAAATTTGTTCTAATCTAGTGTTATCTAATGTACCTTTTTCAGATGTTCCTCCATGCCCGGGAGAATCATAATGACAGACACCAGAGTCCCGAGCAGCAGCAGGAAGGAGAAGGCCAGTCGGCTCACTGTGGAGTTGTAGGTTGAAGGGCAGCATGATGACAGGAGGCAGGAGGCCGAGCCGCACAAACAGGACGCCTGGAGTAGTGAAGAGGGAGAGAATTAGCTGGCATTTTTAAAAGATACACTTTTATGAAACTCAAGGACAGGGCTCTGGAGTGTGGGATAATCAGGGTAACGCTTGCATGGCTTGCAACGACTTAAGTCAGATTAGAGGGAAAAAAAACAACTAACACTAAGTCTGCTGCCGTCAGGGCAAACATCTCTCTCCTCCTTCTGCACGCTTCCACAAAAGCAAAGACAAATGATGCTTTACAGAGGCAAGTAATCAGGCCTGTGATTAGAGCTGCCTTCAGAATAAATCTCTTCCTCTCTCTGTTTCTCATCCAGCGCTTTGACCGGGATCACTGAGGATTCCTGCATGATTCACAGATGTAGATTGCTGAGAGGTGTGTGAAGCACTGTGGCGGAGACAGTCGCCGAGATCAGCCATCCTTCACTAAATATGAGTACACAGGCCTTTGGTGTAAACACTGTGGCTGTAATGAGAAGAATCCAGTTTCCATGGTTCAGACTTGCTTATGTCATACTGCCTTGGCAACGGACGACTCACAACAAAATCTCTAGTCCGAAAACAGCAAAGAGAAATCTACACAAATACCAAAGCAGAACTTAAGAACATGTTAGAAATAACTCATTACAGGATATAAACAACAAGAGTACCATACAAAGTGCCTTTTTTCTGGCACAACGAAGTGTGTTCGTAGCACAGATGAAAATCTGGCAAGGACTGAAAGCATCTAATGTTTGCTGATTTAAGAGTCACAACTCTGCCAATTCATTGGAAGAATAACTTTAGGTGCAGCTGCTTGTGTTTAGGCAACATTAAACATCCTCTTCTATCAAATGAAAAAACAGGTTTGTAAATATGTATAAAGGCCTTTTCAAAGTTGTAGACATAAACATTCTACATGTGTCCTAGTTCATTTCCTGTTGCAATGTATGTGAATGGCATCAACTGACAGGAAGTTAACAAGGACCGAGGCTGTTGCTTAGCAATGGAATTCCATTAAAAAGGTCTATAATTCTATCTAAGGATAAAACGAGCAATTTATCCATCCCAAATCGGGAAATTCATCTTTGTTTGTTCGCTTCGTTAGTCATTTTTTACTGTCGTGTAGTTTATTCTGAAGAAACTAAAATGGATTCAAATCATTATGGTTCATGGCTCACTGTCACGTTATCCCCATCTACTGCCCTTGTCAATACTCGCACTATTTCAATGGAACATTGGTGCACACTGTTTACATTTACAATGTCACAGCTCTACTGCCACTTGTCATTTTCTGATCTCATCACAATTAGTCCCATTTAACAGAATACTACTGGATACCATGTATTGTTAATTGTAACTTTATTGCTATTTTTACACTTTTCTCACCTTTACCTTATTTTTATAGCACCGTTACAGAGGTTGCAATCTTAAACTTTCACTTATGGCAATAAGGGTATTCTATATGTTAAGTCAAAGCAAATCTCTAGAATGGATCTAAATTAAATATGCATGCTTGAGGCAAATTTGCATATTATATTAGTGACCTGAGGAGTGTTCAGCATCTTGGAATTTATATCATGCCTCGTTATTGGCACATGGAAATAACCTTTGTGGATTTCTTTTGAATTTGACTCATTTTTATTATGTAGGTTTTGATCGGAAGTTCACTGAGCAGCAGCTTGATCTTGATTTATGGGTGGTTTTGACCCCAAATCACTTTCACACAGTGTTTACAAAACAATATGTCCACACGAATGATTACCCTTTAACTTCAAATAGTAAGGGGCTGAAAGTGGTGAACACTTTTCTGTCAGGCTGTCATCAGTAGAAGAAGAATTCCTTTTATTTATCCCGCAAGGAGAAATTCAATTGTTTCACTCTGATATTATTATTATTATACAGGTTACACACACACACACAGGTCCGATATACACATATGCACAAACAGGACCTATATACATGCAGTTAATGGAGAGATCAGATCGAGGGGGCTGCCAATGCCTCAGCGCCCCGAGCAGTTGGAGGTTGGGTGCCTTGTTCAACAGCACATTGGCAGTGCCCAGGAGATGAAGTGGCACCTCTCCAGCCACCAGTTCCCGCTCCAGTCATGGTCTACTCAGGGACTCGAACCGGCGACCCTCCGGTTCCCAGCCAAGTCATTAGTGGGCTAGTGCCGCTCCTATCGCCACTATAGTATCAACAATCTCAACTATATGTACTGGTATTGTGGGCCTATGTTGCAAAAAATAAAACCATGACAAATGTCAGAAAACCATGACAAATGTCACAAAAAAACACACCAAGAAGATGAAACATAAATCAAGGCAATAAGAGCCAGTGACGCCCTACTAAAGGGGATGACCCAAGAGCCAGAGAGGAAAACCCGGAAATGGCTCGATCTCACATCTGACAGACACTTTTACTTTGTTATGGTACTACTCGTTGACAGCAGTCACGCCAAAACACCAACGGACTACTTAACGTCACCATAACTCAAACACGCCACTGCTCTCACACCAAACTCTGTTTACAAATGTGGCAATACACTGCCCCATTCACGTCATTTGGATAAAACATTTTACAAGTCGGTCGAAGAGTGAGTTAAACTTGAATATAACGTTCAGCTGCACATACGGGCTCAAGTTTGTCAACTTTTACGGAATCTTTGGGTCGTTTATTTCCACAGCTTTTGCTCTTCCACCAGGGGAGGGCACGTTTCTATTTACCTGTTTGTAAGGATGTAACGTTGACTTAACAGTATGCCGAAATTAACAAGTTGCTAGGTTTCTACTATCCAAATACAGTAAATATAAAGTCACTCGACACAAACTGCCGATAGACAGATTTATTAGCCAACTAATGCTAGTTTCACGTGACGCTGTGTCGTTGTATCATACAATCTATGATCATAACGTAGTGTTTCCTTGAATCAACAACACGCAGTTAAGTTTAGAAACTTTACGAAATACTAAGTCTACATTTGTCCTGTAACGACATTACAACCGGTAAATGTTTACTTACACAACTGGCAAGGGAACCCAATGCCAAACAAGCCCCCATGTTGCTTTAATTCACTATTTCGATGAAAGCTGTAGTGTTAAAGCTTCAAAAGTTCAGGAAGAAACGGAACCAAGATGGCGGTGTCAAGTCATTTAAAAAGAATAGACGGAAACCCGCTTCCCTACAAATTAAAAGCTTCACGTCTCATGTCTACACACACGTCATTCACTTATATTATATTATGTTGTTTAAGTTTGTTTATTCGTGCATTTTGAGGATAAATATCGATATGGAACACGGAGAATTAGTGAAATATTACTAAATGAGTTGTTGCTGAATAGGCTATCGGCAGCGTAAGTTTTATTTTAACACCATTTTCACTCTACTTCCGGTTTTGTTTGGGTAAATTCGGGCATTATATCGTACTTCACATGGGGCGTTGCTGTTAGCAAGTTTGCTCATTGTTATCCAACCTGAATGACTGAGTGAGTTTGACCAACTGGATGTTAGTGCGCAGAAGAGAACCATCCCTTTAATTAGGCCTTAGTCCTGTTATTTATCACAATAATAATAATAATAATATTCAAGGCTAAATGTATTATATCTAATTCTGAAACCACATCACTCATAAAACTGACTGTCACCTAGACCTACTGGAAAAAAGCCAAAGCAATTCATTTTAATCCAACCAACATGTTGGTTCATTTAATGTTAATGGTTGAATAGGTAGAATCTTTATTAAAAGCTATATTTAAAAGAAAAAAACCCACCTACCGTGTGTTTTGAAAGGAACAAAATGAAAGTATTGCTTTTCCAAAAAAAAATAATTTATTTTGAATGAATATTTACATTTTTTTGACAGGTTTGACAATGACTTTCTGTCACGTTATGTTTCCATTGTAGCAGCCAATAGCGTTGAGCATTGCTGGTTGCCAGAGTTGTCTGTTGTTACAGAAACAAGAATGTTTTTGAGTTGAGAGCTAGCTAATGGATTACACAGCACTCACAGAAAGACTTCCAGTTGAAAACTGGCTAATGTTAGATACTGTTGTAAAATGAATTGATTAGTGGAAATGAGTCGTTACCCTGTTTGATTCATCACTGACATGGAGCAGGCTGATAACTTGACACATTCTGCAACCAACCTGGCAACCCGACTGCTGGAATTATGTTTTGTTGTTGCGACTACGATCTTGAGACACTAGTTTTTCCGTTATTCTCCACGTACAGCCTTTAATTGCAATCATATTCACAATTATTGTATCTACTGCATTACTAATTTTATTGTGAGGGGAAGTGTAACTTTCAGAAAACCCATGTTATTACCGACACCGCAGTGGCCCTGTTGCTCGCGCTCCTGTGCTTGCACTTGGCGCGAGCGAGTAGCCTACTAGCCAAAACACTGAACATGTTTGATCTGCATCATGTCGATAGAATTCTGTAAAATGAATTACAGTCTTGGTGTGGTTAGCACTGTCGCCTGGTTTGAAACACGGCTAGGGCCCTTCTGTGTGGCGTTTGCATGTTCTCCCCGTGTCTGCGAGGGTTTTCTCCAGGTTCTCCGGCTTCCTCCCACAGTCCAAAGACATGCAGGTGTTAGGTTCATTGATGACTCTAAATTGCCCGTAGGTGTGAATGTGAGTGTGAATGGTTGTCTGTCTCTGTGCGTCTCTATGTGCCCTGTGATAGACTGGCGTCCTGTCCAGGGTGTACCCCGCCTCACGCCAGATGTCAGCTGGGATCGGCTCCAGCCCCCCGCGACCCCAATAGGGACAAGCGGTTGAAGATGGATGAATGAATGAATGAATTACAATCTTATATAGGATAACACTAGCTTGCTATTTGCAAATCACTCCATCAGCAGTGACGCAACCCAAGGCAGGTAAAAGTAGTTCCCCCTGCACTCCAAAGGACACCAGTGTCTTCAGCAGATAAAGTTTGCTCTGGCCTTTTTGAACAGGGTGTTAATCATAGTTTATATGAAGACCCAGGTTTCTAGGCCCATTAAAGTCATGTTGTTTCCAGTTCTAATGTTGGCATCAGGACTAAATGTTCATATTCATATTCACACATACATTCTAAAGGCGAATATGGTATCGGTCATGAAAAAACAAAGACTGCAGAATGCTAAGGAGCAGTAGAAGTAATGTTACTGGAAAAAAAAAACGTGTACAGTCCTTGTTCAAAGTTCCGATCATTTAGTTAAGTTGCATTGTGGATAACGTTGCTGCCAGGTTTTGACAGAAAAAAACGGTGTCAAACAAAGCAATACTATATCTCTGGTTCTACTGCATCGATTTTTATTTTATTATAAGTCATTACATTAACAGCCTCACTGTCACATGGGAGAACATTTTTTTTCAGAATATTTTTATTTCAAAATATGGTTTTTACATAAATAATTAAGTGGAGCTTGTTATTATGTCTCTAATAAAAAGGCCTATTGACTAACAAAGAAGAGAGGAAAAGAACATGATTTAAAATGGCATAATGAGATATGCGTTTCATGTTATCAGAGGTTATCAGATATACAAATATTTATGTTTTGTATTCAAAAAAAACTTTAATTTAAAAATCACACTTAATACTGTATATCACCACATTATTTCATCCGAGGAGCCTGTGAATGTTCTCATTTGTCCAGGTCATCGTTATCCCCAAAGCAATTTCAGTCAAAAGCAACTGGATTGATTATTTGTCTAGGAAGACATTTCACCTCTCATCCAAGAGGCTTCATCAGTTCATGTACGCATCTGACCAGGCTGGGACTGGTCCGACTAACTGGTGTGGAGATCCAGGTATTTAACCTCTCACAAGACCGATGATGTCACTGAAACCTTTTATGCTCCAAGTGCCAACGCCCATCGTTAGAGTGGCAGTCGTTGGTGGGAAGTTTGGTTCGACTTCGTTAGTGCTCTATTGAGTCTGAACGACATTCGTTGGAGTCACAGGAGGCCATTTGTGAACAGTTGTTCTTTGAGGTTAGATTGTTGAATCTCCTGGGAAGGGATGAAAGGGCAGCATTGTAAATTGGAGATAAGTGGTGTCTCAGACCTCCTCCTCTGTTTAGTGATAGTTTCTCTACTTTTACATAGATGGCTTCAAACCATCTGTCCTCTCTGTCCAAGATTTGGACATTGCTGTCATCAAAGGAGTGGGCTTTCTCCTTGAGGTGTAAGTGGACAGCGGAGTCCAGGGCTGAGGGGTTAGCTCTCCTGTGTTGGGCCATGCGTTTATGCAGTGGTTGTCTTGTTTCTCCAATGTAGAGATCTTTGCATTCCTCGTTGCATTGGACAGCATAAGTCAGATTGCTTTTGTGGGTGTGTGGTGTTCTGGCCTTGGGATGTTCTAGTCTCTGTCTGAGTGTGTTACCGGGTTTGAAATACACAGGGATGCAGTGTTTGTTGAAGATCCTCCTGAGTTTCCCTGATACCCCAGCCACATATGGGATGACTATGTTGTTTCTCTTGTTTTCTTTTTCTTTCTAAACCACTTTGGTTTTCTTTCTGGAAGCAGCTGCCGTTTTCACAAAGGTCCAGCTGGGGTAGCCACAAGTTGTGAGGGCGCCTCTCAGGTGCTTGCGTTCTTCCCCTTGGGCCTGTGAGCTGGATTTCATCCGAGCACTCTTTTGTAACATCTTTAGCATACTGAATAAAATAAAGTATCACAAACTCAGAGTTGACTGACTCTAATAGGTCTTTTCAATGTGTAGATGCATAGATGAACAACATGACACAGTTTGAATATTATATACTATGCGAAGAGAGTGCAGGCACATATAGGAATAGTGCAAATATATCACAGCTAAACCAAAGGGCCTGGAAGTAATTTGCATGTTGCATTTGAATATATTGGGAAATCCCAGAAAATACACTCCTAGCCCACGTGCACAATAATGCCATTGCAAAGTCACTGTATAGCCTGCATGTAATTGACCATTTAGGAGCAAACAGGAATAATACTGATTCATTTCAGACAAAGCAAACAGTGAGTAATCAGGTGTGACAATAAAGGTCAGACAGTGAGTTTAAAGCAACAGGGGGCAAACCCCCATCTGTTTGTGTCTGACCCTGACCTTCAGAGATACAGTGAAGGGGTTCATCTGTGAATAATCAGTGCAAAGATAAGAATAATAAGAAGAAGAATGACTTTATTAATCCCCAAGGGGAAATTCAATTTTTTTCCCCTCTGTTATTATACATGTAACACACACACATAGGCCTGAAATACACACACATGCTCAAACAGGACCTATATACATGCAGTTAATGGAGAGATGTCAGAGCAAGGGGGCTGCCAATGGATCCCCGCCCTGAGCAGTTGGGGGTTCGGGGCCTTACTCAGCAGCACCTCGGCAGTGCCCAGGAGATGAACTTGCACCTCTCCAGCCACCAGTCCACTCTCCATTCATGGTGCACACAGGGACAGGGCCGAGTCACCTATGGACTGAGCTACTGCCACCCCAAAGCTTCTTGTCTTCCTTCAGTGGGCTTGTAGTTCAATTCAATTTTATTTATAGTGCCAAATCATAACAAAAGTTATCTGAGGACACTTTACAGAGTAGGTATAGACCACACTCTATGACTTATTTATGATTTACATAGACCAAACAATTCCCCTGTAGAGTACGGTGGCAACGAAAACCTTCCCTACTACAGGCAGGAACGTCAGACAGACCCAGCTCTGTACCGGTTGGGGAGGAAGAAAAGGAGAGAGAAAGAGAGAAAAGATGGACAGATGGACAGAGAGAGACAAAGACAAACACAAAGACAGAGACAGACACACTTATGATAATAGTAACTATAATAATATCTATAGTAATGTGAATATGACTCATGTTATGGCAGTTAATACAGCAGAATAGTAGAAACAAACACAGCTAAGGTGATAGAATATGAAAATGATAATAATTATGGTGGTAAATATGATCAATGATGAGCAGCGGCAACAGCAGCTACGACACAGCGAGACATACCACCGATGGTGCGTCTATGGCTACAAATTCCATAGTTTATAAGACTAGTGACAGTATATATGACTAATATTCATAATAGCAGCAGGAAGCGTCATGCAGGACCACGGCAGCAGGCACCACCAGGATCAGCAGAGACCTGCAAGACGACAAAGTAGTGTCCCCAAAAGACACCAGAATCAGGATACAAAATAATGTACATGTTAATCAGAAGTCTAATGAATTTCATGTCAACAGCTTATAATATGCCAGCAGAGACTCCAGGCACTGTTAATGGTTAAAGTGACCACTGTTCTCCTCTTTATCTTTGATATTTTCAATTATCTCTGCATTAGAATGAGTACCACAGTATTATCAGAACAGTGTGTTACCTATTAGGCAGCTGTCTTGTGGCTCTCACGCCTGTTGGTGGCATTGTGACACATAGTACTGGTTTATTAGAGGGCTCGTAGTACACTGTTATAGTTCTCCTCATTTACCACATCAACTAAACATTGAGAATGTAAAAAAAAAAGCCTGCTGACTGAAACCAGTACAGCATTTGGTGAAAGTACAATGGACTTTGCTATAACTGGACCACTGTTTCTTTACTTCTACTTAAAGTGGTTATCTACAATAATAAAAGTACCCTAGTTTATTACTGTTGAATGAGATGAGGAGAGACCTTTGCCATATTAATTAGGCCTGAGGACAAATGACAGTGATTGGATTCCATCAACTAATACATGGTGCACCCCTTACTAAACAGACAATGGTACAAACCTTTGAACAGCAGCGGCAATACAAACCCACAGTTACACAGGAAACTGTACTACTGTAACTTCAGAATAAAACAAAGACATTGGTGAATTTACATGAATGAAACACATTTCCTCTACTACTATACTATTACAACGATATTTACTTCAGTATAATAATGAAGTTAATTCTAATAATTAATTAAAAATAAGTGCACCATGCAACGGGCTACTTTGAATAACTCAATTAGTGATATTAAAACATAGGTAAAATGCAATTCTTCATTAAACTGTATTATGGTGAAGTACAGCTACCTTCTAAGCCCATAAGGCATGATAGTATAAATTATATTGAGTATTAGCAAGCTCATTTCTTCTGAAATCAATAGGCTATATTCTGTAGATCAGAATTCTGTTCTATAGACCAATGATTGCTGGATCGGCAGTTCGCTCCTTGTTTCCTTGAGCCTGAACCCCTAATTGCTCCCAATCCCAATGGTTGGCTTCATGGTAGCGTGCTGCCAGTGGCGTGTGTGTGTGTGTGTGTGTGTGTGTGTGTGTGTGTGTGTGTGTGTGTGTGTGTGTGTGTGTGTGTGTGTGTGTGTGTGTGTGAGAACAAGAGGCAAAATTGTAAAGCACTTTGCAGCTGTTGTTTTCTTCTTCTTTTTCCTCGACAACGCTTCTGCTTTTGCTTTGAAGGCCACATCCCTTCTTTTCCTGTATCCTCCGGGTTAAGCGCGGCCATCTTGACGCTCCTCCCTGTTGCTGCTCGCTCCTGGTAAATGAGCGCACAGTGAAGCGCTCGCCTGTCCGTGTGGTGTCCTGGCGGTGTCAGCGCTGTGCAGTCCGGTATGCCGTGGGTTCAGCGGCGTCAGGTGTAATGAATCAGTGTGTTGTGTGGAACCGGACGGACACCGTGACACTCCGCACTTACTCTTCTTCGTCCCCGCAGAAGATGGTGGCCGGCGGCTAGTTCCAACTTCGGACTCTGTGGTGTTTTTTTCCCTCGGCGAAGCGCACTGAAATCAGTTGGTGAGTGTCCGCCGTTGCGCACATACCTGTTCTGCTCCACAGGTAGCACAGCACACTGGCTTCTGCTGTTGCTGTACACACACACACACACACACACACACACACACACACACACACACACACACACACACACACACACACACACACACACACACACACACACACACACAGAGACAAACCTCCATAATAAGCAGAGGGATGAGTGAAGAAGCTGCCGGGTAGATTAAAGGCGTGCAGGGAGGAAGGGGCCATCATCTGCTTGGAAACTAAGCATCAGGAGCTGGAACAACACATCCCCTTGTGACCAACTTATCTGCCAACACCAGTCGTATCTGCAAAAATGTAACACTAACCTATATATTAAAAAACAGGCCGACAAATGGACTACTAATAACTCCATGTCACCTCCATATGGACCCACAGCATTGTGTGTCAGCTGTTCATATGAGAATGCCACTGGGTCCCAATAGAGAGCTGTATGGCAGCTGGCCTATCTGATTTGGTTCATTAAAATGTGCGTAAACTGTGGCCTTCACACGATGATAATGATATGCTGAAACCAGATGTGTTTAAATTAATAAGAAGATTCTCTAATGACACGAGAAAAGCATGCTTTCAGTTATTATTTCGCTCACTCAGACCGACAATGAGTTAAAAAGACACACACATATATATATATATACACACAGAGGCAGATTAATGCACAGGCCCCAGGTGTGCAGGGGCCTGGATTGGCCAGACTATTTCTTTTTTTTTAATTTACTACACTGGGGGAAAAAAAGTTGTCTCCAAAGCCAATAGAAACATGAAAAATATTAAGTCTCTGATTGGGTAAATGTGTCCCATATCTAACCAATCAGCTGCCGTCATGTGGCTGGGTTCATAAGGTCAGTTTTGTTATCAAATGATAACTAGACAGTATATCGCAAACATGTCAGAAATGAAATGTGATAGCGGAGCAGGAAAAAGCAAATCACAACGACTGAAAGAACAGCGGGACCAAGATCTACTAAAGAAAATCCTGAATTGACAATATTTTTTTTAAGGCTGCTGACTCATCTTCTGTTCTTTTTTTGAAAAGCATGATTAATAATATGGGGGGCCCAAACAAACAGTAGCCCAGTGGCCCACGACCACCTTAATCCGCCACTGTAGCCCTTTTGTGTCCTTTTCCTTAGTAGAGCATCTATTCCCTTTCAGAGTAGTGCAGGGGTGGGAAATTCCGGTCCTGGAGAGCCACTGTCCTGCATGTTTTAGGTTTCTCCCTGCCCTAACACACCTGAATCTAACAATAATCAAACTGTGACAAGCATCAGCTGCTTAATAACGAGCACATCATTAGACTCAGGTGTGTAAGGGTAGGGAGAAACCTAAAACATGCAGGACAGTGGCTCTCCAGGACCGGAATTGCCCACCCCTGGACTAGTGGCAGTTCCACGTGTGCAAAGGTCTGTGAACAAACACTGTTAGGGCATGTGTCTTCTTGTACCCGTTATAAGCTTTAATGAATCATCAATAACACATTGGGCCTAGTGCGGCAAAGTCCTCTTAAATGTTCCCTTACTTTTCTCTGTTAGGAGAAAAAAAATCAGAGATGCACCAAACATTCTTACCGTCCAAATCATCTCTTACTCCGGTGGGCTGAATGATGAGTCCCACTTGATCATAATTATTTATGCTTTACTTGTCAAGGGACTGTGAAAACAAAATGTTTTTTTCTTATTCCTGGTAAGAGCAATCTCGCTCTCAACCACTCAGAAAATGTTATCAGAGGGAAGAGCAAAAATAAGAAAAAGATCGGTAAATCCCAGAAACCATAGGACATTAACGAAATAAGAACAAATCATGGATAGTGATGTTCAGTGACTGCTGCAGTGTTTTAACAGTTTTTGAGATGCAGGGATCACTTAGGGCGCACTCACACTGTCCTTCCGTCCCGGGCCAAAACCGTTTTTTCAGCTAAAGCCTAGAGCGTTTAAGCAGTGTGAGTGCACCCGCTCCACGCATAACTGCGGACAGCGGGCCGTCCACGGCCCGCCTGAGAGCGGTGGGCTTTTGTAGAGCCCGTTTGCACATGTACGAGCACGAGCGTGCGCACGTGTACGAGCACGAGCACGAGGCCTACGGCGGTAGCGGTACGTGCGCCTGTTCGGACATAGAAAATAGAAGGAGGGACCATGCGCGGACATTTAACAACAACAACAATGGCGGCGAAAGGTTCACGTTGGTGTGATGCGGAGGTGGAGTGTTTACTGCAGATTTTGGTAGGATGAAAATATTAAAAAACAGTGGGACAAGACGCACAAAAACTCTGAGGTCTATGGAAAGATTTGTAAACAAAGCGACGCATCGCGATGACGTCAATCAATGCGTGTGACGTGTTACTGCGTGATGATGTATGGACAGCAAGAAGCATTTGCGCGAGGCCCAGGCAGTGTGAGTACAAACGGGCCTGGGGCGCGGGGGGAGAGGGAGGGGGGACAAGTACCCTAAAGCCCGGGGCACGGTGCGGAAGGACAGTGCGAGTGCGCCCTTAGAAATCAAACGACGTGGGCAAGACGACAACTTTTACATTTTCCTTGGATGTTTTTGTGTTGCTGGCATTTCTGTTAGGCCAGGCCAGCTTTCACTCCTCTGAGTCCTTCTTTTGTTTATGCCAAAAAAACCATCATAAAACCCATTTTGTCAAATTTTCCAAAGAAATATCTTGAACGAATATTAGGAAAGCTTGTTAAAGCTTTTAACAATTGGCTATTATACCTTTTAAAAATTTTTTCTGATTTTTGCATCAATCAGATAATTATTCATTCATCATCAACCGCTTGTCCCTATCGGGGTCGCGGCGGGCTGGCACCGTTTCCAGCTGACATCGGGCATGAGGCGGGGTACACCTTGAACAGGACGCCAGTCTATCACAGGGCACATAGAGACAAACAGAGACAGACAACCATTCACACTTACATTCACACCTACGGGCAATTTAGAGTCATCAATTAACCTAACATGTGCATGTCTTGGACTGTGGGAGGAAGCCGGAGAACCCGGAGACAAACCCACGCAGAGAACATGCAAACTCCACACAGAAGGGCCCCAGCCCGCATTCAAATCAGGAACCCTCTTCCTATGAGGTGACAGTGCTAACCATCACACCACTCCAACATGTCGCCCAATCAGATATTTAATGTAATGAAAATGTATTAAAATTTGCACAAGCTGTCAACACAGCAGGGACATATTATCACTTAATGTAGTTATTATGAGAAATCTGTTAAACTGATGTCTACTTACACGTCCGTCAGACACGGAGCAACATTTGCAGTTATTTAAACATGTGATTCTGGCCACCTGAAGAATAGTTGTCCAATATTCACTCTTCCTTTATTCCTGATTTGGTCTACAATAGGGCTGGACCCGAATATTATTATTATCTATTTAGATATTCTGTCATTGATGTTCGGTTTATTTTTATTTAATTTTATTTTCAAATCTGTAGAATAACAGAAATCTTTAAAAAAGAATGCCTTTAATTAAACTGAAGATGTGCCTCCATCTCAGTGAGAATGGAGAAATGTCTTACTGAGTCACATTACAACTGAGTGTAGAGAGCTGTGTGGTTATACTGCACCACCCCAGTGTCGTCGTATGGCAATTTTATTTTATTTACATTGAAGATAAACACCGTCAACGGCCATGTGCAATGCCAAGGTGCTGGTTAGCTCTTTCACAATCCATGCTGCTGGATTATGAAAATTATTTTGATAACGTTTGCTCATGGGGTAAAAGAAGATTTCGTGCTGACTGGACCCTCAGCATAGTAGGAGTTCAAAAAGTAGGTATTATATATTGATTTATCTATATTTCAATTTTGCGTTACAGTGCAAACTAATGTCCGATTGACTTCAAATTTTGCACAGATCCTCAAGTTACCATGGAGAACTACCAATCCCAGTTTAATGTTAATCTGACTAATTATTGCGAAGATGTACAACACTTCCTGTTTTGACTACAACATACAGGAAGTTGTTCCTTTTATAACTGGCACATTTTTTGGACTTTTACAATTCTTTTGATTCACTTTTTATCAAGATGGTTAGTTTCGTGGTGAACGGACTCTCAGCCAAGGAAAAGTAAAAACAGATAAAAATTTGCATTTTTTGCTGAAAATACTAGGCAGAAATGGGTGTGGTCTATATCATGACATTCAGCGCCTTTCAGAGAACATGTGGATGTAAGAAATCTGAATTTGTGATTTAAATGTGGGAGATAGAGGTGAATAAGCCTTTTCCTTGATTATAGCGCCACCTTGTAGTGGACGTGTCATTTTTTGCTGTGTTTTGTGGGGGCACCAGTCTGTACCTCCCCTGATAGTTTGCTTCCATTACTTGTACGGTTAATGCTCAAGTATGAGTGATATTCAAAACAGCACCACAAACTGGCAGATTGAAATCATATTTTTCTCAGAGCTTCAGAGGAGCATGACAAACAAATTAACTATTACATGACAAACTATTATAACTATTGTTCTAAGTTTCTTGTTAATCCAATTTATAATTTCAGATACACTAAATTCTGTATAACGGCGCTACTTGGTGGTTGGTTGATGTCAAATTTTGTAGCAGACTTCAGTAGTACATGGGAAACTAGAATACTAAGTTTTGTGTTGATCGGACACATTTTAGGGAAGATACGCAGCACTTCCTGTTTTTACTGTAACATCAACAGAAAGTTGTTACTTTTATTTTTGTCATTTTAAGATTATTAAAATTCTTTTGATAGCTTTAGATCATGGCCATCCAAACATTAGGTGTGCCAAGTTTGATCTTGATCGGGCACTCGGTCCAGGAGGGGCTTGAAAAAGTAGGTTTTGCATACATCGCGATCCTGCCAAAAAAAAGTCTTGGCGGAACTGGGAGTGTTCTATATCACAAGATTTGCATAGGTTAAGGGAACACATGGACAAGAATTTTGAATATGCAAGGTACGATGTGGGAGTTGGGATGTGGGAGTTGGAGGCAAAAACGCGTTGAACTGAAACAATAAGCCAAAAGAAGCTAATGAAAGCATTATGAGTAAACTGAAGCAAGCTAAAAGAAGCTAATGAAAGCACTGAGCATAAACTTGTGTGTGTGAGTAACTGAAACAATAAGATGGAGCTAGGTGATAATTTTCTGTGGGTTTTTCACTCTGAGCTTCACATTATCTCTAATAACTTGATCCATGGTTAACACAAAAATGATAACTGCAGTTTTAAGTTAACCTACAGTTTAATAGGCCTATACAAATAACTCTGAGGTTGGCAAACTAACATATAGACATAAGCTAAAGAAGGAAGGAGGTACTTTGCCGCACTGACATCACTGGCTGCCTGCTCTGTTCTGTTACCCCTGGGTGAATCATCTGACTTCCTATCATCTGTTCTCCTTTCGCATCCTGCTCTTTCTTGGAAATCAGGCTTCATGTCCCTGTGTGTTAACACAAGACGATGGCTGAAAGATGATGACATCGCACCGGGTACGCTCCACCCCACCCGTTCTGATTCTGGAGTCCCAGAGGTGCCAGCCTTTATCACTAACCTCCCTCAATCAGCCTTACCTTTATCTTTTACAAGGAACAAAGGCTGCCACTGTAGTCTGTAAACAGGTAACTGCTTTACCTATAAAATCTCTTTAATCTCCAGTAATCTCGGAATTACAGAGCAGCTTATCTTCAACCCCAGTCTAACACTTTCCCTCATTAAAGGACCAAGACTGTTTGTGTGCTTCAGATAGTTTTAGACTGAGGCTGTCAAAGCCTGATATTTTCGTTTGATATTTCGTTATAACATCAATTTGACCATTAAAAAGCTTTTTGATGGTCAAAAGTGTCAGAAGTGTCAAAAAAGCTTTTGTAAATAATAGTTGATTAATTGATTAGTTGATAATCTGAAAAGTAATCAAGCATTCTGATAACTGATTAATAATGTAAACACTTGCTGCTTGTCTTTGGCTTTGTTTACAACTTTTGGACTGTAAAGGTGTATTCCAACCCAGTCTCCAAAATAAAATGCTGTATTGTAAGTTTCTGCAAACCATGGATACATTGAATCTCAATGTTTCTGAAACGCTGCAACCTTTTCTCATTCCTTAAGCCCAGCTCAGACCAAAGATTGGCAACGCAACAAAACTGTTTTAGATCGTTGCAGGTGAAGGTTGCAGCGGTGTGAACTGACCCGTCTCGTTGCGGATCTAGCCGGCTGATGTTGTCGCCAGCGATTCAGCTTGTCAATTTGCAGGCAGCTGGTTTGCAGGCAGCTGGTTTTAGAACGTGATACACATCACCGGTTTCAACAGCCAATCAATCAATCAGAGGCTCAATGAGCATGTGAAAGGGAGAGAGAGAGAGAGAGAGAGAGAGAGAGAGAGAGAGGAAAAAGAGACGGGGGGAGAGAGAGAGGGTCAAGCGAGCAATACAATGAATAAGGAGAGAGAGCGCCAGCCGTAATCCGTAAATTTTGCCATTTTATCAAAACTAGAAATGCAGCAGTAGCAAGTATCTAACTATCTCTGTCCTCATTTATATTTTATAATGCTACAAATTATATCCAGCTACAAAAACAAGCCTGAAAAGTCGGAGGTTAGAACGGAAGTACTGGGACCCGTTGCTATGGAGACGATAACCCCTATTGCCTCATCTCCTTGGTCTGAACTGGCAGGTTTAAGAACGTTGCAGACCTGAACGTTACAAGTAGTTTCAAGTTTCAACTGGTCTTGTAGCGATTCTTTGGTCTGAACTGGGCTTTACTCATCACACAACGCTTTGTTAGGACCTAGTGGCGTCCCACTTGATGCACTGGATAGTGCAACGGTCTCAGTTTTAAACACATGGTTATCTAACTTCAACTACTTTGGTTTAGGCATCAAAACTACGTGATTATGTTTAGGAAAAGATTGTGGTTCCCCCTAAGTGGAGTTTGAAGGTTGTTATACTACGTCACCTAATTTCCGGAGCACTTGCTCTGAATGTGTAATATCAACGTGGATAGTTTTACATTGGAGTTAGTTGATGTGTGTCATACGGACACTAAGGGTGCCAAATGTTTCATATCAACATTTCTGTGGTTTGTTTGCAAAGACTTAAAATGCAAACATTTGTTTTCTCTTGACTGGGCTGTGTATTCAGACTGGGCACAGAGCGAAATTTGGCTTTGCACTATTATACATGAAATTGGCCGCAGAACTGTTTAAGACTGTGTTTATTCACCACAAATAGCCAATGATTATGCAGAGGTTAGTTGTAGCTAGCTACTAATGCACACATCAAGTGAGAACAGGTAGGCATTAGGAAACGTCAGTCACTGCTGGTTGGTTAAGGAAAAATAACAACCCCTCCGACACATGAAATGACTGACATGAAAAATCACCCTTGGAGAAATGGCAATCAAGTCTGATTATTAGGCCACAATTTTGCAACTTTAAGACGGTATTCTGTCAGTATAGTTCTTGATCAGCAGTTTGTGTCCAGACCAAATTTCGAAGTTTGTCTTCTTTCGTTTGATGTAAAGAAAGGGTTTGTGGAAGACAACGTTTATGTCCCTGAAACTGGCATTTTGGTACCAGCCCCAACCTCAGGTATTGTGGCGGCAGCATCATAACATTTCAAATGATGCCCTGTTGTAGACTCATATTGTTTCAGATGAAAAGTTGAGGAACACATGTTGTTTCCTTACATCTGCTGTGCCCCATAAAATTGCTATTGAAGAAAAGAAAAGTGCTCTTCACTTCTGTTATGTGACTCTCAGCAGCAAGATAAACAACAGCCAAGTGTTGCCTGTCACATACAATTTTACCAGCTGGCACCAAATATAATACCCATTGATTGCAGGCCTCACCACTCTGAGGATGGAAGTAGTAATTTGCTGAGCTAAATTCATTCATTCATTATTCCTATGTATTGACCAGTGACCTATAAGAATGAGAGCTGCTGCTCCTGTAAAGCCCATTGCCCTTTACGATGACCTATGGCTGGCTGCCATTTGGCTACCTTTATCTTTCTGCCATTAAAACACACCAGTCGGTTCTTTTCCCAACCCGTGTCTGGAGGACAAAAGACAGCATACATGGTTTGCACCGATGTAGAGGACAGAGGATGATAATAGGAACAGAGAGGACCTCTTTCTTACGAAGCCGTGTTAGACTGTTATGACCTCAACCTCTCCGTGCCCATTTTCCCAGCAGCCTAGCCCCAGCGAAAGGCGCAGGGGGGGTGCAGCATAACTCAATCGACTTCCCCCAGCATGCCTCTGCCCCGCTCTATGGGAAAGGACTGTGGTTCGTCAATGTCATCTCTCCTGCTGCCAGCCTTTCCATACTGATTAGATGGGAAGGGAACAGTAGGTGAGATGGGTGGTTCCTCTGTGGAGACAAAGGGTTTATTGTAATTCCCAAGGCATCCATTCAATCCACAGATCAGTGACCTTTTCAGTGTATCAGACCGCACAATAGAATCAGCTGCTTCGTTTTCCCCCATAATTACCGCATGGAATTCTGTATGCCCTAGAAACAGGCACGGCATCTCAAAACGTGGTGTCTGACATCAACCATCTGTCATTTACAAATGGAGAGGCAGTAAGAGGGTGACAAGTGCAACTGCTATTTTGAATAGCTTTTCAATATCCACCATCAAATATGGTTTTCGCACGGTTGGCACCTGGAGACCTTTGACATTCACATCCTCAAATGGCAACAAGAGGGAAATGTTAAATGGGAAATGTAAGAAACCAAAGTCCGAGTCCGAGATGGCCTCAACAATAGTGCTAATATAATGTGGCAGAATTTAAAGCTGCATTAATGAATATTTTTAAATCAACAATGGTTCGGATGACTTTGCACAGTGTGAATGGTGTCCCTGGTAATGACAAACCAAGAGAGAATTATCACAGTAGTAGTTTCTTAGCCCTCAGGAAGCTGATCTCCTTTGCTCATTGTTTTGGTTTTCTGGTCCGCATCTGCATGAAATAGCTCTAAAAACCTACTACACTATCGGCTCAGCACCAAACTGTAGAAATACCCAGTTAGCAACTAGATGGAGGACCTCATTGCGTTTCGACCACAGGGACAAGGGTCTAAATTTAGTTCTGGGGACATTTCACTCCCCAAAAAAAGTAGCTGTTCGGGGGTATTGCTTTCTGAAAGTACAGCAACCTTCAGGGCAGGTCTCGTGCAGTGAACAATTCTGAGTGGTCAAACACACACAGTGGAGCTGGTTCAACGTGTGTACGGCTTCATGCACAAAACAAGAAAGTAAAGTTAGGCTTTTCTGTCAGCTTTCTTGCTCATTTAAAAAAAAGTCACACTGAACTGTGGCTTGATAGCCAACTGAAAATGAATCCAAAATATCTTGATCAGCCCCTGATGGCTGGCTGCAGTGTAGGTCATATACCCTGCCCCCTCTATGTTAGCGGATGGGAAATACGCCTTACTAAAAAAAATACACATCAAATATATTTTTCTGAAAGATGGTTTCTTTCAATTTAGGTAGAATCACACTGATGTTTGTTCAAGTGTTCAATTTTCTGATAAGTATAGTTGCAAATTTCCACATGGCGGCATCCATACGCAGGATATTTTGGCTTCAGTCTTGTACAGTGGGAGGAAGCGGAGCCGCGTCATCTATGCTGCAGACGTGCACTTTGGAGTGTACGGTCTAGTTTTGTGGGCGGATATATTTTAAAACTTCGGTGGACTGAATAAAAAATAATGCTGCAACTATTGACAGTATCTTGTCTATTTCATAATGTATTCTTTTTGCAGGATGTGCTTTGTCGTCTTAGTGACAAATCTCTCAGTGATCTGCAGTGTTTTATCAGCACCTTCCAGTATCATTTCAACTCGATTGAGTTGATACCAAAATAAGCACCAGGTACTATCCACAACTTTTGCCAATGGAAAAATAAAACAAGGGTGAGTCCAGTTGAGCAATACCATGCAGTGGCATAAATGTCTGAGTCAGTGGTCCTAGTCTGGATGGATGTTAGTCCTTCCCTGTTAAGTTTGGACCTGTATGAATGTTTGAAAATGGCAGGATGGATAGATGAACAGAAATCCCAGGGTTTCCGCTGGAGATGAAATCCTCTTCAGTTGCAGCTCCCCATTGTTGAGTGCATCTTTAATCACAAACACTAACACAACACGAGAGCTTGACACTTGCTGATGCAGGGCGGCAGTGTGTGTGTTGGCATTATATATATATTTTTTGTGTGTGTATGTGTGTCTCTGCTGATGCCTCATTTGCCAGGGTTGTTGTCAGAGAGTGCTCGAGGCCCAGGGGTGGTAGCCAGCATGCAGGAGCAGCACGTGCGGCTACATCGCTGTTCCCACGATGGTCTAGTTCGGAGAGCGCCCGGGGTGGAGGACGGCCTCGGTTACACTCTTCCAAACAACAGGCTTGGTGCTGAAATATTGATGTGACGGCAGCACAAACTGTCCTCCCCTTGTCACATGTATCGGACATGTGTAGATTTATTTTCTTGGCCTCACTACAGCTACAAAGGTGCAACTGATTTATGGATCCTGGAGGCTGATACTAGCAGTTTTGGATGGACTACATTTTAAAACAAGCAGTCAATCAACAGAAAAGTAGTTATCTAAATCTTTATAAAATATTTGATGTCAATATCAAGAACAAGGGAGGACTGGTGGTTAGCACTGTTACCAAGAGCAAGAAGGTTCCTGGTTCGAATCCCGGCTGGGGCTCTTCTGTGTAGAGTTTGCATGTTCTCCCTGTGTCAAGAACTGATATCAAGAACAAATGCTAAACACTCTGTTGGAGATTCTCAAATCTGAATATTTCTGCTATTCTCTGTTTTACATAAAGGTAAATTCGATATCTTTGTGTTTTGGACTGTTAGTCGTATGTAGTTAGAACTTTGAAGATGTTACATTGGGCTCAGGGGAATTTTCTTTGCTTCTTTTTCCCTATTTTGGAGATTTTTTTGACTAAATGATTCTTTCGCTTATCGAACCTCAATACTTGGCATCGAATGGCTGGTCAGATTTTCAATAATTTGATTGCATGGCTCCTGATTTAAATGAATTAAAATGTTTCAAATATTACACATTTTTCTTTGGCAAAGTTCGTGTACAGCTGCTTTTGTTTTGACAAGTGAACATTTGAGAATTTGGCTCCTGTTCTTAAATGTAGGGTTTTGTAGATAAAGCACAGACTCAGACTAAGCCCTTATATTGTTTTAAGTAATGTTTAATCTACAAAAGTATCAATTTCGTACCAGTAGGTAAACTTAGGTATAATATCGACACCAGTGTCAAAACAGTATTGAGTCTTTCCCCCGGAAATGATAGGATACCAAAACTCCTGCTTCTATACTACAAAGTCTAATCATAATAATGATACTACAGGCTCTTTGTGCATTCTTGTGTGAACTGTGGTGAAAACATGCAATCAATGTAGGTTAAATGTGTCCGTATAGGTACCCGATATATTAATTAGATTATAAATACAGAATCTAATGATAGAAAAGGACATATTGTGTACTTTTATACTTTTAGTTTGAACTTCCCTTTCGCACAGGAGTTTTATAGCTGTGTCTCATCCCACTAATAAATAACCCCTTGCAAAATTCAAGTTGCACTCTAAATTATTGATGTTTGGCATTACTCTGGTATTAAAAGAGTGCTCCAGTGATTTAGAATCGCACTTCCAGTGCGTTGGGGAACTCGCAACAGACAAATTAAGAAAGAATGGTCAGACTTGATGCAATAAAGGCAGTGATATTCTGACTTTTAGGCTAGATCCACACTACTACATTTTATTCTAAAATGGTGTTTAAAAAACGAAAGCAATCTCCGTCCGCACAAGGTAGAAGCTCCATTTCATCATCTGAAGACGGAGTAATCGTTCGTCACTGTGGTTGAAAATTAGGAAGTATAAATTAAAAATTCTTCGGAGGAGGAACAGCAATGACGGAAACAGGAAGTGTTACTGAAATGAACATGAGTATAAGGCAGCAATGGTGGTAAAAACACAGATTGAGAGTGGTTGAAAATAGGGATGCAAACACTCGATTATCGATTAATTGTCGCGCTTGACACCAGACGTACTTGGCGCACACGTGGGAACACAAGCGAAGCAGTTCTCTCAACAGCAAAACAAACGAGAAGTGGCACATCGACAGGATGAAGAGGCCAAAACGGAAACGGCACATTGTAATTTCTGCATCTTTTATTGATTTACGGTGTGTGCCCCTTAAAATTTCTGGTTGTGCCCCTAAAACTTTCATCTTCCCTGAAGTGAGTGATTAAGGAATATAATTTGCATTTTTTCGTTTATATCATAAGGAACATAGCATTTTATGTTATGTATAGACCTTTTCATAGTTGTAAACATAAACATTCTAAATGTGTCCAAGTTTGATTCCTGTTGCAGTGACTGTGAACGACATCAGCTGACAGGAAGTCAACAAAGACCAAGGCTGTTGCCAAGTAATGGAATTCCATTAAAAAGGTCTATGAAGTAACCTATTCAGAGGGGAAATTCAGCTTCTCAGAAGAATTGTCGCTTATCAATTAATCCATCATCCATCGATAAGATGAAACAATTATCGATTAATGAATTACTCGATATTTGTATCCCTAGTTGCAAAGTAAATGAGACATTAAAGCAGTACCTGAAAGATAATTCATAGCAGAGGAAGCCTTGTCAAAAGAAGATGAAATCACAAAAGGTATGTCAGCCTACCTAACTGATAAGACTGACTGACGTGGGTGTCTAAGTCATCGTTTCCAAAGGTTTCTGCCCATCCATACTAAAACACAGTCCTGGAGTTCTCAAACTTAAACGGCTCAGCAGCATTTGCAAACGTCTTTGTGTAAGGGGCCTGGAGCGGTAATAATAATAATTAACTTTATTTCTTTATCAATTATCCAAACAAGGTTACAAAAGTAGTAGTGTGGATGTAGCCTTAGTTTCTGGAACTGGTTAAGCTCCAATTATGCTGGATCAGACACTTCCTATAATGCAACTCAATAGTGTCATTGTATTAGACCCTGCCTGCTTGGTAAATGGGCTTCTTATAGGACCTTTCTAGTCTTCTGACCGCTCCACTCAAGGAGCTTTCACGTTCACCTATTCACACAGACATTCATACACTGATGGTGGAGACTACCTGCCCGTCACCATCATCTTTTTCTTGTACTTACAGTACAGCTCCTACATAGCCCAGAGTAGTACTTCTATTAACAAGTTAACTGACTTTGATACGTATAATCAGTGGAGTTCCCCTGTAAAGTTCTGCGTTTGAACCAAGAGATTTCGTCCAAATTATACCGGAGCAAACGGACTTGAGGCAACAAACTTTATTAGAGGACAAATGTCTTGTTGGCCAGGTGTGTACTTAATCAGAATTAAAACAGTAGAGAATAGAATTATCCTCTAAATCTGCCCCGATACAAGATTCTACTCTGAGAGCACCAGGCAGGCTTGCAATTCCTTATGAGGTGGTTCAAGCCTATTCAAAACCCCCAGTAAAGGATTGAGTGAAAGTGGCCACGGACTCCAGTCTATTTAGTAGGGATAGACCTATAAATCAGCCGGCTGATATTTGTGTTTTTTATGTGTATGGGCATCGGCCGATGAGTGCAGCTCTGTGTTGCTGGAGACTCCTTTTTTTAAAGGTCAATAAATGTTCCTTTTTTAAATTGAGACTCGTAACATTTGTTGTTCATCATTGTGTAATTTTTATGATGTAAATTGAGAAAGCAAAAGTAGTATTGGCTCCAAATATTGGCTCAATGAAATCGGCAGTCTGTCATTGGTCATCGGTTTTGGCATCGGCTCAAAGAAATCCATATCGGTTGATCTCTATTTAGACTGTGAGAAGAGATACATCAATGGCCACACTCGTGTCATGTGTGCAGCCACCACCAGGCAAAAAAAATGTTCACATTGTGACTTTCTCATGCCTGAACTTTCAAATGAAGCATTTGTGTATGCTCAGGATTAGTTGATAATGAGCGTTGAATCAGAACATTAGGTGTAAGTCGTACATCCCCCCAAAATAGTCTGTTCTTGTTCAACATGTTCTGTTCCTCTGATTGTCTCTGAGGCCTTTGCCGAGTGCTGCCTGCCAGCCATTTTTTTGAGCTCCCTGTCAAGTGTGCTAATTGCTGTAAATAGCTGGGTGATCTGTTGTTATGATTGACCCTCATAAAACCTTCTCGATCCATCTCAAATTTGGCAATGTGGAGGGCACTTTCGTATAATAGCTCGTTGTTATTGCACATTAAACACAGTTAATTACAAAGAGGGCAGATTGCTTTCAGGTGCTATTTGAAGGACTGCAACAGGAGGTTCTCATTGGGCCTGTGTACCAGCAAACAATAATGGCTGAATGGTATCGTTGAGAGCTTGTAGCTTCCTCTAGTATTGAGGGTGTTTTCAAAACTGCTGAAAATGTAACTGAACTTCAAAACCAAATGGAAGCAGAGAGCTGACAATTGTGATATTGATAGTCATTTTATTCTTTTTAGTTTAGTTTGTTTTTTAGCGTTAAAAAAGCAGAACTTAATTCCACAAGCTATTCGTCTCATGAAGATTTAACCTCTGGGGGAAACTGCCAATATCTCTGAAGTTTTGGTTGGGCCAAGACGACCTCTTCTATCCGCCAGCTCTGATTAGCAACTTGAGATGCGAGACTGGAGTCGTTTCTCAATCTGCGTTCTTCTCTGTACTTGTGTTCTGCGGGACTTGAAACATCATCAGTCGCAGCCCAAGTACTGTTCCAATTCAATAATCCGCATCTAGCCAAGTACAGTCCAATTGCCCGGACGTGACTTGCTCCGCCCATTTTGGCGAGGATGCATCATAGCTGACTTGTGTGGATTTCAGACAGCCAGGTGTTGACTTGGTATTGAGAAACGGCTTGGAATTGGAGTTGAGAGACAGTGTCTCTATAAACGGATATCGGCATTTTCCTGCATTAATATGCAAATATCCGTTTTGAGACACTGTTTCTCAACTCCAATTCAAGTCTTACATCTCAAACATGTTCCTTACAAATTTGCTCTTGTGTTTTTTGCCTTTGGAAAGGTTAAAAGAACTTCCTACAAAAAAAAAAAAATATATATATATATATATATCCAAAGCTTGAAAGACCTGTCGTTCCTAGTTTGTGGTTGCCAGGTTAGGTTCGGACCATTGCTGATCATGAAAGGTGTTAAGCAAATGGTCAACTGAATGATTCCCCAAGAATTGAATTCATATCTGTGAAGAAAATCTTTTGAGAGATACTTTATACTACCACAGGGAACTTAAAGTAATAACATTGGCAGTAATAATAGTACTAATAACAAGGAAATATCCATCCATCAGACATTCAAGGAATGGGCAATGTTGACCTGGAAAGATCTTTCATTTCGAGACGTTTTGCCCTCCAAGAGAATCATCTGGGTTATACTGTACATTCACAGACCTGTAACACAAGACCTTGATGATTCCTCTCTCAAAAGAAACCCACTTCCAAGCAAATTGAAGCCTGCACTAATGCGTTTTTGTCTGTGATTCCTGGCTTCTGAAACATGAAAGCAGGCAGCCGTAGTGAGAAAAGGGGCTGCGCGGATCAGCGGAAAAGACGGGAGGATCTGCCCAGGATGTTTGTGAGATCTGAAGGGAGGCTGTGATCACGCTGTCTCATTAGATCAGTCTCAACTGTCTCTCTCTCTCTCTCTCTCTCTCTCTCTCTCTCTCTCTCTCTCTCTCTCTCTCGCTCTCTCGCTCTCTCGCTCTGCTGCTGCTGCTCAGAGAGAACAGCTTTTTTAAAAATCAACTGCTGATATCAGAGTCGTGCTTCACCTTGCAGCTTTTGTTCATATGCATGACCTTCTCGGCACCTGTGAATATGATGAGCAAAGAATAACTTGATAGTTTTGCACTGCATATGTATCTCATGTCACTATATTTTTGCAACATAAATGCTGCATTTTCATCGATCGGTAATCATCAATACTGATTAATAATTATGCGTTTGTCCTACATACAGTTCTTATTGTGTTGCTGCATTATTTTCCTTGCTTATACCTGCAGCAAAAACCCCAGGTTCCCTAAACTTAACATCAAATTGTGACATTATCATAACAAAAGAAATCACAGTGCGCAGAAACAATGCAGCATAAAGATAGTCTGCTTCTTCCTTTGCTCCCCTCCTCCACTATATAGCTGCCTTTATAGCAATAGGGCTGTTTCCATGGCAGCTAGAGCATGTTAAGCTTTAGGATAACAGTAAAAAAAGTGGGGAGAAGGACAGGGAATAATCACAGGGTATGAGGGTCTAAAAATAGCAAGGGACTTAATCCCAGGCATTATTTATTCATCCGAAACGTCTCGTGTCTGCGCCTGCTGTGTAAACATCATTTCTTCGGCAGTTCCTTGTTGGGCGGGCATGCCGTTTTCTGACCTAACCCCCACCCCCCACCCCCACAGTCTGTGCAACTGACTAATGTCAGGACCATAGGGAGACAACACAAAGACAAAGCACTCTGGATGGATTTATAGGGGGTAGGATTGGCCGTGACAAGGCCGTCTGATCAGCGAAACTGGCTCTGGATTATTGCAAGCAATCCATAACTATTCCTGCTTCTTTATTACAAGACGGAGCATTAGAACAAGGCTGCATAATAGAGAGTGAAATTAGCATTATTGCGTTATCACTGAAACAAATCCAGTGACAAATTAGTAATTAAACTTAAATTGAAATTGCAATCCTGTTTAATGTAATCATTGCCAGTTCATGTGTTCTATGCAGTGATTTGTAATGTACAGACTGTAGTGAAACTGTAGTTTGTGCAGCGACTGTGGCTGTCACTGATGAGAAGCAGAATGGAGGTCAGCCTTAGGCAGCAGGCAGGGCCAGGCTGCTGATATCTATCATTGTCTCTTGTTTGGGGAGAAGAAAGCTTTGACTAATATTGCTTTTTAATGGCCAGTAGCAGCAGTGAACGTTATGTACTGAAGCCAATAGCTTACATGTAGTGCTACTATTTTATATGTATTTAAACTTTTATGACCATTTTACTACCTAAGGTTAAAGTACTATTTCATTTATAGCCTCTAAAAGCACTCTGTGTGAAACACTCTACTGGCCTTATGACAGTCAAACGTCTATAATAGAAGAATCATTTTATTTTCCTTTTTGAAGGTCTAACCGTTCCGAAAGACAAACTTAAGAGTACATTAAGCTTTTAAATGAAAGCAATATGAGACAATTGAAAAATTAAATAGATTAAAGGCTAGTTACAAGATATTCAAAGGAAGATATATAAGATTTAATAGATCTATTTTCACATAGCTCGAGTCAGTAATGTACACCCCAAACTCTCCTTGATTACTCTATCAGCCTTCATGCACACCTGACGCACAGAGGGGAAGCCCTTCACAGGATTTATGGTTTGATGTACCACCCATGTAATGATCTAATAATTTTTCAATCCAGCAAAAATAAGTAGTGCCTGAGATTGTGCACGTCACTTCCATTTCCAAGTCATTGCAGTATTCAGCTTTATAAAAATGTCATTTTTGTGACATGAGAATCAGTCCGTGTGGAGTGGTAAAGAGGCAGAATGCACCGGCCATCATGCAATCACAGAAACCATCCACAATTGTCTGACAAAGATTAAGCTTTTCATTAGCTTTTTTATTATAATTTATCTGCATTCATATGCAGACATCTGTTTATAGTCATTGTCAACTCCAAAGTCTCGCAGCTCTAGTTGCTAATCGGACCGTAAACAACAAAAGTGGTTCAGAACAGGAAGTCTTGGCCCTGGATATCTGCCGGCTACACAGGAAAACCCAAAATGTTAGCCGTTGCCCCCAGAGGCTATTTTGTCCCCAGACAGATTGACGATGTGTTCCAAGATTGACACGCAGGCAAAACTACTTAGTGTAAGACAAAAAAATACTTAACTGCGGAGGACGTAGAAGGTCTGGACACTCTTAGGCTACAAATAAATCGTTTATTTTTTCTCTTTTCAAGGCAACTTGAAACGTGTGAAACAGTGTGCAAACCCCCTTTGTGCCCTACTTTTGTTAAAAGAAAACGTATTGGTACTAAAACCCATGTATTGTATTAGTCCAGTCATTTTATGAAAAACACATAGCAGCAGAATCAAACTCAACTGATTTTGTACCCTCAATACATCCTGAGTAAAGGAAAAAAAGCCCTGAAGAAGCCCAATTGGGGTAAGTTTTGAAAAAGACCCAAATATACCCTTGTTTCATTCTCGCTGTACTTGTTGCAGTGACAATAAAGCATTTTGTATTCTATTCATTATTTTTCACACGAATAGGGGAAAAAAAAATAACCTTCAAATATAAATCCTGCCTCCATTTATTAATGCTCATGGGTAGACTAAATGGGTTTCATTCAGACCTTAACCTAAGGTATTTTATTGTTATGTCAAGAGGATTCAACCAGACATTTTCACCTGGTTATACCCAATGTTTAGATCTGTTGGGGGTATTTATGAAAACGAGCACATGTGTAGTAACGTTATGCCCTATTTGCCCATGTGAACACACAAACAATCAAAGAACTAAACGTAATACATTTTATGTTTGTCTTGATGTAAGTCATCAACTCACTCATTCATGGTGATATCTGAAGGTTATCCCCCCCCACCCCACCCCCCACCCTCTCTTTTTGCATGAGAAAAGTAATGAATAGTTGAATGAAAAGAGTATATTTGGGACTTTTTTCGAAACTTACCCCTGTCGGGATTCTTCTGGGCTTTTCCCCCTTTACTCAGGACGTATTGAAGATACAAAATCCGTTGTGTTCGCTTCTTTTGCAATTTGTTAAACCTTGACCCCTATTTTGACTTAAAAGGACTGGACTATATTGGTATCAGAGTTTCAAAATTTCAAATAATACATGTTCTTTGACACTGCTCTTTTATAAACCTTCGAGAACTACTGGTGAAGTCCATCATGTTGCTGCTGCTCCTCTACATAGTGTGTTTTAGTGTAATGACTACCAAAATACTTCTAAAAGTTTAAACTATAATGTACAGAGAGCTTCTTTGGGTTTAAGTTACTGAATCAGTCATGTCATTTTGCAATAACAAGGGAATATTTGCCGGTCAGTTTCTCGAGTAGCGGTTGATTTTTACATTTTCTACACACAACAAAAGAGGCAATAATGTATGTCAGTGTTGCCTTGATGCACAAAGTTCAAGTTATCGAGCTCTCAGCATCTCTTTCTGTTTCTGGCTCTGTCCGTGGTGCTGAAAGCTTCCATTCACTGAGGAAATGTCTGTCGAGACAAGCTTTCTTTCTCAGGTCCTTGGACTTTTTCTCTTTTATAAAAAGCCGGTGCTCTCTTGAAAAACCAGCAACGCTTCTTATGAACAGAGCCAATCTCAAGTGCGTCGAAAGCAAGGTTTGACCAGCGACAACTAACTAAACTAAGAAATAAACATTGTTTCTTTTTCTATTAGCAAGATCGAAGACCAACACTGAAGACATGAGTGAACGGGCGTTTTTCATGTGCACATCTCCCACTGAAAACACACGAAAGGATTGTTTTGTTTCAAGTAACCACTGTGTAATTTGTTGCTAAATTCTAGATGCGACTGTGTTTAGAAATAGCACAGGAGGCACTTTGCAGCATTAATGAGCTGTTATTTAATTGAAGAGCTGTCACATGTTTTGCATGAAGCCTCTTTTTTCTACTCCACATCTTCAGAGCCTCTCTGGAAACAAACTTTGGCCTATGATAGTTCTTTATTCAGAAGGCTTTCATAACTCCACCTTGTTGTGCAACATACCTGCGGCGTGTTCCTGCGTCTGACTGAGCTGGCCAGAACGTCACAGTATCTAGGTCAATTTCCTTGACAAGATAATCCTATCTAAACTGTTGTTGGATTATCAGCTAAAATAGGCCCGTTGAGATGATGGGTCACTGCCTGTTCAATGATTAATCCGACAGCAAAATGAAAGTTACCAAACATGTTCTTATTAGGGCTGGACTAATGGACGAGGCGATTATTGACACTGATAGTTAAGCTACTGAAGCCAATCTATGTACTCATGTTTGTGTACATATTTACCCAGACAATAACAAAGAGGGAAGCTCAATATTTCAGCCAAAGTTGAGCGTTAATTTTCCAGATTTACAGATAAATCCCCCCTTTTTCAGTGATAACCAATTGTTGAGTTGGACAAGGCTGTCACAAATACAGAAGCAGGAAGGAGAGACGAGCTGCACCAAGTGTCCATCCTGCTGCTTGGTCCTGATTAGACCCCTTTTGTCAGACTTTCAGTTTCATTGTGGCCTCTGGACAAAGAGCAGCTTTGACATGTGGGGCCAGAGAAGGAAAACAATGTTCTGGCTTTGGCTATTCTGGAACGCCTACAGTAAGTTACAAGTGAAAGGCCAAGTTTAGTACTGCAGCTACAGAAGGGTTCCCCAGAGAGCATTTCAATTCCTGACCTGAAATTAGAATAGCCATGGTTTTCATTCATTATTTGATGAGTTAAGTAACATGGTGGTCAAAAAATGTAGTCACAGAAGTCATTTTTTATTCTCAACTCAAAACCACTATTCTGAAAGTGGAAAAAGTCTTCAATCTGTGATCATCTGTTTGAATTAAATACAGACTTTGCTTTGTACTCCTACTGTTGCTAGGCTAATGTTGTTCTTTTTGTCACTAAAGCAAGGCAACAGAGGATCACTTCTACAGGTTACGGATTGTGTTTGAATTCAAACAATAGAAGTAGTGCTGTTATTTCATTTGAAAACTTAGAGCAGTGAGCAGAATTAGTGAACAGTAAAGATTTTGTCAGAATAGGAGATTTCAACAATGTTTTCTTCTGTAGGATTCAAATATGAACAGGAAGTGTAGAGGCCACAGCTTTGAATGACTTCAGCACATCTGCGCCCACAGGACATCACTAGTTTCTCACACTGCTCTGGTTTGATCTTGGTCCATTCTGACTCAATCCTTGTCCCGGTTCAGTAACTGTAGTGGGTTTCTTAGACATTACTTTGTTGTCAAGGATTTTCCAGAGATTCTCTATGGGGTTTAGATCTGGACTCTGGGCTGGTCATTTTATTTTTTCATTATTCTTGGCTTCGACGTACTGCTTAACCTGTTTTGCAGTGTGACAGGGGGCATTGTCTTGCATGAAAATTGCAGCTGATTGGGAGACACTTGCAGTGAAGGTGGTGCATGTTGCTGAAGAAGGTTCACATAAACATTTGCATTCACTCTGCCATGTAGCTGTACAAGAGGCCCAACTCCTGCTGCAGAAAACATCCCCCAAACCATGACACTTCCTCTTCTAAATTCAACCGACTTCTTCACACACTTTGGGTTCAGTCTTTTCCCAGTCCTACGCCGAAGCATGTCTCATCTTTTCATTCTTTCTGCTGATGAGAGCTTTAGTCACTGCAGAGTGGGCTTTCAGTCCAAATTGTCTTAAACAGTGAGACACTGTGTGCAGAGAAAGATCCTTACCATGTTCAGCACTGAACTGGCGAGCAACTCCAGCTGCAGTGTTGAACTGATTCCCCATTGAATCTTTTCATAATCCTGTCCTCTTGTGGACTTGTTTTACATTTTTACGACTGGCCTTTTCGGGGGACTTAAATTAACCTGTGTCGTTGTGTAGAGCTGCCAGATAAATAGGCTGTGTCCAATAATGAAGTCAATTGTCACCAGGTGCCGTATTAACACCATTAACTGGGAGGGATCTGAAAGTGTTCTCTAAGGTTTTTGTTGAAGTGCCTTGGCTATTTAAAAAAAAAAAAATACTACTACTACTACTACTTTGAAAGATTAACAAGTTCTCCCCCACAACTGAATGAATAAAAAATGAATTATCCAAATAACTACAAATATATATCAAATTTCTTTGATTTCTAATTGAAGATTCTTAGGATGGTGGTTGGAATCCTTGCCTCAGTTTATAAATCCTGGCTCTGACCCTTATCTGCACAACATTAAATGTGCAACAGCTTTTGACATCAATAAATCATGAATGCATTAATTATTACTATCTTACTATATGTTCATCCTGTACAGTAAAGCCAAGGATGATGTAGGGTGAGAGTAGACAAGGGCTTTCTGGGTGATGGTGTGGTTATAGATTTTAAAAACACTAACATAATTCCTGCTGTTAAATCAGCTATCAGTCATTTATGGTAATCGTAGCCTAATTTATTTGAAAATTATATGTTGAGGTTCACAATTCAAACAAAGCCACACAGAGGCTACAATTACATTGTATTCATTTTGCCTTGACAATTTTTTCCGACATGCTCAGAGTCACAGGCTTAGTTATCAACGTGTGATTATGTTGAAGTATTGAAGCAAAAAAAATAAATACTCTAAAAAAATCCCACAATTCATTGCTGTGCCTTATATGAGCTCAATGGCTATGCTACAATAGCATTTGAGGCCAACAGATGGCCAACCTGCGGCCCTTTTTACTGGAGATCTAGATTGTGTGCGTGTGCGCGCAAGTGTATATGTAGCTGCAAGTGCGCATTGCCTCATGTCAGTCCTTTGTTGAAATGGGATTTTGCCCTGCAACAAAAGAGGTAGACTTGGCAGAGAGAGCAGGATAGTGAGAGAATGGATTTGAATCATATGTTTACCTGCCAGTGGTGCTCTTTCTGTCGTTGCCATAGCAACAGTGGCTCGCTGTATTTGTGTATGTGTGTGCTTGAGTGTATGTGTGTGACAAGGGATGTAATTCTGCTTGTCACCAGTGTAGCCTAGAGCTGACTCCCCAGCTGCTGGTTGCCATGAAACCAGACAGACACATCCTCCGCTTCAATGATAAATCTTTTCTCTTGACGCTCGAGTCACTAAACAGATAAGGTACATTTTGTTTCCTCAGATGTGTCAATATAAATGGCCACTGCTGTGCTCTGTATAACTCAAAATGAACATGTCAGTCATTCCAAAAGTAATGTCATTACATTGTCATTCAAATAACCAGGGGAAAAAAATTCCCCCTGGGATTATTGAAGTATTTCTGATTCTGATTCTGAAATGCACAGGCTTGGATAAAAATAATAAGCTAACTACATCATTTAAAATGCACTGGACTTGAAGCTCAAGTAATTGATGTCAATCTGTTATAAATCAAATGCACATTGTAATTGTGCAACATTACAGCCTTTGCTATTAGCTACCCAATTGTCCTACAGAGCAGTTAGTTCTAGCTACAGTACTTATTCCGTTGGGAAAACAAGCTTGTAATATGTTAACTAGTCACCTAATGTTAATTCAGCTAATATCATGGATAACTCTGAGAATTTACATTGAAAAAAAGTGAAATAATTGATGTTTCCTTTGCGTACTTAATAACTTTACTTCCCCATGCTTGCTAAAACGGCAAAAGAACAAGAATGTTTTTTCTTTTGCTTTAGCTGTCTAACTGTCCAACAGACTTGTTAGCATGAGCTAGCTAACAAACAAACCAAGCAAACAAAGCAGTACTATAACTGGACAACTAATAATTAAACTCATCATGGCTAACTTTAATTTACTTTGAAATACAGTTAAGGAATGATCTCATCATCACAAGACGACATCTACTAAATTAATTCTAGAAAATGATTCATAACACTCTCTAATTTACAAGCTTTCAAACCAGGGGGTTCTTTGAGTGCTTCTGTTATAGAACTGAGCTAAGCTTACCAGGGTATGCTTTCTTTTTTGTTGTCGAGTATAGTTTTCAAGGGCAGGCAGAAATGTAATATTATCCCTTTTTTTATCATATAGGGGTCCTGAGATGACGGAAGTTGAGCCAGTGTTGGACTTTGCGTCCTCAGGGCGCTCAGGGAGGAGAAATGCCCTACCTGACATCCTGGGTTCGCCAGCCGGCGTAAACCCTGGCGACCTGCCTCTTAAGCTGGCTGAGATGTCCCTCAAAGGTAAAGTAGCCTACTTGTTTCTTTTTGCATTGTAATAACAATGAGCACAAGGAAAATGCAAACTGTAATGAACTTGTAAATAGAATTTTTGTTCGGGGGGGCAAACATACAGTCTCTGCTCAACCTGCTCCACACAGAGAGTGTGTTTGGAAGCGTTGTGACGGCCGCCTTTCACTCATGTCCCAGAACAGATACGTTCCCATGTTATTAAATTAACTGACCCATACCTGCGTTTTCTCCCGCTGTATAAGTGTTTTAACATATTAACCGTTTCTACACTGACTGGTCTGCGCAGTCTGTGTTTGTCTGTGTCACAGGCTTCCCTCCCTCGCTGTGCTGGGAGGGGAAATAAAGTCAATGAATCGGTTCAACACTGTTGATTTCTCCACATGGAGCCAACATGAAAACTATTTTGGTTTAGTACATTTCTGTCAGTCAGATGGTGAAGGCAGGTTATCCAGCCGCTGGCACTTGGCTCAGACAGTAGAGATCAAACCGTTCTCCAAACTCGTCGCATACTGAGGCTTCGGGACTGTCAGGTCGGATGAGCGCTTACATGCCGACACTGTACCCATAACTTGCAGCCTGACGTGTCTTGTATGTCACTCGGTTTCCGTTAATCGTTTCCACCGGTAACCCAAAATGCTGCCACACAAACGATCGCTCCGTACTTATGTACTAATATTGCGAGACAACTTTTTAACTTAACGAGAAATATTGTCAATATTTATTATCACACCTTTAGCAGTCATCTGTCAGTCTTGCTAGAGTAATGCAATCTGTGAACTGCTGCCTGGAATGTATTTGGGTGTAACTTTATCAGAACATACCTAGTCGTCGGGATATATAATAGTTATTGTAGTTATTAGTTATGGTAGCTAAGACGAAGAAAAGATGATGGGGAAACACTGGGAAATCATCGAACATGAAGAAGCATCCCATCTAATTTAAATTCATGACACTGCCTGCTACCTATGTAATTGAGTGCACTCTGCTGTGACATTTGGTCCTCCAGGCCCTACTCCAGATATGGCAAAGATTTGTGGTTGAAGACAAGACTGAGAATCAGCTGCAGTTAGAAGCATTCAGGACATCTTTATGATGTAACGTCTGCTAGTCACTGATTTTAGTGACAAAATATTCCTCATCTGAGTCTGGGTCTGACTGACGCCGGGTTCAGGACGCCGAAATTCTATAACTTAGTTGCAGATTGCCAATGTTAGCGCCATGGGCAGGCACCTCTGGCTTCATGTCCGTCCATCCACTTGCAGGTCTCCACGAGTTGCACCTGCCATACTTGGCGCCTGCGGTCTGCCAAAGGGGCTCCGCTGCCCAGCTGCCTCCTGTCTGAAGCTCAAACACGTAGGCCGATGGCTGAATCTCTATGATGTGGTTAGTGTCTTGACGGTTGATATTCGCACTTGTCTTCAAACCTCGGGTCTGCTTGTCATCTTCGCGTAGAAGCTAGAATGTAGCTACCAAAGAGTCTCAAGCTACCGCAAGTACGCGGGGGAAGTGTGAGCATGAGCAGCGGAGGGCGGGGTGAGGCCAGATGCAAACATTTCTCAATGAAGGAGAAACGGCAAATCTGTTTTTTTTTACTTTCTATTTGGGAAATCCATGTTAAACAATATATTAATCATAGCAGAGTTGTTTTTCTATATTTTAACACATTTCTAGTGCGGGACTTTAAGTGCTTTTGTCTTTCTATTCTTGGAAGTCCATCTCTGTGAACTCTCAAACGTTTCAACTTTCAATGTTATGTTACACTGTGTTAATGTAAGTGCAGACTAGCTAAAGTAAGCTTGTATCCCCCATGATCTTGGAGTTCTGGACACACCTTGCATTTTCCCCCTAGTGCCTAAAATTAGTCCATGATATACTGTATGAGAAAACCACATCTTAAAGAAATTGGTGCTATGCTACTTTTGGTGGTTTTGAAACTTGATTTGAAAGTGTGCATGTTTTTTTTTTTAACACACCAGGAGCCACAAAATCCCCCCCAAAGCAAAATATGTCACCACCTTGTGATGTAATAATCGTGAAGTCATCGTTATTGAATGACATAGGTTTGGACATTCCAGTTCTTTTTTTCTTTTTGTTGACTAAAACATATTTCTTATTGTGTCTTTCTTGGTTTGTACGTAGATGGTCCGGGAGGGGCCCAGTCACCCACGGCTGAGGGGCCTCCAGCAGCACCAGAGAACTCTGAGGGGAAAGAGGGATCATAGGGACTTGTTTATTTACCCTCCCTGGAGACCTGCAAATACACCCTGAGAAATGGGACATGGAACGAGTTAGAGGGCGACCTGTGGGAGAGAGAGTGATTATCTGTGGAGAGTCAGTCTGTTTGTGAAGCAGCTGAGCCACGGAGGGAGAGTGACGGAGCAACTCCCCAAGGACTGGAGCCAGGCACTCAGCACTATCTGAAAAGAGTCAGACGTCTATTAGATGCGAACCATTGAGTGTGTGTGTATAGGTGAGTTAAACACTCACTGCGGACACTATGAGAATCAAAGAAGAATGACCGATTGTATACCGTACACGACTATTTTTGTATGATTTATTTAAAACTAAAGAAAAAAATGTAATATGTACCACTTCCTGCTGATTTTTTTCTTTTATAGTGATGTGTATTGTTTTAAGTTGAAATGTAGGAGGGACTTTTGTGGCTTGAAGCTTTTTAATCCAGCTGGATGCAAAAAAGGCACACGCCACACAAGAAAACGTTAGATTTTAGAAAACTGGGAACTCTTTGTGTTGTCTTATGCTTTTACACTAATTGTGTATGATCTACTGTATGTTTTCAAATCTGAAACCTTTGTACAGTATATCTACATTATAAATGTACAGTTTTTAACCCTCATTGCAGACTGTTTTCATCCTAGCAACACGGACCAGGGATTTGATCCATTTTTTTTAGGTGTCCATGTGGTGTGAAGTGATTAATGTGGAAGAACCATCCATATCTCGAGACATTCCTTTAGTGTCCCACTGCCAGCACTGTACACACTGCATCATTATAATACTGGAAAAAAGTCAGAGATGTCCTTTTGTTTTTTGGCTCAAGGCTGCTTTTTAATAGTCTCATCATTTTCCAAACCTCTTAAAATGTGCCTGGTGGCAGTTCACAACCCAAAGTGTGTGTTGTGTTCTTTCTCTGTGAAGTACTGTTATCAACTATTTTTGGGCTACTGATATTTCCTCAGTTTTAATAGGAGGTATTATAACACATATGTACTACTCGAACTGTTAATGAAAGCTTAAACACTTTTGTAATATTCTGCGGACTTGCATCTGCAGATCTTACACTTTGTCAGGAAAAGTTTTACCTAAACCTCGGCAGGGCTTCTCAGGCTCCTCGCACGTGCTTCTTATAACAACTGCGGCATATGCCCGCTGACTGGGCATGGGAGCAAGCAACACCACCGCCACAATGTGTTTGGAGTGCCGAAAATGGCAGCACACTGGCCTTCTGCCTCTCCCGCGTGGAGAAAAAGTCTGTTCACACTCATCAACACATAAGCAGAGCTGTGAATAGGATGCAAGATGGAGAGTGAGAAACAGCGAGAGTCCACATTTGTTCGCTATCCACTCACTGCCTCTGTATATACTGTATTGTAGTATAACCGATGTGTGTCATACATGTTGCCTGTATGATTACCAGAATTTATTCACATACTGTACCCACAAAAAAATGGTGTTCTGTACTTGTCTCTATTTCCCGGTGGCTGTGTCTTTATGTGGATGTGTTTCACTAATGTAACAAGGAAAGCCTGGTGTGCTGCTGCCCAGCCTCTGTTTTTGATGCTGTACATCTACTAATGCTGATGGGAAAGTGTTCATGGTCTGTACAAGCTGTATGACACTTTTTTGGGGGGGCGGGGGGATGAATCAGAGGTGTATTTTGTAGTGTCCTGATCTCTAAGTGGTGGTGCATATGTTTTACTTATCTGGATTGAATCCCATGTGTTGATTCTATCTGGTGGTGAAAATTGCCATATTAAACCCACAAGCTTTACATATACAACTGTGTATTGAAAAGTTTAATTTGCATGCAATGCCCCCAGTCCTGGTGCTTCATCTTCACATTTTAGCGTTTATATGATTATTTAAAACGTAAAAAGCATCATTTTTAAATGATTATGGTATAATTTCAGTTTTTCCATCGTGTAACAACTTTTAAAGGCGATATCCCGTAGAGTCGCTAACAGCCAAATGCGGCTAACACTGATTAGCTCGGGGCAGCACGGTGAAGGCATTAAAACAAACCACTAATACTGCTCATGGTAACACCAAACCTCTGCAGTAGCATGAGAAGAGTCCCTACATATAAAACGAAGCACCAACAACGTAATTGGTGAACCCGGAGTTTATTAAAATAGTGTTTTGAAAGACTTACCTACTGAGCCCTGTACCAGCTCCTCATTCAAGTCCGTTACCAAAGTCAATCCAAAAGGAAGGAGCCCATTGGGGCTTTGCTTAATTTGTAGGGGCTCTTCTCATGCTTCTCATGGTTTGGTCTTATCATGAACAGTATTAGTGGTTGAAAAAGCTGTTTTAGTGCCTTCACCATACTGCCCCGAGCTAATCAGTGTCAGCCGCATTCGGCTGTTAGCAACTGTCCTGGATTTCTCCGTTAATAGTTATGGCTTATTTTCTGAGTGTATTTGCCGAAAAAGACCCTGGGATGATTTTACGCCAGAATTTTACTTTAAGTGGAGGGCAAGGTCAGTAGATCAGTACAGCACTTTGGTCCAGGCTGAAATGGCTCAACAGCTATCAGGCTGTTCAGTCCGACGTAACACCCTTTCAAAATACGATTCCCGGGTCCAAACGCTCCGTTGAAATAAAACCGACCGTTCCAATCACATCTAACGTCAGTTAGACACCTTTTTCATCCATAAGAAAAAGGTAAAATGACAATTACGATGTTTAAAAAAAAAAAAACTCAAATCTGTCCAAACAACGGAACACGGCACTACGGCGTTATGAAAATACGAGGCTTGGACCTGGAAATCATATTCTTAAAGGACAACTTCGCAGCCATGGACAATTCTACCAACATTATTATTACTACCTGCAAAACTAATGTTACTGACTTCAGCTGGGATTAGTGTTTAGTGCTGATACAGATGGTTAAGAAGCGACAAGGCATAACTCAGAGTAATTTCCTGTATCTGTTTCATATGGGTTTCGCCAGTGAACCGCCTCTTTAGGAGACTAGCACAGGTCCTGAGTGTATTGAGTCAAATGGGAGAAGTGAACGTGAACGCAGATTATAACTAATTCTTTCCCTCAATAGTCATCGAAGGATATTGGATGCATTTTTCACAAGTCACATATCTCTAGAACATTCTGGCACTGAAATGTCTCTGCAACAAAGTCAAACGAGATCTCGCAACACAGCTAAGCTAAAATCAACTTAAGTTCAGTAACACACAAGCAAACTTTACAACACTTGCTGATTAGCAAATATTAGCATGCTAACACGATAAACTAAAATGAGCGTGGGAAACTTTCTGATAAACCTAGCATGTTAGCATGGTCATAGTGTACATGATAACATGCTGATATTAGCATTTAGCTTAAAGCACTACTGTGCTGCGTACAGTGTCATAGCTACTAGAATGACCGTACGCAGGTTTTGTTTGGCCCAGTAGCTGATGTAGCCCATCATTATAGCAGCTGTCACCATTGTAAACTCATTTTGTTGAAGAGAGTTCTGTGGAAGGTAGAGTGGGAAGTAATTAGTATTAGGTTGTAACTTTCATTGCAGTCAACGTAGAGCAGGGGTAGGCAATTCAGGTCCTGGAGAGCCACTGTCCTGTATGTTTTAGGTTTCTCCTTACCCTAACACACCTGAATCTAACAATAATCAAACTGTGACAAGCATTAGCTGCTTGATAACGAGCAAATCATTAGAATCAGGTGTGTTAGAGCAGAGAGAAACCTAAAACATGCAGGACAGTGGCTCTCCAGGACCGGAATTGCCCACCCCTGATGTAGAGCGAACTAGATTATTTGGGAAAAGGTTAGCATTAACCCCGATAACAAATCAGGTAAAGTCTGATTTACCTGATTATTTTAGTGGTTTTAAAGAATGTATTGGTGCAAGAACAAGTCTTGTGACAAAAACACTAGCGCAAAGCTTCAAACTGAAAATGAATTCTGGAAACCACTAAGTGTTGTTTAAATGCTCTGAGCAATAAAATACGACACGTGGACTTGTACTGATATAGCGCCTTTCTAGTCTTCTGACTTGTCACATTCACTCATTCATTCACACTAGTGGACATCATCTAACCATTCACACACCCATGCCCAGCACGAGGAGCAATTTGGGGTACAGTGTCTTGCCAAAGGACACTTCGACATGCGGACCAGAGGAGTCAGGGATCGAACTGCCGATCTCTTGAATGGATGACGACCCGCTCTACCTCTGATCCACACCTGCCCCTTTAACATCTTTGTAGCTGCCATGTTGTTCCCATGACTTTAAGCTCACGAACACGCTGAAGTCGAAACAACTTCCTAACGCAGGAAAAATCCCCGAAGCTGAATACACCATTATGAGGCAATGCCACACTCTAAGAGGAACTACATTGATTTTACAAATCACAGGGTGTTTACAGGAGTACTACTACATATGTGGATAAAAACTAGTACAAAGCCATTTATAGCCAGTTGAGGCTGTGTTTAGTGTGATAAGTTGCCTCATGTGATGTCACTTGAAGACTACAAGTTTGAAACTGAAGAAATTATACGTGGAATTAGAAAAGTGGGCTTTTTAAACCTCTGTAGGCCGCTTGCAGCTCAAGGCTACATGAGCTGCTACTAGCTCGACACATTCTCCCCGTAAAGCCATGGTCTAAACAGTCGGCGATCGAGTTGCATGCAGTAAGTAATGTGGGTGCCAGGTTTTGAGAAGGAGGTAGAATGAGTGGAACACAAAATAAGATATTTCTGCTTCTGCTACATAATTGAAACTGTCCATCAGGAGTCCCACAAAGAAATGCCATGCTAAATTGGTTGAGCACTGTCCTAAGAATTCTTTAATATTGATAAGAATGATGGCTGCATGTTCGATGATCAGAATGATGGTATTTGATCATCATTATAATGATCAACTCTATCATATCCGTGGTAATAATGCAGAGTTAATGCAGACTTGCCTACTACTGCTGCTCTAAATCTAATTACAGGTTGGGCTCACAAGAATAAATGAGTAAATACAAGGGGAGCTATAATGATGGTGATGTTTTTTTGTTTGCTGGAGGGTGATCGAGGTGATGATTGTACTTGTTCTTCCATTGTAGGCCTACTACATAGCTGTATCCCATTTGAGCGCAGCCACCATCTCTCAGGCACTTGATGCGGCACCAATCATTTCTTACATCTTCTGAAGTGTAAAGTAAGACCGCACAAGGAGCACTTAAAGGGAGGCAAGGCAAGATGTGCATCGGCCATGTTAGCACACTGCTGTTACATAATGCAGCAGTTCCTGTGGGTGTGCAGCAGATGGAGACATTCACTAAATTATCATTCGCCCCACATCTTGACTCCCACAGGGGAATTTCTTTGTTATGTCTGGTACAAAGAAAATGGCTGAAATGCAATTTTTATAACAATATTCATATAAATACCCATAGTTACATAAATATAATGACTAAAATTGTGACTTGGAGCGTCTGGTTTCACATTCCTGCACACATCTGTCAGTTTTAAACCCAGTTAGGAGTTAGACTTGGACACACCCAGTGTTGTCTCGATGCACATGTAGCAGTGGGGTGTGACTTGAAGAAAATGTAACACTTTTTTGAATTTGTTTTGGTCTAATCCTCTGAAATAGTGCGTCTGACCTGTGGAGGTTGATAATAAAGGTGTGTGTGTGTGTGTACAGGATGTGTCTGAAAGCCGTGAGTGAACCTTTGTGATCATGCAGACTGGTTGTCTGGCTGCGTCCCAGCATCCCTGCTGACAGGAGATGAGACCATGCATGCATACACCCAAGGGCTCTTTGTCTCTCTGCAGACACAACCGCAGTTAAGCACTCGTGTGTGAGCCGTTATGTTTGTTAGCTGATGGTCCGTAGATTATGTAACAGAAACATTGCTTATTAAAATACATAGCAACCGCTCTACTTCACATGGAACATTTATGTGTGTATCATTTATTCAAGCGAAACAGGAATGTGTAATCCATTTGAGACTGATGTTTTTGCTAAAATAACTCTAGTTAGTCTCCACCTCTATTATCAGACAGCCTCTCTCCTCTCCGAAGTAGCTCCTTCACCCAGACTGCTTCTACGTAACATGTTGCTAGGGTAACCTAGCCTTGAGAGAAGCTGGGCCCATGTTGCATTGTATGCAGTCACGCTTTTTTTAGGGCGTGAGGCAAGGTGAAGAATTGATGTGAAGGCTCTGGCTGCAATAAGGACAGGGGGGCATATGTGTGATGTCAGCTGGGTATGGCGAGGTGTGAGGCCCTGTTAGCCTCAAGTGGTTGCAGATTTGAATTATTATTATGAAATAAAGAAGCCAAAATGACAAGAAGTCAATGTGGAAGCCATATCTAAAAATAGCTTTGGGTGTAGCCAGCTCGAAATGTTGACATTAATATTTTATACTGTGAATCTGACTGTGCACACTTTTACAAATTCCAAATAACAAGACAATGTTTCTCTAGTTCCTCAGAGCAGAGAAGCAGTCCTCTTACATAATTGAATAGCATGGTATAAGCGGTTAGCTATTGGCTTTCCTCAAGGAAATTGTTGTGTAATTGCCTCACAGAAATACATTGTGGTTCCTCTCACAGACAGGTTTTCGCCAAGTGCCGTTATCAATCGAGGCTAAGTGAATGAGCAGCAGCAGCCTTTAGGTGCTCCATGAACAGGCCGGGGAGTGTGGGATCCAGCTGTTGTGGAGGAGACAACAAGCGTTAGAGAGGCGTACAGAGAGAGACAGAGGAAGGGAGGGTGTGTGGATGATAAGACTGCCACTGATGCCATGCAGACATGGGTCACAGAGAGGAAGCCAGGCAGGCAGCCCAGCAAACAGAAAAGCCTCCACGTTGAAGTCAACGTGCCATTTCCGACACACAGCAGCCTCAGGAGGAAAGATGGAGAGAGGAAAATATGTAAGGCAGAGAAAGCAAGACACAGACAAAGAGAGAGGGATAAGAGAAAATGAAGGTACAGTAGTTAAATACCTTTCGATTTCCCTACCCAGTCTGTGGCAATCGATCTTTAAAACCAGGTCACAAACATATACTCTGAACAAGTGTAACATGCATTTGTTCATTCCAACCAATAACTGCCCTTTAAAACAGGATCAAATTATTGACTTGATTGTGAAACTCTTTCTTTTTGCATTTAGAGACATCAAGTTTGATTCAAACTGAACTAAATATACGCCCAAAGAACCCAACACAAAGTTTTAGATTTCTCTCCATTTTTTTTCTCCATGACCTGCAGGATATCGTTTGCGTCCTGAATAGATTTTTTTCCCCAAAAATAAACGTAAGTAGCAAAACAGTTGCTGATAATTAAAGTTTTAATGTTTTGTTTTAGCAAAATTGCGAAGAATAGCCCAATTTAAGCTAGCTAGCTAGCTTTGGTGGTGGCAAGCTAGTCATCTCAAATGGGGCGATAACTGGCATGATTGGTTCATATGTTAAAATTAATAAATACATTTACAGTTATCTGTTGGCCAGGTGTCTTTTTTGTGGAGTTTATAAGGTGGGAAACACTAAAGTCAAATAAAATGTGAAAGATTGTTTGGATATATGTAAATTAATTCACGGGTGTCAATGAAAACATAAATTCATGTTAATTTATTTAAAAGTGAAAACATTTGGTTGGTTCAATTCAATTTATTAGTTTGGTTCAATAACTAAAATGTTAAAAAAGTAATTTGGATCTAGGCAAATAATTAAGGTTGAGTAAAGTGCAGTATTATTGTTTACATCAACAAAAAATGATCAGGTCATGAGAAGTTTCTCAATTTAGATTCTGTGAAGTCAAACATTTTAGATGTGATATCTGGACTTTTTTTTTTAGGTTGAGCGAGGTTATACTTTTTTCAGTGTAGGCCCATTTTTAAGTAACAGACGCCTTAACAAACGTGACTCAAACAGAAAGAAATCTTTGCTGGGACTATTTTTAGATTAATAAACGTTTGGTGCACTATTGAGAACTTCCGGAAGGACATATGCAGGATTGAGTCTATATTAATGGCAGTGTTAATCTTCATCAGCATCTATGTGGTTTTATAGTTTTTGAACCGCAACGGAGGTCTGTGGCACACATTATTAAGCTATATTAAAGCTATTTTTCTATCTTTGGCTGCATAGACAACACTTAGGCTGTAAAATGGTTCTTTTGGCTGAATGTGAACCGGGGTCCTTCAGGGATTCACAGCATTTTCGTTGTTTCCTTCTCTGTTTTGAACCCACGACTCATCATGACAGTTGGGTCAACCAATTAGCTTGTTTGACGCAGACCTAAAAGTCACGTTGCTGAGATTCGGGGAGTAGGATCGATCAATTGTTGGCTTTTCTTTTTTCATAGGATTTCTTGACAATAAGAAAAAGATACAGAGCAGTGCCAGCCTTTTACTTTGAATTCTATTGAGAAAAATGAATCAAATGTACACTCATGCTGTCAAATACTTTTTATCTTAATTATCACTACACACTGTTGTGTGTAATCGACTCTTAGGGCTGGGTTATGTTCTTACGGTTAGGTTCTTACGGCACCTTGAAGAGTTTAACTGCTCAGAACAGCTACACTGGGCTGCCATGCCATTGGTCCGATGGCCCGTTTTTCCAAAATGCCAATAGTTAAAAAAGGTCTATTCTAACTGGAACAAAAGCCCATAGTTATTATCCTGAAAACAAAAAAGCCCACTAGTTTATTTAACTAGCTTCAAATGTTCTGATTTACGCCAGTCATTCCCAAAGACTGGGTCGCATGACATTTTCTTAGGACATTTTCTCTTATAACATATGCAGGTATGGAGTTGTCATTTAGAAAACGTGCATATCTTGTAAAAGGCTGTTGTTACTCAAGATTGGAAAACGGCAGTAAAAGATGTTCAGGAATGTTCATGTATGCATTAATTCACTCCTAACGCGATTTACAGACTAAGCTTATTATGATTTGGGTTGCCATGGTCTGTTATTTAAAAAAAAGGGGTTACCACAAAAAAAGTCTGGAAAGTAACCAGTGTAGTGTCAAAGTCTGTTCCCCCGTCAGATGGTGCTTCTCTCTTCTCAGTGTGTATTTTTGGATTTAAGTAGGACATTTTTCAAACTACAGTATTTGGGGTTTTGGACCAGTGGGCAGTCCTCCTCACTGTCAAAGAGAGGAGGGAGACATTAGGCTATATCGTTTAAATACGTGGATGACGATGATCATTTAGAATAGAATAGAAATACTTTATTGATCCCAAGGTGGCAAATTGCAGTTTCTTCAATTTCTATTTAGTTGTTCACGTGAAAAGTCTGAACCACCCACCTGGCAAATCACTGCATAAAGTAGGACGAAGTGAATGTCAGATTGCCCATTTTTGAATGCTACAGAAATTGTCAGGCAGGCTTTTCTAACACCTGACAAGCAGTTCTGATGAAGTATAGTGGCCCCTTAAAGGGTGCAGAAGGAGCAAACCCCCACCACAGCAACTTCCTGCTTGATCCAATAAGGAAGTGCCATAAACTACAGTTCATCAAGTGTCCAGTAGGGGCAGGTTTCATAATAGAGCAGTTTCTCATTGACCCCCATGTTAAACAGGCCGTTTTCACAGCATCATTAAACCTATTTAAGGTCTGGAACAACAAAAAAACATTCTAGTCTGTATGTTAGGGTCATATCTCCATGACAACAATGAGGGTGGTGAATTTTTTGTACCAGGCTAGTTTTTATTTTATTTGAGGTTAAAGTCTCGCTGGCCCTCACTTCACCTCGGAGGCTAGTTGTCAGGATTAGCATGCTAACTCCATCATCTCGACCTGGACTGTGGTCATTCGTGTGGTGTTGTTACTATAAGTGACAAGATGGTTTGCTCTTCATCAACCGTACCAACAGATGGTTTAGGAACACACCGTGTTAACGTTAGCTCTGTTATGCTAATTGAATAGCCGCACTTGCACAATGACTTGCAACATAGCCTGCTATCAATGGCACATACACTAGATGCTAATCTGGAGCAGCGGAAGGATTCGGGCTGTGAGGGTCAGTGTTTTATAGTCTGTAAGCAGGGTACTGTGTTGAATATCAGTTTAAATCATAGATCATAAATGCTGCCTGCAGTTCACTCCCGGAGCCGGTGTGATCTCTGCTAGAGACACGGGGAGTGCCTGCACTTGACTTTTCTAAAGACTGACTTCCTGTGTCCTGGAAAAAAAAATCTCAACATTGACTCCCCTTCCTGTTTATCTAGTAACTTCTTGTGTTAGCCTAGCTCCTGGGCGGTGGTGCTAACATGGCTTATCCAGTAAACGTCAGCCAGCCCCCCCCCCACCCAATGTCACAGCAATGCCATTTTTTGGTAAGAGAAAATGAGGCGGGGTCAATGTCTGACAAGATGGCGGCTCCCAGAGGGGAGTACAATTGGATCAAGTTGAGAGAACGGACCTCAACGTAAAGGACACATCCATTTTTTATACAGTCTATGAGAGGGACTAAAAAGACAGATATATAAAGTGATTCATAGCAAGATTAATAATTTAGAATGATTATCTTTCTGTTAAAGTCACATGGAATCGCTGAGTTTAAGGAGCCTCTGGGCTTCTCATACTTAGACCACATATACTCGATCACATGGCTGTCCATATTCTATGTCAACAAATTAAATGTATCCTACTAACATGTCTTTTTTGTGTATTCAAAGCCTGATATATTCCCCCTATGTCCATAGAGTTATTTCATTACCACAAACACACACTGTAGTTTATTGGAGCCAATACACTGTCATGGTGTCTCACTGTCAATTGTGTATCGATCTGCTAATAAAAATAGTCACAGACAAATGCATTTTGTGCTTTATCTTCAGCGTGAATGAATAGTCTCTGGGCTGAGTGGAATATTGGAAAGTGTTGACACATTCATTGGATTTCATAGCATTGAGGCAAATATACGATACTGATACAGAGATATTCTATTAATGAACATGAACTGTAGGTGGTAAACAATTAACTCAAAGCATTTGGCGCCTGACAGTTAAGCAGATTGACAATGAGTGATTAGACTTGTCTCGCTGTGTAATCCATGAACAGGCATCAGTCGCGTTAAGTAACCAAAACATCATTCTAATCCTCTGTCCTCAATGTATGGATGCCAAGCCAAGGCAGGGAATGAGGGGAGGTGAAACTGATTAACATAATGTGCTGAAAATTGGGTCAATTTGTTTATTTTCTGCCTAATATTTATAAATGTGCCTCCCATCTTCCTTCCTTCCATCAAAGCTTGGCAGTGGCTTCATTCTTTGTCCAGCGATGGATCACAAGGCTGCAAACACACACGCATGCACACACTTGCAGACATATGACATCACCCGAGCAGTGACAGGGCGGAGACTGGCAGCGTAAGCTTGGCATCACACACACACACACGCACGCACGCACGCACACACACGCGCGCGCACGCACACACACACACACACGCACGCACGCACGCACGCACACACACACACACACACACACACACACACACACACACACACACACACACACACACACACACACACACACACACACACACACACACACACACACACACACACACACACACACACAGTGGGATAGCACTCCTCTCCCTCCATAAGCTCTCTGTCAGACAGCTCAGTTTGGCATCACTCTCCCCCAGTAAGATGAAACGGGCATTAGCCTGACCCCGTTCTCACAGAGACCAAATCACTTTGCACAAATGTTGAGTGGCGCTTTCTCTCTCCATCTTCCTCCTCTTAAATATACTCAGACGAAAGGGGCCGACTTTCCCCACCCCCCAAATCCTGACCTCTTCCCATTTATCTTTCGACTGAAATCTGTTCTTAATTGGTTATCTTTAACTGCAGGAGGACTGCCCCTGCCCCATCTCCTCAATATTCTCTCTGCTCAGTAATAGGTCAGTGGATTCGCTGTTACCTATACTCTGCAGACTGACTTTAGAGTTTAATCGGCAGAACACATTGAACCACGAGCAACGAAGGGCATCAGAAATACAGTATATGATGTCTAATGTACTCCAGAAGCACCTACATCTACTTAAAGTAAAAATCTGAAAGATTTGAGTTTGTTGAGTCACCATCAGCGTATGAGGTAACACAATGGTGATTGAGCCCTTTTATGAGAGTGGAGCAGACTGGAGCTGTGCACAATTAGCAGAAAAGATTCAGTCAACCAAGTCATAACTTTATAATCAGGCCACCGGCCGGGTCATGGAACATTTTGAATGGCCCAGGGGTCCATATATCGATGTAGTTGCATCTTTAACATTACAACCAGTTTTCTGATATAAGAGATTGTAACTTTAAGTCACCTTTCCCATAAAGCTTTTCAGTGCCCCAATATGCCTAATGACTGCCGGACATGAGTTCCTGAATGAGCTGTGAAGATGAGTGAAATGCAACCTCCATTGTAACAGCACTGTAAAAATGTCTTGCCTACAGTTTGATTAGCTATCTACCAGAATAAGAATGAGACAATGGGTCAACCACGTCACCAACCCTGGCATGAAGTGGGTGTGAATGATCGAATTTTCCGTTTCTGAAAGTTACAGAAATGGTCACAAGCAGCCCTTTCCTTGGAAAGGTGTGGAGAGAGGGGGTTCTGAAGCTTTTCGACTGCCCAATAAGCAGTTTTGACAGAGTATCCTGGGAAAATGAATGAATGAAACTAAATTTCATGGCATGCCTTCTAAGAGTTGTTGAGACATTTAACCCAAAACCTCTGATTTGAACTTCAAACCTTGAGCATTGATGCCAAGGCTAAGAATATATAACAATATACATAGAAATTGTTATATGATGAATGGAAACACCACACTCCAGAAAACAGCATCTTAGACTGTACATTTTTGTACTAGGTTTATAGCTAGTATAATGGTGTATTTAATATTGTATATCTCAAAATGTACACTGTGCGGTGTGTACTCACTTTTGTGCAGTGGGAGGAAGTGGAGCAGTGGCGTGCACAGGCCCAATTGTTGAAAACCCGTGCTAAAGGGTCCTCATGGTAGCCAAAACACATGCTTAAGTGTGTTAAAGTGCCCTCTTCAGTGGTGAGGACGCGTTATATTTGCCCTTTTTTCCTTTTCGCCCCTGCCCTTCAAAAGGTCTGTGCACGCCACTAAAGTGTAGGCACGTCATTCATCTTTATATACATATAGTAGGAGCAAAAGCTGATGGAAACGCTTATATTTTAAAAGGCAAAGTTTTCTGTTGAGATGATGAAGGCCACAGTGGTTCCTGCTCAGTTACATACTGTGTCCTAAAAATTACGTTCCCATTAGAAGTATAATTCCGGCGCAAAATCAACCCGGAGTTTATTAAAAGAGGGTTTTGAAAGACTTACCAACTGGCCCCTGTACCAGCTCCTCTCATAGTAAAGTCCATTCAAGTGGATTACCAAAGTCAATCAAAAAGGAAGGAGCCCATTGGTGCTTTGTTTTCTGTGTAAGGACTCTTCTCATGCTACTGCAGAGGTTTGGTGATATTTGAGCAGTATTAGTGGTTAAAAAAAACGTACTGCCCCAAGCTAATCAGTTTTAGCCATGTCCAGCTGTTAGCGACTCTCCCGGATTTCTCTGTTAATAGTTGTTATACGAAAAAACTGTCTCGATGGCGTATTTGATGTGCTGAAAAAGACCATGGGGTAATTTTGCCCTGGAATCATTAATCCATCCCGACCTCCTCATTATGCAGACTTCGATTGAAAACATATTTGTGATGTGTCAAAAACAAACGGAATCTGGGGCAAAATATGTTTCCCTCTAAATATAATGCAGTTAAATTGCATGTGTGTGATTTTTAGGACTGGTTACAGAGAGCTGTATGGGATCTCACAGCATGGCTAAAGAGCTCAGTGTCATATCTAAGTGCTGAGACCTACGGGCCTCTATAACACTGAGCCGCACATGCAGACATCTGTCTTGTATGAGTGGATGTTGGTACGATAATATCAGGATAACACTAATCGTCCAGATTGGGATTATGATTACACCTCACCAGGACACAAACAGAATTCCCTCCATGTCTCAGTCAGGACTAATCTAAACACATTAGTTTTCAAGACTGGGCCAGTATCAATTTGAGACAATTAGTAACATATAAATAAATGGCATTAAGCCAATCAGTGTCAGTCAGAAGAAGTATTATTCCAATCATAAAAGTAATTTCATCACAAAAATCTAATTTGCAGCTCTCTATTACATCTCCATTGATATCGAGGGTTTGCCTGCAGCTTTCAGTGGCCATCTGTGGATCATCTCTGCAGGTCTTCTTTGTCAACGACTGTGTGGTTTCCCCGCTTCACCTCCGCCTCCCTCTCCTTCTTCTCATGCCTTTGTTTGCCCCCCACCACTCTGTCCCGGGGCTGACATCACAGTCCCAGAGGAGCCCTGTGTTGGTAACGAGCCCTGATTCAGCACCAAGTAGTCCCATCTATGCCCCCGCCCTGCATCATGTTTCAGGCAGTGGTTGCATCCATCGCCTCATCTTTCTTTTAATCCTCTGAACCCTCCTCCTTACCACGGCCCCACTCCTCCCATCACCCCACCCTCCAGCCTTAAGCAGGCTCCGGGGCTCAGACTGCTTTTACTGTGATGAAAACAAGCTCTCCCAAGAGGGCAGGGCTCTTACTTCACCATAGGCTGTGCCTGCACGGCCACAGCACATTACTAGAAAACATCAGGGTAACGCCAAAATGAAATATTTATCTAAAGCATAAATATGGAGGAGGACATTAAAGTATCACCTTCCCATTTCACCTTCTTTTCAGACTAGACTGCTTACCATTTTTAAGTCAGAGCAATATGGTCTCACTTGCAGCAAAGAAATTTCAAACACCGAGTAGAACTCAAAGTGCTCTGAGGGCTCGAGTTGAATATTTAAAAAAAGCGGCTTCAAAGAAACGTGAAATTTGGAAATGATGCACACTGGCCAGAAATAGATTAAACCTGGCAAACATGAACACATTTATGTAATGTGACATGATGGAAACAATCAAAACAACAAATGAAGGCAAGGAAAAGTCTGAGAACACTAAAGGCCAAGCTGTAAAACAGTATCATCTAGTCTTTAAAAATATTGTAATTATAAAATATACAGTATATTATAAAGTATTTTACTTACTTGAGCATACATTTTCATTTATAGTTGGGCACAGAGTTTCATTGGTAGTTGATATCGTATCACAGGAGGTGCATATCAGCTACAGCTATGGCTACAGCGTTAGTTAAATATTGAGACCATCACCGACTTTCTCGGTTGCCTATAACTGCCCTTGGACTGACTTCTATATAAAGGTTTCTGCCTGTTGCCTCAAGCCGCCTTGTGTGGATAATGTCAGAATCATCTAGACTCCCAGGGGCTGGTCTGGTTGACTCATCGCTTGCAAATTACTTTAACTCTAACTCTAATGTTACAAAGCAAACAACGCCAGATCCATGCACCATAGCAAGTTACAGCTATCTGCCTAACGTTAGCTTGCTTGCTAATGTTAGCTCACAAAAACCTAAGCTGGCTATGGCTCGGCTGCGCAGCATGAATCTGCCATCAGTTGCTCCATGTGGCTGGCTGATGGAGTGATTTGCAAACAGCAAGCTAGAGTTATTGTAAATGGGATTGTAATTCATTTTGCAGCATTATGGCAACATGATGCCAGTCAGTTATTTTCAGTTTCACTGTTTTGGCCAGTAGGCTACTCCCTCGCGGATGTCGAGTGTAACAGGATGCTGACGGCAGTTGACTAATGGCCACCAGTGTCGCTAATAACAAGATTTTCTGAAAGTCACACAGAGAACTTATAAGTTGGAAGAAACAGTTAGCGCCTAAAAAACACAATTTGTAATTTTTGGGGGGAAGTATTTTTCTGGAGTCTGGATGTCATATTGAGGTTAAGAAATGGGGAATTATTGTGCCTGTACAGAGACCATAGACCAGGAGTCAGCAACATTTTTGATATGAAGTGCCAGTTTTACATTTTCTTGTTAATCAGTGTGCCATATCAACCTCTCCTGAGTCTGCTCCCGCAGCGTTATTTCCCCCCAACACCACATTCTGTCAAGAAGGCAACAAGTACTAGCCAATCAGCGGCAGGGTAGGGCGGGCCTTCACGGATGTGGATGGAGAAAAGGTACCGATGTCCAGACAAAAGCTTCATGAAGCTACATGAGGCTTTATATTTATTTTCTGAGCCCACTAGATGGCACTCACTCTTAAAAAAAGGGTTGAAAGCACAAAGAATTACCTGCCGTAGGGCCATGCAAAACGAGAGGCGCTCATGTAACACTTCATCAATCAAAGTCACCAAAACAACCACCACGTCCTGCATTTAGGACGCATTAGTGTTCACACTACACAAGATATGTGGTCAAACGTGTCCCGACCACCTTCGCAAGTGGTTTGAGTTATCCCATTACAATGTGTTTGATCACCCAAGAAGCGTTTTAAAACCAAGTCATAAAGGTAGGATTTATTTCAGCACTGTTGTATGAGATTACTTTTAGCTAGATGTGTAAATGGAAACTGTGCGTGGGCATTTGATTAATTTGAGGGGATAACAATCGACAGCCATCTTAAGTTGTTATACTGAGACATTATTAATCCAGTCATTCAAAGCTAACAACCAATGCTAGATGCTTTGTTCCTGCTCAGTGTACTCTCTCACGATAGCTGTACAAACTACTGTACAGTGACTTGCACCGCTGCTATCTGTGGACCGGTGCAACCAGCAGGTTTATCACTCTCAGGCTGTCCCTGTGTGCTGTTTCAGCAACTGTGAGTCCCATCTGTTGGGCCTCATATGGTAAAAACCCAAAACAGGACTATTGTGTGCAGACTGAGGCGACAGGACAGTGGGAGGTCGACACCAAGGTGGAGGGGTGGATGTGGCTGGAGGGGTAATAATGCAGAGACTAAAGGATTAGCTAATGGGACTTTACAAGTCTCTGAAGGACGGGTTGTAGCTGAGGTTGGGGGTCTGGATCTTGGGCGATTGCTTTGACCCCAAGGGTCAGCAGGTGGCTGCAACCATCTATAAAGACTGCAAACCATTACCTGCTTATTCAAAGGTCACCTTATCTTTCAATAAAGAGCTAAGGAAAGCAGCCAGTCCTCTTTATGCAACAATTATGATTGACATAAGTTACCAGTAATTCATTTTAGATTTACTTACTTCAGTTTAGTTGTATGTTGTCCTGGGCTTCATCCCAGGAAATATTAATCAGTATGCAGATTGTAACCTTTCCCACTGAAGACAAAAGCCATATGCGTTAGTGGGGTTTTTATCAAGTGAACAAGGGGCTTTAATAACACTTTTATATATAAATATGACTCTGGTGCACTCTAGGAACATAGCCTGACCAATTCAGATAGTTGATCGGTTGGACAGTTTTGTCCAGAATATTGAGCATCAGGAGCCATATTAAAGGAATAAATATATCAAGTCACATAAAGATAAAGATACACTTTATTGATCCCACACTGGGGCAATTCACATGTTAAAGCAGCTCAAGTTTAGAAAAAGCAAAGGAAAAGGGACTAGAATTTCAATAAGAACAAAACACAAATAATCAGATAAAGTCAAATCAAATGCAACACAGCTATATACATAAAAATAAATAGAAGAAAGCTATATAAAACATTCACGTATATTGTAGAGATATGTACATATAGTATGAATTGCATATGACGGATTTGTATTCCACCTAGCACAATGCATCCAGTACAAAACAAAAGTATATGTAATGAATAAATAAATATAATGGCAGATTAAAGTGTAATTCCGGCGTAAAATCCTCCCATGGTCTTTACTTATATACATCAAATAAGCCATCGAGACAGTTTTTCGTGATTAAACTATTAACGGAGATATCCGAGAGTCGCTAACAGCCAGACGTGGCTAACACTGATTAGCTCGGGGCATTACGGTGCAGACATTAAAACAACTTTTTTAACCACTAATACTGCTCAAAATAACACCAAACCTCTGCAGTAACGTGATAGGAGTCGTTACACATAAAACAAAGCACCAACAACGTAGTTAGTGAACCCAGAGTTTATTAAAAGAGTGTTTTGAAAGACTTACCTACTGGCCCCTGTACCACTCCATTCAAGTCGATAACCAAAGTCAATCCAAAAGGAAGGAGCCCATTGGTGCTTTGTTTTACGTGTACTCTTCTCATGCTACTGCAGAGGTTTGGTGTTATTTTGAGCAGTATTAGTGGTTAAAAAAAAACTTTTAATGCCTTCACCATAGGCTACTGCCCCGAGCAAATCAGTGTCCGGCTGTTAGCAACTCTCCAGGATTTCTCCGTTAATAGTTGTTACACTATGGCTTAATTGATGTTTGTAAGTGCCTTAAAAGACCATGGGATGATTTTGCGCTGAAATTACACTTTAAGCAAGAATATTGCAGTTTTTAACATGGTTACTATTGTTACTGGTGGTGTTATTTTCTTACTAATCTACTGAGTTAGATTCTCCCTTGAATGCTACCGATTACAGCGATAACAAGGATTCAATGCAACAGCTACATACACCTGTTTCTCTTGGAATAGATATTCATGCTTAGCTGAGAGGTAGAGTTCCGCGGAATGCCTCTAGGTTTGTCTGATATTGTCTTCTTAATAACCAATCGAGAGTTAGGAACAGTTTAGGGGACAGATCACAACTGCGGTATGCCTGATGCCATGCATATTGACACTAATGCCTTTCTCAAACGTATAGTAGCTTTGTGATATGTTTTTTTCTCGTTTCATTGCACAATCTTATGCTCACACAGTACAAACATGCAAAGCAAATGGAGGGTGGCGGCTGGGATGCTGAAACCACTTCTAGACAGCCTGCAGCCTCCCAGTGAGGATAGCAGCTGAGACTATGATTATGTAACCCACAGTTACATAAAGGTTATCACTACACTTAAACATGACTGCCCTATAGATTTAGCGTCATGGTAACGTACTGTAACGTCTTGCGTGCAATGTTTAAAAAAAGGGCTTTTGTGTTCCTTGTGAATCAATGTCAGGGCCACACCATGTTGGTGTGGACTGAAAATGGGTCAGGCTCCAGGCACCAGCAACAGCAAACACCATCGTGGCTGAAAGGAGGGCCTTCCTGTGAATCAGCTGCTGATGTGTGTGACACAGTGGCAACCCAGTGGGAGATGCATTCATTACTAATAACCCCCGTGTTTCCCATCATGCAACCACTTGCCCTCTCTTTTATCACAAAGCTTTGAAATCACCATGCAGTTAACCTTGTGCACCGTTGGTCAGACATCCATCCATCCATCTTCAGTGTTAAGATGTTTAACAGTACTTTTACAAGACAGAAAAAAACATTTACAATATTTTCACAGTTTTACTTTGCCTTCAGACATGCCTGTTTGAGCATAAGCAGGGGGAACTGAAGCCATTTCATGTTCTCTTCAAAGCCACCGGATTTTGCGGACAGTAATTTTACCTTGCAGAATGCATGAGTTGCTGGTCAACTGCTGCCTTGATTATTTAGTTTTTTATATTTTTGTGCGACTTTGTTGTTTTAAAGGGTTAGAAGCTAACAAAACTAACAAAGGCCGACAGATTGAGGCAGCGGTAGACCAACAACTTCTGTGTTATTTGGGGAAAAAATCATTGTTTTCGTCAATGGAGTCTGGTGACTTTTACGAGAGCGCCGATATCGACTTCAGCGGTACTGGAGCCTAATTGGAGCAATAGATATGCCGAGGTTCTACTCACTCTTACTCACTCACTCACTCACTCATCATCAACCCTTTATCAGGGGTCGGGTCAGGGGGGAGGCAGCTCTAGCAGGGGACCCCAAACTTCCCTTTACTGGGTCAAATTAACCAGCTCTAACTGGGGGATCCCAAGGCGTTCGCAGGCCAGTGTGGAGATATAATCTCTCCACATAGTCCTGGGTCTTCCCCGAGGCCTCCTCCCAGTTGGACATGCCTGGAACACCATCCTAGGGAGCCGCCCAAGGAGCATCCTTACTAGATGCCTGAACCACCTCAACTGGCTCCTTTCAACGCAAAGGAGCAGCGGCTCTACTCCGAGTTCCTCACGGATGGCTGAACTTCTCCCCCTCTCTCTAAGGGAGACTCCAGCCACCCTCCTGAGAAAACCTGTTTTGGCCGCTTGTTCCCGTGACCTTGTTCTTTCGGTAATGACCCAGCTTTCATGACCATAGGTGAGGGTAGGAACGAAGATTGACCGGTAGATCGAGAGCTTTGCCTTCCGGCTCAGCTCTCTTTTCATCACAACGGTGCGGTAGAGCGACTGCAACACCGCCCCCACTGCTGCAATTATCTGGCCTAACTCATGCTCCATCCTCCCCTCACTCGTGAACAAGATCCCGAGGTACTTGAACTCCTTGGGGTAAGGACTCATTCCATACCTGGAGTAAGCAATCTGCCGGTTTCCTGCTGAGAGCCATGGCCTCAGATTTAAAGGTGCTGATCCTTATCCCAGCTGTTTCACACTCGGCTGTGAACCGATCCAGTGAGTGCTGAAGGTCACTGGATCGAGGTTCTAATGTTTCAAAAAATCCACTCTGCGCTCCATCCAAAATCCCAATCACCATCCCCATTTGCTATGCTTGTGCTGCCCAGTCACTCCCCTCACCTGCTCTGCTAATGGCAAGGCTAAGCGATGAAATTATAGCAAATATAGCACACACTCAAACTGATACTGATGTTTTCTAAGTGACTAAAATATGTTTAACTGCTGCTCCCATCCACAGCAGTGCATTTCCTGGCTTCCCTGCTTTTCTTTCTGTCTATCTCCAAACTAGGGGCGTGCCAACCGTCATCTACGGTAGCTAAGCCACTGACTATGGATAAGTACCTCATACAACCACACTACAAAAAATCTCAACTATTCCTTTAATATTAAAAGGGTTAGGGTTTTGTTGTTTAAAACTCCACCAAAAATGCTAATGAGTAAACACATTTCCTAATTCAAAGCAATGACCTGAATACAAAAACTGACTTTTTCAAACTTAGCCACAAGGCTGAATGTATGAAAAAATAATCAGCAACACAAACACACACATAAACAAAGTCCCCCTGACACAGCTGATACTTTACCAATACCCAAATCCTCCATACAGACACACATCTGCAGATTTCGGCAGGTTCTGCCACTGGACCGTGCTGACAGACCATCCCCCTGTGCCTCCCCCTGCCCTCCCCAGCTCTCTGTCCCTGGCTCTCGTCTTTGTCCTGTGAAGCACCACACATCCAGTTAGTGGGGGAGACCGATGCTGGCAGGCCGTGAACACCATCTGCTCCTCTTCACTAGGGCAGAGCAGCTGAACCACACTGAACTAACTCGGAATGAACTCACAGGACACTATGTGTTGACAGGTGAAAAACAGTTTATGACACCTAGCATGCGATTGTGAATAATTCTGCATAACAATAATGTCAGACATAACTGTGTGAAACAAGCTAAAGTAGCTACTGTGAGAATGTAACAGGAAAGGCGTTTTCTGTAATATCCAGCCAGGAGAGAGTTAGCTTAGCTTGCCGATTACACCACAGTCACACAGCCGGTTCTTAATTTGGTCATAAACAACCAAGTCTCATGCTGTTTGCTGAATTTGCCTGATGATTTCGATGTCTGCCCTGAGTCTTGTTGTCCCTCAAGTCCGACATTTTCGTTGCCGTCTTTGTGTAAGTGACCCTTCTTTGAAATCCCAAAACTAGAGTGCTAAAACTCTTTTTTGAGCTCTTTGGGATGTCACCAAGTATAAAGTCTGAACCGCTCCATAGATAATTAATTGTGAAAGATGCTCTAGATGACGCTGAGAGCACCCAGGGGAATGTTCCGAGTATATGGGAACATTTTCTGTTTCATAACTGACAACACCACAACAGAATAAAGAAAACGAAATCACTCTCCCATTCATTGTCTATGGAAAAACAGCATTTTATACTTGATGACATCACAAGTTTGAGACTTCTTTCTCTGGTGTCTGGTTGAGAGAGCGAGGAGCTCATGTTCACAAATATTAATTCAGTTTTACGGGGCCATGGACATAGTTAATGTATGCAACATACTGTAATTCTTAATTTAGGTGGTACTCCCCTTTAATGTTTTTATTGTCTATCTTACTGATTTTGTGTCTTTTTGACGAATTTGAATCTGCTCTTTTTTTAGTGTATCTTTTATTTTTATTGTATATTTTATGATGATAATAATAATAATTCATTTTATTTATGGGCGCCTTTCTGAACACTCAAAGTCACCTTACAAAATAAAACTATAAAAACAGTAATAGAATCCGACAATAAAACGACATAATAATTCTTATAATAATAGAAACAAAGAGAAAAGGGCGGGGTCATTCACAAACTTAACAGAAAAAACTAAATTGAAAGGATTAGGCCTGTCTGAAAAGATGGGTTTTCAGGTGGGATTTGAAAGTGGTAATGGAAGTAGAGGGTCGGATGTGGTGAGGCAGAGAGCTCCACAGGTGTGGGGCTGAGCGACTGAACGCTCTTGAGCCCATGGTAACCAGACGAGCAGGTGGGAGGATGAGCTGGATGGAGGAAGAGGACCTGAGAGAACAGGTGGGTGTCTTGACCTGGAGGAGCACAGTGAAATACTGGTTGATGGCCTTGAATGTAAGGAGGAGGATCTTGTAGACGGCACTGTCAGGGGAGAGAGATGGGCGCAAGCGTGAGATGTTCCGTAAGTTTAAATATGCTGACCGAGTGACGTTATGGATGTGGGACTGGAAAGATAGAGTGCTGTCTAGGATGATAATATATGTAACTTCATTTTGACAGTTAAATTGTGATAATCACACCAACGTGATGGTGATTTCTCAATAACCCACACAATTTCATCTAAAATCATAATTACAGATGATGTGAAAAAACATGAAAATGAGTTAATGTATAGGGGCCATCCTAAAGCTGTCTGACGTTCCTGTCTGTTATAGGGAAGGTTTTCGTTGCCACCGTACTCTACGGGGGGATTGTTGGGTCTATGTAAATCATAAATAAGTCATAGAGTGTGGTCTTTACCTACTCTGTAAAGTGTCCTGAGATAACTTTTGTTATGATTTGGCACTATAAATACAATTTAGTTGAACTTTTACATTTTGAAGAATCACAAATGTTTGCATCTCTTACACCCTGTAAGACCACTGCACAGCTCCTGAAGTAACAACCGCACTGACAGCGGTGTCTGCGCTCAAAGGCACCTTGCCCCTCATCTGTGAGACTTATTCTTTCAACTGTCCCACCCGGTCCCTGGGGATTTGTACCAGTAGCCTTGTGAGTAATTATGTTTCCTCTCAGTCTGTGAAAGCCAACAGTCCTGTTGAAGACTCTGCTACTGTTAAGTGTGAGACTGAATGGGGCTGGGTGGAACCATCTGATCAGTTCAGTCAGGGCTGCCCTCAGTGACCTGATGGAGGAGAGGATGTTATACACACATGCCTGCAGTGTACGTGGACTAAGTTATTTCTCCCTGTACTGAAGCAATTCGTTGAAAGTGTCTTCGACAAAAATATAAATCAGTGTCCTAAATCACACGATGAAATGACATGGCAGTGACGGTAAAAATAGATCTAACTGTCGGCGTTTTGGTTACAATTATTTTCAGCACTGTGAGTGAACAAACACCGATCTGCTCCTCCTGTCGTCAGAGTAACGTTAAGCTAAAAATAGTCCAAAATCAAATAGGTCGATTGAAGCTGAATTCAGTCCAAGCATATCCATTTACATAATACCTGGCAGTTTTATTGGAGAGCTATATGAAATTGTAGAGCAGGGTTCACAAATATTCTGGGATATAACTCGAATGCTACTGTTTAATGCTAAAGTGGATTTGAACATGAATAAATTAGGGAGAAGGTAACAGCATACGAGATACTTTAACTTGTGGGAAACATAGCTGAATGACAGCTTTGATGAGTGTTTGGATTAAAAGGGACAGGAAATTTTATCTAGGAAGATAGACAAACTTTTGGTCATATATATCCAAATATATGTCAGAATAGAGACCAAATGTTTAGATTCCCATGGTGAAAGAAACAGGAAGTCCAATCTCTCACAAACTCAGGTCCACACAAACACAGGTATTTTGTTAGTTAAAAAAAAAATTCCTGTCCACACCACCACATGAAACCGCAAAATCTGCCTCCGTCAGCCGGTTATGTAAAGCATAACTGGACTTTTCAAAAACGTTCACCCTGGTCACAAAAAACTCTGGTTTCAGGAGCCCACAACTGCGACTATGTGTGGATGAAAGGACAAACAGTGCAGAGAAAAAAAAAAACAACCCAGGTTTGTGTGGACGGCCTCAGTATTCTAGGGTTCCAACTCTTTTTTAGAAATAATATTCAAGGTTTTCTTGAAAAGACAGGGCAGCACTCTCTCAGAAACAGTTATATAGAAGAATCCGGCTAGCTGTTTGTGTGTTTCGCCATCTAGCTGCGCCGCCATTACTCCGGTTTGCGCGATTGAATGGGAGCTGTCATTACAAGTTTACCTTTTCTATTTGTACCTGTACTTTTTATGCAGCATTACTTTTGACAAAGGTGTCAAGGAAGTCGGGAAGAACAGCAATTCTCTGCTGCTCCAACAGCAGTGGGAAACTTCAACTTTGGAAAAAAAGTGAACGTGAACGACAAAAGCCTTTACCTCAGGATTCGTCTATTGTTTAGGCCTATATTGACACCTTTAATTCTAGTCTTATTCCTGCTCTTTTAACAATGTGATGCAGGGTTCATGATAAGGTGTCTCAGGTTCATTACAGCTGAAGGCTACACCCATCACTGCTAACTGTAATGTTTGCCCGTTATGTGGTCCTTTATACCCCCGACAGCTTGTAAATGTGAACTCACTTTAAGCAGTCAATGTGAAATGCCTGAAATGTCTTCTTCTAACACTATTCTGCCCAGGATGGTGGTCCTCCAAATACTGCAGTACAGCCCTTAAATCATGCACTGCTTGTTATTGCTAATTCAGCTTTGTTAACTCCCACAGTAAAGGCTGCGTGTGTTGATGTCACTGGTATATATCAGCAGAATAGAAACAGTGGGCTGCAGCAGACTGCTTCCAATCGATTCCTGTAGGACAGTTTGCTTTCACGCCTTTTTGTCTGCACTCCTCATTACATTTATCTTATTATATTTTCTTCGTTGACACCCCATCCTCCTTCTTTTCCCTCTCCCCATTGAGGGGCCAGAGGTCATGCTCATATTTGATAGGACCGATGTTCCCTGGTTGTATAAGCCTATACTATATTTTATTCAGCATTTTGTTAGGGTTCGAGGTTACGGTTGGGGTACGGTTAGGGTCAAGGGTATGGGGTAGGGTTGGGGTCTGCGTAAGCCTATTTGCCGGGGAATTCGGCACTGATTGTAGAAAAAAAATAACAGATAGAGGAACATGGGACCCTTTCTGTGAAAAGTGGGCCAATGTACCAATGTACCCCGGTCACATACAAAGCGGGGAACCGTGGACCTAGGGAACATAGGTACGCTCCCGATTTAAAAAAAATTATTATGGCAACTATGATTACAGTTTACCAAATTATTTTAAGGTGGCGGAAAATATTTGTATTATCCAATTTGGATTGGAACCAGAACTATTGGACTGGATTGAAAAATGGTGCTTATTTGATTTGTGGGTTTGAAGCCCCTGTGTATGAGATTGTTTCCCTTTTGATTTTATTTAACTTAGAAATATGTGTCTTTATCCGTCTTATAATGATCCTTTTTACACATAAATTAAAGTTTTCCTAGCTGCCATCTTAAGCCTTCTCTTCCGGACATCTTTTAACATATGATATAAATACTATGGGAAATCATTTTTGTCTGACATGGTTTCTTAACCTAAATGCAAAAATAAAACCATTCTTGACAGTGAAACTTTCAAAATCCACAATAGGCCATTGACCTACTCAGAGGCGGATTAATGCACAGGCCGGCCTAGTCTGCAGCCTACTGGCCGGGTGTGCAGGGGCCTGGTTTGGCCAGACTATTTTTCTTTTTTTTTATTTACTACCCTGGGAAAAAACGAACTTGCTTCCTATTGGGGCCCTTAGACACATTCAAAATATAAGTCACTGATTGGTTAGATAGGGGACACATTTACCCAATCAGCTGCCGCCATGGGGCCGGGTTCATAAGGTCAGTTTTGTTGTCAAATGATACTCACTCACTGATAGACAGTATTGCGGAAAAATGTCAGAAAGGAAATGTGATAGAGCACGAAAAAGAAAACCACAACAACTGAAAGAACAGCGGGGCCAAGATCTACTTAAGGAAATTCCTACGTTGACTTTTTTGAAGGATTTTTTGAAGGTTGCGGACTCTTGTTCTGTTCTAGCAGGGTTCTGATAAAGCATGATTAACAATGCGGGGGGCCCAAACAAACAGTAGCCTAGGGGCCCACGGCCACCTTAATCCACCACTGGACCTACTGGCAATGGCTGGAGCAATGACTCAAATCACAAGAGGCAACAATGATCCTAACAATTGTGAGTTATTTTGCCTATAAACTTATTTCCAGTGTATTAAAAAGTATCGCAGCCTCACCCAGTTTGCTCTCACTACAAATCAATTTGGAGTCCTGGAATAGTTTAAGCTCATTGTCTAAACGTCAAATCACAAAAAACTACCATTCCCAGAAGCCCCCAGGGGTGAGGAGCCAACCAATAACTGACAGGGATCGGCGTGACGCCACTCGCTTTGGTCCATTTATGTGCGCGCTTGGCACGCTCGAGCAGAGGGCTCGCGGTAACAGTCGCACAGAGGAGTTCGACATCCTGAGCCGGGTGAAGGTGGGTGTGACAGACAGCATCTTTACAGCACAACAGAGGCACGGGGTCCACACAGGCTGTCTGTGAGTACGAGCGCTGTTGGATACACAACGTTGTGAAGATAAACAGGCGGGAAAAGTTTGGCATTTGGACGGAGTTCCTATTTTTGGAGTGTAACGTTATGTCCACATTTCCTTCACCGTTTCTTGTTGTGAACGGTGCCGCTTTTGTTAGCGTAGCACGTGAGCTATCAAACAATACGACCGACAGGTTGTTCGTGGATACCACCGTTGGGGTATCCACGAACCACGAGGGGTTGGTATTAGTTTGGGGTTGTTTCAACGAAAAAACGAGACAGAAACTGCGGTTGTAACTTCAGTTTCTGCGGGGCTGGTTGGCGGGTTGTTAGCCTATTGTATGGTGGGAGACACTGGCACAGTTGGCACCGACAGACAGACAGACAGACAGACAGACGGGGGTGGGTTATATGGGCTTCATGTGTGAATTTGTGGGTAGCAGTTCCATCTCAACCATTTCTATTCACCCCTCAACAGCACCTGTAAGCGAGCAAAGCTGTATTATTCGACAGTTTGCGTGGAAATAACCTGCCGTCGGCTCGTCTTTGTTTGTAGCTGCTAGTCACGTTGCTGTCAAAAGCGCCTTTGTTTGATGCTACTTAGGTTTGAGCTAATGACACCAGGGCTGACTGGAAACTGAATCTAAATGAAGCAGAGCCAGTCGGTGCCACTGAGCACACTGTTGAGGCTTAAGTCAGTCAGCAGTTCACTCAAATCAAAAATGCCAACCATGGTGTTAATATGGTATGGCAAGGTGTGGGCATTCATCAAAACGTATTCCAGTCAACGTGGCGTTACTGTATTTTGGCGTTATATGGAAACCCGTCCTCATACAGATGCTACATGTTGCTAGTTGGGACCCTTTGTGAATAATTAGGGGAGGGGTCTTTTCACTCAGATGTGGTGGTGAATTATGACTCGCATTAACTATTTGAAATGGCAGTTATTGTCAGTGCGCTAACGATTATTCAGATGTAAATCGATATCAAGTTTTCAGTCTACTTTATCTATTCAAGCACAAGGGTCCGGCTATTCGGACTCGCCTTGCATGTTTTGAACGTTGCGGCACACTTGCGTACCCCCCTGCTGCTGCTGCTCAAACACATGGTCTAAGGAACAGGTGCAGCCTGATGGATCGTTTTCCAGCGGACACGCTCATTGCTCACTAATGTGATTGCAGATGGTGCATATTGGCGCTTTATTTGGCCTGTTCTAAGCCCGTCTGCACCTGGCACTGCCATCCGTACCCACCCTGATTGCAGCCTTTGTTTCAACAAAATGTGACTTGTGTCCTTCGTTGCAAATTAACGGTTAGAGGCGGTGGGGAGGCTTTTGAAATGCCCTCCCCTCTCCTCTTGCCCGATGAAGCGGTTACCTTGCTCAAAGATTGATCTGGATGTCGTTGCTGCCACAAGTTAGACAAACAATGGTGTGTGTGTGTGAGAGTGCAGGCAGTGCCGTTTTGTGTGGATTGATGGGCGGTGGTTGCTTGCAGTGCTGCAGACAGCCACGGGGTGTTGCCACTGTGCCTTGTCTTTAGTTCAGCTTCTGTAGATGGGAGTGTAGTTGCATTTAAAACGGTCAAAAACATCCACTAGAGGTCACTAATCTTGGAGCCATCTGCTAATAATGAATGAATTCATCAAAAAGTGTCAAAGTCTCCCAAATGTGACCTTTTTCTTATTTCCCCTTCAGGTAAATTGACCTACAGCGCACTCTTAAGATGGCAACCGCTGAAGGTGATTTATATTTTAAGTAAGATTTGCATGTAAATTGGTGGTTGATAATGAGTAACTGTGCCTCCAATGCATTGTTTAACTTTTTTTTTATTTGTATGCGTGTGTCCAGATATCCAGGTCAAGGAGCTCGACAAGCGAGCCTCTGGCCAAGCCTTTGAAGTGATCCTGGCTGCTCCTGCGCCAGATGCCAAGGGTGATTTCCCCCTGTCTCCTCCCAAGAAGAAGGATGTCTCACTGGAGGAAATTCAGAGGAAGCTGGATGCTGCAGAGGAGAGACGCAAGGTAAAAATTGTATTAATTTAATAAACCCTGAGCCAAGAGTTTCCTAAAAACATTTTTGTCTTTTTCAAATCAAGGAGCTGTTAAATCTGAAACCCTCAAGTCTCTTACACATCAAGTTCAGCAGCATTTGAGTGTCTGTTGTGGATGTTTAGGTGGGTAAACAAATGTCCCAGGCTGGAGCTAACATTACATTATTTATTTTTTTAAGAACCATGAAGCAGAGGTTCTGAAGCACTTAGCTGAGAAGCGTGAGCATGAAAAGGAAGTGCTACAGAAAGCTATGGAGGAGAACAACAACTTCAGCAAGATGGCAGAGGAGAAGCTCAATCAGAAGATGGAGGCCAACAAAGAGAACCGCACAGCACTTATGGCAGCAATGAATGAGAAATTCAAGGAGAAGGTGAGTGTTTCAGTTGACGTTAAATGGATGAACTCTGACTATTTCTTTCACCAGGATGTTTGAACTTAACCCTTTATTTTTTTCCCCCTGTTCTTTAATAGGACAAGAAGTTAGAAGAGGTGCGAAAGAACAAGGAAACCAAAGAGGGCACCGAAGACTGAAAGTTGCAAACGGGGGATTGTATAGGGTTTTTTACGTATCCAAAGATTGATTTATTTTTTGTTCGGCCAGTATTTTTGTTGTGTTCACTTCCCACCTTTTTGAAATAAACCCAAGTTCCACTTTGTGTATTTTTCAACTCTCCTGCTATAAGTGTACTCGCGCCGGTTTTACATATGCATCATTTCCCCTGCTGTTGAGTCTCTTCCACTTGATATGTAGCTTGTCAGTGCCGCTTCTGCCCTTTTTGAAAATTAGCAGTGTACTTATCCTTTTTTGAGGAAGCATGTTTCTATGCATAGGTCTTTTATCCCTGCCTATTTCATAGTGCGTTTTGAAAAAAATGTCTGAACCACACCTGTTCTCTGCACTTACTGTATATCAAAGTAGCATAAGGTTTAACTAAGCCGTGGGCTGTTGTACATGCAGGTGTTTAGTGCAGCTTTGCTTCCCAGATTCCGGTGTGCTCCTGCAGATCATGTTTAGTGCTGCTGAGTCTTTGCTTTTGTAAAAATATGGGGTTGTCTTCAAAGCACATAACTTCTTTCTGTGAATTAACATGGAAACGGATGTCACCTTGAACATCACAGAACAGGGTCTACATATGTAATGCAAACGAGCAATACATTTTGGCATCTCGATAGATACAGTGGCTAGTTGACTTGAACTGTTGTACTAAAACAAATAAAAAAAACAACACTGTTTTGCTTGCTGTTGAAACTACTGGTCTCTTGTACTATGCTTGGTGTAGTTCTACTGTGAAAGGTTGAGCAACAACATGTACATGATGAAAAGAACCAGCTTAAGGTGTCAATTTCCATAAAGGTGTTTTTGGAATGCAAATGTTTTAGGCTTTGATATCATGGCACAACCCAAATAATGCCATATTTTGCACATTGCCTCCTTGTAGAGTAACAGATCGTACACTTGTTATTGAACACAAGTGTCTCAGATAGTGCAGTTATGTAAGGATGCTCAGATGTATACTGCTCTCTGCTGGAGGCAAGGTGGAACAACTGGCTCCAGTATTCATCCCCCACCATCACATGCAGTGAATTAATACTTGACTACATTGTTTTTATGAACAATAAGTCAACATTGAAAGGGACAACTCTACAAGTTAATGTTGGCTGTGAAAGAAATTCTCTGGAGTCCTCAGTGTTTCTCAAAGCTGCATGCATACCGGAGAGACGCTCCCCCAACGGTTCCAAAATGTTCTCTCCCTCTCTCCAAGTAACTTCCGCATATATACAGTCACTTCAAAGCATTATCATTGTTTTACGACTACCAAATGTCACCATTTGCACCCCCCATGTGACTCCTTTCCGCAATCCACCTAGTACTTCATTCAGAGCTCACTGTTGTGTTAATCAACATAAAGAAACCACAGATTTACATCACAGACTAAGAAACACTTACAAAGAAAGAAGGAAAACTCTGGTTATTTCACACATGGCGTACTGTCGGTGTGACATCACTGCACACGATCCAATCAGCTCCCTTCTGTGGACCGGCTTGATAACTGCAGTCTTTGTCTCCCTCTGCTGGTGTTTCATTCAATTCCTGGAGATTCTGATTCTGTGATGCCATATTCATATCAAACACTGATTGTTAATTATGGTATTTACTTTATTCCAGCTCAAACATTTTAATACAGTTCAAAGAAGTTGAATATTGCTACGGATAGCTGGATTTGAGAACAAATACAACAAACCTTAAATAAGTCAGATTACAATGGTGTTAAGATAAAATGTATTGATTTGCACGCACACAGTGGCCAAAAACTAACAAGCAAAAGGTTTTACAAAAATAAGTTTTAAATATACATCTAAAGGTTCACTTAAAAGTAAAGGCCATCTTGATTTCATGTCAAGTCGAGTCAATATTATGTAAGCATATCAAGAATTTGTCAGGATCCCCCAGTTAGAGCTGGTTAATGTGGCCCGGGAAAGGGAAGTTTGGGGTCCCCTGCTAAAGCTGCTGCCCCTGAGACCCGACCCCGGATAAGAGGCTGAAGATGAGATGATGGACTCAACAAATTGTACACCTTAAATCCTTCATTTGGATAAAAAAACCGTACAAACTTATTCACACAAATCTCACTGATGAGAGCTGCTCCTCTGACTGGCATCCATACTGAAGGAGAGAAGAAGTATTCAGATAATTCTCAAGTAAAATTAGGCCCTGCTCTCAAAACCTAAAAGTACAGGATAAGCCCAATATGTGTATGTACCTGTATATATAATGAATAATATGATCACAATCTGCTCTACTGGCCAAGTAAGCCTCCTTCTGACTCTGGTGTTTGTTACTCTCAGTGCAGGGCTGCGGTACCTGAATCCGGTCTCGAGACCCTTTTTTAAAAGTCTTGCACTTGTCGTGGTCTCGTGTCTTGTTGGATTCTGAATGACTTTGGACATGGCTAGCGAGACCTGGTCTAGTTGTTTCTGGCTGCTGATTCTGTATCAGATGAACAGAATGTTGCCTAATTTCTCTGCATTGATTAAATGGATGATATAAGATTATACAAGCTGGTTAATAGAAAGAAAGAAAAACAGTCTTGCCTCATAGTCTTGGACGGGGCTCGGTTTCTCTGGACTTGGTCTGGACTTGGACTTGACTTGATCTGGTCTTGGACTTGACTTGGACTTAGTTAAATTGATCTTAACTACAGCCCTGTCTCAATGAACTTACAAGGATATATACATATATATACAACCACATATATATATGACTGGCCCTCAGTGTTTATCACATCTTCTCTGTCACCGGTCATCACAGGTGCAGTGAATCAAGAAGAGGACTACAACCCTGTTTCCAAAAATGTAAAAATAAAATAAAATAAGATATAAATAAATGATGAGGATTTACAAAGCATTAAAACCCTAAACAAAAACAGCACAAAGACAGCATTTCAAATGTTAAAACAGAATTATTATTTTTTATTTAATTTAGAATTTGATGCCAGCAACACATTTCAAAACAGTTGGGGCAGGATCATGTTTACCATTCTGTTGTTTCACCTCTTCTTTTAACAACACTGTACGTTTCTAACTGTTTGGGAACTGAGGAGACCAACTGCTGTCAAGTGGAATGTTTTTACATTGTTGCTTGATGTAGGATTCAAGTTGCTCAACAGCTTGCGTCTCCTTTGTCGTATTTTACGTTTCATAATGTGCCAAACATTTTCAACAGGTGACAACCTGTTATGTGGGTTACCTGGGTTTTAGAGTATCACCTTTGTGGATTCAGTGAGGAACTATGTTCACAGAAAATTGTTTCTGGAAGTGTTCCTAAGCCCATGCGTGATGTCCATGTTATGTTCTACTAACATGGTCACACCATGATACCAGGGGTTTTCTGTATGTTGCTAAATAGGGGTTAAGGGACCTTCAAGAGACTGTGATTATTATGGGATGCTACGTTAGCGTGGAGCACGTGAAAACAAAAACAAGGAAGTGTTGATCTAGACATGAGGCTGACGTAAGTGTATGTTCTGGAGTAAAATGTCTGTGCGTGTCAGTTTTTCACACACAACAGTCCACTACAGAACCCTGTCTATTTCACCAACATTGGTTTTTGGCCTTCAGGTTTAGGCCTCTCTGGATCCTCTTTTTATACCCAAACATGTTGCTAACCTGTCAGTTAACGTCATTAATTACAAGATTTTCCACCAGCTGTTTTCTTTTAGCATTTTTGTTGCCACTGTCCAAACTTTTTTAAAAGTGATGCTGGCATCCAATTCAAAACGGGCACATCATTTTCAAAAAACAATTACATTACTATTTTCAATTAAATGTATGGTTTCAACGTTTTGCAAATCATCACATTCTGTTGCTTTACGTAAACCTCCAAACTTTTTTGGAAACTGGGTTGTACAAACACTACCTACCAGGAAGGTACAGCGTTTCTACACTAACAAACCCTGGGTGACCCTGAGCTAAAAGCCCTGCTAAATGAGAAGAAGAGGGGTTTTAGATCTGCGAGCAAAGAGGAGCTGAGGGGAGTTCAAAGGGAACTGAAAAGGACAGTTGCTGTAGGAAGATGGAAGATGGAAGACAGCCTAAAACAAAACAACACCAGTGATGTCTGGAGAGGTCTAAAGAACATTTAGGGTCATGGAAAAGGCAGTGGGAGGGCCCCACAAGCAGGAATGGGTAAATGAACAGAATCAGATTTTTAACTGATTTGATTGATGACTTCCGACTGGTTGTCTTGACGACTCACCTGTTGAAGACAATGGAGAGCATCATCCTCAACCACCTCCTGGTAAGCTCAAAGCTGGATCCAATGCAGTTGGCCTACCAACCAGGCGTTAGAGTGGATGACACACATGCCACGTCACATCATCCACCTGCCGCATAGATTCCTAGAACATCGGGAGCGCTGTGAGGGTCATGTTTTTTTAGTTCCCCAGCACTTTTGATACAATTCAGCCATCACTGCTCAGGGGAAAGCTGACAGAAGTGGGTTTGATGTGGTGGTTTGCAGCACAGGGGCTCCATCAGTTACGATCAGCTCCAACAACACCACCAGCTGTCACCTCCAGAAGTTCTGCGATGATACAGCCATCATCGAATGTGTATCTGAGGGGAACTGGGATACAGGGAGGTCATCAAGGACTTTGTCACACCCCTGACTACACCGTTGAACATCCAAAGATCTGACTTATCGGAAACATACAAAATAGTGGGTGTTCACCTCAACAACAGACTGGACTGGTCGTACAACACGGCCGTCCTGTACAAAAAGGGCCAAAGTCGCCTTCATCTGCTAAGGAGACTGAGGTTCTTTGGAGTGTGCAGGACTTAAGGACTTGCTTATGACACTGTGGTGGCCTCTTCAGTCTTCTGTGCAGTGGCTCGTTGGGGAGGTGGAAGCATGGAGAGGGACTTGAAAAGGCTCAATAAAGTGGTTAAGAGGTCTAGTTGTGTCCTGGACTGCCCTCTTCACTACATAGAGCAGATGGAAGAAAGGCGGATATTCACCAAGCTGACGTCAATCATGAAAAACACCTCACGCTCCCTGCATGAGACTGTTGGGGCTTCAACAGCTACTTTAGCAACAGACTGCGACACCCACAGTGCAAGGAGCGCTACCGCAGGTCCTTTGTTCCAACACAAACATAACAGTGTTGTTGTTTCTTTCACCATCACCCACCACTTACATGGCAACATGTGTCCTTTTTTAACATTCTTCTGTATTCTGATTTCTGCATTTTTCTGTATTCTCAAGTTTCAATGCTACACACGAGTGTATGTAATACAACTAAATGTGAAATGTCACCTGTGCATTTCATCCAGACTTCCCATGTAACTAGGAAGCCCCTTGCTGTGAGACAGACAACCATTCACACCCACGGGCGATTTACAGTAATCAATTAACCTAACACGTGCATTTCTTTGGACTGTGGGAGGAAGCCAAAGAACCCGGAGAAAAGCCACACAGACATGGGGAGAACATGCAAACTCCACACAGAAGGGCCCCAGCTGGGATTCGAACCAGGAACCCCTTGCTGTGAGGTGGCATTACTAACCACCAGATCACCGTGCCGCCCCTACATATAGTGTCTCTCATCTTATCTCATCTTCAACCGCTTATCCGGGGTCGGGGGCAGCAGCTTTAGCAGGGGACCCCAAACTTCCCTTTCCCGGGCCACATTAACCAGCTCTAACTGGGGGATCCTGAGGCGTTCCCAGGCCAGTGTGGGGGTATATATAGTGTATATATTTAAATTTTTAATTTTTTTACTTCAAACAACAAACAAAAAAATTCAAAAATTCAAAAAAGAACAAGCAAAAATAAATAATACTCTTTAATAAATACTGATGTCAGAAAGAGAGTAGGAGGAAGCGAAATGCTTTTCGGGTCCTACCCCTTTTTGAAATGTCCATACCTTAACATCTTTAATTACAAAATAATCCTTACCAGAGTGTTTTTTTTAATCTATTGTTTTCCAATAAACAACCATACAACCCTATAAAACCCAACAGAAAACATCAAAATCCAAAAAACATTTTACCCATTAGTCAATCGATTAAGTAACTATTCCATCATTTCCTTACTAAATCATTTCTCTACTGTCCATCCAGTATATTTATCATGCACAATTCAATTCTAAATAGATCAGGTTTATATAAAATAACTTGCTACAGAAAATAATATACAAAATGATACACTACTAGTCAATCATTTTAGCATCTCTACTCAGGTGTTATAACCTCCCTCCATTTTACTGTACCTTTCCAAAATTGCTCTTTTGTTTTTAATTCTGAACATTTTTACTCAATTTGCTTTTGTCCCCCAACAGTAAACACACGTTTTTTTGTGGGCATCTGGTTGGTAGCCCCCCCCCCCCCCCCCTACTCAGAAACATTTTTGGAATGTTTCCAGGAAGTCAATTGATTTTTCCTTGAACATCAAATGTGCTGTTTTAAAAATAAACTACATCCAAAATTTTGACTGGTACTGTATACAACACTATGCAATTGGCAAACACTAATACAGTCGTGTAGTGGTGCAGTGCAAAGGGTGTTCAAGATTGAGGGAGTGACACCTCAAAGTTCTGCTCTTTTGCCACAGGAACTGGAATTCGGTGTTGCTGTTGTTTTTTTAGTAGTAGCTGAAACAGACCAGTAGAGGGCAGTGTTGTTCTTTACCTTCTCTCCCTGCCTCTCAAAGTATTCATCGTATCATTCAAATTAGATATATCTTTAAAATCCTGGATTAAATCCATTCCTTTCTTCTTTTTTTCCCACCGACTTTTGCAGATTGTAGCAAGAAATGTTTGACCTCACTGAAGTGTAATCAGTCCAATTATTTGCATAACTTAAAAAACTTTATATGAATAATGTACTCAGGATTCTTCAAACAGATATACAACAATTACACATAACACATAACATACATTTTCTATTTGAGTTAAAAGATACAAGTATAAGCATCACATTTTATATATATATACATATATATATATATATATATATATATATGTATATATATATGCATGCAGAAGGTCCAACAGTATTTGCCATATACATATTTAATATGATTCCTCTCGGTGTGCGCGGCCCCTAGCTTCTTCCTCACCTCAGATCTCGGTGCCCAGCCATGTCTCCTCAGCGACAGCTAGTGCGTGTGTGTGAGTGTGTGTGCGTGTGCGTGTATATGTCTTTGTGTATCTCTGTGTGTATATTTTTGGGGATGGGAGGTTTGGGTTTTCATGCTGTTTCTTTGTTCATGTTTTGTTTTGTTGTTGTTTTTACTATGCTTTTATTTTCTCTGAGGCACTACTGTAAAAGTATGAAAAGTGCCATATAATAAAGTTGATTGATTGATTGATAATCCAAAGCCACTGTCTATCATTTATTTGTTATTACACATGCAGTGGCATGTTAGCATCATGTTATTGTTGCAGCTGTTCAAAAGAAACAGAGGTGTAGGTGTAAGAAACAAAACACTTAACCCAAGGTCCCTTACTTGCTTTTTCAAGGCCTTTCAATCACATCTGACAGTTTTGCTCAGTGGATGGAGATTGCTCAGTGGTCATCATGAAGTTCCATACTTTGTATCACAGGTAGCTGTACCTAGGTCACATGTGCTGAGGAAGACAATGAGATCATGTTGTGATTGTTTTAAATGTTGGTTATTAAGATTGTTTTTACAAGGTACTGAACAGAAAAACCGAACAAATGTCCCTATTTAAAAAGACATAGCCCTACAAGGCTGGGTCGCCTATTACTCCTGCTATTTCCTTCTTCCAAACCACTGTTCGAGAACAGCAGAAGGAGAAAATGCCAGGAGTTTTCATTAAAACCAAATTATGACTGGTGTGTTGCCTGCCAAATTAATCAGCACACCAAGGACAAATTGCCTCCTAAGTTACTTGACCAGCTACTGACAAGCAATGCAGAGTTTGAAAGGATTTTTAAAAAATTGAGACCGACACGGTGCTCACTCCACATAAAACAAATCAGGGCTACATTACAACATTTCCAGCAAAATTCAGAACCGAAAACAATGAGGGCAAAACAGCAGTTACTTCACTGGTTGCAAAAAGAAGCCTTTTTTTTTAATAGAAGTCAAAGAGCCTGGTTCTCATTTGAGTTTCCTAATGAGTTCATGGTCTCAAATGCTAGTTTCAAGTCTTCTCCAATACAGCACAATGTTCTTTTTTTTTTATAAATCATGGTCCCATTTAGAAAAAAATAGACCATAAAGCAGAGGATGCTTTAGGGTGTGGTTACCTTGTGATTGGCAGGTTGCCATGCTAGCAACAGCTCATCTGCTAGCAATAGTCCACCAGATTACTTGCGTCAAACAGCAGTTGTGTAGCCTGACGCTGCTTAGAATTCCTCTGCAAGAGGTCTAAATATCGTCACATCCGTTTCCAAAACTCAAGATGGTGAGGGCCAAAATGCCAATCTCCTGGCTTTAAAACAGTAGTCTACAAACCCGTGAGCAACATCATGGTAGCTACGGCCATCTCTTTTATAGTCTATGTATCCCACACCCCTTAGGCACAGTGTGTCTACATGCTAACATATCTTATTTGATAACATTTACTAATTTGCACCAAACACAAACGGCATGTAGTCAATCATAAACTGATCAGACAGATTACATTTTTGACCTGATGATGGCGCTAGAAGAAAAGCCTGTAGATCAGCGAGATTCATCCATTCTGCACCACTTGGCGAGCTACCATGCGATGTCTATGGAAAGATGCGGCCCTTTGATTCTGCGGCAAAGTGCTGGCAAAATATAAGTTGGGGATAGTTTAACTTTTAGCAGCAAAATGTGACCAGAGAATACTCACAGGCAATTAGTTAAAGCGTTCTGTGACTCCTGTGACATGTTGACATATTTTTACTAAGAATTTCTTTCTGCTTGAAACAAGTCTCCCGGCCACTGCTTGGTGTGTTTTCGGCGTTAGAAACATGAATGTCTGCTCAAAATGCTGTGCCCGCTAATCGATCCAGTAGATGATAAGGTATTTCACAGGATAGGTGAAAACTTTGACCTGCTGGTGGTGGTAGAGGAAAAGGCAAGGAATCATCAAAGTCTGTAGGATTGGCACATGGATATTTGTACAAAATTTCATCTCAATCTGCCCAGGAGTTGCTGAGATATTTCAGTCTGTACAAGGTGGAAGTCTGACCGACCATTATTGCCTTCCCTGGAACCCGGCATCATCATTTTTTTTAATAAAATGATCGTTTTAAAATCTTAATCTGCAGGGTAACTGGTAATTATAGCTGTGAAACACATACAGTGGTGTGGAATGTAAAACATTTCTCTCTGACCTGTAGTAAAGTAAAAGTATAAAGTCAATGATATGGAAATGCTCAATTTCAACAACCTACAATTGTACTTTAGTACAGAACTTACCTAAATTTGTTCCTTTCTACGAATATTTGTTTAAAATAACATGAGAGTGGTAACTAGAAATTAACTACTTTTTACTGGGTCCAAAAACCAATACAACACCGGGAAGAGAAACCAGGTGTTCCATTCTGGGTGCTGCTGTCTCAGCTTACACATTAACTGTAAAATGCCATTCAAATCCTGCAGTGTTGCTGTCAAACCTTATAAGCCCATATAAGAGCCCAGCTTTTGGCTCCTCACAAAAAGTACCCGGCTAAACACAATGTAATGGAGGCGACAATCAGGGAGTCACCGTGAAGCCTTGCATTTGTCTGAAATTTGCAACGACTGTTCTGAGCCAAAAAAGAGAGTGACAAAAGAAAAACTGCGGCTGTTAATGCCCTTGTTGGAGAACTCATTCTTCATGCCTGATTTGCTTTGCTTTTCTCACACAGAAGAGAATAATTAGGAAAAATCTATTCACTCGACACAGTTGAAGGAAGGGAAAATGTGGGGGTTAAAAAGTGAAATACACCATTTACCTGGCCAACTGTGGAGATTAGGCACGTTAACAATCAGACAATAACCCTGTAATAACCCTGTGTGATATGGCAGGAGTAGTACAGTATGTAGTATGTGTAGTATGACAGCTCATTGATGCCCTGTATGCAAAACAGCTCTGATGATAACTAATACACACACCATGAAAGGGCTGCTCTTAAATACACAAAATTTGACGAAAAAAAAATAGCTTTAAATGGCACAATACTGCAGGCCTACAGTGATGACAGCATAGACTGGGCCCTCATTATGACTCATTGTTTACAAGTGCAAAGCCTGCCAGAGTAATAATCCCATGCACTTTCTACAACAATACATCAATCCCTGTCTTACTTTGCTGTGTTTATCTTAAAAGGAATCACAGAATGATTCATTTTCATGCTAGAGCATTCATTGTAACTTGCTTTCTACGCAGTTCCCACTGATTTTGGCTAGCTACTTCTCTTACAGCTGAACTCCAATGATTTTACACTTTAGGGCCAACTTACTAACTTACTAGTCATGGTTATCTGTCTTCTGGTCAAGTTTTGTAAATTAATGATGAAGTTATCAATGACAATACACTCAAATGTTACATGACACAACAGTTGGGTAATACAATGCTACTTGACTTGTAACGTCAGTGGGGGCTGCATATGGATGTATTATTAGAGCCGGATGGCGTATTGAAAATGTTGCATGCTCTGTCTGAAATTGTCTGCAATCTAACTCATTTCAGTGGGCGAGGGTGATTTGATTTTAACAAGAGACATCCTGTACCGGATGTCTCTTGTTAAAAGCTGGCCAACGTCCGGTTAAGCCCTATGCTAACTTGAAGAGGGATAAAATTGATCAGAGTCTGATAAAGAGATGACTCATTTTGTGGAGGTTGTGATTTGAAGTATTGCATTAGAAAAGCTGTATGGAAAATTTGATAAAATGTCCTCAATTATGCAAAAGGTTTTAAAGCTCTTTCGAGGTGTTTTTTGCCTCTCACACCACAGTCAACTTCTTCCTCGATATTATATTACCATATTTTCCGCACTATAAGGTGCACCTAAAAACCTTGAAATTTCTCAAAATCAGACAGTGCGCCTTATAATCCGGTGCTCCTTATATATGGACCGAAATTGAGCCACAACAAGTCTCGCAACTACGGTAAGCAGCCGCCGACTCTATTTTCCCCCGTAGAAGAAGTAACGCGCGGTGCATGTTGAGATATATGACTGAGCGAAGCGTGCCGTTTCATTTCCATTTCCGTTTGTGTAAAGAGCCCAAAATGGCTCCTATTAAGAGACACGCTTACGACGCAGAGTTAAAACTCAAGGCGATTAGTCACGCAGCAGAACACGGGAATAGAGCAACAGCCAGAGAGTTTAACATTAACTAATCAATGGTGCGGAAGTGGAGGAAGCAACAAGATGACCTCCCCTGACTGTTTTGTTGACATTCCCTTTAGCGCAGCTCCATCTTATGGATGCAGAACGTAACCCCAGCCTCGACTGTAGCATCTATTCTGTGCGCCTTATAATGCGGTGCGCCTTATATATGAGAAAAGTTTCAAAATAAGCCATTAATTGAAGGTGCGCCTTATAATGTGGAAAATGCGGTAATTTATCTTTGGCTCCAGACCACTCCAGACAGCGTAGAACATGGCCAATACTAGCTGACATGAAAGAACTATTAAAAGTTGTCCATTTGAACCATATTCCTGACGACTTTACTCCATTTTTCTCTCGTAGATGGTTAGATAGCCGAGGTGACTTTTTTATCTTGGTTTCCATCCTCTACTACTAATTGTACGACACTGTTTTCTAAGTCACAGTAGTCGCAGTAGTCACAGTAGTCACGTGGACCCGCATGGCCTCCATGATCCATGTAGCTGCTTCAATTGGATATAAAGGACGTGCTCTGCTGCGGGCCAGAGTCATATCGCGCCGCACACACTGCCCATAGAGTTTTGCCGCAACAGTTGCAAAGTTTTTTTAAAACTTGCCTGACAATTCACTTGAAATACGGCTAATGACAATGCTACCATGCAGGTATAATTATTACACCATGTTCATCTAAGTTTAGCCTGCTAACATTGGCAAAGTGGTAAAAGTCTCCAATATTTTGCAAGAAAAGCAAGAACTGGAGAAAGTCAGAAAAATTAACAAATTGTGTGTGACGTTTTGAAAATTGTCTTGATTTTGCATGAATATTTATTTTTCAACCTTGGGACCCCCAAGAGGGCCCTGACCCCTATGTTTGGAACCACTGCTTTAAGGTCTATTCGTCAAAGGGAATTTGTGTGAATTTCTAATGTTTTAATTTAGAATCTTCAACACAATATCCTAGTCAATTCATAATGTGCAGAACTTAAAAACAATTTCCCTGCCACATGCATCTTATCTTTTTCCATTTTAATTTATTTTGTTTTATTTAAAGAGAGCAATGTTGAGCCTGGTAAGATCACAATAAAGAAGAAAGACATTCAGGCCTGTATCTCCTTGAGTAAACATAATGCAGAATGCATTGAGTCTATCCTGACATCATCTTAATGAAAATGTCTGTTGGGAAGCAACAAATAGGGCCAGGCTATGGTAGGACCACAGGGAGTGCAGACGGTGTGCAGGGAGGGATAAGGCAAGCGGAGCTGAGCAGGGTCAGTGGAGGCGGTGTAGAAGGCACATTAAGGCTGAGAAACAGATCAACAGAGACGATGAGTAAGAGTGAGATAAAGCCAGGATGGGGAGGAGGGAGGAGGAATGATGATCTTGCATGTGAAAATACTATTACAGGGCTGAATGAGTTTTTAATGTAGCAAAGAGATGCTGTTAATATTAAAAGTAGCAGGTGGTTGAACATGCATACTGATAATGTTAGGCTCCTCAGTGATATCAGCCAGGGCTTGACCAACGTTGGGTTTTTAAGGCTGATACTGATACAGAGCAGAAACTTTGTAACTGCCAGCAACAATTTTTTTCTGCTGTTATTTAACATCGAGGAGCGTATTGATTCCCCAGAGTTTATTTGTTCTCAGAGCACTACAGATGTAGCTTTCCTAAGGCTGCTACAGCGGATACCAATAGCAATTAAAAATGGACATTTTCAACATAGTATTTGGTAAGGTGCACAGATCCCATGGGCAGATTAACCTCTGAGGAGGCCCAGGGGCAAAAATTAGATATTGGGCCCTTATTAATTCCTGCTCTCTCCGTTCTCTCACTCTACTGTGTCTATGCCTTTTCTATGTTGGAATACTACCATGTCCAAGATTTGCCCACAGATTAGTAGGGTCTACTTTAAAGGGAAATACAAGTCTAAAGGAAGTATATTTCAACATTTGTTTGTATAACAGCACATTTCCATAGAGTGGGGCACAGTGTTGTGGTGGTTAGCACTGTTAGCACTGTCGCCTCACAGCAAGGGGGTTGCCGGTTCAAATTCGGGCTGGGGCCCTTCTGTGTGGAGTTTGCATGTTCTCCCCGTGTCTTCTCTGGTTTCCTCCCACAGTCCAAAGACATGCACGTGTTTGTCTGTCTCTGTTTGTCTCTATGTGCCCTGTGATAGACTGGCGTCCTGTCCAGGGTGTACTCCGCCTCGCGCCCGATGTAAGCTGGGATCAGCTCCAGCCCCCCGACCCCGATAGGGACAAGCGGTTGAAGAAGGATGGATGAATGGACATTTCCATTTCATGACTCTATAGCTAGATTAAATGTGGCTTTTCTGACACTGATCAACAACAAAAATATATTTTAATGTTAAAGTGAGTTGATGTTGATGTTATTACATTGTTTTATGAAAACAAAAGTTCTCATAAAGTAACAGCCCAAAATGTTTTCTTAAGAGCCCGGAATTTTTTAGGTTTGTAAACTACCATATCTTTATAATTTCTCCTCAGTCTCTCTGACTGGACCTGCAAATCAATAGAGCAAAAGTTCTGTTACTGTGGAAACATTGCAATCTATAGGCCTGCCCTAACATTACCATGGCAGGTTGTTCTGTGCTGCTACTAATGCTGGCCTATTCCCTATATAATTGCGTAAATGTTCTTCTGTTGGCCTCATATTGAAGTCAGAGGACCACATGGTATTGTTGGCCATCCTTGATTTGCAATCAGAGCAGCCCAGAATATTATGGTATGTCTTCAAATGTAGCAGATTTATCAGATAGACATTCATACTATGAACTTTACTCAAGCACAGCATAACAAAAATAGGTTTCAAGATTAGTAATGCTGTTTATGCCGAAAAACTTCAAAATAGTAACAGCAGACATATTTTAAGTGGCAGCAGGGGAAATGAGTCATCTTCAACATATGTTGTGCTCTGGTTTCAGAATGATGAAGACAATTGTTGATAATAATAATAATAATAATAATAGTAACTTTATTTATATAACACCTTTAAAAACAAACATTTACAAAGTGCTTTGACTGAGCAAAGAAAAAAGCACATAGAAAATCCATACATACGTATATACTGTTTACACATCAGCAACGCAAGGTTAACAGTAGGACACTTTTACGGGCAGCAAAAATGACAAATGAGCAACAAGAGAAATTAAATGGATCGATGACAAGGTAAACAAAATCAGTAAATAAAAAGACAACATCAGATAAAAGCAAGTCTATAAAAGTATGTTTTTAGAAGGGTTTTAAAAGAAGTCACTGATTCAGCAGGCCTTAGCTCCTCGGGCAGGTCGTTTCAAAGCCGAGGGGCCCTGGCGGAGAAGGCACGGTTACCTCTGGTTTTGAGCCTTGACTTTGGAACAGTTAGAAGCACCCTACCCGAGGTTCTAAGGCTAGGAAAAGGTCCGTATGGGGTCAGCATTTCTTTAATATAATCAGGGGCTAGACCCCGAAGAGCTTTAAACGTGATCAATAAAATCTTAAAATCAATTCTATAATGAACAGGGAGTCAGTGAAGTGAGGCTAAATTTGGAGTGATATGATGCCGTCTGTTACAACCCGTGAGAAGCCTGGCTGCTGAGTTCAGGGCCAGCTGGAGGTGGGAAAGGAATTGTTTATTTATGAGGCTGAGCTTGCTGCTTTTCTGTTCTTTTGTGAATATAGCTACCTTGTTTTTGTTTTATTAATATACAGTTGTTGTTTTGTTTTAATGATATAGTGTGATTTTAATACTGTTTGTTTTAATATTTGTCGCTTCCTGTGTGGACCCCAGGAAGACTAGTGACCCCTTTGTGGAAGCTAATGGGGATCCAAATAAAGAATAAAGAATTTGTGGTTGATGCCAGATAAAAGAGAAGTAATCTAGACCAGAAAATATGAGGGAGTGAACGACTTTTTCCAGATCGGGCTGTGAAATATGGGTTTGATTTTGGAGATGGCTCTGATGTGGAGGAAACAGGACTGAACAACTTTATTGATGTAAGGGATGAATGTGAAATCTGAATCAAAAATGAGTTTCTGGCAGTACGTTTAACTGACGGAAAGTGTACCAAGGCTGATGGGACTAGTGATGGTGTCGGGCAGATTAAATAGGATTATTTAAAATTTGTTAAATTGTAGAAATTTTTTGGCCATCCAGCTGTTTATGTCTTTGAGGCAGTCTGAGAGAGCAGTCAGGCATATCATTAGGTCTCAGCGGGAGGTATATTTGTGTGTCGTCAGCATAGCAATGAAAAGAAACATTTTGCCGCTGGATAAACTGTCTGAGTGGAAGCATATGAATAGAAAATATAATCTGACCTAAAATAGAACCCTGTGGTACACCATGGGCTATTTGGGTTGAGGATGAAGAGTAGTTGCCCATGGTGACCGCACAGGTTAAAATGTTAAAAATGTAAGAATTAACCAACCAAGTGCATTGTCAAGGATACCAACCCAGGATTTAAGACAATTCATTCAAATATTGTTATCTACAGTGTCAAAGGCAACACTCAGATCTAAAATAATTAAATATGCACTCTCTCTCTCCTCTGACTGTGGTTAAAAGCAGGTCATTAGTTACCTTGAGGAGGGCAGTTTCAGTGCTGTGTAAAATTCCAGAACCAGATTGAAATCTCTCAGATAAATTTTAATGTGACATAAAAGCTAAAAGTTGGGTAGAAACCACTTTTTCAAAAATGTTTGATAAAAAGGAGAGTTTAGAAAATGATCTAAAATTATTAAAATCAGTGGAGTCCAGCTTGGGTTTATTTCAAAGAGGTTGGACCACAGCATGTGTAACAGCTGAAGGAAAAATACCATGGATTAAAAAGCTGTTAATAATGTTTACAATACTGGGTCCAACTGTGTTAAAAACCTCTTTAACAAACTTGGTGGGAACAAAATCAAGGTTGCACATGGCTGGTTTCAGGTGAGATACAAGTTCAGATAAAAAGGACTATGAAACAGGTTGAAAACAGGTTGATCTCTTCCCTTATGAAATCAACCTTGTTTTTTAAAAACTGTAAAAACTCCTCACAGGTCTCTTCTGAGGTATCATTGAAATGAGAGGGGGAGAACCATTAGCTATATAATAGGATGCAAGCTTTTTTCTCTCCAAATGAGATTACAGATTTTTAGGCATTCTATTGTCAAATTAAACATAATGCATTCACTGCTGTAAATGGTGGGAAAAAACATCATGCCCCTAGATGGGGCATAGGTTTGGCCTGAGCCCTGAATGTTCACATTGTCTGGCTCCACCCCTGGTCCTATCCACCTTATGGCTCAACACACCACAATAAGAGGAAGAAGACACCGGGTTAGAAAAAATTACTCTGAAAAAAGACCACAACGGTAAGAATTATGCCTTCGAACTGTAAGTTTGGGTTTTTAAAATAGAAAATACTTCTGCTTCATAAGCTTTTCAAAAAACAGGGCCACCAATTTTAATATAGCCACAATTCAGTATTCACTATTTAACTTCACTTTTTATGCTTGAAATAATAACAAGTATTCATTTAAAGAAGGAAATGGGTCAGATTTCATGAGCTATGTTTTCAATTACTATTTCAATGCAGAAAAATACAGCACAGGTATTTCAGCTATAAACAGCTTTGACAAAATTGAGTTTAAACCAATTTCTCTTTCATTTTAGTGAGTACGTCCTTGTTTCTTTGCAACAATGTGAGTTAGTGACCGATACATAACAGATACTGAAACACACTGGGCCTCATTCACCAACTGTTCTTACATACAAAAGACATGCTTCAACTAACGAGTAAATGTGAACAGAGGTAAACAATTGAAGAACACGTCATGAATCCAACGTAGACTTTTCTTAAGAACAAATTTAAGATAAAACGTCGGAAGATATTGGTAAGGTATGGTGTTGAGGCTCAATGTTCCTATAGAAAAAAATAAATTCATGAAAACAGTAGTTCTGCAATCAAAGGTGCTATGGTTATTTTTTTGCTATATATCTTTGAACCTGACCATTTTCATGTCAAGTTTCAAGCAGTATTTCCCCCACAGTGTTCTTCTTGTCAGATCTGAAAAACCTTTAAACCATAGTCTGAAGTCTCCACTGACAGGCAGGCTAATGAAATTCTTTAGGCATTGTTAAGTGCCCTGGATGGGAGCTGTTGCTCTGCTCTTTGTGGGCTCAAACTCTCAGACATGCCGCACTTGTGGCCCCACCCCATCAGCAACGCCGTAACAGGCATTTCCAAACAGCTGTCATACGTACCAAGCATGACAGCAGCAGTTTTTGTCCTATTAGATTTGGTGTTTGGTTTTATAGTAGTTACAATGGATTCCAATGACAACTTATAGTCATGGGGAAAACACTAAAAACCTAGGCTGGCATTGCCAGACTTAGTCCCTAATGTGTATTAGTCTGGATCCAGTTCAGTTCATTTCCAAATTCCAAGAAGAGTTATCAATGGTTCGATAGATCTACAATCAATCAGTGCAACGAAAAGTGACCTACAACCAATCAGAGCAATGATACAACAATATAACAATACAATGTAGACCTGAGTGAGGCGGTATTTGGGTCACAAACTTTCTCAAATTTTGGAAAACAGTATAAAAAAATGTGTTCCTGAAAACATTTTAAATAGGTAGATAGATAAACAGGTAATAACAAAATCTTGCTTCATTTTTAATCAGCACCTCTAGTTTGACAGTATGATCAGTTTTATGAGTCTGGTAAGTTGTACTAGACGCACTATACCAGTTATGTTCAGTTACTACATTCAAGCAATGGCACACACTGTCAGTCATCATCTTGAATCCGCCCCACATCAGATAAACAGTTGTGATTGGCTTACCCAGGGCCTGGTCCATTGGACATCTGTCTGAATATCTGCTAAAGGAAATGGAACATAAGCTTGACAGATTTGTCTCAAAACAGCCCTCCATGGAAAAAGGAGAGCAGTTTCCTTTAAATGCTTTACATGCTACAACTAAATTTACACAGGGTTGTGTATTTATTTGGCTGATTTCATTAAGGATACAGAATATCAAATTTGAACAAAAGTACGGATTATCATTATTTCCCCACCAGAATATGACACCTTAATTTTGGAATTAAAACCTTCATGTTGAGAAATATTTTCAGAAACTATTATAAATCTTTTTGGGGGATGTATTGGTACTCATGTATTTTTATCTATCTATAAATCTTGTTTATCGTTACAACCCTAGTCTCCTTATAGCTCCAAAGCACTGCCAAGAATTGCACGATTTGCGAGTGATTTATTGGCAAAGGGATAAGTGTTTGGAACATACTGACAACAACTGATTAATTGGGATGACTTTTTGCCAAAGAAAAAGTCCCTAATAAAACTGTCCGCAGTGTGATTTGTGGATTACCCAAAGAAAGCAAGACATATATTCTGGAAAGAGATGTTGCTGTTTAGTTTTTCAAATGTGATATTTTACTGCCGCAGTAAAGACAATTATATTCACCTTTATTGTACTAGGGTGGCTGCACAAATAGCAGATATAGCAAAAGCACAGCACATAAAACCAACCTGCATGCTGTAGCTTGATACCACATGTGGTAAATGAGGAAATTTGCTATCAGCATGGTTTTAATGATGGCAGTCAGTCAGTCAACCACCTGAGTCTGCACTTAAATATCTCAAACTATCATAGGGATTGAAATCATAAAATTTGGTACAGATGTGCATGTTCCCCAGGGGAAGAAGCCCAGTGTCGTTGGTGATTTCCTGACTTTTCCTGTAGCACCATCAGCAACAACAAGCTAATGTTAGCGCATGTTAGAGCATTTTTTATCATATTCTGAAAGCAATGTCTTCTCTAGAAAAATATTACGTTTTAGTGTGTTTAAATGGGTCTGATGCTGCTCACCTGTTTCCGTTTGGCGGGGCACGGCAGAGCTGGACCTTCTACACCTGCAGTGTTCTGGACTGAAATGTGCATGTATGCGTGTGTTTGTTACGCCCCGTCTCTAACCCTTCCAAGGTCCCAAGCAGCCATGGACACACTCTGACTTGAATACAATCAGGGGAATTTATTTACATGAAATGTTAATTTACAAAGCTGGTCTATATTCAGTTAATGGCTCAGGGCTCAGGTCTATGGCCAACAAAACAAACAAAAATACACTTACTTACCTCCCTAAATACAACACAGGAGAAAAGTATAACCAAATAAATGGCAGCCCACCTCTACTACCTTCAGCAGTGGAATATACAGTCTCTCTGTCTGTCTGTCTGTCTGTCTGTCTGTCTGTCTGTCTGTATTTGTCTCTCTCTGTACATCTGTCTGTCTTTTCTGTCTTTCTCTCTTCTTTTCTCCCCCCCCCCCAACCGGTCAAGACAGATGTCCGTCCTCCACAGAGCTGGGTCTGTTCCATGTTTCTCCCTGTTATAGGGAAGGTTTTCGTTGCCACTGTACTCATTGGGGAATTATTGGGTCTATGTAAATCATAAATAAGCCATAGAGTGTGGTCTATACCTACTCTGTAAAGTGTCCTGAGATAACTTTTGTTATGATTTGGCACTGTAAACAAAATTGAATTTAATTGAATTGAATTATGATGGATATGCCAGTTAAAATCCTGCAGGAGAGACCAATGCATGAGTCCGGTTTGCATTACGCATCTGGGAGAGGAACACAAGCGGGTTATGGTCAGTAAAACCTGTACCAGTTGTGAACTTGACCCAAGATACACCTTCAAATGCTGACGCTCTGGCGTCAACTTCCAGCTTAAAGGGGCACCGGAAATTTAGCGCAGCAAGAACAGGAGCAGTACAAAGCAAAGCTTGGGCAGACACAAAAGCAGCCCGACAAGCGGAGGACCAAACAAAAGTTTTCAACAGACTTAGTAAACCTGTGAGAGGAGCCACCACAACAGAGAAATTTCTGCAGAAGCTACGGTGATATTGAGGATGGCTTGCACTCTGTCCGACACTGGAGGCACCTGCCATTGCCTCACCTGCTTGCCCATATAGGTAACAGCTGCCTTACTGAATTTGCATTTGGCGAGGTTCAATGTGAGAGAAGACTCACAGAGATGGTGGAAAATAGTGTTTTAACATGGTTAGACCATGTGGATGAGTAAGCAACTACATAATCTAAATAAGCTTAACAGTCTTTCACTACGGCTTATACGTTATGCACGAGGCGATGAAATTTGGCTGGAGCTTGCACAACCTGAATGACATACCAGTATATTGGCAGTTGTCTGGCATTACGAATGCGGAGATTTCTGGGGCTAAGGGAACTTTCCAGCTTGGTTACAAAGTTGGCGGAGCCTACTCGGCCTAAGCAGTCCTCCATCCTAGGGAGCGGAAATGAATCGTGCTTAGTGAGAGAACTGACTTTGACTTTCAGATTTCCGAACCAAAACACAGGGGGAGCTCCACGCGCTGCGACTTGGAACGGCTAAACCATGCTCAATTAGGTAACTTAACTATTGTTGCATCAGGGCCCTTTTTGCGGGATTTACTCTGTATACGTGCTGCTTGATGGATCTGTGATCCTGCACATCAACATCATGATACAGAATGGGCGTTTGACAGGGATGATCAGAAGACATTAACATATTAAGATTATCCTCGATCAGATGGATAATGTCTGCACAAGCTGAATCTGACAAATGAGCTAAAAAAGACTCCAAATCACTCAGCAGCTCTAAATTTTTTAAACGAGCGAGGCATCGAAACACATTTCCCTACTTACCTGTCATCTGAAAAATTATATTACAGAGGAGCAGCACACAGGAAGGCCACCGGCGCCGCTGGGAAATGTCACCCTCTCTGAAAAAGTAATGTTTCAGAATGTTAATGTGGCAAAATCTGGATTTCCTTTTGCCAAAATGAACACATACAATTCAATCAATTCAGTTAATTTCTTCAGAGCAAAATTGCAACTTTGAGTGGCACATTGGAAATTCCATTTGCCGCCAAAGTTTTGGGGTGACAGGCACAATTTTCTTAAAACCTCTGCACATAAAACCAAAACTATCTGCGTGGCTCTTTACCACTTGTGATGAAATCTGTTTTTGGAAAAGTGACCCTTTCCAACATGATAGTAGTCACTTTAACCCATGGTAAGGTTACTTTCACTAATGATTTAACGAGCGATGAGCCATAAAGCTTGAGTATTGTTGCTATGGTTACCTGAAGTTAATGTACCCAAATGTACCACTCTAACCACCCAATCACACACTGCAATAAAACAATATTAAATGACCTATGGGCCTGAAAATATCTGCAAACCAGCACAACACATCCTCAAATAGCCTCTTGGGCTATGCTCACTGTCCACGCTCCATCAGAGCCGCTTGGTAAAGTGTTGAAATGTTAAACAAGTGATGTCAAGCGAAGGATGTTTTAGTGTCACATCTCTGTAAGCATTGGTTTTTGTGTAGGTGTCAGCAAGCTAAGCATCTCTTCACTTGAAGCAGCATCACACATATTGATCAACAGAGCTGTGTACAAAAGAGGCCTACATTGTGTGTGTGTGTGTGTGTGTGTGTGTGTGTGTTTGTCATGCATACTTTTCACATGTAGCACTCCAACAGTACAGCAGTGTAGGAGTAGCGCCTCACAGCTTATAGGAGATGACCAACAGTTAAGCAGCTAATATCTCAACCACATTTCAGGCAAACTGCACTGTAGCTGTAATTTGCTCCCACTATTGTGAAGAACAATAACTGATTGTTTGGTTCTATCGCAAATAAGCCCCCATGATGCCCCCCCCCCTTTAGGCATCGCTTCCAAAGTTGGTTAATGCAAAGCCACTGTGGAAAAAAGTAATCTAAATCCTGACTAGTGAATGTGCAGTTGTTGTTCTAAGAGGTGAGGCACGTTCCTGGAAACAGTGTCAAGTCGCAGCAACTCTGAGCAGAGATGATAGAGGAAGTCTGTAATTAAGAGCAGATTGATAGAAATGGGAATGGGAAGAGGAACTTTACACACACACACAGGCACAAACTCTGCCTGATGCTTGTGCCTGAAAAGTTGCTTTCAAAACAGCGCGGAAGTGAGAATGTCTGTGTGTCTGTTCAAGGGGTTACTTGATTAAACTGGAAGAATGCCTAATTACATCAAGCACAGCTTGCTTGGATGAATATTTGTGTATCCAAATACACCGAGGCTACATCTGCAAGCTTTAGATAAAGATTTATCAGAAGAAATTCAAAAAGTAAATAGGATTCCAACTTCCATCCGGGGAATGAGATTCTCACTTTGAGCCTGCAGTTGAAACATGCAGGACATGTTGTGATACAGTAAATGCAGTTTCATTTATGTTGAGATGTGAGTCTTCCAGATGGACCTTGTCGTGGTTTCCATAGTTTGAAGTATTTAGTCAACAATTTCAGCCTCCAAGTGAACAGAGCAGCAGGAGGGAGGCTCAGGGTGACTCAGCTCCATCTAAATTTAAGTGGGTTTTTTAACAGTCACAACCATTTGTTATTGTTATGAAGAGCCCTTGGTTTCAGAAAAGGAAAAAGCTTGACTGTTTGCTGCTACAGGCTACAATGGTCATTGAGAAAATGTGCACCAATCTGCAACAAAAAAAATGTGAGTATTTGTGAGCAGTCACATCTGAAAGTGGACCAGCATTCATTTGAGATTTGATCATGGAGGCCTGGTACTAACTATTTTTGTACTGTGGCTATTTTTATTTTTTTAGAATTGACAAAAAGAGTACGGTTCCATTGGTGTGACATTTGCAAGAGCAGGGTCACTCGCTGCCGAAACTCTGATTCACGCATTCATCACATGCAGAATAGACCACTGCAGTAGCATCCTCTACGGTTCATCTGGCAAAATCCTTAACAAACTTCAATACATCCAAAAGTCTGCTGCCCGGCTCCTCACCCACACCCACTCCCATGACCACATCAACCCTGGTCTGCAAAATCTCCACTGGCTCTCTCTCCCCCAATGCATCCAGGTCAAAGTCCTCCTCCTCACCCACAAAGCTCTCCATAACCAGGCCCCTTCCTACCTGCTCCACCACCACACTCCCCCAAGTAACCTGCACTCCTCTGACCCCCCCCCCCCCCCCCCTTCTCGACCAAGCACCGTACCTGGGGTGACAGCCTTTTCCATTGCTGCCCCCTCCCTCTGGAACTCACTACCCACACACATCCGTGACCAGCACACCTTCAAATCACTCATCAAAACCCACCTCTTCAGAATCGCCTTCAACCTCCAATAATACACCATTTGATTTAATTTTTACCGCTTCACTTGTTTTTAAATGTGCCTGCTTTTTAGCTGTTTTATCACTTTGCATCTTTTTACCTTAACTTACTTCTTAAATACAGCCTGCTTTTTTAAAATGTACATCCTTCTATCCTGCTTGTTGTTAAACGTACTTGTTTTAAATGTATTGGTTTTTATTGCATTATGTAAAGTGTCTTTGAGTACCTTTTGAAAAGCGCTATACAAATAAAATGTATTATGATTATTATTATTACTTCAATCTGGCTGGTAATATGCAAGCTTCGCTCGCTCATCATCATCATCATCATTTTGTACTCTATCAAATGTCAGTAGTATCAAGACAGCGGTAAATGGTATGAACGTTGCACAAATGTACTTTGCCTTCCTAAGTGAAGTAACTAATGATGGTGTCCTCTGAAATAGAGCTGGCCGATATGGCCCAAAATTTCGATATCGATATAGATAATTTCACATTTGAGTAATATATATCATTTCTGGTAATTCAATGAATACATTGTAGTCTATTTGAAATAACCATATAGTAAAGTTGTGTGATTTAAATACTTGTCAAATGAAAAGTACTGAGTATTTTCTCTTGTTTTTTTGGAAACTTTTGACTTATTCACATGAATACACACAGATAGCGTGAAGTAAGAACAAAACCACAATATTCAAATAATATTCCCTTCCGAAAACTTCACTTGTGTGAATTTATTATCAATTTAATAATAATTGATTACTTCAAGATACCTCAATATATTTTTTCCTTATGATATAATTCCATTAAAGGACGATAAATGATCATATTGAAATATCACCCAGCCCTACTTTGAAATAACTTAATGTCAGTGCAGAATATTAAAGTTACTGTATGACCAATCACTTAAATGTAAAGAAGAAGATAGAGGAAGGGAAGAAATTGCTCAACATCACCTCCACCACTTCTCATTTGTTCCTGTGCCAGTTTCAGCTTGCTTGTTAAATATTAAAGCTTTCCCCAAGTGTTAATTAACTCACAACCCCTCTCGACCGCCAGACTGGGAACCACCACTGCTCCCAAAAGGTGCATGTCAATTTTTGTCTAGAGTTCTCTGCACCAAATGTGTGGGGTTTCTATACTTTCCCCCCTCTTGTCTCTGTGGGTTTATAAAGCAGAGTTATGAACACTTTTAAATTCCATGAAAGCTTCTTGAACTCAATCTAGAGTGAATTTGCATCTGTTCTTATTTCTTGTCCAAGACACCAAGACGAATTATCCTCTGAGGAACCTGAATAATACCTGGGCATTATCAACATCAATGTTCATATCGGCAAATAAAGCTGCAGGCGGCCAGTCTGGCAGTTCGAGTTGACTCAGTCAAATTTCAAAGTTTACAACTCTCACACCCCTCCCCCTCTACCACAGAGCTCCTCTGCTCCCTCCCAATCGAGTGCTCGTCAGTGCGCGTGAACCAGATTTCTCTTCTGTCATTAATAAACAGCATAGTTAGGCTACATGGAGGTAGGCTGGCTAACTTACTCATAGATAACAACTGCTAACGGCATTAAGCATACAGTATGTCTAGCATGAGGCGTGTGCCTGTATTGTAACATGCATGAGGAGGGAGGGGGGATCTGTAGCGTGTGCACGAACTGTGACTGACAATCAGCTCTCACACAACCCTGGGCTGAGTGGACAGGATGATACGGGCGCTGTGGATTTTTGCAAAACGAGGCATGTTTTTTTTTTGTCTAAAACCGGATGATTTATTTTGTTCTATCGGAGCATAGTGTCAGCTTCAGTGAATATGATCAAAAAAATCTTGCCGACTGGGAATTATAAATGCAAAATGAATGAGATATGTGCTTCAACTAAATCGCTGCACTCATAGTCGCACGTGTGGCTGAAGTAAATCTGTGCTAATGTCTTGCTCTGTGTTTGAATTTGGTGAACTGTGACGTGCAAATAGCCATGCGACCTCTGAGTAACTTCCAAAAAATAAATAAAATAAAGCTGTCATTAGCTGTGTTTCCATTCAATTGTCAAGCAATTTTGAAGCCACATGCAAAATAGAAGAAGAAATAGGAACATTTCCATCGACTGGTTTGAAGCGGAACTAAGCTACAACATAACTGCATAGGCTACGCTTTACACATGGCTGTTACCTGCCAGTAAGCAGTAGAAGAAATAGAGGTTGCAAACTGGAAACAGAACAAGTCGCCCTAGCCAACTTACCCATCTACGAGAGAAAAACGGGGAGAGGTCTTCAGTAGTTTGGCTCAATTTAGCAAGTTTGAATTGCTCATGTTTCATGCTGTCTGGAGACAAAGACAAAGTCATGCAATCATTCTAACACAGCACGACACACAAGAGAGTGCAGACAGAAAAGCAAACAGCTCAGCGTCGTTACTTAATCTGTCTGTTTTATCACCCTGCTGAAGGATCCTCCAACAAACAAAACAAACCTCGGACCTGAGGTTCATATAAATAGAAACATTTGAATTCAACATAAATGCTGAATTTACTTTCACATGGACGTGCAGAGGAACTTTGCTGTGCCACTTTCTTGTGACTTTAGACAGTGAGATCAATCAGCATCCTCAGCTTCTTTGGCTCATAAAAAGAAACTACCCAAAGAACCCCCAAGACTCCCATGTGACTGTTCTATGAGATTATATATTCAAGGTTATGTGTCCAACAGAGAGAAAAAGCTAATCTGTGGTGCTGCCCAAAATGCAGAATGATGTGACCCATGCCTACATTACCAAATGACATCCCCAGTTATTTGGAATATGTGGCTTGCAGGGAGGATATGAACATTATATCATGTCAGCTCTGACCTCTGAGAAGAGATTACTGCAGGGCCAGGAGAAAATCATGGGTCACAGCTGCTCCACCGAATGGATTTTCCAGGTTATTATCTGTGTTTGCATTCATTCTTGTAGAGATTCAAGGTCTTAAATCCCATGACAGACACAAAATCAGTACCAGGAATCACTGAAGTCAATGAATAGCTTTAATGTCACATATTAAGTTAATTGTCATGCAAATAGTTCCTTGTTAGAAACACAATGAGGAGAATTTATCTTACTGGATCTTGATGTCTGCAGTGAATACGTAAACGAAAGATTAAGGAGAAAACAAACAGATGAAAATGGAAGGTGTGAAAGTGAGGAGGGGATAAACTTAGAGGGAATAAGGCAGCATATTCTCTCACTAAATGGAAGCTGTGAGATGCTCCACAATTTACTGAAATGATTTCCACTCGTACTGGATATGGTCCTGGTTAGTCACTGATACCTTTTACACTGCAGCTGCACATCGATAAAGCGAAAGAATTAAAAAAATATTAATACAATATATATCGATATCTATCTATATATATATATATATCTGAATATCTGAATATCTCTCTCGCTCTCAAATTTATATCTCTCTATATATACACCGGTATATCTATCTATCTATCTCTCTCTCTCTCTCTCTCTCTCTCTCTCTCTCTCTCTCTCTCTCTCTCTCTCTCTCTCTATATATATATATATATATATATATATATATATATACTATCTTTTCTCACTTTTTTAGAAAATGTGAGGAATTGAAAATGAAGTTAAGATGTCACAGATCACCAAGTACAGCATGATCAGCTGAATGGGTCTGCACACGCTGTGCCGTGTATAACAAGATAGTTTGCTCAGACAGTCATTCCAATTTTATAAGAGCAAGAAGTGGAACTGAAGTTCAGACATGTCGTATGGAGATAAAGCCCCTGAACATATCAGACATCTTTACTTCAAATAGATGAGGAACAGCCACGTGGCACCAAAGCTTTTACCAGAGATGCTAATTTTAGGATAAGCTGTTTAAAAGTTAAAGATGTGGGAGACTGAATCAGGATTTTGATTATGTCTTAGCCATCAGAGGGACACATCCATGAATTATGAGCTTGTGGATGTTTCGTCAATGTCCCACCTCTTTAGGAGACAGTTGTATTTATTAGACCAGGATGCCAGACGGAAAATTGTGCCTATTTAGTTCAATGAGAATTACTCGCCTTGCACATAGGCCAAAAAAGGTTTCTGGGTTTCCGGGTTAATCTGCATGATATGCAGCTTACTAAATATGTTTTTACCACTGGTAAAGTGGTAAAAACATTTTTACCAGTTTCTGTTCGGCTCAGACTGTACATTGGGATGACATCATAGGTTTTTAAGCTGATTTTCAAGGCTTTACAAATATGAAATATCCATGGGTTAAAAACTCATAATGGTAAGAGTGTCCTGTCAACAGTTTTACAGACATCTCTTTTACCGTGGTGGTCTTTGGAGAAAACACTTTTTGGGCCACAGGGGGATTATCTATTGCAGTACCGCAAGTGACCACTGAAAAAAATGGATTCAAGGCCGATTGGCGGCGCCCGATGCATGGGAGAAAAGTGGCAGATCCTGAATGTATTGATTCCAATGGGAGAAGGGAACGTAAACACTCATGAGCAACATATCTCCAGAACTTTCTGACACTAAAACGGAATTTTCAGATGGAACAATCAGAAGGAAAAACTTTGAGAAGCTCTCTTTAGAGAAACGTCTCTGTCTCAGCAACAAACTCAAACTAACGTTCGCCTCACTTTTGTAATGGTAATATGTGTGTTAGCTGTGTAAATACCTAATGTTAGCTTAAGAAAATTGTGCACAACTTTTCATTAGCAGCACGTCGGAATGGTGGTTGCTCAAAGCAAAGGGGTTCCTGGTTCGAATCCCGGCTGGGGCCCTTCTGTGTGGAGTTTACATGTTCTCCCCGTGTCTGCGTGGGTGTTCTCTGGCTTCCTTCCACAGTCCAAAGATATACACGTGTTAGGTTAATTGATGACTCACACCCGATGTCAGCTGGGATTGGCTCCAGCCCCCCGTGACACCGATAGGGACAAGCGGTTGAAGATGAATGGATGGACAACTTTTCATTCATCCACATGGCATTCTACACTTTCTAATGAGGGCGCGCCCACTTAGGAGACAGGAAGTGTATAGCATTTAATTCCATTACCATCCTGAAATATGTTATCTTAACCATAGAGAATCTTTGGCTCAACAAACCTGTTGCATATCATAATTATGATAACTTTCGCATTTACCTCAAGCTGAAGTGGTTAGATAACCTGCTTTTAGCTTGTTAACAACCTCTGATCTGTCTGTATGCAAATCTGCTAAATGTCTGTGATAATGAGAGCTGCAGAACAAGTGAGATCGATGTTCTGCCACTCATAAATGCTGCAGGGAGGCCTGCCATGGACATGGAAATAAGGAGGTGTCAACTCAACGGGTTGAAATCCACTTCCCTTACAGCCTACCCCTCTTTCTCCGAGGCTAATGTACAAGTTTACAAACTGTGTGATATACTGTACAGACAGAAAATCACACTTTTCCTCCAAGGAGAATATAATCTCTACTGGTTTTCCTTAGGTTATATGCACTGAGTTATCATCCACAGCCATTAGCACAGATGTTTCATCAGCTAGGCGTTCTGCACACTATAAAGAAAAATATCCACTTTAGAAGAGCAAGCTGTATGTTATGCTAACACATGCCATGAAACATATGGCTCATCAGGCATTCCAGCATTTTCTACTTCACTCTGTGGGCTCTCTGGCTGCACATTTGACTTTAAAGCAGCCCTTCTCCCTAGTCCTTTTTTATTTTCTGACTCTGAACTTTTGGGTTGTGACAAATTGATGGGGTTGCGGCGAAAGGCTTTCACAATGCTATAAGTTACGTTAGGCGAAGGCCTTAAAACAATAGGCCATTAGCATTTTTTCCCCTCATCCATCAGCAGGCAGTGCCAGACCCTGCCAGCCATTCATCACACCCGTGCCACCGAGCAAGCAGGTCCTCAGGCCCCGCTGCTCTGCTTATAAAGAGACGTATGAATACAACATGAACACAGTGGACTAAGATAAAGACTAATATAGCCCAAGTCAACTATGACCATAAAGATTAATTTGTTAAAAGAAAACAATGACAACATGACTGATTGTTTTAATACAAGCGGTGAATAAGCAGTCGAGGTTAGCTTAGCGTGTTTATTGGTGAGTGTGAGTATAATATGATGTACTGTAAAAGCCACTAAAAGCAGGGCCGTGCCTTCCCCAGGGTGTAAAGTCTCCCTCGGAGTGCTTTAATGCACAGTGTTTGGTGCAGATTAAGATCCTCACTCAGCTGTGTGTTTGTGTCAGAGCTCAGTTTAGTTTTGGACTCTGAGACGGCGGCTGCTAGAGCGCCTGTCCATTAAGCTAGCTCTGGGGAGAGACTAAAAATTAACCTTAATGGACACTGCTCTCTTTGAATACTAACAAGGGGCTTTTTACTAAATACCGCTATGTGTCTCCCACTCTGTGTTCGGCTATTCTTATTTATTTTGCTATAGAGGAGTTAATGTATGAGAGTCAACGAGCTGACAGAAAGCCTCTACGAGCGAAGCGACTCCGTCGAGGCCACTAACTCACAACCCTGCCTCTCCTCGCCATCCCTCTTTCCTGCTGAGCAGCTCTCCATAAATGCCAATTAGCAAAAATTTAAAACCAATTAGAGCTGCTTTGTGCTCAGTAAATCTGATTATTAAAAGCTATGTACATCTTCTGTGCAATCAGCGCCTGATGCTGTACTACAGACAGACTCCCATGCCAAACCTATCAGTCTGTTATCCAGGCCATTGACTGCTTCACTGCCCTCGGTCCCCCTCGCCTTCTAATCTGACTATAATGACATTTGCGTAAGGCAATGAACAGTGTTGTGCCACGCTTTTTCGAGACTCCACCACCCACCACACACATCACAGACGTTTTTACGACTCCTGGGTATAATATTTCCTTCATTTGCATAATGATGTCCCCTGTTTATTATAAACCTGTGCATCCATCTCACTAAGGCCCATTGAACAAGCAGTGGATTTGTACAAAATTAGAATGCAAATGGAATGTAATACTGTTGCATTTCCAGTGATGGGCCAGTAAACTACCTGACCCCCCTTTTCCCGGGAAGCAGCATGCACTGCAGTCACACACCTACACAACACTTTAAACAACAAAGGTGTCATCAATCAAACTCCTGGAGTAAAGTTTTCAGTGGAGGCAGAGGCTGTAAACAGCTAACATTAAAAATGTTGCAATCAGCAAGTTAAACTGTTTTTTGACATTGTTGCTGAGCTATTGATGCGACTGAAAGTTGAGGCTGAAAAATAAATAAATCCTGTCATCCTGCATCTATGGAAGCCTTTCACAGTTGAATCAATGGATGAATTTATCATGTGAATGAATAATCTATCTGAGCGTTAAATCTTTCTCTCAGAAGGGCAGTGAAGCGCCTGACCAGGAAAGGACATTTTTTGGAGCTAAGGATCGTAATCTACCAGAACACTTCGAAACGCAGCGGCATTATATATTGACACAGTAATTAAGGTGCACTCAGGAGATGTGTTTTTCTATGCATATCAGCTACAGTTTTGATAGCGCTTTATCAAATGCCACTGCAAAATAAGAACACTTTTGATTATACAAAGGAAATGGCATTCCCTCATGAAATATTAATGCTGGTGTTCTATCTTTGTCCCTTTAGCTGGGTCTGAATATCAACTTTTTGGCACTCGGGCCATGATCGTATGCGCCACAGGGCCCGCTCTATCCTCCCACGGCATTTAAATGAGATTACTGGCAAGATAAATTCGACTGAGTCTGTAACGAAATGTGCTGTGACGAATGCTGACTCAGGTGGCCACAAGCAAATCAAGACAAAAATCCCCATTGCAGTTCAAACCCAACGCTCCCTTTTTATTTTATTGTCCTTGATGTGCCAGCATTCTCCGAAACTGGCTTCTTATGGGAATGAGAATGCAACATTTTGATTGGATTGAAATCACGCTGCACTGGTCATTTAACATTCTTACTACTTATAAAAGTTTTTCTCACAATACCAACTTCTGCCTCCTCAGAGGGAGGGAAACCTCTTGAAAGCATTTCATGGTTAGAATATATTAAATTTCAACATACCGTACCAGGAATATATTCCCAATGTAATAGTATATGATTAAAATCCAAGGTGTTAAAGAAAATATTCCCCCATGAATTTTATTTTAGAGGGAATCTACACACAGAGGGATTTTGAGTTCTCAGCAGGGTTATTTTACTTGCCTGTTGTGAAAAGCATCAACCGTGGTCGTAATCTCAAAATTCACAGTCTGTGAAAGGGCTGCCATTTCTAGCAGAGGTATCCTGTTCAAATACATGTAACAAAGTATGAAACGGCTATGAAGCTGTAGAGAGGTCTGTGTGGTGGATGTAAATATATACGATATTATTGAATTGTTGGGGAAAACAAAAGGAAGGATATGGTTGTCACTGTGCTTCAAACTAAGTGCTCGTCAGGTCATCTAATAGCATCTTGATGCCACATGATTTTGAAAATTGTGAGATTGCTATACTGATCACATTAAACAACTGCCTGTCTCATAATTGGGTAAATGAAGTAAATTGTTGTGGTTTGCACCAGTGACAGGAGGTCACACATTACAATACATTTCACTATGAGGGACCTGACCAGGTGACCACAGGAGTTCTTTCCTCCAAAAAAAGTCTACAAGAAGCTAGAAAGTATTTTGCGCTGATTTGTTGTGAAAAACCAAAGAGCGCCTGCCCTTACCCATGACGCCTCAGTTTCCAATGACGCCAAAACACAAAACTTTCACCTGCGTTATCACGGTTAATTTCCTGTTGCTGTTCATGTCCCAGACATACTAAGCCAAACAACTTTTTAACATAATGGTAGTTTTGGTGCCTAAACCTAACCAACACCAAAAGCTTCTGTTGCGATCCCGTTCTTGTCCCTCGCTGCCTCGCAATCGACTTCCGTTTGTGGTCTGATATCGTACAAATTGTTGTGCAGAACTTTCTTTTGATATCCTAAAAACCTGTTGATGAGGATACCTTGCTTAATTTATCACATTTCATGGTAACATCATTGTTTCAAGCATACTGAGACCTTAAAGATACACTGACGTAACTCTGGGTGAATCAGAATATGCCAGTAGGGTTCAGTTTCAAGAGTGATTCATTCACAGCCTGATCTCACAGAAATACGTTAAATGACCCAGACTTCTTAGCCCAGCATGACATGGTGGTGGTACATAATGCCTGGCTAAGAGCTCCATTATGTATTAGTTTTTTTTTTCAAATTATTTCCTTAAGATGTGATTGGATTACTCAAAAGTGAGAGAAAGAGAAACACAGCTGCAGACAACATTTCATTCAGGGTGAATGAATAAACTTGACTTTGAACACGTTCTTTGGTTCCAAGGTTTTGCAAACTGAAATTCAAACACACACCTCCTCCTAGGATGTCTCTACTCACAGCACGGAACAAGAAAAATTAATAATTAAAACAGGGACACAAGTTTAGAATTTATAAAAAGTATTTCTTCACTTCACTTGGTCTAAAGTTTATGGGGCTGAATTTATCATGTATTTGACTTTTCTCTCACATACAGTCTGTCTACCCAAGAAAACTGACAGCATCAGTATCTTCTACACAGTACTTGGGTCACAGATGCAATGCATTGATTCATATTAAGAGGACAAAACGGATGAGATATTCTGGATAGTGTGCTAAAACAACATATTTTTACATTCACGAAACTGCCTTGTAAGCAGCCTTATGAATTGTGACTCTTGTTCATCAGGAGGAGGACATATGTGAAGTTATTATAGAGCCACAAAGTCTGCAGAGTGAAGGGGTCAAGGTGTCTGGATCAGTCAAAATTACAGTGGTCTCTGACATTTGTAATTTTTTTTTGTTTCCTATTACTTACAGATCAGCATTAGTTTAAGTCAAAAGGGTCACAGGCCACAAGACTTTAGATGCAGTGGATTAGTCCACTTACAGAAATGGGATTGAGGGGAAATGTACTAATAAGCAATAGATACAGAAATTAATAAAGAATGTGGAATAAGGTTTTGGACTGATTTGGACAAAATAAGCATCACTTTTGGCCGAGAAGGGCGTTTTCACTGTTTTTTTGACATCTAGTAGAGTAAATGGTTTACAGTACATTAGCTTTAAATAATGGGAAAAAATAGTTGCAGCCCTATGTAATCCCGTAAAATGGTTAATTTTTCTATTTCAAACTGTAAAACTAATGAAAAGCACACTAGGAAACATGCAGTCACAATGCTAGAAATTCCCATTACATGCTGCAGGGGGCAGTAGTTGGACATGGATACACAGCTGAGCCCTGTTCTTTCTCCAATACTTTCCAACTGCAGCAGAGTCAAAGCTTTCTCATTGGAAGGTAAGATGAGTTCCCATGATTCAATCACAACACATTAATATCTGCTGCAAACTAGTTATTTTGCTCCTTGTTTGCTGCGAGTGTTCTCAATTGTTTCCATGTCACAGACACATAAAGCCATTAGTGCCATCACCCCTGTATGACAAACACCACTGAGTTTAGGTCCAACAAATCTGTATAAGAAGAATTCTTTGTGGGTGATTGATTTGTTTAGCCTTCTATAGGACTGTAGAACTGCAGAGAGATAATAGTGGCTCTGGTGAAAACTATGATTAGGATGCTGTAGTCATTCTTCCAGACTGCTGCTTAGGATCATTTCTTGTGAATTAAATTATACTCAGAAAATGCATGATTGAGCTGGGGGTCCCACTAGAGTCATCTCAAGGACTAAAAGAACCAATGATTTGGAGATTAAACGATTTATTGCAAAGCACCATGGGGGCTTGGCTTTTAAAGGTACTGTCCTAAGCCCTTTTCACACATGCACTACAACCCTGAACTTATCTAGTCATTACCTGGAGGAGCTGTATGTGAGAGTCAGTTGGACTGGACATTAAACTGACTTTATCCTGCCAGCTTGTTAGTACAAAGTCAGAATAATGTTTGATTGAGCCCATGTGTGAACAGAGCAGCTCATCGTCTGGAGCATGGCCGTCTTGATGCCGTTTTTATCATACAAGAACACAGACATCTTGAAATACAAAAATGTCTTACCGGAGTGTAGGGATGTAGCCTCGTGAGACCGTCCTGATCTCACAAACTCCATTGTATTTTACTCTCAGATCAGTCTGGTTACGTGTGGCTGAGAAAATTTGGAGAAGTTTGCCAACCGACTGAACCAATCAGCGTTGGTTTTGAGGTGGATTTAAGTGACGAAATGAGAAGCGACTGTTTAGTGCAAACAATATAGTGGCTTCCATGGATGAGATGAGCGCAGCTATCGAGCAGGCCTTGCTAACGCATTTTTCTCTTGGATCCATCTGTTGAATATGGACCGGGCACCTGAAATTGTGTCTTTTATCTGTAATTTTACCCAATGTTACACAAACGATAAATATCCTTTACCGACATTTTGTCTACTTTCTATGCTTTGTTTCAATGCTGTTAGTACGTCATGTGCTTCGTTGATCTTATTGGTTGATTTGGCCTGTGTGTTAGTGATGGATGTATGGTTTAGCCAATTAGCAACCAATATTGTCACCCCTTCCCAAAAGATCTCCAAATGACAGTTCCCAGATGGATATGCTGAGCAAATGAGAATCAATCCATCTGGCGGAGTCAGGTTAGTAGGGATGGGCACTGATTTTTGAATACAACAAGAGTCTTGGTTATGACCAAATTACAAACTAACTATGTGACCGTGGTGTAACCCACATCATATCCTGCATCCTGCACACTCTACCCAGGCGTTACCCCTGGCCTAAACCAAACAGTGTAGTTCTAGTACGTGAGAATGCATCTAACACACACAATCTGCAGTAGTGTGCTACATGCATGAGAGGGCAACTCGGAACAGTTCATATGAAAAAAACGGCTATCAACAGGAGTACTGTTGCTGTAGAAACAAATTCCTCAGGTTTTTAAGGAGCAACAAAAGTGCCCTTCGGGAAAGGATCACTGACAGAAATAATGTAACATTTCACACAGTATCCATAGGTGACCATCTGCAAAATATCACACAAATTGTTGTGTTGGCTCAGAGAAATGCATCTCCATCCTCTTCCATTCGGACGCTAACACCCAGTGATGTGCTCGTTCACTATGAATGGTCAGCAGGCTTGGCTTCCTGAGCTAGTTAGACGATTTCTGCTACTTTTTGAATGATCAAACTGCATCTGAATCCTCAAAATCCCTCAGCCGTCTTTGTGCCTTTACTCTTTCTGCACAGCTTTTTTTGATGCTCTCTGACTTTTTGTCACCGCTGCTTCCCAACGGCTACCACTATCACTTTAATCTTCGCCTCCTTTGTGGTGTGGGGGAAAAAAGAAAGAAAGTTAAAGCACACTACAAAAGCAGTATATGTGCTGAACTGTGTTTCTGTTTCAGGCGTTGGTGAGTGTACCTTTGGACCAAGCTGTACAGCAGTGAAGCGCCGCCTCCGCCAGCTAGTCAACACCACCCACTGAGGTGTAACATAAGTGCTTGAGGGAGCTCATCCTATCAGTCATCTCACAACCATAGCCCTGCCATCCCATCATGAGACTCTCAGCTCTGCTCCATGCTTGGCTCCCCCATCAATGCAAAATTGCCCATGTAGAAAAGTCTACTGATAGAGGGGACAGGGCGACTTCTGATTTATTACCCTATCCTATAAGAGCCTGTGTCAGAAAATCTCCACCAATACAAGCTTCTGTTCCTCCTCATTTCTTTGCTCCCATTCCATCTCATCTCTGTCCTTACATTTGATCACATTTCAGCTTATTCTTTTAATCCTCCTATTCTCCCTCTCCTCTCCGTCCCCTTTTTTCCGTCTCACCACACGATGCTCCCTCGCTGCTGCCTGATTAGGAAATCTGATCCCACCATCCTACACAATGTTACTCTTAAGCAGACATCTTCTCTCCCCAGAAATAAGACTGCATACACAGTCTGTGTAACCCGACCCTGACAGCGCTGTCTGCTGGATAAGTGCATGCAGGCTGGAATAACTTGCACTTAGCCTTGTAATTATGCAACGGACAGTAATAATTTACTGTTTGAGAAAAGAGAGGGGGATAGGGGTCGCTGAGTTAGGTGCTGTCACTGCCCTAGAATGAATGTTTTACATACATGTCTGCGCGAATACAATGTTAGATTCGTCCTTGTGTTCTCATCACCTCTTTCACTGCTTGTATATCAGACAGCACAATGCAGCATACAGGTTGTAGGTACAAGGTTCTGCATATGTCTGCAGCCCCTCTGTGGAAATTCCCTTTGTGGTCGTCACTGTGTGTTAACCTTGGGTAAATGGTACAGTAAATGGACTTATACAGAATAGTGCCTTTCTAGTCATCCAACCACTCATGGAGCTTTTTACTAGGCTACCGAGCGGTAAATCGTTACTATGTGAATGGATGGTCCTACGGTTCATCTTAACTTAACCATTCAAGGGACTAATAAAGGTATGTTTAAAAAACAACTTGGAGTAAGATGGTGCTCAGCAAAAGTAAGAGGAGCGACTTGTCAGTAATTTCAGAATAGCTGGTCTACCTTAAAGGTCAGTGCAGTGAGCCACAGGGCTAACTCCCTTCACTTTTATCTGTTAGTAGCAACAAAAAACAAAGGGACTTGACTGCGCTGCTACATAAGGTGCATTTCCATTTAGGTCAAATGTGGCCACTGGGCAAGTTTCAAGGCATGTCCTCTCAAATGTTCTCTCACTCATGTCTCAAAAAAGGATTTACCAGATTATGGAGTTGACGTATCACTTTGAATGAGTTTTGAACGTCGAGGAACGGCGCTGCGCTCTTCACAGTGAGAAAAACTGAATAGTTGCAGTTTGAATAATCTGGTTGACATTCAGACACTTTTATTAGCCCTTCAAGATCAGACCTTTATTAAAATCTATGTAGTTCAAGAAAGAACGATGAAAACAAAGAGTTTGTGATCATTTTGACATTTAAGGTGCTCCTTTGATTCACGACGTCAACTCATGCATTAATTGACATGAAAGAAAACACTTAAACACCTTAAAATTTCTGGTAGTTGTGAAAAAGTGTGTTAGTGACAGTAACAGGATGGGGGATGCAGAGGAGTTATTTTAGCGTATCCATTTTTTTAAGCGTATCTCCATTCTTTTATGGCCTAAAACCTCAAAGAACACCTTAAATACATTATTCCTAAAGATGGTCTCTGTCATCTTAGGTTGTTTTTACCACACTGATGTTTGGACAAGCGTTTTCTTGTATGTTTGGTTTTAATTTTGTTATTTGATGCTATAAAAACAGGGTGAAATATCATGATATTTTGGCTTCACTTTCGTACAGTGGGGGTGGAGCTGCATTATTTAGTTTTAGTTAGGTTTAGATAATTTATTACGAATATGTGAAAAAACAAAATTATCATACATTAATGGGCAGTCATAAAGAAAAGGAAAAAAAACAGAGAAAAATAAATGTACAATAACAAAGTATAACAAAGTAAACTAAAAAAATATGAATTCTGTTTACATATCTGAAAAGGAGTGGGAAGAAGTATAAACTTATTTGATTCCACCTCTTTTTAATAAATATTACGGAAATAACACTTACTGAGATATTTTGCCTTCTATGTATATATTAATAATAACGATAATAATAACTTCCATTTGTCATTCTTCAGGCTTATTATCCATCTTTATATACAGTCTATGATACAGAGAGAAAGATGACAGTTTGGCAGTGCGAGCAGCCTCATATATCGCACACAAATATGAGTTATTCCTTATAGGAGTTTTTCATTTTAACTAGTTTAAAAATCATTACAAAGACAATCCAATAAGTTCTAACCCAACTGCCCAGGGGCTGCAGACCACAATAAGAAAGCAGGTTCTCATTTTTAATGATTGTAAATTTGTGTGTGCATGTGTGTGTGTGTGGGTGTGGGGGGGGGGCTTATTATATTAACTTATATTGTGACAAAATAGTACCAATTTCTAATAAAGTTGTGTTAAATTACTAAAATCTTAAGTCTGTAGTAATTAAACGTGCAGTCGGCAACATTTGTCTGATCATATTCATTGAAACTGAGACTACGCTCTGATAGAAAAACATAAATCATCTGGTTTTAGAAAAAAAAAAACATACCTAGAGCCTGTTGTTTGTTTTGCAAAACACTGCGCCCGTATCATCCTGTCCACTCAGCGCAGAGCTGACTGTCAGGCACAGTTTGTGCACACGCTACAGATCCCCCCTCCCCCCTCACGCATGTTACAATATTACAGGCACACGCCTCCTGTTTGTTGATTAGAGAAGACACGGGAATCTGGTGCACGCACACTGACGAGCACTCGATTGGAGGGAGCTGAGGAGCTCGGTGGTAGAGGGGGAGGGGCGTGAGAGTTGTAAACATTCAAAATTTTACTTAGTCAACTCGAACTGCCAGACTTGCTGACTACAGCTTTAATTAAGCATTATTCCACCGCAGAAATAGTTGTTGCACAATGGAACTTGGAGACACATTGCACAGAGGGGAAAAAGTGGGGTGTCATCCCATCAAACAGTTTCATCTAACAGGTTAACCTGACCCTTTCACACACACAACCCTGAACTTAGACATTACCCGGAGGATCTGTGAGAACACAAATGTGTGAATCAGTTGGATATTAAACAGGCTTTACCCTGCCAGCTCCCTAGTACTAGTCTTGCATAGCCAGACCTATCTCCACAGTGCTGTGTCAGTAATGGAGTGCGGTCTGCACATTAAGCATCATCAAGTTAACTTTCTGGTATAGAACGGTAAAACACCCCGGCTCTCTGTATTTTTTCAAACCAAACGTGATCGGATAGTGGAAGGGGATCTGCGTTTGACCCGTGCCAGATGTCAGGCTTTATACCTTCACCGTACATCCCATAAGCCAGACTACCCTAGTGCAAAGTCTGTTTAGGCCTGTGTGTGAAGGTCACTGTCTGCAGAGAGCGAGTGCCCACTCTTAAGGATGCTTCTTTTTTTTCCTCTTTTGAATTAGTCTAAAACCACATGAAGTAAAACAAACACTTCATATCAGCAGCACAACCATGACAAATAAAAACGGAGAAAAGAGAAAAAAAACATACATATCAGCACAGAAACATAACCAGACTTTCACACAGATTTTTAATAACCTCTTTCCAGAAAGGAAAAAACTAATGATGTTCCCACAATGACTGTAAGAAGGTACCTTTCTCTTCATTATTATGTCCAACACATGTTGATTTTAATCAGGCCCATTACATGACGTCTTGGTGTTTAATAGTACAGATGTATTTGTGAATGGGTTAAAATAATTTTACCTTGGGCATTCCTATTGGACCATCCTGTATTTGTTACCATGTATTTCCATTACCCAGTGTTACAATTTAGATCTATTTACTAAATTGGTCTTACATTTTCATACTACGTCGAGCACTGCTAACAAATTGTAAAGGACTGAGGCTGAATGAGCGGATCTACCTAACTCAAAAAATTATTTAATCATATTTTCCCTTCACCTGGTTTTATGCCCAAGGCTCCGATGCTACTTCTTAACTGTAGATGTTTCCAGAAATTCTCTTTATTTCAGTCCAAAATGCTCACTAATTTCTTGAAATCACAACTACTATCCTTACAGGTCTCCAGTCTTATTCAAATTCCCCTCCAGCCATAAGTTCCACAAACAAGGTTTCTTTACTATTTAAGTAGATGGTTTATTTCAGATAGAAGAGTACTCTTGTCTGTATTGGGATGCCTTAAGTATCTTATGTAACTTTGCCCCCACTGCTTTTGAGTGCTGCTAATGTTTCTATCATGCTGCTAGCGCAAAATCACAAGAATACTAACATCTGAGGGTGAAAAAGAGACAAGTTATTTACATGAAAATGTCTAACTGGACGATGTGATTTGGGAATGTGTGTTGGTACGGAATGATGCCTAAAATGCGGCATGTCCTGTCTACTGCGCGCTCTACCCAGGTACTGTAAGTGAGTACGCAGCCGACACAGAGAATCTCATGTTGTGTTCTACATGTGTGACAGGGAAACTACTGTACATCCGGAATTAAATCTCAAGACACTGTCCCGGGTTCGTGTGCGAAAACATCTCCACTTTTCCATGAAACTTTCAACAAGTTGTGTCAGTCCTCCCAAGAAAAAAATCCCAACATCAGTCATTTCAGAAAATGCCCCGAAACGACATGTTCACATTCAAGTGACAAAGCACCTCTAGCAGCCATGGAAATGATGACTCTCATCTGTACCCCATACATCTGGCTGTGCTTCCTGCGCCAGCCCTGGAAGATGATCTGGAGGGCACAGACCAACAACATATTCTGACGTTTTATATGGATGACTTGTTGCACTAATCTGAATTGAATGCGATCAGATTAACATAAAGGCTAGAGTGGCTCTAAGTGGAATACAAGTCATATGCGGTCAAGACAGATGTCCGTCCTCCACAGAGCTGGGTCTGTCTGACGTTCCTGCCTGTAGTAGGTAAGGTTTTCGTTGCCACCGTACTCTACGGGGGAATTGTTGGGTCTGTGTAAATCATAAATAAGTCATAGAGTGTGGTCTTTACCTACTCTGTAAAGTAACCTGATATAACTTTTGTCAGGAGTTGGCACTATATATAAAATGTAATTGAATTGAATTGAATACAGGAGGCAGACTGGATGCATGTCCATTGTATTAAGTTGATCAATGATTTATCATCTCTCATGTACAAGGAAAAGAAAATCAAAAATTCATAATACAGCACCAAACACTGTGATTCTTTATGTTATTAGATCCTTAAAATGACACTTTACCTTTGCAGTGCGGGACAAACCCCCCAAAACACAATAGTTATTCGATCAGTGCTCCTTCCCTTATATCGTACCATCAGAACCATTGGAAAGATGCTGTAATATAATAATTCCACACAAAGTGTTTTCAGTTGAAGCTGCCTATTGATATGTGAGGGTTCAGTGTAGTACATTTACATAAAACAACATGGGGAAAAAAATGCAAGAATTACAAAAATATATTTTTTATCATTGACACCCGGTTTAATAATACTGCTACCACTTCGATTAGTACTTATAATAAACACATGTTTATTCATGTGGGATCTTATTAAAATGTATCACTGCTATCACTTCTAAACAAGTGTTTTCACTGGTTTCTTTGACAACCACTATAGTGATTACAATACATGTGTGATCAAACATCGAATGTGAAAATATCATGGAGCCGAGCAGTACCAAGAGACGGAACAATATGACTTGTTAAAAAAAATTGCTAATTTCATTATTTATTGGAAGACATGTTTCTCATCGGATATCAGATTTTTTTTCAAAAGTCCAAATCTGCCAAATATAATTTCATTTCATGAGCAAACCCGTATGTTCATGTGGGTAGTAGTCCTCTGAGTGTAACTTGTTTTTCTCACATTGTCATCACAAATTCAAAACAAATCCTGCCTTTGAAGCGTGGCTTCTCAGTTTATGTAACCCTACTTTGTGAATAAAAGCGGATTTTTATTCAGATTCAGAAGCAGAAGACACCTGCGCCGGTGATCAGGCAGTGCTAATATGTACCAGACAGCGACCAGTGGGCCGCGAGGAGGGGATTAACTTCACTTTGGAGAGGAGGAGTAACTGTCTTTTAAGGATTTGCAGAGGGATATCTATATTTCCACTGCTAAGCTCTCGGCAGAGTGTCAAAGGGAAAATATTCTACCTTCTTCGGTGACTTTGGACTGTGTTCGTGACGAAGCAGAGCACATCCCACCCACCAAAATCACTGGAGGTCAAACTGAAATCAGTCACTCTTCCCACCCAGCTTTCAAGGACAGATGTGCTGTTTTGCCTTGTCTACACTCTCCCTCCAGCGCTCGTGCAGCAGCTCGCCGCCAATCAATCACATATGGATTGACAGCATTTGATTGACACCCTCAATTAATTGATATTTTCGCTTTGTGTGTTCAAGCTCATCTGGGTTTCAATGTGGACATAAGGTGCTAAAACAAAACATTCAGCGCAATGAGGCGTGGTTATGGCTTTCCTTGACAGTTTTTTGCGGTCATAAAGCGTCGCTTCCAAATTGAAAAACAGAAAACGATGTTGTTAAGACGGCCGAGCTCTGCAAACCCTATTCTGAATTGACAATTACTTAATGTTCCCTTTGAGGCAAGCAGATGACTTCACAGAATGACAGAGTTGGGGTGCATGGATTTATACCTCTCTAAAGCTAATGAGGGTTTGTGTCTGTTGCGGTGAGGGTTCGGGGTGGGGAGGGGATATCAACACAGCATGCAGCCATGCAATGACTCCAATAAACCCCATAAACCTCTTTTAAGTCACTCCCCTTGTCAGAAAACCATTTCCTCCAGGGCTTAACACATCATTTGCTTGTTCCTCTCTGTGGGCAAACATGTACGCATAAAATGGGTCTAATTACAGTCAACAGCATCAGCATCATTTGTAGTTCATTAACAGGGTTCTAATGCCTCAGAATGTCTGTCACACACATCTGTGATAGCAGCTATTTTTCGTGGCCTGGTGCACTCCATCACGCCATTCGGCTGCGCTGCCTGCCGCTCGTTGAATACCATAATGAGCTAATCAGAGAGCAAATGCCAACTGACCAGGAAATGAATAGCGGACAATGGGCTCCATTCCTCTGCCGAGCATCTCTTTCAGAACCTCAGCCAGCGTGACCTTCATGACTCGCGCTGTTGGTGTTTCTTCTGTGACTTCTATCACAAGCTCAGCTCTGTTCATGCATGCAGGCTAAAGGTCGCTGATGAATTAGAGTGCAGCGGTAGGTTTTCCTGCGGTGCAGAGTCGAGGAGTGTGTGGCAGCTGCCAGCGCGCTCAGATGAGCTTGAAAAGCCCCAGCGGTCGCTGTAATCGGTCTCAGCTGTCCTCTGGAGCCTCTTTTAAGTACACTTTGCTGCTTTTCTCACTAACTCATCAAGGGTGTCAAGGGTCCAGTCTGCCCATATCTGCCCTTATGTATTTTTATTTTTTTTATAAAACCATTCATGGAGTTGTACAGGTGGCTTAGTTTTACACCTCTCCTGAGAAGAGGTTTTCACTCATTTCCTGCGTGACTCTGGGAGGTCACGCCATCAAGGGTCACCAAAGTTTACCAGCGAGCCACATCGTTAAGTCTGTCGAGAGGCAACACACCTCTAAATGACTCGTATTTTCTCACAGCCTTTTGGCTTTAAAGGGTTTATGAAGCTTGTGTTCAAGTCATAGATCAGTAGATTAATACTGTAGAAAACAGCTTTTCTCCACAGCATGGTGTTGATCCCTAGGGAGACTTTGCCTGATCCTCGTCTGTGTCACTGCCAGCGAATGAAAGCCCCTCAGAGCCAATGGAGCCGTGCGACTGTCAAAACTCTCCCCTGTGCAACACAATCTCTTCCAGCCGTTGCTCTGCCATATGTTGAAGCAAACTGGAGGCAACACACTGCTGAGTTTGGCGTGATTTAAGCCCTAGGGAGGGGGTGGCAGCGGAGATGGCGTCCTGTTGTCACCAACATATGGCTCCTGTGGCTTTGTCTGATGGCTTCTATTGTTGTGGAGTTTCACTGTATAACACTAGACTCCAAAGGATGCGTCATTGGTTTGTTTTGAGGCCCGGCAGCTTCTTTAGTGAAACTGATTAAAAGGACCTAATGATCCTTTCCAACATAATCCCTTTATCTCCACTGTGTTTGAAGTAAGTCTCATGTGATCGCTATTGAGATGTGTGTGGTTTTAAACTTCAAACAGACACTATGAATCAAGGGATTAGTAAAGAACTACTTCCAGATAACTTGCCATTTTGTGTGAAGCAGAAATAGAACATCCAAAGCAGTGATATAGTGTGTGCAGGCGCACACTTGTTTCAGCTACAACCGCTTCTGCTTCCTTGACAACATGAGGATGATTGTTGGTATTCTAGGGTGCTACTCTCTTTGTATTCCTGTGTGTGCCCCATTTTGAGAGGAGTGTTGCTGGATAATGCAATCCTGGATGGCCATTCCTATTAATCACTTCCTCTCGAGGAAGAGGGTTCATTAGGAAGCGATTCTCTTAATGGAGCCAGGAATGGCCCATAGTTTAAGTGGTGCAGAGTCAGGGCAGAGGAGCTAAATCGGTCTGCCTGGTGTCAGGTCTGCACAGGAGTGGAGGGGCCGCTCTCTGGGGTCCGGCTAAATGATGTTATCTATGGGTGCAGGGACCACTCACATAAATAAGCCTGGAGGTGGTCCCCTCTGCACAAAGCACTCCAGCTCTGCAGGTAAAAGGAAGGCCCCGTGCTGCCACCGTCTACTGAGGCGTGGGGATTAGATCACTTACAGGAAGGGAAAATATTTAACACATGAAATATGACAAATTAATCTCAATGGGTAATGCAGGTGTCTCAGTGACAAATGTTGACAGAATACCTGAGCAGGGCAAGTAATTATACCCAAATGAACTTGTCAGAGCTTGTAGGGAGACTATCACTGGAGTTAGTATCAGCTTTACACAAGCTGCTGCGGGAGGATGACGGCTCCCGGTCCAGAGACAAACGAGTTCCTTGAGTGCTTGTATGCTGACAAAATAATAATATGTTGCCTCTGCTGCAGCATGGCTTTCTGATGTGCCACTTGGTCCTGGCATCACTTCAAATAACATGTAGTGAATTTTATGTGGAGGCAAGAAAGAAACATTCTACAGCTTAGTGGTGATGGAAAGTTTAGCAAAGCGCACTTACAGCCTTGATCCATCTCATTTTAAAGCAAGCAGTGGCATTCGGAGTGGCTTAAGTAGCACCTTTTCCTGTTTTCACTCACAGATGTAAGTAATCCTTGATTATCCTCTAAGTGAGGGTGACAGTTCCAGCCTGGATCCACCTTTACCCTGACAGTGAACTGCGTTAGGTGAAAGGGACAGGTGTTTTAAAAACAACAGGAAGTTATTTTACTGGCCTACTCGTCAGCATAGTGGACAGTTAGGGCAGCAGCAGCTATTGGAGTATTTAAGGAACCCAAAACCTACTTGCATCAGAGATCTTCTCAGGATTGTAAATGCACATTTCAGTGTGACTCTGATGTCTTTTGCAGATAAACACCTATAAATCTTGACAATATCCCGATATACAGTATATACACTTCTGTGCAAAGGTTTTAGGCTACTGAGGTGAGGTTGTGGAAAACAGTTTCATGTCACAGGTCATACAACATGGCAAGACTGAGCACAGCAACAAGACACAAGGTAGGGATACTGCATCAGCAAAGTCTTTCCAAACACAGATTTCCAAGCAGACTGGGGTTCCAAGATGTGCTGCTAGGCTATTTTGAAGAAGAACAGAGAAACGGGAAAGGTTGAGGATCGTTGACGCAGTGGTCGGCCAAGGAAACAAGTGCAGCAGATGAAAGATGTTAAAAATTGGTAGATGTCCAGCTGTGCCATCAGCTCAGAATTTCTCAGAACTTGGTCTTCATGGAAGAGTTGTGGCCAAAAAGCCAAACCTCCGACATGGAAACAAGGCCAAGTGAGTCAACTATGCATGAAAACATAGGAACTGGGGTGCAGAAAAATGGCAGCAGGGTCTCTGGACTGATGAGTCAAGACTTGAAATATTTGGCTGTAGCCGAAGGCACTTTGTTCGCCGAAGGGTTTCAGAACAGCCCAGATATCGAATGATACAGATTTGTGGCGCTCTTGAATGTTCAAAGTCTGTTCTCAGATTAAGTGAGGCATCAGATGTCCCCTCTGTATTGTATTGAACTGCTTTATCTTGCACATCCTTGCTAATTCATCCACTGGACAAACTAACAGGAGTTATTCAGCTGTGACAAACACCTTCCTCACTTTTATCCCTCCGTGTGTTATTTGCTGTTTACCTTGTGCTCAGGTGTGCGATTAGACTGGATGATGAAGCTTATATTCAGCTCAAATCTCTTTTCCGTCAATAACAGCAAATATTAATGATGTTTTCCTCCTAAGTGTTCTCGGGGAGTTCAGAGGCTTCCGACAGAATAAACAACAAGCGCTGTAACAAAAGTTCACTGTGCAGGCTGTGCTCAGAAAAGCTTCCTCTGTACTTCCAAAATGCTGAAGGCAGGCTTTCTGTATGTGTCCTCTACTCTGTCCATAACCTCATCAGGCTGAATAATTGCAGTGCAAAGAGAAGATTACCTGGAGGTGAAGAATGTCCTTCGTCTTCCTGTGCTCTCCTCCCAGTCCTTCAGTTCTTTTCTGTTGCCATGTCCTTTTCCAGCTAATGAGACAAGACTGAAACACAAACTTTCCTTTTTGATTGTCTCACATCCCAGAGGCATGCTTCCTTTAGAATGTCACAAGTCATTATTACAAGAGGAAAAATAACTTTAATTACTTCAGGCAAACAGAAAATGGATTGATCCTGACCGGCTGATTTCACTTTGGAATAGCTGATTGTCTTTGCATATTTTTATTTTATAGGAATGCGGAGAGCAGCACTGTCATGATTATTGATGGTGTTTTGTGTCTCTAAAGTAACTGTAATTTTATTAAGTGCAGTGAAAATCTCATAAGACTTTTCCTGTCAAACCACAGTGATGTTGATTTATTTCTGCACTCTTTATTAGGAATGGCTGAAAGGCTTAATTCTGAGCGCTAAAATATTTAATGCAATTTTTTCCATTCATCATATTGATGTCTAGCGATTAGATTGACATCTTGTGTGCAAAGTTTACATTTTGGCAGTAAAGGGATGTCCAGATGGAAGGAGGTTATCCTCTGGGATCATGAATGTGCTCAGTTCATTTCGTGCAAATCTTTGATTTCAATATTTCATGTGTTTAAGTGCAAGTGTTTGTCCTGATGTTGGAGCAAGGAAGGTGTGAAGGTTGGGGGTCAAATGTTAGGATTCATTCTCTGGGTACCATTAATATGGAAGCCAATATTAGCTGTTAATAATTTGAATTGTACAAGCAACTAAATAACCAATTAAACCATGACTGAATACTTGAAGTGAAATTCTGGGGTAAAATCATTCCAGGGTCTTTTTTGGCAAAAACACTCATCAAATAAGCCATTGAGACATTTTTTCTACTAACGGAGAAATCCTGGAAAGTCACTAACAGACGCTAACAGCCGAATGCGGCTAAAACACTGATTAGCTCGTGGCAGCACGGTGAACACGTTAAAACGCCTTTTTTAACCACTAATACTGCTCAAAATAACAGCAAACCTCTGCAGTATCAGGAGTTTTTACGTGTTTACACTTAAATGTACTGTTACATTTCCACTAAATTGAGGGACAGATGTGTCATAATTAGTTAATATGGATTCAGCATTGCAGCCAGGTAGTCTCAGGTAATGTTCCCCAGCTATATATCCTCTTAATAATATGCCTCACTATCTTAAAGTATAATTTCGGCGTAAAAACATCCCATGGTCTTTTTCAGAAGTTACATACATCAAATAACTCATCAAGGCAGTTTTTTCGTTGCTTCATCTTATGTGTAGGGATACTTATCATGCTACTGCAGAGGTTTGGTGTTATTTTGAGCAGTACTAGTCATTAAAAAAGACATTTCAATGCCTTCACCGTACTGCCCCGAGCTAATCAGTGTTAGCGACATCCAACTGTTAGCGACTGTCCGGTATTTCTCCGTTAATAGTTTATACACTATACAAAAAACTGTCTTGATGGCTTATTTGATGAGTGTAATTACACTTTAAGGAGACCTTTCAAAGGGTTTTATGCTTTAATGCAGTGGCGATTGAGACTAAGACTCTTAAGGGACAGCATCCCTTAAAATTTCACCAAAAAAACAAAAACAAAATATGTACTGCTGTGTCTACATTTCATTGACTAAATACGCGCTAGAAAGCCTTCATCTTTTGTTCAGAATCAGTTCCTTATCACAGGTAACCGGTGCAACTTCCTTCTTATTCATCCCCACAGCCCCACAGCGCTTTACACAGTCGGACACTCAGCTTCTACTGACTTCAATAGGGAAGCGTAGAGCGGGTTGTTCCACTGCGGCCAAACTAGACGGTCATTGGATAAATGCTGGGCTTTGTCCCGCCCATCGGACGCTCAGTGTCTCTGGAGGTCTATGGGACAGTGGGCTGGCTTCTGCATGATGATTGGATGAGCTGTCTGTGGCCGAATCCTTTTTTGATTGACAGCTAAATGAGCGAATCAGCGATCTTGAAGAATAACCTGCCACCGGAGCATTTTCCAAGTTTTTTTTATTCCGTTGTTCTGAACTGATCCTGAGACTTTAACGATCCCCAGAGACTTTGTCTGTGTTGAAAACAACTAGCATTGTATTTGGCGACTCTGTTCTGTCACTCTGCGGTTTCTCCCCCCCCCCGTCATGATCACTCACACTCACAGGCGGTCACACTTCACAGTAGCCTGGTGCAGCAGCTCCAGCTGGGCCAAGGCCGTCTAAGCAGCCTAGCTCTGCTGCCATTGAGAGGACACTGGTCAAGTCCCTGGAAAAGACGCCTAGTTGGTACGACAAGGTCACAGATAATTTTCTTGAAAAGGAACAAAGGGTCGAATTTACATATAAATAAACAAACACATTTAAGATGTCACTTTGGTTTAAATCACCCATCTTAACCAATATTACTGATGTTATACTCCTTGAAACCTACCCATCACATTTTCTAGCAAGACGGTTGACTTTATTGATATTGCAACAGTGGCTAAGTTGATTTTTTACCATGTCATGTTAGGCTTTTTTAGGACGTGTACAAGCTCCTACATTCAGGAGTGGGGTATTTATTATCCTGTAGGACAAATTGTTATAATCTTGTTAACCACAGATCTTATTTAAGTCTAACTGAAAAACCCACTGAGGTCAAGATGAGGGAACTGGAGGTGCAAAAACGCTAACTCATTTCTGGGTTTCATGTCTGATTTGCCAAATACTTTCTTAACCTGGCTTTGGACTGATAGCAAGATAAAAAAAATCCCAACTTTAAGTCATTACCACAAACTGGAATTAGATGTAGTCTATGATGAATACCTTATTGGTTCTCATTTTTCTGGAATTAATTGAATGAAGTTTCCTCATAATGTAATTTCAGCAAATTTGAAAGTGTTAATTCAACTCCCTGTGAGTTGAATTGAACACTTTCAAAGTGTTTATATTGGTCTACACAGTTAAAACAACACTTTTGAAAGTGTTAAACCGTTACCCCTGTGACAGAGCTGGAACAACACTCTCAATAGTTGAAATTTAACACACATCAGTGTTGAATTTGCCTTACACTAGTATGTAGTGTTAAAAGTCAACACTATCAGTGTCTTGTTGTTGTTTTTTAACACTAAATAAGGCTCAAATTATATTTACACTGGAGAGTTTTATATATAACTCACCAAAGAAATATTTTATAGTTGATTTCATTAAAAAAAATACTACTGTTATCCAAACGTGTGTACTTACGTTAAGCAAATATATTCATTGACACTCTTGTGCAAAAGGAACATTAATGCACAAATCAAAACATAGCAAACATCAATCATGCTAGCCTTAACATGGTTGAGTCAAACGAGGCGAAAAGAAAGTCGCCATAGTCGATACATTGGAATTCTGGGATTCTTAGATTTTACTCACTGGATTAACACCAACTCTTTTTGAGGAACTAACTCTCACATAGTTGAATTAGACTGAACAGGTGTTGAACTGACACTGTATTTTTTAATACTTTTGATTTTGCTGTGTATAATTAATTGTCTGCACTGTGCATATGGCAACTTTTGCATGTCTATCCACCCTAGAAGAGGGATATCTCCCCTGCTGCTGTTAAGATAAATTTGAACAACAATCATCCAGACACCACAGGGGGTTACCTATCTGTAACAACCTACCCTTTCCCTCATACTGCTGGCAGAAAAATTACCAGCCTAGCACGTGTTGTCATGGAAACCCTTAACATGTTGTTTGGTTGCCCTTGATGCTCCTTGCCTCAGTCCAAAACAAAGCAAACTCAAAGGAAGTTGGAAATCAATACAAGCAGCAGGCATAGCCGCGCTGCGTTGTGCTGCCACAGCTGTGGTTGAAATTCACCGGCAGTATCTGTGTGGCTGTTTGAAAATGCATAGAATAATGGGAATTAAGGGCACGCCGATCTGTCCAGCTTAGCGAGAGTGCCTGAAAGAGATGGGACAGAGGCTAGGGAGGGAGAGAGAAAAGTGACACGTTGACAATTTTCAAATGCAGCTCTCTCCAGTCAATCAGCCCAGGGAAAAAAACTTTGATGCGACTTTACTCAGGGATAACATGCCGGCCAATTTGGATGCAGCTCAAAAGGAAGATTCAGACGCTCCTTGTTTTGCTGGCACTAACATCTTTAAAGAGCTGCTCTAATGCATCCATCTCTCTCTTTTCTACTATCTCTACCCTGGACATGAAAAGGCTCCCCATCTCCCCACAAAGCACCTGATTGAATCCCAATGTGAAAGAGTTAGCTAAAGCACACACTTTGTATCCTGGCTGTGGACTCTTGATTGGATCTTCGGCACTCTCCCTGTTTCTCATCTCACAGGCTCAATCACCACTGTCTGATTGGTGATCTTAACCCGCGTGACCTCTTTGAAATGGACTGTACCACCGCTGAGCGTGGGTGGCCTCACACTGCCCTAACTTTTCTCTCTCTGCCTTAAAAAGCGCCCTTCCACAAAGAAAAGTTTCAAGGAGCCGTGGAGAAGACTTTAGAGAGCCGTACTTTGAGTTCACAGGTTGCTCTGTGAACCACATTTGTTCCATTCACAAACGCCCACTTTCTCTGATGAGAGCTTGCTGTGTGTGTGTGTGTGTGTGTGTGTGTTTGTTTGGGGTGGAGGGTGCACAGGGGGAGGCATTTTTTGATCGTCTGCTACTGGTTTGTTGATGCTCCGGGAGCTTTGTGAGAATGCGTCTATACAGGCCAGAATATGGAGGGTGCTCCCGCAGCTCTTCTTCCGTCAGAAGTCGCAAAAACAAAAACGATGAAGAGAGCTCTTCAATAGATCAGTCACAATTAAGCACTGCATCTGACAAAAACAAGTAGAGGAATCAGAAGACGACAAATTTCAGCTGCGGTCTGCCTAATTACAAAAACCTGTAGCATGAAAATCAGAATGGACAAACTCACTCTTTATTTTTATGGATCATGTGTATAACAGAGCACAGTAAAAGAGGCAGGTTTATGCAATTCACAGCAGGGTTGAAAAAAGCTGCCTGTGTGGTTCCACAGAGGAAGAGAGACATAAAAACAGATTTAGAGAGAGAGATAAACAACTTTGTGAAGTGATGAAACTCGGCAGCACAAGATGAAAACAGCCCTCAGGTGCTGTTTGACCAGGTGCAGAGATACAGTGTGTTCAGAAAAGCTGCTGTGTTTATTTCTTTGTGGAAGCATTTGAGCTTTCCCTTCCAGATACCTTGTCCCAGTTAAAGGGGAGGCCTACTCGGGTCAAGCTCTGAGCTCAGGAAACAAACACACACAAGTGTTTCCTTGAGGATTTTATTTCAGCAGTGTGGAAAATGTTAGGGTTAACAGAAAGTTGGTTTATCCCAGACTGCACCGACTTCCTGCGGGATCAGAAAACTTTCTGTTGCTGCCGTTGCACAGGTTAGACCCAGCACTGCCTCTTATCTGTACTGACTTTTATGTAACGTAACGTGATGTGGTATAAAGAACGACAAATTGCATATTGGGAGAAGGGCAGGGTGGATTTCACACGCATGGTCAAACAAAAACAGTGTAAAACCAAAAGTCCGTGTTGACTGTTTTTAGGTTTATATTCATGTTCATATATATTCACGGAAACCGACACTATGCTCCGATAGAACAACATAAATGCTCAGTTTTTTGAAAAAACAAAAAGCACCTCTACGTGCACATAGAGCATGAGGTTTGTTGTGCAAAAAATCCACTGCGCCCGTATCATCCTGTCCACTCAGCGCAGGTCATAGTACGTGCAAACACCACAGATCTCTCCTCCCCACTCACTCATGTTACAATATCACAGGCACACGCCTCAAGCTAGGCTAAATTACGTTAACAGTTGCTATCTATGAGTAAGTTAGCCAGCCTACCTCCATGTAGTGTGTACCAGATTCTCTTTATCGATTATCTTTATCATCCAAATCTACTGACATTACATTATGAGGAAACTTCATGTAATTAATTCAAGAAAAATGAGAACCAATAAGGTTTTGTTCACGGACTACATCTCTAATGACAATTGGAGGGAGCGGAGGAGCTCAGTGGTAGAGGGGGAGGGGCGTGAGAGTAGTAAACATTCAAAATATGACCTGGTCAACTCGCTCTGCCAGACTTGCCGACTGCAGCTTTAAAGGTATACCATGCAGTTTAATCCTATGTGCATAGGATAAAAATGAGGATAGAATGCTGGCCGATGTTTATTTGGTTGTCATAACTTTGCGAGCGATTAACATCCTGTCACTGTTCCAGTTACTCATCCTCAGAGACCGGACGACCGTGGAGTTGTGTAACTCACAACATTTCCTAAAATTAGAGCCACAGCTGCAAAATGTATAGAACAGAAAACACTGGACACTTCATTACCAAATAAATGAGAGAATAATACCAGATCATCTGCACTGTCTCCAGCTCATGATTGTTTGCATTGACTTATTGATCTTACATCATTAAGGCTGCAATGAATGAGCATTCAATCAGTTTTAAGAGAACTTTTATTTTGATGATATTAATACTGCCCTCAATGTTGTGGAGCTTTTAACACCATCTTAATATGCATTGCTCCATGTTGCTGGACTATGTGGCTATCTAAAACACTTATCTGTGGATGACAGATGCAGTCTGCAGCCTCAGAGGGAATTGTCGTAGGACAGAGTGATTGTTGAAAGGGCTTAAGGCTATTAGGTCCAGTATTAATTCTGGGACTTGTCCGCCCAAATCTGGCCCCTCTCCATCTCCTTTCAGTTTACAAGATCTGATGGATTTGATTAGGATAATAAAGCTATTCCAGCCCTCTAGATGTTTTACCATCCTCTCTATTTTAAAAGTTTTACCTGTTATTGGCCCTAATATTGCAGCTGTGCCCAGGATGTGCCCCCTCCTATTTTAAGCACGCTACCTTCCAGTCCATTTTAAAGAAAACCAACTTAGATACTGTTCTACCCAATAATTATAGGCTGATATGTAAACTGTGTTGGTACTTCTTGACATTAGGGGTGTCACCCAGGATGATGAGAGACACGGGCAAGTTTTCTACATTTTTATAGCAACTCAAGTATCTCATGGTAGAAATGTGGGACTTTTACTTAGCTATATAACAATAAAGTCCCAACAAACAGCTTCACAGCCATAAAGTAAATAATACAATTTGACATCATCACAAATTCCAAAGTGCAGGGTGCCCACAGCAACGTCACAGAACACACATACTGACTGTGACTGTCTGTGACTGACAACAAAAACAAGTTGAATCGGTTGTCATTTGCTGTTTTGTCTTTGCTGAATCAGTTTCCCATTAAAACCTTTCACCTCTTGCCGTCATAAAACACTAGAATCTCTCAATGATATTCAGCCAGCGTTGCAGGGAAGTACAACCAGGAGACAAGATATTGAAATGGTGATGAGTGAAACCCTGGCTGACTGGTTACCAGGAGGTAGTGTTAGCTCACCAGCTTCTATTGTCACTGTGTCAAGAGCCAAATACTCAATCATCAGGTGTTGTTTTTCGGTTTGTACAGTGGAGATTGCTGTCCTGTTATCCTGTGGTCAGGTATATAATGTAGGAAACTGTTACTGTTGGTGTCAGGTGTTTGACCTGGAGGAGTAAAGGGGTTTTGGCCGCTGTTGTATGACATACAGTAACTGGATTATTGTTTCGACCGATGAAATCTGAGAAATCGAGACATTTTTCATGTTGCACAGTGAAGTCACAATAAATGATTGTTATTCTGCAACCAAACAATCTCGGTGGCCTACAGTATCAGTCTTCGCTCCTATACTCACTACCATGGTACCTTTATACCGTTTTGTAAAATAAATACAATTCTTTATTTTAATCATTATAAAAGGTGAATACAGGGACTGTATGGGAATACTAACTCATCTAAATTATCTCTATGACTAATTCAAATTCATGTAATTTTATGTCTTACAATACAAAATATCTCAAACAGGGTTGTGAATTTCACCTGTTAGATTTAATGAATAAGTGAACCACATTTACCTGTAGGTCATATACAGTAGAGCGTTAATAACAGGTCTGTTTACTTACAGCTGTGGTTCTCAAACCTTTTCTGCAGGGCAACTTTTTTGAAGGTGAAAATATTTTCAGCTGGTCATCAACATCGTGACATTCAAACTGTAGATGACACGATAAATCATGTGTTTATAGCAGAGTGTTATGGACAGTGATGTCAAAAACATATTGACTGACCTCCGGAGAAAGTGAACTCAGGACCGAGCGCAGCGCCTTCCCTGGCACATCATGGACCTTTAATATGTAGATGTTTGTATATAGAGGTGTGTGTGTGTGTGTGTGTGTGTGTGTGTGTGTGTTCGTGTGTGTGTGTGTGTGTGTGTGTGTGTAGCCCAGGTGAGGAGGCTACAGATGGGCAATGAGAGAAAAGAGATGAAAACACTTAGGGAATGAATCACAGCACTCTATGAAATGATCTGCCGTACTTTTAAAATACACTTACACATTACAAAGTTAATTTCATAGAAGACATTGTGTAATGACCATAAACGGTAGCACTAGTTTAAGTCTTCTTCAATACAGTATGTCGTTCATTTAGTGAATTATGATCCCATTTAGAGTAAAAATAGATGGCAAGACACGATTAGCTCATATTGCGGTTATGGTTTTCAGCTTATTGTAGCTGTTTCTGTCACGTTACTTCTTCAGCTGCTTATTTCTTGTGGAGTCAACATGCAGAAATAAGGACAGCGCCACTCTGTCAATGCAACCAACTTCGGGGGGCGTATTTTCCTTTACTGTCAATAGATTTCAAGAACATGGCTGCGCCTTAGCGTCTACAGTTGTCAAGTGCAGCCGATGTAATGCCGTGGCGTGACATGGAGTCAGTCAAACAAACTGTGAAACATCTGTAAGCATTGTCCATGCAGAATCTCAAACGCACACACATTTTCAAATACATCTGAAAAGTATATTACCCATGAATGCTGACGTTAGACTGATCCAGATCTGTACAATCAAAAGGACAGTCCGTTGCAGTGCAGTTCCACGTTGCAAAGCCGTGGCCTACTGACAACTAGATATGCTGCCTTTCCACTTGAGATAAGAAATCTTATTTACCAGAAGAGTTAACTAGTTGTCTTTTTCAATGGTGAATGCAATACACCTCTGTATAAGTGCTCTGAACTCTGTTTATTCTGTGTTGTTACAGCAGAATTTGCTTATGAGCAGGAGCATCCGTGACTGAATTGCTCTTCTCCCGGGCCTGTCTAGTTCTTATCGCCGGTTAGCGTCATCGCTAGGTTAGAGACAGGTATACACGCTAGGTATACTGGTTAAGCACGAGCAGCAAGTCAATTTAGTCTCTCCCATAGCAACATAAAGGATGCATGGAGGTATGTGGAAGGGACGGCTACATGGTTTGAAATGAATACATGTATTTTTGTACGTTAAGGCAGCATAAATGAGCCTTTACAGTTACTGGCTCTATGTAGAGATATCCAGCCAGTCTTTATGAACTTCTGTCAGGGGGTGGAGGAATTGAAGGAGTGTGCTCACAGAAACTTCTCGTTAAGAGGCCATACATCATACTTCTGAATAAGGGAGAGGGAGGTGAAGTGTTTAATTATGGTCATTAATTGCTGAGTCATTGTAGCTGCAGATATATTAGGATGATATGCTACCGTTATGAGTAGCCTATAAGTCTTTTTTTATTGCAAGTTTGAAGTATTTTTCTTCTTTCTTGTTGCAAGAGCTAATTTCCTCACATAAAGGTTTCACCTGGATTTGAAACAATGTCATCCTGTGCACTTATATAATCCTGCAATATGTACACATGAAAGCGGGTATCATAAGTGCTGTAGGGAGTCTAATGTCTGGATGGAGCGTTTTACTTGTCTGCATGAGCCATTGATCACTTGAACGGGATTTTCAAGGGAAATGTCTCCCTGGGGATGATTAAATACAATTGCTTTTCCTTCCTCCAAATTTCAAGTATGTGTAGCTAAACACGCAACCAGGCAATGAAAGCTGGCAGTATGAATGATGGTCATTACTCTCACTACCGAAGCTGCAAATGCCTCATTCCAAGAAGGAGCCGTATGGTGAGCATCCTTAATGAGTGTTCAGGAGCAGGAATTCATATATTTACTCTTGGTGTGATTAAATTGCAGTGTGAGCGAGGCATCAGGCGGAGTGGATGTTTAGCTAACAATGCATTATCCCTATATATGTACAATCCTCCCAATTCTTTAACACAGAAGACACCTTTTTTGTTTGCTGCAAAACACCTTCCCAACATCAGGACTGGATGTTCTAAAACATCCGATAGGAGGCAGAGGGATTAAACATGAATGTATTCAACGTTTTGCATTGAGTTCATTTTTCAGCCCGCTACGCCTGCCAGATTTTTTTTGTGAGACATTAAATTGATGTTGGAAAGGCAATAAAGCCGAGTATTTTTCCTGGCACACCAGCATCCCACAGAGTCAATCTGACAGACGTGAGAGAGATGGGAGAATAGCTGGCTGCTGGCTGTAAAGATCTGAGCTCCATGCTTTTCCTCCCAACGATTTAGCAGGATGTTCAATTGTTCTCTACAAATACCACACCATTTGTCATCACTTATCAAACCAATTACCGTCAATGCAGGGGAAAGCAGTAGATGTCTTAGAAAAATGTATGTGAAAATGAAATGCATCCTTTCTTTACTTATATTCTAGTCCTCTGGAGACAGAATTTTTCAGATTTCGTATCTTATAATAATACAATAATAATTCAGGGTACATCCACACGATCGTAAACAACCTTTTTTTTCTCTGTCGTTCTTAAAAAGTTTTAGAAAGGCTCAAGAAATCTCTGCGTCCACACAAAACCACTGAAACTGGCTAAAAACGCTGTAATAAACATGCAAGACCTTGGTGTGGTGCTGTAACTGCCACAGAAATACACCAACAAGGAGAAGAAGAGACAGGGGGACGCTGTTGTGCAGAATCATAATACGAACACCGAAGAGTTTGTTGCAAAATCTGGAGACTTCCCAAATCCTCCTCCATCCTAGAGAGAAATCCGTCAACTGTTTCTGGTGTTAGTCTGTAGTTAGTGTCCTCACCGAGCAGAGGGTGCTGCTGTGAGCCCCTTCCCCGTCCCAAAGCACTCACAGGCAGGCACTTTATGTTAAATTTAGCGACTTTAAAGATCTTCTTGGCAACTTTATTCATAAAAAGCGACTAGCGACTAATTTAGCTCCTTATTCAGCCGATGTTTTTGCCAAAGCCCTGAATGTTTAGAGTAGAGGGAAAAAAAACTAAAGACGTAATGTTTGCTTCCCTGTCAACTCCTTTCCTTCACAGCATTAGTTTGATATCTTCAGTACAAGACTCTGCTCTATACTCAGTTTCATCTCTTGTGTTCAGAATTCATTTTTGCTTCACTGTCCACTCCTTTCCTCTCCAGCATTAGTTTGATATCTTCAGTACAAGACTCTGCTCTAAACTCAGTTTCATCTTATCTCAGAAAACATAACACAGGAGATGAAACTGAGTTTAGATCAGAGTCTTGTACTGAAGATATCAAACTAATGCTGGGAAGGAAAGGAGTGGACAGTGAAGTAAAAATGACTTGACACAAGATGAAAAGGAGAATAGAAGAGTATATGTAAGAGAATAAGATGAACTTCTTTGTTTGTTTTTCAGCTCTAAAGTTTATCAAATGTCAATCAGGATTACATGCACTGCAAGATCATTTGTATTTGAATATAATGCTTATGATCAGTTTTAACACCTCTTTTCTGTATCAGCAATAAATAACAAAACCAAAAAAAAAACGAACAGAAATGTGCACATACATCTTTCCTCCCTCTGGGCTAAGCCTCGGATCTCCCATAATTCTAGATACAGAAACAGTCTATGGGTCCGTCTCTCTCCTCTCACGCAGCACCACTGTTGTTGTTATGTGATGCCGGGGGGTTAGAGGTCCGAGGTGGGGGCAATGACGGCATTGTTTAACAAAGTATGGGGCTTCGCCGTTCATACGACGACACCGTGGGAGGCATTTTCAAACCTTCCCACTCTGTGACCCAGTTACAAAAAATACCGTTTTCAGACTCCGACAACGCCGGCTGCGTGTGGATGGTCGGCCAAAACAATACTGAAGTTGTGCGGTTACAGGAAAATGTGTCTCCGTGTGGACGGGCCTTCAGTAGAGGTGATGTTTAATGAATAATTAGACATTTTCTTCACTGTAATGCTATACAGATTTCTCATTATTTCCATACAATTTTTACACACAATTTCTAGCTATACAGTATAAACTAAGAAGCAACCATGTTCTTCCACTCTTGGTGCTGTGGGAGCTAGGTGAAACTGATCAGGATTTATTTATTTATTTTTGCTTTCCTGTCCTTTTTAAGAAAACATAGGAGATGTAAGTTTTGGTAGAAATGCCATGATTTATGTGGATTTCTTTGAATTGGATGACTATGAAAAACTTATGCTGTGCTTTAGGAAGGGAGGGGGTTTGTCAAGCCTGGGAGAGAAGGCAAAGCCAGATTTTTGTTTAAGGCTGAGCTGTAAAAAAACCTCTGAAATTCAATGAATGCAAACGCGATGAAATGTTTTACGGAAATTTCGGTGTCTTGTAAACCCATGAGGGAAGGCACTTATGTATTTGTCAATCAGTGCTGTCACATGAGTCAGCTTCGGAACACAAGTTTGAAAATGAAGAAGAAAGAAATCTGGGGTTGAACTGCCACTAGTATTATACACCTAGACCACTTAGGGCGCACTCACACTGTCCATTTGTACCGTGTCCTGTGCTTTAGGGTGATTGCGTAGTAAATACTCACGCTCTTACACATGCACACACTCCTGCCCTTACATGTGCATTGCTGCTTTACTAAAGCCAACCTCTCTCAACCGGGCCGTGGCCGGCAAGTGTGCCGTGCCTGGGCGTGGTACAGTTGTACTCACACTAGTAAAATGAACTAGACTTTAGCCGTGAAGCGCGCTTGGGCACGGTACGAATGGAAAGTGTGAGTGCGCCCTTACTGAACTGTCTGTGGTTAAATTACATTTTGGGTAATGTAGGCACCAGTGAGATTGACAAAAGCACAGGAGTGCAAAGCACCCAAGGAGTTTCTTTCTAAAACTCACAGCGGTAAGTGATTGTATCATCATTCATAACGCTCTGGCTGTAATGGAAATTGTATTTTATATTATTTTCATGTCTTTGAGTTAACCTTACCAACTTTAATGTCCCTGACAACCTCATGTCCCTTATTTCTGCTTTTAGCTGTTGTTCACTGAGCCTGGAACATGCGCTGCGGTCAGGGCAGAGAAAGTTCATGAACAAAAATGATGAAAGGTCAAAGTATAGGAAAGTTAAAAGTCAGACAGGAGCTGGAGACAGGAGTCAGTCTGACACCTTTGTTTCACCACATGTTCTTGGTCAGACTTCTGATCTTGTAGAAGCCCTTTTGCAAAAGCCTGCTTTTAAATTTCTCATTTTATTGATCACTCTTTAACAAGAGATTTCCACCACAGTGGCTTTACAGAATCTGGTTCATCTCAACTTGTGTCTTACAGCCAAACTACATGGGGAGCAGAGGGGCAGCGTATGTAGGCGGGCCAGCTTCATGGTGGGCCACTGAGTTTTAATACAGTTGGTTCTGCCAGTTTGGAAGCTGTGCTGCCTCACACTGCCCTCTGGTACAATGAGGAATGTTTGTTTTTCCTTTTTACTGCAATTGTTTTTACTCAATTTCATGTGTTTTTTACCTGAGGGCCACGTAAAACTAGAGCTGACCTGTGCGGCGCCTGAGGCTGAGGTGTTTGTGAAGGTTTTGGGCCCATGTAGCAGCTTTCTGTCAGGACACTTTGATGTCATATGACAAAGCTCTGGGTAGAACAGCACGACAAAAATGTGAGACTCTGGAACTGTCCCAGTTTTTAAACATGTGTTTTTTTCACACAAAACTACGTGGTTACGTTCAGACAAAAAAAAATGCTTGGTGAGGGGTAGGAAAAGATGTGAAGTGAAAATAAGCGTGTTTGTAACGTGACTACAGTGAGGCATGGAACATGAAGGAGACAAGAGCCACAATAGCCTGGGTGAAAGTCTGGTGTTTGTTTGACCCATCCACCACCACAGCCTGCCTCATACCGCAGAGTTTGTTTGATTACGTTTCTTATTCCTGGAGCTCTCACCCTGAGCATCTAATATCACCGTGGATGAGTGTTATAGATGAAAGCCCAGTGCGTTTTGTACTGACGGCTGTGGCGGTATATGGCGCCCTGGAAATGAGAATGGACTAAGGGACTCTGTAGCTGAAGAGGTGCCAGTTTACCTTCTGGGCACTGCCAAGGTACCCTTGAGCAAGGCACCGAACCCTTGACTGCATATTGCGCCTGTCCACAAGCAGCCCCCTCTCTCTGACATCTCTCCTTTGATGCATGTGTCTAGTGTGTATTTCAGGCATGTGTGTGTCTAATGTATATAATAACTAATTTCCCCTCAGGGATTAATAAAGCACATCTTCTTCAAAGCATTGCAAGAAAATTACATTTGAAAAACTGAAAAAAAAAAAAAAAAGCAATGTTGTGGGTGATCAACAGAATTCACTTTGAACAGCTTTCATTGAAGTTACTTTATTGAAAAAAACTTTCCTTGTACCAGTGTTTGATTCATTAACATAGAAATCCAGCACTGCTGTAGCATCACAGCTATAGTACGTGATAAACAATGTTTACATCCATACAAGTCAAGAACAAAATCTGCAACTGCTTCAACAGTTTCACTGAAGATTGATGTTGCTGAACATATGAAATTGCAGCAGTTGGGTCGGCGATGGAAAAATGTCAAGTATCTATTTGTGAAGTTTATGATTTCAGATGATATGAAACTGTTTTCTATCTGAGGGTTTGTGTCTATGTTATGTTTTTGCAAGTCAGTGATTTATTATTGTGGTTTGTTCTGACTTTATGAAGAGCAACAACTTTGTCCTTCTTGTAAGAAGGCCACAAAAACAGAAGAAAACATTTGTTGGCTCTTGGATTTTTAATACTTGAGAAATTGATGCCAATTTTGTTGATGAATTTCTTTGCATCTCAGAACAAATATTTTGGACTTGCAGTATGGTCTCCCTGTCTGTGTGTGTGCATCTGTGCATGTTTATGCATGTGTTAATTTGGATTTTAGTGCTTAATTGGATTTATGATGCACTGCTGAGCGAAAAGCCGCCATCTCCACAAATGACGGCGAACGTCGGCACTGGGTTTGGACCTAGTTTCCTCTCACAGCCCATCTGCACCTCTTATCCTCTCCAAAAGCCATTATAATCCCACCGATCCCACAGCCTCTCACCATGACTGCCTTCTCTCTGGCAGCCCATCCCTCCACATTAGGATTTGGAACTGGGCTGAAGGCTCCTTTCCCCCCCATTACCATCTGAGAAAGCTGATTCTCTTCTGTCATTGTGCCTTTTCCTCGTCACTGCTGGTAAATGCTTTTGGGGCGTAGCCGCCGAGGCCGAGGGAGCCTGCTTTGGGTAGGTGGGTGGTAATGCAGGACATGACATACTGGAAGTGGCTGCTTTTATTGGCCCTTAGGAGCCACTTTCAGAATTGTCCTAACTCGTGCTATTACAGAAAAACACTGGTAAAATGTGATCTCACAGTTGAGGCTGAAAACTAAGCCGATACTGTTGTTGTGTGAAAGGGAAAACAAGGGCACAGCAGCCCCACTTCCTCTGTGTATCATTTCTTTTTTAAAAGAGGTGGGTAACAGGTTACATTTACATGTCCTGATGTCACTTTTTAAAATGTGAATTCTATATTATCATTCTGATACACACATTATGCAATTTTTTCATTCATCTTCAACCGCTTGTCCATGTCGGGGTCGCGGGGTGCTGGAGCCGATCCCAGCTGACATCGGGCATGAGGCAGGGTACACCCTGGACAGGACGCCAGTCTATCGCAGGGCACATAGAGACGAACAGAGACAGACAACCATTCACACCTACGTGTGAATTAGAGTCATCAATTAACCTAACACGTGCATGCCTTTTGGATTGTGGGAGGAAACCGGAGAACCCGGAGAGAAACCCATGCAGACACAGGGAGAACACGCAAACTCCACACAGAAGGGCCCCAGCTGTCGCCCATTATGCAATTTTAATTTATTTAATTTTTCAACAGGCAGGGAAGTCCGATAGATGATGTGATTTCAGACAAAACCCCTAAAGTTGAGTATTTTATCACTATTCCTAACCTAAAGTGAGCTGAAGAATCATAAGGTCTGCTTTCAGATACCAGAGAGTAGGTTGAGGTAGGTTTAGCTTACATTGGTAGCTTAGCTGCTTAGCTCGTTTCCCAGACAAGACAGTGATATCTGCGCTCTGGTAGGCTGCAAGCGGTGTCGTTTTATTTCAGTTCAGTTTGGGTTTGGTGGATTCTAAAAAACAATAGTGCAGGTGTCCATAAGCTGGAACGTTGTAAAAACTGCGGTGTGGTCTGAGCATCATCCTCATAGTACAACGTTCCTGAATGACTTTCTGACTGTCATCCTCACAGCTAAACACTTTGGCAGTGACGCGCCTTTTATCACTCACAGCAAGCACACGCAACATGAAAACGGTCCACATTACAAAGGTAACGTAGGAAACGCAGGAAACTTCTCACATTTACATAGCTTTAAGTTCTATAAGTTACATATGTAAGTTAAGTACGTTATGTGACATAAGTTGGGTATGTAAGTTAACTAAGTTAAAACCTACTTTTGGTTTCATTTGGGACATGAAAGTCCCTGTTTTACCCGTACTTCACCCCAACCGCCATGACACGGACTTGCGCCGTATACTATGTCACCTGACTTTCTCTTCACAATTACTACAGCCACTAGTGGCAGCCCTGCATGTGCGAAACTGAGGCTAGAAGGGTACGCAGAATGTTATAGTTTTACATATAGGGCCGCTGACCAAGTGTCTGTATGTGACAAGTTGGGAGTGAGAACAGATTAATGAGAGCAGCTCGCTGACACTGAGTTGAAAGAGAGTCTATTAATTGACATTATGTTTATGCCAGAGGGTTTATATAAGGACTGTCCCGGAATCTAAATGTTCTAATGAACCAGTTTTAGACCAAACCTTTGAACTTTCAAGCGTGGTGGTGATAAAGTAACAGTACTTTTACTTGTCTTTCATCAACCAGCAAGATCTTAATCAATTTATAGTAAATACAGTCTTTTATTTTCAGCATAGCAGTGCAGAGTTTAATCAAGCACTCACAGCAGCAGTGTTATTTCCTGGCAGCACTCTGGTATAGATAGTATTTAGCAGCTAAAGTATCCTGTCCTGTGTACGTGGACATTTCATGCCATGCCTGTCTCTTTCTGTTATGTTAATCCAGAGCTGTGTGGATCTCTCCCTGGCTGATCAGCAACCAGACAGTTATCATTTATTAAGGTGCAGCTTGTCTCTCAGCAACAGTCCTCCTCATAAGAGATTCACTGTCAGCCAAGTGGGGAAGGGACTGATTCCACATGATTAAGTCCGGCTGAATCCCTGAGACGACTGCCAGTGGGATCACACCTACAGTTTGTTTTCCGGTGGAATTTTTTAATACGTGAGGGGAAAGATGTGGGGAAAGTGGTTGTAAAGTTGGCATCAGTATGTTCTTCTTAAAGCTGGATGTGAATATGCTGTCATAAATAACAGAAAGGCAATGAGAGCAGAAGTTTGTTAATTTTCTGGTGCCTCACATATGTTAATAACACACTGCTACATCTTTACAGTTGACCACAGGTTCTTGACCACAGCAATGGAGGTGAATAAGCGAGTACCCTTGCTCACATTATTCACATTATTCACATTTTGGATCATTGCTTCCTTTCTTCAATCGCAGGTAGCAGCTGAGACGGCTAGCTAACTGAAGCTAACCCCCGGCTCAGCCTACTCTGCTTTTGTGCTAAATGGAAACTTATGCTAGCGCTAACCAGGGATCTGAATGCTTCTAAAGCCCAGTCACGCAACAAGTTGCAACAACTTGCAAGGTGCAGGTCTGCAACGTTTTCAAACCTGCCCGTTTAGACCAATGCGGCGAGATGAGACGGTGTATCATCTCCATAGCAACGCCTCTCTGTACTCCCGTTCTGACCTCTGACTTTTCAGGCTTGTTTTCGTAGCTGGATATAATTTGTAGCATTATAAAATATAAATGAGGACAGAGATAGTGAAATACTTGCTACAGCTGCATTTCTAGCTGTGATAAAATGGCGAAAATACTGTTTTACTTCCCTGATTCACTGCATTATTCAGGATTACTGAGCTCGCTCTCCTTATTCATTGTATTTCTTACTCGACCCCCCCACCACCTCTGTCTCTCACACACACACACACTCGTTGGGCCTCCGTCCATAGCGGCCTTTTCAACCAGCTGACAGTTTGTCAGTAATTTGGCCAGCGGACTTTGCTAAGACTTGGCTGATTGGCTGTTGAAACAGTTGACGTGTGTCACGTTCTAAAACCAGCTGCTGGCAATTTGACAAGCTGAATCGCTGGCGACATCAGCCGGCTAGATTCGCAACTTTCACCTGCGACGTTCGAAAACAGTCACGTTGCGAATCTTTGGTCTGAACTGGGCTTTAAAGAACAGGAATGAGCTCTAGGATGAAGTGTATGAGTTGTAGCGCGGCCGTCAGCAATTTAAACTTTGATAACCCTTACCACAATCTCAACGCTGATTGATTGTCGCTGCACAGCATCACGCGATGTCGCTTGAAAAGTTCAAATTTTTCAACTTCATGATAAAACTTCATGATAAAACAATGGACGTGACAGTTGTGACACTTTGTTGCATATCAAAAGAACTTCAATTTATAGTCTTGTACAAACATTCAAGTCATTTAAAATTACCCTCATAGTTTTGTTTGAATTCACAATGTTAACCACGTTCCCCATGTTTGAAACAGCAACTGTGGTTGAACGTTGTGTGTTTGACGCACAGGGCTGCCCAGTAGCTTTCTGACGTTCATGACATATTGAACTGCTCATTAAAATGAACAATGGGAACCGAGTCCAAGTTGCGAGCCATTCTTTTTAAAAAACCTTTTTGCACACACAAGCTCCTCCTTTGGTACTCCACTGAGTGAGACGGTGAACAGGCACAAGTACACGTGCAGTGCTTATTTGATATGCATACTGTATATCACATAATGTCATCTGAGTTGTCAACACTGCCTTGAATGTTTATATGTTCAATTACTTTGGGAAGATATGGAATATGTTTAACAAACTGACTGGTTCAAATATATTTTTTGAGATGAGATATATATATATATATATATATATATATATATATATATATTTTAGGATGACTGAAAAAACTGTATATTTTGAAACTATTTAGTTTATATGGAAAATTCTTCATTTACAAATACAAATGGACTAAACAGAAACCACAAATACAACATTTTAAATTAGAATTTGGACAATATATTCAATCTTTACATGGACTTGAAAATTGTAAAGCAATAAAAATTTGTGAAATTTGTAAAGCCTTACTTATTTTTTATATGTACAAATACTCAAACTCAGATATCTGGATTCTGATCCAAATCTTACCCTATCATTCCCCCCAGTGATTCTTTACCAGATAAAAATGAGTCACCCCACAAGCTTAGTTCTTCAAAATAAACACATATAAAAATGAGCTAGTCTTTGAACGGCTCTGTGAAAGGAACGGATCCACAAGAGTTGAAAATCCCATCTCTACTATTTGAAACAAGACGGCAGTATATGACGACAAAGAATGAACAGTTGTGGCGAAGGACAGACGCAGAGAGACCCATTCCATTTAAGGTCAATCTGTGTATATATGGGAATCAATGCTATGAACTCGTAGTCAAGAGAAAAAAATTCCGTGGATAGTTGTGAATACTAAATATGGAAAGTTATGAGCCACATTATTACAAGATACATCACATAACAGCAGGACAACAGCACATCAGAAGACTTACACAAAAGAAGGAAATATGTATGATAATATATGCAAATGATGCAATCTGTGCACAAAAACTAAAAATGACAAATGAAAAGATATCGAGCAGCCTGTTCTCCCGGTTTGTTTGGCATTCCATGGCTCTGACATATTTGACTAATTTAAGACCAAATACTTTGGTAGAAAAGAAAGCAATAGCTCCATGTCTGAGAAAGAACCAATGTTCCAGTTAAATACTCATTACCACCAAGGCTCAGGAATTTACATTTAATCCACTGCTTTTAAACAAACATATTGTAGCAATACACTGTATGAACAGTCACTACTCATACTAACGTAAATTGCTGTTGTATATATGTGCCTTGTGTGCACACTGAAATGTCTTTCCTGATCTAATCAAACAAACTCATTATAAAAGTGTACATTGTGGTCATATAATGCATAAATACAGTTGGGTTTCACATAGAAAAGTCTTGACAATCAAATAAATTAATTTTGGTATTGTCCTTCAAAACCTCAAATCAGTCAAACCTTGTCTTATTTTGTTTGCCTTACAACTAACTTAAAGCTTAAATCAGTAACTTTCTATGAAAATATTAAAGTTTTTTATATTTTCTGAAACTGTGACTATGTCCTGACTGCACCAGTCTGCTCGGGTCAGTGCGTAAGTTTAAATGTAGTCCTTTGCAATCACAATAATATCACAGGGGAAACTGCTTGAGTGGGAGCCTATTAGTTTATTTAATTTAGGTGCATTCCCGTGGGGGAGAAGCGCACTTGGCAGCAGCTTAAGATGAAACATAAAAACATTGTTCAAACAGGTAAAACATCGGCACAATCTCATAGTGACGCCTAATTTCGAGCATGTTTTACATTGTAAGGTAAATATTACCGTAAGTGGCTGTTTTATATGTTGTATAAAAAACTCCCATTTGCAAAAAACGCAGCACAACACACAATATCTGCTGGGATGTGAGAGCATGACTTTGGTTGTTAATGTTGGAAATGTAAGGACGGATGGGGTTGTGTATGTAAATGATGGACTGTGACATGTTGTGCCGTATTCAGCCCCCCTGCCGTGAAATGCACCCCCTCGCATTATAGGTGATATTCCGGATCAGAAGGCTGTTGTTTCCACCTATAGGAGTAGTTTATATACCGGTAACCCAATTAAAAGCACCCACTTTCGAACCTATGAATTGCAAGAAAAGCTGGGATTATATTTAGGAAACGCTAAGTCAATACATTCAACTTGCTTAAAAGATCCGTTTCATTCATTTTGTAATTATGGCTGCAGTATATTTCCACAGAACATACAAAAAGGTGTTGTTTTGTGTTCGCTATTATCCAAGTTTGTGACTTTAAACTCTTTAAAATAGTTTAACGACTGTAAGTAACCAGTGTTCTGGCCATTGTGGGTTACCAGGATATATATATATATATATATATATATATATATATATATATAAAAACTACTCCTATAGGTCGGTCGAAACAATAGCCTTCTGATCCAGCATATCACCTATAATGCGAGGGGGTGGATTTCACGGCAGGGGTGCTGAATACGGCACAACAACTAAGGTACCACTGGAAATGCAAGAACATCTATGCGCGGTCTGATAATCATCTCCCGACGAATATTTAATTCTCTGCGCAGTAATGCTGCACCTTCATCCACGGGATCGTTATCAAAAGGACATGCCATGGTAGCGGAAATATTCACCACCTAATATAACTTCTAATGTCTGATTTTTGCAATGATTTTCTGAAAAAACAGACGGAACTATACTACGCCAAAACTCGCCTGCTGACTGAAAGAATGAGGAAATCAAATGCCGTGTTTGGGCTGAAAGAGGGCGGAGACAGAGAGAAACTCAAGGTTTTCTGAGAAAAACCTGGTCCTGACCATGTTAGTTTCAGAGAGCAGGTTACCATGGTAACTGACCGAGAGGTTAAGTTACCTCTCTTTGTGAAACAGGCTAGAGTTACCCCTCTGTCTCTGGTTTGAGTTACCTCCCTTTGTGAAACGGAAAACTCAGAGTTTCCCCTCATTTCAGGGTTAACAGACTCAGAGTTCTCACTAAACCTGCTTTGTGAAACGGACCACTGGTGTTCCCTGTTCCTCCTAATGGCATCTGCTAGATTCCACCACGCCCGACCATGAACATTGAAGGAAGAAGAGTCTCAGAGAACACAGAGCACACAAAGAAACTAGACAGCACCAATCAAATATGAATCAATATTTTGTTTCTGTTATTTTTCTCAAATTTCTCAGAAACCACTCCCAGTTTACAGATATGTTATGTGTTTCTGAAAAACAAATATGTGAGAAATAACAGAATATTGATTAGTTCATTGTGCTGTCAAGTTTTAATGACAATTTCAGCAAATATGCAATAACATATTATTCATGGTAAATTACTTCAGCTTTACCAAAAATGGAAACATAGACCAAAAGACAATATGTGATTTGTTCTATTGGATGCTTAATAGAGCTGTTTTTTAGGTTTTTTATGAGGCTTTTATAAATGCTTCATTAACACAGAGAAGGTGTCACTTTGCAATTGTGTTTTTTAAATAATGCGTTCTAAACAAAGCACTTTTGATGAAACGTTTTGTCCACCTGGTACAGACGTGTCATCACCTAAGGCAAGATTCATTTATTACCTACTCCGACTCCCTCCTCTTTCATTTATTTTTCCTATCCAAGATGCACATGATGAAGTCGTATCAATCATTCAGATGTGTCAACTCTGTACACACCCCTCAGGCATGATATAAAACATTCTTCAAAGCAATATTCACTTGGGTTATCCAGCCCGATGGGGAGGGGGAATAGAAAGCAAACCAACCACTGTCAGAAAAATAACTCATGAATATCAACATCACGGTCATTGCACGGCTTGAAGTGCCCTTTGAATAGAAGATATTTGTTTCGGCCTCCTGGTGCAGTCTCATCAAACCACTCATTGTCTTCATCTGTCCCTCTGATGCAGCGTCATGCTGGAATGGCTGCAGCAAAAAACAAACAAAACAAAAAAACTTGCAAACCAATTAATACCTAAGGGGCCTCTCACAGAGTTCCCCTCCCCTGCAATTACTGCAGTATGTGCTCAGACTGCAACATTGTCCACCTGCGGAGAGTAATAGATGTCCTCTTAGATGCACTGCCAGTCTATTTCACCACACTTTGTGAATGTGTTTCTGCAGGTAGAAGGTGTCATGAATTTAAGTTCACTGAAAAGACTTGTTTTTAAAGATAAACAGCTTTACGGTTGGGGGAAGGTTGCAAAATGACCTACAAACACGTCAACAAGGCATCAATTCTGTAGTTGTTTCACAGGCCCCACACTTGAAGGCTCTGTGGATGTCCAGACTTGAATATCTCGAAAAATACAGAACGGATTGCCATGAAATATTTTACATACATTCATGACCCCCAGAGGATGAATCCTAACTTTGGTGTTCTCCTGACTTTTTCTCTTGCTCCACCATGAGATTTTGACATTTGAATGTGGTAACAACTATAGAATAGATTACTACAACATTTATAACATTATTGTTCTAGAACTGGCATTGTTTGTTGTGTTTTTACAGTCACCTATACTAAGCACAAGGCACAAGTAGCAGCCTGTCATTTTTCTTTGCATCCGTAAAATAATAAGACTCAAATTTTCCGTTTTTTTGTCAGGAAAACAATCTTGATAAAAGTTAATTTTATCAAGTTGGAACTAAATCCCCACCACAGCGACTTCCTGGTTGATGGGGGGTGAATTTATTTGTACCAGGCTAGTTTTTAGTTTTATTTATTTATTTTATTGAAGGTTAAAGTAATTAGGGGCGCAGCTTTTTGAGTGACCGCTAGTCTCTGGCCCTCACTTCTCCTCCTCCAGATGGACGTATCTCCCTCCCCCCAACGTCACATCAATGCCCTTTTTTGGTAAGAGGAAATGAGGTAAAGTCTGACAAGATGGCGACTCACATGGGCGAGTATGATTGGATCAAGTTGAGAAAACGGACCCCGACGGGTATGCTACGTCTATTTTTTATACAGTATTTGGTTGGAACACACTCTCTAAACTTAACTTTTGTATGGTATGCCAATCTCCAGGCCTGTGGGCTCGATCTCGTCTGCAATTCATTCTTATTAGAAAGTGAATCTGTTTCTCCAAGCTATACAAAAATGAATACAAAAAGAAATCTCTGCTGAAGAGAGATAATTTCCAGAAGGGGTGGGAAATTGAGTACTTAAAGACTAACCAGTGTCTCATTTGCCATTAGACCCTTATGAATTTGATGATTGCTGTTTCACACAGCGTCAGAGGCCAAGCAGATTCTATGAAATGGAGAAGAAATCACCTTTGAGTATATCTGTTATGCGAGCAGGCTTTTATGTTGCCCAATGTACAAAACATGAAACTGTACAGATGCAATACACATCATGATTATGCATGATGTCGTGAAATCGTTGCATGTTAAAGCAAAATGTGACGCAAAAACTTTACTAAGAGTCCATTTTGCCAGCCTGCGGCAAATGTGCATGGATTCACAAATCTCCCTCAAGGTTGAGGAACTCAATTTTTAATTTTTTTACACATTCATTTGCAGCTGTCAGGGAGAGCCTGCTAGAATACTGACAGGAACTACTGAATGAATTACACTATAGTGCATGAAGATTACTTGGAAGCCCTTACTTGTGGGAACAAATGTTCTCTGTGATCAGGATCAAGGAACCCATTCATAGGACCAGCTGCAAAGGACAAAACACCCTCTGAGTTTAAGGATAAACGCACCTGCATTAAAAGAAAAGGTGTGAGGTGAAAGGGAGCAAATGGTCAAGATAAGAGACAGAAGTATCAATGAAACTCCTGTGGAGAAAGACTTTTCCATCTTAAAGGGGTGTACAAGGAGTCTCAAAGGCAGAAATTTCAGCATAAAGCAGAGAATCATCAGTCAGTCAGTTAAAATAAAGCAAAAGTAAATGTCGTGACTTTCTTCCCTTGTTCTACGTGAGGTTTTCTCCAACAGTAAGCCCAGCTGACACAGTTTGAAGCCCTCTCATATCTCTTCCGTCACTTGAATTGTCTCGCAACATTGCAGTGTTCGACAACCGCAGCTTCTTCATTTGTTTTCTCTGATCTTGTTCATCCATAACAAGCAAAAAGTTATAAATGTCTTCTCGGTCCAGCAGTGATGACTTGCCATGCTGTGTCAGAAACAAAACAAAATATGCAGTTTGTTGCTTCAGGGTAAGACGATGTTGGGATGCTGCGAGTGCATTTTGAAATACTAAAGGTTACTATAAACTTGAGTGATTGAGTTAATGATTCCTGAAAGTCTTGCAGAAGTCTGGATATTTTCAATGTAATGTTAATAAATCTATTAGCCAAAAATGATTGGTGCCCGATCAATAATTGGTTTCAGCCATTCCTTCATGGATAAAGGAATCTCCAAAAGTTGAAGCCGTTTTTGATAATACTTCGGGCCAAAGCCATATCAAATATCAAAAAATAATAAAGGTCCACATACTAGCACTTTGTCTGGAGCTTTCAACCATATAGGCTGATGTATTTGCTGTGATGTAAGGATCATTAATCATATGATATTAAGCATCCATATACAATCCATTTCATTGACAAATAAGCAATCTCCATTGTCGGATGAAGATCAGGAGATGCTGTTGAAAGCTGTTCAGAAAAATAGTTAAGTGGACTTTAAAGAGTAACCAAATAACCAAAGATTTGGCTGAAGAGCCTCTACCCCAGAGATTAAAGTGTCTCTCTCAACATCAACAGAACTGGGAGGAGGGGCTCAGGGCCCCAGTAAACATGAGCTTAGTCTCAATCACAAGTTACAAGTCAATCCACCATGATGTTAATTCTAAAGTTATGGTCCCAATTAGAGGAAAATAGACAATAAAGCAGGGCATGCTTTAGGGTCGGGCTTTTAATGAGGATAGAGGCTTAGCAATACCTATCCATGGCACTAAGCATTAAAATGTTTTTGTTTTATTTTTTGGTGTCTGTGTGTGTGTGTGTGTGTGTTGGGGGGGGGGGGGGGTAATTTTTATGTTGAAATCTTAGAACTTTGACCCCCTCACTATGTGTTTTCATTTCATTAATGTTAATTATATCTTTTTGGTCACCTAAATAGGTATTAAGCAGTGCGTGCTAACCAAACTAACTAGCTTGTATCAGTGTTAGCTAGTAACTTATGGTAAACTGACAATTTTCAACCAACCATATCGATCCAATTCTGACAGTGAAACAAGTTGGAGGTTGCAACGCTCCCTACTATTTATCCACCGTCTTACAGTCACGACAGTGGCGGCCATAGACTGCAAGTTAGCAACAGAGTAGACTACAGTGGAGCACAGCAGAGTCTATGACTTAAGCACATTTAACTACAATAACTCGTCAGTGTGTTTAGCTGCTTTGTTTTATGTCACAATGCCAGACAAATTAGTCAAATCAGTGGAGTGGGTGGATTCTAAGGTCTGGAACCAGGCAAACAAGGAATGCGAAAACATTCCACTTTCAAAATGACAAAGCAATTGGTCTCCTCAGTTCCTAAACATTGACAAAATGTTGTTAAAAGAAGAGGTGATAAGTGGTAAACATGACCCTGTCCCAACTGTTTCGAGATGTGTTGCAGGCATCAAATTCTAAATGGTCATTTCCTTTTCAAAAAACTATGACGTTTCTCAGTTTCAACATTTGAAATGTTGTCTGTGCTGTTGTCAATTAAATATGGGGCTTCAATGATGTGCAAAACATCATATTCAATTTACTTTTTACACAGCATACTTTTTGTAAAGAGGGTTAGATATCCAAAAGGTCGCAGGTCAACAGGTTTCTGTCTGTTACGCCCCCCTGATGGCTCGGAGTAGGACGCAACATAAGGGCAACAGGTTTGGGCAAGTGAGGGTGCAGTCACACAAAATCCAGGACAAAAGGTGAATTCAATATAAAGTGTTTATTTACAAAAAGGCAACACAGGGATCAACAAGGACTGTCAGTGGCACCAAATAAAAGAACATAACAAAACCCACCCCCCATTGACAGGTGCTTTGCACCCAAAAAGTACAGTGGGTGGTGCTCACTCTAACCTAGGGCATTAACAACAGGTAAACCTACGTGTATGAAATATGTAAACCCCGGGGTATCTTACCTATCCTTATTGACCCTGTGCGCACAACAAAAGAATTAACAAAGACAAAGACAAAACTAAAGTAGGCTGCTAACAACTAAAGTAATTAGGTTTAACCAAATGTGTACAATACAATAAACCAACAAAGGAGCCAAGCACTCACAAACACTAGTAAACACTAGCAAAATATACTCCAAAAAACAAGGCAACAGCGCTCAACCAAAGCTCTGCCACAGCTCAAACCAAAGCACTCCCCCACTGACAAACAAACACGACTATTTAAAGGGGAATGGTTGATGGGAGATCTGGAACAGGTGTGGTGATTTGGTGATTTGGACCAGGTGTGGTGATTTGGTGATTGGGACCAGGTGTGCACATCTGAGAATTTGGAGAATGAAAACAGGAGGAGACAGAACAACAACACAAACATACTACACAAAACAGAACACTATACATGTAGGCCTATAACATGTATAACATAAATGACGTACAGAACACTGTACGTAACACTGTCCATTAATAAACACCATAACAGAAAATGAGCTATTTGGTCAGATACTGAAATGTGGACACTAATCTTGAAACTGTGTCACTACATGATACCATGTATGTCTGGAAGGTTTTGATGTAAATTATAACTTCACTGGTCAATAGAGGCGTACAAGCGCGAGGCAGTAATTCTAGTCCATTTGCTTTAAAGCCTAATAGTTACTGTAGTTTTAATTAACAAGCATGGTCAATATGATCCAACATTATCAGCTTTAGAAAATACAACATCAATACAACTGTTTATGACATTTTTTAATGTCATAAACTTCTATGACACTGTGTGAACAAATGAACAAACAACAAAGTGGTTTGTTGTAGTTTGTGGTACTATTGTATTGTTTTGCATTATTCTGAGAGAAGTTTCAGCTGTCGTGCAAGGTAAACTGCTTCATGCTAAACCAGAAATTAAATTAACGTGGAGGTGCATTTACCTCCTAAGTTTTATCAGAAATGTGGTGTTTGACATCCCATGCATAAAACATGGACAAAATACTGACTAACCCAAAGATACACTGATTCATCAAAGAAATTGCATACAAAATGAACAAAGAGAAAATTGATCCATGCTGTCCTTCTTACCAAATATCTTTTGTTTTTTGTAAAGTATATATGAACTACTTATTCCCACAGACATAAAATGGAGTACCACACATGTGCAGTTCTGTAATTTGACACTGGACAGATCTACCTAGAAAATATGAAAGGAGTGACTCCAGGCCTGTTCTGGGGATGGGTAGGGGTAGCATTTATTGGATCATAATGGATCAGTCTCTTGAATTATGAAACTCATTTGGATGTTCTAACAAACATTGCACACATCTAGAAACCCAGTTTTCCACTTATTGGAGCAGCTGAGTTTTCTACAGTATCTTTATAAAATGAGATAAGATTATGTGCTTTTGTTTCTGTTAAGGACTGTGTCTTTTATTAATTGCTGTTGTAACATAATGTATGTATAAAGGTCTTACACTTTTTTTATAAACATGCTACAAAAAAATCTTACATCATGCTTTAAACCTAATGCTGACTCCCAAACACCTGACTCTTTAAACACCAGCAGTGTGCTACTACTGCTTTTTTCATTTGTTGCGATATAAGAGAAATCCCTTCTAAAAAAGCACAGCAAATGTATGTTAGTACACTTAACAAGTGAAGCATCTTCACAGTATCAATAGTTGTGAGAATGACCTTCAGAGATACACAAATCATCTTATAACTTCAAAGGCCTGATCAAGCTTCATGACTCATTCATGAGTCCCCACCATGCTACATAAATGATGCCAAAAGTTGTGCAGCAGTCGTCTGAGTGTGCCAGACTTAAATCCAGTCATATTCTACAATACATATGCACAGTCCTCCAATAAAATGTGTTAATGGATGCAAACTGCCTACAGCTTTTTTTTGCTGGAATCATAAAGCTTCGGGCATTACAGAAAAAAATATTTCATTCAAGGTGAGATCTAATTTTCTTTGGTATCAGTGCCATCTCATACACCAGCTCACTAAACATTGACGGTATCATGCAGGGGCATGCTGCTAATTAAATAGCAGCCATGAAAGTTAGCTAACCTATGTAGATTCTGTACATGTATATCATTTTGAGGAATGAAACAGCTTCAAGAAACCAAGCTAATTTAATTGACCTTTGAGTCTTTTTATCGATTGATGAATAGATTTAGAGTAAATTAACATTCTGCTCTCATCCTGCCTTTAATAACAAAGGATATGTTTGCGTTATTCGCCACCCAACATTTGCTCTACATTGAAGAACATAATATCACTCTCCTTTCGAGAGGATTTGTTTGGAATACATCGTCTTACACAATATTAGTCAGTAGCAAACTGAGAGGATACAAGGTTGGAGAAAAGCTGTTTTTTTGTTGTGCTGTCTTAGAGAACATGTTCACCTTTAAACTCAATTACTTAAAGAAAAGCTTATTGAGGTTCATCTAAGCATCAAGCAGTAACAAAGCAGGGAAATTGTAATTGCATGATAGAGCGAAGCAAGGTTACGATGAAAACAAAGACCGGGAACTGCTTGTTTCTCCCCAAGGAAAGGCAGAGTACTTCTCAAAGGTTAAAAAGTTTATTATAAAAACAACAACAAAGAATTTTCCTCTTGGCCAAGGGGTCTCACTGGGGTCAGAGATTGCAGTCATCCTGGCTTTCAGCCAAGCTGTTGGTGCAACCCCCGAGCCTGCAAGAGCACAGAGAGCCCTCCTCACAAAGCATTTATACAGCAATATAGTTCATGAGTTGTTGAGATTGGTTCAGAATGTTGCTGAGGCAGTCCCTGGCTCCTGGTTCCATCACTTCCAGACTGGCTCTCATTTGTTCACGAGTTGAATCCTCTGCCCCCTGGTTCCTCCAATGATCCACTAGCTCCTGTAGAAAGAACACTCCCTACTGTAGCTTCACTTCCTGGTGGGCTGACCCTCTCTGACTGCACTGGAGCTTATCTGCAACATCCTTTAACTATGCCATCTGTGTTAAGTTGAAAATAATGTGAAAGCATGCTAATTATTATTTATTTAACTTCCATAAGTACACAGTGAGCAATAACAAAACTTAAAACAGCTTTTTTAACCACTAATACTGCTCCAAATAACACCAAACCTCTGCAGTAGCATTGATAAGAGTCCTTACACATAAAAAGAAGCATCAACAATGTAGTTAGTGAACCCTGGCCCCTGTACCATCTCCTCTCATAGTACAGTCCATTACCAAAGTCAATTCAAAAGGAAGAAGCCCATTGGTGATTTATTTATAAATTTGTCTTATAAATTTATTCTGGGAACATGGAGAGTTTCTAGTACGGTGGTGTTGATGAGGGATGGGGAATCCTCCATAGCAGTCACACAGAATGTTGTGGTATTCATTAATTCCAGGCCACAGCGAAAAATGTCACTCTGTTGGCAGCATAAACATTCTTCTTTGGTGCCCAAGGGCTCACAGTACCCACAGGCACACCGAGACTGCTAATGCTACTTCTACCTGTAGCCCCTTCCAGCAACAGATGTCCCCGCCCCCTCGCTTGACATTTCGGTGCTGCAGAGATAGTTGCTGTGTTGGACTTTTCCAAACCTTTTACATCTATTGTTAACCTATATTTCACCAAGCTGCCACAAACAGCAAAGTTTACACATTTCGCTGGAATAAATCATGAATGGGCTCCTTCCTTTTGGATTGCATTTGGTAATCAACTTGAATGAACTTAACTATGAGAGGAGCTGGTACAGGGGCCAGTACATTAGGTCTTTCATAACAATCTTTTTGTTCGCTACGTTGTTGGTGCTTTGTTTTATGTGTAGGGACTCTTGTCATGCTACTTCAGAGGTTTGCTGTTATTTTGAGCAGTATTAGTGGTTAAAAAAAGCCGCTTTAATGCATTTACGTACTGCCCTGAGCTAAGCAGTGTAAGCTACGTCTGGCTGTTAGCGACTCTCCAGTATTTCTGTTAATAAAAAAAAATCATTATTGGATGATTTGGCTGGAAACTGTCATTCTGATCCGGCAATACAAGACTTAATAATGCCCATTTGAGGGAGCAGATTGACAGGATACTAATTGTTGCTGGTGACTGTGGTGTTCTCCTCCCTGAACATGTAGGGTTGTTGTTAGCTTGTTGTTAACTTGTTGTTAGTTGTGTAGTCAACTCTCTAACGTAGCATTACGTTAGTTAGCTACCCAGAGAACATTAAAACCCACAGGCTGCATTTTAGGCACTGGAATGTAGCGCTCCCCAGTGCTTTTCTTCTATCTAAAAATACTATAGGGACAGTAAAGTTCTTTTAAGTTGACTTCAAAGTTAGATACTAATACAATGTTAGTCAGTAAAGAGTTATATCCTGGTAAAATAAAAGGGTTAAAATTCTTTCTCACCATATATTTCATCCATATGACTAAATATTGCCCTTAATATTATAATTGTTTCAATTTAAAACAACATTAGTTCTACTGTATCATCATCATTCATCTTCAACCGCTTGTCCCTGTCGAGGTCGCGGGGGGGCTGGAGCAGATCCCAGCTGACATCAGGCGTGAGGCAGGGTACACCATGGACAGGATATAATGTTTCTCACATCAATTCTTGCATCACTTTAATATTATTTTGTAGCACTGCATATGGTTTTCAGGGTATTGTTGTACCCTTTGGCTGGAGCCGTTACTCTGAAAAGTTCTCACCTTCTCATCATCCTGGCTCATAAAAATTGAAATAGTTCCATCACATTTTGTGTTTGCACAGGTACATCTGCTCTTAGCATGTCGCACTGTTCAGGGTACACACACACAGCTGTTTCTTTACCATGCTTATGAATAAAACAGTCGGTATCATGTCAGTGAGCAGATGTGGAGGCTGACAGCTAAGGCAAGATGGAAAATTACGGTGAGCAAGATTAATAATAAAAAAATAGAATAAGCCCAAACGTGATTAATACTAGTTGTTTTTGTTCCAGCGATCTCTTTATCAGAGGAAGGCTCGGCCATGTGTTCTTAAAAAACAATCTCAGGATGAATAGACTGCTCAAAGAGGTCTTCACTTGCTGCTGAAGATGGTAATGGGCACATGTTGACTATGTATCTATGTTGATTACTGGGTTTAGACAATTTTTATATTGTTTTATATTGTTTTATTTTCACAAACAACCAGATTTGTTTAAATGTGTTGAAAGTCTTTCAGTTTTGATTAGGACATGTGTAGGAAGAAATTGAATCAATGGATGTTTTACGGAGAAATGGATGCTGGGTTCGAAAATGGCAACCCAGTCATTCAAAGTTTCTCATTGAGCGCATACACCAAAATAGCTCCCACAGGCTTCTGGGGTTTTAGTCTTATGCTCACAACAGTCCTCCAGCAGAACTGATTGATAGCATGCAGTGCCAAGTCAGCTGCTCTTTCTGTTAGCTCCTCGCACACATGGTTGGGATAAAATAATTGAATCAGATGGCTCTGCTCGACTTTCTAAATGTTATTGGACCAAATGTATCAAATTATGATAATTTGATACAATAAAGTCTCTTTATTTTGTTACGCTCAGAACCATTTTTTCACTGTTTTACAGCTGCTCCTTTTTTAATGATTGTGCATTGGAAAAAGTTTTTTGGCCAGTGTGCGTCATGTTATGACTGTTGCAATATAGATGCAATTCCCTGTGTTGCCACCACACCAAAATTGCTCGACAGCCCAGCCCAATTTTCCTGAGACAAGATTTCTAGTGATATGTAGGGCTGACAATACATATTCTTTATTCGAATATATATTTAATATTTAAAAAAAAGACATTTGAATATGAAAATGATTATTCCAATGTGAAAAAAAAAACTAAGTTACTTTGCAAAGCAGATTAGCTGGGAGTGTCCGGAACCAGCCGTTCACTCTCTAAGGTAAAATTGTCTTATACGGGTTTCATGTCACTCAATGTTATTACCCTGTAATTATTGACCACTGACTTTTTATGATCATATAGCAACACTTCATTCATTCATTCATCTTCAACCGCTTATCCCGGGGTCGGGGTCACGTGACTTCGGGCACACCCAACGCCAGTCCATCGCAGGGCACATAGAGACGAACAGAGACAGACAACCATTCAAACCTAAGGGCAATTCTTAGAGTAATCAATTAACACTTGCATGTCTGGATTGTGGGAGGAAAACCGGAGTACCCGGAGAAAACCCACGCAGACACGAAGGAACATGCAAACTCCACACAGAAAGACCAAGGCCAGGATGCGAACCTGGAACCTTCTCGCTGTGAGGCAACAGTGCTAACCACTACGTGTAGCCCATAGCAACAATTGATAATTTTTCAGTTTGTATAGTACAACAACTGTTGCTGGACCTTTTATTTTCAACGCTGTCTCCCCTCTCCTTGCATCATGATGATATGTGAATCTGTGTCATAACTATAACTTGACTCCAACAACTTTATATCAGAGTAGAGAAATCTGTGTCTCTTAGAATCAAATAGGGGGCATCTGCACAAGTCATCAGTTCAGCTGATAATACCTGTGTATCCAGGCATACAATGGCTCACTCGTCTGTGCATCACAGGTCTATACCTGACACTTAGTGTTTGCCATGACAAGGACGAAATGTCTGTGCATGATAATGTAGTCACGGATGGGATCAATGTCTGAGTCACTTGTGATCTTCAGTGATCATAAAATGAGGAGCAGAGGTCTCCAGATCATGATGATGTGGTGATACGACACTGGGAGGAATAGTTGTTTAATGATATTTTTCCAGCAAGCAACAAACTTTATTTGTTTCATTCATAGACTGTATAAAAATGGACGTAGCATACCCGTCGGGGTCTGTTCTCTTAACTTGATCCAATCGTCCTGTCCTACGGGAGTCGCCATCTTGTCAGACTTTGACTCCTACTCATTTCCTCTTACCAAAAAATGTTTGTGACGTTGGGGGGAGGGAGATACTCCATCTGGCTGACGTATACCTCCGAGGTGAAGTGAGGGCCAGCGGCTAGCTGTCATTCAAGAGGCCACGCCCCTAATTATTCATAAACTTTAACCTCCAATACAATAAAAACTAGCATGGTACAAAAAAAATTAAACCCCCTCAGTGTTGTCATGGAGATATGACCTAAACATACAGACTAGAATGTTTTTTTGTACCAGGCCTTAAATAGGTTTAATTATGCTGTGAAAACGACCTGTTTAACATGGGGTTCAATGAGAAATTGCTCTATTATGAAACCTGCCCCTAGTGGACACTCAGAGAACTGCAGTTTTTGATAGTAGATAAGTCAAAGTCTGACAAGATGGCGACTCCCATAGCCGAATCTGATTGGATCAAGTTGAGAGAACGGACCCCAACAGGTATGCCACGTCCATAGTCTAATTTGAAACACACACTTTGTAATAGAAGATGTCATTGTTTGAAGCTGATTACACTGCTTCGTTATCACCAACTCTCTGAAGACACTAATAATTTCACTGAATGTAGCAGTTAGCACTGATCTTTGTGAATTGGACTGTTTTTTGCAACAAGGATCATTTGCAGAGAAAAGGGCCAAATGTATGCATATTAAGAAAATAAAATATGTGCAGTTAGAGGTGTTCCACCATCTGCAGGTCATTTTTCTTTTTTGTGTTATTCTGGTATAGCGGCCACATCAGGCATGCAGTCCTTTTTTGAGTCACGGGGTCACCTGCTTAGGGACACCTCATTCTCTTCACCTGTGCCTCCCCGCCCACTTCCACCCCTGCCCCCTTAATTATCCTCATCAACCTCCCATTCAGTCTCTCATTCATTTACAGCCCGTTCTCATTCATCAGGTTGTCATAACGCATGCCCTGCTCTCATCCTGTCGGATTTTGCTCTGCCTGAGAACTAGTCCACACGAACACGGGTATTTTTAAAGCCAAACTTTTATGGCCCCTAGTTTAAAAAAAAAACCCTGTCCACAATCACGGTGTGAAAAAAAATTATCTCCGTCCACATGAATCTGCAAAATCCGCCTCCGTCAGCTGGTCACGTCTAGAGCGCTCCAAAAGTCTCCATGGATACAACTTATTGTTAACCGTCGACGTGTGACGTCAAACAATGTCCATAAGAAATTGTGGTTTTCCTTGGTTTTCCTGTCCACACATGAATGCTGAAACCGGACTTTTCTAAAAAGTTCACCCTGGACTCTTGTTACAAAAAACTTCAGGTGCCCACAACTTCTGTCACGTATGGATGAAAGGCCAAACCGTGCAGAGAAACTATGGAGTAAGACTCATGCACGAGTCTTAGAAATTGTTCGGGTTAGGATTGTTTTTATGTGAGTATCAATCTAAAAGCTTTGAGTACAACTCTTATTTCTATGACTACGAAGTCTCCCCTGTGAACACAAATTCAGTTTATGGATACGAGTAGAAAAGGTGTTGAAATGACGTCACATAAGTTACAGGCAGGTCACAGGGGAAAGTAATCGAACCCCGAATGATGCGCCGAAGCCGAGGATGGCTGACGACACTGCACCCACTGACACCGCCGGAAACTCAGGGGAAGCATCATTACAGCTAAAGTCAATAACACATCCAACATTTATTTATTTTTATTTAGTTATTAATTTCATGAAATTGTACTGTTTTAAATAATATATAGTTTATGGACGTACTATTACTTTCCCCTGTGACCTGCCTGTGACCTATGTGACGTCATTTCAACACTTTTTCTGCTTTCACCCACAAACAGAATTCGTGTTCATCTTTTAAATAAATTTAGAATTTTCGGACTCTGAATTCGTGCATTTGGGTTCAGTGGGTTCCTGCTCTTCAGCCCCCCCCCCCCCTCAGAAAGCACAACTCTATCTCTTTATTTTGTTGCCCTGAAAACATACAAGTACAATTTCATGATGAGAAGCTTGTGGAGTTTTTTGACAGACACTCAGAGCAGAGCTAATGGCCCATTAAGCGGAAAGGACTGCTTTTGATGTGACTGAAAGAGGAAAGAGAGAAACATGCAAGTGCTGCAGAGAACAGAGGCATGAGTGAGAGAAAAAGAGAGAGAGAGAGAAAACAATACCACAGAGCAATCATTTCCTCAACATCATCTACTTACGGATCAGGCTTCTAGTACAAAGAGCGTCTTGGATCAGTGCAGACACTCTGTGGTTTTAAAATCTTGTTATCTGCTCCATAGTTTTGATGCGCTGATGAGCTTTGACTGAGCCTGTATGCATTTTCAATCCTCAAATTGTGTTCCTCCACTGACAGCATTTAAAGCATTGTCTCACATCAAAGATTGCTCTCAGCATGCGGTCATTATCATGGATATGCCAACACTGTAGTGTGGCACGTGGCACACTCACGGTTCAGGAGAGCACAATTTGAAACAGATGATGGAAGTCACAGGTTCTCTTTATGGTACAGTCAGTCCATGCATAAGAAATGCTTTGGCTCATAGATGTGCAGTACAAGACAGGGGCACCAGTTGATCATAAATGTTCAGTATAAAACTGAGAAGCTAGATGATGCAGCTAGTGACAATTTTAACATTACATACAGTATTAGCAGGATCATTCTAAGTCACCGATGCTATTTATTCTGGTTGGTCCTACGTTATGAAATGTTTTTGATGAACAACCCGAGGAAAATAGCTTTCAGATAAACTAATCAAACGTTTGATGAATAATTTAATTTATCAGAGTGGCTCATCACGTATTAAATCACATTGAATCCCTTTCTCTTTTTTCTTGGTTTGATTCACACTACCAAAGGCTCGGTTATTGAATCCACCGGGTTTATTGAGATGGAAAATTGTCAATCACATTTTATTCATTGAATGATATCAGTAAGTTCAGTCGAAAGATTCTTGATAAGAATATGACTTACTAATTACAAATTTTAATTATATAATATCGAGAAATTCAGATGGCGCTTATCATAAATGTATCTGTCTTCGTATAAACACACACTGCTCAGATCCCTTTAATTAATCACAGTTTATTGCCACTAACCAAACTGTTCTAATGAATATCAGGTGGCATCACATTACTGCCCTCAATGAGGCTATTCCTTTTATTGACAAAAAATAAAAAATAAATCACAACTATCGCAATTCAGAAATCACTTCATTTTGGGCTGCAACTGTTTTCGTTTTAATTGGTTTAACAATTATTTCTTCAATTTGTCCATTAATTAAAACATAATGAAAATAGAGAAAGCTGCTTGAAATGGTAGATGTTTTCATGTCTTGTTTTCTCAGATCAACAATGAAACATCCAAAGAGATTCAGTTTACTACTACTATACTAAATGCAGAGAAGAGCAGCACCCAGTAACTTCTGAAAACGATCAACTACTATTTTTATTAAGGAGTAAAACGATTACTCTATATTTAAAAGTATTTGAAATTAATTTCATGTTACAGTTAGTCCATGAGCCAGGGTCCCAATATCATCGGTATCATCTGGGGAGACAAAGTACTAGAAAAATCCCGATAGCAGTTTAGGGGTGGTAGCAAAATATTTTTTTTCAGCCCATTAAGTTACTAACCCCCTGAGATAAATTTCGTTTTTGCAAACCTGTTGGTATTGTTGGAAAGGGGACCTTTAAGGCTTTCATTTAAGCCCAGTACTGAATCTGTCTGACAAACACAGAGGTCACATGACTTCTTTAAACAAGAAATAACTTATTTTCTCACAATTTCTGCCTAAACTGTAGGCTTTCTTCTATCCCTGGGGCAAGAAGGAACATCAGAGACACAAAACTTCAATACTCAAGGTAATCTGATAATTCAGAAAATGTTGAATATACCCATGTTATTTATTTGTGAGAAGTGATTGTGAGCCTAATTCCAGAGTGCCTTGAGTTACAATACTCAAGGCTTTTCTCCATGAAAAAGATTTTTTCGCACTTCTCCTAAATCACTAGCAACCTCTTTTGGATGGATTCATCCAAACAATTGCCAGTTTTGAAAGTGGCTGCCTTTTTCAAACAGTTTCCAATGATGGCTTCTCAGATTGGTCTGCGTAACCATCTGACGAGACAAGCTAGGCGACGACCTGTAGTCTAGAAATGTATGTAAAAAGCAAACAAGGAAGTAAGGTGATGTAGTAATAAGAGCTGCAAAGGCTGTGAAAGGTTGGAGTGCTGGACGGGTCAAACAAACACAAGAATTTCACACAGGAGACGGGAGTTTACGGTGTTAACCAACTTCCGTCTGTGACTCATTGTAAGCTAATCCATGACCTTTTTCTAAACCTAACAAAGTTGATTTGTTGCCTGAGCTTTAAGAGATATTTTGCTGATTGTAGTTCAGCTCTCATGACAGCGTGGGCAGTGTGTGCAGATGAACGGCATTTGGCTTCCCTCTATTGCTGCAGCGCACGGAGCTCCAACAAGGTCCTCCAAGGCCCACGAGATGATGACCTCCCTATTTTTGCGGCTCTCTGCTGCTGCACTCTGTGGATACAAACTTTTGACTGGTACTAGCACTGATGCTGCCAAACTGTGCATGGCTGATCAAGGGATTTGTAATCATTGCTATATCCAAATTATCAGAATCATTTTGAAATTAAGAAATGCATGATAGTTTAGTTAGTTAGTTAGTTAGTTAGTTTTTCCTTTATTTCAGACCCAGTAGATCCATATCACATTAAAAAACAGCACAATAACAGAGGAACACCCAAGGCAAACGTATTTCATTTATAAATTGAGCAAAAGACAGCACTGGCCCTCATAATGCTGATTGCTGTAAAGTCGATCACTCCTATTCATTTATAAATGTGGCGATACCCTTTATATTAAAGACATAATTGAGATAATTCATTTAAGCAGCCTTTCAAAAAGCATTTAGGATGCTCTTGTGTTAATTTGCTTTTCCTGCGATCATGAGTGTGAATATGAAGAAGCAAAACCTTTGATGAAATCTTGACCACACACAGCTGACATTTACCTGCTTCCCTTCTTTCTGCATCTCCGGATACAGAAATAAGTCCTTCATTACTTCCTTCTGCAGCTGTGGAGGAAATTCTTCGAAGAAATAAAGTCTCCGGTGTAAAATGAAATCAGATCTTTTACTCCATGTCATGAAGGAGAGAAGATTCTGAACTGAGGTCTGCCGTGTTCTCTGACAAGCCTCAACATTATTTCAACATTTATACAGGAACATCAAAGCCTTATACAAAAGAACCCTCATTAACAACTGAAATGAATGCAATTCCCAATGTCTGTGACCCACAACAAAAACCACTCTCAGTTCAACACTTGCCAATCTTCTATAGTTGATTCCCCTGAGTTAAGTGACCTTGTCAGCATCTACTCACAGTTTGACCTTTGATCATTCGTAGCATATAAAACACGAGGCATTCACTTGACAACTTAAAACAAAAAAGAAAACACTACATAAAATAGATTTCTGACACAGATAAAAACAACAACACTGACATGGAGTTCTGAACTAAACAAACCACTTGTGACTCATGGTGTTGTAACAATACTTTGAAATAGTATACATAGACATAGAAGGCTCTAGGCTATTGAGCGTGACGTCAAGCATCAACGGAACCCGAAAGGGCTGAGAAATGTCATTAACACAAGCTGGTTTAGATTCAACATGTCAGACGAGCTCTTTTTTACTAGAGCCTGTATAGATAGCACATTTCACAGAGGCAAGGGTAATCACGTGGAATGAAATCACATGTGGGATGAAATGATGGCAAGGAAGATATTTTGGGCAGAGAGATGAGGAGAAGAGCAAAGGGGTGCAGCACAGAGAGAAAAGGCAGATACGATGGATTGAACATGAGAGGATAATGAGAAATGATATACTGTTCAACCAAATGTCATCTCTCAGACAGTGGTCTGGGGAGCATTTCTGCCATTTCACTTAGATTGTTACCATAGATGAGTTTCACCTACAAAGACATCAATTCCTCAGGTGCAGCATTTCCAGGATTTTGCAGCGATAGAGGCAGGCTTTGAAAACCCGGCTTTGAAAGCGGACAGTGTCGGCTCCAATGAGGCTGCTTTGGTATTGAAATGGTTGAATAGGAAGAGAGCACATGTATATCTTTAGTTCAAGAACGCTAGCTATGAATATTTCTTATTAGCACACATGTTCAGATGTCAAAGGAAAAAATTCCACTGTGGCTTTGCCGTCTTGCATCGTGGATGTAAAAATGATCGGCCCAAACACCGATCATTTGCTTTAGCAAAGGTGTTTTGAACTAGGAAAGGTTATCTGTGATTCTGGTTAACCAGTATATATCAGGTATAGTTTTGAGACAAGAACATAAAGAGTAGGAATTATCAGCAGGGATGTTTCCATCTAAAGTGCTAGTTTTACAGTGTTTAAAGGTCAGTGGATAGTGGTGGTCTGAGAGAAGGTCAATTAAAGGTCAATTAAAGGTGGGAAAAGGAGTTAGACAAGATATTTCCTTGTGTGACTTGTGTGAAAATCTAACAAACAAGACAAAATCAGCAAAAGGTCTAGGAAAGCACGAAGACTACAACAAGTTAAAAAAAAAACCTGAGATATTCCACTCTAAAAGTTCAAAACAGGGGTCACATAACTGGTTTGTCCTCTCTTGTGGTAAGGAGGAAGGGAAATTACAGTGCCTTTACAAACACAGGGAGGGATTTGGAGAAGACCTCCTCAGCCCTAGCATGTCACATCCCTATAATACTGTTGATACACTTTTCCTTAACGCCGTGACCTTCCATTAACTTTAAATTCATCCCAAAGCAGTGCACATATAATCTTTTGAAATATGAAAAGGGTGGCAAAATGCAACAAAAGGTCAAACTCAGCAGGGTGCAGTTATTTTCACACAACCTGAACTTGCGATGAAAAATCATGTTTAGTACTTTAAAGACATGTTTTGCTTTTACATTGACAAGTAAGTATTAAGTAAGGTAATAGGTGATGTTATGACTAGATTTATATTCCATCAGTGCAACAAAATAACTAACCAAAATAAATAAACATGTATATTTCAATTATTTACAGACCATATCTTATGGGAATCAAGTACAGTTTTACTGTATTGCCCTGTTGGAAGAACAAACAACAGTGATGCAGTTATCATAATATCATTTTTGACATGCTTTTTGCATTTACTTTATATAATCCACAGACTACCGCACAGTGGTGGCAAAGAAAATATTTTTAGTGCTGCAAAGAGGGCTGCCATTCCAGATATGGTCATGGCAAACAATGTGATCAGACTGCGTGAAATCCAGGCAGCAGTAATTGCAGAGCAATCAGATCAGTTTGGCTAGTAAAGATGGAGTCCTTACACAAACCATGTTGAAATGAAGCATCTGTACAGAGTTCCATTCAAAAGAAGCTCTGACACCGTGAAGGAGGAAAGCTCACTTTATAATATCATACAGGTATTTCTTCAAAATACCTGCCCGAATAATTTGCTTTATGAATGAGCTTTTTTCTTAGACAATAATGGAGCTTGAAGCTGTTGTGGAAATGGATTCTTCAATAAAGATCAACAAACAGGATCAGCTTTTTCTCCGTGGTTTATTTTGCCAAAGCATTTTCTTCTGCAGACAAAAATACGTTCATCCCCACATCCTCACAAGTTAGAGTCTAGCAGGGAATGACGATTTGCCAAATCTCGCACAGTCTTTTAGTTAGAGGGACAGGACGCGAATAGCCTTGGTTGGGTGACGTCTTTAGACCAAACAAAAACATGCCTTAGACATTACAATTCTGAACATTCTGAACCTCTCTCATCACAAGGTCTCTAACACAGGGTACAGATGCACACATATGCCATTATACCATCATGAGTTAGCTATTTGCATTATCCATTAGCATGTGAGACAGAGGAGACACTGAACTGTGTCTGACCTGACAAAACTATGATTATGAATTACAAATATCCAAATTCCCACAACAAAGCCAAAGGGGAAAATCACATTTTCATTTCTGTGGATGAAGCGGGCTTCAACCTATCTAGAGGCCCAGAAACACTAACCTGACTCTCGCCAGCTTACTTTGGTTCCGCCTTGCTTCTGTCTTGACTCCGCCTAGCTCCGCTCATCCATCTGGATTCACTCCATAGGAAAGGGATTTCAGGGTAGAAAAATGGTAGAACCAATCAGGACCGCCAATCAGGACCGCCAATCAGGACGGCCGGGCGGGGTTTTATAGATGTGACGTAGCAGAGAAACGACTGTGTCAGCTCGCATCGAGGAAGCAAGCGTCAAGTGCTATTTCATCCGTGTTGTGCAATCTAGAGAATCTTTCTTCTTTAAAATAACAACAGAGAACAGCTCTGAAGGCTTTTGTTGGTGGAAATGATGTTGGCTGTTCTGTTTGGCTTTTCCCTGCGTCACTCTCAACAGTGTCAGAGGTTGGTTTCGATGTGAGTGGTTGAAGCACCACGTCAATAAAGATGACGGACAAGTGGTTTATCCAATCATATGCAAGGATTTTAATAAGGCCCAGCCTCCTGAAATCCCTTTGCTATGGAGAGATCCCAGATGGATGAGTGAAGCAAGGTGAAACGAAATTCATCTGGCGAGAGTCAGGTTACAGAAACACAGACCCGACATTTAGGAACTAGTGGTCACGCCCCAAAAAGTTGCATTTGAACACACCACAAAGACTACAAACACACCACAATGACTACAACCACCAACTTGCATGTATGTTCTGTGTCTGCGTTAGAGGAAAAGACACCATACCAGAAGGTAGCAGTAGTCCATATCCATCATTCAAAAAGGGATACCGGAAAACCAACAGGACATATTTAATACACTAGTTAGCCAGTTAGCACATTAACAACACAACCCGTTTTTGAAAGAACAAATTTTATTTACCCTGTGTAAGCGAACCACAACACAGTTATTAACAATTTTTGCTAAAGAGTTTAGACTATTGGCTATTTTGAAGTGTGGTTGTATGAAGTACTTATCCATAGTCCGTGTGTTACCTACAGTAGACAGGATTACCGAAACAGAAGCTGCTGTGTCGGTACTTACAGACTCCCTTCTTAAAAGCCGAACTCTCCTTAAAACCAGGGATTGGCAACCTTTTTGATATATAGTGCCATTTTTAAATGTTCTTGTTAATCAGTGTGCCATATCAACATAAAGTCTATACCATTGTCTATACTGAGCCGGTTCAGGCCGTTTTATTTTTTTGCCCACCCATGCCAAAAAAAATAGCCACAGGTACTAACCAATCGGCAGCAGAGGAGTGCAGGTTTTTGCAGAATGCAGAAGGGGAAAATGTCAATCAAACTATGGGAAATAACACTTTGCCATATACTTGTTGTAAATGGTTGTAAACAAAAAATACTGTAAAAAACAGCTTATTGCTATGAAAAAGGTAAATTGGCATGTCGATCATCATTCCCAAAGACTCTTTGCTAGCCTGCCACTGGTTAAGCAACTGCGAGCCAATGGTGGCACCCGGTGCTCACCCCTGCTTTTAAATGATCTCCCAATCAAAGTGATTTCTCTCATTGATAGGTGAGACAATTCAACATGCTTAATCAGCAGCAACAGCTGACGAGGGCAGACTAATGCCGACGATATGGGACATGCTGCAAAAACTTGGGCGATGCTCATCGTCTTTGACATATGTCCGACTATCAACCTGGTGTGTCAGGGCCTTAAAATGTGGAGACACAGAGGGCCACTGTTACAGTTCCCAGTCAAAGGGCAACACTTTCACAACTTGTTTTCTGCCATCTTGGTCCAAACAATCCAGAATGCCTTATCACTTTTCTAGCTGCCTTATCACTTTTCTAGCTGAAGACACAGGGCTGTTAAGACCTGACGGGACTCTGAATGTCATCATTTAAGACAATTTCGCCCTGCATACTCCTTTTCTGAACCCAATTCAAGAATTCTTCTCTGCTTGGAGATGAAAGGTATATTCGTACAATGCAAGGGTAAACATCAAGTGCTACAATATTGACGACAAACCTGTGGCCTAATAATCAGTTTATTTACAATGTTCATGTTTCTGAGTTTAAAAAGTATGGAAACACCTATAGGAGTAGTTTATATACCGGTAACCCAACTAAAAGCACACACTTTTGAACCTATGAATTGCAAGAAAAGCTGGGATTATATTTAGGAAACGCTAAGTCAAATACATTCAACTTGCTAAAAAGATCCATTTCATTCATTTTGTAATTATGGCTGCAGTATATTAAGGACGTCTGATAATCGTCTGATAATCATCTCCCGACGAATATTTAATTCTCTTTGCGGTAATGCGTCACCTTCATCCACGGGATCGTTATCAAAAGGATATGCCATGGTAGTGAAATACTCGCCACCTAATATAACTTCTAATGTAGGCCTACTGAATGATTTTTATACGTTGTATCAAAAAAACTCCCTTTTGCAAAAAAACGCAGCGCAACACACAATATCTGCTGGGATATGAAACGGTACCGCTCAAAAAGAGAATTGCCTGGAAATGCAAGAACATCTATAATCAATAGTTTGATAATCATCTCCCGACGAATATTTAATTCTCTGTGCAGTAATTCTGCACCTTCATCCACGGGATCATTATCAAAAGGACATGCCATGGTAGTGAAAATAGTCGCAACCTAATATAACTTCTAATGTCTGATTTTTGCAATGATTTTCTGAAAAAACAGACGGAACTATACTACGCCAAAACTCACCCGCTGACTGAATGAATGAGGAAATCAAAAACTGTGTGTGGCTGAAAGAGGGCGGAGACAGAGAGAAACTCAAGGTTTTCTGAGAAAAACCTGGTCCCGACCAGGTTAGTTTCAGAGAGCATGTTACCATGGTAACTGACCGAGAGGTTAAGTTACCTCTCTTTGTGAAACAGGCTAGAGTTACCCCTCTGTCTCTTGTTTGAGTTACCTCCCTTTGTGAAACGGAAAACTCAGAGTTTCCCTCAATTTCAGGGTTAACAGACTCTTTGTGAAACAGGCCCCAGGTCAAAATCTGATGCAATACCATAAAATATATAGTTTCGGAGTTTGGATGCAATTCAGGTTTTTTTTTTAATAGTATTTCAACAGGGCATCTCAAAAATGTGCAGTGTACAGCCACAATACAGCTCAAACTAAAGTTGAACAGGTTCATATTGAAAGCTGTATTGTGTTGTCCATTGTGTAATTGTTGATTGAAAATTGTGTTTGATGAAAATATTTGCTTTTGTAGAATGCTGTGTAATGTGTCATTTTGCCTATTACTTTAATTTTAAGGCTGTGTATTAACTGTTTCAAAAATATAGCTCCTGACTGGACAAATGTGTTCAAGCAAGTGACAAAACTGTAATGTCTCACCCACAATGCTCAGATAAAGGCTGTGTGTGTTGTTGGGCTGGGGGTTGGAGTGGGATAATAAAGAATTCTGATGTGATGTCAAGGAGTCATTCTAATTAATAATTATAACTAATGTAGCCTAATTACTTAGGGGTAACACAATGACACAAAATGCCTGGGGCTGTGAAAGGAGTGTGAATGTTGATATACCGATAGCTCAGAACAAAGGTTCAAAAGGCCTAGGAAATGAATAGATGAATGGATGAGTAGTGTGGATGGATGGATGGATAGATAAATAAGGCATAAACATGGATGTAGATTAAATGAATTGATTAATTAGAAAATAAATGTATATGACTGTTTGAATGGATGGCAAAACTCATGGTGGTACAAAAATATACTGGAATTACCTCAACTTATATTTTGTTAAGAACCACACATATTTATTCCATCACTGATGTAAAAATGTAATTTAAAAAATCCAAGGTGATTGGAATTGCAACGATCACAGAGAGAGAGGAATTGACAGAGAAGTCCAGTGGAAATGCTAGAACTCATTTCTAAATGTATACATCATCAATGATCAGACTTACATTTGTTGTTGTTGTTGTGGTTGATAAATACACTCCAACTTGTTGCTTCTTCTTTTAATAGGCTACGTACATTACAAGAGAAGAATATTTCTGTAAAATATAAAAAATTATAATTGATTTAAACTTTTACTTATTTAGCTGTGGCTAAATTAATGTGACTGTAAGAGGAAAAACTGAAGTAAACCACAGTCAAGTTATCGTCATGGTATTGACAAAATACCTGATAATCCCGATAATGGAAATTCACTAGATACAATGTGTGTTGTTTATGCAATCTGCTATAAAATCATATTTTCTCCAATCTAGGGCTGCCACGATCAGTAGTCATAGTTGATGATGACAATGCTGAAAACGTGTACTTTTTAGTTTAATATGTAATGTGTAATGTAAATGTAAATGTAATATGTAACATTTGTTTACATTTTGCTTTTGTTGCATTAAACAATGACATACAGTGCCTGTAGCAAGTTCTGATATCCTTTTGAAACTTTTTTCATTTGCAGCCTGAAATGATAAAACATTAAAATGTATATATATTTCCAGCGTGATTTACACATTTTGCCTTACAACATTCAAGTGAATTTGTTTTTTCCAACATTTCTGAATATTAATAAAAAATGAAAAACTAGAATAGCAGGGTTGGAAAAGTGATGAGTCCCTTTAGTATAACCACTATAAACATTCTCAGGTGTAACCAATTACCTTCCAGATTACACACCAAGTTAATTGGCCTCCACCTGACGTCAACTGTGGTGTTTTTGATTTTACTTCAGAATAAAAACATTCAACAATTCAACTCCTAGTAGTGCATGGTAACACAAAGAATTCACTATGGTTGGAAAGATGCTTTCAAAAGAAGAAGGGATAAAGTTTGTGGATGGGCACAAGTTAGGAGAAGGATATAAAATATTTCAAAGGCTTTAACTGTCCCTCTGAGTACCGTTCAGAGTATTATCCAGAAGAGGAAGGCATATGGCACCACCCAGACCTGGCCTAGATCGGGCCGCCCCTCCAAACTGGAGTCCGAGCCAGGAAAAGATTGATCAGGGAAGCTGCCAAGAGGCCCATGGTGACCCTGAAGGAGTTACAGGTCTTAATGGCAGAGGTTGGTCAATCTGTGCATGTGGCAACAATTTCTACATGTTTGGAAGGGTGGCAACAAAGAAGCCTTTTCTGAAAAAATGTCACACTGAGTCTCGTAAAAAACATATTGAAGATTATGTCTTCAATATTGTGGGCTTTTTCTTCAGCAGGGACTGGGCAGTTGGTCAGGATTGAAGGGAAATGGATACTGCCAAGTCCACCTGAATTCTTGAGGAAAACCTGCGGCCCTCTGTTAGACACTTGAAAATGGGCAAGTGGTTCACCTTCCAGCATGACAACGACCCAAAACACACCTCCATAAAAACAACACAGTGACTAAAGGACAGGAAGGTGAATGTCCTAGAGTGGCCCAGTCAGAGCCCTGACCTGAATCCTACAGAACATCTGTGGATGGACTTACAGAGTGCAGGCCATCACTGCTCACCACAGAATTTGACTGAACTCCAACAGTTCTGCAGGAAGAATGGGGAAATATTTCCCAGTCTAGGTGCACAAAGCTGGTAGACAGAGATCCAAACAGACTGATGGATTAAAATAAAGCAAAAGGTGCCTCCACAAAGTATTAAATCTGTAGACTCATAAGTTTTCCAACACTTTTTGTAAAGTTTGTCAAAATAGAATGAGCATAGCCTAAATAAAACAGCCCAGTTTTTATTAATGAATTGATGGATACAATGGTGAATAGATTAATCGATAGAAAAATACTCATTCTTGGCCACAAATGTGCCAATCTTTCATTTAAACTTTTCATTAAATACATCCTTCTATACATAACATGCTCCAACTATCTTTACAGAAATTAAGCACTGATCAATGTGTTAGCCCAACCCACACTTCAACTTAACACACGATGCAATGAGCAGGCAAATAGTTCATTATTTTTAATCCTTCATTTTATTTTGAGGGAAATCGTGTTTGCTGAACAATGAAATACTTATTAGCAATGCAGACAAAGGACATTGTGATTGACAGGATTATATTTAAACAAAGCCAGTGGTTAATCGCCTCTCCCTGCACGAGGGCACACAGCCTGGTATTTGTTCACTATCTTTAATTAAACAGAATTACATTCCATAATGCATTGTAAAAGCCTGCATGTTTCAGACCTACTGCAGAGCATTTTCAAGGAAATGAGGGGTTTAAAGAGTTTGCAAACAACAAAATACTGAGAAAAAGGCATCAAGACACGGGTAAAAGATGGTGCTGATCATTGTTTTTTTATATTGTAAAGCTTTGCATCCATAGACGAAAAATGGTCTGTTGCTGTAGGTGAATTGCCTTCCTCTACAACCATTTGAGCGCTCTCTATAATGTTACACATGAGTTCAGTAACCTCTTTGTTATTTGCCATCATCAATAACTTTCTCTGCTGTATCTCTGTAAAACTTCATTTTTCCAACCAACAAAATAAATAGACATCATTTGGAAAGAAGTGCCTCAATTTATTTAGACTTTACCAACAAACCTTTGGTGCACAGGACATTATGTCTTTGGATAGGAGTGCTGTGTTAGTAGGGTTGTCAAACAAATATATTGATACTCAGAAAATAATCCATACTAAAAATGAGTATCAGCTTAGATACTAACTTCCAAAAGTATCGATACTTCTGCCGTCTCTGCCTCCTCGAGTTGACATGTAGTCGAGACCACTTTTAGATAAAAATGAACGAAGCAAGGTGCTGGACTAGTCAGTACTTTGTATTACTCTTTGTTTCATATGAAATAAGTGACTCTTTATTTGGACATGGTAACATACCTTGTACAGTACTTCTATAAAGAATTCATTGACAGAGACCCATAAAAGCCCAAGTCCCAGGACAGCCAATCACAGTTTCATCGTGACACCATCCTTAGCAGTGAGGTCACTCCTGCCCTTTCTCTTAGCTCAAAGTCCCCCTCCACTCAAAAAATGTTTGTTTTTCTTTTGTTTCTGTCCTCTAAAATGTCTGACTCTGACTATGGTGACTTGTAACAGAGCAAAGTTTCTCACTAGAGAGGTGTTTTAACAGTCCTCTCTTGAAGGAGGAGATGCCTGTCCACTTCTGACATCTGAAATTCAAACGTATTCCAGGCAGCTTTAGTTGCTACGTCACTAATCCATAAACCAATCACTGTGAAACACTATTCGACTGAGGAACAACTTTGATACCTAAAACCTCCAGCTCAGAGCGGACTGTCAATAGAGAGAGAAAACACACTGCCATCATAGCTGTCAGACACTGACAATCACAAGCTATCAAGCTAACAAACAACAGAAACTCTGATACGTCTGCTTGTCACTGATTTTAGTCACAACATATTCCTCATCTGAGTCCGGGTCTGACTGATGCTGGGTTCAGGACGCCGAAACTATAACTTAGTTGCAGATCGCTAATGTTAGCTCCATGGGCAGGCAGCCTGGGCTCCTTGTCCGTCCATCCACCTGCAGGTCTCCACGAGTTGCACCTGCCATACTGGGAGTCAGTGATCCGCCGAAGGGCTCCGCTGCCCCACCGCCTCCTGTCTGAAGCTCAAACATATAGGCCGATGGCTGAATCTCTCTGATGTGTTTAGTCATCATTCTGGCCGGTTTGCGTGTTTATCTTTCACCTCAAGTCTGCTCATTAACCTCTGGTAGAAGCTAGAACACGGTCACTCAGCATGAGCTGAGGTCTCAAACTAGCATGAGCACAAGCAGCAGTTGGTGGGGTGATGCCAGATGCGGAAAATCTCAATTTGGGTGAAAGAGTAGAAGCGCTTCAATCCCCTCCTAGTTTTTTTTTTTTTACTTCCTATATAGGAAACCATTTTAAACTAAATATTAACCATAGCAGAGTGGGACTTTAACAGTTCTCAGCAGATTTGTCATTACTTTTTAGGACAACACTCTTAATTAGGAGCTTTTGGTGCTATTAAGGAGTCCTTCTATCGTAAAATAAAATGTTATGTCAATGCTGGCTTGTAGAGTTCCAGCTGAGTTCCAAATTGCATACTTTTTCTTTTCTCTTTTATTATGTACTGCACCAATCCTTACAAAGTACACAATGTTGTATGCAGTATAAATACAGCTGGGACATACTACTTCTTCATAACATTGCAACTTAAACTTCGACCCTCTGACATGCAGAAAGAATTGTGGCTCAGAATAGCCAGAAAAGCGTGCTGACTTGCATACTGCAAAGTCCAACTGGATGTAGTAGGACACCCCAGCTTTTTTGACATGCATTTGACATACTATGTATTCGGACATACTAAATATTTTTCTGGTAAACCAAAAGTATGGTAGAGAGCATGTTTATAATCTCGGTTTGGCATCTTAACACGTTAATTGTTAATTAGCAGCAAACACAAAGTACAGCTGGGGCAGATGGGGGTATGTATTCGGTTTTCAACTCTGTATTGCGATATTTAAAAAAAAAAATTTTTGTAACACAATCCTTACAAAATGAATGCATAAGGCACATGTTGCAGCACAGTGTTTGCATTCTCAAACTCTCTGAGTCTTTGATGTGTTCTGTTGTCAGTTACGGTCACTTAAATGATAGACCAGCATTACCGTCCCTACAGCCACTAGCATGGCTTAAAAAATAAAAAAAAGTACCAGTATTAAAATATAGATTTGGTTTGAAGAGGAAATGGCCATTTCTCTAGAGTTTTCAATCTTTACTCGTTAAATCAACCCTCTTTTGAGGAGTATGGCTAATATAAGAACAGTTATAAATATTTTAGTCTGTTGACAGCAGTGAGTCTATGAATAAAAGTAGCTCCAAAAACAAATAGCTTCAGAGCAAAATTATAGAAACATATTTTGGGTAGGAATCTATTGAATGACTACATGTTTTTTTGTACTTCCCTTCTGTTTATCTCGTCTGAATGCCACACAGGAAGCTTCATTTGTGCAGTGAATAAAGAATAAGAAGTGACAGGCAGGTGACCACAAAGGCATCAGCCAAATCTACCAGAGCCTTAAATTATATGGAGTGATATAACACCTCATATTGCATCTATAGATAGTCAGTGTATGTATGGAGCGCTCATTATATTCACAGATGTACTTAGAACAAGTCATTTCCCACTGAAGCACACACTTATGCTATGAAAAGAACAGGTAAGAAAAGCTAAACCCCAGATGATATGCACAACAGGTTTAGAACATTATTTCTTTGTGAGAATCAATCTCCCGGTGATTCTAATGCGGAGGTTGTGATGTGCTCTCTTTGCTTTTCGGAATGATCAGCGGGGAGTTTGCCTCCAATCATTTTATCTCCGCTGAATGCCACAAGAATTCATGATATGCTCAATGGAAACTTTTCATCTGTGAATATTGTGCACCATCAAATGCTGCTCACAGTAGGTGCTTGAAAAAAAGTACACACATGCTTTTTCTATGCATGGCATTTCATAAACTGATCTCCTTTGTTCAGTATCCACACAATGAACTACTGACTGTCAGTGCCACAGGTCAGCTGGGTTCTAAATAAATAGACTTTATAGGAAATGTTTCACATCAGACATCCCCAGAGGCTCCCAGATCATTGAACAGATACGCATTAGACTCCAGGTTCCCCCACATAATTTAGTAAGATTCTGTCCCTATCGGCCCGAATGGGAAATTGTATTTCCTGATGATTCCGTTTATAATTGTACAGCCTACACTGAGAAGACAATTAGAGGAGGGCAAGATACTGATGACGCAGAAACTGATGATTTGACTTTCTAAACATGCACTATTTTTCAGGAGAGTGTCACATGACATACTTTGTCTAACTTTTGTCTCTTTGTTTCCTCATATAAGTTTTTTAAATGTCACTACAGTTGTGTTCACTTAAGCCAAGTCAAGTCAGAACCAAATTTAACCCAGTTCTTTGGTGCATGCGTGCCACTGGCAAGCAGAGTAATTATCAAAAATGTTTAAAATAAATTGACATATGACTGACACTTGACTGAAAAAAAAATATGACCTGAGAGTCACAAGATCTACTTCTTGTGTGGCCACTTCCTTCCTGACCTTGCACGTGTAGTCTTTGTAGCTGTGTGAAGAAGGGTGCAAATTTATCACTGATATTCAGGCATGAAAGTATTTTTTGGACCAAGTCTATATATTGAGTGGTACTGTTTTCTGTTGCATTTAGAATTATGTAGTCTTTATAGCTTAGTGAGAAGTCTCTTAGGCAAAATGTGAGGTATTTAATCGATGCTCATTTCAAACCAAGAATGCTGCTACAACATCAGCTGACAGGGGTGGGGATGGTTGTAACAAAATGTTACAATTAACCCCTAGTGACACGCATATATGCCAATATAAAGATAAACATTGACTAATTAGTTATGGGATATAGATGGCAAAGTTGGAAACATTTGTATCTGTGTAAATAAATAAGGGTAGGCTCATTAATGCCAAAATCCGAGAGGTTTAACATAGGTGCTGAGAGAAAAAATGTTACAACCCTCCCGGTGTCCCCTACATAATGCCTCTGACCCACAGCACACGCTGCACATGGGATGTCTGTGTCTTTGTGTTCCGACAAACAGTAAATGCATGTAATTCAATCATTAATAAGGCTATTTCTGAGCTACTGCTGTCATATGCTGTGGGACCTGCATCAGTGAAGTTTGATGGGAACACAGCTGTCCTGAATTCTAACTCACGCTGTTACTGAATTAACAAACAGTTCAGTGAAAACTTTCACTGGCGCTCTGTCTGAGAAGACGGAGCAGCAGAGTGCACTACACTCCAAATGCACGAAAAGTCCAGTTTATGTCACAACTTGCACTCTGGCACTCAGTGACTATTCAGAAATGCTCTCTTGGTTATCGTGACCACACAAGTGTCAAAGTGGTGAGAGAGAGCAGAGCGATGACCATTCATTTGAGTTTGGTGGAGTAAGGTAGCCCAGTTTTTACTACATAAAGCAGCGGCAGCAATAATTTAGCAGCGGCGACATGCATATGGGGGGAAACACTGCATGGAGAAAGTAGAGGTCGTTACAAAATCTTGGACTTGATTCGGAACGGCCCAAGGGAAAACCTTCCTGAGTCAAACATGCATAAAAAACAGACTCGATCCGAAAGAAATTAAAGAAAGGTAATTGGAGCCTGATCATGAGCATCAGCATGATGGGGAAAAGTAGCAGTATACTGTTCAACTTGCCTCTAAAAACTATTTTTTCTCCTGTAATCATTGATGTACCACACAATCAAAAATGATGGTGAGTCTCCTTGGAACCAGTGGGGTATTAGAGATATTAACACAGACCAAAGACCTGCAGCGAGAGTACAGTACCCTAGGAAAACCCAGTTCCCAACAATGCAGTGTAATGTAAGAAGGAAATACTCCCATGAATAGACTCTGCTAAAAGAAATTACACATTACACATAGTAAGTGTTTATAGTTTAATTCTTTCGAAAAGTATTCTGTTTGGCTTGTGTGGGTGCCATATTACGTGTTTTTTTTTAAAGGTTTGGGGCACAAGGGCCAATTCAGCCTTTTCACATTTTCTCTCTTCTCTTTATCTTTCCCATTGCTCATATTCACCACTCCTATAATGCATAATAGGAGCCATGACTTCTGGTTGTTTAGCAGAAACAGCAGAGGCTCGGGCTTTCAAACTAGCAATTCTGTGCTGAACTTAGCAGATAACGATGAGGTATGAGTTCCAATAAGAATGCAACATGTTAGAACTACAGTAACTAATGGGCTGAAACAGAAGCAGTGGAGTCACTTTAGATGCTAACAGAAGGAAAATAGAGGGAGAGTGAACAGTTGATGGGGACAACAAACAAGAATAAAAATACGTCTGATGAGTAACAACTCTTGCTATAACTGTCCATGAAAACTGGCATTCCCTACAATTTGCCACACCATTAGTTCCATTACAATAGAGTGGAGGTAATGGCATTGATAATTAGATGGTTTAGATGTATAAAAGTAGTGGCCAAGGGGTACATGGGTAAATTTCTTTATACAGAAGGGAATTTAATAGTTGCAGGGAGGGGTGACAATGCAGCTCTGACACTGTAAAGGCTGATTGTTGTCTTTGTATGTTCATTGCAGAGACAGCCTGGACAATCTGTAAAGCAGTGCTGATGGCGAATAACTGACACCCATAGGTGACTTAAAGTGATGACGGTATTAGGTTATCAACTATTAACCACAAAAAAATCTATAACTCTATAAAAGATACAAAGTGTGTTAGATCCGACTTGGTGAGGCAATAAAGACTTCACTAAAGTTACCCTAAAGTGTTCTTACAGAAAATGTACTTACAGAGAAGCATTTAATATTCCCAGCATACCACCCCTTCCTCAGGCGCAGGTCTTGAAAGTCTATCCATTCTCAACATGTTCACTGACATTGTGAGCTGACATTTCTCTAATGAGTATTCACAGATTTTCTGAGTTAGAACAAATACCATTTTTTCTTCAGTGCTGTTTAATGTTCCTAATGATTACCTGTTCCAGCAGTCTGTGCTGACATGTTTAGCCAGTGCATCTGTTTCCCCATGCTGAAAGTGTAAAGACTTAAAGGGGTTTGGAGGACTGGTTTAACTGAGAGGCAAATGGACTGTGGTGGGATGTGATGAGCCAATGAAAGCAGCAAGCGCCGAGGAGGCAGCGAGCATCGGATAGAAGCTCCTCCGGGAATGGCTGTGCATTAGTGCATCCTTTGTGGAAAATGTGTCTCTCTGTCTGCATAGGTAGATAGCTCTGCGAGTAGAGCGCTGTTTGTCTCATGACGATGAAGCCTTGTCTTTCTGGATCACTTGTTAAGCCCTCAACATATGCATTCACCCCAGGGAGACGTACACTCCTTCAGACAGTGAGTCACGTACAAATAAACCATAATGCACAGAGATTCAGTCCCTGTTGGTGGAAAGTTGGAACGGGTAAAATGAGTGATTTAAGTGGCTTTGAATATTACGTCTGGTGCTAAATGCACTGATTTAAGCATCAAAGAAAGGTGTCATGGGATTCTGACACATACAAGAAGCATCTCTAGTTAGCAGTAAGTGAGGGATGTGGGGGTGCCACAGTGAAGGATCATTATAAGAGAATAAGCAGATCCATCACATTGTTGAACCAGTTGCATTTTATTGCCTGGCTCCGCTGTTATAGCACTCAACATTCACAGGTATAATACAACAGTGCAGAGGTGGCTCTAAACGGAGTTCTGTGTCTGGAGTAAAATAAAAGGCTGTGATTTACATTCCTTTACAACATACCACAGGTTAAGTGTTTACCATGAAGCCATTCTCCTTTGTCCTTTGTGCCGTCTGCAACTGATTCACCACCTCAAATAGAAAATGAATTTATGGAATTTGCCATAATATGTCTGGTTGTATACTTTAAATTACTATACTTAAAAGTTTAACTTTTAAAATTTTAAATCAATGGGTATAAGTTGTATTTCTTGTTGCATCTTAACCCTTTGGTGCCTCAATTTCTTAATAATTATTTTACTGGTTATATGATTCACTGGTAGCTGACAATATGGATATCATCGTGATGTGTCATGTGCAGCCCTAACCCCCTCATTCAAGACAAGGTTTTAGCCAGCCATATGGGGAATGGGACCGTGGAACTGCTCAATCTGCGAGACAGCTGACCAAATTTTTGAACACCCCAGAAATCCAACTGATCACCTGACAGCCTGATTGTTGATCACACAGGCAGTTAGTCAGGCATTGTGCCCTTCTTCAAACTGCACATCAAATGACAACCAATCAGGCAGAAGTTCAGCATGATTCTGATATTAGACAAGGGTGACCAATTTTGGGATAAAATCAAGTGAAGTCTGCCCAGTTTAAAAATGCAATAAGACTGTCATGAAGCTAAAATTTCTTCAGATAGAGTGTCTTTGTAGAGCAGTCAAAGGCTGCCTCCATCTGGTGCAACTGCACCACCTGGGAGCCCTGAACGCCACAGAGCAGAGACTGGCAGAGCCAATAAGAAGTCAAGAAGGGGCTGACACTTTGTCATCTGAATTTCTTTAGATAAAGGTGCTTCTGATGAATTTCCAACCTGGCAGTAGCATGCCAGCCCCTTCAGATAAGACTACCACTAGAGACTGCATTGCATCCTGCAGCTTGTTTCTGGAGGGCTTGCAGTTGGATGAAGCTCCAGTCAAAGCAGCAAATAAACATTACAGCCTTTGACCTTTGCTGTATTTCCATTTAATGCATATACAGTACAGAGAAGCATTAAAAGTTTGTGCATGACTTAAATTCTCTGTGATCCCAGAACTGACAGCAGAGATATTGCTGCAGTGCAGGATGCAAATAACCTTTTATTGCCTAGAGTCTCTTGCTTGCCATTCCTGTCCCAGTAGCTCATTAAAAGTTTACCTTCTTTGCTACATTTTTAATATTGGGTCAGTCTTTGACGCTGCAAGAGTTAGGTACCAACAATTCAACTACATCAATCAATCACTCAATCAATCAAATTATATTTATATAGCACTTTTCATACACATTGAAGGTAACATAAAGTACTTAACAGAATTAAAAACAAAAAGAAAACGAACATGTAGTGCCCTTTTAAGTATTTATATTGATTTTCAAATTACGGTTAAGGTTTCGTCAATGTGAGTGTAAGCTTATCTGTTTTCAGTATATCAATGTAAAGGAAATTCAACGTTAGATGTTGAAATATCCCACACTACACGCTGCCTTTGAACTTAGCAGTTTCATTGTTTGCACTATGATTTGTTTAGACAGGTGTCAATTGTGATGGATTAAAGGGGTTCGGGATTTTAAAAAGGACAGAAATGGGAGTGACGTAGGAGAGGGGATGAGATGCGGAGTGGAAAAAAACTGCATGTTGCGTTGTTAAAATTAACTTTACACAATAAGTTTATTTAGTTAACTGCTTTACAACCAGGCATCTTTGTTTGTGAGCTTTTTGTTTAAAGAAGTGCACCGTGGGTGCGGGACTGTGTGAGGTGTTAACGCAGACAAGTTGAGAGCATGAGGGGACATTGCTACATTGCTAGCTGCTGGCTGCCGCCATTGTCCCTCGTTTCGGAGGAAGCTTCTGGGCCGTTTTCCCATTGCTCGGGACTGAGTATTCAAAGCTACAACCTCAAGGTGGATTCCTTTACTGAGCTCCAACATGTGCGCCAACTGGTACCATTAACTGCACATTCAGAGGGTTACATTGTGGTTCAAGTGTGTTTGTCCTATCTTTGAGAGTTAATTGAAACCAACAGAAAAGGAGAGACTGATCACATGGTTTAGAAATAAAACTTTGTATAATTTCTCTCAACTCTCATGTTTTGACATGTTTTTTTAAGCTGAGGTTAAAGGGTCATGTTGAGTGAAAAGCAGTTACAGGAAGCCTAAATGTATCCTACTCAACTGCATGGGAACTTAATGCTCATAAAAACAGTATAGCTACATTAATAAGCTAACCAGGCCTCTCTGCATTGTAACCTCAATAGTCTTCTCTTTTTTTAAACAGACGTATTTACAGTACCCAATCCTAATTCAATATTAGTAGCTGTCACTAATTTGCCCCCTTTAAAAGTCTCATATTAAAGGGGCCTTCTATAAAAAAAACCTTTATAACTAAAGTTGAATTGAGTGAGAGGGCTACAAACACGTGCAATCAGACAACCACACAAACACAGACTGAATAAAACAGGAAGAAGTGAATGCATGGGTCAATAGAGCAATAAAACAAGAGTAAGGAAACACTACCCTCGCCACCAAAAGACAAACTCAGGGCGTTTTTATTAAAAGAAATGGTAAAACATTCAAATAGATAAAACTATGTGCGAAATAGGTAAAATAATCAACATATGGAAATTAAGAAAGATAGAACTATTAAAATATCAATGAAAGTATATAGCAGGTTAAAAAAAACTTGACAAATTAACAAGTAAGTAATTAAAATAGTAAATAAATAAGTACAATCACATAAATGGGGAGAAGATTGTAAAAAAATAAGGAAAGGAAAATAAAATAAATATAAAAGATTTGAATAAAAGCCAAACTAAAATGGTGGGTCTCAAGGCCTTAATAATGAAAAGACGCCTCACTGTGGTTCTTTGTTTTTACTTTAGGAATAGTAAAATGGCCAGTACCAAAGGATCTGAGGGTTCTATAGGGTTCATAGCGTAAAAGTAGATCTAATAAATAACTAGGACCAAGACCATTAAGAGCTTTAAAAACAATACAATCATGTTAAAATCAATTCTGAAGCAAACAGGTAGCTATTACAGAGAGTTTCAAATTGGCGTAATGTGGGCTCTCTTTGGGAAATGTTTTTTTTTTTTAACCAGCTAGAATAAGAAAAAGTGAAAATTTTGAAAATTGGAATAATTCAGTTATACTTAATACAGTAACTTAAACATGTTTAAATGCTATGATACCTTGCTGCCTGAAGTAGCAATATCCCCATAGTGACAAAGGACACATCATGTGGTAAATTGGTGTAAATTGGAGATGCATCGTAGAAATGCCCGCCAACCCGTCTTGTTACATATAAAAATATTTATTACAAAAAGTACAGGGTCTTTCAAGTCTTTAGGAAACTTTGATGGTCTCCAGCCAATATGAAAATCTGTCTTAAATGTACAGAGCGTCCACTTTTATAGAGGGAGAAACAGAGAGGACAGAAACATCTGGTTCTCATTAAGATGTTTGTAAGAATAAAAGGGTGATCTCATGAAAGGGGGGGAAACCTGGGGGGCTCCCCACTCGAGACCCAGGATGAGAAAAACATACCATGATGCCCTTTCTCTCCCAACACATCATGTGAGCATCTGGGACACCGCAATCACAATGTACCTCAACGGTGGATTAGAACAAGAATCCCTTCCAGTAACCTGTTAAATGATATCTCCAGCAGGACAGTGCTCCATTTTGTCAGAATATTTCCAGGAACAGGACAAACTTTATAATCACAGACTTTTGTGGAAAGGATTATTGCCGCTTCAATGTGCTGCTCTCAACTGAGTGACACTATCACACTAGTGTGTGAACAGGACATTTCCAACCCCTTGATGAACCCAGGTTGAATGGAAGATGTTCTAGAGGCAAACAGGGATAATACCTCCTTCTTCTGCTGCCTGCTGTGCTCAGGCACTCTCGCTGTCTGTGTAATTTCGAGTTTTGTCTGTCTGCAATCCATCCTTGTGTAAAGGGTGCCTCAAGCTTCCACTTTAGACAGTCTTGCATGGTATTTCATTGCAAAGAGACAATGTCCTGTTATATATTCTCTTTGTTGTCTTATAAATTTTCCTTTTGAATGTTAATATTGGCATGAAATGTGCAATATGAATCATTCATGTTTGTATTACATTCTAAATTTGCTGTTAATTCAAAGTACTTTCTAACTCAAAACTTCTAGAATGCTCTACAGCAGTGGTTCTCAAACTTTGTTCATGACGTACCACCTCAGAAAATATCAGGCTTTCTCAAGCACCACCACTAAGAACAATGTTTAGATACAGCAGCGTAGGCCAACACTCTTCAGCAACAGACAGGAAGGTTTACTCCTCATCAGAATGTTATTTATTGTTGACAGTCTTCAGCCACAGCCACACTGTAGGAAGGGGTAGCATCAGAACAGACATGTCAGTGTTTTCAAACCAATTATTTGACCTCTGCTTACTCTCTTGCCATCACAGTTTAGCTCGTAACTCATGAACGCGACTACATAGACAGGAAATGCTAAACGTATAAATTACATTTCAGTAGTATTTTCTTAGTGTTATATTAATTTACTCAACTAATTAATTAATTTCCTTTTTCTATTTTGGAGATTCCTTCAAGTAACACAAGAGAAAGCTTGAGTACCACCAGTGGTACACGTATCACACTTTGAGAACCAGTGCTCTACAGAACATAGGTAACAGCTACTACAAGTACACTTTTGATATGATCAGGGTGAGAGATCTATGTTTTGATGCATCATTGCCTGCAATAACACTTCAACCGACGGAGAACCGATAAAGCTTTAAAGAAATTCCCCAGGGGAAATGTGGCTTCAAAAGAAAGGATATGTTAACAGTGCTTGCCTGAAATGGTTATTGATTTTATGCTCATGTGAAACAAGTACAGACTCTTTTAATAATTTCGATACACAACCCCTAGATTTAATCTAGTCAACAGGCAAAACAATCGATACATTTTCATCTCCATCAGCTCATGGTTGTGTAATGTCTGCTCTCATTTCCAGCATTCTTCATCCCACCTAAGCCCACATCTTAGGAGATTTGCTCTGCTTCCGTCTGCATTAGGGTTTTCATCACCTTTTCTACTAAGCTGTCATTTGGTTCATGTTCTGCCTGTGTCAGTGTGTGTACTGTACGTCCTGTACTTCTATCCTTCTGAGGACCGATATCTCAATTGGGTAGAAAGGAGAGGAAACACCTATACAGAGTTTATGGCTATGTTAACATTTAGAGTTCCTATTAGAACTAAGTTTAATTATGATTATGGTTAAAACATAAGACTATTTAAGGTTTTTGGTAGATTAGTTCAGCCATTAACTTATGAGACACCAAGTTAGGGAGAATGCTAACACTCTGTGCCAACACTCACATTTTGTGGAATTGTTATTTGAAACTTTAAATTTCTATGATACCTGGGCAACTCCTGAGGAGGATTATGCAACACGGTTTAAGTCAAACCAAGTACATTTTATATACAAAGCACCAAATCACAGCAGAAGTTATCGTCTGACACTTTTCATGTAAATCATACTCTCTGTAAATCATAATTTAGACAGACCCAACATTCCCCAATGAGAAAAGACTTGGTGACAGTGGGAAGAAAAATCTCCCCATGAATAGGAAGGAACCTCAAACAGAACCGGGCTTCAGGTGTTGGTTGGTTTCGATGTGAGTGGTTGAAGTAGCACGTCAAAGGATTTTTGACAAGGCCCAGCCTGCTGAAATCTCTTTCCTATGGAGCGATCCAAGATGTATGAGTGAAGCAAGGCGAAACAAAATTCATCTGGCGAGAGTCAGGTTAATTGCATGTTGCCGAAGGAGGTTCACATAAACATTTGCATTCACTCTGCCATGTAGCTGTACTAGAGGCCCAAATCCTGCTGCAGAAAACATCCCCCAAACCATCTCCTCCTCAAAATTTAACAGACTTCTTTTCACATTTTGGGCTCAGTCTTCCCCAGGAGTAAAAGTAAGCTGGTACTGACAGCGTACTGCTAAAAGATTTGGAGGGGGTTTGCCGTACCGGAAAGAAAAATATACTGTCTCTGAAAAAAAAAAGCAGCATGACAACACACCTGCTAACGTCAAATTACCAGAAGCAACACGTTTTACACAATATACATTGCATATACAGTAAGTCGCTCTGAACTGTCTCTGAATTGTGTCTGAACCTTCAGTGCAGCATTTCACTCGTCAGACAAGGAGCAAGATAGTGCACGTACTGCTTAACCATCCTGCTCCAACATGCGCAGCTGGTTTCCAAAGTGCTTTAGTAAACAGACATATGTTGCAAAATCTCCCAAATAAAAACAACATATACAGAAAAATATGTTGATTTCAATCCTCTGTTTTTATGTGTGCAGTGTTTCCCTGGACAGACAACTTGCGAGCAGCGCGTGCACAGCTTAACCAGATCTTGTACCAACCTGTGCAGCTGGTCATCAATGTGTTTTAGCAGACAGACATTTGCTGCAAAGTCTCAGACTTTCACACTAGCAGTGGGATAAAAAAGTGCCTGAGAGATAAGAAGTCCTGGTGAATGCTTAATAAGTAGACTATAGTAAATAATTAGGTGTATTTTTCAGTGTATGCGCGCCAGGTGCGTCGCTAGACCTGCGCATTTTGGGCTATAGCCCCGGATCTCTGTGGCATCAAAAAATAAAAACATAATGATGATGAAAATAGCCCACTACAGTAGACCTTTATGTGGTTGCATTACCAGCAGCCACAGATTCAAAATCGTAGCAGAGAAAAACGCAAAATTCTGACATGTCCACATGTGACAAGTGATACCTTCAAAATCAAACTTAAAGTAGACTGACTTGATAACTTCAGAATCAAACTTAAAGCAGACTGACTTGATAACTTCAGAATCAAACTTAAAGCAGACTGACTTGATAACTTCAGAATCAAACTTAAAGCAGACTGACTTGATAACTTCAGAATCAAACTTAAAGCAGACTGACTTGATACCTTCAGAATTAAACTTAAAGCAGACTGACTTGATAACTTCAGAGTCGAACTTAAAGCAGACTGACTTGATAACTTCATATTTAAACTTAAAGCAGACTGACTTGATAACTTCAGAATCAAACTTAAAGCAGACTGACTTGATAACTTCAGAATCAAACTTAGAGCAGACTGACTTGATAACTTCAGAATCAAACTTAAAGCAGACTGACTTGATAACTTCAGAATCAAACTTAAAGCAGACTGACTTGATAACTTCAGAATCAAACTTAAAGCAGACTGACTTGATAACTTCAGAATCAAACTTAAAGCAGACCAGCCTGGTCTCACCAAAAGGCGTGTGAATGACACGCTATTTCTCTCAAGCCATCTCGCGTATAATTACAACGCATGTCATGTTTTTTGCGTGTCATTTCACGCCATGTAGTCTCAATTGACTTGTATAGTGCAGAGATGGCGTTGTCATTTCACGCACAAATGTCATTGAGGGAAAACCCACGTGTTCCTATTTCTCCGCTACTTTCCGGAGAAATACGAAGTGGTGGAGCTTTCTGTCAGAGGGTTGTTTTTAAATCAATATTTCATGTGAAGGATGGCTGGAATAACGGGCGTGAAATGCCCTAACCCTAACCCTAACCCTAACCCTAACCCTGACCCTAACCCTGACCCTAACCCTGGGGAACTACGGGCGTTATATGACACGCAAAAAGCTTAATATGCGTAGACATGCACGCGAAAAGTCATGCAAGTCATGAAAATTGGCGTGCTATTTATACGCCCTCCCATGAGACCATGTTGAGCAGACTGACTTGATAACTTCAGAATCAAACCTAAATCAGACTGACTTGATAACTTCAACATTAAACTTAAAGCAGACTGACTTGATAACTTCAGAGTCAAACTTAAAGCAGACTGACTTGATAACTTCAGAATCAAACTTAAAGCAGACTGACTTGATAACTTCATATTTAAACTAAAAGCAGACTGACTTGATAACTTCAGAATCAAACTTAAAGCAGACTGACTTGATAACTTCAGAGTCAAACTTAAAGCAGACTGACTTGATAACTTCAGAATCAAACTTAAAGCAGACTGACTTGATAACTTCAGAGTCACACTTAAAGCAGACTGACTTGATAGCTTCAGAATCAAACTTAAAGCAGACTGACTTGATAACTTCATATTTAAACTTAAAGCAGACTGACTTGATAACTTCAGAATCAAACTTAAAGCAGACTGACTTGATAACTTCAGAATCAAACTTAAAGCAAACTGACTTGATAACTTCAGAGTCAAACTTAAAGCAGACTGACTTGATAACTTCAGAATCAAACTTAAAGCAGACTGACTTGATAACTTCAGAGTCACACTTAAAGCAGACTGACTTGATAACTTCATATTTAAACTTAAAGCAGACTGACTTGATAACTTCAGAATCAAACTTAAAGCAGACTGACTTGATAACTTCATATTTAAACTTAAAGCAGACTGACTTGATAACTTCAGAATCAAACTTAAATCAGACTGACTTGATAACTTCAGAATCAAACTTAAAGCAAACTGACTTGATAACTTCAGAATCAAACTTAAAGCAGACTGACTTGATAACTTCAGAATCAAACTTAAAGCAGACTGACTTGATAACTTCAGAATCAAACTTAAAGCAGTCTGACTTGATAACTTCAGAATCAAACTTAAAGCAGTCTGACTTGATAACTTCAGAATCAAACTTAAATCAGACTGACTTGATAACTTCAGAATCAAACTTAAAGCAAACTGACTTGATAACTTCAGAATCAAACTTAAAGCAGACTGACTTGTTGGTGTGTCGGTTTAACGAGTGAGCCTGTTAACTGGAGACTTTCAGCTGAGTGCCTCTGTGGTTGCCGTAGTGACTGCAGATGATGAAAACAGGATTATGTTTTTTAGAGAGATACTCATAAACTGTATAAAAAGGAGATACTCGGAGATATGTTTTACTACACCAGGGAGACAGGTTGGTGGCTGGTGGAACACAGAGTCAATCTCTTGACTTTTATTTATTTTCCCACAACGGCCTGACTACGAATCTCCAAAAAGAGTTTTTTATTTTTTTTTAAATGGTTTATAAAATTCTACACACAGGTGTTTACACAAGCAGGTTTCAAAGACAAATGTTTCATTTAGAAAATGAATTAGAGACAGACATTATTAGGAAGAACTGTCTCTCTTCATGTCCACCTTAACAATAAGCAAAGTACAAAACGCCACCGACACATTTACTCAACAAAACTATAAAGACTGAACAGGTAGGTGACGTTATGTTTAACATTGTAATGAAAAACTAGACATTAAGGCATTAACGGGGACAGCTATGCATCTGCTGTCACTATGGCAACCGCAGACTATTTCAGCTGAAAGTGTCGAGTTAACGGTTCACTGGTTAAACCCAAACACCGATCGGGAGAGAAAACGTCCGTCAGAGCAGTGATGTCTTCTAGTCTGCACAGTTTCAGACCTGCAGTGGATTCAAGCCTGTCCACTTGACATCGGGTCGGTGCACGTCAGTGTTTCTGAGGCTGTAGGCTGTTCTCAGGTCTCATTCTGGCTGTTACAAGTATAAAAACATAATATGTGTGAGAGATGGCCTCACATCCTTGGAACAGTCAAAGACACATAGTTGGACACTGCAGTGACTGATTAGCCATTGACTTCTATGGCCACAGCCTCCTGATAGATGTTAGCGACCATAGCGGCATATTCATCTCTGATCGACTTCCGCTTGCACGTTGACAGATGACTTCAAATTCAAAGAGACTCAGGGTCCCCAATTTGCCTCACATTGCCTCAACCAACTCCAGCCAGCCAAGGCCCCTCGATTAGTGCGCTGATAAATCACATCCATCAAGCACAAGGGGCCCAGCTCCTTTTGCTGGTCACTTGTCAATTACAATTATTAATCTGTTGTGACTCCCCGTGCCACCACCCCACCTGCCACCTGCCAACGCCCCTGACCCACTCCTCCTCCCTGGACTCAATACGGCCTGCTTGTCAGTTGCTAAATCTAATTACTTCTGAATAACTGATGGTGTGTCCAGATCCATCGCTCCAATAGCTGAAACCATGCTCCTAATCCCCCCCTGCTGTTGGCTCAGCTGAAAACAGGGAAGATATTTAAATCAATGAGGACTCATATTGGTTCTGACAGACTTGGCTTTTGTTAGGCGTGGCAAGATGACAACTCCTTATCGATTAAAGGGTTTTCTGGGTTGCGTTGAAATTTCTTTTCAGGCGCTATGTGCACTGCTGGGAGGCCAATGCACTGCACAGAAAAACAAGCAAGTCTTGACAGATTTTCTACCCAAGCTACTAATTCTCAGCAAACTATTTCAAGCTTTTGTTGCCTTGTATGAAAATTATGATTTAGATTCCATAACTGAAAAGAAAATCTGGAAATCAAATGTTAAGTGTAGGATAAGTGAGGCTTAGCAGTGCTAATAATCAAGGGTCAGCACAGTAAAACATGTCTCCTGTACTGTTCGGCGCCTGTCTCCTTCCAGACACATGTATAATGAAGACATTACTGGAAACTAGAGCATTGCTTTTCTCAGTTCAGCATCTCAGCTTTTACTCCACCACCCCTATGCGCCCCCCAAACATGTCCTCTGTCAGATGCCCACTTTGTAACTCTGTCACTCGACTTGTTCTCCTTCAAACGTCTGCCTTGTCCCTGGAGCTCTCTGTCCCGGCATTCCCGTCCCCAGCTGCCTCATTAATGAACTGTAAATACTCTGCTATGCAGCAAAATTGATTGACTGGTGAGTCCACAACACTGGGAGGCGAGAAGAAACTAGGATAACAAGATGGATGTGCCGGGAAGAACATTTTTTTTTTTTTCTGTTGGTTTAATTTACAACTTTCTTAATTTACAACCATCTTTGCAGTGCAGGACAAATAGATCACAGACATAAAATACTGTATATTTGTCCTCTATAGCAGTTTACTTTACACAGTATAATATAACCTGTGTAAGCATGTTTGTCTGGTATTAGCTTTCCTCTGTCGCCTTGTCCCTGCATACTCAGACTGTGAATCCAATTAATCGAACAAGAAACTGGCGCGTATCTCTGACAGCCTGTCATATTTACAATGGGCAGGCAGTCTGAAGCGAGATGTCTACACAGCTAAGTCAAGACCAGCCAAGTCCCTGTCAGGACTCAAAAGAAAAAAAGGCACATATTCTAAGCTCCATACAGCATCATATTTAAAAGGAAGCATGAGGAGGATCACCCTGAGGCATAATATCGCCAGCAGTCTCCCTCTTTAACATGATGATTCTTGTATTAATGAATGGCAACATTGCTAATCCGATGGGGAATACATCGAATGTATATTAATCATGTTTGATGCTATGTGGGAGATGTCCTATTCAAAATGAATTATCCTTTCTATCTCTTGTGGAGCATAACCAGGGGTCTCATTTATAAAACAGTGCATAGGATCCACATTAAAAGTGTATGTGCTTACAAAAGCAGAACATGGCGTGCAACAAAAAAAAACATGACTTATAAAAGCTGTGTGTACACACACAAAGGCATTATTTCCATCGATGCGTAGAAATAAAACAGCTCATTAATGGCTCTTTACGGTTAATCATGTCGACAACTGAGAAGGAGAGTACGAAAATATATTTTTCTGATAGATATGCTTGTGGTGAGGTGAAGGTTGGAGCGGGGAAATGCAGCCAGTTCAACATGTTGCTGCTGTGGTTAATGAAGTTCAAAAAACAGGACAGTACCTGAAATTTAAAAACGTGGTAAGATCTAAAGGTGGAGGCAAAATAAAGAATTGCATCTCACACGCATAGTGTGTCTGCTACTGGCAACAGCACACCCGAGCTCACACCGCTAGAGACCTGAATGCCTCTATACTCGTGTGTGTGTATGTATGCTTGTGTGCCACTGCGGTGTCTCCAGTGCGCCTGACAGCAAAGTGTCACTGTAGCGATTTTATCCACATAAACTATATAAAAAGTGAAATTATACTTTGTGATAAATGCACGGTATTGTTAAAAACTACTGACACTCTGTTCTACAATTCTTTAAAATTGTTACTTTATTTGATGTTATCTTGAAATATTTTACAACCGATGAGGATCATTTCATCAGTTAGTTACCTCAGTCCAGCCCTCTGCTCTGCACTCTGGGGCTGGAGAATGTGATGAGGAGACGGCGCTGATGAAATATTGATCAGAATGTGATCTGAGATTTGCGTTGGCTTATTTCTTTTTCAATTGGAAGGTGCTTAAAGAATGGGTATGACTCAGTACAAGTGCAAGTACAAATAACACCGCTGGTGTGAATAGTTATGATGGATTTTTAAGTAACGTGATATGAAGTGAAATTAAATGTGTGAGGCATCACTACACAATCTCGCTTCTGTTCAACCCCTCACTATCTGCACTGCCGATTTGTCCTGTCTCCAAAATGTTAGTAATCATGGGTCAGAGTTTTCTCCAGGTGCGCATATTCTCCTGTCATGTTTGTTTTTATAGCTCACAACTTTTGCGTGGGAAGACTGAGGTGCTCTTTCTTCCTAGGAAGGCGTCTCACCTCAACAACCTCCACCATTGATAACTCTGTGCAGCCACCACTCAACAAAGTCCCAAACAAGCTCCCCATTGACATTGGGACAGCAGAAGCCCTACAAACCTTGAGTCGCAAACTAAAAGCCGAGCTGTTTAGACTGCACCTTGGTCCATGAATCATTAAAACAAAACTAAAAAATCTAAAATGGAGTACTTAAAGCTGTTTTGCCTGGTTGATACATTTTTATGTACTTGCATGATTCTTGCACATTTGGGGTAGTATCTTCATGGTTGAATGCACTTATTGTAAGTCGCTTTGGATAAAAGCATCAGCTAAATGAATCAAATGTAAATGTAAAGTAATGGTAGTGGCCTCTTTCTAGACCTGCTTTGTGAACATGCAATATTCATAAATGACACCCATGGCAACTGTAACTGGAATATTTTCCAGCAGGCAGTGACGATATTAAATTGGACTGTGTTTTCCATAAATCCACATTATTCATTGCTGAGGACTTTTATCTCCCCTGTTTTAAAGAGATAGCACGCTGATGGCCGCTCGACAACTGAACCAGTGTCCAGGCTGGGGTAGCATCCAACTTGGTAATATTATGTTAAGGGCTGCAGTTTAAGATTATTTTAAATTGTTGAATAATCAACCAATGTTCTTCTGATTAATGTTTTGGTCTATGAAATGTTTTTTTCCTAAATACAAATCCCAAAACATGCAATTTTCTATCACATAAGAAAAAGTAAAGCAGCAAAGCCTCACATTTAAGTCGTAAGAACCAGAGAATGTTTCCAATTGGTAACAAAACACTGCGCCAATTCTAAGTAAACTGCATCTGTTGAGGAAGACTGTGAGATTTGGTTGGGCCTTGGATGATCCAGCATCTGAAAATCAACTGGCTTAACTAGCTGAATAAGTCAGCATAATATTTAGCTTCCATACTGCTTCTGTTGCGTGTACCGCAGCATTTTTAAGCTTTTAACAATGGTTCACAAATCCACAGAGAATTTTTTACAGTTCTTTAGAAAATGTAAACCCTGTTTCAGTTCATTGTTTGCTTTACAGCCTTTAACTCTGGTTAGCAGCTAGTCAGGAAAGTGAATCAGCTAAAGAGCCAGATATCTTTCTCAGGAGTTGGCGGAGACTAAAACCGAATTGAGAGTAGAGTGAATATTGGACTGAAATTCACTAGGTGGAGACAAACACGACTCCAAATGAATGTTAATGCTGCTACCTGTCTGTTGAATGTGAAAATGGAAAAGTGTTCCAATCAAGTTAGTTATATAAAGTCTATGAGGTGGTACTATGTTATAGTGTTCTGTATACAGCTTGTTCTGATGCTTCCATAAAACAAATTACACTGCTTTACATGCATACAGCTCTGTACTCTGTTTTGCACAACCCCATTTTCAAAACAGCTGGAAAACTGTGTAAAATAAAATACAAACAGAATGTTATAATATGCATGGCATTGAAACTCTATATGTAATTGAAAATGTCAAAAAGACAACATATCAAATGTTGAAATTGAGAAATGTCATTGAAATAACTCCACCACAGAGCTACGTCTGGCGATATCTGGCAATATTAATGAAACCCATGCTGTACAATATTTCAGGATTTTTTAGTATGAGTAAGAGCCATTCTGTTATCAAGAGACATAGCCCTTATCTATTACCAATACATTAGTAGAGTATATTTTTTTCAGCTCTAATTGGCTCTTACAACCAAATGAGCTTTTACTCATGGTCATGCTCGTGTAATCTCACAGTAACCACCACTCATTGTCAGAGTACCATATTACCTTAAACTTGTAGAGAAAATGGCTTTCAGTGGAAATAGGATGGAAATTCTTTAGCAGTTACTGAGAGATTGATCCAAATGAGCTGAAACATGCTAACTTCATTGGGCATCTAATGGACTCTGACAGAAGAGAGATATAGTGGTATTAGTTTGCATTAATGGTCATTTTAATTGCTACTTGCTGAGGCATTATACCACTGGTTAATGATGCTGTGGCACTATTCAGCATGGCAATTAATGCCTTTTATAAGTCTCTTTCCATTGCTGCTGTTTTTGTTTCTTGGCATGTGATTTCATTCACCTGCTGCGAAAACTTACACAACCTTAAATACACTGTATTTTTAATGAACTGTCTCTCATCACTAAACATATTAAAATGTGTTCTAATTTCATCGAAATTCAGGGGATTTAGCCTGGTACATCCCCAGGCTTAACAGGACAGCTCAAGTTGTTTTCAGAGAGATTTCCCCGGTTGAAGTAAAACACAATTTGTTTCTTACTTACACTGTACAAGAGCATGGAAACAGTGACAGTAGCGCCTGCTACAGTTTGCTAACAATGCAGAGTGGGAATGTTAAGTGTAAAATATATGGAGAGGCAGTGAAGATGTGTATGAATGTGAAATTCAGTACAAACTGCGATGGAAGACTGTTGGGAAATCCTCAGTGAGAAAAAGCTTTAGTGCGCTCTCAGCCTTACTAACAGACTGTCACCACAATATCAAACTGCATGTTGGCAAAAGGAGCGCAGGAGATATGTATCAGATAGAGTGTTAGGCTGAGAAAGCTTCATTTTGCAGTGAGTTACTTGTTTTTAATGTAACAAATGAAACATTACTCTTTGATATTTCAACTTTCTGATTGTTAATTTCCACCTACTAGTTTGTTTAGAGCTTTCAGCCATATCCCACAGTCTTCATCAGCAAACGGAACCGGCTAAAGTGTCATGAGCAGCATAAGGACCACAGTGCATAACTTAAGATCAAGCTTGAAGGGTACACCTGGTAGTTTGGTCAGATTGAGGTTTCCCACCACAAACAAACCGCTCCAGAGTTCATTAGGAACTGGACCGGGACCACCTCCTCAAAGAGTCTTGATGCGGTTGTTTTGGACCACACCTTAGTGCCATTGCTGTGTTCACATTTGCCCAAACAAACCGCACCAGGGGGGAAACCAATTTAACTAGACTAACCGATTTAACCAGGGTAAAAATGCCCCAAAAGTCCGTTCACACCATAGACTGTATAAAAAAATAGACATAGCCTTACGTCGAGGTCTGTTCTTTTAACTTGATCCAATCATACTCACCTATGGGAGTTTCCATCTTGTCAGACTTTGACTTCGCCTTCTTTCCTCATACCAAAAAAGGCCATTGATGTGATGTTTTCAGATAATTAGCTATTGAAAGAGTGGAACATTTTACATTATTGTTAATAATAGTTGCAATCTACTGTATAATGTGCATTGAAAATTGCTCATTGCTTGCTGATAAAACCTTTGCTCCAGAGACCATATTCATAACATCTAAGGCTAAATGTAGCTCCTAACTGGCTGAGTTAGATAATGGTGATTAACACGAAACAGTTGTAAATAAGTCCAGTCTCCCCAACTGTAAAGTCTTGTGTTGCTTGACCCCGAAAGGGATAAGCGTTTGAAGATGAATGAAAGAATGAATGAATAATCAATATTTTAGAATGCTCTCAATTACATGTAGATACATACTAGTGAGTGTGTTAGTGCCAAAATCACAGTATACTCACTGCAATAAACTAGACTACACCACTGGTGACACCATAGGCCAACAGGGATTAGGGAAGTAGCTCTGTGCTTTTGTTCAAAAAGCGAAGTGCCTCAGTAAAAGAAACCATGTTATAAAGTTGGAGCAATTAACACACAGTCCTAAAAGTGCTCACAAGCACACAGTAATTTAACACCAATTATAGGGAAATGTGGAAATACAGATTTAGTCCCACCAGGTGGTTGCTCTCTCCACATACAGCTTTTCACAGCTTTTTTCCTTATACTGTTGTGTTGGTTCAAGAGTGAAGTGGTAATCAGTGAAGAATGCACAGTATTTCATGACTTTTGTAAGTCATCTTAAAGCCATGGCTTCTTTTAAAAATTATTTTGTGGCTTACGTAAAAGAAAGTTACATTGTAGTACTATAAGGTGACCTGATTTTTATGTAACTGTTGATTTATCCATATTGTAAACATACTTTTTTCCCAGGGGGATCATGAATGCATCCAGGCAAGGAAGCCCTTCAAATATAATGACTAAAGGATGTCACCCTGACTGGCAGGATGGCACAGTCTGTCAGTGTCTCCCAAAAAACATATGATATGACCATTGCAAAAAAAACCCTGTTGTCTGACCTGCTAAAGCTAAGGTTTAAGTTTGGCCATAGAATCTAGTTGGTTAAGGTTATGGACAGAATACGTTCACAGTTGAAATAAAACCATTTTGTAATCGCTTGTGCAAAAGTCACATACTGTGCTGACCCAACCACCCCAACCATCTCTGAACAGATGAGGTACAATGTGAAGTTTAAGAGGTACAACGTGAAGCTATTTCCATCTTTACACACCAAGTATTTAACAGTGTTCAAACAAACCACTGATGCTGTTAATCTCAAGCTGTGAGCCTGACCATGCTGATATATGGTTTGTCTAATTATATTCTTAAAGTAATAGTTCCACTTTTTGGGTAGTACTATCACTATGGAGCAATCAGGCAGTTAGCTTAGCATAAGGCTGAAAGCAGTAAACACTTCACCTCGAAATTTCACCATGGTGACAACAAACTGCTTTTTGTAGAGATTAAACTAGATATAACGTAAATATAACCTTATCCACTCCTTGAGGATGTCAGCAGCCGCCATTTTATTTTTCAGAGACTGTAACAGGCTGAGTTTAGTGGCTATACCTGAGGTGTTTGTATCATATTAAACTGGAATGTTTAGGAAGGGGCCTCTTGACCTCTGACCTCAAGATATCCCCCCCAAAAAAATTGGTTCCTAAGGTACTCACAAGTCTCTCCTTTACAGACACACCCTGTAAGAACGCATTTTGTTATAAAATGGCAATATGTAGTACATCTTTCCGCATTTTGGAATAAATTGTTACACAATGTGGTAGTTATTACAAAACGGGAGGGGTTGCATTTAAAAAAAATGAAAATGTAATAATATGGTGCATTATTTAACAACCTACCAAAAATAATTCTTAATTCATTTTTAAAAAAATAAAATTGTAACATTTATATTATCCATTCCAGCATTGATCATATGAATCAAGATTTCATGAATGGTGCAGGGAATAACACAATGAATCGGACCCAAATGCAGACAAGGACACAGTGAACTGTTTAAACGAATATTTAATAATACAGAAAACAAGGGAATCCAAAAACAGGGGAAAAAGGGACCAAACAAAACATGACGAGATGGTCGAGGGTAGACAGGAACGGGATTCACAGGAAACTTTAACAACAGGGAACAAAGAAACAATCGTTATCAAACAAACAAATCAGCGTGAAGAATCAACAGACAAAGTACGGGAGCTAACCGAAGCGACGTTACCACGTAAATGAGGACAACAGTCTGCCGCCAAATGTGACCCACATCCGGCCTTTTATGCAGCAGGACAGGTTATCAGTGGAACCGGATACAGCTGGGTGGCACCACGCCTACCAGAGAGGGGAGACACATGCAGGGAACAACAGACAGAGGGAGACAAACACAAGCACAAAAGGAAAGGGAGAGGCTGGCAGAACAGGGTTCCTGACACAAGATTATTAAAGTACCAAAGACGACCGCCAGAAATCACAAATAACGTTTTATAAACCAAACACAACATAACCAGACATGTTGTAGCATGTTGTGCTCTCAAATGATGGAGTACTGAACAACTCAGGCAACAACTATAACAGCTTTCTCTTCTGTTAGCATGTAGCAACATGTCATAAACAGCAGCGCGTTCTACCGGAGCTGTGCGTAGTTGTATGTCGTACCTGGAGCAGGTAACCTATTTGAAAATCTGAGAAGGCTTGATTTGAGATCGTCGAGAAAGCAGAAAAAATATCTGAATCAAGGCGTTGACAGCAGTCGGTATTCTGAGCAGATCTGCTCATGAGGGGTTAGACTGGTTACCCATACACACGTTTACCTCATTATCTGAGAACATTCTGCATTAGAACAAGATATATATGACAAGTAAGGTAATCTACTGAGCAATTCATACCCTATACCAGGGGTGTTCAATCTTGTTCCTGGAGGGCCACTGTCCTGCATGTTTTAGGTTTCTCCCTGCTCTCACACGCCTGATTTTAATATTTAGCTTGGCACATGTTTGATTAATATTTAATCAAACCTGTGACGAGCTTCAGCTGCTTGATAACAAGCACATCATTAGAATCAGGTGTGTTAGAGCAGAGAAGAAACCTAAAACATGCAGGGCAGTGGCTCTCCAGGAGAAGGACTGGACACCCCTGCCCTATACTTTAATTATTTTGAGTCACTATGATTCATGTCGGAATTAAATAAATAAATACAAATACAATAAGTACAATTTTATTTGAAAAAAAGGAATTATGATTATTATGGTTGTTGCGTAATGCACCATATTAATACATTTTCATTTTAAAAAGTGCAACCCCCGTATTTTGTTACAACTACCACATTATGTAACAATTTATTACAAAATGTGTCATTACATATTGCGTTCATGCTGTTTATCACATAATGCGGGTGTTAGAATATAATGAAGTGAAAATGTATTACATTTTTCCATTTTATGACATGATGCGTTGTTACACGCCGACCCTATAATAATCCCTTGCAGTTTGTGGTTAAAGATTTTTACCTTTGGACAGAGCCAAGTTACTTTCCCCTGATTTCTTGAACTCTTGATTACAGTCAGCAAAGTGCCGGTACAGTTACATTTGCCAAAACAGGTGTGGCGAAGAGGTTTTACTGTATTTCTATATTTTTTTAAAATGCTCTAATTTTCTGACATGACTGTAGGAACTAAGGGATTTTAACCCCACCCTCTTCTGAATGAATGTAATTGCAGTTCATATTGATCAATGGACATGTACTTCCTGTTGTTATTCTGTGTGAATCCTCTAAAAGTCCATGTGCGGCATCCATTAGTGATGTCATACAATGCACTGACCTTTATCTTTCTTTCTGCGTGTTCAAACCTGGTGTCCTGTGTTATTAATCGGCACTAGGTAGGACTTGATAATAGTCATATTCAGACATTTTTCTGGACCTAACACAACTCCGCAGAGATATTAGATTTTCATAGTAAGTGGGGTTATGTGTGAAGGCTGGATCTTCTTTTGCAGGTATGTGGCTTTATCTTCAGTTTCACCAACAGTTTTTGGTGGTAGATTTTATTCTCCCAATGGTTTCAGCCTAATTTTAATCTTGATTCAAATTTCCTAATAGAAATATATAAGGAAAAATAAACCCTGTCACCAACTGTGATCTCTCTGCAGTTCTTGTTTTATTTTCAGGCTGCATAAATGTATGAGGAACACATTTAGCAAAATCTGATAATGTGTACAGTATAAGATGTATACTGAGTCTCTGTGACTGTTGGCAATTTCTGAAGAGTTTAATGCCACTTTAATTAGACACATTATCATAATGGTAAACTTTTCACCTTTGAAATCAGGTAAAAAGACAATGCTTTTTATTTAATTTGACTATTACATTAGTCTGATTTTAAGGTTTTAAGGTTTTAACCTTCTATGATGTATTATTTTGAATATGAACAGTTTCTTTCTTGTTAATTCTATAGCTTCCATCAGTAGAAAAGACCATTTTTACTGCGTTCTGTGGAGTAATTTATATTGGTGCATTTATGGGCAATCTATGACACATCCGTGCTTTATAAGTGCAGAAAGAAAATCAATCTTAAATTTTTGAAAGCTGTTACACAGCAGGTGCCATATCAGATGCCATCAAGTCCCCGGAAGAATTCAGTCAGCTTTATAATTCCACACTGGAACTTTCACACAATTCCACAAAATTACACCCTAAATTACTTTTAATGGCACAGACTTTTAATGACAAAGAGCCTGCCTCTGCAAAGAAAGAAGGAAAAAAGCCATTGATTGTATGCTGGATATGAGGCATTGGATTTATTGAGATAATGGAAAGAAAGCATGACTGAGGAATGTATTTGGATAATATCTTGCTCATTATAGTGAGAGTAATTCCACCGGAGTGAAGCTTTGGACTGAATCATGCGTCTGTAAAAGCCTCTCTCAAGATGATGTTGTGACATTAGTGGCACTCATTGTTCTGGGCACTAGGGTCACCATGATCACTGGGCTCCAACCAGGCAGACAGTAGAGTTACTAACAAACCCCAGATCAGAATGTAGTGCCGTAGCCATATAATCTTCTTTTTTATTTGACCTTTAGCAAAGACGACATAGGAGAGAAGTCTGAAATTATTTGCAATTTATAAAATAACCCACTTTGGGGCTTTTATATATTACGATGGGTTGCTTAAAGGTACAAGGTGGTACCGAAGCAGGCTCTTAGTAGAAGTCCATGATAAATTTAACTCCATATGGTACTCAAATCCGTCCTGTCAGGTTCTAAGTAATGCCTTCACCTGCCGGTATTTTTTCAAAGTGCCTGTCCTTTTCCAAAGCGTTTACGTTTAACCACAAATTACGCATCAACTTAATTGCTTACACATAGTCTATGGAAAATATGGATGACTTTGCAGTACACAATTTACATCCATTGCTAATACTATACTCTATACTGACACACTGGCAAAATTAATGCAAGTCAGTTATGAGCAGCTATCATGTTAACTTTCAATGTGTCATTTGGTGGACTTTCCCTCCTTCATTACCATCACCCTTGAGCAACCCAGACTGCTTCAGTCGAGCTACTCAGTGGCCAACAAGTCAAATTGGGATTGTATTGGGCTTCTTCAAGATGTGAAGTGTGCAATACAGGTGTGTGTGTGTGTGTGTGTGTGTGTGTGTGTGTGTGTGTGTGTGTGTGTGTGTGTGTGTGTGGTTATAGCATTCATGCAAAAGACTGAAACTGCCCTGCCCCATGCCCCATGGCCTGGTCACACGTTAGAGACTCATATTAACACAACAAAGCAGCATGAGCAGTACTGCACGGTAACTCGTTTCAAGTAATACTCCAGCCATGTCATGACTAGCAGTAGCTGCACAGTCGTAACAAACTAAATTGATCTTCTAGACCTTTTCCTGAACATAGTATTTAGACTCTTTTCAATTTTTCATTTGCAGCTGTGCCCCCTGTGTAATCTCCCCCGTGTGTAAGATCTATTTTCAATACAGAACCTAGAGAGTCTGGATGTCTGACTGAACACAAAGGGCAATTATACCATGCCATGCATATACTTTTGTACTTCTTCTGGTCACTTGGCTTGAAATCATCAAAGCACCTGGGAAGAAAGAGATTTCTTCTCCTTGAAGCACCATCGCTTCAATAAATCAGAAATAGAGAACAAGAGGTTTCTCATAAAGATTACATCAAAAATAATGAGTTCTTTCAATTGCTTATCACAAACTGTTATCTGACAAGCTGAAAGACTCACTAATTGCATCTGTCTCTGGTCTTACTAAACTGTGCTGAGGCTTACACTGCAGGATGTGTTCTGACTGACTATGCTACTATTGTAAATAATCATGAAAAATCATGAATAATACTAGAACTGTAAGGACTGGAGGAGTTGTTATGCCATATGTCTAAATCTTACTTACAGTGTCTGTAAGAAATATTCACCTGTGTCCTAACCACAAAAAAACAACATCTGTATAGGAAAAGGCAAGCATCTTAATACGACCCATATTTACGTTTGTTGTTAGGTGGTGACATCTAGTGGCTGTAGCAATTACGGGGGGAGGAAAGCAGACAGTCAGGTGACATACTATAAGAGCACCAGAGTCCGCAGTGTGGTGGATGGGTCAAACAAACACAGAATACACAATACCGGTGTTTGTGTCTCATCTGAACCCAAAAGTCTAAATTGACTTAAAGTTAAGCAGCTTTGTTACAGATGGAACTACATCACAGACGTAAACACATCACAGATATTACCACATCACAGATGTAACCAAGCCATGGACTTGGGTTTATAAATACATTTATAATAAATTTACACCACAAACTTAATCTTTTCCTAACCAAGTAGTTTTGTTGTCCTTAAAGTCCTTAAACTGCGACCGTAAAATTTAATGTATTACATTTGACTGTCATGTTTAAAACTGCCACCGTGCAATTGTTTCATAATGTTAAATAGATAGTCCTATAAATAAATATATACGCATTATTTCCAGTGTCCAGCAGGGTACGACTCCACTGGTTGCAAAAAGAAGCACGGTTTCTCACTTGTTTTACTACCTCAGTAAACCTTTTCCTTATGAGTTTGTTGTCTCTATTGCTAGTTTTAAGTCTTTTTCAATACAGCATGATTGACGATAATTTATTTTGTAAATTACGATCCCCTTTAGAGTAAAACAGATGATAAAACAGGGTATGCTTTAGGGCAAGGAAACCTTGTGACTGACAGGTTGCTATTCTAGCGACAAGATAGGATTTGGTAATGCATATCCACGGCACTGCATACATTAAAATAGCTCATTAAAATAGCTGTGAACCTTTTTTTGGGTGTTGTGAATTTTATGTTCAAAGTTTTTGCCACCTAAAAATGTTAGCAAGCATTGCCAGTGTAACTGGTAATTTAAAGGAAAACACAGTTTTTCAACCGGCTCTGTGTCACTGCAGTGTGGACAGTACGTGCAGACCTAGAGCTCCCCTCATCCGCTGGCAATAGTCCACTGGATTCATGGTGATCAACTAACTTTCAGATTTAAGCTTTCAAAGTAGTATTCCATAGACCAGTGGGTGACATCACAGTGAATACTTCCATCTCTTTTATACAGTCTATGGTGTCTATTAGACTTGCCTTTTTTTTGATTCACAAGTGTTCAAGTCCAGCGACAAGTTCTTGATTGGATCGAGATCTGGACTCTGACTCACACAGGACATTAACTTAACTGTAACTGTAACTGTAACTGTTGCTTTGAAGACAAAGCTCTCGATCTACCGGTCAATCTTCGTTCCTACCCTCACCTATGGTCATGAAAGCTGGGTCATGACCCAAAGAGCAAGGCCACAGGTACTGTACACGTGGCAGAAATGAGTTTTCTCAGGAGGACTGCTGGCATTTCCCTTAGAGAAAGGGTGAGAAGCTCAGCCATCCATGAGGAACTCAGAGTAGATCTGCGTTTTTTTGTGTTGAAAGGAGCCAGTTGAGGTGGTTCGGGCATCTGGCCCCCTGGGAGCTTACCTGGGGAGTCTTGGGGGAAGACCCAGGACCAGGTGGAGAAATTATATCTCAACACTGGCCTGGGAACGCCTCAGGATCCCTCAGTTAGAGCTGGTTAATGTGGCCCGGGAAAGGGAAGTTTTGGGTCCCTGCTAGAGCTGTTGCCCGACCCCGGATAAGCCGATAAAGATGAGCATTCATTCAGCCATCTTCTGAAATGGGAATAGATAATTTTCTAAACTCCCAATCAATTGTCTCAACAGAAGATAACGGGAGAGGCATACAAAGGTATAATTGTTAGGCCTGGGCAAAAGGAGGACTCAAATGCAGTCAGGGAACAAATGCAGGCTTTATTTCTGACACACTCTTTCACCTTAAGACAGAGCGATAAACAGGCTACAAAACTCTAAGCTTGTCAGTTTGGACGAGGGAATAAACACAGAAAACAAATGTGGCAAGAAACACCACACACTGAAAATTGCTCCCAAGGGAGGAAAAGACAACAGGTGATAACTACACTGAGCCGAAATACTATCTATGAAAAGTTATACAAGAGATTATCGCTAAATGAGGAGAAAACCAATGGCAATAAACAAAAACCCATACTGCACAGAGCTAAAGAAACTACAAATCAAAACAAGGACATGATGAAAATAAACTAGCTACTCAAGCTGACCTAAAAACTCAGAGGTGAACAAGAAACAGAAATATAAGCGAGGTAATACTTAGAATCAAGACAAGGCTGTGGTAACAGCTGGCGGTACACGACAAGCCGATATACTCTGACCACAAGACAGGGGACAGGAATATATACACATGAGGAAGGATCACACAGGTGGTCACAATCAGGTAATCAGAGAACAAAGCAGATCTGTGACACAGGAGGAGGGGCAAGTGACCTGAAACGAGAGGAAGATTACTTTCAAAATAAAACATGAATTTCACAAGACAAAAAACCCAAAACAGGTCACCTCTCACCATAATGAATGTCCAGTTCAAGCTAACTGTGGAGCCAAACTCTATAGAAAAATTAACTGGCACAGAAAACATGGAAACATGGGACTACAGTTATATGTGTATATATGTGTGTAGTTCGGGCCTGTGTGTGTAATATGTATAATAATAAGAGTGAAAAAATTCAATTTCCCCATGCGGGATAAAAAATACAGTTCTTCTTCTTCTTCTTCTTCTATACACACAAATAAATCACAATCCAATACCCATTTTAATTTATTTTTATTCACAAATTCAGTTCATGAATAAACAAGTGCGAGCAATATGGGAAATTAGAGGTTACTAGTTTGAATCCCGGCTGGGGCCCTTCTATGTGGAGTTTGCATGTTCTCCCCGTGTTTTCTCTGAGTTCTCTGGCTTCCTCCCACAGTCCAAAGACATGCAGGAGTTAATTGATGACTCTAAATTGCCCGTAGGTGTGAATGTGAATGGTTGTTCGTCTATGTTTGTCCAGGGTGTACCCCGCCTCACGCCCGATGTCAGCAGGGATCAGCTCCAGCCCCCCCGTGACCACGATAGGGACAAGCGGTTGAAGATGGATGGATGATATTATAATCTGGACATAAAAAATATCTGGATCCTGAGTCTGTAATAAAGTACAGATTGATTGATAGATATGTAATAATGTCAATAAGTATGCTATTTTACTCTACTGAACACTAGTAAATGGAAATTTGGACTCTAGGCTTTGTGTAGAATTGGAAATTTACAACAAGTGGCAAGTGGCAGCTGTAATGATATAAAGATGAATTAAATTCAAAACTCAAAAACCCTATAAAATGGGAAATCATCCCGCCCTACTGATGCTGACTGATTGTTGTATTCAGTGCCTACAGAAAGCAAAAGGGTAACGGCAGGAAGGCGTGAGCCAGCTCGCAGTTCAGACCGTCGAAACACGGGTGGAGACAAGACCACCAGCAGTCCGTGTGGTTAAAAGTATAGTAATCGATGGTGATGTCCTAAACCTTAATATAGAGGCGCCTCTACCACTATAAACAGTAGTGATGATAAATTATAAACAATAAAATATTTATTCAGAAAAAAAGACACACAGAGGTGTGTAACACACCTGAAGTCTTTTTGGAAAACACATCTTCTCCCATGTGGCAGGTTTATGGCACTCTGCTGCAGGTTTTCCTCCATCTGTATTTTGCTGCATTAATTTTAACCTGTACCCTCACAAGCCCTCCAGGGTGATGTGTGGGTATTCAGCCTGGTGGACAAAAGGCTCATTTTTGGTCCCATCGCACTGTATAGAGAGCTTTTTCCACCTGACGTCAGTCTTTCACGTGCCTACTAGAAAATTGTCATGGAAGGTGTTGCCACAAAACTGAATCATCAGAAGTTGGAAATTCCAGATACAGTTGTATTTTTACTATGATCAACTGGAACTGGATATCCTTATAGACATCTTACAGTGAAAATCAAAATTATGAGGTGTGTCAACAAGGTGAGAGGGACAGCTGAGGAGCACTGGCACATTTCACCTAAATGATTTTGCCTTACCCGACCTGAGCGTGTAATGTATGCAGCTGCTTTGGAAGAGAGAGCGAAAAACTAAGAGAAATTAAAAGCAGGATTACGTGATTACAGGATTACACATAATTGAAGTCGTACAATGTGCTTAGATTACACTTTTATTTTCATTTCAAACATTTACTTCCAGTTGATTTATTGAATTCTCTGGGAATCAGCGTGCACTTATTAGCATCTGTACATCAGCAAAAATAATTCCTCTTGATCATGCCATATGATTAAAGATTACAGTTTTGTCAAAACAAGTCATCTCTTATTAACAACCCAAGTTGGAGGACAGACAAACTAAAATTCTGGTTTAGATACTTGAGATGAAATGTGTGCGCCTTGTAGTTTGACTTGGCTCCTAGTGTCCTAAAGTGGAAGTGTGTTCAGAGATACAACAGTTTTAGGAAATCTTACTGTTTATCTGAGTCAGAAACTAATGCCAAACAGCCAAGGACATACCTTTTCCAGCGCAGCGTAGCCAGACCTGTATCCACAGTGCTGTGTCAGCTTTGGAGAATGGTGTAAGACTAGCAAGTCACTAGCTGTGTCTGTCTTCTGTTTAGTGCTGAGCAGGTTGTGTACACAGGGTTTTCACTGAAAACAGCTGCCTGCTGCTATTTTACACCAAAACAGAAAAGAGCTGAAAGTCACTGTAAAGCTCCATAAAGCAGAGGGGAGCTGCAGATTCAGGTGATAATTCTCAGTACAGAGTAGATTTTCCAACCTATTGCCCTAGGCTGTGGAACCCATCAAGGTTTCCCATTAAGTCCGATCCTCTTTCATCTAGCTATTGAACTGCTAGCAGTTGCTCTTTGTAACAGCACAGATACTTTTTCTGCTTAACCAGTTTGGATCCCTGTCAGGATACAATATAAAGTTACTTAAATGGTTCTCAATTAAAAATGAAGCATCCGATCAAGAGTATGATGTATTTTATGTATTTTAAAATGAAGATGTATGATGTATTTTATGTATTTTAAAATGAAGACAATTTACTGACTTACTAGTATCAAATCAAATCAATCTTTATTTATTTGGCACTTTTCATACTTTGACAGTAGTGCCTAACAGAAAACAAAAGCAAAACATGAACAAAGAAACACCATGAAAACCCAAACCTCCCACCAATATACACACAGAGATACACAAAGACATACACACTTCCGCAGCCCCCCCACACACACACACTCATACACTAGCTGTTGCTGAGGAGACATTGCTAGGCACTGAGATCTGAGGGGAGGAAGAATCTACCTTTGGGGGCGTGAGGAATCATGGTCCATGGTTGCAGGGCGCGCAATAAAAAGATTTTTGGAAAAAATATTAAAATTCATTCAATAGGCTATACAGTGAAAACTTGTGGGTTTAATTAACTTAAGAATTGCTCATTCAATGACAGAAGAACTGAACTGAATAAAAATGAACAACATAAAAACTACTACTCAATAACAATATCTAGGACATTGTTATTATGACTTGCTTTTCACTTTACACCAAGAGAATACAGTGTATTTTCCTCAAACTCATTTAAAGCACATTATTCTCAACTGTCCTACCCTATTTCACACATAGCTCTTTCTCCTTTCTCTTCTTTGATTACTGTTACTCCCTTGCTAGAGTGTACCACAAACACACAAAAATATGAACAAAACTACTTTCCTAAACTGCTTTTCATTTGAATAATGTCAGCCTACCTGCATAATTACCCACATCACAGGCTCAGGATAATTATTTTTGCAAACATGGTTCAAAACACAAATTTCCCTTGCATCTCTTCCTCTTTTGAATCTCATGTATGATAGATTTGCAAATCCCATTTGGGGCCGTTTGACGATCGGAGCACAGCCAGAAATTAGAGACACTTTGTGTCAGGGTCGCCGTGGTGATGCAGAAGGATTCTTCACCGTCCCTACTGCTGTTATCAAGGTACGCACACAAAGACAATATGCTAATAGCTGTGGAAATAGTGGCAGCATTTACCTGCTCCCATGGTCAGTGCTGGCTACAGGATTTTTTTAATGTCATGACTAATTGGCTCTGAAATGATGTTGATTCATGTACAGTACACACACAGATTCATACTTTTCATACACTGGCATCTTTTCCAGCAAAGCAATTCTCTTTGGAGCATGGATGATAAAAATCAATTAATTATGACAGGAAAAATCCCAGCATACTTTTCACGCCAGTCATCTCTCTGAGGCACATCAGCCGTTTCTTCAAATGTCACCGTCAGAGCCGGAGGTGCTATAATGTATGAGGCTCCCTTGAATTTGTCTTTAAAAATCAATTCAAGCTGTATTTGAATGAAGGGCTACAGCTGCTCTCCCTGCTGATAACCACTGATTGAGGGCTTGGCTACAAAAATGAAGCTGCTCGATTTGCCTCACTGCACATTTGACATGGAGGCAGTTCACTTTGTCAGTTCAAGGATGAGAATTAACAAATGCGGGATTGGAGTGTTTTATGTCTCATCTTGGGTGTAATTTGTTTCAGAACGTGAAAAAGCTGCTACAGCCTCGTTCTGTTTGTTTTTTGTAAGGCTGCCTCATTTATCTGTCAAGCCAGGGTACTGTTTCACCTTGATCATACTAATGTCAACATGAAGATCAGTCACAACTGTTTGGTCATGTTCATCTTTGAAGGACACTGTCAGGCAGAGACAGACAGCACTATGGAGGAGCAATAGAGGTCCCATTTCCCTTGACACGCCCCCTTCTCTACCTCTGCTTTACCAACACTAGTTATTTGATACAGTTGTTTTTTCTGCTGAGGAAATGGATCATCTAATGGGCGAAGCTTCTCACAGTCCTCTGCCCCATCATCAACATCCAAATCTGCGTGTACTCTTAAATCATCCACTCAACACCCACCACCCACCTAAAGAAATTATTTTCACTCCCCCTCTAAGCTGTTTCTTTTTAAATCATGTAATGTATTGACGTATGAATATAGGACTGTTTTCAGTAACTGCAAACGTTTCCATGTGTTTGCAGTAAAGTCTCTGCAGAAAACATCATGGCACATTTGAGCAGCAAAGCTAAAAACTGAAGTTATGAACTTGACAGAGGAAACAGAACTAAACTTTTAGCTTCTGAAATAATTAATGAACTTGCTGTTTCTCATGTGCACAGTGGAGCAGCACCTCTGCCCTCTATGTTCACATTTTAATTAATATTTTCCTCATTAATGATGTATAATTTCATCTACTATTAATCAGAATGTTCATTTTTATGAACCGACCCAATCCACAGATTAACAGAGGGGCTGTTCTACAGGCATGCTATAGGTTATGTGAGGTTATACTTAGGTACAGCAGTGCTTTGAGCTAAGTGGCAATACATGCTAGCAAGTTATTACCATTCATCCTGAGAGGAAGATGAATTTCTGTATACTTCATGGCAAACCATCCAATAATGGTCAAGACATTAAAAAACAGAGATGTCAACCTCATGGTGGTGCTAGTTGAAAAGTCACCATTTGTCTGTACAATACCATCTAGTAGTTGTTGTAAAGGATAGATGAAAACTTGGCTTGTAACTTCTGGTTGCGCTAGAGGAAAAGTCAGGGGATCACTAAATTGACAATGCTTCATCCTCAGGGCACCGGGAAACTCTGTACCAAATTTCATCTCAATCCATTGAGTAGTTGTTGAGATATTTCAGTCTGAACCAAAGTGGTGGACAGGCCAACAGACTGACATTGTGCCATGCCATTAACACACCGAAAATGTGCAGTCTCCAAGCCAAAGCCAAAATACGCTAGTGATATAGTTTGAAGACGTCTCTTGACTCCCACAGAACAGCGACAGTGACGAAGATGAAACATTTTGTATTCTCCCCTAATTTCAACCACAGTCCTCCATCCACCTTTCAACCAGTAAAGTGTCACTCACGACACTGCAAAATTCACTTACACCAAAATTGCAAATCTGGCTGCTGAAATAACACCACTACGTTAAGGGGTGTTGGATATGTTAAATGCATCCCTCCTGCAAAGCTTCTACTCTCATATCAGTTATATGACACCGCCGGGAGAAGGTGCTTTAATGAACTGGCCCTCCAAACAGCTAGCAGGGTAACACTCTACACAACAAACAGGTCCTTTTTTAATATTTACATATTACTACATACATTACTTTCACCACAGGAAAAGTTATTAGTTAGTCTCCCTTGGTCCCTTCCAAAGTTGTAAAACTAGTGTCTAAATAAGATTAAATTCATGTAAAAAAAAACAACAACCTTGGTTTGCTGTTAGTGTGCTATAATGAGTATATAAGATGAACAAACAGACAAACTGACAATAACTCTTAGTTTAATCATCTTTAATCTTTTTCGTTGCTGCCTTGTCATTGTACATTTTCATCACTAAATCCTTTGTCATTCATATACTTTGATCACCATTAGGTGTATAAATCTACTTGTCAGCTGGAATATAATTTGCTCGTCTTTGCTCTCCTGCACATGCTGCTCAGGCGACTGACATTACAGTGGAGGGATTTCTGGGTATTGCAATCAGAAAAAGCCAAGACCTATTAAGATAAGACGTAGATGAAAGATAATATGAAACTTAAATGATCCCCATCGGGAAATTAGGTCAGATACCCAAACACATTATCCAGAGATAAAAGACTGAAAAGCTTGTGTGAATAGCAAGATAATGAAAGTGTGTAAAATCAAGGCTTTTATACAGTAGGTTACTGAGAAAGAAAAAGAAAAATAGTACAAAAAATGTCCCCATGAAAATGTTTTCATTATTATCTGTTGGAAGATAGGGGGGTGGGAACATAGGAATGCCCCCGTTTAAAGCAGGGAACTCAACTTGCTTTGCCCAGCGGCAAATTTTACAAAATGCCCCGAGGTCAGTGGCCAGTTAGTCAACAAATACTAATATTTATCATAAAAAATAATAAATATCAAAAGGCATCATTGCCTGTTTTTATCCTTTCCATGTTTTCTGTCCTCACCCATCTTTGTCAAGAGGAAAATCCATTCACAGCAGCCCCACACAGGACAGGTGTACGCAGGGGTGTTTCTAGGATTTCTGGATGTTTAATAAACAAGCTCTATTTGAAATTATTCTATACACTCTGGGACTGTATGTGCATTCAAAGTTCAACAAGGAAAATTCCCAGTTTGAAGCTATTTATTTTCACTGTGAACTAGAAAATGGTCAGTGGGACACCAAGCACCCTATGGCCCACGTACAATAAGTTGAGTATCAGTACTTTAAAGTCTTTTGTATCTCCAGAGGGAGCTGTGTGAAGTCTGATAAATGTCCTGTGAAGTGTTGCCACTTTAGTCAGCGTCAGCTGGGTCCAAAGACTGTACGTTTGAAAATGACCTCTGTAGCCTGCTCATCATCTCTACTCAAGGCTTTGTTGCCTCTGCTGAAGCCTCACTGAGCTAGTGCTATGCTAGACATTTAAACGGCTCTGAACTTCCATCTGGACCATCAGTGAATCTGGAACCTCAGGAGACTGAAGCCTGTAAATGCTTTAAATTTCCACTAGTAAAAAAAAAAAAAAACTACCACTCTGTGGTTGTACGCCTCCGCCAACCAGTTAAAGTGAAATTCTGGTATAAAATCATCCCAGGATCTTTTTAGGCAAATTGGGTCATCAAATAAGCCATCGAGACAAGTTTTTTCAATTTTAAACAATGAAATCTTCATTTGCTCTTAACTGTGTATTATAATTGGAGCCAGTTTGAACTACTCAAATCTCCTCTAAGGCTCATATTTTTTGGTTCCATTAATCCAATGAATATTTAATAAGAGAAAGCAAAGTCTACAGAGTAAAGTTTTGCTTGTGCTGTCAGTCTCATGTAAAATGCTTCATGCCAAAAAAGCTGCCTAACAACTGCCTAAATCTGGCAAGTCTGATCACCTGGCTCATGCCAGGATCCTGATAAACGACCTGCCAGAATTGTGTGCTACAGCAGCCCAGGTCCAGCCCAGGTGCTTCTAACAGGAGTTGATATGTAGGCCAAATAAGACCCAGTCTGCAACCCAAAAACTCTGCTACATGTGGCAGAGATTTATGGGCCAGAGCTGGCTCATTTTGGGTCCTCTGGTGTCAAACTCCACCCAGTGACTGACATTTCAGACAGCCTGTCTTACATGGTCACCTGGGATGTTTTTTTTCTTTTGGGACATGAACACAGCAATTAGGCCCTCACTTACCTTTATCATCTTGTGTCTTTATCTTACATTGCCATGCTCAGGCAGCATCTTCTTTGCAAATTTAGCCTGCAAACCAGACAAATCTGCCAAGCTCATGTTTCATTTGTTCTGCCACATACAGAAAGACGGCAAGGCCCTGGAGAAGACAATCACAACTATTTATCTCATGTGGGGCGTGTTTAAGATGATGCTCGACAGAGGCGTGCCATTGGTTCAATAATGAACATAACTGGCATAGTGTGTCCAGCACAACTTACCAGGCTAAAGGATCAAACTGTCCAACTAGCCAGAGCTGATCAAATATGAATCAAGTTTCTTTTACTGTATTGTCTATTTCTATAAAATGCTTTCAGAAAAACATTTTAGTGTTCTGTTAAGCTGTAATTTGAGAAAGTTTGAGACTCAGCCGCCTTTTTTTTTTTGCTTCAAAATAGAACAAGCAGTGCCTCAACTTGCATCACTCAGCACTACATCCTTTGGTTGCTGTCATTGGTTGAAGGTCCCGTTTCATTGCTGTGATTGGTTGGAGGCAGGGCTATAACCTAACCCCCCTATCTGACCCCCTTAGATTCATAGTGACCCCCCACCCACCCACCCACCTTGCCTACATAACAGAGAATTAATGTTCCGTCAGTTAGACTAATTTACATTACAGCGCTCGGCGTTTGTGTGCTACGACTAATGGTGCGCTCCAGCTATGCACAAATGTTACATTTTTTTGTCACGTTTGGGAGGCTGGTGAAGTGCTGGGAGCACTCAACTCCCAAGTTCCGACTTTCAGTGTAAATTGTACACCCCATAAGGCTTGTCTTTCACTCCCCAGGGTCCTTAAGAGGAACTGGAAGCTGCGCCTGTGTTTGCGGTGATCAGATCATTGTCCACTATGACAGAGGAGTGATTTCAATTCAATGAAGAAACAAAAAACAATCAGAGCGTTTTTTAAAAAAAACAATCAATGTAAATAGTGTCCTACGCCTGTTGACAGCTAATCGATTTGAAATGTTGTAGTCGGACATTAATAAATGACATTTGCTCTTACTTGAAGTAGACTAAATGTACAGTAATAGTATTTTTAGACCGTAGGTGAATAGCTTTAATGTTTTTTTAAATGTATAATGTTATTTTAATAAGCAACTGTTGAAATTCAAAACGTTAATATTTTCCTCCAGTCCTGCAGGGCATTCTTGATGACAGTACATTTGTTTGGCTGCACTATAGGGAATTCCTAACAGTACTACTTCTCTCATTTAAAATGTGAATTTAATTTACAGCATACATACTGTTGTTGTTTACACTTCTGAGTTTATGTTTAAATTAAACATATTTTGCATAGGGCATGAAGTTTTTGTGGGTGATTGGCATTTCAGACAAATAACAGTTTCATCGTACATGGCTAGTGTTGATCAAGTCGGCCTTTCTTTAACAATGTTCGTTGTTGTTAATCCATGATTTCAAATAAAAATTCTCCAATGGCTTTTTAGTGCAAACCATTGGCCCATAGACTATTACCAAAGTAACTACTTGAGCGCTAGTTAAAGCCCAAATTACACAAAAAATAACTTATTGAGTTGAAGTCATTTGCTGACAGCTTGGTCCCAACCAGTTCAAAAATCTCATCTGCGCCCCTGGCCAAGGGGACCGGTAGATGACAGAATCCACCGGCCAAGTCGTTTTTTTAACCAAATAAAAAAATGCCTCTTTTTGTTGCATATATATCTGTTTCTGTACTTTGAGATACCAGTATTACCATTACCATACATGCTTAGACAAGAGGCCAAAGAAGTATTTACAAAAACATTTTAATATTATTAATTGAATTTCAAACCATTGCAAATTTAAAACTTTAGCATTGAAAAACGTACAAACACTCATTAATTACTTATGAGAACTACAGATGGGACCATTCCGATCCAGTCTGCATCTCTAATCAGACCTCCTCATCTCTGTCTTCAGCAGACACCCTCTTACCAGCATTACGTCATCCTAACAACAAGATCACTCAGGCCGCCTGCTTCTAACTGAGCTCTTGTGCCACAACATCATAGCCACCTATCTTCTCTGTGAATTTCCTCTCTGGTTCAGTCACATCAGGAACGTGACGCCACATTGCTGCGCTCGAATCAAGGTCAGTACGCCAAACTTTTAAAGAGCGGCGACACATACGCTGTGTTGCTTCTGAGAGGAACTATTTTCTACAGCGGAGACATGGGGGGGGAGCTACTTCAGTGAGTTTTCTACGGTCATAATTTATTACTTTATAGCTACTACAATGTTTTGCTATATCATGCATAATTTATTGCACGAGCACGACCTTTGGGACAAACATTTACCCTCCCCGTGGTATGTAGCCCTCCAAAAGTCGCCTGGGGAATATTTAGTCACATTTGGCGAGTGGCGACGGCTAGTTTACAGTCCTGGTTGGAGGTTTATCCAACTGCATCCAAAGGCATTTTGGTCTTTTTGTTGCTTTTTTTCTGAAACACCATTGTGTTTTTTTTTTTTCTATTTCGGAAATGTTGAGTTTTCTGTGTTGCTGTTGTGCTTCGCCCTTCAAGGCCACGGTAGGTTCCAGACTAATATGCATTTGCGAATTAGTCTGGTGATGCCAGACTACTGCAAATAAAAATATACTAAAAGCTTTTCTTTCAAGAGGAAGACGAGTTTGTTTAAAAAAAAAAAGTAATGTCAATGACATGAAAGAGTGACAGCCCCTCTTCAAGGTTACTCAACTCACTCATTATGATCAGAAGCTATTTTCTATTGACTGTGTCACTCACAACATGGAAATCGGAGGAGAGCGACTCAAACTTCAGACTGTGAGTGGAGTTATGAATTGAGGGCACCCACGGATACTTTCTCTTCCCCTCCGTCTCCTTGGTGACTCTTGCTGGTAATTTAGTCAGGAAATTGTTTTGTGTTTGTTTATGAACCATGAAGTCCCAGGTGAGATTAATACAAAAGGAGACACAACACAAAAGAAGGTCGTACGCCTACGGTGATGACTGTTGTTTCAATGTTGCAGTTGATGTGGAATATTCTCCCCTCTCTCTCTCCATTTCCACTTCAGAAAACTCAGACAAGGCATACTAATCAATCTGCATCCCAGCACAGGATGAGTGACCTGCTCAGGATAACACTGAAATTACTCTTCACCTTTACAGAATATCCTGTGTTCAAGGTCTTTCTCTTTATCATATAGACAATAATCCCTCATCTGCTCATGGATCTGCACAGTGGCTTATTTCCCTGTAATGCAGGCAAATGAAAAGGTGATCACAGCACTAAATCTTCAGGGGGATTTCCTCTTGCTCTCCTTGTCTGGCAGCTGTGCTCTGATTCATCAAGTTGACCTTTTGATTTGTGAGACCAGGTACCTATTCAGGGATTCATCCATGAACCTTACATCCACTGCCTTTTTTTTCTTGTTATTAATTGGAACACGATTTGGACTGCAATTTATGAAATAACACTTTACATTTGAGTTGCTTTATGCGTAAAAATTGTAATGAAGTAGTGCTAAATGAGTATTTTACCTTGGTAGTTTTGTATTTACAGTTGAATCAAGATATGTAGTCAGTACATGACATTGGAATTGGAAATGGGGGAAATCAACAGGATTTCAGTAAAGTACAAGGTCAGTTTAGTGCAATTTTCAAGTTCTAACTGCAAAATGGATATATAATTAATTATTTCCTTTTGGTACATTTATTTTGCAAGAGGACCCTTTGGCATTTTGTAATGTGTGAGGATTAAGGATATGGACAACAATTGAGATCATGGTTCAAACCAGACATTCACTGAATCTTTAGGTTTTAAAGTACCGTTTAAAATACTGCATTTTGCAAGAAATACTGGTCCAGAAAAAGTGTGAGGCTGTGGAGCATGCAATGATAAATGTAGTAACGTTAGAACTGAACACAAACAAAACACAATAAGCACTGAGCTATGAAAATACTGTCAGTGTATGTATGTTGTATCCTCTCACCTCTGGTAAATGAAAATATTTGAGTTGCGTAACAAAGGACCTCAGGACAGCAGCAAATCTGCACTTACAGACTGTAAATATAACAGTAACAATGATAGACAGGAGGTAGATTATTTCAAGGCATATTATCATACTGGGAGTTTGCATATTTTACCCATGTCTGCGTGGGTTCTCTCCGGCTTCCTCCCACAGTCCAAAGACATGCACGTGTTAGGTTAATTGATGACTCTAAATTGCCCGTAGGTGTGAATGTTAGTGTTAATGGTTCTCTGTCTCTGTTTGTCTCTATGTGCCCTGTGATGGACCTGTCCAGGGTGTACCCTACGTCATCCCTGATGTCAGCTGGGATCGGCTCCACAGTTTTCTTTGTACTGCCATCTCACTTTGCTGTGTATCTAATTGGATATACTGACTTGACATGGTCTCCACTCTGTCTCTTGGAAAAATGCATTCTATACAACTGCAACATGTTGATCCCGCAGCCAGTCAGGCTATCTAGCAAGTATTTAGGTATAAAGCCAACATGCTGTCCAACCCACCAAACAAACCAGCCAAGCCTCTTAAGCTACCTCATCCTAGCTGATACAATACCATATGCTTCTCGAGGAACTTGATTACTTAAAAACATGCAACAAATTTGCATCAAAGCTTAATTTAATATGCAGCATACTGTGATTCCCCACCAAGCCCCCACCACAGCGACTTGTCGTGTTCTAGACTTTTGGTCCTCAAAACCACTTTTTTGTGGTCTTGGCCGCAAGACAGTCTTTGGTCTCGGCCTCAAGGTCTCTCGGTCTTGCAATATCTCGGACTAGCCAAGCAGTCTTGAAGGGATTTGTAACCTATAATATCCAAGCAGGCACAGTTGTTTTTATTTACGCCCCTTCAAGTTGTACCAATCACATGCATTTTGTGACACAGATGGCGTCAGGGCTCGTCCTCGTCTGTCTTGGTCTCGATACTCTCTGGTCTTGTTAGTATCTTGGTCTCGGTTTAGGCAGTCTTGACTGCCAAAAATTGCAATTTGACGAGTGTCCACTAGGGGCTGGTTTCACAATAGAGCAATTTCTTGTTGACCCTCATGTTAAACAGGCCATTTTCACAGCATGATTAAACCTGTTTAAGGCCTGGTACAAAAAAAAACCATTCTAGTCTGCATGCTAGGTCCAGGTCATATATCTCCATGACAACACGGGGGGGGGGGGTTGTACCAGGCCGGTTTTTATTTTAACTCCATCATCCCTGGACTGCGGTCATTCGTGTGTTGGTGTTACCATAAGTGACAAGATGGTTTGCCCTGAGATCACCCGTACCAACACATGATTTAGGAACACAATGTGTTAGCTCTGTTATGCTGATTAAATAGCCCCACTTGCACCATGACTTGCAATATAGCCTACAATCGATGGCATATACACTAGATGCTAATCTGGAGCACCGGGAGGATTTGGGCTGTGAGGGTCGGTGTTTGTGAGCATGGTACTGTGTTGAATGTTAGTTTAAATCATAGATCATAAATTCTGCCTGGACTTCACTCCCGGAGCCGTTGTGTTCTCCTCTGGAGTGCGCTTGAATCTGCTCTACCCTCTAAAAAATCCCGTTCCCAGAAAAAAATTCTCAACATTGTCTTCCACTCCCCTTTATCTAGTAACGTGTTCTGATAGCCTAGTTCCTGGGCAGTGGTGCTAATTTGGCTAATCCAGTAAACATCCCCTACAACGACACATCAATGCCATTTTTTGGTAAGAGGAAATGAGGCAGAGTTAAAGTCTGACAAGATGGCGATTCCCGTAGGCGAGTACGATTGGATCAAGTTAAGAGGAAAGACCTCGACAGAGAGGATATGTCCATTTTTTATACAGTCTATGTTCCACACATATTATTATAACATTCGCACAATGCTGTGGACAATAGAGAGAAAAAAGAGGAAGAGAAAAATAGAGAGGGGTGAAGAGTAGAGACAGAACACAACAGAAAGTGTCTACTGTAAAATCCCACAAGCTTACCATAATAGCACAGCGTCAACACTAGCATATGATCAGAAAGTATTCCCAGTATCCACAGAGCAAACCCAACATAAGGGAACATTAATGATGTTACAAGGTAACGACACCTTTCTTCTAACCCACAGCCATCCTCTGGAAGTGGCTGCAGTTTTTCACTGCCTGCTTCAGGCACTGCACACTTATGGCCAGGCCACACATCTCTTCAAAAAGCAGATGTCAGCTGTAGCAAACTAACTGTACTGCCTCGCTAAACCAAATAGCTTTTTTTTTCACTGCCCACTCCGGCTGCGTGTCAGCTGCGGATCATCAAGAGAGTCGAGGTCTTACCTATTCTTACCGTAACATGCAAGCCGTTTGCAGCAACAGTGAAATGGTCTTTTGACAGTCATATAGGCATCATAACAGCACTTTCACTACAGCTTTAAAGTCTGTCAGAGACATGAAGAAAATAACGGTATTTGTACTTATACATTACACTTGCAATGAAATGAAATTAAACATTCTATTATTTATGACCAATAACAGAGGCAATGTAGAAAGGCAATCAGTACTGCAGCAGCACTGCAGCACAGACAAAATGTGGACACCACACGCACCATCCGCAGCAGTTTCATCGAGACAGCGGCCACATACTTTTCTTGCAGTGAGATGGGTGACTGGGTCATTATACCCAGTTTAGTTAGCAGGGACAAGACTGATCTGCCTAGAACAACCCCTATAGCCTACCTCCACTAGGAGGACCTTAGGTTTTCAATCAAGCTTCTCTTCTGCAAACTCTGTTTATCTAAGTTTTTTACTCACATAGGCCATTTCTATTGCATCCTCCCATGGGATTGTCAGCCCCACAAAATGTGTAACTTTCCAGAAACTAAAAGTAATAGGGCTTACATTGTAAGGTATAAAAAAAATTAAATTAAATGTTTTTTGTGTTATTGTTTGTGTCTGTTTGACTGTGAGGGGACACGAAATCTCCACAGCAAATAAAGAAATACATACTGCCTCCATACTGCAGTGTATATGGCTGAATTGTTTTTTAAGCAACATTCAATTACCTTTGGGCCACTTGACGGCAGTCGAACAAGTCGTTAACACAACAGGGACATGCAGGATCTTATGGTGAACGTGTTAGCAAACCAATGGCTGAGAAAAATATATGGCTCTTTAGCAGCCTATACTATTCTATATCATGAGAGCCTTTTGACTCAACTATGGCTCAACTCTAATAGTATGTTCACATCATTCATGAATCGTACAAATTGCACGGCGTGATTAAATACAGAGTCAATACAAAGAAGTGACAAGATATGAATTGGTGGGGAGCGAAAATGGTGCAAGGCCAGATTCTCTCCATTAATCTCCACAGGAATAAAAATATTTTCACTCTAGCAATCAAAGCAGCACAAATTTACACAGCAAATGATAGTTCTAAACATCACACCACTGTGCCGCCTGAAAATTTTACCACTTAAATTAAGTAAAGGAATTATTTTACTTAAATAATTTTCAAAATCACATTTGCTCCCTAACAGTCCTTTTGAGTCCAAAAAATGAGGAAACATTTGAAGTACGTCTGCTGATTGCCTATGGGACATGGAGCATCTTTTGACCATAGTGGAATGTTTCCCTCATCTTCTGGAAGTCTAAGTCACGGTCAGTTTTGTGGTGAAGAAAAGACATGGCCTCCGTACATTAATTTCCATCCATTCAAACGCCCAGTATCTTAAGTCTTGACCACAGTCATCACCACTGGCTTAGAGTGGAGAATCTGCTTCACTCTCTAAATACAATAAATATAATATAGACCAACAATTAACAACAAAAAAAGCATTTTTAACCAAAACAACTATTGCTATCTACTAATTATACAGAAAATCAATTAATGTGTTTTCTTTTTTAAATTGTTGATCTAAATTTGTTTAAGCCTGTTATGGCCAACTAAGTGTTAAAGTATGTAGCAATAGTTTTTGTTTTTTTTGCACAAGTGCTGTTCAGGACAGGCTGAACCATTTGAAATCCATTATTACTTGTGTCACTGCTCAGACTGCTGAGCCAATGTATCTATTGGCTCTGCGGAGGAAAGCCCTTCTCTGTCTTCTTGCAGGACAGTAAAATCTGAGGATTAAAAACACAAACAGCAAGTTCTTTAAAATATTTGGAAGGAGTGCTAATCTTAGCCTTTTTTGACTGACAGGGAACGGGTTCCGCTCGGGTTCACGGACCAGAGTTTGAACTGGACGAATTGTTTCGATCAAAAATAACTCAGTTCAGAACCAGGAAAGTTCGCTACGAAGCCAAAACTGACAATAGCTGTTTTTTTCAGTCAGAACCGGTTCTACCGTGACACCATTAGCAGGTGTGCTAATCAAAAGATAGAGAAACGCAGCCTTCTTCTCTGAGGGCTTGACCATTAAATGACATGAACATGTGAAAGGAGATGTGTTCTGAGTGGTAGAGAGAGCAGAAATAAAGTTTATCAAGATATGTGTGGAGATAAAGTGAATGTACAGCAGCTACAGTTTTCAGTTTGAGAACCAAAAAGATCCATGGAGGAGTCATATGTGTTGTTTCTGCTGCTGAGTGAAGTGACAGAGGTTAGCTACAGGAGATCAAATAAAATTTTGTCCTCCTGTGATTTCTGACCAGGAAGCCTGTGCATGTTCTCATTTGTCCAGGTCATCGTTATCCCCAAAGCAATTTCAGTCTAAAGCAACTGGACTTGGTTATTTGTCTAGGAAGACTTTTCACCTCTCATCCAAGAGGCTTCATCAGTTCACCGACCGTTGTTTTCCTGACCAGGAACAGCTAACACTAAACAACTATAAGATATTTTATTGAGTTCCATCCTAATGAAATGCTCTGAATGAATTTCAGTTTCCTCTGGTAAACAGTTAACTACGTAGTGTGTGTCTAGAGCTTTTATTGTGAAAGGTAAGAATGGAAGAAGTGAAGCTATCTGCGCAGCTTTTGTCAAGGTTAAAGTGGAGATATAGTTCACTGTCTGCACACAGCAGACCTCTGTTGTTATCTGATAGTCCTCTGAAGTAAACAGCACAATGTGATGAGAGGGACAATGACCAGCACATCCAAAATAAGAACTTTCACATGGAACTAAATAATAAGGAGCACTCCACATTATGGCACATTCAGGTCATTTATGAAACCCAGTAACACACAACACATCAGGCTCACTGCTCACAATACATTTACTGCTGTTGTGCGCTGAACACGCCCCCAGTGGCTAAGACATCCTTGGTGGTTCCGCACAAAACTGATGGACATGCCTGTCAACAGTACAGTATTCTGCAATAGGAAATTTGCATTGCTTGATGCTGTGATACCCTTACAGAATGAAAGTAAAGTCTGATCACTTCAACATTGTACATTTAATTGTGATTGTGTGAAAGGAACTCCAGACCGATCCCTTCCGCAAGACAGCACACACATCATGGAGAACTAAGCTTTAAAAACAGATCGAGGAGTCAGGAACAAGTCAGTTTTATACATCATGCTTCTGATCGAATTCATCACCTATTTGTTTTTACCTTCCTGCGTAGCATGACATCTACTTCTGTCTGATGCGTACTGCTCTGTTCGCTGGTCATGGCAACAGTTCCATCTGTACACACTGTACACCCACACACTAAAACTGCTCAATTACATTCAATTCTTGATACTCCTCTAAAATTCAATACATGTATTTTCCCCTGACTCTACCTTTGAGTGCTTTGCAAAGCATTGCTTCCTCCACAAGGTTCTCCTCATTCACAAAGGAAAGTGTAAAAAACATTGTAGGACTGGATGGAAAAAAAAAGAACTCTCTGTACTTTTATCCAGCTGAAATGCAAAACACACCAGAAGCTGAGATAATGTCCAGGGATAGTGATTATCACACTTCCTTCAACTTGATATGTGTAGAACAAGAAGAAAAAAGAACCATGAAAATACTGCCTGTGGTGTTGGGCTGGGTAAAAACCTTTGGGCATCCTTGACCTATAGCTGCCTATATGTTCCCAATTAGAATCTGATATGTACCATCAACTTTCAACCTTTTTGGCCAAAAGTGCAACTATGTTTAATAAATGGTTTTATTAGTAAGGCTGACTGTCCAGAATTATCAGTAGCTGCACTGCACAACAAAAGTGTCAGGAAAAGATCAACCAATGGAAGAATCAGCTACACATGGGGAACAGTGTTCATAAACAAACCCAGACGAAGGCTGAGCAGAATAACCTTGGTTTATTGTTAAATGCACAGTCCATCACTGATGCTCACGTGCTGCCAACTGGTCTGCATCACCCACCATCATATCAGGGTGTGGAGAAATCATTCCGCACAACAATCAACAACAATTCTTTTTCAAGTTCTCCCATTGTCCACACAATCAGCAGCAGCAGCTTTCCACATCACCACAAATGTCAGACGAGCAGTTCAAGCACACAGCATAACATCAAACAAAGATGTGCAACTTTAATTAACCCCACTTGTACTGTTGCAACGCATGGTCAACAAGGAAGAATAGATCACGTTAAATCAAAATACATACTTATGACATTAACACAAACAAACATACTGAAAGCATAAAAAATAAAACTCAGCAGATTGTTTCCACTTTGAAGACAGCTGGCCTTTTTTAATCATCCTTTACACGTCTGCACATCTCCTTTTCAACATTACACACATTACACACTTCTTTCTACACAAAGAACATTATGACTGTCCAAATAAGAGGACGAACATACTTTCTACATTCTTTAGTAGGGATGTAATAGTGCATCGTGACACCAATAAAAATCGGTACAAATGCGTGACGGTTCGCATTTGTAAAATCACGAATGCGAGAGAAGTAGGATACGTTCTTTTCTTCTTTTTGTAGTTATCTTAAAAAAAAGTCAGTGGTTGGTGATTCATTTGTTCAAGGTCAGACGTCAAGACACTTGACTTAGGTCACTGCGTAGGTACGCTACATGGCACAGAATGAACGAAGACATGGCGACGGTAGGCAACAACTTTTAAATAGAGGAAGCACCGAGCGGTTTTGAAATCACCTGTGTGGCGGCATTTTGGATTCCCCCTATACACAGATACATCCGATGAGAAATGGACAGACAAAACCAAAACAGCATGGAAATATGGCAAGAGACTGCTGAAGTATACCGGCAACAGAAGCAACATGCGCAGCATATCAGCCGCCACCACAGTGAGAAGCAAAGTAACGTTACGCCACCTCCTGAGGGAAAATTGCCAAAGGGGCAAACCACACTGACGAGAGGCTTTGCATCACCTCTCCCCCATAACAACTCAAGAGCGCACTGAATGACCAGGGCACGCGGTTATTTTATTGGAAGATTTGAGGCCATTTTCCGTTGTTGAAAATGAGGGCTTTCAGCTGTTGATGAACACCTTGGAGCCAAAATAACCGCCTCCCGTCAGGACAGCACTTTATTCAGGTGGTGATGAAAAAATTGTGAACCGTATCAAATCGTGACTTGAGTGTATCGTTACATCCCTATTCTACAGACAACTGTGGGCTTGTATAGGTTACGTGGAAGCTCACATTTCCACTACAATTGAGGGTCCACATTAGTCTGGCATTCCATGAATGCACATTTCCGGATCCCTTAGTGTTTATATGAATGTGGGTAACAGCCGATCTCCTCACACAACCTCTCCCCAAAACAAATATCCATCATGCCATCTTCTGCTCCTTCTTGGCAAACAAGCTAAAGGTGCATGTGCCACCAACTGGCTGGACTGGAGTTTGGAACAAGAGATGGAGCATGCACAGTTGGCACACTTGCTATAACTTCAGTCTGCACAGTCACACATTTTTGGCGATTTAGCTTTCTATAAGCTTTTTGTTATTGTTTATCTGCATTCATATGCAAATATCTGTTAATAAAGACATTGTCTCTTTTGTCGCATTTTAAGTTGTTAACTGGACCGTAAACAATGACCGCCAGATATCTGCTGGCTACAGACCAATAGCTAAGAGTTCATAGATTTAACAAGGTCAAACAATGTATCAAATAACTTTTCAACACATCACAATAGAATTTGGATAATTAAACCTGAGGGTTGCTTCTTCAAAGTCTCAACAATTTATGTTACACACCGGTTCTGTGGTAGCTATTCTCAATAGCACCAGTAGCTTGTGTAGTTGTAATGTTATAGAGGAATAAATAATAATAACTTCAAAAGCAGATCACTCAGCAGGTCCTTCTTTCTCAAATCACGGACTGTGAACAGTCTGCGAACCCCACAGACATACAGATCACAGTAACACAGTTAACAGTTTTTGATTTGACTGGACCTGAACGCACTGCTGTAAAGCTACTGCGCTAATGGGGGAGAGGTTATCCTGGGATTCTCGTTAAAAAGGAAAGCAGTTTAATTTCTGGTGAAACCCTGAAAAAAAAAGCCAAATTACAACTGCAATGTATTTTTTTGCATCATGCCCTGTCTCCTGCACTCCTCAAAAAGAATTCCCAGTAAGTGAGAATGCATCTGACAAAGAAAACCTCCTGTTGTGTGCTACATGTGAAAGGGCATCTCTGGATGTGCAGATCTGATTCTCCAGACATTCTCTAGAGTTCATATGAGAAAACAGCTCTGATAAGGAAAAGATATGTAATTTTGAATTCATATACATATGAAATGGCCAGCTGCAATTTCCCAGCTTGAAATCAATAAAACATTTGTATTCTATTCTATTCTATAACCTTTTTTGATTCAAACTAGCTTAAATATTTAAAACTAGCAGAAGTGAAACCAAAAAGATGCAAAAACACGTTTGCTCTCCCAAGTCTAATCCTGTGGGTGCGGCTGCTCTGCTTGCTCCATTATTCAGGCGCCTATGACTCTGACCATGATGAATGTGTACTCAAAATCTACAACATCAGCACTTTCAGGACCTTTCATTCATTCAGAATGGTCACATTAATGTGTGACACATGCATTTGTGTGTTATCTCTGGTTGTGGAGTTATAATCTCAAGAAAGTAGTTGGGAACGGAGAGAATGACACGCAGCATATTAACATTTGATAAAGCTCATTAACACATGAGTGAATAGGTGAATGAATAAATCCGGCAGTAATGTACTGTTTGGTTGAAACACCTCATCAATTCAAAGATCTGAAATCCGGAGCTGCTTCACAGAACATTGTTTTTTCTTTACCCACATTCAGTAAGCAATGCAGAAGCATAATTAATATTTGATACATGTGTCTAGCAAGAAATATGCTCACGGGATGACTGGTAACACAACGCACCATCTATTCCAGCTCATCCAGCTAATTGTGCGCTGGAAGTGTAATTATATTTTTTTCAGTGAATGGACAAATATGAGATAGCACAATCATGGCCAATCTAGAACTGCTCATAAATTCCGTCCACCAAAAAAAATTAAAGTACAAACCATGTTCTTAGTCTTCAAATATACGGGCCTATATTTCCCACCACTATCTTCTGGCCGGGTCAGGCCGGGCCTTTGATTGAGTGTTTTTTTGTTTGTTTGTTTTATAATCATTGCTTTATTGGCCTAATCTAAGGAGAAAGATATGCCATAAGCAGAATTATTCCTATATGTATTTAGCAGAGTAGGCCTACGTAGTAGTAAAGAAAAAAAAAAAAGGCACCTTATGTTGCAGCTCACAGTGTCTCCTCCCCCTGCCCACATCCCAACGGGGCTGCTGCTGTGCTATGCAGCTAAAGTGCCACATGGAGCTTGGAATAAAGGATAAAATAAAAACAGGAGAGTTCACTTTTATCAACTCTGGAGGAAAGTCTGAGGTATGGAAGCGTTTCAAACGAGTCGAGGGCAGTGTCAACATACGTATGTGTGTGTCAACTTTGTCCAGTGCATTAAGTGCGGTTCACGTTTCTTTATTTAGGTTCTTTTGTGTGTCAATTCCATTTTGAATGATTCCATTCTGTAGTTCAAACAACTCCAAATTTTATTTGAGAATCTTAGAACAGCCCATGTATTTAAAAAGTTGTCGGGTTGAAATCGGGCTTGGGCTCATAATTATTGTTAGGTTCGGACCGAATATGCACAGGCTCGGGTAGGGTCGGATAATCTGGGCCTGATCTAATCATGGAAATACTTTCTGCAGACAGCTGCAGAATTGTACCGGCTGTATAACCACGATGTTGCATGCATTGTTGTGGACACATGAAAGTCCAAATCTGCCCATGGAGTGTATGTCCGAGTCGTTCCGTGCTGCATCCAGTTGTCTGACATACTCCGATTTAACCTGATAGCATCAATCATCATTCTTATTGTCAGTTATTGATGAAACAGTTTATAACATAGTTTGAATCTACCTCAGGTTTCAAAAAATTAACTGTCTTGACTACTCTCTGTATACTGCCAGAGGCTTTACTAACAGATAATCTACTACTAATCTCTATTATACCCGTGAGGTATACTGTAAACTGGTTTGGTGTTTTGTACAGTTCTACTCTTTCCCTTCCCCTAGTGTGGTCACATTTAAAGACACATATCCTGAGCACAACATTCTTGTCATGATTAATTGACTTGGGACAAATCAATATTGCCCACAGCCAGCGGAAAAAAAAACATGAGGGAAAAGAGACATGTGAGAATCGGTCTGAAATTCCGTGACCTTCAAATCACAGGATAACTCATACCATGTGACAGGAATCAATTTATATAGCTGAGAGTGGACAGGGATGGAAGTTGGTGCCTCAAAGCGGGGAAAGAAGAAGAAAAATGCTTGAAATTGTTACCTGGGCTGTGTCTGTCATTTCAATCTTTGAAAATTGATTGCTTTTTACAAAAACATGTATAAAAAATATTTTTTCTAATCTATCTAAACAAGAATGTATTCTAAAAGCCTAATTATGACTCGGCAGTTTTAGTCACAGTAATTGCAATAACAGAGAGATCGTTCATATTGTCTTTTTCTATTCATGCAGAAAGAAGACAGAACAACATATTCAGTGAGGAACGATAATTCCAGTAGTCTACATGCTAATGATGCACTTAACCATATGCAGCCTGTGGGATTATTCTTAAAACAGCTTCATATAACAAAGCAGACAGATGTGAAATACCCCAGAAATGGATTTCCACACTGACACTCTTCAATGAAACATAACATTTTAACAGAGGTTTTTCAGGTGCCATAATAGACCATCTGGCATACAGCTAATCATCTGTGTCTTGTTGGTACAAATAATGTATGCTAATGAGTTGATACTACTAAGGCAAAAAGAACAACACAAGACAGTTTACTGTCATATAACCAGGTGCTTGAAATCAAAACTACCTTATATCTCTTATTAATTTAACCATTGTTGAACTGACTAAATCCTTGTTCAAGCTTTATTCTTTCAGCCTGGTTGCCTATGTTTAACCATAGTCTTTTTCTGTCAAGATATAAGGTGGCACATATTTGCCATGTTGTACTTTATTTTAGACATTTAGACATCAGCAAAGATGGTTTGAAGCTGGTAAACTACCTGAAAACTGACCGTTTACTGAACTCCTTCCTCATTGTTTTGTCATAACCTTCTCCCTCATAGCTAAGCAACAGTAACTAGGGCACGGCTGTTCTGTCAAGCTTTAAATCTCTTCACATGTTGGTGGTGTGCATAGGGATCTATAAAAGAGATGTGTCTGCTCTAATGCAAGCTGCAAACTCTAGCATGCTTGGTTAACAAGCTTACAACCTACAGCAATAACCCATAATATCAGATAACTATGTGGGGTTATGGGTTATGTTTGTAAAAAAGGGTCAATTAGTTCCAATATATTCACTGTGTTGGAGCCAGTGCTGCTTGAAGAAGGAACTGGCACAAGCTCCAAAACAACTTGAGAAAAGTTTTAGACTACTTTGAAAAAAATAAACACAGCTGGCCTTTATCCCAGCATTGTATTCATTTTTGTGAAAAAATAAATTTTAAATATTTCTAAAGTTTGGATGATTATTTATGACGAAAAAAATCGGCTCAAAATTCATCCTAATTACTAATTTTACATCAATGTCCTGCAGTTATTGCATTCACTATTTGGGTTCATTGTACAGTTTATAATTACAATAACCACAGTACATACAGTTCTTCCTTATTGTTATTGTTATTCAATGAATCTACTATGAAATATCCATACAATATGTCACTTCCTCAGGGGGTTTCATGAACGGTGCAGGGAATAATTCCGAGGAGCAGGACCCAAATGCAGACACGGACAACGAATACAATTAAAACAGATATTTAATCGATGAAAACCAGAAACAAACAAAAAACAGAGAACGGGTATAGGGTCCAGATGGAGACGAGGGGAAAACAAAAACACAAAACAACGCAACACGGAAAGGTAACACGATCATCAATTAGGTAGCCAACCAAACGAGAGACACAAACCACAAAATAGCAATAACGATGTGGGTCACATCCGTTTCTTTATCCAGGCGTTGGCGAGGAGATGAGCCACAGCTGGGCGGAACCACGCCTTCCAGCTCCAACAGACAAACACAAAGGGAATGACACATGCAGGGAGAAACAGACAGAGGGAGACAAACTCACACAAAAGGAAGAGGGAAGAGACTGACAAGACCGGAATCCTGACAAGGGGTCCTTTAAAGTGAAATTCCGGTGTAAAATCATCCCAGGCTCTTTTTAGTCAAATACACTCATCAAATAAGCCTTTGAGACAACTTTTTTCATGTATGAACTACTAAGATATCGCTGACAGTCGCTAACAGCCAAATGTGGTTAACACCGATTAGCAGTGTAGTGAAGGCGTTAAAACTACTTTTTTAACTGCTCGAAATAACACCAAACCTCTGCAGTAGCATGATAAGAGTCCTTACACATTAACCTGAGCACCAACTAGTTAGTGAACCCAGAGTTTATTAAAAGAGTGTTTTGAAAGACTTACCAACTGGCCCCGGTATCAGCTCCTCTCATAGTAAAGTCCATTCAAGTGGATTACTAAATGCAATCCAAAAGGATGGAGCCCATTGATGATTTATTCCAGCAAAACACGTAAATGTTGTGGTTTGTGACAGTTTGGTGAAATATAACTTAATAATAGATGCTAAAAGGTTTGGAAAAGTCCCACACAGCATCATTCCCTGCAGCACCGAAACATTACGCGAGATATTAGGGGGTGGGGGGCGTGTGTTGCCGGAAGGGCTACAGGTAGCTTTAGCTCACAGTGAGTCACATCCAAGCATTACTAGATGGCATTGAAAACTCACACGTAGGAACGAAATGGCTGAGTCAACAGATTTCAGTCAAACAGGGGACTTCTACAATTTCAATGGGCGCCCGAGACAGAATACACAGAGGAAGAGCTGCAGCAACAGGATGAAAGTGGTCGGAGGATGGGAGAACAGCCAGCAGAGGAGGTCGAGGCATCTCGGTGTGCGGGCATTTTTCCGTGTCCTGTGGGCCTTGTGAGCCCATCGGCACTGAAGAAGAATGTTTAGGAGGAGCTGGTACAGGGGCCAGTTGGTAAGTCTTTCAAAACACTCTTTTAATAAACGCCGGATTCACTTACTACGCTGTTGGTGCTTTGTTTTATGTGTAAGGACTCTTATCATGCTACTGTAGATGTTTGGTGTTATCATGAGCAGTATAGGGGTTAAAAAAGCTGTTTTAATGGATTCACCTTGCTGCCCCGAGCTAATCCATGTTAGCCACATTTGGCTGTCAGCGACTGTTTGGGATTTCTCCGTTAGTTGTTCATACATGAAAATAATTTTCTCAAAGGCTTTTTTGATGAGTTTATTTGTCTAAAAAAGAGTCTGGAATGATTTTGAACAGGAATTTCACTTTAAGGAATGAGGTTGGGAACCACTGTTGCAAAAACATACAAACTAAAGGAATAAACTAAAAAGAGATTTTGATAAATTCACGATGTATAAATGGATGAGGTGCACAGGCTTTAGGAATATCTTCAAAGTGTTTTCAGTGGTTGTAAGTTAGAAATAAGATATTAGAAAGAGAACCTTTTAAAGGTTTGGTTGATCTTCACCTACTGGCCTTTTCTGGACCTTTAAACCACATCTTGTAGTCTTCCTCAGCAGATGGAGTTCACTCACTGAGACGGCCAAGTTGTCCTCACGATTTTGGAACTCTGCCACGTTAAACCTGAAGAAGAAAACATCAGAGACCAGTTGAATAAACAAAAGTATACAAACGCATTTGCTAGTCCAACACAGGAAACTGTCACTAATAAAAGAAGCATGTGCTGTGAGAATGACACATGCATACTTCAGAGTAGGCGTACACTCAGTCTACGTATAGACAGATATCACTGTGATGATATAAATTAAGAATTATAAAGTGAGATGTACAAATAAATATGCTTATTTCACTGGTTGTGTTATCATTTCAGCATACTCAGTGTTTTTTTCAAAATAACAGTCAAAGGTGCATTTATAAATTTCATTTTAAATTATTTGTGAGTGATTTCTTTTTCTTTTTTTAGAATTTGTTTTATTCAAGCCACCATTTCCCTATGTTAGGGGTCAAAGGTCATTGGCCAGGAGCCAGATGTATAAGAGATGGATCCACACACAAACCCTGCTTGTGCCTTTCCCCACACATAAAATGGTGTTTATAAAAGAATAATGTGCCATGAGAATGTGTGCACCTCACCCATACTATAGACCATGTGCACATGTTTATTTAAAGCCAGCTGCAGGCAATGTGATGGGGTAGACATGAAAAATAGGGTGAGAGACTGCATCTAAGTAATAAAATATTCTTAATTTAGATTGTTTGACATTTTCCACAAAGTTTGGGATTTTATTTTGAAGTCCACACAGCAATTTGTCCATCAAAGGTGTATATAACTCAAAGACCAAAAGATGTGGTTGCTGTATTAACTGCCATAACATATAAGTCATATTCACATTACTATAGATATAATTATAGTTACTGGAAGTGTGTCTGTCTCTGTCTTTGTGTCTGTCTTTGTCTTTCTCTGTCCATCCGTCCGTCTTTTCTCTCTTTCTCTCTCCTTTTCTTCCTCCCCAACCGGTGCAGACAGATGTCCGTCCTCCACAGAGCTGGGTCTGTCTGACGTTCCTACCTGTTATAGTGAAGGTTTTCGTTGCCACCGTACTCTACGGGGGAATTGTTGGGTCTATGTTTATCATAAATAAGTCATAGAGTGTTGTCTTTACCTAGTTTGTAAAGTGTCCTGAGATAACTTTTGTTATGATTTGGCACTTTAAATAAAATTGAATTGAATTGAATTGAAAGCTCAGGGAAAAGCTAATGGGCATTCATTTTAAAGCACGTTATTGTACGTCATGTAAAGTCACATGTCTCTAAGTTATTAGAGATTTATTATAGGTATATTAAACAGAACTTCAAATGATAAAATAAGTTAACCTAGTATGCTGGTAAACTGTTGTAACCGATTCCATTCCTTCCAAGGTAAAAACTATAATAATCAAGCAGGAAACTGGCTTATTTCTATATTTCTGTAATGAAGGCAGCACGAGGTCCAACCTTGAATAATGACTTCCAACAGTGCAGTGAACCTTTACATGATGGTCTGACTGACTGATAGGCCTGCAATTAATGATTATTTTCATTATCGATTATTCTGCTGAATCATCCTCTTCATCGTTTGGTCTATAAAATGTCAGGGAATAGTGAAAAATTTTAATCGATTAGTTGACTAATAATTAAAGCTTGACTGACTGAATGATTTCGGATCTGCAGAGACTTCTTATTCTTTCCCAAGTGTTTTACAAGTGTTTTGAATTCCTTGAGAGATGACCACAATGAAAATGTCGTCTATTATAAAAGATGGGCAAACTCCTAATTTATAGCAACAAAGGTGTCTTTGTATTACCCAACTTCCTTTAGTTCGATAAAATAGCAGTCATGAGCTTCTACTTGGAATATCCAGTAATTGCTTTAAAGTGGCTGAATTGTAGACATGCCAAGTATATATGGAAGCACTGCTCGTTGCATCCGGTACTAATAATGACTGATCCTACATGAGCCTCAGTCAAAGAGGAGAAGTGGGTATGTGTGAACTTGCTCTGGTTTTATGTGTTTTTTTTTCTTTTTTTACAACAATAGCAGCTGGCTTCCCTACGCAATTGATTGTGAAAAGTGGTTTGTCTCGTCAGTGAATCACTTTGTGGCTCATCACCCACGTTTTACCCCGTCTGAATAGGAGTGTACAAAGTCAATTTATTTCCCCAAGATTGCAATTTCTCTTGTTTATAGAACGAAAATGAGTTTGTATCGAGATGAAAAGGAATCACATTCTAATTTGTTTGGAGCTTGCTTGAATGTGATAATGAGATTCTGTTGTACACCAGCAATTTTAATATATCTCCTGGTGACGATGATGGAAAAAGCCAGTGCAATAAATACCAGAGTGGAAATCATGTCATTGCATCATACACAAAGTCCCTGACATCTTTGTTTCTCCTGGTAATAACCTGGCCTGCTTTCCTCCTTAAATTATGCATAAGGTGAGTGATAACACTGTTTTTCTGTTATTTTATTTGCACACAGTTGAATTATGTGATCAGAACCTTATGTCCAGATGAATAATTAAACAAACTTTACAATGGAATTACATCCATGTCTCTTCAGACTCATATGCAGTGAAAACTCTGAAGGAATTGAATGAAAGGTATCTAATGGATTTTCGGTGAAATGGAAGTCCACTATATTGACATGTATGAGTCCATTTGATACTTTTCAATGAAAAACATGTCTTCACATAGACTCAGGCTCAGACTCAGAAAAACTTTATTAATCCCACCAGGAGTAATTGATTTCAGCAGATTGCATACTGGGACAGTACAAAAATACAATACACACCATAAACACATAGGGATTAAGTTAATAAAGCAAATAAATAGAATAGAATACAAAGGAATACAGTGTCATCAAGGATCAGCTTAACAAAGTGAACAAATACTTAGGTTGCACATGCCCGACCAACAAGATGCACATGGTTAAAGAAATAAAATCATTATGAAGAGTCTATTTTTACAGAGAAGTACAGAGGACGTCACATGGTGTAACAAAAATCCCCTGAAGACCATCAGCAAAACCAATGAGCCGGTAGACTACCACAGGAACAGGTACACGACTGTCCTGGTTGTCATGCAGGGAAGGGTCAAGATGGTGGACTTGTACAAGTAACTCGGGGTCCAAATCAATAAAAATCTGGACTGGATTTACAACAGCTGAGATACGTTCACGAGAATGGCACGGAGGACTGAGATGAGGTCACAGTGACCTTGACCTTTGATTACCAAAACATAATCAGTTCATCCTTGAGTCCAAGTGCATGTGTCCTTCAAAGTTCACGAGAATAGAACTGGCCTAAAAACATAATGCCTCTGTGCAGTTGATATTGTCATACCCAGAATTGAGGTGTGTAGCCTAATAAAAAGCCATGAAATAATTGCTAAAGAATTATTTTACTTTGGTGCGGGAAATATGTTTTATTGATGCAGAGATGACTAATCATCTTGTTGTTTCAATCTTTGCTTAACTCGGTGGATCTTGATTGACGGCATGTCAACAACTTGAAGAAACCGGACAGGAAGGTGAATCTATGGACCTTTTTTCAAAAACCCTGTGTTCGGCCTTGGCAAACAAAAGCCCGGGCAGGAGGCATTTAATCTGAATGTATGAATAAAAATATTCAAGGGTGTTTCAACGAATTAGAGAGTAATATACTGTATCAAAATGTAGTTTAAACAGTATATAGAAATGATAATTATGTAAATGACTGCAAAATGTAAATTTCATATTTACATGCATGCCAAATTACTGTATTATTAAGCATTTGATGATAACGTTTTTTTTTTCTATTATTAACAACTTTATGCGTATGAAGCACAAATGTGACATGCAATTCACAGTAATGTTGCAGGTAACCAGGTGACGTAACAAGTAATACATCATATTATGACACAAAGGGGGACGTGGGAGTTGTTGAAATGTGTTTAAGTGTAGTTCATCCTACATGTTATTACCCAACATTAATCCAACAGTACCTTCTAGATTATTGCACTACAGTACTTCAGGGCTGCTCAGCAGACACACAGCCAAGATAATAATGTTGTTACATGTCTTGAGTGTTCAAGGTGGCACTGTGAAGGTCTCTCTGACACCACTGTGAAAAAAACCGCATTCATTAGGAGCCACAAACAGGCAAGGTTACAAAAACATGAAAAAAAACTGTGTGAAAAAAGTTTGTCTGTAGTAGGGTCAGGCCAGTGTTTGGCTGTCTCCTTCACTCCTCTAAGAAACTGATCAAAGTGCTGAAGTAATTTTCAGAGCACTTTGAAGATGTGGAGGGAAATGAATAAGCTATTATTCCTATAAATAATAACCACTGAGCAGTTGTACCATTTGGCCTTAGATAATTTTGAATTCCTACCTAACATACCTTATTTTATATGGAGGTATGACAACATAATAACGTTAAAAAAGTGAAGATAATTTAAAACATTTTTCCCCCTCAGTTAACTCTATTGAGTGCACTCAGTCTGTCAGGATTCCTGTTTCTGCCAGGCTCTCTCTTTCCTTTTGTGCTTGTGTTTGTGTCCCTCTATCTATTGTTCCCTGCATGTGTCTCTCCTCTTGGTGTGTATCTGTCTGGAGCCTATAGGCGTGGTTCCACCTAGCTGTATCCAGTTCCACTGATGACCTGCTCTGCTGCTTAAAAGGCCGGATGTGGGACACATTCTACGCCAGACCGTTTTTCTCATTTAAGTGGTAACTTCTCGTCGGTTGGCTCCCGTTCTTTGTTGGTTTGAACCTACGCTCTTCGCAGTTTGTTTGTTAACGATTGTTTCTTTGTTCCCCTTTGTTATAGTTTCCCGTGATCCCATTCTTGTCTACCCTCGACCGTCTTGTCATGTTTAGTTTGGTCCCGTTTCCCCTGTGTTTGATGTATTATTTATCTACTTAATGTACTCATCTAGCAATTGTACTTTCTTATTACACAGAACATAATATTGTTATATATTTCTCCAAACAATTCAGACATTCATTGTACTTTCCCATAGTAACCTTAACCAGAGGGTTAAAAGCATTATTTACATACCATATCTGCCTCTGGTGTTGCCTGGTGGACAATAAATTGGTCTCGGGTTCTCCTAGTTTTGGTGTCCCTTATGTTTCTTGTGTGCCCACTGCCCACCACTGGAAGCCTGTCACTTTAGGTCAGTCAGTCCACCATGGGCTATGGGAAAAGTCACAAGAGGTATTGTGCACTTTTTCCACCCATGTTTTTCCTTCTAACCATTCCTCTCAGTATTTTTGCATTCTTTTCTGTTTTTTTCGGAGGAGTAGCTGCATTGCTGTAGCTGCATTGCTGCTAGAAGATGTACCGCCCGAGACCTGTACCTGCTTTGTTGTCTTCCAGTATCTTCGTCGCAAGCAACAATACCTCGACCAATGAGATGAGCGGGATTCTGGCTCGTCATACTCGTGCGTGAGTGTGCTGTCAGCTCATTGGTCACAGAGCAGAAGAGGCTGAGAACAAGTTTACCCTAACTTTTCTTATAAGGAGCCATTTATTAATTCATTCTATTTACATTTTACACATTATTTTTGATTATCAGGGTAATACGGGACAAAGTGTGTCCCTTTTCAGCTCATTACGGGACGCGTACTTTTGTTTCTGAATATGGGACAATTCCGTTTTTCAAGGGACGGTTGGCAACCCTAGCTCAGAATAACAATGTTAACATGAAAAAGTTTAACATGTAAAGTTTACAATATTCATCATACACGTTCCATGTATCATGTAAACACATAGATAGTCAGTTAGATTGGTAGCTAACCTTCTAGACAGCCATATAGATAGCTAGCTAACCAACCTGCCCGATCAACCTGTACTGTCTGTACAAGGCCTCACATAAATAGGGGGGGGTAGAGGGAGCTCCTGCTATAGCATGCCCGTTTACAGGCAAACATTTAGCTATTTATCACTTTGTACAAAGTGGAGCTGAGGATGATGGTCATTAGTTCAGCAGGTATTACATGATAAACCAAAGTACAAATTACAAATTAAAATACTGACCTGATGTAATATGTATGTAAAGGAGCTCTGTATGATATGAGTTTAGGCAACAAAGGGTGATGGTTAAGGTTTGGTACCAAAATGACTTGGTGTAAGATTTGAAAAGAAGGTTGTGGTTTGGTTTAGTTCTTCCGGGACACCAACACTGGCCCCCTGGGTGACAGTCCTGCGTTTTGGGACCCATCCACCACCCCAACCCTCCTCCCTACACAGATTTAAGCGCTTCTTTATTCTACGTCATCTGATTTTCTTCTTTCCGCTGGATGTAACTTCTACAGAAATAAATATGTGGATTCGGTCCAAAAGTCCAAATGAAACTACCAAGTTGGCTAACTAACGACCCCCCGGCAAAGAGACTTCTTTTTACAAGTGTTAGTTATTTTACAAACATATTTTTCTCTCCAGCAGTCGTCTGGGAATAATTTTAAGGGTACATTACTTTTCAACGTTTTTTCAAAGTTAATGTGGGGGGATTCATTAAAATAGTACAGGGATCACAGTGGCAGAGATGAAAAGGTGATTTAATTACCGACATCAGGAAACACTGGAATAATGGGGAAGACCTGGAGCCTTTTGTTAATGTAATTGGATGTTTTAAAAGTCATTTTGAATCACAGTCAAATTTTATAGTGTCTGTCATAAGAGTTTTACATCTGCACTAAATTATTTCACATTTCTTCAGCTCCAGTGTTTGTAATTACTAATACTTTGATACTCCTCTGTGTGTTTATGACATCAATCAGTTTAAGAAATAGTTTCAGCTTTGACCAATAAGTAGCAGATGAGATATGCACACTTGTGTTAGCCTGTCTAATAACTTCTCAAAGTCACTCCAGGTGGTATTTTAACAAACATGTTATTGTGTAAAAAAAATAAAAATAAAATAGGACACGGAGAACAAACACAGAACAGGTGCATCTTTGACCTACCAATTGTATTTTCATTTTTATAACCTTGGAGCATAAAAGAATCAAGACTCTTCAGAAGAACAAGCTGGGAATGAAAAACTTCAGACATAAAGAGGAATAACAATATGATTTTAAGCACAATCAAAGACATTACTGTGACAGTGTCTTTGCTCTTTCCTCTCATTTTCATCTTATCAAAGCGAGTATAATAATAAATTGATGGTTTCGTGACACTGCACCAAACCCTGAAGCTATTGGCAAAACAGAAACGGGCATCCGAGCAGTGGTTCAGCTTGGATTATTGATAGCCATGAGTTAATTCAGGGTCGTGTTCCACAGCACATCAGAATCAGCAGGTCTGGAATAGAGTTGAAGGGTGAGAGAGGGGTCAGGTATGTGTGCTGGATAGTAATTATAAAATCAGGACCATATGATCCTTAAAACATGTGAAACTTCAACTTCAGTATTTCAATAACTATAAACTGTCAAATATGCTCTGGTACACAGATGGAAAATTACTTTTGTGTATGGAAATGGGATGTGAATAAACTTGACTGATGAGCTAACAAATATTTACATCACCAGTGTTTGGGACCAGTATGTTGGAAAAAAAAAGCAACTGTAGACATCGTCCACCAGAGCTGTCACTACTGTGGTCGAGGGGGAAGCTCAGAGATTCTGCACACGCTCTTACCACAATGCTTTGCTACACTGAGAAACCTATTCTAGAAATAAGGTTGATCTTTTGATAGTATTTAATAGGGCTGGGAATATGACTTTGTGATCCTTGTGAGGTTGTGATCCTTGCACGTTATGTTTATTTTGTACCAAAGTTCTTAATAAAATGAGAAAATACTCTGTACTTTTCATTTGTCAAGTATTTAATGTACACTGGACTACTGAATCACCAGAAGACATACTATATCAAGATATATCTCTTGTATCTCTTTAAGGTATGAAAATTACCTTCATCAGGATAGAAGATTTTGGCAGGATTGTCCAGCATTAACATTCAAAGTAGCTCAAAGAAAGTGTTTTGAAAAAATGTCAACAAGAAGTAAAACTAGGGTTGTCTACAAATATTCTAAATTCAAATATATATTTGTATATAAAAAAAAAACAGATATTCAAATGTGAAAATGAATATTTGATTTTGAAAAAACTAGCCTAACTTACTTCACTAGAGGAAAGCTCTCCATGGTGAAATAGTCAACTAGGGGTGGGGAGTGAGTCAGAGGGAACATGCTGAACCGGGGTCAAGCCAGCCGACACCCTCATCTCTCCAAACTAATCTGCTGAAACTATAACTGTAGTGCACTCTTACACTTACATTCAAAGTTAATGCATTCAGTTGAATCGGTTGATCTGACCATGTACACCGGCAGGTCCGACCCCAGTCCAGGGGACGACTGGCTGGACGGGTGGCTGGTTTCTGTTACTAGTTACTAGAATTTACAGGATGCTGTGTCGCTAGCAGCCGCCTCGTCCTCGCTAAAGGTACAGCTTAAGGCCTTGTTTGGCTTTCCGACGTATCTCGGACTTCCAACACGTGCAGCAATGGCGGTTATCTCAGCCTGAAGAGAGAAAGAAAATAATGGAAGAAAATGTTGTTATATAGGCGGGTTCCAATCATTGCTGAAGTGGTGATCCAATTGTGATCAAGCAACGCGACACTTGCGTTTCTTGGGATTAAATTGCATCTGGTCCAAATGCACCTTGAGAGAGAGAGAGGGAGAGAGAGAGAGAGAGAGAGAGAGAGAGAGAGAGAGAGAGAGAGAGAGAGAGAGAGAGAGAGAGAGAGAGAGGTCTAAATTAAGTTTATTTGTTGTATTTGTTTTTATTTGTTTATTTTGTAATGTGAGGGTATGTAGATCTTTTAAAAGACATGTTTATGTTTAAATAGATATACCTATACAAGTAGTTAGGTCTCCTGTTGTATTGGTTTGCCTTTGTATGGACATAATGCACAATCATAGATAACTGATTATATTCAAACCTATGTGTTTTCTAAGAACAAATATTTGAATGTCATTTTTGTCATGTGGAGCAGTTTTAAGATGATGACTGACAGAGGAGCGTCATGCTTGAGGTTACTTAACATGACTGGCAAAGTGTGTCCAGTACAATTTACCAGGCTTGGGGAACTCAGATTAAGCTGTCCAACTAGGCAGTGCTGATCGAATATTACTGTTGCTGTATTACCTATTGCCTAAAATGTTGCACAAACAAATATGAGTGTACTGTGTAGCATTACTTTGAGAAAGTGTCTTACCCAGCCACCATTTCTTTTGCTTCAAAACAGATTAAGCACCACCTCAACTTGTATGTGTCTATGTCATATTGGTGCTCTGATTAGTTTTGGGTCTAATTACATCCAGAAGCATTTTGCCCTGCATTTTTGATAACACTTCTTGGAAATCGAAAACGAACTAAGAGGTACCAAATGAATGTGGATTTGCGATTATATAATGCTTACTTATTATAAACAAGTCAAGTAGTCTACAGCTATTCTAGCCCCTCTGTGAAGCTGTGCTTGGGACCATACTGACATGTGCTCATGAGCACTAAACACAAAATACAGCTGAGGCTTAAGGGAATGTCATTAGTTTTGCAGGAATATGGTCATCAAAGTATAAGATAAATAAAATGTTTTAACCTCATGATGGCACTAGATGAAAAGTCAGAGGATAATCAAAGTTATTAAAATTCATCCTGAAGAGATGTCTAAAACTACAATTTCTGCAAATCCATATACCAGAATTGGATATATTTCACTAAATAAGTGATAAGTCTGACAAGAAAGTTATCTAATATAATTTTGGTTGGTGCTGCTGAAATTTATATGATCACTTTGGTGATAAAAACGTATTCACAACTGCCTACAGTGTCTGCTTTCTCTCCTGCCAGTGACAGAAACATGGCTCTTTCACATTCCCTGTCTTTCTGCATGAATTAACTCAAGGTACTGTAGGTTGTTGTGTTTTATTTTGTTTTGTTTTTACCATGAGTCAATATAGCAGTATGTTTTGTTTGAAACTCTCCGGTAATTTTCTTTAATTAGTGATTTGAAAGGTGGCAATATTTGCACGTGGTGTTACAGTCAGTAAGTTGTGTATGAAACTTGGGTGTGTTTTCAGCTTGATTTTTTTATCTGAGATCTTCCTTCTTGATCTTTGACCCAAACAGCAGCAGATTGCCGCTTACCGCAATAAATACATTTTTCTGCAGCCAAGAGGTGGACTCAAGCAGGAATACATTCTTTGTAAACATAGGTCAACATGTCACAGGAGTCAGAGGACTGGCTGCAGATATTATTCAGCTGCACTTTACAGCAAAAAGTTAAACTATCCCCAACTTTTAGTTTGGCCACACTTCACACAACTTGGTTTGCTTTCAGTGTTACCTTTTCTTCCTTTTCATGTTTGTGTTTTATGTTTACTGTCTATAGATACAAAAATTGAATCAATTTCCTCAAAATAAAATATATATTTTTTGCTATCCTGATACATGTATGCCTTTAAATGTGAAAAAATGCCATGACCTCAGCAGAGTTGAGGGGAACTGCTGAGTCAGGGGATAATTCTCTGTTGGCTTGTCACTAAAACTGATCCCTTTTACATTGCACATTGTAATCAAGCAGCAATTTTTGTGTCTCAAAAAGGGAAGTCAATGTGAAAGTGCCTTATACCTGGATTTTGCCAATGTCCAGCAGTGGCAACTCCGCTGGTTGCAAAAATAAGTCAGATTGTATAGAAGTCAATGAGAACACTTCCCTACTTCTCACTTGATTTATTACCTTGGTAAATTTTGTCTTCAATCCAACATGATGGTGTGGTGGTTAGCACTGTCGGCTCGCAGCGAGAGGGTTCCTGGTTTGAATTCCGGCTTCCTCCCACAGTCCAAAGACATGCATCTGAGCGTGTGTGTGTATGAATGGTTGTCTGTCTCTATGTGCCCTATGATAGACCGGCGTCCTGTCCACGGTGTACCCTGCCTCATGCCTGATGTCAGCCCGTGGATAGATGCTTTAGGGTGGGACTACCTTTCCTTGATGTATATGTTTTAATTCATGCAGAAGCAGGAACAATAATATCAAGACTGATACCATATTCTTGAATAATACCTGCAATTGTCACCAGCTGGTCATTCCTATGTCCCCACACCCCTATGTTCCCACATTTCCAACATTTCTTTTCACTGAAAATTAGGCCCTGTGATCCTACAGCCCTATGTTCCCAGATTAAAAGATTTATTTTCAAAGTTAGGCCCTATTTATTATGGTTAGGTTTGGTGTGAAACGCAGTGGAAGGCATGGACACAAGGGGACTAGGGTTAGGGTTAAAAAGCATTCTGCCCGTCACACCGAGTGATAAATCTCAAATGTGGGAATATAGGACTGTGGGAACATAAGGCTGTGGGAACATAGGCTGTGAGAACATAAAGCTATGGGAACATAGGGCTGTGGGAACATAAGGGTGTGGGAACATAGGGCTGTGGGAACATAATGCTTTGGGAACATAGACTGTGGGAACATAGGGCTGTAGGAACATAAGGCTTTGGGAACATAAGGCTGTGGGAACATAGGGCAGTGGGAACATAATGCTTTGGGAACATAAGGCTGTGGGTACTTAGGGCAGTGGGAACATAAGGCTTTGGGAACATAAGGCTGTGGGAACATAGGCATGGACTCATCATCAGTGTTGGGAAAGTTCACTTTCTACATGAACTAGTTCAAAGTTCAGTTCACAAATTTTAAAAATGAACTGGTTCAGTCCTTAGTTCATAATTAAAAATTAAAATTATGAACTAAGTTCACAGTTCCAAAAATGAACTAGTTTATAGTTGTTTTTTCAATATGTTGCTGCAAGGTATTAATTTTTAAAATTATTGCCACTGCCCATATTGAACCAAAGACAGCAATTATTTTAACAGTTTTAACTTTTAACTGATGGCACGTATTTGGATGTCTGTGTCGCGAGCGGAGGGAGGTCACAAGACACGGTAACGCCAAATTGCCTGTGTTCAAAGGGTAGGACTGCGACAACGCCACCATTGGACTTTCACCCAAAGATTTAGCTCCGTCAATTGATCTCAGGACACGCAAGTAAGGTCACTCATTAGGCATGAGACGTGGTTCACAATCAAATACAGTTTTATTGTTAAATGTTAAAACAATGCATACAAGTTATAAAATCAATAATTCAGCCTGAGGCTCGCTGGTGTGGGGAAATTAGTGAGGGAAGGGGTCCAAACTAAATATAAGTCACCCGGGGACGTGACAATCACACTCACACACACATTTGGTGAATAACGAAAAAAACCCAGGGAAGCACAGCACACAGGGAAGGAAAGGACACCACCACCCCCGTCACCAGCACCACCACCACCACTGGCCTCTGCAAAGAAAACAAACAAAAGAATAGTCACAGTGAAACAAAACTAGTATAAAAATGGACACTAGGCTATATGATTAAACCAAACAAAATATCTAATGCCCCAAATAAACCAGGAAAAGAAAACAGATAGCATCGATTGGATGCCAACACAACTAAACACCACCTACCCTAAACAGAGGAATTGCACTTGTTAATTAAATCAAATTAACCATGTATGTATGCATGTATCGACTAAGACCATGCAGACAGAGAGGACACTTACCACCGCAGGGACCAGCGCACACCAAGCGGGGCACGTCAGCTCAGCCGCTCTGCAGCAAAACGTACATGTGCTCTAAGAACAAAAGGGTCAACACCTGGCTACGTGGTAAGGACAAGCAGTGTGCAATCCTACCTGCCGAGAGCCACAACTTCCAGACGGGAAGTGACGCCTCAGACAGGAGCGCAAAGAGAAAACACCGGGGAGAGCTGCCCTATTTATACTCCGTTCCGCCTACCATGGGTGGCTACCATTGGCCCTCAATTAATGACCAGATATAAAAGCATTCTGCTGCTACTTCTGCAACCCCTTAATGAAGTTTATGAAAGTTGAGCTTTCCACTTTACTCAAAGGCTGCAGGTCCCCGACAGAAAACTGCACCACCAGGTCATCCAGCTGTGGCTGGGAGATGACAGCGGAGCCGCTACTGTACACAGTTAATGGGATTTGGGCTTTTTACTTGCTTGCGCATACCTTGAAATGCCGGGTGCTTCAGTTCAATGTGCCGTTTCAGGTTTGCTGTTGATGTGAGTGAAGGGCGGGCAAAGTTTGCACAGAAGTATAAGGTTTTTCCTATCCTCACTGAACTTGTCATAAAACTTGTTTAAATGAGAATACAACACCCCCTTGCAGCTTTGTCACCTCCATGCTGTTTTTTGTTATGATTACGTGTGCGGCGTAAGATTGGGTGTTTTTTCCGCTACATATTAAGGCCTGTTTAGGATGTGTTTCTGCCTGGGTTTTGCCTGAAAGGCTCTATAGAAATCTGGCGACCCACTGAACAAAGTTAAACTGGGAGAGCGTGCCGTTCACAGACACCAGAATGAACGTGTTCACAGTAACGGTCACCAGGCAGTAATACAGTACGTTCAGTTCACGTTCACCCAAAATATGAACAAGTTCATGAACTATCGTTCACTGAACGTGTTCAGGCTCAACACTGCTTATCATCATCCATGGGCACATCTGGCAGGCATCATCAGTTGCTGCGTCAATTGAGGCACATCATACAAACAGAAAAGGAGGGCACTTTAAAGTAAGGTGGTGAGCAAGACAGATTTTACAAGGGATTGTTACCAAAACAGCATGAGGAAGAATCCAGTGAAAATGAAGCAATGATAGCAGGGTCAGGGTTCAGAAACACAGGAATACACTTTAAAAATGAAGTGCAGTTCACAGCAAGCATTGAAAAATCTCAAAATTTCCACTCACTGAAAGACAGCCGACTATAATATAAACGACAGCAGCCGCTCCTTAAAAAAGCTAATCAAAAAGTCTCTCCTATAGAAATATGATTAAACAATAGCAGCAGTGAGCCATGGGATAACAATGTTTAAACCTCCCCCGATTGATAAAACACTGACCATAACTTTCAGATAGATAGAAAGCAAAAATCAGCCTCAAGGTATCCATGATTTGTTCTGAATTACTGTTATTTTTTATTGTTTATAATTTGATAGAATATCCATTGTGGCTATATGACTGCTGAACTAGCATGTACTAGCAGAAATGAACAGGAAGTGTAGATGCCACAGCTTTGAATGAGTCCAGCACATCTCCGCCCACAGGACATCACTAGCTTCTCACACTGCTCTGGTTTGATCTTGGTCCATTCTTCTTCAGTCTCTTGCACAGTTCAGTCACTGTAGTGGGTTTCTTAGACATTACCTTGTCTCTAAGGATTTCCAGAGATTCTCTATGGGGTTTAGATCTGGACTCTGGGCTGGCCATTTCATTGTTTCAATATTCTTAGCTTCAAGGAACGGCTTAACCCATTTTACAGTGTGACAGGGGGCATTGTCTTGCATGAAAATTGCATCTGATTGGAGTGAGGCTATTGCATATTGCAGAAGGAGGTTCACATAAACATTTACATTCACTCTGCTCTGTAGCTGAACAAGAGGCCCAACTCTTGCTGCAGAAAACATCCCCCAAAAACACAAATAAATTGAACATCCTCTCATCACTGAAGTGCACTCTGGACCAATTCTCCACAACATGCTCCTCAGCAAAGGCAAGTCTCACCTTTTCATTATTTCTGCTGATGAGAGCTTTAGTCACTGCAGAGTGGGCTTACAGTCCAAAAAGTGTTAAACAATGAGACGCTGTGTGCAGAGACAGATCCTTGCCCTGTTCAGCACTGAACTGGCGAGCAACTCCAGCTGCAGTGTTGAACCAATTTCCCATTGGGATCTTTCACTTTGAAAAATATGCGTCCATTAGTCGACTAATTGCTCTAAATGACGACCACTGGTCGATCAAGAAAATCCTTAGTCGGGGAAAGCCCTATTACAATGCCTGCTCTGTCATTCGTGATATCCAACATTTCATGGCAAACCTTTCAATAGGTACACATTTCATTTCAATTTGGACCAAAGCTAGCTTGCTATAACAAAGACAGTTATTGACTTGCTCCATTTTAGGGGTGTCCCCTGAATTTACATAGTTGAATCTGGTCAAGTCTAGCCGACTGACAAAAGAGTTGAAACTTATGGTTAAAGCTTTATGAAGAAAACATGCAAAAACAATAACATTATGGCCGAGGTACATGATGTGATTGCCGCTTAGCTGTTGTTTCAGTGTGTGTATAGGTACAGCATGGTCCAGCTAAAATGGAGTGGACTCAGCAGAGGAGATCAATAGACAGACAGGCTGAAAGACACGTTATTTAGACTGCTTGCTTTTCGTCGTTTTAAATAGAACTTTGGGCCCAAATGAGTTCCCCCTTATAGTATCAATCAACAGACAGTGAGAGAGAGAGGTGAAGCCCCTCCCCCCTGCTGATTTGACAGGGGATCGTTCATAAACACTTCAAAAAATATTCTGGGCTGGGTTGTGCTCGTGCTAATTAATAAATATGTTCCAAAATATGCTCTATATATCACAATATATTGGGAGAAACCAAGCAATGTCCAAGGCAAATTTTTGCACTGGGACAATACGGTAAAGTCTTCTTATCTTATCCCAAACTCTTCCTTATGCTTACTTACTCATCATAGCTACCTGCTACATTCATATCTCTTTAGACATAACTGGGGAAGGATGTTAATGTTACGTATATTATCTATTCACTCCATGGCTTCAGCAGATGCATGCATGTTATTGAATAATACCACGATACAACAGTAATTGTTTAATTTGTCATTTGACGTAATAGTTTTTATTTGTTGATACGACTCTAAGACATTTTCTAATCTAGTATAATCTATTGTGTTGTCAAATGTTACTTCATATTTAGTTTGTGTCCTTTTTTCGTTGTGAAAGAAGGCTATCAACAAATATTCATTCAGTCATAGATTTGATGAAAATGTATCCTGGAACATAAGGGCCCTGTGCAGCTCTTAAAAACCTTATTTCCTGTGTCTGCATGTCTTGCTAACAGCGATGGCACACTCAACAATGTAGCACAGATGGGCACTCACAACATTAGATCCTTTTCTTGGATTTGATCTTGAAGGATCTCAACAGCCTGCTGTCCCTCTAACACAAACATGAAACTTTTCTGTTTTCTTTAAACTAATTGTAAGGCAGAGCAGCTTGAGGCACTCGTTTTCCAAGCAAATATTATTTTGCTGAAACATTCCGCCAGGTTTCCTCATCAATTTTCTTTTGTTCTTGCGAAATCTGTCTATGTATACACTATACAGAAAGGCCAGCTTAAAGGTGAAAAATCTGGCTTGGGGCATGGTAAGCTGCAGTGATAATGGTCTTTTGACCCTCAGAGGGTGATGTGTCTCATGTGATGTCTCTGCGGAGGGCTATAAGGCCGAAATCCAGCTGACAATACTGTGATGATTTATAGTTGAACTTAGCAAATAGCAAAAGTTTCAGGGTCTTTTATTTCAAGGGATTGAGTAAATATGACTACGAAATGAGCTTGGGACATAATCAGAAATACTTTAATAATCCCAGGGGGAAATTGTTTCTAGCACATATTTAATCAATGAAATGTACACACAGCAGTACATACTGTATTTCACCACTCTTTTTTTTGTTGGTGACATTTTAGGGGAAACTGAGCTTCCCTTGCAGTCTTAGAGCAATGTTAGTAGCAATGTGAAGTGCCTCTTCTGACTGAAATGGTCCCACACTTATAGAGCACACAAGTGAAAATTGGTTAATGCATATACAGTGGGGATCAAAATAAGAGAACAAAGTATTAATACTTACTTAGCTAGTATATCATCTTATTCAAATGCAGTTGCAGGTTTTATCCTTGCAGATATGGTCAGCCTTTAACAAAGGCTGCCCACATTTTGAACAAAGTGGCTGCCTTTAAAAGAAATAAAGCGGCAAAGACGAGACAGAACAAAAACTTATAATTGCAATTCTGGCTGCAGTTTCTGCAGTACTGTAAAATTTCTTATTTGTCCAAATGGCTACTTTTCTTTTTCTTGAAAATGAGCCTTTGAACTTTCTTTCCTGAAAGTGCTCTGTGGTAACGGCAGTCTGCACTCACTGATTAGAGGTCTTCAAATGACAGTGGAGGTGGCCCTTTTGCAAAAGCACAATCAAATGGAGGGATTTGAAATCTTGAGCTCCCCTACAATGTCCACTCATTATACATATTGTGTAGACCTCTTGGAACCCAAAAATGGGAACAATAGCGCAAGAACACAGCATTGTAAAGGAGCTTGGACATGTAACTCCGAGGATGAGGAAACTACTTCTGGTTTCTGTTCACTGATTCTTATTCTGCACAAGGGTGGGCTTGATTTTACTTCAGTGCAAATTATATCTCATTCTTAAATTTTGGTAAAGTGTAGGCAGAACAGAAAAAAAAAAACTTTCATAAAATGTCTCCTCAGTCCTTTCTGCAAGCAGGCCGAAAAGAAATCGGTGTGTATTCACAGAGCTGGTTCTGAAAATGGGGAACAAACAAAGGGGCTCTGATGGAGTCATACAACACTAGGGATGGGTATCAAAACCTGGTATTAAAATTGTTTGCGTGGCTAAAATGATTAAAAACTGTATTGATATGGACCGACGTTTCGTTTTGATGTACGTTTTTGTCACGCTGCAGCATCTCCACTGCTCTCTGAGTTGTGGCTGAGCTCCTCCAACTATGCTCTTTAAAATCAGTGCAATAAAACCTCCTCAAGTAAAAAGCCAATACATAATCATACACCTGTTCGACAGGCATAAAGGTCTTTTCAGCACTCTGCCTACATACTTACTTGGAGCCACAGGGTCACATTGCACTCTTGATGTGAATAGACAGGCAGACAAAAGCTCTGCTGGTAAACGCCATACACTGTTACTGCTGAAAGCTAAATTTAGCTAAATTCGCTGTAACTTTAATTAGCTAATTTAAACTATAGGCTATGTAACATTACCTAACACATCCAGTCATATAATCAATCTGCTCTGTCTGCAGTCTCCCATCCAGAGGTGAATGAGACATATCTTTTAATTGTAAACTGATAGAAACAAAAAGGATGAGGACAGAGGAATGACTGATAGTAACTGATGTCTGTGTTCTTTCTAAACTTCACTCAGTATTGTAATACAGGAACACTGGGAAACTTTGTTTCCAGTGGAGTATTATTGAGTTCATATAGTGCCATTGCTGTTGTAAACACAGTTGTTGCTCTAGAAACAATATTTAATTATACTTAAAATATAAATACATTTTAATCTGGTTTTGAATGTATTATTTTCTAAAATAATATCTTTTTAAAAAATCAGTTATTTAGTAATGAAAACGAACCAATGAGATTATCGATAATAGTAAATAAATCATTACAATACCCATCCCTACAAAATACTGCTTGTGCTGGTGCACAAGACAAGAGAGAGGCCATGGATGTATAAAGAGAGATGGGGCTGATCTAATATCATACTGACACACCAAATTATTATTGTCACGGACATCTTTCTCATGAAGAATTTTCATTAGAAACATCAGGTTTCATGATTTTGTAAGTACACGCAATGGTTGGATATGTTCCTATTAATTGGTTAATTTAACAACATTACATACATTAATCGACAGTAAGACCTCTGTAATACTTGTTAGAGTTTAGGACACTTGTGTGGCCCTGAAACTGGTTGGCTGACAGGGTGCTGAGGCTCTTAATAATGACAATATATCCTGAGAGGCATTGCTGCAAAACGGCAGTCAGCCCCTTACCTGATAATCACCTTTGTTGTGTTGGAATGATTCTCTTTTGAAGCTTAAAATGTTTGACTTTTACTTTTGGAAACTACTGTCAGGTGCACTGGTTCCATATTGCGTTCTCTAATTTTAGTGCATTTTAAGTGCCATGCAACAGTGTTTGAAAAAAGTAAAAAAAATAATAATAATAATAAAGGAAGTAAATCAGTTCAAGCCTACAGGCTTGAACTCCGGCAAGAAATAATACTGGAGAAATTACATTTCCTGGTCTCCTGGAGTCCACATAGGGCTGCGGTGTTAATAACTGCTACTGCCCGAAAATACTATTCTAGCCTCAAAGTTGTAATGAGATCCATTATCCGAAAAATGTGTCATCACTATAAAAGCTGATGAGATTTGATGTTAGAGACATATCAGGCATCCCTATAAAATGGGGCTAATATTGACATTCAGCCACACTATCAGCCTCCAATTGTTAGGAGCAGCTGCAGGCTGTGAGACAGCATAGATTACACTCCAGTGTCACTCTTTGAGACGTTCTGAACATTCCCTCATGACTGGACCTCTCCATGCGACAACATAGCCACCACACATGCTCTTAAATTCAGGATCTTAAACTTTGAAGCAACTGAATCATTTAGTGTGTTCTTCACTCATGGCAGCAGTGTAATGTCTGTGTTAATAGCATATCTCACTCACAATGGCTTATCTCATTTGAAATGGTCCAGAGCACAGATGATTCGTGATTCCGGTTTCCTTATTGGTGGGTATTTTTGGAAGCTAGATGCATTTACTGTCTGAAATATGTGGGGAAATGTATACGGAATCACATATATGAATTATTCTCTGCATGCTCTAAAATGTAAGGTTTATCGATCTATATAACTTATAAAATTTACAGTGTAACTAAACTAGCAGGATGCTTTAAGAAGGATACATATTAAGGTAAGAGTTTACCTTTACATTCTGTGATTACACACATCACAATATCTGCCAACACTCCTGATTTTCGCAGACTACCAATTTGTAAACCCTCTCTCCCGCTGTGCCCCCACTAATCTCCCAATTTCATAGTGATATACAAAGCAAATGGGTGTTTCTATGTAGGATATATGTTGCCAGATCAGACTGGGGGAGAGTATAAGCTTCTTTTCTGTGCACATCATGCTTAAAGATATAGTTTATGATGTGGAATATTGGTAATTATTATTAACATCATTTATACATGGGTTATGGTCCTGTAGTCCAGTCTACACAATATGAATAACAAAAAGTACCCAAAAAATCCATTCAATCTCTCAGCCTGTAGAGAAATTAACCAATCGGAGCCTTGATTGACTACCACCCTCCATCCAATCCCCGGGTCTCCCCTGGTACTCATCATTGTCCACGTCCACTTCCCCTCCCACTCCCCCTCCCTCTCTGTAAACTCTGAGAGGTTAGTGATTAGCTTAGCAGCTCAGCTACTGTAGCTTCCGTTACCATGGGGAAAGAAAAGAGCAGCGAGCGGCCTCTGTTTGCCCCAACAGCGAAGGTTAGAGAAAACGTAAGTCGACCAAGGAAGAGGCAGAAATGTGACCTACATAGGAACCAAAGAGGAGTCAACATCGGGGATTCCTCTGACCGGTGGAGAAGGCTACGCCAGGATCTGGGACTGAAAACAGATGCTGACAGTAGACTTTTTGTTGAACAGGTCATTTTTAGTTTTATTGTTACATAAATAGCCTCCATTAGTCGGTGCCAATAATAATAATAATAATGGATTGGATTACTGACTATACTGGAATTCTGAATCATGACTTTGAATGTCCCCAGTCTGATAAACGGCCATGTCACACATGTTAGCATACGTTAGCCATGTGTTTTTAGCATTGTAAACATAAGTAAAGATGCGCCAGAGGGGGCGTGTCATTTGGAGGCCCAGGAGGGCAATACAAGGTCAGGGGGAGGAATCGTGGAACACTGAGCAGAGGGGTTTGGTTGGCCGGGGGGGTCAAATCTGTCACAGGGGCACAACTGACTTTCAGAATGTAGACCATAGCTTTAATTATGTGTTACCTGGCAGCCCTGTCTGCATGCAATATGTCCTCAAACCAGGCTGCCTGACTGAGCACGCTCAACCTGTGCCCTTTGCCCCAATACCTGATGAAACTTAGCAGTTACAGTGCAACACTCACATGTGTTTTGGATGTAATAATCGGTGGTTTCAGTGGCACAGATATAACGGATACTGGCCATAGACAACCTTATTTTTAGGTCCATAAAACATACCCCATAATCCAAACATATTACTCACACAGCCCATTGGCACAAAGACGCGCGCACACACACACACACCTCAAACTTTTGAACTTTTTGAACATTTTGTAGACATTTGGAGCTATGAATTTAAGACCAATCATTTTACTTTCACATGCTGTAATGTAAGGCTACATGGTGGTGTAGTGGTTAGCACTGTCACCTCACAGCAAGAAGGTTACAGGTTTGCATCCCGGCCTGGGCCTTTCTGTGCAGAGTTTGCATGTTCTCCCCGTGTCTGCATGGTTGTCTGTCTCTGTTCGTCTCTATGTGCCCTGTGATAGACTGGCGTCCTGTCCAGGGTGTACCCCGCCTCACGCCCGATGTCAGCTGGGATAAGCGGTTGAAGATGAATGAATGAAAAAAATGCATTACCCCTACCCCCAGAAAATCCCCCTCTTTTTCAGAACCTAATGTTGGCAGGTATGTATTACATGATGGACATTACATATCTTGAAATTGAAGTGCTTTCAGGAAAAAAAAAAATTGATATAGTCTGGAGACGGCTTGGGAAGATTTGGAACGTAATTTTTTGCGGCCGACCTTTGGTCCGTTATGGCTACTCTTCTAATCCTAACCAGGTGCAAGATGTTGGCTTTGGCGTGATACCGAGTTTCTCTCTCTCAATCTCTCTCTCTGTCTCTCTCCCACTCCTCGTCCGGCACACCAATGGCGAACTGCTTCCGTGCACCGGGTGTTGATACGTGTCCCCTCATCTCAGCAATCCTCACGGACCCGCTTATCATTTGCCGTCCTGTTTTCCCGCCTTTCTCTTTCCAGTGCTCTTGCTCCTCCCTTTGTCTCTTCTCCGTCTTCTCTTCGAGACCTGCACACCTGACTCCTAATAAATGTATTCACCCTGGACCAGATCCCACACTCCCCCCTGCCAGTGCACCAATCCCCTTGCTGCTTTCCCAGCATAGGCAGGTGTTTCAGATTCAGTGTGTGCAGCTAATCAGTCACAGGTAACGGGGGTGAAACCAAACAAACCACCCACAACCTGTGACACTCCCCTCAGCCACTGTGTTTAGTCCCTGAAACCCACACGCACACACACCCTGTGACATGAATAATTTAGATTAATTAATTACAAAGCATGCAACTAATAAGATACATTTTTTTATCGTTTTCAGCACTCGTTTCAACATTTTCTTGTAGCTCTCCCTTGTTTTTTATTCATAGGCTTTAACTGTCCAATTGTTCTGTCTTTCTGTCTGATACAAACTGAAAAAAAGGAGCTATTTCTTGATTATGTTCCATCTCATCTGTAGACTGTCAGAATAAGAACGATCATCATCACGATCATCAGTTTTGACATTTCCTTATCATTTATTGAACTCTAAGACCAAAATAAATGTCAAAATCAAGATAATATTGCTAATCTATTCCACAACTGACTACAAATAACTTCACTAAAGGCAAAGCATCTACATATACAGTATTGCAGGCCTGCCGTCACTTCCCTGTGCCCGGGACAAGATTTTCTTTATAGTGCCCCCCACGCAAAAGGAGGTGCTGAGGCGCGCACACTAATGCGCATAATCAAGACAGTGTTATAGAGATGTTTTGTAAAAAAGTGTTGCTGCATCTTAAGTAATCTGGCAAGTTTTAGCTTGAAGCTCAACAGCATCATGGAATCAACCCCCCCATAGACTAGGTGGGTGTCACACAAGCTTATTAGTGAATGAGGCCCCAATGAAGTACAGTATCACTAAAACTGGTTTCATTCCTAAACTTGAGTGAACACTTATTCTTCATAGATCAACATATAGTTATTTAGATGGCTTTAATTAGGCCCTATGCTTGGTGGGCCAAGTTTGGCTCTGAAGCACAGAACTTAACTTGTGGTCACCGTGGGTCTGACTCAGAGGCGGACGCATTGTCTCCCTCCTCCCTCTCCCCGGCACAGCTAGCCTCTCCTGCTCCGCTCTCATCTGCAGACTGACTCTCTCCTATCTGCCCCTCTCTGACATTTGGCACAACAGACAGTGCTACACTTGGTCGCTAACGGACCTAATGTTTCTTTTCTCTCTCTTTTTTTAGTAATGGTAAGCACCCTGGAGGTGGTAGGGGCCCAAGGAGACCTTCCCAGATGGCCTGCTCTGGCCCCTCCCACTTCCAGGGCCCAGGGACAACTGTACAGGTGCCCCCCACTTGACGGCGGGCCTGGCCTGCAGTATTGTATACAGTTTGAACTAGTGATTAAAATATCCTCCATTCACAAAGTCTTCATGTAACCTTTCCCCATCCACCTGTGGACACTAGCTGCCAGAATCCTAGTCATGCATTGAATGGCAAATAACATGGATGAATGCATTTTGGCCTGCTAATTTAATGACAAACTAACTCATTAAAATCTCAGCGCTAAAACCAGACCCCAACACCAACCATCATAACAGAGAGGAGGCTGCAGAAAGTCATATTTCAGCAGGACTTAGACTAATTGGAAGAGATGGATGCGAGCGAAGCTTAGAGGAGGCGCTTTTGAAGGCATAAAAGTAAATACCAAGACAAAATGATTCCCATGACTGCACTAAGTCTTTCTATTTAATACATACTGCCTAGGCCTTATTTATTACCACAACTGTGTTCTCTCTGGCCACAAATCAGTTTAGTTTACTTTTATGCAAGTCTAACTTTGTTGCATCAGCTTATTAACATTCCCTTAGATTAGTATTAGGCCTATTTCTTTGCACAGCTTGTTTGAATTATTCTCAATTACCGATACCTCATTTGGTGATCCTCTGTATTAAATGATACATGGCTGAAAGGATAGTCGTTTATTTGTATCCATCTTGCACTATGAGATAATAAATATGCAGCGCAAGCAGGCATGTTTTTGCATTTTGGGATTCTTCAAAAGAAATCAGTGAGCTTTTAAAAGCCCTTTGTATCCAGCTTCAGGCACAACAGTCAATACCTGCTGCTTTCCATCTAATGGTCCGCCTCTTAGGGAAATACAAAGCTGCAAGCTATTCTTTATTTCCTGTTTTTCGAACTATCAATTTGAGCACCTCTTTTCTTGATTAGCTGACTAGAAACTGCTATAAAATGGGGATATTTTGGAATTAATCATGGAGCTATTTAATACCAAGAAAGAAGGGCTAGACTATGATTCCTGCATTGCCTTTATCTTTACCAGACAGGACGTCTAATGAACAATTGTGTCTACTACCACACATAACTTTCTCCATTTAATTATAGTCCATTACAGAAATGAGGGTATAGCAGTAAAAGGGAGAATTTTTCATCATTGAGTGTTTTTCTCGAGTATTGGATGCCACTGAGGTCAGCAGCCAATTTGGGTTTTGCAAACTGAACTTGTTTTCCTCATTTGATGTGCCAGTGCTTATAGCAACACCTGTTCCAAACTGGAGACTTCATTCAACATGATGCTACAGAGAGCCTGCATAACCACAGAAATCTAATTTGAATGTACCTGTGGATCCACCCCCTGTTGTGTCTTTGAAAGTCACTCTCCTCAGGACCTGCTTTATTTGGCAAGAGTTATCGCTACACCAACAGCACTGTCACACACAATGATGCTTGGGAAGATTTCTGTCTATGCTTATGAAAATCATAAATACTAAAGGAGTAAGTCGTTTGCTAAATCATGATTCCATGTCGAATCTGATTAGATTCATTGGTTTCATATGTGATTCAAAATTGATTCTCAATTCAATACATGGGTGTGTTTCTCCAGTCTGTTATGCTCAAATAAAAGTGTCCATTTATGGCATGAAAGTGAAAGACAAAGACAAAAAGCTAAAAAATGTTCATGCTAAACTTGCAATTAAATAGTTAATCTGCAACAGTATACTAAAACCCCAAATTAGCATGCTTAAAGTAATGTTCTGCAAATAAACCAGAGCTTGGGACTTACGCCATCCCAACATCCGGGGGACAGTCAAATATTTATTTGGAATTAAGTCCTCCCAGGGATGCATGTCAGGATGAAGATTTTCGACATGAAAAATGTAAACTGAGCCAAGTCACATATGGCTATCACTGGCAAACCTTGTGTGTGTCTGAGCCATAGACTGTATAAAAAAATTTCTGGGTCGCCATCTTGTCAGACAGAAAACGGATAAACTGTGGCTGCGGTCACCACTCATAAATGGATTACTAACTGCAAGATTATAATTTTCAGGGAGCCATGGTAACAACAGCAGCATTTCCGATAGCACCATTGAGCCTAAGAGACATTATGTCCTCCAGTCTCATTTATATGTAAACAGAGTAAAAATAGTGCTATACTAGAGAGCGCGCATTTCATACTGCGCCACTTGAATGAAATGGTATACAGTTCTGTTCTCCTAAATGGGCATAGCCTCATTTAATTAGTGGTAGTAGTTAGTGTAGTGAACAACATGTGTATGGATGAAAAGTTACGTATAAAGTATTTATATTTTCTTTTGCAAACATGATATATTTTCACAGCCAACATTTAGCCACATGTAGCGTTACAAAAAGAAATTATCGAAAGATCTGGTGAGAGTTTGTTGCTGAGACAGAAACAAGTCTTAAAAAAAGTTCATTTTCACCTGATTTTTTGTCTGAATGTTCTGTAGATATATGGCTGATAAAAATGGGTCCAATATTTACTTCAATGACTATGGGTGGAAGGGACGTGTCATAGTGTGTGTTCAGGTTCACTTCTCCCATTGGCATCAGTACACTCAGGACCTGCAGCTAGTCTCCTACAGAGGTGGTGCAGTGGAGAAACCCATCTGTTCAAGATTGTTGAAATATGATCAGGCACCATATTATAATCACTAGTTCTGGAATGTATGCATATGTCTGTAATTGTTTCTTTTTATGTCTCCAAAAGGCTGTACAAAAGGTTGTTTTATTATTCTGGCGCCTAAGCAGATAAGGGGGTCCCTGGTGTTTGAGACAGCTCTCCATATTATGTGAAGTTCTTTGTATTCTTCAAGCTTTTGGTATCTGTATCAATGCATACATGCAGTGCCAAGAACTTCTCTGATCAGATATTTGTATTCAACAATTCCATTCAAGTACAACTTGTCAAGGACAATTGAGGCTCTTTCAGTTATTCTTTATCCATCATCAGGAAGAATCCTCATTGAGTATGAGTTTTCTACATCACCATATGAAACTGAAATTAGGAAATTTCTATGATAGTGCCTCTTGCTCCTAAAAAGTCTCCGACAGAGTGTAACAAGTTAATAATTTGGCCTTCTTTATTCTTTGGATTTCTAAGGCAGCTGGCATCCATAATGTTGCATTGCGCAATCCACAGTAACTAATCCAATACTGAAAGTTAAAGTTTCTTCTTGTCAGACAAGTTAGTAGTATGGTAAGGATGTCCTCTTACGTATGACGCATTTTATGCAACTAAAGAAGACATTAGGAATACAATCGATCTAGTATATTACTGTTCCATGACAATTCAGTCTGTTATCAGGCAGCAATATCTAGGTTTATAAAATAATCAATTTTTGGAAATTGAGAATCAATTCAGAATCTTTGAGGATAAGAATCTCGATTCTTACCCCACAACTTAAAGCCAATTTATCTACTCATCTGCTTCCCACCTCCTTTGCGATCGGTTTAATTTAAGTAAGGGAAATCCATCAGGAATAATGGTTTCTACCTGGATTCTTCAGTTCATCAGTTTACTTCACGAAAAAGAGCAAAATGCTTTGTAGTCAGTGTACACCAACAGCTTTACAATTGGCTTTCAAACTCACAGAGCCACAAAATAATTTGCTCCGAAATAATAAAAGCAAATAAATACATAAGATAAGGACTTTTACACTGAATGATGCGGTCTGACTGATTTGGTTTGATGTTGGCTGTGATAGTCGGAGCGGATGTCAACTTCAAAGTGCTGTTGTGGTCTATGAGAGGCTGTAACGAAACCCGGGCGACAAGCAGAGTCAAACAGGGGGACTCTGTGGAATACTAAAGACCAAAGTCAATGCCAGCTGACGGCTCATAACAGATTGAGTGATTTCAGCTGACTGCAATCCCAAATCCAACCAGATCTCAGGTGTTTCATCAGCATCTGGAAGTGCCCAGACTCATCTGGAGGTATGCTGTCCCGAATGCAAGAAAACGTTGCATTTGAAAACAGGCAATTGCTTTTTACATAACAATTTCATACAGGCTGCCTATACTGTATGTCCATCTAATTTCACACAGAGTTCTTAGGTGGTGATATATATGAGAAAAAGGAAGGAGATGCTCTGCAGGTGCTCTCAAACAGCATACAGATGTGCACCAACATCAGAGTGGTATGTTCAACTTGAGGTTTTTTTTTCAGACCAAGCCAGTATGAAAAAAGCCTTTTTTTGAAATACAACCATGCTGTACAAAAATGAGAGACACGCAATTAGTGAAAAATAAGATGATAATAAGATGACAACAAAAATAGACCTGTCAGAACTATGTTTATAAGTAACCACAAATATTGTTTTTACAAGAAAGCAACCAATTATTAAGATTTAAACTGTGTTGATTATGTGTATATACATGAGAGTACCATGCACAACAGTGTAGCATTAAATACCACTATACTGACTCCAGGAAGTCTTATTCCATTGAAGTGAATAGGAATTACTTGGAATATAAATTAAATTAAATTTACACATAAAATGTTTTGCTCTCAAAAAACACAACTTTGCTGTTTGAAACTCGTTGTTCCATTACACATTGACTTGGTCGAGCCCTGCTGACTTTTCGTCAGTTTTAGAGATAGATATCGAGAGTGAAGATATTGGTATAACATGCAAGCTTGTCGCAAAGTGGGGCTAAATAACGCTAAAAAATGTATCAAATAAATTTGGGCGAGGAAAGATGTTCAAAGGGGTCCCTTGACCTAAGACCTCAAGATAACTGAATGAAAATGGGATCTATTGGTGTTCATGAGTCAGACATGCCCACTTTGTGATAATCCCAGACAGTTTTTGGGCAAAAGTAAAATGGTGTATTTGAATATTTCTGCATACTGGGGTGCATAAACAATCTTAGAATTAGAAAAATTGGGGGGGTTAAGCTGATACTCGTGTGTATTCAATTAGCCCCTTGCCTTCATGTGCTATGATGTTGGTCCTCATAGTAGCCATTTTATTGTCGCGAGACCACTTGAGGTTACTGTATAAAATGAGCTGATATTGTTATTACTCTCTGTGTACATATAGTAGTTAAATAAAAAGGATTTAGCATGCTTTCACATTATTATCAATTTAACCCAGATGGCATAGTTAAGGGGTGTTGCAGATATAGATATATATATATATGGTATAATGTATATATATGGTATAATATATATATATGGTATAATATATATGTATGGGATATGTAGTATGGGTATAATACTGATACTAAAAAATACTATACTATGAAAATGTGGACAAAGAATGTGCAAGAGTTTACAGATCTGATTTAGTCCAGGTGGGTGATTGAGGCTCTGACGGTGGTTTAAGAATCGAAAAGTCTTATTGCCGTGGGTAGGAACGATTCCCTGTAACATTATTCAGACCAGCAGGGTTGAATCAAAGTCATCACAGCATCATGAAACTTTCCACCCACAAACTAGAGACCTGGTGCATGCTGGGTATGGAATGCTTTCCTATGTATACTGACAATAAGGGGTTTGAGAGCAATTAACACATGAGAATGACTGAAAAAGGCAACTCTAGTAGAAATCTCCACATTTTTCTATGTTCTTCCTCATGGTCTTGGTCTCTTAATATGGGATTTTGTGACAATTTGTATCAATTCAAGTGATAAGAAATGGTTAAATTTAGGACCAAATCCACAATTTATGATACAAAGCAGACTAAACTAAAGTGACTAAACTTAAATCCTAATGTTCTAAGCCCTTATTCACTTTCACAGATTTTTATTACAAATTTTTCAACTGCAAAACCATGACACATGATGTTATGCTGCATCTCAAATTCATTTTCAGGCTTCCAGCGTTCAGATAATGTACACCACTTCTATGTGACATCTATTGACCTGCTGTCTCCCCCTGAACATACCTTGTCCCCCACCCTCACCCCTCTAGAAAAATGATGAGGGGTCAGATAAAGGGTTAAGGGGATATTAATGCTTATACATTTAGGTGTCTCGAGTGATAACATTTTTCTATTATGGTTTCTTACAGTAGATTATTCTTGGGTTCCCCAGGAAGCCCCGTCAGTAGTGTACGTTAAATATGTCTGTAGGATAGGGGGTTAAGGGGATAATGCGGAAATAAGTGCATCTTACGAGGTGTGTTTGCAGCTTAATAAGAAGATTGGCGGTTCAATTCTTGGCTACATAACAAAGTGTCTTTGAGGAAGACACTAAACCCAAACTGATCCAATGTGGTGTAAGAAATGTAATTTGATTTGAGCTGTCTGTCAAATGAATACAACGTAATGCTGACTGACAGGTGTTACAAATTAGCCATGGTCGTTACCACTTGCTATTTATTGTGCATTTTTACACACCTGGTTTTAGTGACTTCCATTCATTTTACACTTAAGTAAAAACAATATGAAAAGACTGCAACTACAGAGACATAAAAATGACCACAAAATAACACTCCACATTGTTTGTGTCTTGCTCCTACATAGGAGGGGGTGAGGTCTCATTATCTGTCCATTGCTAAACAGAGTTACAGATAGCAGCTTTAACTTATATTACATGTAACTATTTAATGTACACTTTGTAATGCCGCATTCTTTCTCATATTACTAAGTTTCTAAACCTGCTTTCACAACAGTGTTACTGTAAGAAGAAAAATCAAAAACATCACAAATTCCACTAATTACTACCACTCCAAAACCCAATTTTTCATATTTTTCACAGCTGACTGAAAACAGTGTTTTACAAGGCTGGTTCTTTTGCACTAATGTTTTAATAGCTTTAGAAAACCAGATTCTTAAGTGTTGCTCGTCACTCAGGAAGTTACTAAGAATAAATTAACAGTGCTGGTTGTGTAATCTTCACAAACACTTTCTTAAATAAATATAACATGATGACACATCCTAGATGGTGTAACACGCCTCCCAGTACAGAGACGCCAAACAGAGGCAGGCGTGATGGCTGGATCATCTCTTAGAGAAGTATTTGTCCAGCTGACATTTTGGCACCTGGGAATGAAGCAGTATTGATGTCAGCCCCCACATTCCTTCATGGGCATGGAGGAGCCCATCGATGGGATTGATTTACGTGGAAGGAGACTGAGAGCAGGAAATCACAGGGTCAAAAGATTCTTGAGGGCATTATGCTGATGTTCTGCTTTTTTCCTGTCCGGTTCTTCATCAATAAATGGACCAATTTGTGTTTATGATCATTTCTTTGAGTGTTGTATTAACAATAAATGAAGTCACAAGGTTAAAGCTATTAGGGTAGATGTCTACAGGATATAAAACACACCTGCCTCATCAGCGGAAATACCAATGAACGGAAACATTAAGAGTGCGTCTTTCAAACCTGAGTGGACCTGATTGGAATGGTATCACTCCAGTGGATGGTTGTTATCAGTGGTCATCGGTCTCATCTTTATTGGTTAGAAGGGACCTGCTACACCTACTGTAGTATATGTTCAGTTTCAGTTCTCGGCATGAGCTGATTTAACTAATATACACCATAGAATACTGTTGTGTGAATGAGTGAAGTACAGCTCAGTGCAATGTGATTGTTAAGTTTTTACAAGTCATTTCAACTGCATTGATAATAACATTCATTGAAATTATCTAACTAAAAAGCCATTGGAATGAATCTTTTCTTTGTTTCAGGGATAAAAACAGTGTGACAGTAACCATGGCACGTGCACCCACACAATGCCACCAAAGTGAGTAATAGTTACTTTTCTATTGCTATTTAATGTAAAACAGTACAGCAGACTTTTTATTTTATCTTTTACAACTTAGGCTTTTCCTCTACAGCCTACAATATGATCCGTTTCTCACCATTACACATTTTTCTGTCCATCCAGCCACAGTGTGGATTATAGGAGACAGCTACAGAGACCATGGGGATCATGGGGCTCATCCATGGCATTGAGGGAGCTGGCATTGCATATTTTTTGTATTTACTGTATGTATTTTTACATAGATACTGTTGAATGTAAATTTTGCACTAAATCAATTCTTATTTATTTCATTCTTCTGTATATATAGCTGGCGACACGGTGTTGTGGTAGTTAGCACTGTCGTCTTGCAGCAAGAGGGCTCCTTGTTCAAATCCCGGCTGGGGCCCTTCTGTGTCGAGATTGCATGTTCTTCCCGTGTCTGGGAGGGTTTTCTCCGGGTTTTCCGGCTTTCTCCAAAGACATGCAGGTGTTAGGTTAATTGATGACTCTAATTGATGACTCTAAATTGCCCGTAGGTGTGAATGGTTGTCTGTTGGCACCATCTGTTGTTGTGACTGTATATTTACATGTAACGCTCACACTGTGACTGAGTGACTGTGTCTATCGATGCACTTACTTGGCCTTTAAAATCCAGACCCTGAAAATATGATAACCCCCCCCCCCCCCCCCCCCCTCTTTTTTTTAGATGGATTTCCAGGAAAAAAATAACTCTTATATTTCAGAAGAATACGATATTCCTCACCTGAGTCTGGGTCTGACAGATGTTGGGTTCAGGATTAACTTAATTGCCGATCGCTAATGTTAGCTCCATGGGCAGGCAGCTCGTGATCCGTGTCCATCCATCCACCTGTGGGGCTTAACGAGTTGCGCCCAAGGGGCTCTGCTGCCCTTCCTCTTGTCTTAAACTCAGAGTCGAAAACTACCACGAGGACATGCGGGAATGCAAGCACAAGTGGAGGGTAGGGCGAGGCCAGATGCAAAGAGAGGAACAGTAGATGTGCTTCCAGCTCTATCTCTGAGTTTTTTAAACTCCCATGTGGGAATACATGTTAAACAAAATATAAATCTAGAGTGGGATTTTAAGAGCTGAGGAAAGTCTCTTACATCTTGGGTTAAAAATATATAAAAAACTGTCTAAAAATGAACTGTCACTCAAAAGCTTAAGACATGGCTGTTTTATGTTCCCTGACAGGCTGACATTTTGGAGATCCATGGTTTTCAATGGATAGTGCAGATATATTATTACCTTCCTCCATACTCAAAAACACAGCCTTTACCTCTCTCCCTTGACTCAATTTCAGGGGCATTTCAGTGGTGTATCATGCCAGTGGAGGAAAAGAGGGCTTATCGTTTTCCACATTTCAAGTTGAGGTTACGGTAAATAGTTGAAGTGTCTCAGTACTTAACACAAATAAAGCCACGCCACAGAGTGGCTATATTTTCCAGCATTTTTTTTTTTGCTGTGGCCTGGGGCTCTCTGTGGACAGTCGACCAGCAGCTGAGCCTCTCAGATAAGCTCCCAGCCAGAGAGAAATAGAGGGAACAAAAAAAAGACGAGTGAAATAAAGAGCAGCCAACAGCACTGTGTGATTGAGAAGGGCTCCATTTCACAGTAAAAAGCAGGCGAAAGAGGGAGGAGGTCCCGGTCAACAGAACGGGAATGGGAGAGCGGTGGTGATGGGTAGGGGGTGGGGATAAAAGGCACAACATAGTATTAGGATACGGCCTATGAGAGCTCTTTTGGGGGGTTGGGGAGGTGGGGTGTGTGGGGGTTATTGGGAGAAAGTTGCGAGAGCATGTCGGTGACTGCACCCTTCAGTGCCGCACTGCAGGGAAGGCAAGTTTGGTCGGTCTCACACTAATGGGGGTGACAGCCAGCACTGAATGCTGAGATGCACTCTGTCTGTCTGTCTGTCTGTCTGTCTGTCAGTCTGTCTGTGTCCACTGTGAGCCTCTCTCTCCCCCTCCGTTTGTTGATGTATTGCTGGTGTTCAAAAGTTATCATTTCCTCTTTAGAGGAAGTATAGTACATCATTATCACCTGTTTTCAAAGAATATATTTGGAGTAATGGTTTAGACAGACATGAACAAGAGAGCCTACTTTTTTATTGTCTAACAAAGCCTAGAACTTTGAAAAACAACACATCCTTATCCTATATGACAGAATGGGGTGATTACCAATGACTCCAAAATTGACATATACTGTATTGCAATTATTGATTGTTTTTTTTTTATTATCAATTAATGTGTGATTTCCCTGATGAATGTTTAGGTGTTTGGTCCATAAATTGTCAGAAAATGGTTTAAAAATGCTGATCAGTTTTAGTGTCATAGAATAAAGAAAATATTCACATTTGAGAAGCCAAAATCTGAGAATTTTAACAGTTTCACTTACAACCGAGAACTTGTTTTAACTTATCATGATGTAAAGTTTACTGTACAATGTAATAGCTATAGAATGAAGACGCAGACAGCGCTTGAATTGGTTCCCCATAAGCTTCGCTTTCACTATGCAATTCTGTCTTCCACTGGTACGAACTCAACAAACACAAAGGAAGAGGAGAACATTTGAAGTGTGCCTGTATTTATGAAGGTCATAAGGTAAGAAAAGAGGCTTCATAGTATGAACTATGGTGGGAACTAAGACAGCATACTGTTTTCTCTTCCCCATTATCAACAGCTTCACTACTTCCTTCTCACCTTTCACAATAAACGTCCTAGACATTAAATGCTACACTGCATAACTTCTTAGAACATTTCTCTCAGAGGCAAGTCAACAAAACAGCTTACACAGGTTAGAACTGTTCTTTATACATCAGTGAGTAACAAAACCTGCCTTCTTATTAATAATACTGAGTTTTTTACTGCCTTTCTCAGAGCACTAAGATCAGGGTCTCAGTTTAGAATTGGGATATCTGTGCCTTGCTCTGGACAGTAGCCACGCTGCTAGCAGTAGTCATTTTGCTAACGATATGAACAAGTAACTAAAGGACCCAGTGACTGCATAGCAAGCCAAAGAGCTCATGCTCCTTTTTCATATGAAAATCAACCACCGGAAATGTTATAACCATATCCAAGGAACAGTGAAATAGATCTCTATCCAGTTGTCTTAGTGACTGCGGCACCAACAATGCCTAGGTGAGTGGGGGTGGGTATTCTATCTGTTTCCACCTTACAAAATTGCTCAAAACAATGAATCGATTATCAAATAGTTGGCGGTAAATTTAATAGCTGAAAGCTAATCAATTTATTGTTGAAGCTCTAGTGCAATTTCAAGTTGAGATAGCGGTACAGTGGCAGTTTCAAACATGGCCGCAGTGATCATGTGACAGTTATACAATATGTGACCTTTGTATTTAATTTTGTGAAACAAAGTACTTAAACGTTGAATATGGAGACATTTTAATGCCATTTCTCTGCTTTCTCTCAGTCCATGGAGTGAATGCTTGGCCTATATTGACTCTGGTTTTTGCCCCTCTCCGCTCACTCAGCTGCTTGGACAAATAACCCCCCCTTCACTGAGGCTCCGAAGCAGCTAAAGGATTGGAAAACTCCATTTGACCCAGTGCCAGCCTACAGTAGCTGCACCCAACAACAGACAACCCTGGCAAGCCACAATACCGGCCGCTATTGGCTGCTACAATGTAAACAGAACGTGACAGAAAGTCATTGTCAAACCCCAAAAAATCACGGATTGACTTGAAATTAGTTACAGATGTAATGAGGTTGCAGACAAAATTGTTGAGTTTCATAGGTGACATATACAGTAGTCTCATCTATTAAAGTGTTCGTTTGACCCATCCAGCCACGCGGATTGCTTCCTCTTTTGCTCCAGCAATAATTAAACAATAAATGTAAATCAATAAATGCTGATTAAACATTCAACCTATCAGGTCATGTTTTGGGTTAGGACAGCCTGTGGCCAACAGGGGAAACCACCACCTTTATCCCCAACTAAATTGAGTTATTTGTCTTATACCTATATGCGTGTGTCAAAAAACTGCCCTGCAGTAGCATGTTAATTGTTTTACACAGTGTTTTACATTTTTGCCACTATTACTGTGAACACTTTAACAATAACAATTATTTTTGTTCCCTCCAGCATTTTTCTACAGGGACATTTTAGCATTCAAGTTCTTCTAATGGAAATTTCTATTATTATTGGAATAAAAGTTATGACACGACCAGGCCTAGAATTTCATAATTTTATGGGCAAGGCCACTTGGCATGCAGCAGGGCCATGGGTTGAAAAAACCCCAACAACAGCTCAAATTTGATTCCACTTAAATAGACAAATTATTTTCTAAAAGCATTACTGACCAATGAACAGTGTAACACTTATAAAGAAATAAAAATACTTAATATGAACAAATATAATTTTAATGTAATTATAGAATAGAATAATATAACATAATAAAATCATTCATTTTTAATTAGTACTATGAGTAAAGGTTTAGGATTACATAACATCACTACAATTATTGAAACCATAAGGGCACTAAAATGAACAATTAATATTGAAAAACAAGCAAAAATGATTATTGTTATCATGTCATATTACTGAGTCCTCATCATTTGATGAGGGGTGTTCTGTTGCTTCTTTGGTCAGTGTGGTGTATGAGCATGCAAAAAGTGTGCCGTTCATTGAACATGATTTTGGTGAACTGAACGTATTTGTTTGCAACTCATAAATAAACGTGAGTGTCGTTCCATGTTGTAGGACACTCAGCATGCCGGTGTTGTGTTGTAGGTTTCATAAGTCGTTCAACATGCCCCCGTTCACTTCCCTTCTGCACGAGCCCTCAGAGGAACCCCTGTCACCATCTTAAGAGCTGTTCCATTTGTCTGAAAAACTGAATATAACTTCAACCTCAGAGGGCTAAGGGAGTGAGTTGGCAAGGATGGTCACTCCAGAGGTGGATACAACCCACAAGACATTGCTGTCATGCAAGTGGTGCAAGAAAATACATCCATAGTTAGGTGGCATTAATGTACTGTAGAAAAAGGAGAAGATTAATAAATGCAAAGAATGCATTTCACTTTGTAAGCAGATAGAAAGAAACCCTCATTGATAGCTTTGTATTTTACTAAAAATGTAATGTAACCTATTGCAGTTAATATTTACTTAGATTGTTGCAAGTTTCAGCCTGTGCGATTATCTGTAATCCCATGCTGTGTTTGCCGGATATTATAAACCTGTAACAATAATGGTTCTGATCAATCATGAAACAGATCACAAACTATCTAAATCAGAAACTTATGCAGATAATTACCAAGCCTCATTAAAATGAGCCTGCTTGTATTTCTGATGATTTGTAAAAAGCAGTGATAATAAGAATACATTTTATTTTTATAGCACCTTTCAGAAAAGAAATGCTGCATAACTTGTTGCAGCAAAACTTATCTTGTTTTATAATAAGGACATTGCATGACATAAAGAGACATATAATGAACACAGAAACAGGGATAGAATGCCACAGTAATATAAATTAAGAGGGAGAATAAAACACACTTGAAGCTGTAGCACTAAACCCAGTTTTGCCAATTCTTTTCAAATGAAAGTAGCTAGCACAAGCTCATAAAGCAGCCTGGTCTCACCAAAAGGCATGTGAATGACATGCTATTTCTCTCAAGCCATCTCGCGTATAATTACAACGCATGTCATGATTTTTGCGTGTCATTTCACGCCATGTAGTCTCAATTGACTTGTATAGTGCAGAGATGGCGTTGTCATTTCACGCACAAATGTCATTGAGGAAAAACCCATGTGTTCGTATTTCTCCGCCACCTTGCGGAGAAATACGAAGTGGTGGTCTGTTAGAGGGTTGTTTTTAAATCAATATTTCATGTGAAGGATGGCTGAAATAACGGGCGTGAAATGCCCTAACCCTAACCCTAACCCTAACCCTAACCCCTAACCCTAACCCTAACCCTGGGGAACTACGGGCATTAAATGGCACGCGAAAAGCTTAAAAAGCTTAAAAGCTATTTATACGCCCTCCCATGAGTCCACGTAGCAAAAAGTCACCAGCTGAGATCAGTTGCTCATTTGCATATCGGTGACATCATTGCTTTTCATTTAAGCTAAGTGATTGTGTCAGATGCAGCAAGGAAGACATGAAAGGAAAAAAGTCATATAAAAAAGGTAGATCAGGAAATCTTTAACCAAATATTTGCACAGTAGTCAAAGTCACCAGAGTCTGTGCACTGAAACAATAGGTTTACCTCGCAGAACAAGGGAGTAAGATTGATAACACACAAGTCTCAAATAGGGCTGGCTCTGTCACAAAAGATGCTCTGCGTCATCAGACAGACTCCTCTTGCATCAAGGGCTGGAGGGAAGAGGAACTATTAATAAAACGCAGCAGAAGACTGCTCCCCCTGTCGATACAGAACCGGAACCAAACTTTAGCCCTGACCCACAGAAAAGGTGTGCCACACATTTTAACAAGAGGGAAACACTATTCAACGGTAGCCTTGTGAGACCATCCTGATCTCTGAGCTCCATTGTATTTTACTCTGGTGACGTGCAGCAGAGAAAATTTGGAGAAGTTTGCCAAGGACCGAACCAATCAGCGTTGGTTCTGAGGCGGATTTAAGTGATGAAATGAGAAGCGACTGATCGTTGTAATAAATATGGCGGCTTCCACAGATGAGATGAGCGCAGATGTGGAGCAAGCCACTCACTAACTCTTTTTTCTCTTGGATCCTTCTGTTGGAAAATGGACCGGGCACCTGAAATTGTGCCTTTTATCCGTAAATTCACGTTTCACAAACGGTAAATATCCTTTACCGACATGTTGTTCACTTTCTGAGCTAAGCCTGAACGTTGTTAGTATGTCATACGCTTCATTGATCTGATTGGTTGATTTGGCCTATATGTTGGTGATAGACAGATGATTTATCCAATCAGCAACCGGTATGTTCGCCCCTTACCAAAAGAAGAAGAAGAAGAAGAAGAATTACTTTATTTATCCCGCACGGGGAAATTGAATTAGATCTACAAAACGAGAATTCCCAGATGGAAATGCTGAGCAAGTGAGAATCGATCCATCTCGCGGAGTCAGGTTAATTCAACGGAGGAAGAGATTGCAACAAAACAATGCTGTTAGTGAAAAATGGCAATTCAGCTAGTGGTACCGTGGTAAAGTTCTGCAAAAAATACTATGTAGAACATTAGTAGTTAACATTAACAAAACAGGAAAAGGGAACCAAAGTACTCTACATTACATGCATGTATGAATGATGGTGACTGCTGACAACTGTGATAGGTGACAGTATGAAAACCACACTGATATTAAATATGACATGAAGGTAAAGTATCATTGGAATACTGTTGACATTTTTAAAATGTACTCTATGTTGCAGTAAAAGCAGCTGAGAAACAAAATTATTTGTGTTGAGAGCAAATTCTGACTGAAAGTTTGTCAGTGTAACAAAAGAGCTGTTAATGCAACTTCATGTTGAAACAAGTTTTAACTGTGGACCATGGACACTGTTACGTTTGTACATAACAGCGTCTGATTTCATATTCTATGTGCAGTGAGTGTGTTGACGTTGTCAAGGAGGTTTAATAGAACTGTCTCTGTTCCATGAATCCACTCAGTTAATATTCACCGCTGTTCATTATAACGTTAGCAGGAGTTTCTTCTTTCAACTCTCATCCCAAAATTATTCATTTTCAGAAATGTAATTTCATCCTTTCAAATGGCAGATTTGCCGTCCTTCAGAAATGAGATAACCTATATGCCTGAATCAAAATTGCAATATTTTACTGCTTAATCATGCAGCCATATTGTCTGTGGAGCCGTTACACACTTTATACTTGATGTCATTACATATTTGAGTTTTAGGATTTGGATTTGTGAGAGAGTTTTTCATGTACACTTATAGGTTTAGACTGTCATGCTTGACTGACATAGGAATAATTTGGCACTAGTTCCCCTTTAAGGCTGGATTGGAACTTTTTTAAGTTGAACCAGTATATTCACAGAATTTATTTTACAGAATTTACAAGATTTGAGGACTCTGTGAAACTACATGTACTATTCTGTGAAACGATATGAACATTAGCCAGAGCTGCACACCATATAGAAGTTAATGTGAGTGTGCCACAAAGATGCTTGCTCACAGGATGTGTTACAAAGATCACTGACGTAATTTTTAGCGATTTTGCACGAGAAGAACTGATCACTGCCCCAGTCCTTTGAGGGAGCATTTTATATTGCCATTAACCTTGAATTCCTATTTGTTGCAGATCAGTACATTATTTTTTATTGAAATACTTTACAACTTACTGAGAGTTGAAGCAATCAGGAGACAGAGAGTATCCAGAGACGGCCTGCCTGCAGGCATGTCGACTAAATCATAATGGGAACTTTTGCTGCTTCATTACACAATCTTAGCACAACTAATAAGGGACCAGTTTGGATGGTTTACAAGGACAAGACCCATATAAATTATATAGAAATATTGTGTGTGAATGAACAGATGGGATCTAATGCATAGTCAGATATGTGTTTAGCTGAGGGAAATGAGGGAGGCGGAGGGCGGTTATTTTGCTTTTCAAAGAGAGAGTTCTTTCTTGGCTTCGATGGGGAAGTTGGGGAATTGTTGGTGCACAGAAGGATTATGAATCTGCTGCAAAAGCAAACACATTTCTCATGAGTTGCTGTGTTGCTTTGAATGTAAATGAGGTGCGTTGCGTGCTTCCTGAAATATACTGTCACCTGTGATCTCAGCTTTGTAGCTCATGTTCATCCGACCTCTGTCCCAAAAGTGCTTCCAAATTAAATATTCAGCATGAACAAATGTGATAACAAATGGTGCATCACTTCGAGCCTTCAGATCCAAGTTTAACAAAAAGAGCCCTGTGCAATTGAAGCCATTGTTTGTATATTTATTTATGTGCTTGCTATTGGAGAAAACTTGCTAATGGACTTTGGCACAAGCATTAACCTTTTTATATTCAGTTAGACTTTCAGTTATCTCTGTTACTGACTAAAATGCCACAATGTAAAAAACAACAAAATACCATTGCAGTGCCAGTACTGGAAGGAGCTACTATAAATTTGTGTTCACCAGTAAACAAAGGGCCAAACCAATTTGATCTCCAAATGTGAATTAGTTTTGCATCTAACAAAAGATTTAATCATCAACTGTTGGGTGCAGATAAATATAGAGACATGGATATTTCTTTACAGCCTGGGCAAATTTGCTGCAATGTTTCACACAAACAATGGCAACTTTAATTATCTGTTATCAGCTGTTAATTGCACGCACAATTTTTGTTGGAGCCACTTTGCAGTAGTAAGATATTGCAGAGTCAAGGAAATTAGACTTTAACACCAGCAAACCAGGATTGTTAAAGCTTGCAGGGACACAAAGTAACACACTCTGATGTCTTATCAAAAGATAATGAAAATGTAAGTTGAAAATGTAATAAATAAAATATGATAAATATGACTTATGACAGCTTTGTGAAGAAACACTGCAGTTGTTTATTTGTGTTTAAGATGGAAAAGGAGACAAAGAATGATCAGATGCTAAAAGTCAATTCACGACTGTGCTTTAAATGTAGGACAGGAAAACAACAGGTCCTCCAAATGAAATGAAAATACATTTCTGATCTGACATCCATATCAGTGGGATAATATTATTTGTCAGTGACTTCAACAGCTGGTTCAAACCACTGATAGAAAATGAATCTCTTATGTGATGTGACATGATTATAGTGATACATTACTGAAGGTTTAGGCACAAAAACAACTTTGTTAGGTTTGGGGAAGGATAGTGCTTTGGGTTCATATTATTTAAAGTTAGTTGACCTTCATTGGCATTGTTAAAATGTGACAGATTCCTCATTTGCTTTGGCTCAATTCTTGAATGAGAATTATCTTTTCAAAAGAATAAGTTCAAATCTGTGAACAATAAGTATATTGTTTAATAAACAATAAGTTTATTGTTCACAAAAGATTTAAATTCCTCGTTCAAACACATTGCAAGAGGAAGCGCAATTTTCTACAATTTGCACAATGACCACTTGCACATGGTTTGCTGATCAAAACTAATGAGTGGATTTTCAGTGAAATTGTCACACTCTTCACAATTCCTAAACATTCTTTCATCATTTTAGCCATCACATGCAAACTGAGTCATTCAGTTATCTAAGCCTGTCAGATATGCATCTATATTCCATAAATATCCATGACGTGGAATGTTTGTGGTCTACTCAACTGGAAAATTCTACCAGGTGAAAGTTATGAACTAGAAATCATAACCAACCACCAAGATGACAACTTCACATGATAGACCAAAGGTAAATTTTGTGTTTATAGTACATGTAACACATTGCTACATTTACTGTACATACAAATGTGCATATCCTTTTTCTATGTACTACATTATTGTCACTTTTCTTACTACATTTGTACCTACTGTTGAAATAAGAATCTAAAAAACTCCTGTGTTTAAATGGAAGAAGAAATTCCAGGGTTGACTGCCATGATGAAAAAACATCAAACATTTAGAGCAGTATGACTCAAAAAAACAAACTTTGCATTTTGGTGGCACATGCCAATTTACTGAGATAGTAACTGGGGTTTGAAGCATGTATGAAATGTTGCAATAGCATTTCTATGTCCCATTAAACAGTTGTGACAACTGTACTTTCTGTTTAAGTTTATGTTAGGACTAGGGATGCACCGATTTATTGACAGAACATCGGAATAATATCGGTATTGGGCGATGTTTGCCAAGTTGACTGGCATTGGCCCAACGGTAAATAAGACATTTTTCAACAAATGCCGTGGCAGAGGTTTATGTTTTGTTTTAATTGCAGGGCTCCAACAACAGTCTGTAAGCATAAGCTGATACTGCAGCAGCAGAGAAGAAGCTGCTGACGGACATGATGCTGCCAAAACATAAAAGGTCAAAGGGAGCCATGCGCATGCATCCATCTGGGACTATTACACCATCTTTGAGGAAGATTAGCTACATAAATCGCCTACTGGAATCGCTGCATAGGAAAGTTGCTTCAGAAGGCTGGGCCTTATCAAAAAAACCTTTCATATGATTGGACCTGTGAATTAAAGATACCAAACAAACAAAGCCACCTCACCAAACTCTCAGCAGTTGAAGAAAGGATCTCCGGTCCTTGGCAGAGCCTGTGTCAATCTCCAGCAGTTGTAAATGGAGGTCCAGTCCGGTAATCCTCAGCGGAAGCTGAACAGAGGGACCAGTAGAAGATTCTCTGGGAGAGAGAGAGAGGACGCTGATATAGTCACCTTGGCAACAGGTTTTCAGCTCCAAGGGTTGATGATTTTCAGCCTTTTTATCCATATAAAAGTCTTTCCTTTGATGTCGACACAATTGAAGTCTCCAGAAGTCACAGCTATTAAAGTAATGTGCGGATGAGGCTCAGCTGGTTTCTGTTTGGAAACTCCTTGCAAATGTTGGATTTGATATAAACTTTAATAATCTTTACTTCATGAGATGACTGAGCTTATTTCCACCGGCCGAGATAAAACACGAGGACTAAACTTAAAAAACGGGGCTTGGCTTTCTCTGAAAAATACAGGTTTAACAAAATAAAACTGAACTTCCTACAGAGTACACTTTAAACGTGGGCAAAAAGAAAGCTTACATGATCTAGTCAACTAGAAATCTATAAAGTTAGAAAGACGAGGACACAAGTAGGTAAGACAAGACTAGACTGAGCTGAGACAGCTTGTATCTGCTATCTTGAAATTCAGCTTACATGGCGTGTGCTGGGATGAGTTCAATGTAGCGCTTCAAAATGGGAGAAAAGCCCTTCCCTTTGTTCTGAACACGAGGCCTTTATTGGCTTACTGTGTGGTGTTTCTTAGTGTATTATCAATACTCAATAAACCTTTGGGGTTTCTCATTAAACAAACAATAAAACAATCAGAGGGGATCAAAAATACTATGCATTAAAACATTAGATAATAAGCATAGTCATATATAATGTTAATAACCTGTGGGAGGTCATGTTATAAGAATATAGTGACACAATAACATCAACACATCAGTTCATAGACATTCGAACATTAGTTATTCTACTAATTCTTTTCAGTGAGGGTACTTTAATTTTTATATTTGATAGTGCATGAAACTACTTTCCTAAGATAACAATGATGGCATGAAACATTCAACCATATTCAAATTCCGCATTTTAACAGTCTTGGCTTGTAACATTTAATTTCGATTTTACTTTTTCCTCTTGGGGTATAAAATGTCATCTTTCTTCTGAAAAGAAAGAACAGATTGTTTATGATTGAGTCCGTATTACCGAGATGGGCTGACAGACCCCTAGGGATGCGTTGTATAGTTTAATGACCACAGGCAGGAAAGATTTCCTGTGGCTCAGTGGTGCATCTGGATGCGAGGAGTCTTGTGCTGAAGGTGCTCCTCTGCTGGGCCAGTGTGTAGTAGAGAGGGTGGGAGACCCTTGTCTCTGCCACGGTCAGGGTGTCCAGCTCCTCCCCCACGACATCACCGGCCCTCCAAACAGGTGTTTTTGGAGCGTTCCTCAACTTTCCCAGTCTTTTTTTGCCCCTGTCCCAGCTTTGTTGGAATGTGTCGCAGGCATCACATAAAAAATCTGTGAATAATTGCAAAAATAAAAACTAAGTTTGAACATTCAATATCTTTTCTTTGTAGTGTATTCAACATATGTTGAAAAGAATTTGAAAAGGATTTGCTATAAATCATTGTATTCTGTTTTTATTTATGTTTTACACAACATCCCAACTTCATTGGAGTTGGGGTTGTAATACTGCAGGGTTCTTTGATCATTTCATCAGTATGTATAGGAGTTACAGTAAAGTACTTAGATACTTTCTGATTTAGTCTATTACTACATTTCTTTTGTCCCTTGTCCAGGCGCATGTTGAATATTTATGAAGGTCACATATCTGAGCTGTGGTCACAGAGCATGTAACCATGAAATATAAATATGCCTATTATATACAGAATCTGTACAAAAAAGTAAGGAATGAATATTAAGTATGCTCTTGGCATTGCAGTCATTGTAACAGAATGACGAGCAAATCACTGAAAAATAACAGCCACTTGATTCAGCGTGAGCTGGTGTCTCCTGCTGGCTGTAGCACCTCGGCTCGTCGACTGACACATTAAATCTCCGTCTATGCAGCCATCATCCTTCATAAAGCTTACATTCACTCTTTTGAAGAGTTATTAAAAGCAGGTTAGCCGCACTAGTAGCTGCATCCAATTTAATTAACATTCTAGGATATAAAAAAGTCCAAAGATCATTTGCCAGAGCTATTAGGTTTCCTGACTGAAAATTAAGTTCAATTTTTGACCCACGGAGCCCGGGGGCAGATTCCCATTCGCGCTAAATCCCAACGCATCAATTAACAGGAGATACATCCATCAAATGTGGTCCTCCCGAGCTGCAGCTACAGCACTGCCAAATGTTGAACCCCTGCAATTATCAACATGAAGACAGAGGCAGTATCAGTCTATAAACATGCTATGAAGAAAGAGATCAGGATCAAACGAGCCCTATATAGAATCTGTATAGAATGTGTGCAGTCTGTGTTGGTCATGCCATGAGTTCAGAAATTAATTCATGAAAATGCCCCAGAAATAAAAGCCAAGTGGAAAATTGATATATTTGCTACGGCTGTCAGGAGATGTGGGGTTGTATTGTTATCATCTCTGCTTCATATCCGAGATATGTGTGTGTGTGCTTGCGTGCGTGCGTATTTGTCTGTGTGAATGTGCGTGTGTGTGTGTGCGCACGTGTGTGTGTGTTTGCGTGAGGTGGGTGTGCATGCGGAAAATGATTTCAGACCTCCTACCGACATTGTGCAGTGGCCATAAAAAAGCTCATGGAAAATAGATTTTTTCCTCTGTTTCCTTTCACATTTTTGTATGATGTATACTTAATCCAGCTATAGCATTTGAGAGTTTGATCTGAGGAAACTATCGGAGTTTGGGGCAGTTGAGAGAGGTATACATATGTAAGAAGTTGCTATTCCATAGCAGGCCATGAATTCCATTGAACTCCCATGAAAGCAAGTGGATTTGGTGTAAAATGTCAAAGAAATGCCTATGTTTTGACATTTTCAGAGCTCTCCGTTTCATTCGCCCATTGTTTTGAACCTCCTTTTTACAATGACATGCAATTTTTGTTTCTTCCTCTCAGGGGACATTTCTTTTATGTAGTCGTACAAACTTGCAGACAAAAGACAGACCTCAGACAACCATAAATGCACAGCGCTGAGATTTTCCTAAAAAAAAATCCAACTTTTCCTATAATTATATATCAAAATGTGTGAAAAATAGCTCTTGTGTCTAAGATGACAGATTTCTCTGTATGTGCTGTACAATCCCCAAAATAACAGCAGTCTGCAAACACTGCCCATCTCCTCACTGTCTTCTGAGCTGTCATCCAGGACACCTTCAATAAAGTTAATAAACTGTAATTGTTTATTGTCGCTCTGTTTACCCAGCCATCACATCACGCTGGCTGTAAGATTGGCTCTGAATTTAAATATGCTTCAAGGAGCTGAAGAGCTTCAGTGGACAGACAGAGGCCCATTTAGTGGGAGGCTTTGGATCTATTGAGCAATGCCAGACCGTCTCATGTGCCATTATTGCTGATGGCCGAAAACGGGGCCATAATTAAGGGAGAGGCTTGTTTTGTGAGGGTGTCTGAATGTCTATGGATCAGCAACAGCTCTGCTTTATCCATGTGTGACGCATCATATGTGTTATCTGGCCTTTGAGAGGGGTTGGTGTTATATCATCTATTTAGTTTAGCACATAAAATAATACAGCAGTTTGCAAAATTATGTTATCGAATAAAAAAAATGTATTCATATTAGGGCTGGGACTTTAACGCGTTAATTAGAATTAAGTAATTACAGAAACAAAACGCTACAAAAAAATAACACAATAATATAATAACATAATTTATTTTTGCAGTCAGTGCGGAACGTTGGGTTAGGGTTAGGGTTAGGGGTTCGGGTTCGGGTTTTCCTTATTATCGATGCATTTCAACCATCTGCTGTTAATCAAAATGTTTATTATTTTCTGACCATGGATTACACACTGAGCCGCAGATATGATATAGAAACCTTGTTCTCAAAAATCTCCATTTTGTTCTCTTTAGCGGCACCTATGGTGATAAGCATTAATCGCACATCTTTTTTGGATGGCTCTTCGATGGTTTGGCCATAGTAACTGTTTTCTGGAAACACTAGCAGAGACTGGGGATAAAAAAAAACAGTACGCTGCTTCACACACAACTAGGTTAAAGAGCGTGTCTGTTGTTTTAGCTCCGCCTACCCCTCTGGCAGATCAACCTCTGGCACATCATTCATTTCAAATCTGGCTTCAGTTCACCACCTCACTGCCTCTCTAATGTTTTGTTTACTTGGGTCAGAGTTTACAGGCCAACAGGGCCCAAAATTAACTTTTTCACTCAGCGAACCAATGTGTTAGGTAGATGAAAGACACCCTGCTAAGCATATTTTTTTTCAAGCCTTAAAAAATAAATTAACACAAAATTACTTTTATAGAATTGTGAATCAATACAACACATCAAGTCTTGATCCTAAATAAATCAGAATCAGGCACAAATAACATTAATGTATTTGTGTATAAACACAAACAAAGCAGATACATGAAAATCGCACAAAATAGAAATAAAAATGGTTTTGTCATATTGCATTATCATTTAGATTAAGTTAAACATATCCTTCCTAACAGGTTATACCATGATGACTGACATTTGAAGTCAGAAAATGGTTTTGCGTTCCTGCCAATGGCATGAATAGTCCTAAATAATATTTTCATCTTTGTGCTTATCTGCACTGACATTGCCATTAACGCCGTCGCAGAGGTCGTTGAAAGGTGAGTAGTCTTTAGCATACTGTCGACATAACATCATTGTTCTGTAGCCAGTCACTTGAAACACACACATCACTATACCACCATTTCACACAACAAACAGTAACAGCTTCTCCCTTTCTCCTGCTACTCTGCTGTTGCTGCAACCGGTCAGCTGCCAGCTAGCCTTAGCAAAGCTGCTTTTAATTACATGACTATTTTGGTACATTTACCAACCATGTGATGCATAATCCTCTGAGATTTACTCGCCAAACCGAAAAACTGCTTGCATCTAGGGATTGGTTCATTTCGGACCCTGCCAACAGGCGCGCACATTCTCGCACGCCTCTTTCAGGCAAAGTGTTTTCCTGGGAGCAACTATGTTCATCTACAAATGTAACCGACCTTTACCCTGAATTCAATTTCAGATTTCTCTTGTTTGAACATTGTTGGAAACATTTGGGATAATGTAAGTACACAACTCAACTAGATATATAACATAGGTGTTAGGGAGGAATTTCTTGTGATGCCGGAAAAGAAGACGAAGTATCAGAGTCCTGTATGTCTTCTGCTGAAGGAGTTTATTTATACTTGATCAAGGAGAACAGAAGAGTTGTCAACAAAAAGCAGTGCGTGAAGACACCTTAATTCTAAGGTTCAAACAACCCAATCAGCAACAGCTCTGCTTTATCTATGTGTGACGCATCATATGTGTTATCTGGCCTATGGTTGAAATGCATCGATAATAAGGAAAATACTTATCACATTCTCTAAAAATGTTGAGGGCTGTCGTGCCAACTGTGCACACAAGAAACAGTAAATTCATTCATTATTTCAGAAGCTGAAAGTTTAGTTCTGTTTCTTCTGTCGATTTTGAAACTACTTTTTTTGCTGCTTAAATGTCCCATGATAGTTGCTGCAGAGATATTACTGTGTGCATGATTTCAATCACTGAAATCTACCTGTGATCGTAAAGTAAGTCATTAAAGTAAATACTCATACATCATTTAAAAAGTAACAGCCCACAGGGGGATTGAGTATCATTATTTCAGGCTGGTGGCAGGTGGATGATTTAACGTATAAGTGGATTTGGTTGGCATCAGAGATCAATGTTGGGAAAGTTCTATATGAACTAGTTCAAAGTTCAGTTCATAGTTCATAATTCAAAATGTTAAACTAAGTTCACAGTTCAAAAAATGAACTTGTTTATAGTTCTTTTTTGTTTAACATGTTGCTGCGGGCTATTCTTTTTTAATTATTGCCACAGCCCATATAGAACCACAGACAGCAATTATTTTAACAGTTTTAACACTGAAACTATGCGTCAGATTTCATCTTCCTATCCAATTTTGAATCCTTATCCAACCAGGGTTTGCATTAGAATTGATGGGACAGCATTTCCACATTGTTGCTTTAACACTTTGCTGCTGTCCATTCAGTCCACACTAAGAGCAGCTGCAGCTTTCACAGTATATTCTCAAAACCATTAGGAAAAACTTTCTGCTTAAATGGTCTTTTTTTAATAAGGAATTAGAAAAAGAAGACAGGACAGTAATCCTTAAGGCACAAATGTTCTTTTGATTCTAATAATTTTCCAATTCAGTACATTCTAAAAAGGAATACTGGAATCCTGGAAAAATATACCAGGCAGGCTCAACAAAAAGTTACAGTACATGATTAGATCTGTCTTGACTGTCTTTTGATCTTTTATTTGCTCACACATGCCGTGAAAGGCTTCCAGGTGCTTCAGTTCAATGTGCCGTTTCAGGTTTGCTGTTGATGTGACTGATGTGCAGATTCCTTTTTTTTTTTTTTTTAAAGCCGACGGCCAAAGTTTGCACAGAAATATAAGATTGTTCCCATCCTTACCAAACTCGTTTAAATGAGAATACGACGCCTCCTTGCTGCTTTTAGCCCTACACGTTGCTGTCCCTTCCATGCTGTTTTTTGTTATGATTACGTGTGGAAGTGTGTCTGTCTCTGTCTTTGTGTCTGTCTTCGCTCTCTTTGTCCATCTGTCCGTCTTCTCTCTCTTTCTCTCTCCTTTTCTTCCTCCCCAACCGGTGCAGACAGATGTCCGTCCTCCACAGAGCTGGGTCTGTCTGACGTTCCTGTCTGTTATAGGGAAGGTTTTCGTTGCCACCGTACTCTACGGAGGAATTGTTGGATCTATGTTAATCACAAATAAGTCATAGAGTGTGGTCTTTACCTACTCTGTAAAGTGTCCTGAAGTAACTTTTGTTATGATTTGGCACTATAAATAAAATTGAAATGATACATATTAGGCCTGTTTACGTTGTGTTTTAGCCTGGGTTTTGCCTGGAACACTCTATAGAAATCTGGCACCCTACTGAACAAAGTCAAACTGACAGAGCGTGCCGTTCACAGACACCAGAATGAACGCGTTCACAACAACGTTTAACAGGCAGAAATACAGTATTTTCAGTTCAGGTTTGCCCAAAATATTAATATTAATATTGTAAATATTACTATCGTTCAGTGAACGCATTCAGGCACAAAACTGTCAGAGATACTGCATGTGCCATAATTGTTAGTAGTGTTGCATGGTAAACCGATACTAGAAAGGCACTGCGGTACCCTGCCGTTAGAAACAATACTGTTACACTGTTAACTAGGATCGATATTTTGTGTGAGAGCGGGGTAGCGTGTCTGTGTGCAGCTTCTCTCTGCTTCATCACTGACTGAAGCCAGGGTGGGCATGGTTAAAATTAACAGACCTTTTAAAAAGGTCTTTTGTTTCCAGGACCCGTTGTCAAAATAGCAAGGTGCCTGCTGCTGGTTATGCACAAAACACACACATGACTAATAAAGATACTGAATACAACCCCTTTGCCCCTTGTGCCTTACTTTGTGCCCAGAATATGCATCGTCTAACTAGCAAAAGTGGAGTTGGACACGCCCCCTAAATGCATTTGCATCATGACTATGGACAACAGATGGTCTAAATAGAGCCCGCCCTAACTTTAACTAAAAACAACTGAAACAAACTTCTGTTAAAGGACTATTCTCTTTGACCATAGACATTGTTACTGAACTGCTCTAAAATAACAAGAATGGTGGCCCTGAAAGCTCAATGCACCAATAAAATGCAATCACAAACAACACACAGCTTCATTTCCTGGACAACCCCGAGGGACACTACTGCACTGGATGCATATTCTCTCATTAAGCTTCCTCACAAGCATATCCTTAACATCATCTGCCTCAGCTGAGCAGCTTCTCTCCGTTGGGCTGGGGTTGAATGTCTTCTTGGACATTCATGATTATTACTTCCTGGGATTATATCACTGATCCTGCTAGGAAATAAGCATTTCTCACCATTACACAAATTTGAATGTAAAACACAAAAACGTAGCTCATTAATCAACATTGTTGTCACATTGTTTAATAAAGAGTATTTTATCATAATTCTGAACTGAATTATTAAAGACTAAAGACAGGACTATTTATGTTGATGTATAGGCAATGCATGAGTTTATATACTGCTGATTAATGTGCATTCTGCTTATACATTGTGAGTGTTGGGTTCTACGCACAATGCAATCTGCTTATTTTAAATCCAGCTCTGTATCATGACAGTGTGGCATGGCATGAACTTTTTGATGACCTGCGCTGCTCCTTCCCTTTAATGCACATATCAGGAGCAGCGCTCTTCAAGGCCATGGGAAGTGAGTTTTGGTTGGGGCTGCTGTAGTTGGGGGGTATTTTATGTATGTATTTATTTATTTATTTAGTAAGGACAGTGTGCAGTGGCATATAGCAACCTATCTCAGTTACAGGACAGCATACTGGCATTGCATGGCACACAGCACAGATAATAGATTACTGTCAAGAATAGACTTAGACTTCCCACAAGGAAACTGAATTTCCAGCAGCTTACAAAAACACAATGGAGGTATAAAAAATATAGTATAGGATAACTACATACAGAAATGATATATAATATATATATCTATATATATATATATATAAAAACAATAAACAGCAAACCATAAAACTCCTAGTCAAATATATATGAGGTAGAAGTAAGAATACAGGTAAAATACAATTCACGGAAAATGAAATCAGAGAAGCAAAATGATGAGGAAATGTATAAGATAAAATATGTATGACTGTATATGACAGAAATGAGCAGAAAGATTAAATTATTGCACTTAAGTGGGGGACGTTAACGTTATTGCACAAAGAAAAGAAGATAAGTGTCCAGGTCTGTAAGAGTAGATTATTAATTGCAAAGTGAGTGGCTCCCACTCCTTCCCTTCTGTCCTCTTTATTTCCTCCTCCCCCCGAGTGAGGAGTTGTGGCCTGAGGGACAAAGGAGTTCTTGAGCCTGATGGTCCTACACTTGGGCAGGAGCAGCCTTCCACTGAACAGGCTCCTCTGGGTGCTGATGACGGTGTGCAGGGGGTGGCTGGCACACCAGCGAGTCCAGTTCCATGCCGACCACAGAACCGGCCCGCCTGATCAGTTTATCTAGTCTGGAGGTGTCCTTCTTGGATATGCTGCCCCCCCCCCCCCCCCCCCACACACACACACACACACACACACACACCACAGTGTAGAAGAGGACACTGGTGACCACAGACTGGTAAAACATCCACAGCAGTTTGCTGCAGATGTTAAAGGGCCGCAGTCTCCTCAGGAAGCACAACCTTGTTTGTGTCTTCCTATACAGGTGGCTGGTGTGTGTTGTCCAGTTCAGTTTATTGTCAAGCCACAGTCCGAGGCATTTGTATGAGTTCACAGCTTCCACCGCAGCTCTCTCTGGCAGGACTAGTCGTGGTCTTGGTCTGGACCTCCCAAAATCAATGACCAGCTCCTACGTATCTTTATGGCTACACAAAAAAAAATGTATAGCCTTGCACCGAAATTGACGGTGAAAACAAACACATGAAAATATAAACTTAATTAATTAAACTTAATTATTGACGCTTCTGACATGGGCGTGAAAACAGGCTAATATAACCCTATCTCACAGAATTTTAGACAGAACACATTGACACAATGGACACATCCATTAAAAGATGGGACAAGGGAAATATTTTAGGGGTATCTCCAGGGGTAGTGGAGATAAAGTCCTTCATGAGGGTTTTGATGTCTAAAGCATTCAGGATGTCCAAGTGCACACTTAGGTTTATTGTAAGATTATATTAGTGCATAATGGACAGGGGGACGGAGAGCTCTTTTTTTTTTTTGTGAGTGGTATGACACATAAATACTACAGGTGCTGCCGCACCCCCAGCACCCCCACTTCCCACGGCTATGGCGCACTAAAATCCTGGGACACGCTGTGTATGTTTGGACCACCCACTCCCACCTGCACCAATGACAGAGCAACTTGCTCCCGCAAGATTTGGGTAGTCCTTCAAGAACACAATCCCATTGCGCAGGCCTTTAGTACAAGGCCATATTACTTACTGTAGTAACAGTGTAGTGTCTAGTAACTTAGTAATAGTGGCATTGAAAGTTTCTGCAAACCACACAAACATTGAATCTCAATGTTTCTGAACTGCTGCAACCCGTTCTCATTTCCTACTCTTCACATACCAACCCAAGGTTTAAACACGTCAAAGTTGTGAATACAAACAAAAAGTATTTCTTAGGTTTAGGCATCAAAACTACATGATTAGGTTTAGGAAAAGATTGTGGTCTGGGTTAAAATAAGTATCTTTGTTATGTTATTAAGTTTCACTTTCACACAGGACATGAACAGAGTTTGAGGCTTGTTATACTGCATCACCTGACTGCTGGAGCACTTGCTCTGAACCCGTAATACTGCCACAGATGGTTTTTACAATGGAGTTAGTTGATATCCCTCTGCATAGCATACAGACACTAAATGTTGCCAAATATGTGTGGTATCAATATTTCTGTGGTTTGGAGAAAAGTACAATGGCAAAAAGAACTGGTGACTGTGCTGGTAACTCTGCTGTTAATCTCACAATGGTTGACACAAAGGATTAAATTATGTGACTTTTCAGAGTTATCAAATCTTTAATAATATTCCAAATGTACATGTGCAGTGTTGAGGTTTCTATTGAGTATTCAAACTGATAGATCTATAGCTCAAACTTACAGGATTATATTTCATCATCTCATGAGTACCTGACACAACATGTCCCCATCAATGCAGTCATTCAAGCTACTTCCATTGCTGCTTTCAAACTGCTTTTAACATGAGTATGAGTGCATGCAAACTAACAAAAAATAAAGAAGAAGTCAAAAACTTAGGATAGAATGCCTTGGTTCTTAAGAACATAAAATAAACATTTCTAGCACCATAATCAGGACCCCAACACATATCCCTAAAAATTCTCATTCTCCACTGTAATTGACAGTTGTGTCTAATATAATATGTCTGGATGCATGGATGCAGCATGCCCTTTTTTTTGTTAGTTAGAATATTACTTGGTAAAGAGCTCCAATAAGTAAGCAGCCTGTTGTGTGACAACAAGTTATCTGTGCACTTCAAATCAATGCAAAGCTGAATATATTGTTTTTGGAACAAGGGACCTAACCAGTTTTCTTTCTGTAATGGAACAAAGCTACAGGAAAAGTGTTCTGTTACCTATTTATGGATGTGGATTGGACCGTCAAATCAAGGCAAATTCATTGTGATGCAAATGACTTGGCAAAAAATTCTGATTCTGTTTCCTAGCAAGAGGGCACCGGCTATATATGTGGTCCACTGCAACTGTGATTTAACTGCATAATTTGGTACAGTGGTGTAACTAAATGAACAAAAGGTAAACTTCAAAAAACTAAAGCAAACTAATAAGGGCCATCCATAATCTCAGTGTAAGAACGCATATTAGCCCAAACAAACAGTTAAAACTCGTTATGGTCTGCAAAACTTTACAACGTCTATGTCTACGTTAATTACCAGGCTTTTTCAGTATATGTGGGATTCTCATGGCCTGAATACTGAAGGACTAGTGGTTCTAACCAGAAACAACACAAGCTTAAGAGTAAAGTAGGGAGAAGCTCATTCTCTGCACTGGTAAAGAGGAGTGCATAAGTATAAAATCCCAAATAAAAAAAAAATATATATATTTTTTTAGAGAGACAGCAACAGGTCTTCCCTAAATGGCGACTCCACCCCCAGCACTGCTCGTTGATTGGCTCCGTGCAGCAAGACCTGGAGTACTGGAGAGGAGGAGGAGAGACAAGAAGCGGAGCAGACATAGGAGAGGAGCTCCGAGGGCAGAGGCCACCAGCCCTAGGGCCGTAACAGGTGAATATATGGCTCTCGTCCCTTTTATGAACTATAGTCTCTCTTAAAAAACTGTTTCAAAGCTCCTTTAAGACACTTCAGCATCTCTTTAGCAAACAGCTGAAAGCCACTCTGGTAGACTAAAGGACAGTCTGTCGCTTTCCAACTGATTACAGCATCTTCAGCCTCAAATCAGTGTCTTCAACTTGCTCTTCACACACGACACCTACTCCTATCTCTGCCTAAATATCCATCTTAACACACGATATAAGATGCGTCAGAAATGTCAAAAACATAGACTGAAAGTAAGTACCACAGTCCTTAATGACAACTTGAGTTTTATGGTTAAATGATTGCAGTAGCATAAGGCGATGCTTCTCTAACTTTATGGCTTTTTAACTCTTTAAATGAAGCAAGGCTTTCTCGCAGTCCCCCATCAAGGTGTGCATAATGGTGAAGTCCAATCAAATGAGGATTTCCCTTTATAGATTGTTTCATTCAGCTAATTATCAGGGGAAGGCCTAGAGGCAGTTTTTCACAGTGGTGATAATACATTTCCATTGAATATGTCTTTTCCTCTGCTATAAATGATCCAGCAGCTCCTCCTAAATCCAGCTTACTAGGCGGACCTGACGTCTATAGCTGAGAACCGTATCCCCACAACACAACTGACAGCTTTTTCAATGTTACTGACCTACCTTCTTGATGATGTCACAATTATGATGAAAGGACTTACAATTGTACACTGACTGCTCGGCAAGCATTTATGGAGTCTTTTTTTTTAAATGGATACCCACACAAAGACACAGTGCACTCAGTGGCACCTTTATAAGGTGCACAATCGGAATTCTGCTGTATTTCACATTCTTAAAGGAGCAGTGTGTAGCGTTTAGCAGGGAGCTATTGGCAGTAATGGAATATTATATTCATAATTATGTTTTCATATTTACATTTGCTACGGTTGTCCATATGGGACAAAGCAAACACTGGCTCTCACCTGAAGGCCACCATAGGTTCTACTACATGCTTAGAAAGAGAGGATTGAGGAAAGAGGTATTTAGTTCACTGCTAGATGTCACTAAATCCTACACGCTGCTCCTTAAATATTAATGTACATTTTATTTTTATACTTCTTATTTTAAAATGAGTCTGTGACAAAGAGTATGAATGAGCTGCAGTAATCTGACAACAGCCAGGCTAGGAATACTAAGTTACCAAAATGCCACAAAGCTCGGCAAAGCCTTTTTGAAAGGCGGTAAAATACCCAACAGTCATTGCACTACTTGAGCTAGTCGTTGTCCCCTAACGTTTTACGTTTTTGTCATGTACCCTACAATTATATTTTGTTAGGCCTACTTGACTTACTGGATGCATCATTGTGTGTACTCAATTTCATTACATGAAGTTATAACTGAGTTGTCATTCTAACCTCACTCGAGATGTTTATCGACCCAGAGCGGGTTTGATAGTTATGTCTTAAGCAAAGTTGTTGCTCTTCTTGTATGCCTTAATGCACCAACATGTGATGTACATATTACATCAAAATAAGTCAGGAATATTGTTCATTATTATGTGGTTACTGCATGACTGCCCCATTGTCTATGGCAGTTCATCAATGTCTGTGGATTTATTGATGCCACTCACGGTGTACACGTTGAAAATATTGCCTAAATTCGAAACATTATATTCTGTTTTAATCATATCTGCAAGGCATATCACAGAAAATGATGGCTGCATGCAAGCAATCAGTGCCACTTAATTTGTTTGGCCAGTGGATAAGATTATTTCGGGCGCTGTTCATATGCACTGCTGTAACGGATTTGCACAAATCACAAATTGATTGGAAAAACATGCAGCAGATAAATGGGTAAAAAAGTTGTAGACTAATAGTGTACAGAAAATGAGATTTTAAATTGCCTGCATACGCACTCTATGGATTCATGCGGGACAAATACTTCAAGTACCACTAAGTGATTTAAAGTTGATTGGAACTGTCCCTGCCATGATAAATGATGCTGGTAATGAATTGATCTTCGTCCTGGGATCAAACTGCATGCAACGCATGACACCAGTTGGGCTTCCCATACCGCCTGTGCTTCCATCTGATAAAGTGTGAAGTGATTGGTCGCCTTGTGCTGTGTTGTCCCATCAATCCTGACTGGGTCAAGTGTTTGAGGCTGTTGAGTGTGAACCTGAGAGGGTCTCCAGGGGTGTTAATGTGAAACAGGCAAGGCTCTGATGGAATTTGGGCATACCAAGCACAGTGAGAGCCTCTTATCCCTACCAGCAGATACTGTCATTGCATGTGCACCACCAGCCTGAGCTAACAACTGTTTGTTTGTGATGCACTTCCCTTCCTCCTCAAAACTGCTGCTGGCTATTTTTTGATGCGAATGGGAATCAATGGAGAGCCACCGAGTCTCATGCTGAAAAATGAAAGGCCTTTACTTCAGCCATGACAAATGTTGAGATTGTCCCTTCAACATGACCCTCTCTCTGTTAGTATCCCCACAGCGAACCATTCTGACGTGGTTACTGTAGCTGTGATCTGCGCTTAGCAACCACTTTAGTATCTTCATATTCGACCGAATCTCAGAACTCATTGGAAGACGTTTCACCTCTCATCCAAGAGGCTTCATCAGTTCATGTACGTATCTGACCAGGCTGGGACTGGTCCGACCTCATATACTGTAGGTCTGATGACAATTTGGTGGCCATCCACACGAACGTGGGCTCCTGAAACTGGAGCTTTTTGTAACAGGAGTCCAGGGTGAACTTTTTCAAAAAGTCTGGTTTCAGCAGTCATGTGTGGACAGGAAAACCGAGGAAAACCACAATTTCTTGTCGAGAATGTTTGACCTCAGACTGTGCAACGGTAAACAGTAAGTTTTCCATGGATTCTTGATTTTTTTTTTTAACCCCGGGCCATAAAAGTTTGGTTTCAAAAATACCTGTATTCATGTGCATCAGCAAGTACTTCTGTCTTTCCAGGGCAGCTAGTGGATATCTTGGCCAAGACTTCCTCTTCCAAGTGGCAGTCATTTCCTATATACAGTACACACAAGGATGTGTGCTGTCATGACAATGACTGTTTACAGTAGAGCATCTGAAAAGTAGATATCTGCATATCTGTTTCAAGTGCATGGACTGACTCCTATTTCTTGGAAATATTTTGCTGACAACGGAGCAGATGGTACAGATGCTGGAATGCAAATACCAAGATTATTTTTGTGTTGCAGCATTAAACATAATCAGAATTTACATTTCATTATGCAAGAAATGCATAATAAAGGAACCCTGCAAAAGCCATTACTATCACTGTTGGTGTTTGTTGTAGTTAAAGTCACTGTGTAGATTTTAAACATATTCCATAATGGCGCCCCCCCAATGGGTGACTAAAAAAATAAAAAAAACATGGCAGATTGCAAAGCATGGATCCCACGGGTACACCGAGATGAATGTCCTGAAAACAACATTTTTCACAAGTCTTGTCTCGTTTCTCTAAGAATCATAAAGCCGCACTAATCCATATTTTTATATATCAACAATGGATCAAATAACTGATAACAAACCCAGAGAAATATCACATCACCTCAGTTTTCCTCCACTTGTGAATGCAACAATATTACGATGTGCATCAGTGTTTATGTAAGGCCATTTTCCAAAGTTGACTTTAAAGACAGTCCACCTCTGTCCCTGTGAGAGGTTCAACAGCATGAACAGTGAATGTGCAGAGATCTCAGCTTCTGCCTGAAAATGTAGACATGCTTATGTCAGATGTTTTCAGGTGAATTGTTGATGTTTATATAGCCAAATAAACACCAAAAAACTCAACAACTTCACCTGCCTTCAGCGACTGAAGCACAGTGTCCTGGCCCTCGAAGTTCTCTCCGACAGCCAGTTAATTACACCTCATGTCCAAAAAATAAGAGTAGTTCGCTCTTATCCCAAGCTCAGACCCGCTTTGAAAGCACGGTGGTCCGAAAATGCACACTGTTGTTGGAGTCCAGTGACTGTTGCCTTACTACTGTCCAGAATTAATTAACATTTTGCTCAATTTAACATATCTGGGTTCCCCTTTGCACAGACGATACTCCTAAATCATAAGGTAGGACTTTGTACAATTCCTTAAGAAATACTTTTTATTTTGGTTGATATTCAACTTCTGTGATCTAAATAAATTAAAGTAAGATATGTGACGTTACTGTTTAACATCCCAAAAAACAGCCAGTCTGCCTGCCCACAATATCATGCAATTTCATTAAATCAGAATTCTGCTTTGTGAAACATGACAAATTTTTCAGAAGAACTGAGAGAAATGTCTGTTTGACAAGTTAATTAACATTTAAATGAGTACTACAGTAATACAATCTTCAACTGTTTCCTACCGTCAGAGGAACACCCTCCTTATTGCTCAATTTAACAGAGCCAAGCTGAACTCCTGAAAGATAATTTGTGATTACTTACGACCCATAAACTGACACATGGCAGACTAGACTAACATATTCGACTAATGACCCCTCTACCTTCTAATCTGTCTGCTGCTAGAGGATGGTTAATATTAGAGCTACAATGATTAAATAATAAATCAATTGTCAACTATTAAATTAATTACGAACTATTTTTGTATTAGATTTAATCGTTCTCTGGTTTCTCAAATATGCATATTTTTAGGTTTCTTTCCTCATTTCTGTTCGTCACTGAATGTCTTCGAGTTGTGGACAAAATAAGACATTTGAGGACGTCATTTCACGTAACCACTTTAACCATTTTCTGACATTTTATGCCCAAACAACTAATTAATCAAGCGAGAATATAATGTAAAGATTAATCAACAATGAAGATCCTCAGTTGCCGTAGATCATATCACCAACTGGCTGACAGGATGCATCATGTCACGCTGTTTTATTATACTGTTGAGAAGTCGCTTCAACAGTATATGCTTACTCTTTCAGCGTTTGTCTTCAACATGACATCTAGTACACATGCATAGCTTTCTGGCAATCGACGTGTGTGTGTGTTTGTGTGTGTGTGCGTGTGTGTGCGTGTGTGTGTGCGTGTGTGTGCGTGTGTGTGTGTGTGTGAGAGAGTGTGTGTGTGTGTGTGTGTGTACAAAATCTAGATCTCTAAAGGGATAGGCTGACACTATGGATTATAAGAGTATTGTTTTGTATCTATATATTATACCTTTGGACTCTGTTTGGCTGTGCTTGGTGGTGCTGGGAAAACATGATGCTGCCGGGAAATAATACGTTATGTCCAGGCCAAAGAGCAGGATGACTGGCCAAGAATGATTAGGCAAGAATAGGAGAACATTGATTGAAAAACAGGATTTTGAATTCATCATGGGCCAGACCAGGAAGGGCTTTATTTAGACAGTAACATCGGAAACTTCGGTAATAACTTGATTACAATGAATGGCTGTTGCTGAACACCAGCTAGCATAAAAAGTCATACACAAAAGTCATATACAAAAATGGTCATGATATATAAAAATGTTGAGGAATATAAATAAGCTGTCAAGAACGGTACAGGGATAACACAAAGGTGGACTCAATGCAGAAACGGACAAAAGAAAGTTACAAATTAAACGTTTAATAATACAAACGGAAACACACTACAGATAATCAAACAAAAGACTAACTACACAAACGCGGAAATACAAGAACGGGGAGACGACGGGAGATTGGGAGACGGACGGGAAAGCGGGAACACGGGAAACTACGGAGAGAAAACAGACCACAAAACACGATTAGTAAGCTTACAACGGGGAGCGTGAAAATCACTACGAGAAAGGGGATGCCAGTCCGGGGGGAATAGTTTTACCAAGGTTGGGTCGACGACGGTCCGGCGCTGCATGCCTGCCAACCTCAGGCTTTTAAGGTGGTGGTGTAATCAGCTTAACAGGCAGCAGCTTTGGGGAACGCCTACCGGACCTACAGACAGACAGGGGAAGCACATGCAGGGAAACGTAGACAGAGGGAGACAAATACACACAAGACAAAGGAGAGGAGGGCACGGACAGAGCCAGATCATGACACTACCCCCCCCCCCCCCCCCTCAACGAGCGCCTCCAGGCGCTCTACTGGGCCTTTTGGGGTGAGCCCGGTAGAAGTCCCGGATAAGGGACGGATCCAGGATGAGAGATCTCGAGATCCAACTTCTCTCTTCGGGTCCATAGCCCTCCCAGTCCAGGAGATACTGGAACCCACATCCACACCGTCGCACGTCCAGGATCGTCCTGACCGTGTAGGCCGGATGGCCGTCCACAGTACAGGGGGGTGGTGGGGCGATGGCAGGCGGGCACAACGTGCTGGTGGTGACGGGCTTGATTTGAGAAACATGGAAGGTTGGGTGAATCTTGAGGGACGTAGGGAGCTTGAGACGAACAGAACTGGGGTTCACGATGGTCTCGACCTCGAAAGGACCAATGAACTGGGGAGCCAGCTTCTTAGAAGAGATACTCAGGGGAATATCTCGAGAGTTCAACCAAACCTTTTGTCCAGGTCGGTACTTGGGTGCGGGGATGCGATGACGATCCACCATCCTTCGATTCTGCTCTGCCGTTCGGAGTAACGCCCCGCGAGTCTCCCTCCAAATCCGACGCACTCTGCAGAGATGGTGCTGGATGGATGGTACGGCTATTTCTGCTTCCTGGGTCGGGAACAGAGGAGGTAAGTAACCCAAAGATGCCTCGAAGGGGGATATACCTATAGTGGTGCTGGATAAGGAGTTGTGGGAGTACTCGACCCAGGAAAGCTGCAAAGACCACGAAGAAGGGTTGCGAGCAGTCTCCAGATCCTGGTTCGCCCGCTCCGTCTGACCATTTGACTGGGGGTGGAAACCAGAGGATAAGCTGACCTTGGCCCCTAAAGCTTGACAGAAGGCCTTCCAGACCCGGGAGGTGAATTGAGGACCACGGTCGGAGACGATGTCCGCAGGGATTCCATGGAGGCGGAATACGTGGTCCACTAGGATCTGGGCAGTGTCTGGTTGCACGAGAACAGGGGCAGAAGAAAAACGCTTCTTAAGGGCCAAGAAAGCGCTGTTAGCAGCAGGGGACCAAAAAAAAGGAGTGGAGGGAGAGGTTAATCTGGTCATCGGGGAAACTACCTGACTGTAGTTGCGAATGAACCGGCGGTAGAAGTTGGCGAAACCCAGGAACCTCTGAAGGTGTTTGCGAGAGGTAGGTGTGGGCCACTCAGTCACAGCCGTGACCTTGGCAGGGTCAGCCCTAACATGTCCGCTCTCGACAATATATCCTAAAAAAGCCACGGACGAAACATCAAACTCGCATTTCTCGGCTTTGACGAACAGACGGTTCTCCTGAAGTCGCTGAAGAACCTGACGAACGTGCACCACATGCTCATTCAAGTCCTTAGAGAAGATCAGGATATCGTCTAAATACACAAAAACAGAGCGATTGAGCATGTCCCGAAGAACATCGTTAACTAACGCCTGAAAGACAGCCGGGGCATTAGTTAAGCCAAAAGGCATAACGAGGTACTCAAAGTGACCCAGTGGTGTGTTGAACGCTGTTTTCCACTCATCCCCCTCCCTCAGACTCACAAGGTGATAAGCATTACGGAGGTCAAGTTTGGAGAAAACGGTAGCGCCATGTAGTGGCTCGAAGGCAGAGTTGATCAGTGGTAAAGGGTATTTATTTTTAACGGTGATTATTAAGACCCTGGTAATCTATACAGGGGCACAGGGATTTGTCCTTCTTGGCAACAAAGAAAAACCCTGCTCCCAGTGGAGAAGACAAGGGACGGATGATCCCAGAATTGAGCGAGTCGTTTATATAAGTCTCCATTGACTCTCGTTTGGGACCAGACAGATTATATAGGCGACTCGTGGGAAAAGTTGATCCAGGCAAAAGCTCAATGGGGCAGTCGTAAGGACGGTGAGGAGGTAAGGAAAGCGCCTTAGTCTTGCTAAAGACCTCGGCCAGATTGTGAAACACGGGAGGTACGGATGTCAAATCAGGCGGATCGGGTACCGGGGAACTAAGAGCACAAGGACCACTAGGAGGAGCTGAGCGTAGACAAGAGGAATGACAAAAACTACTCCAACTCACAATCCGACCAGTTACCCAGTTGATAACCGGGTTATGAGTAATAAACCAGGGGAGTCCCAGGACTACTGGAGCATTGGTGGAGGACATGACGTGAAACGCAATAGTTTCTGAGTGGTTACCAGCTAGAGCCATGGTTAAGGGCAAGGTCTCTGCGGAAATCTGAGCGAGTTCGCTCCTACTGAGACTGTTGACACTTAATGGGGTCTCTAGCTGGCTCACGGGAATGGCGTTACTGGCCACAAATTCACGGTCAATAATATTAGTGTCAGCACCAGAGACGACGAGTGCCTGAAGGGAAAACTCCCTGCCCTCACACGACAAGACCACTTCCAGATTTATGCGTTGACGGGGATTATTAGGGACCACTGAACGACTCACCAGGACCCCACCTGTGACTGATGAGTCTGACCGTTTAACCTCTTACGGCAGTAAGAAATCTGATGGTTCGGATCCCCACAATAAATGCATAAATGGTTCTGAAAACGTCGTTCGCGTTCCGCGGGGGTCAGGTGGCTACGGCCTAGCTGCATGGGTTCCTCTTGGTTAGGGACGGAGGATAAAGGAACCCGGCGGCTCACGGGTGTCACAGGGATACGCTCGGAAAAGCTAACGGGGGGAACAGGAATCAAGGGAAACTCAGACCGTCTATCACGGCGTCTCTCACGCAGACGGTTATCAATCTTAATAGCGAGGCTAATGAAGGTCAGCAGTCTCAGATCTACCCACCAAACTGTCTTTAACCTCCTCATTAAGCCCCTTAACAAAAATGCTCTGAAGAGCCCGATCATCCCATCCTAATTCTGCCGCTAATGTGCGAAACTCACATAGTAATCCGCAGCGCTAACGGAGCCCTGACGTAAATCCAGCAACCGGTTGCTGGAATCGCTATAAGCGACGGGATGATCGAACACTGACATGATTTCACTAGAGAACTGTTGGAACGAAGCCTGCGTTTTGGAACAAGGGGATTGTTCCAAAACGCAGCTCCCCAGGCTCGAGCCCTACCGGACAACAACCCCAGCACATATGCTATCTTTGTGCAGTCGTTGGCTGCTGACCGAACACCAGAGAGCACTGGAAAAGGAAAATTCCACACTCACCCAGCGTTCCACAGTAACGCTCTGGAGCCGGTACATAGGGCTCACGAGGTAAGAGAGTACTCACAACAGTAGCGGGTGACTCAGCATTCACAGAAGCAGCAAGGACAGGTCTCACCTGGCTCGACTCCAGACGAGAGACGCAGGCCGTCAACTGACTGAGAGTCTCCAGGATTCCTTGCAGCGTCTGAGAATGTTTACCGAGGAGTAAACCCTGAGAAGAAACCGCATGACGCACGGAAAAACCCGGGGGTTCGGTTTCCATGTCCGCGGAGTCCATGTTATGGCCGGACCGTTCTGTCAAGAACGGTACAGGGATAACACAAAGGTGGACTCAATGCAGACACGGACAAAAGAAAGTTACAAATTAAACGTTTAATAATACAAACGGAAACACACTACAGATAATCAAACAAAAGACTAACTACACAAACACAGAAATACTAGAACAGGGAGACGACGGTAGATCGGGAGACAGACGGGAAAACGGGAACACAGGAAACTACGGAGAGAAAACAGAACACAAAACAGCTTTGGGGAACGTCTACAGACAGACAGGGGAAGCACATGCAGGGAAACGTAGAAAGAGGGAGACAAATACACACAAGACAAAGGAGAGGAGGGCACTGACAGAGCCAGATCATGACATAAGCAATCAGAATAATTAAAAATGATGCTTCATAACAACAAGTCAATTCTACACATAGGGGCTTTAAAAGTTATGATTGTAAACCAACTTAATATAAAGGTTATACTGAGAAACAGTGAGATCTAGAATATTTCACTTTGGCTGAATTTTTTCCTTAAGCTCAAGAGGATGATGATGAATTCTTGCTGAGCTCACCCACCTCCTCATTTATTACATCATGACTGGATGTATGCTCAGAAACATTTTCCTGAGCTCCCCTTCACAGCCTTCTCATTACCTGGTTTACTGCAAGTCATACAGGGAAAACCTCTGCACCTTGCAAATGCTCATCTGAATGCAAAGCTGAATGCTAAAAATGTACTCCACCACTCCTGAAAGCCTGAAATAATTACCCTGTGCTGGATCTCTTTTCTGCTGCGAATGATTTCATCATTTTGAGTTTCATAGCTATTTCTTTTTATTCACATGCTCAGTTAAAAAGGAAATGATGCACATTTTCTGAGAACATATATAAGTATTCCATCTTCCCATGAAATTGGGTATTCTTTGTCCTTAAAATGGCACTTGAGCCATACATTTCCGAGCATCACACTTGATAGCTGAATAACTTCCATCCATCCAGCTTCCATCAACTTTTAATTAAAGAGACGAGGGAAACTATGATGTATATTTTAGACCTAATTAGCACGCCGACTCAGGGGAGAGAAGTGATTAGATGAGTAAAGACTCCCCATGGATGCTGCAGACGAGCACGCATACAAATGCATACACACTCGCTTGCATTCTCAGGGTGTTTGCACTAGGACTCTGAGCATTTCAGTACTTAAAGTGAAGTCTCACTTGGTCTGACTATCTTTTTCCAGCATAAAGTGCAATCCTTCTTTTTACCTTCCCTTACATACATTTATATAATTGGAGTCATTGGAGTCAAGCACAGTTATCTATTGAAAGAAGACATACACACAGGATAACAATAACACCACAGGGCTGTTACAGTGGTAGCTTTCACAGCGCCTATTAGTCATGAGAGGGTGTTCTCTGCCTTTGCACAGGCAGAGAACACTGCATACAATAGTGACATCAAGCACAGTCACACATTGTGTTGAAATAGCCATGATGGAGTTTGCACGGTTAAAATGCATTAATCGTGGCTAAAATGACAAGTCTGAAATGATGTGCGAAATCACGAAAATATGCAATCAAATATGCATATTTTTAGGTTTATTTCCTCATTTCTGTCTGTCACTGAATGTCTTCAAGTTTTTGACAAAATAAGACATTTGAGGATGTCATTTCCCCTAACCACTTTAACCATTTTCTGACATTTTATGCCCAAACAACTAATTAATCAATCGCGAAAATAATGTTAAGATTAATAGACAATGAAGATCCTTAGTTGCCGTAGATCATATCACCAACTGGCTGACAGGATGCATCATGACACACTGTTTTGTTTTACTGTTGAGAAGTCGCTTCAACAGTATATGCTTACTCTTCCAAATGCCTGACAACAGCGTTTGTCTTCAGCATGAAATCTAGTACACATGATTGTGTGTGTGTGTGGACGGTTATTCTGGGTATATAATATTTGATAAATGTAAATAATAAATGCCCTTAGACATCTAAACTGATTGGTGTATGAATTGTGTGTATTATTGATGGTGGTGGTTTTAAGCCAAGTGTATTTCTTTGTAGGTTCACACTTTTTTCTAACACCTCTCAGCAGAGTTTTCGATTTAAGCTAGCTTTCAATCATCTATACTTAGTGAACCAGCTGTATGCACTTTGGGAAAGAGGGCCTCCATCTACAAACACTATTTTTTTACTGAGTTCATGGCTTTCATAATACATTGTCCTGTGCTTCTCAGCTGAACTCCATAAACCAGCAATGAGTAGTAAGCCAATTTTCCAGCAACGACACCAGCCTATGGATCAATTCTGGCTCCTACATCAGACTCTGTTTGTGAGTCCTCATCTCGTAATTATCAAGCTGGCTCTCATTTCATAGACATATTGTTTAATTTAGGAGCAGTTTTATGCAAATAACAGTATTATAAAGTCAAACATATTTCTTTTTTTTATCTAATGTATGTAATGGGTTTAGAGTTGGGTTTTTTGGAAATTGCTCATAAAGCCAAAGTGGTCTTTGTCATGCAAAACATTTTAACAGATCCTTGATTTTGGGAGAATCGTGGAGGGATGTCGCGAGCTTGCATTTTCCCATCTCTTGCTAAACAGTGACACTGTGACTTTGGTTGTTAAAATAATACTTTCAATTCTTTATTTATGTTGGAGATGGCTCAATGTTAGGTGTGAGTCTAAATTAAACTCTTCGACCCCACCAGACCTACTGCTGGGTCCATCAATACAAATGCATGCTGCATGGCCAAGCATTTTTGTAACCCACATAACGTTATTTGAAATTCTTGTCAAGATTGCAAAGTTTCCAAAGAAGCTCACTAAGTTCAACTGATCTAAGGGAAGTGTGTGAAAAACTGAAGCAAAAACTAGGAAGAAGTTAGAAAAAGAATATTCTGAATATGCAATATCTGTCATTATTTTCTCATGTAAGCCTGATATCTTCATATTTAAAACAACTGACATTGTATGCTCAATTGACTTGCCCTTACATATTCTAGTCTTCTGACCACTCAAGGAGCTTTTTAGACTGCTTGTCACGTTCACCCCTTCACAGACATTCACAATGATGGAAGCCCATCGTCTAATTTTATCACTCAAACCACATTGACACATTCAAAATACATTGCAGCACAGGGAGCAATTTGGGGTTCAGTGTCTTGCCCAAGGACAGTTCAACATGAGGACCGAATGCAGGACGACCCGCTCTGCCTCACATAGGATGCACTGTGCAGCGTAGCTTCTCCAGTGACTCGCGATCTGGAGTGATCTGAAGCGGTCGTTGCAGCAACTGGTCTATTTTTTCTACAAGCAATCTAGCAAGATCATAAATTATATAAAAGATGATCTGCTACTAATAAACTTCTACTGCCCCACTTGCTGTTTTCCTGGAGTTTCTATTTTCCCCAATTTTACATCCATCCATCTACTATATTTATTTAGATATAGCCTGATGTCAGTGCTGTTTTAGATTGTTGATAAATGATGTACTTGTTCCACACATTTGTCAGTTAATTGTGTCTGAAAAAAGATGAACATGAAGGCTGTCCTCTCACTCCTGCACATACAGATGCACACTCACACAGACACACACACGTAAACAGCAGAGGAGAAGGGCAGAAAATGCTTGTTGACCTGTGTGGAGAAATGCGTTCATGGTGGAAAACACTTAGGCGCCTGCTCGCCAGTCTCTGGATATATCTTGGTACTTCAGCGGCTAGTGAAAACCTGCCATTAAGGTTGTAGTCAACCTAAGAAAATCTACCTCCCTTTCAACCAATTAATAGGTCAATGGGAAAAAAACCTGCACATTATCTCTTGATGACTAAATTGTCCAGTGCACTGAGTGCTACCTAATAAAGTTTTGTGTCTACCAAAGTGTTTTGTCCTAAGGGCAGCATGTGTTTTTTTTATCCTTTGTAATGGGAGTTTTACTTACTCTCTACTCCAAACAGAGGCAATGAGGTGCTGAGTGTTCTGGTATACTGTGCTGCATTATTAATAATACTAATGCTTGCATTACAAATTGACCCCAAAGCAGTTACATTAACGTATTTAGCATAAACACGCTACAGTAGTAGAGAGTGCAATTAAATGTTTCATATCTGCTCTTATGTCCCTTAGTGTATGATGACTGTGTTTTATTGCAGCAATTAGTCAACTTATCGATAGGTCGATCGAACCATTTTGATTATAGATTGTCATCATAAATGATGTTTTCAGTCTCTTGCTTTTCTCTGTTTCATATCATATTAAACTGAATCTTTGAGACTTGGACTGTAAAAACGAGATATTTAAAGATTTCACCTTAGACTTTGAGAAATTGAAATGAACATTTTACTATTACTATTTTCCTACATTTTATAGACCTTTAATGGAGAGAATAATCTTCAAATTAATCAATTATGAAAATGATAGCTAGTTGCAAGTCTACTTAGAATTCATAGTAAATTAAGCAAAGCAAAGCTGTGCCTATCTTATTCTCACTGCACTGAAGAATCTGAGAGGTTCTACACATACAACTATAGAAGCCAAAATGGCCAACAGAGAAAAGGCTGTTTGCAGACTTCGACAAAAGCAGCTATCGCACTCTATAGACATAACCATTCAAGAGAAGGTTCTAGGATAGTGGCAGAACTATAGGCACAAGGCACAAATATAACTGCACTCTATGGTTCCTACCCTGCAGACCAAGGAAGAACAAGGAATTACTCATTTCATTCAATTGTTTTTAGAAAAAGGAAGAAATAAGATCATAACACTAAGAAATAAACATGTCCCTAAAGCCGAAATAATGTCAGCTAATTATGTATAATTCAGGTATTGTATTGCTATGTTAAAGTCCCACTCCAGACACGTGTTTAAGTATTTAAATATGATGAATCTGATATGATTAATATTTTGTTAAACATGGATTTCCCAAATAGAATGTAAAAACAACTCATACGGAGCTGGAAGCACATCTACTCTTTCTCTAAACATTCAGACAAGCTGCTAGCGGCAGACTGACTACAGTGTTTGTTATTCAAAGGCTGTAGTGGGCTCAGTTGTGAATTTAGAGTAAAGCTGTTTGTTAAATGCCCTAAGTCTCTAGTTTGTTGTTTGTTAAGTTCCATGAGCCTGTGATTATGCTAGAGGTCACAACAGCTTTTTTTATACAGGGGGGTCAAGCCAAAAGTTTAAAAAGATGGTCTTACGACAATGGAATGGGACTAACATCATCGCACATGAATACAACTGGGCTCAATGAATCCACAAGAGTCTCAGCTTTACAGTCAGACCCAGTTTATTGAATTCCACACTGTTTATGGACCCCAGTATGCAGAAATATTCTAATACTAGATTTTAGAATAGGACAACGTAACACACATTTGTGCTGGGTGAGAAAAAATATTTTTTTGACTCAAACAGTGTGGATCATCACAAAACAGGCATGTGTAGGTGCAACCGGCATCTAAAGATGATTGTTCATTTTTTGGATTAACTCGAACTGTCAGTTTGATTAAAAGTAGGCCCACAGCCTGCTGAAACAAAGACCTCAAAAGACTAGGCCGAAAGCCTTCGCTTCCATGCCGTCTCCCCCAAAACAGGTCACACCCAGGTGTGAATCCTCCAAGGCACCCAAACTGTTCATTGGCTGAATTCACCCCCAGGTGATGACATCATCCGGGCCTATATAAAGTGAAGCACACAATCTCTCGCTCTCTTTCTACTGGATCTCTTTCTACTGGATCTTCCTCCTGCTCTTCTCCAACTCTACGCGATCCCGATCCAGGAGACCAGCTTCCCGCTGTCCCATCGGCCCTGGACCTGGCCTATGGCGTGGGATCACCAGCAAGGTTAACCAACCGGTTATCCTCAACTGAGCCCCTCACAGAGCGATCCTCTTTTGCCTAAGAGCAACTAAGACAAGCTTCCAACTTCCAACTATAGGACTTTATGAACGGCTAGATACCATTGTAACTTTGTCATAAGAACCGAGAGATCAGGCTGCTTAAAGGTTCACACCGTCTCTGCAGGGGTCCGAGCCCCACCTCTTCTCTTTGTCTCTCTCTCTCTCACACACACACACACACACACACACACACACACACACACACACACACACACACACACACACACACACACACACACACACACACACACACAAACACACACATTTGCTGTTAGCTTTAGTTAGTTTATTGTGTTTTGTTTGTTGCATTTATTAATCTGTTAATAAATGTTTGTGTCTACCATATGTCTGTTTATTTAATATTACACAAAGATGAATGAGCCAGCTTCTACTAAGAAAAGAACTTTTAAATCCTTCAACTAATTAAACAATTACATTTATCAGTGTTTAACCCTTAATTAGTAGTTTAATATATTTAATGAGACTTTAATATTAGTTATCACTCCGTCTATGACGGTGGTGCCCCGAGGAACTCTGGTTTAACTAGAGTCATTTTTATTATTATCTTTGATAATTATTGGTGATAACTAATATTTCCTTGATTAACGATAAGTTTATTGAGAATACTCATTCTCATAATCTGAACGTGAGTCAAGGCCCAACATTTGATTGGTTCTCCGTGTGACGTTGTTAATAAAATGAGGTCATTCATTTTTAGTAATTTTTCTTTATTAATTTTCCTTATCAAATATTTCATTTGATAGTCACACTATTGATCCAATTAAACCCAAAGTACCTACATATGTCTGTAAAGGGGAAACTCATGGGTACCCTATTTTCATTGAGATATCTTGAGGTCATATGTCAAGGGACCCCTCTGAAAAATGGCCATGCCAGTTTTTTTCCTTGCCAAAATTAAGCCTAACTTTGGAACACTTTTTAGCCCCCTTCCTGAAAAGTTACAATGCCATGATAACAATGGATTCCTTAAAGTTTCATTTGATACCTTTATCTTTTGGGATAGCTCCTGGATACCTGATCCAGCTATTTGAGTCAGTATTGCCCCAATTTTTGGATTTTAGTATCGGAACAGTTTCATCCCTAGAACATTTTGTTTTTTCAATTAATTATTTCAATGATTACTTTCAGTTAAAAAAAACATTTGTTTTGTACAAATTATGGTTCCATTACTTAAATCAAATCAAATTTTCTGCCATGTGCTGTGTGGCATGATAAGAAGCTGATGTGACAGTGCATAGTAAACATTTAACCGGAATAAATGGAGAGAATGAGCAATAAAAGCATGACATTATTTCAGCAGTGTATGAAAGCATAAAGAACACAGCCTTCCTGTTTTGGCATTGAGCAATGTTTGTGTATTTGCATGGCTGTAGGAAAAAAATGAACATACTGTCATACCAACCTCCAGCAACATGACTGGAGATGGGCCCATGCAAATGAATGCTATCAGAGACAAAGTGTGATAAATGTGCTGTCAATAGAGATAGTGCGGTGCCACATCACCCCCCCCCACACACACACACACCCACCCCATCACAGCCCAGCAGAGCCAAAAGAAATCTCAGCGGCCCTCATAGGCAGCATCAAACATCATCTAAACAGTGTGTAAAAGACTGCAGCACTGTGATAAACTGTACAATTTCTACTATTTGCTGGTTGGTTTTAGACTAGCTTTCTCTATGCCTCAAAGATTTTGGCCTTGTACCCTTGTGGTCACTTGTTTCACTGTTTTAAGCATAGACTGTATAAGAAATTGACATAGCATACCCGTCAAGGTCCGTTCTCTCAACTTGATCCAATCGTACTCACCTACGGGGGGCGTCATCTTGTCAGACTTTGACTCCGCCTCATTTCCTCTTACCAAAAAAAGGGCATTGCTATGACGTTGGGGGGAGGGAGATACGTCAATCTGGCTGATGTTTACCTCAGAGGGGAAGTGAGGGCCAAAGGCTAGCTGTCACTCAAGATGCTGATAAATTCTAACCTCCAATGAAATAAAAACAAGCCTGGTACAAAAAATTCACCCCCTCCTTCATTGTTGTCAAGGAGATATGACCTAAACATACAGACGAGAATGGGGTTTGGATAGGTTTAAGTTTCAGCATAATTAAAACTTAAATAGGTTGTGAAAAAGGCCTGTTTAACATGGGGGTCAATGAGAAACTGCACATTGAAATCTGCCCTTAGTGGACACTCGGAGAACTCCTGTTTTTGCCAGTTACCTATTGGATCAACCAGGAAATCGTTGTGGTGCAGGCTTTGTTCTAAGACTACTACTACGGTGTGTTTCCTACTAGATTGTCACACGAGTGCTGCACTTGACTCACCGAGCCGGTGTAAACTCCACAAGAGACACAGAGTGCCGTGTCAGTCTTTACCCTCTAAAAAATCCCATTCCCATTACAAAATAAAAAAAAAAAGACTCCCGTTCCTTCCCTGTCCCGTAAAATAATCTTAACATTGACTCCCAATCCCGTTTATCTAGCAGCGTGTGCTGTTAGCTTAGCTCCCAGGCGGTGGAGCTAATGTGGCTAATCCGGTAAACGTCAGCCAGAGGGACGTATACCCCCCACCGTCACATCAATGCTCTTTTTTGGTAAGAAGAAATAAGGCAGAGTCAAAGTCTGACAAGATGGCGGCCCCCATAGGCGAGTACGATTGGATCAAGTTGAGGGAACAGACCTCTATGGAGAGGCTACGTCCATTTTTTATATAGTCTATGTTTAAGACCTTACCTGACCTTCTTAAATATACCGTATAGCTGAAGCTCGGCACTGAACTCCCTTTTGTATAGACAAAAGTACAAAGGCTGATGGCAGACTCCTAAATTATCAGTGGAATAGTCTGTTATCTTTTCTGAATAAGCTGTGGTGGCAGACAATAAGATAACCCTAAAGCTCAAATACTGCTACGTGCCATTAATTTTCTTGCAAAGTCAATCCCTCTTAAACCTGCATATTGTCCCATTGGCAGCTATTCTGTGAATCTATTTTCTGAAGAAAAATGAGAAGGCAATGCATTTGCCCATTTGGAGTTAATGGCTGGTCCTTTTGCTATTCTCCTACATTTTCTCAACATCCCGGGATCTTTCAAATGTTCCATACCTGTAGAGCCGGTCACCATGCATTGTGCTGATAAGTAATGCAAAATTGTCGTTTAATTGCCTACTAGGGCTGCATAACACTGGAAAAAAACATTACATGATAAAATAATCTCCAGAAATTCTCACCTTCTATGGGGGTCACAGAAAAAGCATACAATTACTTACATTTCATAGTTAAATGCATCAATCCGGTGGGACTGTTGCACATGAAATTATATATATTGCAGTTGTTTATAATGGGAGTAACAGGAGGCACTTATTTACAAAGTTTCCATGTAAATAAGTGCTGTAGATGTATGCTGATGTGAAGAGTGGTTCATGTGGATTTTAAAAGTAACTAATAAATAATCATAATATCAAAAGGAACTTTAAATTGTTTCATTTGAGAAAAGAGTTTGGTGTGGTGGTAGCATGGGTAAGGTTTGAACCTAAAGTTTTGCATTTTAATATTTGTTTACATTTTGCTTTTGTTGAGTTATAATACAATTATATACAGTTTGTCAAAATAAAATAAACAAATAAATTTTATTTACTGGAGGAAAGTTAATCGTTTGAATGAATTGATAAATTAGTCAATGGACTAGTGGATAGAAGAATATTCATTAGTGGCTTCCCTAAACGTGGATCTTATTTTCAAAGAATTGGTAATGATAATTAATGTTAATGCTGGGAACTGGGAACACAGTAACATCACTCCAACAAAGTCATCAGGAAAACTGTTTATTTAATTACCTAAACCACTTTTATTTGCTTGTAATAATAACAGAAATCCATAACTTTGTACATGTAAAACTACAGTAAGAACACCAGCTAAAGTTGAGCCTGAAAGTCCGAGTGTAAACTGTGATGAGAGATTCTTCAGGGAACACAAAAACCTAAAAGTTGAGGGATATGTGACCGACTTTAGTTGACCGTTAGTCAGCTAATGTGCTAGCATATTGACTGCCACATCACCACCTTTGGCAGAGTGAGCTTATAATGTCACAGGCTACCCTGCTTGTGGGTTTCAGAATAGCCAGGTTTCCATTCAAATTGTGCATATTTTATCCAAATGTTTTGAAAATTGGCAAAAGAAAATTTAAATTAATGTTTCCATTCATTACTGTCATGTGGATATTAGGATTTTGAATAATTGAGATAAACAGCTGGTGCTACTAATTCTGCAGTTAGTGCCATTAAACCATTGGAGAGGAAAGGACACTACAAGCTGATGTCATTGAGCGCCAGGGAAACCTCAACGGCTGGAACGCGTCCCTTGGTCCGATACCCATACCATACTATTTTTTGTATGCCAGAAAGAGGTTTAATAGGTCCCAATACACAGCATGCAAAATGCAGTATGTCAAAAATACCAGGCCCGCCTACTAAATCCACTCATATTTTGCAGTATGCAAGCCGACAACATGCTTCTCTAGTTACTCTTACCCACAACCATTTGTGCAGTATATACTGTATATGAGCAGAATCATTGTGGCCAGAAAGTTTAGACAGAATCAAAGAATCTCATATTTACTGTATATATTAATTTGTACAATATACTGTATATATTAACATACCATACATGTCATGAACGGTTCAGGTATAACACAAAACGGTGGACCTAATGCAGACACAGACAAAAAGGTAAAGTTACAAAATAAACGTGCTTCTGAAGACAAGTAGAAAGGGGCTAAGTCTCCAATCAAAGATGGCGGTAGCTTTGGGGGTATGACACATGTGCAGTAAAATCTGGTCCTTGCATCTTTCCATAGCTTGGCCTTTACCCCCCGCCCCTTACCCCGAGAATAAATGAATGAAACAATGAATGACCATATTCACCAAAACAACGGTGATTGTAGCAAAAAAGCGACAAGTTTGCAGGTATGCATTTCCAACGTAAACAAAATATAGAATCTTAAAAGCAGTTTTCAAGTATTTGCAGCACTTAAGAAGGTGTAGTACAGCTGCAAACAAAGGCATATTTACCTATTTTTCTCACCATAAAGCAGCAGTGTTGGAAGTGATGGAAGGCAAACAGCGTCTCCTTGGATACCATCACTAAAAATATTGACCTAGGTGAATTTCTTCATGATTTTCTCTCATTGAATGGAAATGGAGTTTGCCCTGCATGGCACCAAGAGGAAACTGAAAGCTTCTAACTTTAGTACCCAGAAAGCCCATGCCAAAAGGATAACTGAATATCCTATAACTTCTTGCAAACAAGGTCACCATATTAGTGCTGTGTTCACAGCCGCCCCTAAAATCAGTTTACACCAGAATTGTTTTTAAGTAAACGTGGTTTTTCATAAAATCTCACCAAATGCAGCTTTGAAGTGACAATCTTAATAATTCATATACGTTTTGTTGGTCATTTCAGCCAGAAAGTCACTGCCGAGAAAGCAGAACATTAAGAAAAACGCAATGAAACTTAAACTAAATGTATTTCCAGTCCGACCTATCACTTCTTTTATTTTATATTTTTATTTTTATTTCTTATTGTAGTTGCTGAACATTGTCCACACCTCCAGTCAACAGGGAAAATCGGCGATGCAGGGCACTCGTGGCACGTCTAGACTCATGAAGGGAATTATATGTAAATCCCTTGACATATTACCTCCCTTCTCACCTTCACAGTGCAGAGCACATTTATGCAATGCAAATGCAATGAGCAAAAGATTTGTCACAAAGCAGATTGGAAAACGCGCAATTTTTGAAGCAAGTGGTTGCATTTCTGAGTGAAATGCTTATTGGTGTGAACAATACAGGCTCAGTGATTTGACTGATAACGCATGTCTGTGAAGGCAGGAGGGGTCAATTGAAAGAAAGACCTCGGTGTGTCAGGCAATCTGCTCGCTCAAACTGTTTATGTTAATCTTTCCCCTGCCAAGGGAGAGTTGTAAGTCATTACATTAGATTGTTGAGTGGATCCTGCGGAGAAAAGAAAGCGCTGGTTAACGATCTGAAGAGAGGGGGGAATAATAGTGATGACAGGATAGGACAGAAGGGACGTGACCATGACTTGACAACCCACTGAAGAGATGTTTCATTAAAGACACGTAATTGTTCCTTTTAGATCTTACTGTCAGATCCTTAGGACCACAATCCCCTATTGTTTTTCAACAAGTGGCTTTTCACAAGATTAGTATCCAATAGTTTTCCGTCCCATTTGTCCACTGTGCTATCATAAAGTATTAAACTGGAACAATTTACCCCCACCTCTATTAGAAGAGGTCAATGCTGCTAAATGATTCCCTTCCAATTGACTCATTCTCTCTCTCGGCATACTCTTTTTCAGCAAAACTCAACAGAGCACTTTCCAGGTGGTAGAGCAGGCAGCATATTTACAGAGGCTGAAAGCCCTCGCCGCTGCGCCTCAGGTTCAACTCCGACCTGGGGTGGCCCTTTGCTGGATGCCCTTTGCTTGATGACCCCCCCCCCCCCCCCCCTCATTTTTTCTGTCAATCCTCAGCTGCGCCATAATATGTCCAAAAAAGCAAAGAGCCAAGACAAAAAAAAAAAAAAAAACATCTTTAAAATGAAAAAAAAAAGAAATCTCACTTTCAACTGTTGGCTACCGCTGTGACATGTCTCACTGGTGGCTCGTCTTCTGTGTCACGGAGCAGTGTCTGAGGCCAATTGTCACTCTTCAAAAAGCTTTCATTCCAGCGTCTCCTCACACCAATGCAGTAACCACAGCACACACAATACTATGTCTATCTTTCTTCCATTTGTGGATCGTGAGGCACAGGGAAGCAGCTGTAGAGATGTAGTTTCACACACACACACACACAGACACAATCAAAAAAATCAATCTATCAATCAATCACACATCTCTATTGTATGGGCCCAATTTAAGTTTTTGCTCAAAGAGACCATCAGAAATAGAGACATGCCAGACACAGAACAAATAGTCTCCTTCAAACAAGAGGAGTCATCAATAATCAATACTTTAAATATGAACTTATGCTAAAAAAAAAAAAAAAAGCTCATGCACAGGCAATGGAGACATAGTCCCTTCAAGGAGCAAAAATGCATGCTAAAGTGCCTGCTAGGAGCCAAAACAAAAAGTCTGCACGCCACTGTGTACAGGTTTGCTTACCATATGTCCAGTGCGACTAAAGTTCCGAGTCTTCATGCATCAGATGTCGGGCATGCTCCTCCCCTTCTGCTATCTCCACTATTGTGCTTAGCACGCGCCCAAGACAATTGTGATGGTTTAAAGAAATACAAACAAGCCAGAGTGTTTTTTTTGTTTGTCCCAGATTGATAAACCGGTGTAGCCAGACCATACACCACAGTTTGTGTAATAATGGAGGCAGAAAGTAGCCCACGGCTGATCCCTTAGGAAGTAGGATGTATCTTTGTTTGCTTTTTGCTTTATATTTGTTATTGCATGAGCCCTTGCAATATTAAAGATTATACGTCTGTTATGTTGTCTGAGTGAAGCCCCTGTTTTCATTAGTCCTTTAATTTTTTTCTGACATTAACACTCATGAAAAATGGTAATTTTATTTTTTCTCAGGTGTGTATTCTTACCTGTCACCTCAGTTGTGTTTATTAATAATCGATGTCCCTCTTCTTCTGTGGGAGAGAATTTTGTCTGATAAAGGTCTTTGGAGCGCCAACTATAAATACATACAAATAAACAGACAATAAATTGAACAGATACAACAGAGAAACGTGTGAGGGTGCTCTGATTTCTTGTCAGGGGTCTTTCTTTTTCAGTAAACATAAGACATCATGTCCTGTGCAGCAGAGATGTCATAGTTTATTGTGCTGGCAATGGTTTGAGTCATATCTCTGTTGGAGACAAAAACAGAGCGATGTAGTATTTACATGCAAATTTTAGATTATTACTGTAAATGCCTGAAGAGATTGGTATTCATTCATAAGACAGCAGCTGTTGCACAAATATTGACTACTTACCGGGCTTGCACAATGTTTGTGCGTTCACACAGACAGACACACACACACACACACACACACAGCGCAATATAAAAAACAAAACAAATGCATAGTCTACATTTGCTGTCATATTTTGTATTTTTTTGCCTCAATATAACATATATATATTATATATAATATATATATATATATAATATATCAAATCCATTCACATTGAGCCTTCTAGTTAAAAAGAGTGCTGATGGAAGCACATGAAATACATGTCGATGGGCCCAAGGGAGTGTTTTTTAAACTATTCAGAACAACACAAGACACCCTCGGCAGAATGAAACGATAAGGGACAGATGAGTGGGTAGGAGCTGGGGGTGGCATAAAGTGATTCACCACGGCCTAATTCACTCCCTGGTCACTCTCAGTCCTAATGTTTCAGAGCAATTTTACACCCTTCCTTGATATGCTGGCAGTCTGCCTCAGCCTCACTCTGGGTAGTCAAAAAGACGAAGGCACCACTGGCTCCCTCCCAGAGCACACGCTGCAGCCCAATATTTCCACAGAGACGCCTCACTGTCACTGCAGGCTCAGACACACATGTGCCCAGCAGAATCAGTACAACAGATGAGTCTGAAATTGGGCCTCGAGGGGAGCTTTCATGTACTAACTCAAACCCTGTCTTGCTAGATAACTACCGGTTGCTCCAACCGAGAGTCGGCGCTTTGATAAAGCGATGAAGGGCTGACGGATGTCTGCAGATATGGGTTCTGCAATCTGATAAATATTAAAGGTAAGAGTTCAGCTTGGTTCACTACCTAGTGGTGATGGCTGGTTTGTTTGGGTTGGATATCTGCCGGCTCATTCCACCTGGCCAGAGATGGAAAATCCAAGAGAAGTCTATATCAGTCGACTACTTAATATTGCAAACTTCTACCTGTCAGTTTCCACAGAAACAGATACTGACTGTGGTTCTCAGTTTATCATACATCAGTGTGCATGATATGCACTTTCCTCACACTCTACAAAACTATATCTCAACGCAATGAGATCCACTGGTATTGCAGTCAAAATAATACTTAACTCCTTCATCATTTCACTGTGACCAAATTCCAAATGCTGTTTGACAGAATGAGGTTGGAGAATTGCCCATAGCACCATTGAGAGATGTCAAAAGGCAGTGTAGAAAGAGATTTTCATTTGACAGTCCGTGAAGCCTGGGCTTCATTTCTCCTTTATGAGTTTTTACTATATGGCTCAAACACCACATTAAAGAGAGGTCGGCTCACTCTGGCCGGTTGGATCACAGGACAGAAAGACTGCTTATTCAATATTTTCAATTAAGACTTCAAAACAAGTTAGCTGAAAGAGCTGCTGCTCTGCACAGACCCTTAGCTTTACAATCAGGAAGAATTATCCTGTTGGGTTTTGTGTGCAGACGGTCAGAAAGCAGGGGAAAGCAACAAAGCCTAACATTGAAATGTGGCCCCTTAGAGTAAAAGGGTTCTGTAGAAAGAGTGTAGTTGAAATCAGTCCACCTGCACCAACTTTCCTCTTTGAGAAAGCTTACAGATAGGGCTTAGAAGCCCTTAGCTATGTTGTTACTTTTAAGCTGATTCTGTTATGCTTAATGATGCTGCTATAGGCCTAGTCTGCCGGGGGATAACCCTGTTTCTGATACTCTGAGTTTTTATCCTGTCCGTCTGTATCATTCATGTCTCATCAATGCATGTAACTAATTCAACTCCATGTTTGCCACCATAATTATTATCATTGCCATGTTCTTTCACTCTAGCTGTGCCTGTTTCTTGCTGTTCTGCTGTATTAACTGCCATAACTTGTAAGTCATTTTCACATTGCTTTAGCTATTACTATAGTTACTGTTACTTTGTGGTTGCTTGCATCTCTGGAAGCGTGTCTGTCTCTGTCTTTGTGTCTGTCTTTGTCTTTCTCTGTCCATCTGTCCGTCTTTTCTCTCTTTCTCTCTTATTTTTTTCCTCCCCAACCGATGCAGACAGATGTCCGTCCTCCATAGAGCTGGGTCTGTCTGACGTTCCTGCCTGTTAAAGGGAAGGTTTTCGTTGCCACCGTACTCTACGGAGGAATCTTTGGGTCTATGTAAATCGTAAAAAAGTCATGGTGTGGTCTATACCTACTCTGTAAAGTGTCCTGAGATAACTTTTGTTATGGTTTGGCACTGTAAATAAATTTGAATTGAATTGAATTGAATTGAATTGAATTGAATTGAATTGAACTTGCATCCAGGGTGATCACAATGTAATTGGATGAAGAAAAAAGCAAATAAAATGATGTGTTAAAGAACCAAAGAGGCTCTTTAATTCAAAATGATGTCCAAACCACTTGATCTTTGCCCACGCATTTCAAGCAAATTGTGAAAGCATTACAGTATTTCAGCATGATCGACAAAGTGCCAATAATAATAAAAAATAGTAACTTTTGCCCCAAAATCTTTAGTCTCTGAGCAGGGGATCTGCAGCCTGTTGTACCAGCTGAATGTAAGTTGTTGTGAATCTTAAGTTTGAGTGTAAATTCAACACTAGCTTTAACACTGTAACTAATTAGTTACAGACCAACCTCAGAACCGGCTATCTGCCTGACGACAAATTAGCTGTAATAAACAGGTTTCAGACACTTCACCCAAACTAAGGCCTCCTCCTCACACCAGATGATTTTCACAAGATGTGTGGAAGAGTTTTAAACGTAAAATGCCACAGTTCATGTTGAATGACAACCTCAGGTATATGGTTTTAGAAAAGATATGGTTATGAGGTGGTTGAATGTGTTTTCCATTAATGTGGGTGGAAAATAGCAAACAGCTGCAGGCATGATATATCTCCTCTTGTTGTACAATATTAATGTCTTATTGTTTTTAAATTAAAAATGACAAATGAAAGCCAAAATACCTTACATCTGATTTACCTAACACAATGTAAAAATATATTCAATGTATTAATATCCGTTTCTAGTCATAATTTTAATTTTCTGATAGGCCTGAAATAAAGGCCTCTGTGTCTTCACTGGCTTACCATATGCTGTGAAGAATTAAATGTTCAAAAGGCCATAATGGAATTCTGTCTTTCATCCACAGCCAAACAGATCTGCTGTTCCTCTGCTCTTCCTCTATACCTGTCTCCACCAGAGCCAAACTAAACTGGATATTATATGTAGCCAACCCCTTTTGAAGGGACTTTTAAAACTTTTGGTTCATCCTATTGCCATTGTAATATTATTGTAATGATTGTTAGCTCTAAGCATTTGAGCTCAATAATAAACACAATGAAGAGGTGGGTCTGTCACCACAGTAACACACAGTGACTTAGATAAGTAACTTTAACCTGACTACTGATTTGGAAATAGTAACGCGTTAGACTAGCCTCCTGGTTACTGGAACAAAGGAGTCAGATTAGAGAAGTGTTAGTAAGTAGGCTAACGTGTTAGTGGCATCACTGGTCATCACTGACACTGACAGGCCGGCACAAGGTTGTGATGAATAGTTTATAATAAGTTTTATTTAATGACAAGTTACCAACTACGTCTAAGGAGCTATTGTGACACTGAAAAGTCATAATAACACAACTGTGTGCCGTAGATTAGTGCTAAACAGTTTCATCGCTGCTGATAATGTTAGCAATAATAACAACCAGATCTTTTTTATCACACGTATTGTAGATAATAAATACATATAAAAATCAAATGTTAAATAACATATAACATATATGATAACAATAACACTTACAAGAACACCTTTGGTTCACCTATCCAATCCATGATATTTCTGCTGTGTCTACTATAGCTGGATGATTGGATGCATGAATTCCATGAAAGAATTGGGCATTCTGCCCTGAGCTCTGGGCTGGAGGTGCTTGTTGTGACTGGCTTTAGCCTGTGCGAGTTGTAGGGCGCGCAACTATACGTGTTGTTTGGTCAACATTTATGTTTTTTTTTTCATTTTTCCTATATTCCATTTTCGGATCTTTCAGTCACAGTGAAAACCGGGGACGTCTGGTCACCCTAAGCTTGGCACTAATTGACCTACCATGAGTCCAGAGATAGCAGACTGTGACCAAGAACGGGGCCTCTCTGTGAAAACGTCAGAGGCTCCTCAGCGAGGCATTAAAGTAAACAAAAGAAAACAAGAAATATCCAGGGTAGCTAATACATCACTGTAAAACTATAAATAATACAATAAATAAGTGATAACTAAGGAAGGGAAAGTCTTTCTAAATATATTATAACGTTGCATTATGTGTAGGATGTTTTTGGAGCTTGATAAAGGCCATCTCTGCATCTGCTGCTTCAATTTGGAAAATTGTCTTCAATCTATCTCACAACTACCCCAACTTAGTGCAAAAGTAAATCTCTGAAGTGGCCATTTAATTTATTTCAAGTAGGGTACATTTATGGATAACAATAATTATGATTAATTATGGTTTCTGTTTTTCTTTACTGTCATAACTGCACTGATTAATTTCACAGTCTGCTTCATTTCATCAATGTTAAAAAACAAGAAATTGTTAATTTTCCTACAAATGATCTCATTTGGTATGCAGTATTGAACAGTGTTGATGTAAATACCAAAAAATATCTAATATAATAAAAATGCCTAAAAATATCAAATGTAGATATCAAATGTATGTTAATTCTGGATGTGAAGGGGGCTTTTGTGTCACAGAAGAATATAATAGCTTCTGTATTTAGAGTAGAAGAATAAAGAACAATGCTCCGTTTGTCCTTCTGTTTAACTCCCATTTATTACTCCATTGTGTGACTAAACCTCAGATCTCTGCTAACAGCCGTGGGCCCTTCAGGAAGCCTGTAACTAGCCAAAACAGAAACTAATTGGTGTTGCTGAGGGCAGGTCTGTAGTGTATGACTCATTAAGTTTAGTTTTAATGAACTAGTGTAGTGCACGATTAGGAGTGCAGGACAAAGACCCTATGCCCTGGCACATTAATGTGCTTTATAGTCTGACACATTGAGTCCTGGAGAGTCGGGGGAGTTGGTGAGTGCCTTCTGATGCCACACATTTATTATGGAGAATCAGTATTGAATATTTCAAGTTAAGGAGAAAGGAACATTTACCTTAGGTTATCCAAATCAAGCGACAAACTCAGTGGCCCAATCCATTTATAGCACAAACCAGTAGAAAAACTTAAGAGAGAGATTACGAAAAATACTGGCGCATTATTTATTAACCAACATGCTGATCTTTAATCATGCTGTGCTGGTTTATGTCCAGGAGCTATATGCTCGGTGTGCTCCACTATCATTAGAATGACAGACATGCATGGCTTCACTCAGCGCAATAGTGCACATCAACATTTTACTTAGGCCTACTAGTTGCTGCAGTGCGACGGCTGGAGCCCACCAATGGGAGCGTCGACCCCAATAAAAAAAAACAAGCTTTAGTGGCAATTAGTTTAAAATGAACATGTTGCCATTGATTTTCCCTACCAAATCTATTTTAATTACTAAATGTGATGTTAACCATATGGATCTCTTAAAAGATAAAGCGTGACTGATCCCCCAGAGCTCTGTCAGTGCAACCTGAAGGCACTTTCATTACTGGTTGCACACCAAAACCTCAGCCAGGCAGATTAAAACACTCAGACATGCAGCCTTGGAGAAGATTGCTGGGAGCACTGGCTAAACGAGATTGCCAATGGCTTCCTAGGATGTTCATGGTGAAGATTCAAAAGCCCCCTGATGAGAGAACCTTAATCTCCATCTCTTTCCTACATCTGTCTCTTTCTTACTCCCTATCTGTCTTTTCTATCTATCTGTTTCTCTGCTTTGAGCTGCTTACATAAGGTAATGCAGGATGTGATATCTCAATGCAGCCGCAAGATATCAATACAAATTCAATGAAAAGACTTCTCAGAAACCAAAAAACTACAGAAAAAGCCTTACTGTTTCACCGGTTGACATACTCTTTTATTACATGTATGTACTCGGCCGGTGCAATTTATCAGACTGCCCTCATCATAAAAACAATAAGCATTGATCATTTGTTCAGACTTAAGGAAAAATATCTCTGATTTGAGAAATAGACTGCTTTCTTTCAAAAGAAAAGGGCAGGAGTAGCATGACATTGGCCTAGCACCACAAAAAACCTCTGAGGGAGGTGGTTGGAGATGGTAATGTCAAAAGTGTCAAATGTGTTTCTTTGATTCATTTCCTACCATTGGTCAACATTGGTGCAGCAACAATTATGGATGAATCTACTGCTTCTTTATCTATTCTTTTTTTTGGATGAATCCTTTGACAAAATATAAGGTAGTGAAAATAGTTAAAAACTGAGGCCAAGGTGATATCTTCATAAGTTGTTTTGTCCAATAGTCTAAAAGCAAAAGATTGTGAGTTTATAATGATAGAAAAACAACTAGCATTTATTCACATTTAGACCCAGAACATAGACTAAAGCCATTTAATGTTTGCTAAAAAAAATAAGACTTCAAATCAATTATCGTCTATTCATTTTCTGTTGATCAACTAATCCATCATCTAATCATTACTGGAATTTTTTTTGTTTCAATATGTACCCATTTGGTTTAAAGCACTTGGTTGATTCTGAAAAAACTCCATTAACAAAAAAATGTGACTGTTCAAAGAAGAGTGCAGCATTGTTTTCGTCAGTCAGATAACACGTGTTGTGTTTATGCTGCAGCATATTAATTGATTTGCGACCAAGATTCACATTCAGTACCAACAGTGTGACCTTTATGTGACGAGGAGGAGCCTAGATAACTGTCCAAATTAGGGCTGAACCAGTTTAAGATGATCATTATCAATCTGCCGATCTGCGATTCACCATTTACAGGTTAACAGGTTAATTCCTGTAGTGCTCCTCTTTAATTTGCAGACTGGCGAATTCTTTCATTTGAGCACCAAGCATCATTGATGTGAACACAGAGACTGCCTCCATCGTCTCTGGGGTGGAGGTCTCTTCAAGATGTGGCCACACTAGTGTCAGAACTCCCTTTGCTAGGCCAGCCCGATTCCTATTTAATTTTCATCCATTACACTTTCCTGTGACCTCCACCAGAAGCTTACCTTACCTGACACAAGATATATTGATTCGCATGATTCCCATTTGCTCAGCATAGACATCTGGGAACTTTCGTTTTGAGATGTTTTGGGAAGGGGCAAAAATATGGATAAACCATCTGTCCATCATCAACATACGAGCAAAATCAACCAATCAGATCAACAAAGCGTAGGACATACTAACAGCGTCAAGGAAAAGCTCACAGAGTAAACAACATGTTAGTAAAGGACATTTACTGTTTCTGTAACATGCATTTACGGATAAAAGGCACAATTTCAGGTGCCCCGTCTATATTCCAACAGAAGGATCCAAGAGAAAAAAGTGTTAGCAAGTGGCTTGCTTGATAGCTGTGCTCATCTCATCCGTGGAAGTTGCCATATGGTTTACACTGAACAGTCACTTTTCGTTTTTGTCACACCTAATACCGCCTCAAAACCAACGTTGCACGTTACCAAACTGATCTGCGAGTAAAATACAAGGGAGCTTGCATGATCAGGATGGTCTCACGAGGCTAGACAGAAACAGGCTACGTAATGAAAGGGCCCAAGGTCCAAGGGGGGCCAGCCTAGCTCTAATCCCTGCTCTCTTCCCAGGGCAGTCACAGGACCCTCAGTGGCACTGTCTTAGGCAGTGACCTCATTTAGCAGCTTAGGGGCCTGAGGGTAGAAGTTCCTCCTGAACCTCTCAGTGCTGACCTAATGTATCAGGTACTTTCTTATCCTTATCAGTGAGAAAAGTCTGTTACCCGGATGGTTTGGATCTTTAATGATTCTCTTAGACTGGTGTTAATATGCTTTAGGGCCTGTGTCCACGAGTTTTGTGCCAGCGTATTTTTTCACTTGTTCCCATTAAGGAAAGCCTATGGAGCCACCTAGAGAATTTTCATTGGACCCAGCAGCACAACATCTTCTTTTATGTGCAGGATGCGACCAAAAAAATGTTGTGTTAAAAACACATTAAAGCGATCACTGGTAATTTAATTTAAAATGCTCATGTGTTTTCATGGTTGGACAGTGTTTACCAAATTGTCTTATGGCAATGTCCACAGTGACACATCACGTTGGACAATGACATAGGCTTTGGGTGTGTCTTATGGGCCACTCCTATAAAGAGGTGCTTTGATTTTAACTGATTATGATGAGGTTGAATTTAAATTTGATGAATCAATATTCAGGCATCTTGCTCCCTTTGTGCTCTTGTTGCACATCTATATAGGTAGACCTTTCTGTTTATTCTCACTGCAGTGCTACTTTACTGAGCACTCATACTGTGGACTGGGGATGTGTAAATCATCCAAAAGGAAATTCAAATCAAACGGGCACAATGTCCATCTGCCCCCTAATTGAAAGGACAAATGAACCAAATGACTAGCTGAGAACAGTTAAACAACATTGGCCATTGGGCTTGAGGGATTATTCTTGCTCTTGGTATTAGTATTTTGACAAAACAAACTTACCTCAAGGTCCATCATCATAGAGTCAGACAACCATTCACACTCACATTCACCAGAGAACCCAGGGAGAACCCACGCAGACATGGAGAGAACATACAAACTCCACACAGAAGGGCCCCAGACCAGATTTGAACTGGGAACACTCTTGTCATGAGGCGACAATGCTAACCACCCCACCACCGTGCTGCCTAACTCATGGTCCACTTACAAAATTTCTCCTGAAAAAGCTTTCAGATACATCTCATGGCCTTAATCAGCAGATCGATACCAGACATGGAATTGATTCAGATGTACACGTCATGAAATAAAAAGAACCCTGGAACATCTCCATCATACTGTCCTAATAAAGATAAAGATGTGGATAAAAGCTCTGGAGGAAATCTGGTATGTGGGCCTTAAGTTAAGAATTATTTGTCAAACACTGGACATGTTCATTGTAAGGGAAATTAATATGTCACCCGATGCATTGATATAGAGTGTCAAGTGTTTTTTTGAAGTTTTCGAAGGATGATAAAATTCAGAAGCAACAGGTACAGTTACATGCGGCTTTGGCAACACAGAAAGAAGAAGAAGAATTACTTTATTTTTATCCCACATGGGGAAATTCAATTTTTTCACTCTTATTATCATACATGTTACACACACAGGCCCGAAATACACACATGCACAACCAGGACCTATACACGCAATTGAGGAGAGATGTTAGAGCGAGGGGGCTGCCAGTGACCAGCGCCCTGAGTAGTTGGGGGTTCGGTGCCTTGCTCAACAGCACCTCGGCAGTGCCCAGGCACCTCTCCAGCCACCAGTCCACGCTCCATACATGGTCCACACAGGGACTTACTAATTCTTTGTTGGATTTTGGTGTTTCCATGGAACTTATTGATAATAATAAAAAGACAAAGTAACACCAAGATTATAATAGCCAATGGGTTTGTTGTTTTTGTTTTGGATATCTGATTCTGTCTACGTATATTAACTTCTACAGCCACTGAGCTAACACGATCTTGAACTTTCACTATATTTCAAGCCCTTTCTTAATTGCACAATAAACAAACAATAATAATAAAAATGAAAATAATAAGACTATTTAAAACCGGTTAACTGGTCATATTTCAAAGTCTGGTGCAGTCTATAGCATGCTGAGAATGGTTTACAATAGTTCCTGTACTCAAAGGCCTTTGTTTTCTCTTCCCTCCTGTTATCACAATACGAAACCAAGTCTGCATTTTCAAAGTAAAGCCTACAGCAATAAGGAGCCATGTGGTTCCATACAGCTGGCATAAAAGTAACAGAAACCGTTGATCATACTCCTGTGTGTTCACAGTGCCATACAGTTATTGACTGCTGTTCCCTTAGGTCCATCTCATGGGCACTGGAATTTCTTTGAAATTGTACATGACAACAAACACACAGGGTAAAGTCTTAATAACAGAACATCTCTTTTCACTCAATGGTTAGTATTTTTGGTATCTTAATTCAAATGGAAACATTTGTCCTGGGGCTTAACTACATAAGTACACCAATTCATGTCTTTGCTAGGTGATTGGTTATTGATTTTCCATCTGTGTACTAGATTGGTCTGTGGCTTTTGCCCAACAGAGACAGAGGAGAGAACTATGGTCCTTCACCATTTCATTTCTAGGACCATTAACACTGAGGAATGCATCAACTATTGTTCATGGACTGTCTGTCATGTTCGTACATGACACCACTTCATTGTGTAAAGTCCACGAAATAGCTCCAGTTCAATAATCAATTCAGAGGTGTAATGGTATGTAGCACATTACTGTGGAGGTATTGACTGAAATCACTCTCCAGTATTGCCCAGTGCTTTGGTAGCCCAGCTTTTCTATTACATTCAATGACAATGCTTCTGCTATGTGCTGCTACCTCGGCTACTCCGGGCTGTTTTTTTTTCACAAAATAAAGGTTATTGTCGAAGTGCCATTGATATTTAAAAAAAACATGCTAGTACAGGTACAGGTGATCTACTTCCTGCTTTGCTACAGTGCAGACGCTTTTTCTGCTTGCTCTCGCCTTTGCTTGCATTTTTTGCTACTATCTGCTACTATTTGCTTCTCCTCAATAAGAAACAAAGAGCAACAGCTCCTGGATACTTACAAAACAAGTGGGATTATATTTCTTTTAGATAACAGAGGCATTTTTCAATATTTTTACGACTTCCTCAACGCTAGGCAGGGAGGCCTACCATTCAAGATAAGCCTGAGCCTGTGCTACAGTGCTAAAGGTAATCAGCAGAAGATGCCTCCCTTCTCTACGGAAGATTACCACAAACTACTAGAGAAGATTTTACTGTTGGAAACAAAAATTAATCGGTTAGAAGTATATATAGAAGTGAATGTATATTGTGGAAACAATACCACTCTAGCACTGACAGTGGACAGGGGCATGCCAGAACCCAGCTAACTAGCAATGATGAAGCTACGAGGAAACGGGAGGTCCCTGTACGGGGTAATAAATCTACCAGCGATAATCCTCCCTAGAACACACTTGGTGCAAAGCCAAAGAGAAGACCACCTCCTGCGACAAGGGAGAACGGATAACTGGGAGGACCCAGCGCCCCGATATCTCTGATCTGACCGGTTGGCCTGCGCTACCATCTCCATCCAGGCATAGTGCTTCATCAACTCCACTGCCACGTAGGACACAGCAGCGGACAGCAGTACCAAGAAAACTCCCCAGCAAGCAAGTGTTCAACTAAAGAACAGGTTTGCTCCACTGTTGCCGGACAATGGATCCCCCTCTGATTGCCTGAATAACCCACCATCACCACGCAGCAGGGTAAGACCTGCTAACTTTAAACCACAGAGAAAGCTAACAAGTGGGCCTGAAAATCTGATTGTGGGTGACTTTTCTGTAAAAGATATAAAAAGCAATAATAGCACCAAAGTACTCTGCTTTCCGAAGGATACGGTGTCTGACTTGAAAAAAAGAATCCTGGAAATTGTGGCTGCACACCCAAATGTCAAAAATATCATTCTGCACATTGGTTTTAATGACATTGAAAAACAACAATCGAGGGAGCTGAGAGAGCACTTCAATAAACTCTTTGAAACAGTCAGCGCTGTGAATGCTGAGGTGTTTATCAGTGGTCCTCTACCCCTGATCGGGAGAGGAGCTGAGAGATTCAGTCGACTTTACTCACTGAATGAGTGGCTCTCCAGCGCTTTTCTTGCTCGTTCAATGCATTTTATTGACAATTTTAGCTTTTTCTGGGACCGCAGGCATCTTTTCAAGGCAGACGGACTTTGTCTAAATAAGCTGGGAGTAAAGCTTTTCATGACCAACATGTCTAACTTCCTGCGTCATCCATCTATCATCACTGCCAAGGACAAGAGACAAGAGGAACCAACGAAAAAGGAAGACACAACACAGCTAATCATGAACGTCGAAGGAGGACCGCCATTGCAAAAGGAGACACTGACCATGAGAGACACCAGAGCAAAGAGGAGAGGTGTCCATCCCCCTCTACCGCCCCCTTCATTTCGAATGCGCGTGAAAAGTCCTATACAAATAAAGTTGCCTTGCCTTGCCTTGCCTTACAGCAGTGGTAAAGCCACAGCGGATATTCTATCAAATTTTGGACGATTTTGATCTCCAGTGTATATGGCAGCATTGTTGAAACTAAGAGTGGTTCCTGAGAAGTCCTGAGAAGAGGTCTAATCAGGCAACAGAAGTGAAAACACCTGTGTGGATGTAGCACTACTATGTAGGGGTTTTAATAATGTTGGATTCAACTGATCATACATGGATTTGTCAAATCTTTAAAATGTATGAATTAAAATGAAATTCCAGCGTAAAATCATCCCAGGCTCTTTTTCAGCAAATACAGTCATCAAATAAGCCATCGAGACAATTTTTTTAGTTTATTAACTATTAATGGAGATATCCTGTAGAGTAGCTCGGGGCAGTACGATACAGGCATTAAAATGTCTTTTTTACCCACTAATACTGCTCAAAATAACACCAAATCTCTGCAGTAGCATGAGAAGAGTCCTTACACATAAAACAAAGCATCAACAACTTAGTTAGTGAACCTGAAGTTTATTAAAAGACTGTTTTGAAAGACTTACCAACTTGCCCCGGTACCAGCTTCTCGTAGTAAAGTCCATTTAAGTCGATTTCCGAATGCAACACAAAAGGAAAGAGCCCATTGATGATTTATTCCAGACAAAATACGTAAACTTTGTGGTTTGTGGACGTATGGTGAAATATAAGTTAATGATAGATTTGTGAAAGTCAGAGACAGTGAATTTTCCTGCAGCACTGAAATGTCACAAGAGGGGGTGGCGGTAGCATCAGACATAGCATGAGTCTCGGTGTGCGGGCATTTTTTGGTGTGCCTGTGGGTACTGAAGAAGAATGTTCAGGGCAAGATGGCGGTGCGTCAGAGGCAGCGGCTGAGTGTGTCCATTTATACTATTCGCGTTAAAATCCTGTTCGGCAAACACCATCTATAGCCAGCAGGATCTCTTAGGAATAGGCTTACCAACAGGGAGGCGCCGGAGGCTGCGCCAGGATCGAAAACAGAAGCGGGATGCAGAGTTGGCCTGTTGCTAAGGCTAAGGAAGCGGCCACACAAACTGCCGCTTCCAAGTATCTTCCTCACAAACGCAAGATCACTGGCAAACAAAATGGACGAACTAAGACAACAACATTGTGAAGGATTGCTGCATGCTGCTCATCACAGAGTCTTGGCTTAATCCTTCCATTCCGGATACAGCTATTGAGCTAGCAGGTCGCACAACATTCCGGCACGACAGGACTAGAGACTCCGGTAAAAGCCGCAAAGGGGTGGACTTTGCATTTATGTTAACAACTGCTGGTGCGCTGACACCAGGACAATAAACAGCCACTGCTCGCCACATCTGGAGTATGTAACTGTCAAGTGCAGGCCCTTTTATCTGCCCCATGAGTTCAACGTTGTGATGCTAACAGCTGTTTATATTTCTCCGGATGCTAATGCTAACATGGCACTATCAGCAGCCAACAGAGTTCGTTTCCTGAGGCTATTAACATCATTGCTGGGGACTTTAACCATGTGGATTTAAAGACTGCACTCCCCAAACTCCATCAGCATGTCAAATGTGCTACGAGGGGAGACAACACACTAGACAAGGTTTATTCCAACATTAAACAAGGCTTCAGGGCTAAACCACTTCCTCACCTCGGTCAGTCAGACCACATGACCCTGCATTTAATACCAACATACACCACTTGCAGGAAGGTGCTTCTACCACAACCAGAACTGTTAAACATGGCCTGAAGGTGCTTCTGAACAGCTTCAGGACTGTTTTGAGTCAACAGACTGGGACATCTTTAAACACCAAGATCTGGAGCAGTACACAACATCTGTCTTGGACTATATAAAATACTGCAGAGACAATGTAACTGTGGAAAAAGTGCATCCGGGTCTACCCAAACAGGAAGCCATGGATGACAAAAGAAGTGCAGTGCCTGCTCAGGGAGAGAAACATCGCTTTCAGGGCTGGTGATGCAGATGTTATACAGCACTGCCAGATCCAACCTGAAGAGAGGCATCAGGGAGGCCAAGGCTGACTACAAGAGGAAGATTGAGAACTGCTTTGAGAGCAACAACCCCAGGCAAGTGTGGCAGGGGGTTCAGCACATCACCAACTATCGACCGAACAACACTTCAGCTGATGCCAGTGACATCTCACTGGTAGAGGAGCTGAACCACTTCTTCGCCCGCTTCGAGGCAACCTCACAGGACACAGCCACACCACATCTTTCAGCCCACAGCAGTCACCTTCTCACAGTGAAGGAGCACAAGGTGCGACGCACGCTGAGGGCGGTGAAGCTGAGGAAAGCCTCAGGGCCGGACGGCATCACAGGACAAGTGCTCCAGGACTGTGCAGACCGGCTGGCTGGGGTTTTTACCACCATTTTTAACCAGTCACTATCCCAGGGCACCGTCCCTTCCTGTCTAATGTCCTCAGAGACTGTACTTCCTGAGAGTTCTCAGGAATAACAATCTGACTCAGAAACTTTTGGTGTCTTTCTATCATTGCTCCATAGAAAGCATCCTGAGCTGCACAGTGGCTGCCCGGAAAGCCCTCCAAAGGGTTGTTAACACAGCCCCAAAGATCATTGGTTGCTCACTCCCCACCCTGGAAGAACTGTACAACTCTCGCTGTCTTGGTAGGGCTAAAAACATTGTAAGGGATTCGTCCCACCCAGGTCACCAACACTTTGAGTTATTGCAGACGTTTCAGGTCTCTGAATGCTCGGACTAATAGACTTAAGAACAGTTTTTATCCAAAAGCTATACCAGTGCTGAACACCGCAAATACCTTTACCTATGATGGTACTAATGATCAGGATCTCTGCAGTCTACTGTTTTTTGTTTTGTCTCCTTAAGATGCTACGGTGTGTGTGTGTGTGTGTGTGTGTGTGCGTGTGTGCGTGTGTGTGCGTGTTGGTCTGTAAGCTGTCGGTTTAAACGTGTCTTTTAAAGGTCTAGCCTATTCTTTTTGATGCTTTTAATGTTAAATTATTTCTGCACTTTAAGGGATTGTACTGTAAATTTCATTGAACTGGTACAATGACCATAAAGAAGATTCTTTATGCTGCCAACAGAGTAACATTTTTCGCTGTGCCCTGGAATCACTGAAAACCGCAACATGCTTTGTGACTGCTATGGAGGATTCCCCATCCCTCATCAACCCCACCGTACTAGAAACCTTTTTCTCCATGTCCCCAGAATAAATTGGAAGAGGCGACCAATTCCTAAATAAATCAATAATGGGCTCCTTCCTTGTGGATTGCATTTGGTAATGGACTTGAATGGATTTTACTACGAGAGGAGCTGGTACAGGGGCCAGTTGGTAAGTCTTTCAAAACACTCTTTAAATAAACTCTGGGTTCACTAACTACGTTGTTGGTGCTTAATTTTATGTGTAAGGACTTTTTTAGCAGTATTAGTGGTTATAAAAGATGCTTTAATGCGTTCACTGTAATCAATGTTAGCCAAGGCCAGCTGTTGGTGTCAGTTGGCGACAGACACTAACACACTAATAGTTCATACACAAAAAATTGCCTCGATGGCTTATTTGATTACTGTATTTGCCGAAAAAGATGATTTTACACCTGAATTTCATTTTAGGGAGGAAGTTATGTACCCTTTAAAATTTATTTAATATGTTATTGAAGGTTTTTTTCTTAATCATAATGTTTTTCCTAGGTCACTTTTCACCTTTTTAAATAAATGGAAAATTGAAGGGATATTGGCTCCTTTAACATCCCAGAACCTTACATTAAAGTAGTTTCATGGATACCTTAAGGATCAGTGCACAACCTGTTAAAAAAAAAATAAAGTGGAAAAGTTTCATCAAAACAAAAGAGAGAGTTACAGCAGATATTGGGAATTGTCATACATAGGCTGTAGGTCAGCAGGTCAGTGTGGCAAGGGGTGGTCATGGGTCAAGGTTGGAATACTAACTGGGCCACAAGACAACAGCCCTGGGGCATCATGACTCCAGGAGCAATGACAGCCTCAGGCTTGCTGTTCGTCAACTAGTTTGTGATGAATAAACATAATATTTGGTTTGGGAATGTGTATCACTTAAGCATAGTATCAACTGGGTATCAACTGTCATGGGCCACATTGCATGAGACAAAGGAGCCCAGCAGGTCATTTTTGCACCTGGGCATCCAAGCAACATCATCCAGCCACTTTATGAGGGAGCTTATCCGCAAGAACATCCAAGTACAACTAAATAAATTACAGTAGCAGGCACCACACAGCAATCACATACTGTACATAACACATCACCAGTATGGGGACTAACTGCCCAACATGTTCTAATGGTCAAAGATAACACACCGACTAACACAGGTGGTGCTGCTGTATTGTGGCAGATTGGTGGATTTGCTTTTTATTTAGAGGCTGGCTAGTTAGCTAGCTAGCTTGCTGGCTAATTATATTTTGGTTAGTTTCTAGTTCAAAGTGAAGTTCAATGTCAAAATCAGTCCAAGTGAAACACTGGCTCCATTAGAGTGGTGTTGGCTCTCGGGACGTGAGTGGTGGTAACAAGGTTCTAACAAATGTATGTATTGTGGTGAAAAACACAGTGTTTCAATACATACCACAAGAGGAGAGTGATTTTCAAAACAAAACAGGAAAGAAACTAAACCAAAACCTAAGACCATGACACTAGTCCTTTCTGATTTTTGATAGACAATGACAAGATAAACTTATGCTGTATTGTAATCTTTACGACAAATAGTTGCTGTACCTGCTGCCCCATCTTTCTTTATATTCAAGAACATGAATATGTAAATAAAGGATTCATTATATTGAGAAATAAAACACTTTATTTTAAGGGTCTAATAATTCGCAAATAAATCTCTGGGAAGAACATCATTATTTGGTGCAAATTGTCAGGAAATATTAAGAGGGTTTGGTGTATTTATAAGCAATTGCTGATTTTGTGTGTTATTAACACATCTTTCTCAATAAATATTGATGTTCTCTTCTTCACCTCATAATCCCTATCTCCAAAATCCTGTTCACACTCCAGACATACAGGGAATGATGAACACGATACCAAACCACCTGCAAAAATGTCTCTTTAGACATATTTTAGGTGAATGGTATACTGCCTGCCTCTATATCCAATAACAGTGAGGTGCTTGAATAAAAAAAAATCATCCTTAAACCCACCTTCATTACATTTCCAAATGAGTAGAAATACTGTCTGTCAGAAATCAGTGTCACATCAATCAGTGCGAGTTGGGCATGGCGCTCTGACAGGTGTGTATTTATCAAAAGTGAGGAGTGTGTCTCAGCCAGGGTGTGCAGCATTACTCATATCAGGCATGTACGTGCAGGTCAGTGGTCATGGCTGGACCCCCTCAGCCTCCCTCCAAGCTCATTGTTATTGTGTTATCACACAGCAAGATGGAAGATGGAGATGCAGGGTCATTATTAACTTGCCCTTGGCCATTGCCTCACACCTTCCTTCCCACCTCAGTAGATTATGCCGTGAGGGGGAGAACAGTCTCATCAGTTTTTTCCTGTCTCAAGTTTTCAGAGCTGCCACAGGCTCCCCCGAATGATGTGCTGCCTTCTTACCAAACGACATATTTGCCATTAACTGCCTCCTTTGCGGACGTTCTATCAGCTGGGCCTGACACAATCGATGATGACTGCCGTACTGAAAGAGACATCTTCTTAAAATACACCAGCTTTTATCGTCAGCAGCCTTACCACCTTGAAATAGGTTTTGCAGACCTTGTGCGACATTATTCGATTTGACTGTGTAAAGAGATGAGAAAGAGGCTTCCGGTCCACATACCCATTAAGAGCAATCTAATTTAATGCAATGTAAAGTCATGTCAGAGATAAGATGAATCCGCAAGGAGCTCAAGTGAGCTCAAATTGAATCTGCCATCAGATACGTACATGCAGCCAGGCTGCGGTCCACCTACCATGGTGAATTTGTGATAAAATAAAGGGGATCAATTGATTTATGTGGCGACCCACTGCGTGGCTGGAGCCAGTGGTGTAGTGGTTGTTCATGAGGTGGGTGTACTACTAGGTAGATGGGTAGGTTACTGAGGAGAAAGTGGGTATACACGGCTATACGATATATTCCAATGGCAGTCAGGCTGATAGATGGATATCAGTGGTTTAGTGCAGGGCATATGCAGCAATAGAGTATACAGTAACCACCTCTTTTTCTGGCAGTTTACAGTATACCCACCTATCAGCTAAAAGCCACCGGAATCTGGATAACCCTGAATGTCGTGAATATTTTGAATATTGTTATTGTTATTATCGTTGACTGGTGAATTGATTGCAGTTTACTTCAGTTTCCTCCAGACGTAACTATTTGTCCACAGCCAATAAGGGGAATTTGTTTTATTTTACGGAATCCATCTTTTCAACATGTGTGTCTTGTGGAAAAAATATGTCTGGGATATCTGTGATACAGTTAAAAAAAATGTCTGTGTCAAGGAAGTGATTCCACGATTTTTTGGTGCCCTTTTTACGAGTTTCAAGCATATTTTGCTGATTATCTGGAAAATATCATGAATCACAATTATTTTGCCAGGATAATCATAAATCATGAAATTTTCATATCGTCACATGCTTTAATACACACTTCCTCCTTGGCAACCTACCTATCTACGTAGTAGTGCATCCACCACATCAACTACCACTACACCACTGGTGGGTATACTGTAAACCACCAGAAAAAGACCTGGGTATACCTGTGTAAAACCTCCACCGGAGCCTTAACAGAGAGAGAGGGATGTGTCTTTGTGTTTGTGTTTGCACAGCTTTCCTCCTGCAGACCTATGATGCCAAGTGTCAAGGCCTGCACTCACATGCTCGTACATCCCATCAGCCCATTTGACCCCGATGTTCTGAACACTACAAACAACCGACTGATTGATTACAAAAGTTAAAAAGCTGTGGACTTACACAGCAGGGGTAAGGAAAAGGTTAGTCCTGCAGAGCCGGCTTGACTCAACTGAAGAAAAACTGTATCCTGTCACCAGCAGATCTGTCATGGAGAGCAGCCCGGCGTTATTTATCATTGGCTTATAGTCTGCTCAAACAGCTCAGCACGTCTGCTCTTTCATGTGGATATTAATAACTTATGAGTGAGAATTCGAACAATCAAAAGGCGTGCATGAGTCTGTTGTGATTGCTCTCATAGTAGGAGGGTGTGACAATGAAAAATGAAACAAAAGAGCAAATAATGAACTATTCTGATATAATAATAATGAACTACACTATACGCAGAGCTGTAGTGAGAGCGGTACTCTGCAGGTAGTCTGGGGCTGAAACACTTTAAACACAGCTTTATTACCACCTTTATATACTAATTAGTTCATCTGTATGTTGCTTTGATTGCCTGAAATTAATAGAATTTGTCTGCGAGTGTGAGTTTGTGTATGTGTGCAGAAAATGTCTTATGATTAATGAAATCCTCAAGATAAGCACCCCCAGATACCCACAAGCCCTCTGCTTGTTTTTCATGGCGTTCAGTCATCTAGAAAGCCTCAGTCTCAGTGCTTGAATGCAGCCTGTCAATTTGAAACAATGGCTTCTACAGTAATTACAGACACTGCCGCTGTGACAATGAGACTCACACTGTACTCTTAAGCGTTCAGATCAGCATCCAAAAGAAAAGGCAGCGGCGGCGGAGACAAATCTGAGAACCTGTGTTTTCTTTCCAGCAACATATGGAGAAGAAACATATCCAGGTTTGTGTAATCTGACATGAACAGATGCTTTGAGGAGCGCGATCCTCGTCCTTTTGTGCGCTTCACACAATAGCGATTGTGTTGTTGTTTTTTTTCATCCGAAGCGCATTATGCGGCATTTCATCTTCTTTTAAATGCAGTAAAGGGAGATCTGTCGCCTCGTAAACACAAAGAAAGAATGTCATTGAACCTTTGGAGAAAACACTGACAGCCAAACAATACATCGAGTGTGGCCTGTGACCTTTTACCGCATTGTCCGACTCTTTCTGGAGTTTATTCTCCATGCTGTATAGGCACTCTCCTCTGCATATGTTCCACAATCATCTGTCACTGTCCCGTCCCTCATTTAAAAAGTGCACAGGCTGCAGATGGAGTACAGTGTATTGATAAGAAGCAGGGCGCAGAGTGCAGAAAGGGGTCAAACAGTGAATCACCAGAGCTTATCAGTCACTCATAAAACAAAGCAACTAGATGTGACATCGCTTGTAAAGCGCCACATGCAGATTAAGTGCTTCAAGCCCTCGATCAATGGATCATCAAGACTCTCCAATTAAAGAGGTGGCTGAATCCAAGAGGCTGTTTGCTGGTAATGATGGAAAAAAAAGTCCATTAAAGTTGCTAATTAAATGATAAGCGTAAATTAAAATACAGGTCAAGCAAGTGAACTGTGGGATTTTTGCTGCTGGTTGCAAGTGGCTGGGGCCGTGGTGGTGATGGTGGGGGGCATCAACAACTCTTCCATGAAAAGTGCTTGAAAACACTTTTGCAGACTGAAGCATGGGTCACATGTGGAGCTGGAGGGACGTTTTTTTTTTAATAGAAAATTAGTAAAAGGGTGTTTAGAGCTTGGGTTCTTACCACTCATAACAGTTACAATAAATGGTTTACAGCTACATTATATAATATCAATAAATAGCTACTATTTTAACTACAAATGTCGACAGATGAGATGATGGGCTCCTGGACACAGACATGTAACCCCCCCAAGTCTCTTTGTGGTCAATTTGCGTCTCTGTGGTCGTTTTGAGTCCCTTTAAAGTCATAATTTTGCGTTTATTGTGTCTCTGGTCGTTGTTGAACCTCTTAATGGTTGTTTTGCTTCTGTTTGTGGTCGTTTTATGTCTCTTTGTGGTTGCTTTGAGTCTCTTTATGGTTGCTTTGCAACTCTGTGGTCGGTTTGCTTCTCTTAGTGGTCATTAAGCATTTCTTTGGTGCCATTTAGCTTCTCTTTGTAGTAGCGTTTAATCTTTTTGTGGTCCCTTTGTTTCTTTGTAGTTGTTTTGTGTCTCTTTATAGTTATTTTGCTTCTCTTCATGGGTTTTTTGAGTCTCTTTATGGTTGTTTTGCCTCTCTTTTTGGTCGTTTTGCATCTCGTTATGGTCATTTAGCATCTCTGTGTTTTTTTTTGTGTATATATGGTCATTTTGCATCTCTTCAGCCCAACTGGAACAGGATTACTTTTACGTGGGGACATGGGATAAGGTCATTTTTACGAGAGGTTTTAGTTGTGTCTGAAGGTGCCATGTCAGTAATTATTCTGGAGAACGTCAGTAAAAAATACGGCAATTTTCACCTGCTGTAAAACGATCCGGAAAAAATACCTCAGGCAAAACCCATCCCATCCAAATACAACCCTCTGTAATTCTGTCATTTCGAGACAATACGCACGTTTTTTTTAGCATAACGGCCCTTGAAGAAGCAGTCTTTTTCTTTAGATGAACCATTCTGTCCATTTAGTTAGTTTTGTGATATCAGGAAGCTACCAAGCACGCACATGGCAACGGGGAGCTGATGGCAGTGTGTATATCGAGTAAGCCCTCTTACCACTGATAGAGTACAGGGATTTCTTATTCCCGTGTGAATTGGCCATATTACAGCGTCCTGAAGTAAAAATATTTTACCCCACGCCCCTGCATTAAACTAATCATGTTCGAATAGGGCTTTGGTGGTTGTTTTGTGTCTCTTTAGCCCCATTTATACCTCCATGTCTCCATAAGCTCGGGAGCTTCCTGATATTATAAAAAAACTAACTAAACACGCAACGAAAGGACAAATATCAATAATATAAAAAAAGGCATGAGTGCTTCTTCAAGCGCCTTCATGCTCAAACAAATGTGGAAACTACTACTACTACTATTTACGGGGTATGGCAGAATATCAACCGTATTTTTTCCGGATTGTTTTACAAAAGGGAAAAAAAAGCCATCATTTTTACTGACATTCTCCAGAATAATTACTGAAAAGGCAAATTCGGACAGGACTAAAACCTCTGGTAAAAATGCCCTTATCCTAGTCACCACATTAAACTAATCCTGTCCAAATAGGGGTTCTGTAGTTGTTTTGTGTCTCTTTGTAGTCATTTTGTGTTTATTTGATGTTGTTTTGTGTCTCTTTGTGATTGTTTAGTGTTTTTTTGTGCTTATTTGATTGACATTCCAACATGAACTGTTAAGAGTCACTTTATACGCAGGTTCCGGTCAAGGAGCCCCTGGCCTGTATCAAATAGGCTTGTTCCGTATTCCTTACATGATTCTAACAACCTTTAGGCTCTGGTGGGGGGTGGGTTCTGTGAGGTGTAAAGAAATCTCTACAAAAAGCGTGGTTGTTAAGCAACAACATATTTTATTTTTATCTTTCCTGTTTTATACACTATTTAGAAAATAAAACACATTGAATAAATACAAATTTAGAAAGCGACAGATTTTCGCCGTATTCTCACAGCAACACGTGGTTATTCTTACGGAGCTCTCTCGGAACTAGCGGACAGATTCACGTTGCAGAATCCATCCTAAAGCAGACTTGGGCCACACACTGCAATGAAACACTTAAGACTTGGCATGCAGATGCTGAAGTGGTCCCCATTTACAAACACAGAGAGAATGGATTGGCACATTGATAAGACGTTGAGAACATCTAGAAACACCCGGGGGTAGAGAGGAAAAAAGCATCTATATACATGGAAAATAAATAAAGAGAAATTAGGTCCAAGACAACTCTCTGTACAGATATGTCCATCGCATGTGACCAGCTTCTTTGCTTTTCACCCTCAGTTTACCTTCAATCGTCAGCCTCACTCACTATAAAGCTCAAATATAGTACAGTACGACATGGGATGTTCACCAACAGCAGATTGCACCATTTACAGTGTTACAAACAAACACAAAATATCAGTGGTTAGCATCAACTGTAGTTCCCTTTCAGCGTTTGTTCATAGTAAGGCAGGATACAGCTGAGCTCTTTGAATCCTGTCGCCGAGTCGTACGACAGGTAGTCCGGCTGCCTTTGCAGTGGTCGTATATAAAATGAACTCTGTTAAGTGTCCTCTGGTTTAGCAGATGTGAAGTGGCACAAAAGTGTACAGGTTGGATCAGAGCGCCGAGTAAAAGCAATAAGGGTGTCAGTAGTATGTTACAAGTTTTCCAGTGAGCTTTTTCAATCAAGTCTTTATGGCAGACAATGTTTCATCCAGGCATGGCAAAGAACACAACCAGAGCTGTATACATGGACTGAAGAGGCAGGAGCACTGATCCAGGATCCAGACCTTTTAATCCAAGAGGGATGACAAGTAAGGGATCGGTGCTATCTGACTTCCAAGCAGTCCAGGTACTCCTGGGCCAGGTCATAGCAGAACCGATACTGCTCCTGGAACAAGCACAGATATTGACCAGGATTATTTTCCATATCCACAATAAATCATTTGCGGGAACAAAAAATTTCCTTTGCATGTTCCTGAAGCATGTGGTTGAAAATGTATTTGTTATAATTTTCAGTGCATTCCAGGAGTAATTTAGGGGATCAAATATTGTAATTCTCTTTCCCCCTGCTTCCACTCTTTGTGCTAGGCTGAAATGATTATTACTTGACTTTCAAGATTTCAGAGCTTCAGATTTAACAGACAAATACATGAGCTGTATCAATATTCTTATGAAACTCTGCAAGAAGGTAAAATAATGCATTTCCTAAAATGTCAAACTATTCATTTATCATTCTTCATCAAGTGTGATATAACTGCTATATTATTAATTTTTGGGAATGCAACAAACTCAGGCCATATGGTCAAATTTAAATATTGTATTTAAATGAGCTGTACTTATATCAAAACAAACAAAAGAGAAACCCACACACAGAGTGACATATTAATGGCCTCCTGAGCATACTCTGCTCAGGAGGCCATTACTCAACTCTTTACATGGAGAATAGCTGTTTGCTTCTATAGTGTTAATGTTCTGAATGTTGAGCACAGCTCCTTTAAAAATGGGAGAATCGCTGGTCCTGCCTTCGAATTTGATGATTGGAAATAAGCTCATTTCAATGGATTTTCAATTTAGAATTAAATCCATGACACCACAATCGCTCAACTTGACACGTTTTCTCAATTTGTGATACCTTGAGAGAATCTGTATCGATTTGCGCCTACTTGCTGCTTTCCTCTGACTGTGTATGCTATATGCCGCATCTAAAATTGAATTTGCATTCACTGTAAACACACCGTAACTGTGGAATTATCCATTTATGCTGTTTTTCTGAATAGATATACTTAGAATAGCAACAATCACTAAAAAGATTGTTAGATATTAGACTTATTTCTCTGTCTTCCTGCAGAGCACTTCTCTACTTCCCTGCCATCCCCTGTCTGAGGCAGCAGCATAGTATGATATAATATGTAGTAAAGAGAGATGAACATCACTGCTTGCTCACCATTGTCTCCACCATGTTTGGCTTAGAGTTGCGCAGTGTTTTGGCAGCAAAGAACACGTCCACCATGCTGTGGTGACGAATCATTTCCAGGATCATGGTGCTGGCACAGAAAGTACCGCTTCGTCCGCCGCCATTCCTGCTCCAGAAGTGAACGAACAAAGACACACAGACACAAACACAGAATAGAAGCATAAAGACACGAGTGACCTAATAAAGATGTTGTTGAGCAGCACAGTCTGACTCTCAGAGGGAGTGCTCAGAGTAAAATGTCACAGATTGACTGAGCACAGATCAAGCATGCTGTCAGAAAAAGGCCAACTAGCAGACTTTTCAAGATGAATATCTGAGTAAAGCTCTCATTAAAATACCGGAGCAGGTATTTAATCAGATATGAGATATGTAACACACAGCCTGACCTCCAGGGATCAAAGGGCCCTGACTTGGAGATGGAAGAAAAATCTAAAGTGTAAAGTCTAAATGTAAAGTTTGTATACTTTTCAGAGTCATTAAATCTCATTAACTCTGAGTTTCAGAGGGGAAAATGCACATTAAGTGTGACCATGACAAGTCTTAATAACAGTAGTGAGGTGAATAATATGAATTCAGTGTGGCTCATTAAAACCGTCTACTCAAGGTCAAAGTCGAGCCTTCAATGGAGAGTCTGAAAGTTGTTTTAATGCATTTTCATTCAGACAAGAAGAACATTTATGACGAGTTTGAATCCATTAACTAACTATAAAGATTGCCTGTCTGTCGTCCTTTGCATATCTCAAAAACCTTCCATCCAATCTGCTTCACCCTTGGTCGGGTGTATTGCTCCATACCCAAGGACATGTAATTTGGACACGCTACATATTCAGTATTAATACACTGTTACTATTCTCTTAATTTTGCTCACTGCTTTTTTCACAAAATAAAGGTTTTTGTTGAAGTGCCTTGGTTATTTAAAAAAACATGCTAGTCAGCAGTGGTATAGCCAAAGCGGATATTTTATCAAATTCTTAACAATAAGAATAAATCAAGTATTAACTTGTTCTCTAACTTTGATCTCCAGTGTACACTTTGGTTAAACAAGCAAACAGCTGTGCAGCAGCAGCAGGGGTGGGACTTCAGGGCTCTGCGGATTAAGCTATGGGACTGAGCCTGTGTCAAAGCTAGCTCACCCTTTCTTAAATTGGGAATGTTGGTATTGGCAATGGTAGAGGAAATACTCAAAACCTATTTTCTAGAGTAAAGCTATGAACTTTTAATAGTACTACTACTAATTCCTGCATTCAAATGTTCACTTAAGGCAGGGACACACCAAGCCGAGTTATTTCCGTCGGCCATCAGCTTTAGTCTTTGTGGTGTGTTCAAGTGCCACTTTTTGGGCGAGACAAAGGCGACACAACAGTCGGCCTTCATCGTCAATAGTTCTCTGAAGTGGGCTTGGAGTGCCCCTGCCTTTAAAGTGATGAGTGAGAGTGAGGCTGTTAAAAAAGCATCAGATTTACTGACTAACCAGTAACATTTCCCTGTAAGGTAAATGTTATAGTACAACGATTTCCTCAGAAGTAGAAGTACACAGTAAGTGAGTCGTGAACAGTTCAGTTGCACGCTTTTTAAGTGCCTTGGGGGCATGTTTAAGTTATTTCAGAGTGCAATGATTTATCTCATCTTCATCTTCAACCGCTTATCCCGGGGTCAGGGTCGCGGGGGTGCTGGAGCCGATCCCAGCTGACATCGGGCGTAAGGCGGGGTACACCCTGGACAGGACGCCAGTCTATCACAGGGCACATAGAGACGTACAGAGACAGACAACCATTCACACCTACGGGCAATTTTAGACTCATCAATTAACCTAACACATGCATGTCTTTGGGAGGAAACCGGAGTACCCGGAGAAAACCCACGCAGACACGGGGAGAACATGCAAACTCCGCACAGAAAGGCCGAGGTTGGGATGCGAACCAGTGACCTTCTTGCTGTGAGGCGACAGTGCTAACCACTACACCACCGTGTAGCCCTGCAATGATTTAGAATAATATAATTCAATATTTTCTTATTAAAGTATAAATCACATTAAATCTTAAACTATTTGGGGTCCTTTTGTTGGGGCCCTGGGCAGTTTCCTACCTTGCCAAATGGTAAAGTCTTCCCCTAGAGTTTTTCCTGTGAACCAGATTGTATTTCACCAGTGGTATTGATTGCAAGTAGGTGTAACATGGGTGTGTGATGTAACCATGCCATGGCAGGGAGCACAGTGTGAAGCTGTTTGGGTGAGTGGTGAGAAAGCTTGAGCTGAAGGGCCACGCAGGCAACATAGTCAGTCCGTTGTGAACAGCACAACTTGAACCGGCTGAAGTTTTGAATGTCACGTCAAGATCACATGAGTAGGTGCTTACAGTGTAATTCCATCATCCCATGGTTTTCTCCGGCACTTATTCATCAAATAAGCCACCGAGGCCGTTTTTTTGGTGTATAAACTATTAACAAAGAAATTAGGTAGAGTTGCTAAAAGCCAGACTAGGCTCTCACGGATTAGCTCGGGGCAATACGGTGAAGGCTTTAAAACGTCTTTTTTAACCACTAATACTGCTCAAAATAACACCAAACCTCTGCAGTAGCATGAGTAGAGTCCCTACACAGAAAACAAAGCACCAATGGGCTCCTTCCTATTGGACTGACTTTGGTAATCCACTTGAATGGAGTTGGATTGGTTGGAGCTGGTTCTGGGGCCAGTATGTAAATCTTTAAAACACTCTTTTAATAAACTCTGAGTTCACTAACTATGTTGTTGGTGCTTTGTTTTCTGTGTAAGGACTCTTCTCATGCTGCTGCAGAGGTTTGGTGTTATTTTGAGCAGTATTAGTGGTTAAAAAAAGCTGTTTTAATGCCTTCATCATACTGCCCCGAGCTAATGAGTGTTAGCCACATCCGGCTGTTAGTGACTCTACCGGATTTCTCTGTTAATAGTTCATACACAAAAAAAACAGTTTTGATGGCTTATTTGATGTATGTAAGTAAAGACCACGGGATGATTTTATGCCGGAATTGCGCTTTAAGTCTGTATGTTAGCGGACTCACAGGCAGTGGACGATGGTGCGTCCCTCTCCACACTCCATCTGCCAGTTGTGAACCTGAGCCAAAAGGCTGAGGAAGGCCTTCTTGGAGTCAGGAACGTCGCGGTACGGGGACCAGCGCAGGAACTGGAAATGACGCACCACAAGCTGGCCTTCCTGAAGCTTTGGGGAGCAAGAATTGAGGAGTGGGAGGAAAAAGTGAAAAGAGGTTTAATTTTGTTCCAGACATCATATGCATAAAACCCACTGCATACGCTCCGCACATCACAAACTCATTCAAACATCTATCTGGTTTTCAGCCGGAGGGGATTTTATCCACACTTCAAATCGGCTCCAGTTTAACTGGGGAGCGCCGATTCTGAACTTCTAATTGGCTGTATAAGCAAACTGTAACCGACCACATAAAAGTGAGACAATATTGAATTCATGTCAACATGTAAACAACAGACCAGTAAGCCATCAAAAGTATCACCACTGCCTTTTTAGGAAGGATCAATGACTGCTGCGTTGTAGCCAAAGCACAAATGACTTTATATGAAGAAAAAAAAAACTGAACATTTGCAGTTGTGTTAACAATCGTGATGTCAGTTAGATTTGGTTTGCTCAGGGCTATGGAAAATTAAATCATCCATCTTTGTTCACTACATCTTAGCCTTTCTCAACCTCGGGTATTGGCGGCCTTGAGAAGCAGGTAATAATCGGTTATCTGTATCAGCTGAAAGAAAAACCTTTATTTTACCTTTAGTTTAGATGAACACAACTACTAACAATACCACTGGTGTGAGTCAGAAGCTATCAATCATCCTAACAATATAACAAATATTTCCAGTTAGCATAAGTTCATTATTGCTTTGCAACATACTCATAGCAACTTTGCTGTATTCCCAAAATATATCTCGGACATGCTTGTGAGCTATGAACCAGCCAGACCCCTGAGTTCATCTGAAACAGGCTGGCTGTTTCCCCTGGACTCGGAGCTGCAGGATCATCCTACCCAACCATGTTAGATGTGCTCAAACACTATGGTTCTTAAAGTGAAATTCCGAAGTAAAATCTTCCCAGGGTCTTTTTCGGCAAATGCACTCATCAAATAAGCCATCGAGACAATTTTTAAAATGTAACAACTATTAACGCAGATATTCGGGAGAAACGCTAACAGTCGCTAACAGTCGCTAACAGCCGAATGCGGACTAACAACACTTATTAGCTCTGGGCAGCACAGTAAGTGCATTAAAATGTCTTTTTAACCACTAATTCTGCTCAAAATAACACCGAACCTCTGCAGTAGCACCAGAAGAGTCCCTACACATTAACCGAAGCATCAATGGGCTCCTTCCTTTGGGATTGACTTTGGTATTTGACTTGAAAGTACTTTATTATGAGAGGAGCTGGTACCAGGGCCAGTAGCTTAGTCTTTCAAAACACTATTTTAATAAACTCAGGGTTCATTAACTATGTTGTTGGTGCTTCGGTTAATGTGTAAGGACTCTTCTTTTGCTACTGCAGAGGTTTGGTGTTATTTTGAGCAGTATTAGTGGTTAAAAAAGATGTTTAATTGCCTTCACCGTGCTGCCTCGAGCTATTGACTGTTAGCCGCATTCGGCTGTTAGCAACTGTTAGCGACTGTCCTGGATATCTTCGTTAATAATTCTTAGATGAAAAAAATTGTCTCGATGGCTTGCTTGATGAGTGTATTTGCTGAAAAAGTCCCTGGCATGATTTTACGCCGTAATTTCACTTTAATGATGATTTTAGATTCTTACTTCTTTAATTGGCTTTAACTCATGCTTTGTATTATTTTTCACATGGCTTATTATTTCTTACTTTAATTGTGTAATATCACAGCATATTGTGCTTCCACCTGGACTGAGCACTACATAAACAAAGTTTGCTTGCTTGTATCTACTTGACAATGGAGTACCTTCTTGGGACAGAGGCTATCGGTGTCTTGCACTGCGGTGTCTGTCTCCTCGGGATCCTGCAGAGAGCCATGTGGGAACAGTTTCTGACATGGTGTCAAGATATTTGAGGGGCTGGGTAAGAGTGGAAGGGTGACGGGGCACTAACTGGGGAGGCTTAGGCCAAAGTGAGGGTCATGTAAGGTGGAGCTAGAAGGGTTTGTGAACTAAAGAGGATTTATCTACAGGAGACTAATGAAGCTGCTGAGGTCAAAAGTGAAGGCTAAAGCTAAGCTAAATTACTCAGATAACACCCAGACATGACTCACAACCCACACACACACACACACACACACACACACTGAGTAAGACAAAAGCCACACTGACATATTGGATATGGTCAAATCGAGAAACGTGTAAAAATTGTATAAAAAAACATGGACTTTTTTAGTGAAAGTTTTGTTTCTTACAATATCACACAATTGCGCAAACAGGATCCTGTCTGTTTATTAAACAAGTCTTGGGACAATATGTGGCTAATAACATTACCATACTGTTGCTTTGATTTTGATTTTATTATGCTGTAAATCACTTTGAGTGCTGGGACAACAAATGCCTGTTGGGACCTGGGTTACCATTCCGGATCATTATATTAGCAACGGGCTTCATTAACCTTAAAAATAAATTAATTGATTCAGTGCCAGAAAATGCCTCCCAAAGCAATACAGAGCTGGAACAGTCTGGCGCTGAGGCAGGACTTAAGTAAGTGTTTTTGTCTATATCCAACATTAAATAAGAAGGTTAAACTTTTAACAGCACATTTACTGTTAAAGGGAAATTTTGGTATTTTTTAACCTTGACCCTATTTCCCCATGCATTTCTGTGTAAGTGACTAAAGACATTTTTTCAAATTGGTCCACTGTTGAGTGGAGCACTGCAGTCTGGCATCTGTGAACCGGGCTGCAATGATATCTAACGGGGCACCTGCACACCACAATACACATCCACTAAAAGTACATGTTTCTGTGAATGACAGAGTGCTATCACAAGTCAAGTCAAGTCAAGTCAAGAGATCTTTATTGTCCCCGGTGGGCAATTTGCGGTGCAGCCAGCAGCATTATGAAATGATGGTGAAGTCTTGTTCTGAAATTCTAAGGGAGGAAGAGTGTGTTGTGTTATCATTGCCATTTTAATAAAAATAAAAGTTTGCTTTTGAATATTTCTGAATTGTGGCAACAATATGCAGAGCTCCACTTCAGCTTCCATAGACCAACATTCCCTTTGGATGCAAACAGGCACAAGTTGTGTATAGTAGTGCTACAGATGGATCCTTATAACTCCAGATACATGGCTCCTTCAGACCATCACCTCTGCAGTTTGACCGGGACACTACGGCCAGACAAAGAGAAGAAGTCATCCTACCAAAGCAAATCTTCATCCAGAAAAATGCTGCTCCAAGAGTGGAGACCCTTGCTGCAGACAGAGCAGAGGTAGGCTAATGCTATCAGCTAAAGTTACTGCGTTGAACCGCATCAGTAGCTACACACCAAAGCATGGCATATCTTTCCATAATTCAGTCAGATACTTCAAATAACAGTCTGAACCTGTCAGTTAATGCGTTTACATGCAGTTTAAAAACCCGATTGTATTTGGGTAAAGGGCATATTCCGGTTTCTCAAACACCATATAAACACTGTACCCCGGATAAAATAGGAGTTTTCGTACCATGGTTGACAGACCGAGATAACTCCTTCAGTGATCTGATTATTCGTGCATGTAAACAGCCTTCCGGGATTACTATCGGGTGTTGTGTCTGCGCACGCTCCATGGGTTATAACTCCCCCTTCCCTCTCCGTGGCAGTGGCTTTTGACCCGGAAATAGAATAAACCAGGTGCCGGAAACAATGTGAGAAATACAACAACAATAGAGCGTTTCCTTTAAACTGAGGGAGGGCGTCGCCACGGCAAGAAACATCACTACCAAGAAGACCCGTGTCTGTTGTAATTCTTTCCAAAAGTCGGCTGTTTGTGAGTTTGACAAAGGGAACATGTTGGTAGAGCACCACCTACTGAACCGGAGGTCGAGTTACTCGAGTTACATTTTCCCATTCAACCCCCTTTCATGTATACGTGGGGAACTTCAATAATGCGATTATTCCCTTAACCGGGGTAAGGCCATTTCGGGTTACTGATGTGAATGTAAACACACTAAGTGGCAAAAACAAACACTTTTAGTTGATGTATATATTGTCGGTGCAGAGGGGCCCCACAGTGGCTGGACTGCAGGTTGAAAAATATATAAATTCACCATTTACTCTGTCAAACTGACATTTTCCATGCCTTCAGAGTGATTCTGAGTTTACACTTGTTTGTGCTTTGAAGGCAGCACAATGAAGGTAATTACATCCTGTCATTACACTGAGTTAGATAAAACAGGGTGGACAATGTGGAAAAAGTAAATAGCTTTCATAAGGGAACTAAGAAAACTTAAAATATGAGCAGCTTCTCACCATCGAGAGCTCGGAGTTCAGATAAGGTAAACCACTGCTAATGTAGAGCTGCACACTACAGTAGTAAGTTATGTTTACTGTAGTGTAAAACTCTACAGTATTTATCTCTGTTTTACTAATACAACTGCTTCCTCAAGGACATTATAATAAGATATAATATTATTATAATAATAATAAAAAAATAATATATATATATATATATATATATATATATATATAATATACATTTATTCAACAACAACAACAACAACAATAATTTGAAATCATGTGCAGTGGGGCACAGACTGTCACACTTTTGTTGCGAGCTGCTTTCAGGTAAATCCACTATAAGAACTAATAAAAAATATATTTTCAGCAGTTAAAATAACTTGGACTACACTATATATATATATATATAATAATAAAATCAAGTTTTCTCCCTGAGACGGATCAACACCTTTTTCTAAGAATGTCAGGGTTCTGTGTCAGGAGGAAGAACTCCCCCTGAAAATGGAAAGTAGCCCTGTTGTCTATCTTTAGCTCTTTTTTCTTTCAATTCTTACCAACCTGTTCTCATCTCAACTCATCACCTACATGAGCTTTGTCAGAACCCCTTGGCGTCACTTGTCAACGCATGGGGTAGCCCTCTGTGTCACACTGTGATATTGCACTACGGATGCTGTTTTAAACATGTGGAACACCTTCATTCAAACAGAACTATGTGGTTATGTTGAGGCAACAATTTAGGGTTTGGTTAAAGTAAATGTCTTTTGTAATGTATGTCTTTGCAGTATTTTTGCTGTTGGTTTGTTCACACTATTCTTCAGGGTTCGTACACCTTTTATTTGGTCAAATTCAAGCGCTTTCAAGTTCCATTTTCAAGCTTTTCCAGTACCTTGCACTTGGTAAAATAACATATTTCCATGAATACATGCACTGATGACGATTATTTCACGTTTCAGGCTCTGTCTTATTGTATTTCTACACAATAGCTATTTGTTGTCAAATAATTGAAGATTCAGATTCAAGCACTTTATCCAAAATTCAAGCACTTTTTCAATCTTGAAAACACAACATTAAAATTCAAGCCTTTTCAAGAATTTCAAGCACTCGTACGAACCCTGATTCTTTTTGCAATGTGAGACATATTGTATTTGTAATAACAAGTAAGAGGCGGACACATGGCTTTTTTCTTTTCTGTGTTAGCATGGTGTTAGCTGTCCAGGTACTGTTTTTTGGCAGCTAAGAAGCTAAAATGATTACTAAACAATACTGCCAGAATATTAAGGGGAAATGAGCAGCAAACCTAAATACGTAGAAAACTACCAATCATGTTTGTTTACACCTCATTCAAGCTACATGGTTACTAACAGAGCCAGCTCGTTCACAACAGTTGTGCTCTAATTGTGTTTTCCAATCCAAAGAGGACGTGATTTCATACAGAGTCAATGGAAAGATGCAATTAGACATAATTTCACCCGCGGTGGCACGAATTCAGTGTTTTTCACTGATTGCAGTTCATTTAACCGGTGTTTCTCGAAACTGTGTTCCCAACTGGTACATTCTGGATTTTGGATTGCAAAAAACTGTTTTTGCATGTAGTCTGACAAGGTTGGCTCCCTGTTTGCCAGATACTTGTATGTTCAAATATCACTAATTTTAAATCTTCATCTTATAAACAGGACAGTGTGACTCATCCGGTGGTGGATTCACCTACCCGAGTGATGTTCTGAACCCGGAAGAGACGGATGATGACATCATCGTCGGCCGTCCTGGACAGAAGCTCCACCGTCATTGGACCAAACTGCTGCAACCCCGGTTCAGGCCAATACTGCAGACAAGGCTGAGGAGAGGAAACAAGGAAAGGAAAGGAGGAGAGGAAACAATACGAGGATAGAAGAGGAAAGGAGTACAGGAAAAAATAAGAGGAGAGGAGAGGAAACAAGAAGAGGAGAGAAGAGGAAACCAAAAGAGGGAAGGAGGAGAGGAAACAATAAGAAGAGAGAAGAGGAAACGAGAAGAGAAAACAAGAAGAGTAGAGGAGAAAAGAGGAGAGGAGAGGAGATGACACAAGACAAGGAGAGGAAAAAGGAAGAGGAGAGGAGAGGACACAAGAGGAGTGAAGAGGAAACCAAAAGAGGAAAGGAAATGAGAAGAGAAGAAGAAACAATTGGAGGAGAGGAGAGGAAAAAAAGGTCATTAGCCCACACTTGCTTGAGGCAGGACAAATGATGGTGTCAGCAGTAGCCAGTGGTGTTGAGGCCAAGTAACAAGACACCTGAGTATTGACAGCAGAGACAATTAGCCTAAATGACAATGATTATCTACAAATAGCAAGCGTAAATTAAATGAGCAAAAAAAAAAACAACCGGCTCATGGCCAGGAACCATCCTGCACATAAGCCGCGCTCACCTGGCTTGAATTATTCATGAGTCTAAATCATTACCGTTAGCTCATTATGAATTAATGGAGAAGGAGACCTTGGCAATGCCTGGGAGAGATAAACAGGAAGTCAACCAAGAGGCTGGCGCACTCAAAAGCCGAGGCCCCCAGTACTTCAAAGACGCATCCCCCCAGCCAATGGGAGAGGGCAAAAAACACAAGGGAGCGGTGTTGACACGCTGACGAGTTCTGCGGTGACTTAGGGGTTGAGGGGACCCCCGGAGTCAGAAGCGATAATGGCATTTCACAGTGACAGAAGGATATTAACAGGTGACATTGGGCAGGAGGGGAGATAAATATGTATACATTCAGACAGACGACAGGCAGCTCCAACTCAGGGGGGCAAACTGAGGGGGAGTGAACAGATAATCCACTGGTAGTGAAAGACAAGGAAGGAGAAGAGGTAAAGAGTGACAGAGGAAGAAGGACAGGTTGCAGCCGACGGGCACGGTGGAAATGTTGAGCAGGAATCCAACATGACACAGTGACAGAGAGGCGATAGGGAGACTGCAGAACAAACCCACGCATGAGCAAACATGGAAGGAAACGATAAGAAGGTGTTAACGCCATGACAGCCCGTGTCAATTAAATGGACAGTCTGAATGCTGGATTGAGCTTTGTGGCGGAGCACCAGTCAAAGGCCAGATATGTGATGACCCATCCTCACTGTACGGTGAGACACATTCACAGCTCATCTGAAGGAAAGATGTCACCACTACATGTTACACCAGAAGAGTACAAGCAGTCATGTTTATTGACATGCAGCAACCCTACTCCTGGAGGACCATTGCCCTGCATGTTTTAGGGCCCTTTCACACCAGCCTTATTTAGTTTGGTTGAATCGGACTTGAGTGCGTTCCCTCCCTTGCTGCAGTTTGTTTGTGCAGGTGTGAATGAAGACTCGGGTGCGCAGCAGAAGTGGCCCAAAAAGGCGGACGGAGGCCTGGTAGAAGAGGTGGTCTGTCTCCGCTTCCAAGCGAACTGTGGTGCGGTTCTTTTGTGGTGAGAACGGGATTGGACCATTCTGACCAATGAGTGAAGTGCTTTTTTTCTCCCCTTTTTTTATCCCAAACCTTTATTGAGCCGAAGTGCAGCTACATTTTAGCCGTTTCTCAGTACTAAGTACGCAAAGTTCAGACTTGTGGACTTAGTAGACTTTGCAAGTACGACTCAGGAGTCCAGACTCCGGAGGACGGGAGGAGTCAGGACATTCAGGACATTCTGCAATTAGAACAGAAGCGGACTTGATCACGTCACCATCTCAGCTCGTTTTGGTTGTCAGGGTAACCCCAGGACCTCACATCTCCAAAAACTTTGAAGCAGATTTTAAAATAGGCTCTATCTTGATACATTGACCACAGATTCAAAGTTTAAACAACTATAGTCTCGCCAAAAAAATCATAAATCTGCTTTTCTTGTCACAAATACAGAAGCATTTTGAAATTATAACTCAAAGTTGTGTGCAGTTGGGTGAAATGCATTCTAGGACACCTGGCTGTCTGAAGTCCACACAAGCGACCTCCGATGCATCCTCGATGATATGGGAGGAGCAAGTCACATCCGGGCATTTGGACTGTACTTGGCGAGATGCGGATTATTGAATTGGAACAGTACTTGGGATGCGACTGATGACGTTTCACAAGTCCACCAGAACACAAGTACAGAGAAGAACGCAGATTGAGAAACGACTTTAGTTTCACTACAGCACGTCATCGACTGATCCGGATCAGATCAAATGAGTGGGTGTGAAAGTGAACCACAACAGCTGGGGAAAAAAAACCTATTCATTTTCACATCTGGTGTGCATCAGGGAAGTGGTCTAGAAATGGACTATCAGATGTGGATGTGCGCCTTCAGGTTTCTCCCTGCTCTAACACACCTGAGTCTAACGATTATCAAACCTGTGACATGCTTCAGCTGCTTGATAACCAGCACATCATTAGACTCAGGTGTGTTGGAGCAGAGAGAAACCTAAAACATGCAGAGCAGTGGCCCTTCGGGAGCAGGATTGCCCACCCTTGCTGGAGTGAGTAGGCTCATAAAACATGATGTCATCCACAGCAACCAAATCGTCTACTCTTATCCTAGCAGTTCTCTTTGTTCTTTTCCCAAAGTGTCTCTCGGCAGCTTTGTGAATAAGAGGAAACACTTTAGTGCCATTTAGGCACTATGGCCCCAGGTTACAGTCCCAGGTGTCTCACCCTAATTCATTACACTCCTCATATCAGGTGATTACAGTGTACACTTGACACAAAGCAGACTAGCAATACAGGGTTTAATAGTCCTACAATTAATATGAATTGACAGATATGAACGACTTTTCCAGTTTTCATATTTATTGGAGTAAAAAGCTCAGGCGTACTGTGAAATTCAAATGTGAAATTCTGTGTCAGAGTAAGGGGTACAGCAGGTATATTTTGCCTTCTAGACAACAACGTCAGAGCTCCTCTTCTTTGACAATATCCAGAATTAAAAGGGCTTCTTTTTATCTCTCAGGCAGGAGGAGAACTGCTCTTTTGCAGGAGGGTCTGCTGGCTAAGTGGACAGGACTTCAGAGAGAGCCTGACAGCTTTTTTGTCTCACATTACTTTTCGTTGTTGTTTGGAGCTGGTTTGCAGCTTAGAGTGAATGCCTCACAGTGTTTGGTACGGGTAGGAAATTCGCCCAGACACTACACTCCCCATATCTTCTTCTAGGTAATAAATGCTGCACATTTCTCAGAGGTAAGGCTTCTCTGGTAGCAGAAGTAAAAGCTCAGTGAGCTGAGTAAATAAGAACAAGTAAGAATAACTCAAGTGGGCTTGAAATCTTTCATTACCTCTGCCAAGGAGGTTCGGTTTGTTGGTTTGTCTGTTTGTCAGCAAGATTGTCGAAAAACTACTGGCTTTATTCTCACAAAACTTGGTGGAAGGCTGAAGCATGGGCCAAAGAAGAACCCATTACATTTTAGAGCGGATCTGAATCACAAGGCGGATACACTAATATTTTTCACTTTCATTAATAGTGTGTGAGAAGACATTTGGCCTTGGTCCTCTGAGAATTTTGGGTCCTTAAAACAATAGCTAACTTTTCTGTTTTAAGTCATCATAATGGGGTAAATGTTGATTGCACAATGTAATGTTTATAGAACAATGACACCACTGGCGTTCAGACTGGTTCTCCATAAGCCTTGCTTTCACCATGCAATTCTGTCCACAACTGGGTACCAACTTCTGCGAAAATAACGCCTCGATTTACGGCACGAAGGAAGAGGAAAACACTTGAGTTGTGCCTGTAATAATAACACAGAGGCTCCGGCAAACTTTATTGACACTGTAACAATATTGCCTCCTATATTGTCAATAGCAGCTCATTACAGCTTCACTACTTCCACTCTTGTCTTTCACAATAAAAGCCCTAGACATATAACGTTACGCTGCATCACTGCATTCTACAAAGAGGCAACTCAGTATAGCTTACAACTCAACAGAACAAAAAGGAGAAAGAGGGAGAGTGATAAACTTTCTTCCTTTCAGCTAAGCTATATCAATAAGTAACCAAACCATTATTAATACCACCTGGTGTTTTACTCTACCTCTATCAGTGCACTGATATCAGGGTTTCTGGTTTTAAGCTGTCTGTTTCCACTTTAAAATGGGCTCATATTCCTGAAAATGTTAAGAAACCCTGTTCTAATATTATACTGCGGGAATGTATTATTTAAGTATATGCAAATGGCACACAGAGGGTTTTCAAGTTCTCCATGACTAGAAATGAGAAGCCGATAAGATAGAAGTTAATAATGAAATTACTTCTACCTCCAAGATATATGTAGACAGTTTTATCCCAGCTGGATTAACAGCCCCTGTTCTCTTACCCAAGCAGAGTTGGACTGGTTGAGCTGGTTGAGCATCACCACCGAGGTGCAGCCGTAGTCGTACAGGAGCCTCCAGAAGTCAGTGGTGGTGCCGGGCAGCGGATGCGGCGTCACCACAAAGGCGGCGGGCCGGAGAAAGCTGTCGGCGAGCGCTGCATTGATGTAGTTGCTGCTTTCTCCCTCGGTTGTGACGAGGAAGGCCAAGGAGCGGTCCGGGGGAAGGACGTCCATGCTGCGATTCTTCTCACGGTTTCTGGGCATCAGAGAAATGCTGCACTCCTCCACATCCAGGTGAGGAGTCACCGAGTTCAGAGTCTGAGGGAGGAGGAGTAGAAGGAGGAGGAGGTGGAGCGGCAAAGTGAAGAAGAAGAGAGTGCGCAAAGAAGATAATTAAAAAGGTTTGGGAACGTGTTCACATTCTAGATGCAGAGATAAAATGAAAGCCTGAGAATAAAGATTGTGATAACAGGAGACAGACGAAGCGGAACAGAAATGGGATCAAAGAGAGATGGACAGAGGCTGTGAAAATACTCTCCACTCAAACAGCCTGACTGTCGATACTTGACAGGCACAACTATCTCCAATCATCTCCGGGAAACTTAAAAACACATTAATTATCAGTCAAAGTCCCCACAGGGCTTAATGGATAAAAACACAATCTCATACATTATGAATAAGCATATTAAGAAGCAATAGAAATTTAAATGAACTGATTATCTAACTTGCTTCATATTGTCGATGACTCCCCATTGGTTTAGACAAAATGAATAGAACATTCCAGCTCATAACTGGAATATTGCCTTCGGACTACAAATCCCAATTATGACAGGCTGTCTTATTGGATGAGAAAGGCTAATTGTGTTGCATGTGGGAAGGAAAAATCCTAATTACCCCAGCCAAAGGTCACCAATCAATTACATCATTATAACTGGACAAGGCAATACCATTACGTTAAAGACAAATACACGTTTGACTGCAATGTTAAACTTTTCTGCGGAGCAAAATCTTTCTTATGTTTAATGCACACTAATTAGAAGAGCAGCTTCAGCCATGGTGGCTTTCACTCCCATGCTGACTATTGATTTTTATTTCTAACAAACCGAGCCCCAAGGACTTACAGTGCACGACGCAGTGTGTTACGAAGGCGAATGAAAAAGCTATCATAACTAGGATATACACTCGATCAGAGACATCGGCGAGTTGTAGTGGTACAGACAATCCATCAATGATTTTGAAGATGTACAGCCAACAGTAGTAAAAGTTGAGTAGAGCACATCTGAACTGTTTTAGTTCAAATGCCAAATATCATTTGCATGGTAAAGTGTTGTTACTGTACACATTTAAATATGATATATATAGCTACACACGTCGCTGCCAGAGGTAAGTAACTAATGCGCACCTCCTTAGAGCGTAATTCCGGCACAAATCATCCCATGGTCTATTTCAGCACTTACATACATCAAATAAGCCATCAAGACAGTTTTTTGCGTGTATGAACTATTTACGGAGAAATATGTTTTATGTGTAGGGACTCTTCTCATGCTACTGAGATTTGAGCTACATTAGTGGTTAAAATTGTTTTGATGTCTTCACCTTACTGACCCGAGCTAATCAGTGTGAGCCATGTCCAGCCTTTAGCAACTCTACAGGATTTCTCCGTAAATAGTTCATATATGAAAAAAACTGTCTTGATGGCTTATTTGATGTATGTAAGTGCTGAAAAAGACCATGGGATGATTTGATGAGATTTTTACACTTTAAGTGTGACTACATGTGGATGTGTGTTTTCTGATGAAAGCTGAGATTGTTGAGAGAGAAAACAACAGAAAACAAGTTCCAGAATGAAAAAAGGCAACATGGATACTGTTTTAGTGGGGAATGTGATGAAAGCATGACACAGTCTCACCATGATCATCTGTGGAGTGTTGTGCCAAACTGAAATGGGGCAGAGCTGATCAAATATGAATCAAGATTCTATTCCTGTATTGCCTATTTATAAATGTTTATGTTTATAAAACAGCGTCATCCAAAATGGCTTCTGGTAAGCTGAGTCCCAGCCGCCAGCACAAGAACTTGACCATAAACATAGTAAAGAATATTGGAATTCAAAGATAGATTGTGCTCTAGGCAGCTAAACGATATATATATATTATATATATATATATATATATATATATATATATATATATATATATATATATATATATATATCGATATATATTATTTCTATTGTCATTCATTCATTAGCCCCATTTGGGTCTAGCTACAAATTCATTCTCCACCGCCAAACAAACAGAAGAATAGACTTTTCTGTGTGTAATGCTTTTTATCGGATGACGGATTTAAAGGGAAAATACAGCCTTGGTGTGTTAAGATTAGCACTGGTAGCCAACTGTGGTTGGCTTGTTATTCAGCCTTGTAGGTCTGGGTATCATTTCTCTGATACCATGGTCATGAAGCAGTGACTGCAGTGAATAGGGTCTGTTTGAGTCAGAGCACTTCCACAGGTAGGGGAGGTATGTGTTCTCTGCCATGTTTGTAGTTTTGTGCATTTAAATAACATCCAAATTCAAGTTGTAGTTAGGTGTTTCTACTAAATATTAAAGCTGCAGTTGGCAAGTCTGGCAGATCGAGTTGACTGGGTCAAATTTCGAATGTTTACAACACTCACCGCCCTCCTCAGCTCCCTCCAAACGAGTGCTTGTCAGTGCGCGTGCACCAGAGTCCATTGAACACACCCTTGTCTTAAACTCATAGATAACAACTGCTAACATCATTTAGCCTAGCTTGAGGCATGTGCCTCTGATATTGTAACATGCGCGAGGGAGGGGGGGTCTGTGGCGTGTGCACGAACTGTGAACTGTGTTTTTTCTAAAACCGGATGATTTATTTTGTTCTATCAGAGCATAGTGTCGGTTTCAGTGAATATGATGACAAATGTTGCTGACTGCGACTTTAAATATAAAAACAGTATGTTATGTGTGGAAAGGTAAAGGGTAAAGTAAACTGTAGCTGCAGCGATGAGACCACAAACACACAAGATGTTGGCTAGAGAATGAGTGTAACCAATCAACAAACATCACACAGACGCTAATACCAACTTAAATTCGAAAGGCGTGTTTGTGTGTTTTACCTGAAACTCCTCTCGGAGCTGCGAGGTGTTGCTCTGAGAGTCAACCTTCAGCATCTCCTTATAGGTGAGAGCAAACTCATTTACCGGGATGGCAGTCTCTCCACACAGGCAGGCCTCCAGAATGGCATCATGGATGAACACATACTGCTCCTGAGAGACAGACAGCAGGGGAAAAACATTCACACAAAACCCTCACTGCACTTACATGAGCCTCCTAACTGTTAATTGCCCACTTGTGAAGGACAATGTAGAATTTAATTACTGCTGTTGAATGTTGACTAATAGCCCTAACTGTCACACATTCTTCAATCGCCTTGCCCACTCTCAGGCATTGTTCCCAATCAGAATGTGTCTATAAATGGGGTAAAAAGTGCAGAAAACACACATCAGAGGAGCAAAATCACTGCCCACACACAATAATAGTTAAATACCGTCATGAGCTGTGCAATTAACGGGGAAACCAAGAAATATGTTTTGACATTCAAGCACACAAAAGATCATAGAGGCGAAGATACATTCAAAATCACTGGCAGGAAACTGTTCCTCTCCCAACGTATTTATCTTTTTTAATGTTTTCTGTAATTGCAGGAATATTTTTTTCAGCTGAAAGGTGAAGAGATGAAATTAAAAGGAGGATAAATACTATTGTTTTGGTATTAACTGTACTGCCTCAGCTTCATTTAAAAAAACTTTAAATAGTTTTACTTGTGTACTCTAGTAATTAATGTTTTCTGGTCTGTTTAGTTGAAGATTGTGAGTTCACAGTAAGTAGACTTTAAAAGAATAACTTGCGTGTTTATAAATACAATTAAAGTGAGTATCTCAGTAAATTAAGTGTAGACTTGACTCGTCATATTATTCTCGCCAGTTAGACTTCTTCTCTGGAAGCCAATGTTTTAATATAATTAGCATTTTAAATGAGTGTTGAATAACGATTATACTACATGGCCTTTAAGTCACGAACCCATTCTTAAATAATTTTTCCTTTCACGTTGAAGAAAGCAAGTTCACTAATGTCCTTGTATTTTATGCTGCTTATACCATTATATTCATATTATATTCACTATTTTTCAGGAGAAATAATGTATCCATTTTACTCTACTACTGCATGAATTCATTTCACAGATAATGGTCAAATTAAAATGTTATAGGCGTCTACTAGGAGTAAGTTTTTATTAGTATATAATCACCTGTTAGCTTAGAATGAGCCCTTCATATCTACATAGGGAGCGAGCCATGTTTCTACAGTAGCCCAGAATGGACAAACAAAGTGAGGGGAGGGGGATTAGGCTGCAACCTCACCGCTACATAAAACACAATCTTACACCCTGCTCCTTTGGAAATGATACATTGTTATTAAACTGCAAAAAAATTAGCTCCACCGATAGCAGCTGCAGTATCCTTTTATTATAAAATTATAAATTATAAAACCTGCCCAGCCCCATACTGCAGACACACAAAGTGAGCAACTAGCTGCTTACACTGTGCCACTTGAGTATTTTATTGTCTAAGGTCTTTTTTTGTTTTTTATATTGTATTTTATTGTATTTGTCATTTTATATTTCATTTTAGACTTTAATTCATTTTTTTAATGCTGCATATATTTTATTTTACTATAGTATGCCTTTATATATTCATTGTTTTTTCTTGATACTTTATATTGCTTCATATTGTTTATTTTATCATATTCTATATGTTTTTATAGCTACCGTTTTTCTTTAATTCATATTTTGTATTGCTGCATATATTTTATCATTTATATTCGATACATCTTTTGATTTTCACAATTTTTTCTTGTATTAATGTTTTTTATCACTGCATATATTTAATTATATTACATTATATGTATAAATGTATTTTTATATTTACATTTTGTTTATTTAATTCATATTTGTTATTGCTGCATATTTTTATTTTAGTGTATTCTATATGTCTATTCATATCCACAGTTTCTTCTTTAATAAAGTTGCCCAGCAATGATGTACACACATGATTGTACATACAAATTGAAGTGACAACAAACCGTTGTCATTTTGTGTTAATTAACCCTACCTCCACCCCTGCCAGAGGTTTTTGGAATGCTTCAGCCTGACAAGATTAAAACACTAGTGCATAAAATACAAAAATTAATGGTCAGATATATAAGCAAGGATGTGGGCTACCAGCAGCCTTGCGTTGTGAAGATCAAACCTGTGAACTTGTGGTTAACAGTGTCAGCCTCTCTCAGAACACCCCGGCCCTCCCACTCACTTCAGTCTGGATCATGTTGATGCGTCGGGAGCAGAGAGTCTTGACGCAGTTGTAGATGTCCACCACTCCTTCGCACTCAGCCATATCCAGCATGACATCCAGCACAATGTAGCAGCCGGTCCTGCCTGCCCCCATACTGGTGCAGAGGAGAGAGGAGAAGGGTCGACAACCTGAATATACCACTGAAATTATGTCAGCAGGGTGCCTTTAGTAATGATCCAGGGACTCCGCATAAAGTCAAGTGTAATAAGGGGCTTTGTTCAGTAACCACTGTGTTCTGGCTTCATAAAAAAAAAAACAGCTTGAGTTTGAAAGTGAAAAGCCTTTTGGTTGGAGAATAAGAAGACATTTAAACAGCAGCTGTACCGGCCTCCATGTCTGGGTCTGACATGGAGATAAATGAATGTGTGGAAGTGCCTCAGACTGCTCCAGATAGAGCTTGGTTACTTTTAAAATCTTCTGAGTTAAATACTTAAATACTACCCTTCCTTTTTCCTACTGAACAGGGGAAAAAAAATCTGCAGTGAATCAATACTGTTCTTTTAAGATAAGATGCATCAAAGGAATGGTGCCTTATCAGAATCGGAACCCATAGTCAGATAGCTGGTGTAATGCAGATGACAGGTTTAAAATAAAAACAAAAACAAAGACCCATTCAAAAGAAATAGGTTTGAACTAGTCCAAACAAGTGAGGCATCACAATGGGGGAAAAGAGACGGAGAAAAGGGTGACATGCATCAAGGACACCCTCTGGACTTTAACCAGGGACACTGTGGTGCCTTTTATCACTCTTTCTGGTATAGTGGAGGCTTATACCAAGGCTGGCAGAATGTGTGTCTACAGTTAAAGAGGCAGAAGCAGTACTCCAAGCCAAGTATCAGAAAACTAGGTTTCCATTTCATCTTATTGCATCTCCCATTGAAAATTGTTCCACCTCAACTGAGCTAATCTTATTAACGATATTTCTTATTTTCCCGTATTTGCAGGGATTTAAATGCAAATATTAACAGGTGGTTGGAAATATCCTACAAAGAAACACTATCCTTGCCTGCCTACGTCTTTGTGAATTTCTTGCTGTTTATGTGCGAAATGCAACATCCTGATAATCTTATTTAGTTTTTTTGACTTGTTATTGTCACTTTCATGCTTTCCGCCTACACAGAACCGAGAAGCTAAAAAGTTAATTTGGAAACTATGAAGTAGAAATAAACAGAGCGAATTAAGTGCGCTCTGAACATCAAGAAATATGATATTAAGGAGCATGAATACATGAGCCCATACATCTGCTCAGGGTTTAGGTCAGTATCAGCATGGAAAGTGATGGGATACCTGCAGTGGACCACCACAGGCCCAGCATCAGGAGGTGTTGAGGCCTTGACCCGGCGCAGGAAAGCCAGAAGGCCCGTAGCGTGGTACGGCACCCCATGCTCAGGCCAGGAGGTGAAGTGGAACTGACACACCTCATGTTTGGCCGGGTAACCTCTCTACAAGACAAATCGAATGAGATGCTATTATTATTTAGTGGAGTGGCATAGCTCAACACACCATAACAATTGTTCATTTTATGATAAAAGCACCAAATCTGGCAGGTTTTTGGATTGATATTTATATACATTAGGACATTAAAAACGGATGCAGTGGCAAACAATTTTCAAAATGATTGGTTAAACTTCCCATAGAAAATACTCACTTACAATTCTATGGACTTATACAAACTAATTGGAGGTTTTCATTTTATTATATTTTTATTATATAGAGCCATGAATCGTTAAAAACATTTCACATAGTATCTTGTCACATGGTGGATGCTAAAGAAAACATTTTTTTCTTAGTTTAGAAAAGTAAAGATTATTTAATTATGTAGATTGTTTATGTCTCATTAATTAATATAATCATTGCCCCAAATCAGTAACCTGATGCTGCCAGATGGATTGATATGCATTTTCTCAGCAAGTCCATCTGGGAACACAGATTTGGAGATCTTTGGGAAGGGGTGAAAATACTGGTTGCTGATTGGATAAAACATCTGTCTATCACCAACATACGGGCCAAATCAACCAATCAGATCAATGAAGCGTATGACATACTAACAACATTGAGGCAAAGCTCAGAAAGTGAACAACATGTGGGTAAAGAATATTTGCTGTTCCATATTCCAACAGAAGGATCGAAGAGAAAAAAGCGTTAGCAAGTGGCTTTCTCGCGCACATCTCATCCGCGGAAACCGGCAGGTTGTCTGCACTGAACAGTCGCTTCTCGTTTTTTTTCACACTTAAATCCGCCTCAAAACCAATGCTGGTTGGTTCGGTTGCTTGGCAATGGTTTAAATTGTCACCTGCCACCTGTTTTCCTTTACATAAATAAAGAGACTTCCACTATACATCCAAAAAAGGCTGAAATTAGTACAAAAAAATAACCAGAATGCGGGTTATAAGGGCTCTATCTTCCACCCAGCAAAAAGCTGCACAGAGAGCAGCGCAACTGTCATTGCTAGTTTCAGGCCGACACAGTCATTTTCATAGTGCCCATGTTGTGTAAGTAGCAAATGTACTTGCACCTGTCTGTGAGCCCATCAGGGTGTTGCTCTTAAAATGAGATGTAGGAAGGCGTTTTTTTAGCACATTGCTATCTTGGGGCAGCAAAAAGCATTTGCGCCATTGACCCAAAAAAAACCTTGTCTAAAGTCAAAGGGGCAGTGCTTTCCTGCTATTTCATCACGTACATTAGTTATAGTGAGATTAGTGATTGACGGACTGCAGTTACATCCACTGCTCCGTGGTTAACCCATGGATTATTCATAAAAAAAACATTCTGATTGATAGCACATGGGTGAAATACATCGTTAATCAGGAAAACATGAATCACATTCTCTAAAATGTGAACAGAGCAGAGCTGCTGTCTGCTGCTGCTCCCCTGTGAGCATTTCTGAGGGATGTACAGTAACTTCAATGATTATTTTAGAAGATAAACCTTTAGTTGTGCTTCCTCTGTCAAGTTTATAACTACAGTTTTAAGTTTTGCTGCTTAAATGTCCCACAATATTTGCTGAAGAGACTTAATTGTGCACATGGAAACGTTTGCATTTACTGAAAGCTGCCTCTGATCAATACAACACATTTAAAAAGCTAGTTAAGATAGATAGGTAATCTAAATAAGGCCTTAAGTGTTTGACGCTCAAAACTTGATGAATCTCAAATGTGGTCAGCAGAATCACAGGACCTTCATGTCACCAAATTGTAAAGCATTTGTGTTTTACTGAAACAGGGTAGTTGTGGTGAGGTGGGCAAATTGTATGTTTTGCCATGACACAGTAAACTGGTGACTGTTGTAAATGACTTTACATTGTCCATTCTGCCCCAGATTTCACATTCTGTATGATAGTTCAGACCTGAAGACACCTACATACTCAGTTTGAGTCAGAGTCACAGCGCCACCTACTGACACCTGGAAGTAAAGCTTCCCAGGAGCAAAGTGTGGGGAATGCTTTTTTATCCTCACCCTCATGTGATGTACCCCTTTCCTACTCTCTTTTGTAAAAGAATCTCCCCTCACTCAATTATAAAGTATAATTACTCAATTAATCAATCACTGCTGAAATCATGGAACAGCAGCTTGTGGGTTGCCATTGTCATCATCATTTTCTAAATATACTGAGTTATACATGTGGCAATTTTGGTGCTTTCATAACAAGAGGTTAGCCATGTTGCCCCTCTAAGAGTGTGATATTGAGAGGAGTTTACAAATAGAAACCACTTGAACAACGCCGGAGCTGAATGAGAAATGTACTGGTACATGATACAGAGCCTATAGAGAGAGAAAAAAATAATGTTAGAGTATGGCTCACCCTCTCCATGGCGAAGGTGCGCACGGTGTACTCTGCCAGTGTTTCTGTCTTCAGTAGTGTTATCTTAATGTCGCCGTAGAGCTCAGTGTCATCAGGCCAATACTTACAGCACTTCATCTGGACAAATAACAAACAGCTGCATTTAAGAGAGGTTCACTGCTGATTCATCTCAACAACAAACATTCACACCACCAGAGATTTCAACAACCAAATTGCAATGTTCTATTGCTAAATATTGTGACTCTGCCACAGTCATTCCAATCATCTCCACAGTCACAGCTGACACATACTGTAAGTTTTGACATTGAGGTTACATAAGACATGTTTCGATCTGATTGAACTGTTGTTAATGGTGTTATTTTCCTCTCTCTGTCTCCAACCAGACAGCTCTCCAAACCTCCCCTTTTAACTTTTCAATTACAGGCCAATTTACAGTATATTTCCGTTGATGCTTTTTTTTTTGTGCAGTCGACATTTTATTCAGCTGCTGGTTGTGTGGTGTCAACAGTTTCTACTGCTTCAGGCTGTGGAATCATTTTCTGATCCAAAGGTGCCTGGGAAAGGCTCTCAAGTCAAGACAAGTCAAATGTTATTATGCCACCAGGGGAAATTTGGTTACAGCCAGGTAGTGCCATCCCCTATTCCCCTATGAAATATAAAAGGCACTCTTGGTTATATATATATTTTTTTACATTAACTGTTTCCTTTTCCCTGTCTAATATGTTACCCTGGCTGACACACTTTTTCCGTTTTTTGAATAGCGTTACAGATGTTTCCTAATAACCAATTTACGCATCACTTAAATTTCTGGAAGCACAGGCTCTGTAACTCGATTAAGTAAATTACATAAACCCAACAGAAGCTAGAAGCTACCGAGACCTTAGGAAGGACTGTACACACAAACATGTAATTTATAAACAGTGCAACCCCATCCACAGCCATAGAACACAGGTACAACTGTGCATGACTGTGGTACCAGCACATTTTATAAATGGCATGTTCAGTGAAAGCCAGAAACCTCATGTATAACACATTTTGAACAATATAGGCTCATGTATTCACCAAAGGCACGAATGGTTAATAGAACAGAGGCCACAATGTTCCTTCATATACATCAAAGCTTTGACCTTAGAGCACAGCCACAAAAGCAAAAAGTGATCACTCACAACCAGACAGTGGCAGCCATTTCCTCCCACAACACAGCCCCTCTGATATATAGTGTATGATAAAGGGAGCCCCAGAAATACACTCCCTTCATCCATCTTCACAGGTGGCTGGAGAGGTCACAGGACAAAGGGAAGGGAAACCTACCCTGCCCACTTCCACCAGCTTGGTGATCATGACAATACTGAAGCAGTTCTCCTGCCAAACCATCCGCCAGAAGTCATAGATCATCTCCTGCTTGGGGCCTGCAGAGGAGGAGATATACAGTGGTGGTGGAGGTGGAGATGTGGGAGGAGAGAGAAGGTGGAAGAAGAGAAGGAGGGGAGGATGAGGAGGGCGGAGAGATGAGCCATAAGTCAGAGAAAATAGCAGCAATAACCATCAATGTAGAGGCGCTGTGTAATCCATGCCAGGGAATAGAGTAACAATGTGTCATCCATGAACTATTGCTCGCTCTGTGTTCTCCTAATACTACAAAGAAATGTCATTTCAATACGCCCACAAATCCTCAGCCATTGTGTAAACACGCTCCTGTATTGCCTTTCTACCAAACACCAGCGGAAGACACAAATCACAGCCCCCCCCCCCCCCCCCACGCCCAGAAGAGATGACACTTTCATTGATTTCATTACAGCGTAGCATTGATATCACAAGACCCTCCTTCATCCTGCCTCCTCTGCCAAACACACTTACGCACTTTTATTGAACAACAAGTCTATTCAGTTCTACCCACGCAGATTGTTTAATAGGAACATTATCTTGTCTCCTGTAACTGACCTGGATGACTCTGTTAAGAGAAGGTTGCACCTTATCATCCCTCATAGGTACAGGCCGAGCAGAATATATTGTTGACTCTTTATTATATATTTCTTTTCTGTTTGTGTTTGATAGTTAATTCCAGCTTTATTTGTACAGCAACATTTCATACCAAAGCAATTTTATTCAGCAATACTGTTTGTATTGATAGCTTTATGACCCACATTGAAACTGTGACATCACATCCTATTTCGCCTAATAACTTCAATTGAAGCATGTGTTTCTGGTATGATCTCCAAACCACCTGTAGCATTTTACCAAGAACCTTTCATATGATTTCCTGACAATAAATAAGAGAGTTGACCTAAAGGCCTTCACACACCAGGAACATGATCTATAAGATCTACAAAAATGCTTAATGCTCACCTATGAATATTCATAGTGGCAGGTAAACAGTTATAGTCTTGTACCATTTTTCCATACACATGGGCTGGCTCAGCTAAGCTCGGCCTAGTTGTATTTAGGCCATTTTTGTATTTTAAAAAATTACTATTTAAAAAAAAATGTTGTACTGCTTAGTAGGCTGTTATTCTGCCAATGCTTTTTTAGAAAACAGCAAGTCTGAGTGGTCAAAGTAGCAGCTGTAAAACTTTGAATAAACATCTTTCATTTCCTTTCATTTGTAGGGTTTTCCTCAGCAGTAACTTAACTGGAAAACCTGGAAAACATGACACGCTTCCATTTATCTGAAAGAATAAACAGGGACGCCTGAGAGAAACTAAACTTTAAATGACAGAGCTTCAATAAGAAGCAACTAAAGTCCTGAGAGTTGAGACTTTAAAAAACATCTTTCTCTCTGGTGTCCATACACGCCTGTTTAAGGGTGAGAAGGTTGTGTCTCCACTGGTTGGCTGCGGTCAGCATTACATTACCACAGCCTGCTTGGAGTAGGGTCGGGCATGCTTTGGCCTAAAGATGCGTTCAGACCAAACGTGAATGACGCGAATTGAGCGACGCCTCTACATTGAAAATCAATGTAAATGGCGCAATGACACACAATTCAGGCGGAGGCGGGGCGAATGGAGATTCTGGCAGGACGCAAGTGAAGTTTAAAATATTGAACTTTTCAGGTTACATCGCGCCGTGACATCTAATCAGCGACGAGTTCAGGCCGACGACGTCACTTCCCTCACGTACTGTTGTTTGTTGACCAACATTTACGAGAAATTAATTGTAGCTGTGTTAGGCACCTGGTGCTCTACGACACCACTGCCGTCTTCTACTGGGACAAAATAAAAAATGGGTAAAGGTCAGTGAGGAGGTGGGACCCTCCGGTAAGTTTTGAAGCCATCTGCGGCTTGATTTCCAACGTTGCTGACCGTGTTTCTCTATGAAATGACAGCACCAGTTAGCACTTGCTGAGAAATTCCACTCCCCCGGCGTCAAGTGTGAATGATGCGAATGACATGAATAGTCCAAAAACACATTGCATTGCCAGATGAGATGTTGGAGAATCAGAGTGATGTGATTGAATTTTGGATCCTGGTTAAGATAGGGTCCAGATTGGAAAGAGCTGAAGCCATTGAATTATTTTACAAGTAGATTAGCCAAAGGGGCATTGTTCTAAACCCTTCTGCTGATGACAAAGAGGACAAATGTGTCCCAATCTGACTAACAAAAAAACAAAACAACGCAAAGCAACACATAGTCCTATCAAGGTGTTTGTCTCCACAAATAAACAAATAGGAGAAATACAGTGGTGGTTGTTTGTCCACAGATGTCTTAATAAGATGAATCAAAAGGTATGTATTGATCACATGCCCCAGGGCAAACATGGCTGAGAAACATGGAGAAAATGGAGAAGGCAAAGAATCAACCTTACTTGTTAAAAAACAGCACATGATCAGAGCCTTCTCTTTCATAACACCAGATACTGTTTTTTTACTGTAGCTGACCTGAGGTGAGCTGACGCCAGCCTGTGTACGTTTTAATATGAACATGTGGGCAGCTACTTTAATCGCTATTTTCCCTCCTCTTCACAGGGTTATTCACATCTCCCTCCCTTGTCAGCAATCACCGTGCTGGTTTCTGTGCGTATTAGCGATATGAGATGTTAATTTTTTTAACAGCAGCAGGAGAAGCCCACTAATGCATCGCCAGAGGTACAGGGCAGTCAGCTCAGAGACAAATGATGTGTGATCCCAGCGGCTGGGGTGAATTTGTATTCACAGCGCAACATGCTGCCGCTTTGGACTCGGGCTTTCAGAGTGCGCTTGGCATTTCTCCTCCTTGTCCGCCTCCTCCTCGCCCGCCTCCTCCCTCTCCCTCATCTCTGGACATAATAGCAAGTTAGCCCAGAGCACCTGCCGCCTGCTGCACAAGCACAGCTGCCTTAAGACTCATCTGAGATACAACAAATCAACCTCAACCTGCCGTGACAGCCAACCACACACTGCCCGCCACGGGTATACGTAGAGCGAGTTGTTCAGCGCATACAAATTGTGAGGCGCAAGTGACAGCTTTAATGATGCAGTGTCTGTATAGTATAGTTTGTGTGTGTGTGTGTGTGTGTGTGTGTGTGTGTGTGTGTGTGTGTGTGTAAGTCAGTGCACATGTAGAAACTCTACTTTTAATGTGTCCCAGGCACCCACACTCATGAATGTATAATTAACAACCAACATATTGACATTTGCATAAAACCAATAAAGAAATTTCTATAATACATTCCTGTACGTCAAAAATCTTGCTTTCCTTTTGAAATTAAAATGGTCTGTTAGAGACTGAGTTTGCCAACTAATCAACTACCTGAGGGCTATATAATATGTTTGGAAAAAGCAGCACTTGTCTTTATCCCTGTATACATATTCTGCTTCAGTGCAGTGCTCAGACAGTGCTCGGGGTTCCCACTCTTTTTAAGAAATCATTTTCCAGGACCTTTCCAAGACATTTTCACAAGGTTTTCTTAAAAAGACAGGACAGCACTTGCTCAGAGACGGTTATATCATTTTCAGTAGGCCTAGTATTGACACATTTAACCCCAGTTTTATTCCTGCTTTTTTAAAAGATGTGATGCAGGGTTCATGATGAAGTGTCATTACAGCTGACGGCTACACCCATCGCTGCTAACTGTCTCCTATTTTAAAAAGCCTATATCTATCCAAGTTACACCTATGCCCGGTCTTAAGAGAAAGAACATAGCAATGTATTCTTTTTAAAGATGATAGTAATATTCCAATGTCATTTGTTTGTATCATCTTTCAGTTGGTTAGAAAGCGCCTCAAGGAGAACATCTTATATTTCCCGCAGGACTTGCTTGAGCCTTTGACAGTTCTGGGAGCCAATTGGAGTTGAGGGGGCTTAACTCAAACTGGTTCTTCTGCCCAGCTGACATCAGAATATGTCTACAAGTCCTTTTAATTGAATTTAAGAATCCTTAAAGTGTAATTCCGGTGTAAAATCATCCCATGGTCTTTTTCGGCACTTAAATACATCAAATAAGCAATCGAGACAGTTTTTATTTGTAAAAGGATCTGAGGGAATGTATTCAGAATGTATCCAGATCTGTGGCATGGCAGTGTGGAGCTCGCACGGAGCTCTGAGCACTGAAGGTCCGTCGAGACTCGATGTCATCCTGATCAGCAAGATGATGGGGAACGCAGCGTTCAGCTGACCTCTTTTGCTCTGTGGGGATTTTCGCCACAAAGGGAAGCCAAACGTAGTTCATCTGCACACACTGCCCACATTGCAATGACACAGAGCTGGATTTAAAATAAAAAATATGCTGTAGCTACCACATCGTTCTGTACAGTGACTACGATCTACGATAATGATTCATGTCAACGGTACCTATTTTTGTCGCAAACTTTAAAATTAACTTTGCATGTTCCCGTTAAATGCAGAACATCATGCTACTTTACAGTTTTGTATGTACATATAAACGTTGTGGTAGTCTTTGTGCTTTATATATGCCTCTGTAGGTTATGTATGTTGATGTTTCATGACAGATTCAAATAAAACTTATTGACTTTTAGGCATTTTTCAGGCAGTATTTTTAGCACAGGAAGCTTTTGTTTGTTTTTAAGTGAAAATACTAGGCAGTATTCTATTCAATGAATAAAGAAAACTTACTTTGTTTTTGTTTTTTTACATTAAACTTTAAATCAGTAACTACTGTGCAGGTAGAGGTAAAATTTCCCCCTGATTGTATATTACACTGTGACATGCTCTCCACCTCTGCTTGCACTCTATCCAGAAAGACTTTGGAGCAAAATGTGAAAGAGAGAGAGAGAGAGAGGGATAGGGAGGGGCCTTTTTAGCGGTTACTTTTGTGAAGCGGTAGAACTGAGACCAAAGTGAAAGATGGAAAGAAATCAGAGGGGGATTACGAAGTGAAAAACATATTCACTGAATAAATAGGATCAGAGCTGGTTGAGAATAAAGAGAATGTCTTGCTCTCTTTCTCTCTCAGTCTCTTTCTCTCCTTCTTTGTGTGTCTCTCTCTCTCTCTCTCTCTCTGTGAGTGTGTGTGCCACTTGGGGAAAGCAACCTATATCGTGTATCAAACTGACATCAGATAGATGGTGCACCACAAATGCAGATGGCGGGGAGGAGAGACACAAAAGCAGAACTTCACAGAGAGCGACAGTCAGTAGTGTTACAGTGCAGATTGACTGACAGTTACAGTCGACTGTCGTGGGAGTGTTTCTCACGGGCGGGGGAAAGTGATGCGTTATGGTGGAGATCCAGATGTGAGCATGAGGCAACACAGGCTTCTTGTTGTTTACACATTAATAATTCAGCAAAGTCATTTAAATATTGTCAGCTGAGTTGCTGTGTAAAGGACGCCACAAAAACGCGAACATTAGCAGTCAAAGAGTGCTACTTGGTATTTCACACTCACCTTGGGTGGCGATGAAGTGATTTGATCGCTGGTAACCCTGTGTGAGAGGGAGAGAAAGATGGTGCAGAAGAGAAAGAAAAAGAGACGGTAGAGTGTTAATAATTACAAGAGCATGTGATGAAGTGAGACTCAGGGACCTCTAACTTTCAATTCACCCCTCGCTCCATTCTCTTTCTCCGTTTGCAGTGTCAAGCAATCTCTTATTCATCTCAGAGCTCTCTTAAATTTCTGCCTTGCCTTTGACTGAAGATACTTCAGCGGCAGTGAAAACTAATCTGCACCGTGCCATCTGCTGATGCTGGTGAGGCTCTGCTTTAAATACATCAGCACGTTTGGCTGGTCAAATTCTTTGCACTGTTAAGGCTCTGAGCTTGGGGTGAAGGATCACGCTTGTATTATAATGTAGAGAGTAATGGCATTAATTCCATTTTTTTCCTCTGTCTGCCTGCAAGCCAGGTCATTGCATGCAGAGAGAGGGAGCTGCATTTCAATGTTGTCCCGGCGTGTGGTGCTTTGCATGCAGTCGGGGCTGCTGATCAAAGGTAGATTGACAAGTGAGGGATCTTCAGCTCTGGGAGTAATTCTACCTGAGTCACACTGACTGATCTGGCTGTCTCCTCTCTGCTCAGCTCGGCATTAGTGCAGTTATGATACAGTGTGCACAGTCCTGAAGGCTATTAGCGTCGCCCTGGCCCTCCACCAGGCAAATCTGTGTGCTGAATGCAAAGCAGTCAAGCATGATAGATCCCAAGAATTAAGATTAGTGTGCTCTCTCATCACTCATGGGTAAAGTGATTCCAACTGTTGTGTTGGGTAAACATTTGTACAAATACAGTACAGATGCCCCAACACACACACCAACCCCTCCCACACGCACTGATATACACATTATACAGCCAGGCAGGCACACAAATTACATTCCATAACTGTCATGCCACAGAGGGAAGTTGAGATGGATGGCCATCACTATGAAAAAGTGCAGCAACCCTCATTCCCATGAGCCTCTGTTGCTGAACGTCCCTGGGCCGACCAGTTTCCTGTCTGTCACCTTGGCAACCACAGTTTTGAACAGCAGACGAACAGAAAACATCAAGCAATGTAAATTCACAATGGATCGAAAAAATAAAAAATAAATAAAACATGCAGACGTGGAAAGCTTATCAGAAGCTTATCAGCAGAAATCTGACCTTGATATGTAAGTAAATGGAAATCAGAGTTCATATTGATCATGCATCTCAGAATCATATGAATGCTGCAAACTTTAGTTTAAATGTTAAGAGAAACCCTCCATGAAAGCACTGGAGGACCTGAAAGAGACATTGAGAATTTATGACAAGGATCAGGGTTTTGTAAAACCTAAGTTTGTTTTTCTGTCCGTGGAAATCAACTAATTTAAATGATTTACAGCCTGCATTTGAAAACCAGCTGCATGGAAAGTGAGACACTGAAAGAGTAGCATTGCTTGTGGTTGGACAACAAGCTTCCTAAGCACATGTAGAGGCTAGGAATAAGCTTATACAGTATTATACAGTTTCAAAGTACACAAATAGTAGTTGATGTGTTTTTAGATTCAGAGGGACCACAATTACCCCTGCTTTAGCTTCATTTCCTTGCCATAAATTGAAATAACTCATTACCTGTGGAGCAATAACTAGCCCAAGCAAAAGCTGCCACTGTCACAAAATGTGATTTGATTTATTCAATATATTTCATGAGCATTTTGGTATTTTTGACTTCTTACTTGTGTCACACTATAGGAATTCAAATAACTCTGCTAACCCAGGGTAACACACAGTGAACAAGCTATCTAACTTAGTCATTGGCAGTTAACTTGCTAACTAGTAAACAGTCCTTTTAAACTTGCTTACTGGGATTTAACAATCTTCATAACTAGCCAACTGACAATTATCTAACTTGCTAACTGGCAGTTTATTATCTTTCCAACTTGGATTCTGTTAGTTAAGCCAGTTTTGCTGGCTTTTGTGGCAAGCTATTGCTAGTTACTGCTAGCACAATACTTTGCCAAGTAGCCCTGTCAATGAATGCTGATGCCTCATTCTTCTTTGAGATGCTTGATGAATATAGGCCCAGAGAAACAGCTCTGTAGGTTTCTCTAACATAATTCCTGCGCTTTTATCTGTTTTTCCCCAGTTCACTGTGATGCAATATGTATCCAGTGCTTGCTATGATCTGACCTAGTCAACTCTCCTCTTTGGCATACTATCAGGTCTTTTATAAAACAGCCTGATGTTAGGCAATAACCCCAGGTGAGCATCTAACTATGAATGAAAGAGGACACTGCTGCACTCAGTTTGGAAAGCATTTCTCTCAAGGAAAAAGTGGTGGCGGACAGGCTCAGCAGCTCAGAGTGGAAAAGGGAAGGAAGATCTTCACTTGGAGAGGAGCCATAGAGGGCTTGCAGGGACAGTGAGGGGGCAGGATGAAAAGGCAGAGGAGATGGGAAGAGAAGAGACGCAAGATACTTACTTCCCTGTTTATCCGAATCTAAGAGATGCCAAAAGGTTGAAAACGGGGGGCGAAAAACAGAGAGAGAAAGAGAGAAAGTAGGGGAGGAAACAAGAGCTAGTTATTGTGATTAAGGACAAGGAAGAGAGGGTGATGAAATGTTTCTAGCAGCTTTCCCTAAAGGACCTGTGGAGACAATAATGTTCAGAAGACTCAAATTCCCATGTTTATACACAAAAAGACCGCTTTTGTTTATAGTAACCAGTCTTTCTTTTGTATTAATCTCCCTATCACCCTAAGCATGGTACATCTTTATTGAGATAGCGACACAGAGACAGGCAGAGTGTAATGTTTCTGATCTGAAGCCAGTGATGATAGAATTGTCCTTGGTGTTAACACAGATGACATTTTACCCAAAGATAAATGTGAGGGATAACATTTCAGTAAATACATCATGCCATTTGATGCATTCTCTCATTTGCAGTGACTCTTTCGATTGCATGGGTATGATCTAGCATCTACCCCCAGTATTTCTAGGGATTATATTCACAATGGATGATTCTGCACTTGATGATCACAGAGTTCAATTTAATTCACATATACGCATGCAATTAATATAGTATGACCTTTTATTAATTACAATCTTATCCCTAATTGTTAACATGCTCAGTTACTGAAGTGAACAGTAGATGTGCTCAGCAGCTTCATGACATTTAGAAATGTGTATTCACTGAAACAAGTCAGACAAAGAAGCTGGACTATCAGACTGGTTGTAAACAAGCCAACATATTGTCCAGATTATCTAAAGCACTTTATTTGGTGGTAAAAAACAAACAAAAGTAAGCTCACTCAAAATATTACTCCATGAATTTAAATTGTGTATGTGCAGAGTTGACACAGGAAGTAGGTCTGTAAACTATAATGGATCTGGATCTGAAATGGATCTCTATTTAGAAAGTTAGTTACTTAGTTTGGGTAAAATGTTTATTGGTCACCATATTTCACTCCTTGTGTTTCTTGCCACATCTAACTTTAAAGTGTAATTCTGTTGTGAAATCATCCCAAGGTCTTTTTTTGACACTTACACTCATCAAATAAGCCATCGAGACAATTTTTTTCGTGTAACAACTTTTAACGGAGATATCCTAGAGAGTCGCTAACAGCCAGACGTGGCTAACACTGCCCACTCAGGGCAGTACGGTGAAGACACTAAAGCAGATTTTTAAACCACTTATACTGCACATAAAACAAAGCACCAATGGGCTCCTTCCTTTTTGGATTGACTTTGGTTATCCACTTGAATGGACCTTACTACAAGAGGAGCTGGTACCTGGGCCAGTAGGTAAAAACACTCTTTTAATAAACTCTGGGTTCTCTAACTACGTTGTTGCAGCTTTATTTTATGTGTAGGGATTCTTATCATGCTACTGCAGAGTTTTTGGTGTTATTTTGAGCAGTATTAGTGGTTAAAAAGGCTGCTTTAATGTCTTCAGCATACTGCCGTGAGCTAATAAGTGCTAGCCAGCAGTTAGCGACTGTTAGGGACTGTTAGGGACTGTTAGGGACTCTCTGGAAATCTCGGAAAAAGGCCATGAGATGATTTACGCCGGATTTTCACTTTACAGAAAAAACTACACATTTAAGAAGCTGAAAGTTGTTTGAACTAAGTTTTAGGAAACTGGAATTCTTTACAGCATGAGCAAATAAACCAGGTTATCCCGCCCTACCAAGACGGCACACAGACAGTCAAGAAACATACAGAGTATAATGAGTTTTAAAACAAAGCAGAACTTGTCTGCAAACGAAATTAAGTTTTTGATTTGTCTGCTCAGCCATGGCTTCCCATGCTCATTCCCATTTTATCTTATTCCAAACTAATTACTGCTGATTTTAACAAGTGTGACAGGCGTCCCTTCCTGACCACCGGAGCAAGAAAACACTAGCTGACAGTGGGTGTTAATAACAGCGAATGCAGAGTGTGGCGATTATGGTGTCACTTTTGTACACCTGTCAGCAATAGACGGCAGCAGAAGGGAACATCTAAAGATTTGACACAAAAATGTAATGTCTTGCTACCCATGCCAAAGACAAATGATGTAAACCTGCATGTGAATGAGAGGAGAGAGTGCTGGAACTTTTCAGCTTAACCTTTCAAAAAAGCAATGTTCCATTTATTCCAACCCTGGCGTCCCCCATGAATCATTGGGAATCATTTGGCTGCAGTGTTGTGAGCCAGGGGTCTTGGCATGACATGCAGGCGCTGCTGTAGACAGCACATTTAATGACACAAAGGTCCTTGGAGTGTTCGTCCTAATGGAGCCCTCACGGAGCCCTCACGGAGCATTAAGGGGTTATAGTGGCCACGCACAGCACTCTGAGCTTTGACGTTCCTCTTTAACCAATGCTGCCAGCGTAGGCAGTGAAACACCCAGTACTGATTGTGCCCCCTTCTGTCCACTTTACATTTCCTTTTGTTCAGCAAACAAAAGAAACAAAGGACGTTATACAGCATGCGGAGACCACTCACTATAAACGCTGCAATGAGTGCCGCAGCAGGCAGTGCCAAAAATGGAGGAAACACTGTTGAGAGCTTTTTCACAGTCACCCACAAGTGACCCCTCCATCACGAGTGAGCAGCTGATCTCGGACCCTGGCCTGTGCTGGAGGAAAAAGTGACTCCAGGTAGTTTGGGTCCATCTAACGCAAAGCTGCCGAGATAGAATCTGGTAGGAGTGCACACTGGAGAGGCTTCCTGAGGTACTCACTCGAGCTGAACTGTAGGTGAGATCAAAATATCTAAAAGTAGATGAAAGGATCAGCTGTGTTATATTGAGTCCAATTGCGGTGCAATTTTGCCTTGCTAAAGCATTTGGGTGAGTCATGAGGCCTGCTGCTCGGAGCTTATGGGCTCTCGTAGGATCTCCGCAGTGGCTGCGATCAAATCTCGCCTCAAAGCCTGCTTGTACTAGCACACAGAGTGAATGCTATATGTTGTGGGTGCCGTGTAGAGCTCACACAACCCTCAGAGTTCAGCGATTGGGAGATGTTGTCTGGTAAAGCACTCGGTCAACCTCAAAAATAGAAGATGACTAGTACAAGCTTTTAAGGCAAAATGTGGGAGGAGGAGGTAAAGGAGGAGGAAACATTAGACTGAAGGTGACTTACGTCTATGTAGTTAGCATTGACATAATCAGAGCTGGGGTCTGCAAGCAGAGAGTGGAGCTTCACTCGATGGCGATCATCTGAAATACACAAAAAAGGATTGAGGGTTCGCTGATTAGACAATGACAAGACCCATCTCCTCTATCAGTCAATATTGGCTATCATTAAAGGTTGAATATGGAGGATGAGCAGAACACCTCCATCTAGTGTCTCAAGATCATAGTAGCAACAACAAAGCAGTCGTTGCAGAGTGTGTCAAATGATCAGCCTGCACCATGTCAAGTGATGAATCATACAGGGTAACTACTCATTTAACTAATCAGTTAATTTGACAACAGTATTTAACGTTAGCCAGTCTTCAACTGGAAGTCATTTGTAATCCATTAGCTAGTCCTCAACTCAAAATGATTCCTTGTTTCTGTAGCAACAACAGACAACCCTGGCAACTAGCAATGGCGGCCGCTAAAGGCTGGTACAATGTTCACAGAATGTGACACAAAGTCATTGTCAAACCCCTCAAACATGATTAAAATAGTAATTCAGACTAAATATTTTTTTTATGGAAAAACAATACTTTCATTCTGTACCCCTAAAAAACGCCCCGTGGGTGTATTACTTTTTTTAAATATCGTTTTTAATAAAGATTATACATATTCAACCTTTAATACAAATACAGTTGCTATCACACCTGAAAAGTTTCATTCATCTGGGTATAAATGCAGAGTTTTTGACTCTGAATATAATGCCGACTGAGACAGTTTTCTCCTCCATATCAGTGTCCTTGCTTGTGAGCAGATACACGCACAACTGGTTAGTATGTGCTGAGTGCCAGCCTCTTAAAACTCTGTTCAGACCCTCCTGCTCTCTGTGGTACTGTGTTTTAATAAGCCCATATTCATTGTTTCTGTTATCAGCTAAAGGAGCATGAAAAAGTTATTTAATCATGGCCCATAAACACTACATGTTAAGCAGTATTCATTAATCTGATGCACTGCGGCGATCAAATCATTGTTTTATAATGGCGATGTTGTCAGCAGCTCTGCTGTTGTATGCATTCAGCTTTACTGGGATTTAAAAAGAACAATTACAGAAAAAGTTAAGAGACAGCAGTAAGCAGAACTTTAGTGAGAAAAATATGCATTTACAAATGAAACCGGCTTAGTTTGGACATACACTACTATCTGTCATGAAACAGTGTGAAATAAATGTGATTTTCCACAGTGACTGTAAAAGAACAATACAATGTATGGAAGCTGTGATACTGAGTGTACCTGTAAATGAGACTATCGTTTCAAAATCACTATTAAAGCCACTGTCAAACAATCAATTTGAATTAATCTAAACATAATTACATTAAAGTATAACAAGAGTTGTTTCTTTCTAGAATTAACAACCATTCAACTGGGAGTAAAAATAATTATTGGAGGGCTTTGGTAGACTTGTAAGACACGGTGGCCGTGTCGTTAAATGGTAATGCACTTTACAGTGAATGCCTTAAAAGCTATAAATGTTACCGTGCAAGAGTGAACCAGAGCCAAGTAATAACAGCATCAGTGTTTCTTTGCCGTAAGCCCACAGTACTCACGGCTAAGCAGACTATCGTGCCTTCCTTTGGTCTTGTCCTTCTTTTTTGTGACGTCCCAGCCATCAAAAAAACTCTGCAAAGTAAAGTTAGAGATCACACGTTAAGTTGACTGTAAAAACAGAGGTGGTGCACCTTGAAACTCACAAGAGAAACAACTTTGCAAATTCCTTCCGAGCGTTACCTCTAAGGTTACAGCATCTGGCCAAGTCGTCAAAATACATCTGCCACAACATAGAGACTGAGGCTGAGAGATGACACGCAGCACTGAGAGATGGCCGCGGCCTTGAGAAGGAGCAGACGCCTAACTGAAGTTGTTCTCATTGTACACACAGTGTGAGCCTCGCTGCTTTATAATACATTGGTGTTAAACTGCAAAATTTGCGACAGCTATTTACGACACACTTACTAAATCTGCTGGTGCAACAAGATGAGTCATTGAACCTCAATCAATACTCAATACTGAGAGAAGAGCGTGGATGGGCCTTGCTCTAGTCACAGCCTGATCTCCCTACTCTATCGGTAGGCACATCCAGGTTCTCATACTGAGGCATGCCATCTCTCATCTGCAGCCCAACAACCCCCCCCCCCCCCCCCCCCCCCCAGGTGAGGGTCGACCAAATTGGGACCCCCTGAGGCCCCAGGAGAGATGCACAAAGCAAGCTGATGGAGGGATTACCACTGTCACTGGATCCTGTACAGGTCGTGTGTCCTGCTCTAATCCTGCTTAACAAACCTGCCATTGTCCAACATTGTGTATTTTTGGAGCCTCAACAATATTCAGTCCACCTTCATGGAGCTTTACTTTATTCATTTATTTATTTATTCTCTATTATGTTATCAGTTCAATTAAACATGCTCAACATTTAAATCCTAAACACTTGGATACAGTTTTCAAAGCATTACTGTGTGATATTAAATATTCATGAAGTAGGTATTATTTATTAATAATAGTCAAAAACCCAGCTAATCTACCAGGACTGTTGGGGCTGGCAACATTAGCAAGCAACCCCACAACTCCAATCCACAGGGGCTTTCTATTGATTTGTTTACTTGTCCATCATGTTTTAACTCTCACAGCTGATTATCAATGATCTGATTTTGACACATGAAAAATATATGTGTTGGCAGATAACTAACTAAATTGCTTCATCAGGAATCTGTCTTAGCTAGAGACCTGTTTGACTAACCATTACCAGAAAGCACAGGTCTATTTTTCTGTTATATATTCCGTGCAGCACATATCTTGCGCACTAGTTTTTAAAGCTGCTGCATTAATCCACTATGTAGCCACAAGCTGCGACAACAAAACAAAGCTCCTTTAACACATGCACTGTAAATCTTAAAATATAGACGTTTATCGGTGGAGCTGTATGCGAGAAAACAAATGTCTGAATCAGCTGGATCGGACATTACAAAGACTTGAAAATGTTGTGTGTTAGAATTCATGGTGGGCAAGTGGGCATTTCTATCATGCAGCTCACGCAAAACCGGAGGAAACAAACATCCAAGTGTGAATCATGGATGTATAAAGACAAGTAGATACAGCTTTCGAGGCGGAGCCCCGTTCATTGGAAAGTTGCTCACTGGTGCATGAAGCCAATAAGGTTCAACTGCCACGTCAGCACTACTTTCTCACTGTGTGGCCCATAGAGCAGGCGCACTAGAGACTTCTGCAGCCCAAATCAGCTACTTCTGTGTTAGCGCTCCACTATCTGAAATGGGGATTAAATGATTTAATCATGCGGCTCTTCTAGACTTTCAAAATGTTATCGGACAGAATGGATGTGGAGTTATTTCAACAGGGTTGTGACGCTAAAAAAAATATCGCTGATTTCCCTTTCGCCATGTAAGTCAATGGAAAAAAGTAAAAGGGCCTGGGGTGAAGGTGAATTTACAATTAGACACTAACCAATATGTCTAACCGAAGAAACGACCAGGTTTGGGAACTTCTGTTGGTTAGGACCAACACAGAAATCATCGCAAAAGGGACTTGTTTGTTTATGACCAAATTAGGACCAGTTCCGTCACCGTGGTGTAATCCACATCATGTCCTGCCTCCTGCACTCTCACCCAGACACCACCCCTCGCCTAAACCAAACTGAGCATTTCCAGTAAGTGAGAATGCATCTGACAAGGAGAAACTCATGTTGTGTGCTGCATGTGTGAAAGGGCAACGTGAGGAGTTCCCATGAGAAAGCTGCTTTACATCCCATCACTGTGTCCCAGTGTTGAGGGGGAGATACAGTTCCAGGTGAAAACAAAATGACAGATTTACCCACAGGAGGGCTGCATCCGTCATGGGGGATGACATGCTTTCTGTCACTGTGTTTATTCACTGGCTCTGGTTCCAGATGTTGGCTTCCGAGCACAACACATACCCTCACCACACCGAGGGCCTGACTCATTCACAACCCCCCACAATGCCTTGCAACATGTGTGATCAATGGCACCAGCACGACCCTGAGGGAAATAAGGGTTATGAAGTCTGACAGCGGTGTGCATGCTGATCCCCTTCATCTTGTTTATTTCTCCAGGCGCTGGGGAGCCAGGCTAAGGAGTGAAAAAGTGACCCATATATTGATTTTGGTGTGTGTGTGTGTGTGTGTGTGTGTGTGTGTGTGTGGGGGGGGGTATTTGTTAGCCCCTCTGGGATCTTAATGAATCGAAAAAGTGCATCTGGCTTCCTCCGCATAAATGTGCAAAAGAACACTCATCACCGGTGGTTGATGTGAAGGACATAAAGCACTTAAAGTAGCTGAAAGGAGTAACTTTGAAAAGCTTAATTAGTCCACACAGCACCAGAAACTATCTGCTTTTCTTTCTGTAATGCAGATGAAGTAAAACAGCATTTTACCGCTTGCTCATGAATATTAAACACTCCATTTAAGCCTTCTCAAAGTAGACAGTAGTACAGAGATAGGCTTTCTACACTAACTGCAACTAAAAAAACGATCCAGAACTTCTAAATGATGCCATCTGTAATATTTATTTTACTCTATTTTCTTTCCAAGCTGCAGAAAGCGTTGTCTGTGTTCGAGAAATTCAATCTCACAGGTCTGTGCCCTTTAGCTGGATGGACATTTCAAGCAAAAAAAAAAAAGAAATCACTGGGAACTATTTCACTCTTGTTTGAAGATACGCACACTCCACTACAGTTTGGTTCAGGTTGGCATATTTCTGTCAGAACCACGGTTTACAGAGCAGCTCGGCCGCATGTTTGTCTGTGGGCTCAGCTAAAGCTGTGTAGCTGCTGGCAGACCTGCAGACACTCAGTAAAAAGAACATGAAGCAACATCATTTGTAAACATTTGTCTGAACCCTGCCTGACTTATTGGGTCACACTGCTACTGAACACTGGAGACTAAACATGACGTGGTACATGACAACGCTACCTTACGTTAGCCAACAGTGAATGTGGTAGGACTCTCAAGTATCGTTTCACTCACTACTATAACTACACACTATAAACAACAGATTCAATCTTCAACACATAAATCATGTGGTTACAGTCCAACCGCACTGCACCTCGTTTTCTCACACAGAACTTTTTGCTGTAGCGTGTTTCCTGTTTGTACAGTAGCATCTAGCCCATCTTACAGGGTGTCACCCCTATGTTCCCAGGGTCCTATGTTCCCCGGTTGCATAAATCTGTGCCTCTGCAGATTTAATTCAGCATTTTGTTAGGGTTAGGGCGAGGGTCAGGGTTAGCGGGCAGTGTTAGGGTCTACATAAGCCTATTTGCCGTGGAATTCGGCACTGATTGTGGAAAAAATAACAGACCAGGGAACATGGGACCCTTTCTGTGAAAAGTGGGGAACATCGGACCCTTTTTCTAAAAAAGGTCTGGTGTTCCCCGGTCACATACAAAGTGGGGAACATAGGTACGCTCCCTCAAACAGCTGTGTAGCAAATGTTTTATTGCCTTTGTGTGACAAGAGCCGAACTGAAATTACAGCCCATTACGTCACGCAATATTGACTGGTGCCGTGAAGAACATGGGAAGACAAAATGATAGCCGCTTAAAGCAATTTTTTATTTTATTTTTTTAATTACATAATGACTATTCAAATTTTTCAATCATTCCCATCCCACAGCTGTCACGTGTCTGTTCTATAAAAAATGCAATGAGTCACTCACAATCACATGCTTCACAAATAAGGCGAAAAGTATGTGGGCATCTTAAGCAAGTATAAGTGCTTTTCAACTAACAAACACAATAGTCAGCCATTTGAATAGAGGCTCTGAAACCATCCACTCTCAAAGTTTCAGTGTTTTTAGCAGATGTTGGAACCTGGCTGCAGGGATTTGATCCCATTCAGCCAGAAGAGCTTAAGTGAGGTCCAACACTGATGTTGGATGATGAGGCTCACAGTGAGGGTTCCATTGCATTCCAAATCTGTTGAATGTCGCTGAGATCTACAGCAAAAATGTGTCCTAAGCGTCCTTGGTGTCAAAAAAACAATAGCTAAACAGACATTTCTGTTAAGCGAGTGGTGCCAGAATCAATGTCCAGTTTAAGTGAATAGCATGCAGCATAAAATCACACTTGTCCCATTGTCTATTTCAATGAACTGCTCAACACAGTACTTTGTGCAGCTTTATGATGTTGTCTAAAATAAAGATGTAGTGTAAATACGGTGTAAGGGCTCTCCCGCTGGTAGTTCAGTGGTTCTTTCAGGGAATTTAATTAAAAATAGCAATTTGCTAATATAAAAACGTAACTAAATAACTGACTACCTGAATTGCAAAACTAACAGGTTATGTTAAAGTAATCTGAGAACTCTAACATGTTACTTAGTAGCACGTTACCTCCAACACTGGTTGTAACTTGTATAGCTTCAGCTATATTTATAAGAAAACCTCCAAATGAAATGACAAAAGAACGACCCAAGCCCACTACATTTTAAAAATAAGCTATGTTTGAATTCACACATAGAGTAGTTAGTGCAACAGCTGAGAAAATCAAACTGAGAAAAACAGTAAACTTTCAACATGGCAAAGTTGGAAGCACACTATCATCACACATTGTAAACACAATTACACTTATTTGGAACTACAGAACGTAGCCGAAACCTAGAAAAACAGCATGAGACGCAATGTGCACCGAAGTGCTACTGTAGTGCATCTTTCTCTCTCTCCTCCTTCTTACCTCATATTCTTGTTTGAAGCCGTATCCCTCGGCCGTCTTCATCTGGTTGATGTGCTGGAGTAGATCAGCCACCCGTACCGCAGGGTGGAGCTGACCCGTGTGATAAGGGGAACTCTTCCTCCGACAGTGACGGTGGGGCGATCCCCCAAGTAAGCTGCTGGACTCGTTGACGGAGCTACGCTGTTCGTCTGGGAACATGAACACACACAGCTCAAGGCATACTGCAGACATTACGCACTCTGCGACACAGACTCTGTACTTTTTTATCAATGCAAACTTGACTGAAAGTCTCAGGGGCAGCTCAAGGGAAAAAAAGTCAGCCTTTCTGCCCAGACTTGAGGGCTGACTGGCACTGCAGAATATTCAACTAGACCAGAGACCTGTAGGAGATTTTCTATTGGGAGCACCGTATGGTATTGCAGAACAGATTGGATACATGCTTGGAAGTAAACATGGCTGAAGGTCGGGAAGGAGGGAGCTTAATCTCTCTAGACACTTTCTCAAGAGTACCCATATGTTCCTAGCTGTCTTACTTCGAGTGTTGCAGCCATGGGCGTCCATGAAGGAGTGGGCCATCCTCTCATCCTGCTGGAGAGTGCTCTGCTCTGTCATGCTGCAGTCTAAAGAGCTCAGCTTCCGACTCTTCTCCTGCCTGTAGGACATGGCTGCCTTGTTTATGGCCACCTTCTTCCTACTGTAGAGTTACAGAGAGAGGCGGGAGGATAGAGAGAGTGGGGGGGGGGGGGGGGCAGGGGGTAATAATTGGCAGAGGACAGCAGAGAAGGGGCAGAATGAGAGAAAGACAGGCAAAGAGATAAGGAAGAAAGGAAAGGAGGGCGAGTGAGGAGATGAGGAATTGGACTGAGGGGGAAATATAAGGTCTACAAGATTGAAACTGGACAAGGGGGAAAGTGCGATCTGGTGATAGCAAAAGATTGTCGGGGGTGGCGGTGGGGGTGTGGTATGGCGAAAGGAGAAGGAAGAAGGAAGGAAGGCGGGGGGGGGGGTCTATACTGGAGGATGGGGTGGAGATAGCAATGCTCATTTCCACTCTAGTAATCCTGGGACTACGAAGGGCAAGCAAGGGGAAGATGGCGTCAGGGTGTCGGGGTGGACGATGGAGAAAGGAGTAACTTACGGGTAGTAAGGGTAAGAATAGAAGTCCCTTCTGATTAGCATGAAGGAGGAGGTAAGGAGAGAGACAGAGAGTGAGAAGAAAAAAAAGAGAGAGGTGACTATGGTTTATCAAGATGGGCATCAGAGAGATAAATGAAGATGTTCAGTGCGTTGGAATGTTCCCAGCAAGCAATCATGAGGCAGGATCAAAGCCTAAAGGATGAAGAAAGAGCATGCTGCACCCAAACTCAGCTTTGGACCAATGAAATCTCCACATTTATACATTTTATGGCATATTGTATCTGTATTTGTGTTGCTGTATGTTCCCCTGCCATCTCTTAACCTCTTCTTGCAGTAACATGTTTGATTCCTAATGAGTTCTCATGTAAACATCATAGAATCATGGGTTAAACTGGAAAACAAATGTGTATTACAAAAAGCACAAACATAGATTATGTAATATATCCATGAATCAAAACATAGAAATAAAGCGTCGAACAGTGTTCTAATTTCCTGAAAAATGCACCTAATCTGATCAAAAATGTAATCGAAGGCAATAATTTCATAACTCGCCCCAATAAAAAAACAAAAAAAAAATGATGATGTCATATTTTGACAATTAATGTTATAATGTAAAATAAACTGTCCAAACACTGATTTCATGTAAATTATTATGTAGAATATGAAATGTTACCATATAGCATGGTACGTTGTTATCAGAAAAAGATGCATACGACTACAATAAGCCCTACTGTATGGTTATTGGTCAAGGATCGTCCATTAGACCAGAGTGGATTAAATTGACACTAACGTTAATCAAGTGAGCGATGAAGGCAAAACAGTGGATTTAAGCTCCAGTATATGTTCTATTTCATCAGGGGCAACAGTGGAATTTTTTTTTTTTTATAAAAACAGCAGTAATGGAGTTTTGCTGTTCGCTCACACTTGGCCCAGATGATCCGTGCCGTGTTTCAGCGCGATTGTCCCCCCCTCCCTCTTCCCCCGCAACCCAGGCCCGCTTACACTCACATTACTTGAAATGATCCAGGCCTCGGCTCGATTAGTTCTTGCTTACAGACGTCATCGCCCCTTCGAGATTTAGTTTTGTCTGACTGATTTTTAATATTTTCATTCGATCAGATCTGCAGTAAACACTCCTCCACATACGCATCAGACCACCGCGGACCCTTCGGCGGAATCTTTTTAAATGTCTGTCATGGGAACAGTCGTATATAAATAGTCTCATGACCTCCATCAATACTCACACTCCTGCCCGTACATGTGCATCCGTGCTTTAATAAAGACCACCTCTCTCAACAGGGCCACTGCCGGCAAACGTGCCGTGCCAGGGCGCGGAACAGTTGTAATCACACTAGTCAAACGGATTAGACTTTAGCCGTGAAGTGTGCTTGCTACATTTCCGATCATGTTAAGTGCATTACATTATTACAAATAATGACAGTATGCTGTGGGTGCTACAAGTTAGTGATGCCCAAATGAAGCTTCATGAATATTTTCTTTATTTTCTGAGCCAACTAGATCTCTGTTCATCAAAGGATTGAAAGCACACGAAATGCAGAGCGCCGTCTAGTGGCCTAAGAAAGTAAGTATGATTTATGAAGCTTCATTTAGCCATTGAGCCATTAAAAAAAAAAAAAATAAAAACACTTACATTACTTTACAGTGCACCTGCTTATTTCTGTAATCTTAACTGACTTTTATAATCTTTAATTATAAAAGTCTTCCAATTTTACATGTTCTAGTTCCCGCACTACCTGTCCACAAATGTACAGTATTTCCTATTGATATAAAATCACAGAGGGTTTACATGGCACTTAGTAGGCAGTGAACCTAGGTGTTCTTTTGTGTGCCAAACCTATCCAAAGCAGACGGAGCTCGCCGTGAGTTGGAGCAACCGAGGTCTGCAGAGAGCGATTTTGCAAGGTGTTATGATCTCTCGCCCTGTATCTTGAGCATCCATTGGCTTTAGGTCGCTGCTGCTGTCATTGCCAGTCAAAACAATTTTCATACTACAAGATTTGGACTAGCGGACAGGTCCAGATATTTAACCTGCTAAAAATCACTTGGGCATTTGCGAGGCATCGGTTCATCCCTCAGATCGCGTCTTTGAAAATTGTTTGTATAGAAAATGGAGGGTTGGTTAAAACCTATCCAAAATGTCCAGGCTCTCGCGTGAGCCTGTTGAAGCATGTGCAAGAAAAAAGTTGCACTTGCAGAAAGTGACAGTGTGATGCTGGCCCAGAGCCGAGTTTTAGTGTGCAGCACGCTCTTTTTTATATTTCTTCCTTTTCATTGCCTGCATTTGACCAGCACCCTACTGGATTATAGTGCAGGGGATCTCTAATTTTCCCACTGATTACAGAACCAAAAGAGATTTACATATACAGTCTGACTGTACATGAGTGACAATATCTGGTGGCTAAATATAAACATGTCTGCTGCTGTTTTCTCCATGTGGCTGTCTCGTTCCTAATGTGCCTGTGAGATTTGCCCACTGAATATTATCAGTCACTGCCTTCTTCCAGACATCCCATTCACTCTCCCTCTATTCTCTGTGAGAAAATTCCTCAGGGCACAGAAGTTACTCTTTCAAAAAAAAAAAAGCAAAAACAACCTTCCTAACCAATTACCAGCCCATCCACTGGCACCTCACAGCTGCTCGCCTCATGTAATTGAGTGGGCAATGGAATAACATGCCCCTTGATGAAATATTTCACACTCAGATGAGTGTTCCGCCATCGCCCGGCGAGCGAAGGAAGAATATACTGCAGGTGCGATCGACGACAAAGGTAATTTGGAAGTGGAAAGCGGCCAACAATTCCAGCGTGAGCAGGTTGTGTTTGAATGTGCTCAGCCAACATGCAGACCTTGAAATTAAAAGATGAGATGAAACACAAAAGCTTGGCTGAGGCTGCAGTGGGAGAGTTTAGGATTAATGCTCTACCATTCCACTAACTCTGGTTGTAATTCACTCTCATTGCCAAATGCTTTCTTCAATAGACCCTAGCTGCCAAGTGGGATAGAGATAAATGTACTCCTTTGGATAGGCTACACTGGACCAATACGACTTGAGACCGTAAATGTTTGACTGTAAAAAGGTCTATCTCACATCGACTGGCTAGCAGACACACACAGCGTTTTCACAGCCACTCACCCTTTCTTGACGATGATGACTATGGCCCCGAGAAGCAGAATGAGGACCACTAGACCGCCGGCGCAGGCCCCAAGGATCAGTCCCATGTCTTCGGCATGCTGGGATACCTCCAGAGCTCGCTTAGAGTCCTTACAGGCAGCTGCAGTGTGACAGAGAGGTGAGGAATGCTCTACATCTTACAAAGACATCCACTACTGATTATTCAGCTCTAATAGCAAAAACAAGATGCTATATGCAGTTGTTTGATATCAATAAATCATTGTCACACCATAAACAACGAAAACTGCTGCATGGAGATTGAAAGCGTCTGTGTCTGCGATTTCTTTACTGATTTATGGCACAAAACAAGAAAAGTGCCCTATGTGTTTAAGCAAATTGTTTTGCTCTAATCTGTCCAAAAGTTAGGATATATGTAAATGGAATTTCAGAAATACAGTAACAGTAGGTGAATGATGATGAGGTAAATATCGTGGTTTGGGTTAAAATAAGTTTGTTGCATAACTTTTGTACGTAACAAAAGTTAAAATAAGTCTACGTTGACTTTCACACAGGACCCAAACTGCGGTCCTCTGGGTGGAAATCCTGTGTTATCCACCTACACAGACTTCACTCTTTATACTACATTGCCTTTCTCCTAAGAGGAGCCCTGCACACCCTGGCTCAAAATTACGTGGGTTATATACTAATCACAGTGCATTACTTTTCATAGGTATGAGTACAAACAGTGAATGAGAACAGCCTCAATGCAGAAGTGCTCTGCTCAAATCTGCTCGGTTACTTCTTTAATGTCATTGTGAACCACTCATAGCATACGTGTGGGCCTACCTGATGTAATATTCTACATGTTGTGTCATCACTGTGGGAAGTTAGTGCTGCTTTTATTTCGTTCCATTGTGGGTATTTTTGAGGGCACCCTAACCCTTACTTTGTTACGGATGTAGCCTACATGCTGTTTCTCTAACCTGATGTATGGGTACCTGAGATTGCACTCTGTTCAAATACTTACATAACCACTAAAAAGTCTCACTCACATACAAAGTAATTATCATGCATTGAGCTGCCTGGTGATAATATCTTCATAGAACCTATCACCGTAATGCTTCACGTTCAAGTCTAATTCATATAATACGCTATCAGCTATGGATACAAACAGGTTGGTGATGCTACAGATCCTAATGGAGTCTCCTGCAGTAATTCTGCGATAGTTAGTGCAGTGCACAGGATAAGGCTCCTCACTCTGCGGTGTGAAATTCAGACAAGCCGGGGAGGGATTGGGGTGTGTTAGAGGTCACCACAGATCCAGCCAGAGCTTTAACAGGAGAGACAATAGTCAGCAAGCTAGTGTATTACTTATTATTAGACGGTATCAAAGAGGGCTCCAACACTATTTCGGTGCACTGGTATCAGCAGGGGAGCAAGAACTGTTTGGCTCTGGTTATCTCACCAAACTGATGCATGCTCTCATTCAGGCAGCTATTTCCCTCCTACCCATATGTCACAGTCTCAGTGCATTTCTGTCTGCATTACCATCTCAGCTAGCCAAGAGCATGAAATCTCCCTCTATATGAATCATCTGGGCTCCCTGTTGTATTGTATCCAAAGGTGAAAAAAGGCTATTAAGTATGAATGAATGGAAGGAGTATTAATACACTTATTTTCATTAGCAAGCCGTCTCCCTGATGGGAAACAAAGAAGGTGGAGAATAAAACAAAATGCAGAGAGATGGAATCATTTAAGGGTCTCAGGCATGTCTCGGCGAACCGAATTGGACGACATTGCTGTATTTTAACAACGCAGTGATGCTTCACAGGGGGGTATTGTCTTTTGTCTGTCTCTTGTGAAAACAGAGGAAAGAAAATCCTTCACAGCGAGGCAGAATGCTGAGTTTGGCATGATAAGCTGCAGATTGATGGTGACTATAGCTCCTGGCAGACAATACAGCATGACAGCCATGCCATAATCACACAAATCATGCTGGGTGAGTCATTCTGCTTTTAGGGCCATATTTAGAAATTGGCTATCACAATACAATTCATTGCACCAAAAAAAAAAAAAAAAAAAATCCAGCAATGGTCCTGCAAGGAAATCCACAGGGATAACATTACACAGCATATTACAGAGGAATGCTTTCTGTAATGTGTTTTATGATGACCCTGGTGGAGGCCATAAGCTGAAATGTGCTAATTGGTTGTTCTTCATACTGTAAGAGTTGCTGGAGTTTTGACGTCTTCTCCTTCTCAAAAGCAGCAAGGAATGGCTTAACTGGATTTGTTCAGGATGTATTTAAGGTTCATATTGTAAAAAGTGATACTTCCATCTTTTTTTTTTATTTACTATTAAGCAGGTTGAGTTGCCTATACTGTATATAGGTAGAAAGTCTAGTTACAGTGCCGTTGCTGTCATTCCCGGTCTGCAATAACAGTGCAGAGACACAGAGAGCACAGATGAGAAAGAACCAGAAACACTCATCGCTAGGGCTGTGCAAGACCAGAATGTATCATTTATGGTGAGAAGCTAGCTAATGATAGCATTAAGTGAAGTAGAATCAAACAACACCAGGAAACAAAACCCTAGGATCTTAGAAACAGGTTGGGGGCACTTTAAGGAAAAAAGGTTGAAAACCACTGAAACCCAAAACAGAAGTACGCACCTGAAAATGAGCATGATATGGGACCTTTAGGTTTCATCGACAATGGCTCGACACTGATCCAAAAAAGGAGCAAATAAAAACCTTTTTTCCATGGAAGATAAACTCAGAGCAGCAGGATGTTGAGTATGGCATAAATTCTGTATGTGTCAGGGCTGTTAGGGCAGTGGAAATAATGCTAGCTTCACCAAGACAACTGGAAAACATTGACTTTGCATTACCATCAAACAGCAACATTAAAAGGGGGCAGATCAGAAAACAATTTACTGAAATCACATTTTTCTATTTGAAACCCACTTGTCTAATATAATCTGTTTTAACTAAAGGTGTGTGCCACTTGATCCAGCTGTCACAAAGATTTTATTTTATTCATGAATAAAAGCCTCCTCTTGTCGCAGAATGGTTAATCTTTTTAAGACAATTTGATTTGAAATGAACATGTTCTCGCTGTTCTTTAGTGTCTAATGTTGGCCACATTTCATCTGAAGACAAAAAAAACAAAGAAAAAGCGTGCGGCTGGCATGGGAAAAACACACTCGCTGCGGAGGCTTGGCCAGGAGCTCCGGTGAACACAGCTGGCAGCATCTGTTTGTGGGAAGCTGGCAAGAGAAAATCAAAAGCAGCCAGGAAGGGTCTTAAAGGGACTTCTGTGTCACCTCTGTGGGAACTGAGGTAACATCAGCATGTCCTCTGGGCCTGCCTGCCAGTCGTATATGCACAACTACAGTAAAAAATTACTCCTATAAATATACCTGCAAAACATCCCTTCCACGTATGTGACACGCAGGCAGACTATTGTGAGGCACGATTCTTTGATGTCATCGCACTTCAGATAAGAAAGAGTTCAGGGAGAGGAATCCAATTTAGCTGCCACCTTTCTCAAGAGCACTACAAACTTCAGACATAATTCAGTGGGGAGGAAAGGGGGAACAACTTCATTTCACCCTCTGTCTCTCTCCCTCTCTCCTTTTGTTTGAACTGAGAGCCTTCTATCTGTGTCTGTCTCTCAAGCAAACACTCCTGGTCGCTTCCTCTCTCAGGGAGAAAAACGGATACATTGCCGCGTTCTGGATTTCAAAGCCTTCCGAACCCAAGAGGGGTTTGCCAAAATGTCAGTGTCGGAGATTCAGAAGGAGCAGAGAGAGAACACAGATGCGTGTTTGCTTTCACCTTTCCTCCTGTGTCTCTGGTGAGGGGAGATTGGCAAGAGGGCTTCCTCCCTGCAGCACCCACAACAACACTTAGTCTGTGTCAGATCCCCTAAGCGGCAGCCTGAGCCAGGATAGCTGCCGAAGTCTTTGACATGCACCCTGTTAAAATGTCCTACAGTGGTTACGTGTCACAATTTCACTAATTCAACATCATGTTAGCCATGAAAGAGAATCTGTCTTACCCATGTGCCCCTACTAATGTGGTAGCATAGTATAGCTTGATATAACCTGCTTCTTATTTTCACACCCTCATTACAATAAATAATGATAATGTTTTCTACAGCAGCTTAATTGCTGAGACATGGGGATACCACACTGTTTAACAAAGGAGTCCATGGGACAACCACATGAGCAGACAGATGTTAAACAAGTACCCAAAATCACCTCAGTATTCTCACTTATTATAATCATTATGCTCCATTATAATCTTCCAATCCATGTCACTGCATATACAACTGGATATATTGCAACCACAAAGTGGCTCTGCAAACACAAAACCTCACAACTACAACTAAGTTAAGTTGATAACTGTAATCTTCATTTTTACTTTCACCTCAGAGTAAGTGATTGAGGGAAAAGGCTTCAATCAGGTTCACAACCTGTCTGATTGCTAATGATGTTTGCCCCAGGACCCCAGCTGTAAAGCTGTCATTAAGAACCCTGCAAGCCCATACTTTAACAATGAAGCTGATGAGTGAATCATATTAATATTTCTTACACAGTTTTGTTGATTCTGATTGGTCAATTACAGCATTCTAGTCTGTTATTAAATCTAAAGTTTTTTCAAACACTAACTTTTGACCTGGTAACACCTGAGGGTTTGACTAATACCTGGAACAATCATTCCCATCCCATAAGGGGCAAGGCCTTATGCAATGGAAACATTGATTCAGTACTCCAGTAAATAGGATGGAGCTTGGATATGACTTGGCAATGGGGATATTTGTATTTTATGAACCCCAGCTACAAGCCAGAAAGCTAATGCTACCTTTATGCTAGCAAGATTCAAAGTCAATAACAGTGCGCACGGTTGACAAACAATGAATATTATTTGACAGTATGATTAACAACAAGACAAGCTATCCAGCCATGTCACTGTCCCCAATCACTATCAAGATGTTCAACAACGATGATAAGCCATGTGTAACGTTACTGTTGAAGAAGTAGTTTACAGGGAATGGGATGTGAGATGATCACTGTGATACAAAGTTCAGATGGGCACAGTAATGCAGGTTGTGTGTAGCTGTGTAATAAGTAGCTGTGTTATAAGCAGGATGATGCTTAGAATAATTCAAATCCTGCCTTCCCCTTTCTGGGTTTTGATTTGCAATAATAACAACCAGCCATTTCTACAACAGGGGTTCCCAAACTTTTCCATGCCAAGGCCCCCTAAACAGCATTAGCTTCTGGCCGGGGACCTCCTTTGCAAACCCACCAACAATTCTACAAAATATATCACACATCAATTTTAAGGACGTTTTTGTTTGTTGGTAGAAGCAAATCCTCTCTTATTGTGTGAAGTTTTTTAACACAAGCAATATGGCATGAAGCTAAAAATGATGCCTTCAGGGCTCACTCGGGAACGGTAGCTTGCTGTGTGAATGCAGCAGATTGCCTGACCAAATGATCTTCTTTACGTCTGAAGAAGTCTGCTGTTTTTTCAGCCTCTGCAAGATGTTTTTGTATCAAGTGACGCTGGAGTTCTAAAGGTTGTAAACACTCGTTTTAGAGGATCTCCAGACAGAGCACACATTTCAGGAAATCATGGCCATTTTTCTGTATTTTCTGTGGCTGCAGAGCAATACTTAATGTATTCTGCCTTATACCTTCTGATTTTAGTCGGCCAGGAGTTCTGAGGCTTTTTGCAGCAATGTCCTCCACAGCAGGGCTATTGGTCTGTTCCTTTGGTCTCTTCCTTGTCAAAAGCCTTTCCATTTTGAGCTAGCTTGAGGAACAAAGCAGCTTGATAGGTCTATACATGATGTCATGGTGTCATGAACAATGTTGCAGGCAATGTTCTGTTATTATAAATTATATTTTATAATTATGCCTTTAAAAAAAAAAAAAGATTATATTTTGTAATAATGATTAAAAAATTAGATTATATTAGTCTTTCCTTTTTTTCCCTCATCTTTCCTACAATTTCCTGAGGCCCCCTAAAGCCCCCTGGTTGCCCCCCATGGGGCGGCGGCCCCCACTTTGAAAACCATTGTTCTACAATATCTCTTATTTATCAACCTTTAAAGTTGGTGGGCTTTAATAAGGACAACTCGGGAAAACAGTCACAATGACATGTATAACACCTCCAATATGTGCATGTGTATTGTCAACAGTAAAGCAGCACACATACTAAATCAGGCGTTTTTGGCGAAAATGCCACTCCTAGTATTCATTTTGAATGTGGTAAGTGTGTTTAGGCTATGCTGGAAAAAAATGCAGAAGAAGTGAGAAGTTGAAAGAGAATCAAATTATGGGGTAAAGCAACCCAACGCGACACTGCAGTGGCCAATCATGTAACCTACTGACGATCAGAGTAGACACAATGGATTTTAACACAGTCAAAACACACCGTAATGACAGACCTTGTATCCTTGTTAGTTATTGTAAGTAAATGTGTTTTTTCAAATCTGTCAATGCGGACACACAACCCCTTGTTTCCACAAACGCAAATACACTGAATAGTCATTGCTGAAAAGTATCAGAATACTGTAAGCTGGTTAGTGCAATATCTCATTCAGCATGTCTTTCATTGGTCTTCCTGAACAGATTAAGCATGTTACTGAGATTAATACCCATATATCTTTAGGATGGGGGCTGGGTATGGCTGAAGTTTTTGTGATGTTATTACAAATGCCAATGTGAATTTGAGTGAAGTTTTCTAACTTCAGGAACAGAAGCTGAAGGATCTAATTTTACTTTGGCCTCTCAACTTCTTCTGATATTTGCAATTGCCATAAAGTTAAGGCTCCACATGAACTAAAAGAAGAGCACTATCATCGTGTTTCATTCTGTAAAGCCATACGCCAATTTGTTTAGCTCACAATGAAAAAGTCACAAAAGATAGCCCAGCAGATAGCCTTTGTGCTTGTTAATGGTAAACCGAATTATAATTAATATGAAAATGATTTATCAATGTGAAAATGTTCATAAAGCAACTTCAACACTGAAAAGGAAAGCAGGTGTTACCTTTGCGAGCAATCCGAATGCAGTTTATTCTGGTCTCCTGTGAGTAAAAGAAAACGCTGTGTTAATTCATTTGTCTTGATATCACAAAGGCACAATGGTTAGCAGGAAAATGACCACAGTGCAAGTTAATTATGAGTCAGTCTATCCAAATCCACAACCTTGGCTAAACCCTACAACACAGGCTGCCTTGTGTGTCAAAGTCAGCCTGACCTTTCCTATGTCGAGGAAATAATTGAAATTTCCAAACGGATGACACTTTTTGTAATAAGAGAGATCTCTGCATCCCTTCACCATGTGAGGTCTGTCACCGGGTCCACCGATTGGCTCCATCACCCCTCTAAAGCAGTCACCTCTATCCTGGAGATAGAGGGGCATGTTACCAAATTACAATTTAAGGAAGTTAAATCAGCCTTTATGGGCAATTATGCTAATCTGTGCTCTGAGATTGGAGTCAAAAACCTTTAACCTAAAACAGTTGCCAAATTAGCTCTTTTAATTGGAAATCTGTTTCAAGTGGATTCTCATCTCCTCTCATCTCTTACAGTGGCAGACACGTCATATTTACTCCCACCCAGGGGTTATTTAGGCAGCCGCAGGTGGTATGTCATGTGTCATCCTGTCCTCTGTCAAGGTATGCTTTTGACCTTTTTGGAACTGACACCTGTGCTCGTCAGAGCAGCAGTCAGATGCAAATGAGCCTAAAATCGTGTAAAGAAAAGGGATATGCAGGAAATTGAAGAAACCTGATCCCTGGGGTGGATTTTGATAACATTTGATTTCAGTATTGGATCTGCTAATCAAATCTGAGTCCTTTCTTATCTTTCACAGAATCCACTGTTATGAAGTTATGAATAATACAAAAACTCAAAGATTCAGTTGAGATAGGTAACCATGTTTCGTTGTAAGAGTGTATATAAACACAGCAGATATGAGTCAAGAATTGAATATGTCCCCTCAGGGACAACAGAACATGCTGAGACAGCATTGACAAACCTTATCATTCATCCTCCTCTTAGCTCTGTTTTTGGTCTCCCCCAACTCCCCAGCTAGTTGCTAACAGTATGCTATTTTTGTGCTATGTAGGTAGCGTACAGTAACGCCTCGTGTCCACAGTTTTGTTTTGTGCCCCCTGGTGTTGAACACAGATCAATGCATCTCTTCACAGATGGGGAAAAAAAATCCCCAGCCAGTCCACCCGGAGCATTAATGAAACCAAAAACAATGCAAAATAAAAGTATAATAATAATAATAAACTCTCTATAATAATAATAATAATAATAATAATAATATTAATAAACTCTTATCTTTTGCTTCAATTTAGGTGTTGTAGCCTTTGCTAACCTTATATTCTAGCAAAATAACATTACTTAAATTCACAATGTGTTAAACTAACTTAACTAGTTTCTTATATAAAATGACCCAATTGGACGATAAACATAGTCAAACAACTTAATTTCAGGAAAAAGCTTGTTAGCTTATTTGCTAATTGAAGATTTCGGACAGATACACTATATGCTGCAGGAAGATAGCACTGTATGCTAAGATACATGCTAACTTCTTGAGCATCGTATGCCACAGGAATTAAGCATATAATGTGGCATACAATGTGGCATACAGTGCATATGGTTCGTCTGAAATCTGACACAAGAGTGCAAATATTTTAATGTACAACAAACAGAAGGAGGAGTTGTACAAACACATCAAAGATTTTGTATGTTCCCACAGGAATGAATGGACTTCAGGTTGGCTCACATACTGTACGTACACAGAGCTATGTGAAAACGAGGCATGACTTTGTCTTTTATAATGAAAACATCTGCCTGCTGCTGGATATGGGAAATTGATAAGAGCAGTTACACAGAACCCAAACAGTTTAAAGATGCTAAAGTGCTAACAGAGCTGTGTGGAACTGCAGTCAGGTGATAATTATCATCTGTGAGTTTGTAACTACGAGCGATACTTTCACTGTACCTGGAGTGCAGACACTGACTTGTGAAAACTGCTGGCTTGCTTAGATACAGAATGAACATTAATTAACCATAGCTGATATAAACTGCCAGCAATATTTGCTATTCAAATGAAAGCAGTACTGTCTAAAAGAGAAATGCCTGAAACCTGATGTTTTCGTACATTACTCTTTGCTAATAAAAAAGAAGACAAGGACAGATAAAATATACAATAATAGATCTGTTAGCTTAGCAAAGGTGGTTATTTTTTTCTGGAGCTGGATTAAAGAGACATCAAAACCCAACCATACCTAGTATGCATGTCAGTATATCCACTAAGTGAAAAACTGGGAGGAGTGACAGGTAATTCCAGATGATGAGTAATGGTAAACGCAACAGAGGGTTGAAAATGAAATATCTAATGTTTTTATTTTTAGTATAACACAAGCCCCCACTACAGCGACTGCCTGGCTGATCCAATACGGAAGTGCCAAAAAGTGAAGTTCTCTGAGTGTCCACTAGGTTTGTATAATAGAGCAGTTTCTCATCGACCCCCATGTTAAACAGGCCGTTTTCACAGCATAATTAAACCTGTTTAAGACCTGGTACAAAAAAAAAAACACCAGTTTACCAGGCTAGTTTTTATTTTATTGGAGGTTAAAGTTTATGAATATGAATATGGATCAAGTTGAGAGAACAGACCCTGACAGGTATGCTATGTCCATTTTTTATACAGTCTATGGTGTAACATAGTTATCTAGATATCGACTCCTACATACTTGATAAAACCTGCGAAAATACAGGGAGAAAAGTGTGTGTTGTTTCCTGATTGTGTGTTTAAAAAGAAACTGGCTGCACCAATCAAACTTTAAAGCCCCAACGAAGGCACATCTGCCAAAGCAATTACTGCTTCAATTCAATGGCAGCCTATGGTCCACAGTAAGCCTCCTACTTCTAATTTATTCACGGTAATTGTCAAAATGATATTATTTTTTCTTCACCATAGTTTAGAAAGTAGACTGGAGATGAAAATGTTTTCAAAATGATCAACATGAATTATTATATTCTGTCTGTTGTGTTGGCTGATTTCTGGCTCAGATCTGATCTTAAGTTGGCTTGGCATTTTTCAGTTAGAGCACTCAGCGCTTCCCTCCAACATCCCACCCTCTTCCCTCTGCCTGACCTCTGACGGTCTATTGAGAGAGAAATGCTGGTGCCATGCGATGTCTGAATTTTTGGACCTCCAACTAGGCAAAGTTCACTATAATGCCTCCTACTAACCTCCTACTAGTCAATTCGGGGGAGATCGGCCAACCCCCCAATTTGCTAGTAGGAGGTTCCTCTCTGACAGGTATTCCAGTGCAGTTTGCCTAGTTTGACGTTCAGAATTTTGGATTTCCCATGGCACTTGAAAGCAGCATGAGCAGCGCAAGTGAAACAGAGCAACAAATGACAGGCAGGAAGCTCAGCAAATCAGATTGGTCAGATTTTTATCAGAAATATATGAGAACTGAATAATTTTGAGTTTCAACCCCTGGTGGATTTATTTTACATTTTAGTGTGCCATACGCTTATTAGGAGCATTTGAAGATCACAAAAGAAAAGTTTAAAAACCCCCCAAAAGGTAAAAATAGCTTTAAGGGAGAATTAGCCCAGATGGGGGTCCATGATGGGAAAAGCTCACTGCTGATGTCAGACATAGTGTGTCAACTCTGACCTGGACCAAAGGCTTCAAGGCCCACCTTGCAGCTCACGGGGGAAACTGGCTGCATCCGCTCAAGAATTGGGTAGCGATAGATAAAGCTGATATCAAGATGAGAAGCTGAAGGCAGGCAGGCGCATAAGCTCCATATGGGCCTAATGATTCTGCACACTGGCCAGCACTTTCCGTATTCATGCTTCAGTCACTTTTTCAATTGCTAAAGGAGTTCCTTTTTAGAGCGTTTTAAGCCTTGGACGCAGTCTTTGATTTTCCACACAAAGAGAAAGTTTCTTAAAGTTTTTAAAGAGCTTATATGAAGCAATCTGACAAACGGACAAAACATGCAAGAGTACACATTGTAATTTTCTGTGAAACGCTGCTAAGAGTCATTTGCCCACTTTTCTCTTGTGGTGTTTTTGAGAAATTTTTATTGAAAACTAATGCAACACTAAGAACAATTTTACCAGTGGGAACAATCAACCCAAAGCCATCCTAAAAATGCATAACATACCTCACCTAATTTGGTACAAAATACAGTCTCATTAACAGTAGCAGTAGGACTGCTTTGTCTTTCACAGCACCTTCAGCCTCTCTTCCCTGCCTCCTGACTTCCATGAAACAAATCGAAACTGACTGTCAAAGTTACTTGAGCCTTGTCAGGCTCCTTCGTCTTCGTTCTTACCCCTCTGAAGTTGCTGGTGGCCTGGAAGTAGATGAGGTAGTTTTTGGTGGGGTCTAAAGGGGTGTTCCAGTAGCCGTTGTAGGTGTGGTTGTCGCCCACGGTGAAGGGCGTGGCCTCGGGCAGACTGCTGGGAGCCAGCTCAGCCGTGTAGTAATGTTGGGCCCCTTTGGCCTGCGCCTCGCTGTGGGAGTTTGGTGTGGGGAAACAGTCGACGCCACCCAGCTCCCTCCTCCTCACCCGACGGGAGCCATCCTCCTCCACCACCACCACCTGGTAGGCACTGGAGGAGCACAAAGTACTACTGAAGCAAAAAAAAAAGTGCTGGCATCATACTATACAGTCAAATACACACAAAACTATATGACAAAACAATATTTTGTGCATTGTATGAGATAAAGCCTGTAAACTGTAATGGCTGTTTAAAACAAAGTTTGAGTGATACATTCACTGTCTTTGTTTTCTATTTCAAATACATTTCCCTTACCTGAGGATTTATTCACAGCCTGTCTGATTTTCTGACTGCTCGGGTTTCTCCCCTGATCACTTTTTTTTAAAGCAGTGCCACAAATTCCAGATCTCCTCAATTTATATGGTGATTAAAATATTATAATTAATGTTGTCCCAAACCACAATTTCCCCCTTTGTTAGTGATTCAACACTTGTGTGTAATTGTGCCCATTCTTCTGATGGATAAAAAACAGAGATGTGTACAAAACTATGTTTTGTTTTTATGGAAACAACTACAATTATTATTATTATTATTTCAAGAAAACTGAATAGTATAAACTAGTGAAAACTAAAGTTTAAACTTTCTTTTTAAATTAAAGCCCTAGATCATTCATTGTATTATAGGCAGCGGTGGAATGTAACTACGAACATTAACTTAAGTACTGTACTTAAACTTTCAAGTTACTTGTACTTTACTGAGTATTTACATTTTCTGAGACTTTATATTTCTAAATCACAACATTTCAGAGGGAAATAATAGACTTTCTAATCCTCTACATGTAGGATTACATCTGTAAATGAATGTGTGGCAGTGGGGTGTGGTTAAGGTGTCGACTGCTGGAGGAGAGGGAGGAGTGGCTCGGCCGGTGATCAGACAGCTGGACAGAATCAGGTAATCAGTCAGCTATATAAGCACGTTTGTAACCTGGTTCTGTCTCTTGCAGTAGACTGGGTCCTATGGGAGGACCAGAGCGGGGACCGAATAAGAGGCAGCAGACGCCGGACCACGGCCGTCAGAGGGACGGCCGCTCGTCCGTACAGCTTTGAAAGACGTTGAGTCACGTTTGGGGGGGAGAAGAAGCCGGGAAATAAACGGTTAACCGCTGACAACGCTGTCTCTCTCATTTACCGTCTGTCCTGTGAGCAGGGAGGCTCACATCTGGCGCCTGAACAGGGACAATGTCGGAAGCCCAAAGTCAGCTGGCGCTGGCCCTCCAGCACCTGGCCGCGATGCAGGAGAGCACTACCGCTCTCCAGCAGCAGCAGTCCCGTGCCCTGGCCGACATCGCGGCGGCCCAGAGGGAAGATCGTGCTCTCCTGCAGGGGCTGCTGCAGCGCCCGGCCACCCAGCCCGACCCGGAGCCCAGTCGCGGCCGGCCTCCGCCTGTTGCCCTTCAACGGATGACAGCAGAGGATGATCCGGAGGCATTTCTGGACATCTTCGAGGGCACGGCGGAGGCGTGCGGGTGGTCGGAGGAGGAGAGGGCGGTCCGGCTTCTCCCCCTGCTTACAGGCGTGGCGCAGCTGGCCGCACACAGCCTGCCGGCGGCCTCTCGCCACGACTTTACCCACCTGAAGAGAGCCATCCTGGACCGGCTGGGCAGTACGCCAGAGGGACACCGGCGGCGGTTCAGGGGGTTCTCTTTTGAGGAAGCCGGCCGCCCCTTCGCCTTCGCGCAGCGGCTCCTCGACGCAGCGAGGCGCTGGCTCCAGCCGGGGACCCACTCCGCCGAGGACGTCGTTGGACAGGTGGCGCTGGAGCAGTTTATCGCCGGCTTACCCTCGTCCACCGCCAACTGGGTCCAGTGCCACCGTCCCCCCACCATCGAGGCAGCGATCGCCCTCGCGGAGGACCATCTCTCCCTTCCCCGGCGGAGCATGAGGGAGGAGGCCAGGCCAGCGGCGATCCCTGCGGGCCGTCCCACCCCGGCCCCGAGGAGGAGATTCCCGGCGGCCGCTGCACCGCACCCTGCCCCGCACACGCCCACACAGCCGGAACCCGCCCCGCTCTGGTCCACTAGTAACGCACTGCCTTCTGTTCCGCAGGGCCCAGCCTACGTGTCTGATCGACCGGCACCCCGGGGGGCTCCTCAGACGCCAGGGCAGGGGTGCTGGCGGTGTGGGCAGCCCGGCCATCTCCGGGCGGAGTGCCTCCTCATGGAGGTGGGACAAGTGGTGCGGGTTGCGGGACCGCCAGCTCCCTCCCCCGGTCCGGAAGGGACGTACCGTATACCGGTATGTATACAGGGGGGTACACACCAAGCTCTGCTGGACTCTGGTTGTGAACAGACCATGATCCACCAGCGCTTGGTTCGACCGGGGGCTTTGCTAGAGGCATCGTGGGTGAAGGTGAGGTGTGTGCATGGGGATATTCACGATTATCCGGTGGTGGCTCTAGAAATTCTTTTTAAAGGGAAAAAGCATAGAGTTAGGGCTGGAGTTAGTACTCGCCTCACGCACCCTCTAATCTTGGGCACGAATTGGCCGGGGTTTGCTAGCCTAGCGGGGGAAACTATGAGGGTGCGGTCACGTACGTCAGGGGAATGCGAGTGGTGTGCCATGCTTAGTGGTGAGACGGGGTGCCGCATCCCGACGCCGTCGGGGGGGGGCGTGGGGCCGGCAGATAGCCCCCATGGAAGATTTTCCACTTGAGCAGTCTCGGGATGAGACCCTCCGTCATGCCTTTAACCAAGTGATGAAAATTGATGGGTGCCAGGTCCACCCTAACACAGCACTCACTCACCCATATTTTGTTGTCATTAGGGACAGGTTATACAGAGCGAGTCGTGACGCTCGGACAGGCGAAGAACTCACCCAGTTGTTGGTGCCCAAAAGCCGTCGGGAAGCAATTTTCCAGGCGGCTCATCATAACCCCATGGCGGGCCACCTAGGCTATGACAAAACACTGAACCGGATCATGGCCCGATTTTATTGGCCGGGCATTCGCGCAGATGTAAGTCGGTGGTGTGCATCCTGCCGCGAATGTCAGTTAGTCAATCCGCCGGCCACCCCAAAAGCGCCGTTGCGCCCAATACCACTAATGGAGGTCCCATTTGATAGAATTGCCTTGCATTGCATTAGACCGGAGTGCACGGGGATATCGCTTTGTGTTAGTCCTAGTGGACTATGCAACCCGATATCCCGAGGCGGTGCCTCTGCGCAATATCTCTGCAAAGAGTGTTACACAGGCACTGTTTCAAGTTATCTCCCGAGTTGGGATCCCAAGAGAGATCCTGACTGATCAGGGCACATCCTTTATGTCACGTACACTACGCGAACTATACGAATTACTGGGCATCCGTTCCATCCGGACTAGTGTGTACCATCCCCAGACCGACGGCCTGGTGGAGCGGTTTAACAAAACGCTAAAGAACATGATTCGTAAGTTCGTGCACGAGGATAGCCGTAATTGGGATAAATGGTTGGACCCTCTGTTGTTTGCAGTGCGGGAGGTTCCCCAGGCCTCCACGGGATTTTCTCCCTTCGAACTCCTGTTCGGCCGAAAACCGCGGGGTGTCTTGGACCTGGTCAAGGAAAACTGGGAGGCGGGTCCAAGCACCAGCAAGAGCGAGGTGCAGCACGTCCTGGACCTGCGAGCAAAACTCCACTCACTGGGTCAGTTATCACGGAGAATTTGCTCCAGGCCCAGGAACGTCAGCAGCGTCTGTACAACAGAGGGGCAAAACTTAGACAGTTTTCACCGGGAGATAAAGTGCTTGTATTGCTACCATCATCACCAAGTGACAAGGGCCCTTTGTGGTCACACGGCGAGTGGGGGATGTTGACTATGAGGTTGTACGTTCAGACAGGGGCGGAGCCACACAGGTTTACCACCTCAACCTCCTTAAAGCCTGGAGGGAGGTGACTGCTGTTTCTCTGGCTACTACGGTGATCGAGAGAGATGAGTTGGGGCCGGAGGTGGCAAAATCGAACTATTCAGCACCGGTCCCCTTTGATGACCATCTCTCACCGAGCCAGATAGCAGATGTGGCCTCGTTGCAGCAGCGTTTTGCGGATGTGTTCTCGCCCCTGCCAGGACGCACAAGCCTCATACACCACCACATAGAAACACCCCCAGGTGTGACCGTGCGTTCACGACCCTATCGGCTGCCAGAACACAAGAGGAAAATGGTTCTGGCAGAGCTTCAGGCCATGTTGGAGATGGGGGTAATAGAAGAGTCCAACAGTGACTGGTGTTGCCCCATTGTGCTGCTTCGCAAGTCTGATGGGTCAATACGGTTCTGTGTGGACTATCGCAGGGTCAATGAGGTGTCCAAATTCGATGCCTACCCAATGCCCCGGGTCGACGAACTCCTGGATCGGCTGGGCACGGCTCGCTTTTTCACGACACTGGATCTGACCAAGGGCTACTGGCAGATTCCCCTGTCGCCGGAGTCCAGGGAAAAGACGGCCTTCTCCACTCCGTACGGTTTGTACCAGTTTGTCACACTTCCGTTCGGGCTGTTCGGGGGCCCCAGCTACTTTCCAGCGCCTCATGGACCGGGTACTGCGGCCTCACTCTGCATATGCTGCGGCCTACTTGGATGATGTAATCATTCATAGTGAGTCCTGGGAGCAGCCTATGCAGCAGGTGGGGGCGGTGCTCGAGTCTCTGAGGAAGGCGGGGCTCACGGCCAACCCGAAGAAGTGTGCGGTTGGACGGAGGGAGGTACGGTATTTGGGGTACCACTTGGGGGGCGGGCAGGTGCGGCCACAGGTGCAAAAGACCGCAGCAGTGGCGGCCTGCCCAACACCCAAGACAAAAAAGGAGGTCAGGAGGTTTCTGGGGCTGGCCGGTTACTATAGGAGGTTCATTCCGGCCTTTTCGGAGCTGACCAGCCCCCTCACCGACCTGACCCGAAAGGGTGCCTCAGATCCGGTCCAGTGGACGGAGCCGTGTCAGCTGGCGTTTGAGAGGGTGAAGCGAGCCCTCTGTGGGAAGCCACTCTTGTACACTCCTAACTTTTCTCTCCCTTTCATCCTGCAGACCGATGCCTCGAACAGTGGGCTGGGGGCCGTTTTGTCCCAGGAGGTGGAGGGGATCGACCGCCCCGTACTGTACATTAGCCGAAAGCTGGCTCAGCGGGAGGTGAACTACAGTACGGTGGAAAAGGAGTGCCTCGCCATACGGTGGGCGGTCGGGGCCCTCCGCTACTACCTCCTGGGGCGCTCATTCTCCCTCTGGTCGGACAATGCCCCGCTCCAATGGCTCCACCGCATGAAAGATGCCAACGCGTGGATCACCCGCTGGTATCTGGCATTACAGCCGTTCCGGTTCAAGGTGATCCATAGGCCGGGTAACCGCATGGTCGTGGCTGACTTTCTCTCCCGCTCCGCGGAGGGGGGGGGGGAGTGGGCTTGCGGCCGGTGGGATCCCGGCTTAAGTCGGGCGGTGGGGGTATGTGGCAGTGGGGTGTGGTTAAGGTGTCGACTGCTGGAGGAGAGGGAGGAGTGGCTCGGCCGGTGATCAGACAGCTGGACAGAATCAGGTAATCAGTCAGCTATATAAGCACGTTTGTAACCTGGTTCTGTCTCTTGCAGTAGACTGGGTCCTATGGGAGGACCAGAGCGGGGACCGAATAAGAGGCAGCAGACGCCGGACCACGGCCGTCAGAGGGACGGCCGCTCGTCCGTACAGCTTTGAAAGACGTTGAGTCACGTTTGGGGGGGAGAAGAAGCCGGGAAATAAACGGTTAACCGCTGACAACGCTGTCTCTCTCATTTACCGTCTGTCCTGTGAGCAGGGAGGCTCACAGAATGATACAAAATATTAACTCATAAATGTTGTACTTTTTATTTTTAAGTAAGATTTTGAATGCATCGGAGGTTTTATTTTTCACTCTTTGTCTAATCCTCACGCTTCCAAATTTGTGGACCTGGATTCCCGACTGTAATTGCAGTGTGGTGCTCAGTACGGTGACACAGCTGTCGATCGGCTGACGTGTGATTGGTTGGCATGTGGTGTCATTCCAAAAATGTCTGACATGGTGAGACAGGTTTCTCACTAGAGAGAGAGCAATATTTATATTCTTTTTTTTCCCTTTTGGCCGTTGTAAATTCTGTTCAAAATGTTCTTCATACATTGCACTTAGAATGGTATCTGCTACTACTACTCCACAAGCCTGGAGTAGTGGTTTCTGGCGCTACAAGAGAGCTCTTTGTGACTGCAGCCATAAATATCACACTGCGGAAGGAAGACTACCGAATGAATGCTGGCGTAGGAGTGAACAGTGTATTAGTTGTACCTGACTGGAGCCCCTCTCGCCAGCGCAGGGCGCAGCAGCACAGTGATGGTGCTCTCCGACTCACTCAGGGGAGAGGGGATGTCTTCGTAGTCAAACACCGGGGCTGAGGAAAGAAATAATGCAGGGAAGCCACAGAGAAGGGCAAAGGCAGAGTCAAAGGAGTTGAAACACTGTGGAAGAAATCATTTAAATCCTGCATTCCCAGAGAAACATCAAACATGTTTGGTTTAGATTTGAGTTTAAAGACATGTAGCTGCTCTTGGATATTTACGCAATCTTTCCGCCCCTACATGAAATAAAAAGTGTGCTATCTTTATTCATCACCCGCATATGTCCCCTGTGTGCTGTGGTGTGTGGAGGCCTCCCACACAGTGTCATTGACTGATGATGACTAGAAACAGCAGCCAACTACAGAGAAAACAAGAGGCCCTTATAATATAATTAGGACAGATCTCAAAGCTGCACAACCTCAGCAAAGCTCTGGGGATAATGAGGTTGAGTGCTCCCCTCTCTGTTTACTACAGGGAGTGAATTAACTGTGTGTATGTATGAGTATGTAGTGGAGCAAATGGCTTTCGTGGTACAACAGATAAGCCGAAACAAAAGGCCTCCACAATGGAATAGGAAATGTTTCTGCTACCGAGGCAGGGTGTTGCATTAATGCTTGTTGTAAAAATCTGCTTGTGTAACCCACCGTCTGAAAAACACACACTCACTGCTTGCAAACAACAGCTGAGGTCTGCATAATGCATAAAGCACAGAGCGGTGTGGGAGCCGGCGCATGTTAGGTGGTGAAATCCGACGTGAATTATGAAAAGACTAATAGTGCGACATTACACTTTCATGTTTGCTTCCAAAATCTGGCTTCCCACTGGGCTTTTCTGACGGCTGAGCCGGGAGAGAGCATGTGATACTGGAGGTTGAATACCTTGACGGCTGTGAGCCCACATAGACCACCTTCTAAACCAGATGGTACAGGTACAGATAAGAAAGAGGGTTGGAGAACAGGCGGCGTTATTTACAGTGAGGGGACATGGCAAATAAAGACCTCATGGTGTTTAGATCTGTGTTTTTTCATATTTAAATTTTTTATTTATTTATTTTTTAACTCAATTTACTTTACATATTCCGTAAAAGTCGACCAAGCTCCGTCTTTGCATCAGAAATGTCATCCTTCAGCACAACCCACTTTTGCACCTGTACTACAACCTGGAGGTTGAGTATAAAGCCTAAATACACTACAGCAAAACATAAAAAGTGCAAGATTATTATGATTATGATCATTCAGCTGCGTTTGTGCAAAAATGCTTCCCCTCTGATCCATAGGAACAGCTAGTGTGTTGTTCCAATCCAGTTATAATATGCAGCCCTCTTAGAGGATCACTCTGCGCCAGGAAGGAGCGATGATGTGATACATGACATGATGCTCAATCCTCCTTTCAAAAGGCGGAGCTGTGCTGGGGGAAGCTGCGGCGGTGGATATGGTTATTGTTTGTACGGGTACAGATGTGGTTGGATGTTTACACTTGGTTTTAAAATGGGTCTTGGGCGATTGTTCAATCCACTTAAGGCTCATTTATACTCCCATTTTGTGCGTAAATAGAGACGTACATTATCAACATTCTAATTGTCACTGCCCTCATGCTTTCATGTGTAGTACAGATTTAAAAAAAGGTTTATGACAACAACAAACATGGCGACGATGGGGGAGATAACTTAATACATCCTAGAGTGTGAACGGAGAGCTCAAGTCATTGGTTTTACAGATGAGAGAAATTAAAAATCGAAATTTTAATGACTTGCTAGCTCCTGCTATTCAGACCACTCTTTGTGTACAGTGACCAACACTGCCCCCAGGATTTATGGTGGTACTGCAAAGTTTAGTCCGTATGAAATATACGCAGAGTATAGACAGAAGGCTCCGTCCGTATCCTTATGGGTATTTCATGTAGAGCATAAATGAGCCTTTACAGAGGTGGTCTGGCACACATCTGACCACATATCTTTGTAATGTAAACGCTAGTGCATCTTGATGGTCCCCAACAAGGAAATAACAGGAAATACGTCCTCAATGCAGGACGTTGTGGTTCATCCTATAACTCGGCCATTTAACGACAAGTTGGGCAAAGTGTTGCATGAGTATCATTTGACTCTATGGATGGAGATGTGTTGACATCTTCTGTGATATCTCCAGCTGTATTGACACAACCGCTAACGTGAGAGGCCAGATCTATGGAAGAGGCGGTAGCGCCCAATGTAGCGGCGCGCAGAGCTCAGATTTGCCTCTCTGCCGCTGCGCTTTGACCAGTTTTCCGCTGACCTTTCAAAAGCGCAACCAATGAAGAAACTTTGAGCGTGACATTTCCGTTTCCAAGGCAATCAGAGAGTGACATCAAGCCCGTTAGAAAGATGTAGGAAAAACTTATTGTGTGTCCGAGTTTCCCGAATTTTACAATAAAGTCGTATCTCAGAAGAAAACGTAATGCTTGGAGGTTAATAAGCATCTGACCAGGTTTGTGAATAGGCTGTTTACCGGTTGTTAACGGTTGTTTTAATACTAACGTTGATTTAGCCGTTTACTGGGTCTCTGCGCCCAACCTCGCGGTGAGCCCAGCGCAAAAAGATTATCATTTGTAGGGCCTTTTAGCATATAGCACACAAACACACACACTCACAAACAAATAAACAAACAAACAAACAAGCGAACAAACAAACAAACACACTTGTTGTTGTTAAATTGTTTGGGAAGAGGCTCCACCCCTAACGGGAAAAACAAAACTGAAACTTATCAGAGATCCTTTATTATTTTGTTTGAGACGATGATTCACTTCTACAAAAAATAAACAGAACTAAAACAGAAATAAACAAACTGAAATTTTTCTTTATCTTGTTAATTTTTTATTTAACTTTAGTCCGATTCTGTTGGGAACATTATTTGGACCTTTTTGAATTATTCGAGTGTAGCTCATTGTGCAATACACTGATTTAAACTGAGTTTTCATTGTGGCTCTGATTATTGCTTGCTTGTGCAATTGCGATCCTTCTGTCCGGTGATTTTTGATCTGTTTGGGAAGTCAACTTTTAACTATTCCTCGAAAATTCCAAATCATCCACACACTCACTTGCTCCATGTGTTTTCTCTTGCGGAAACATCGCATTAGCATGTGATGCAATTAGTGAAACAGCTTGCAGACACCCATTTGTAGATGAGCCTTTCATATTCTCTAGACACATTTTCCCAGACCAATTTTAAGATCCACACAGGCAACCTTTTCACTCACAAACACAGCTTCTCTCATTTCGGAGCTGCGGCGTCTCCTTTTGAATGGTAAAAACAGATTCAGTTTGTGGTGATGTGTGGCTGAACAAAGCTGTTTTCACCAAAACCGTTCAAGCTGAACATTCCTCGTTTTACTATAATGCAGGTCTGCTTTCATTTCATCCAACCAAGGTATTGCACCTCTAAAAGCTGTTTGGCTCTGGGAAAATGAAAATAATTTGTATAATTTAAACGTATATGTGTTATTAAATCAGAAGCACTTCAAAAGAAGGGAATTACAAGTCATTACTTGCTATCTTCTGCAAATGCTAAACACACATTTTTGGGGAAAAATAGTTTTCTTCTTTTAAGTGCCGCTTCTTATGATGACTGAACTCTGCATTATTTGCATGCATTACCAGCATATACTGTAAGTGCACTCTGTCATTACTGGTGTTTACAGTTCAGGATCATACTTTGATCACACACAACACACACACACACACACACACACACACACACACACACACACACACACACACACACACACACACACACACACACACACACACACAGACACACACACTACTTGAAGCAACCATAACAGGTACAGCAGTCAGCACGAGGCCTCACCAGAGATGTTGGTGGTGATCTCGGTGAGCGCGGTCTGGCCAAACCCCTTGGCGGTTCTGGCCCGCACTGACACCAGGTAGGTGGTTCCAGGATGCAGGCCAGAGAACATATGGTAGGTCTCATTCCTTAGTTTGGACACTGTACGACGAGGACCTGGCACGTTGATGCCTGGGTCTGACGACTCAATACTCTGGTAGCTGATCTGGAAATGGTGAAACGGTGACACTGGATTAATACAATTTATGCTGGCAGCTCTCTGAGGTTTTACTCACAATGATGCTTTTGTGCTAAATGCTAATGTCAACGACAATGCTAACATGCTGAGAGGTATTATGTCTACCATGTTCACGATGGTAGTTTAGCACGTGTACAAATACAGCTGAGGCTGAGGACTTGCAGATATTTGGTCATGAGGCGAGTATGAAACATAATTAATCGTCCCATATTATAAAAAGTGAGATATCCATGTGTTCTGTTTCCATGTCGGAAACACGTACCAATTAGTGCAGACTGGACTTTTTCAGGAGGGAGTCTTAAAGAGACAGGCGCTGGTGTGATTATTGCTTTGTGATTTATATTTCTACAGTATTGTTTCATATTTAATATATGTAAAGTGTCTCTGAGTATTTTGAAAAGCGCCATATAAATAAAATGTATTATTATTGTTATTTTTATTATTATTATTAAATGGAGGGTTCAGTGAGAGGGTGAATACATGTGTATTCAAACGAAAATTATGAGGAAAATAATGTGTGTAACATGAAAAGCATTTAAAATGTAGTATGAACCTGAAAATAAGCATAATGGGTCACATTTACATTATGAGGACGCCGCTGGATGAACATCTAGCACAACAATTCTGGACTAAAGTTGTGGACCAGCTGACTTAGGGATATACACCCAAACACCATCCCTGTGGCTGTGATAGAAGGCCCATTATGAGCCTTGAGTTGATGAACTTTCAAAAGTGTCAAAGATTTTTACCTTAGCATGTGTTCAAATTACATCATATATCATACTAAGTATTTGTGTCATTGATCGGTCAGTACAAATCTAACTGTACAAGCTAGACACAAGACACACTTCACGCAGGCTGCAGTTTATGATTCATACTGAAAAGATTGAATTTAGATGGAATTTTATTGAAAGGCTCTCTCACGAGAAACGCCTCTTGATTAATCTTAGAAAGTCATCTCACAGCGCAGATCTAATAAATCTTGTGCTGCAGTTAGCCACTGATAATCAGACTCAGGTAGATTCTGTGTCATATCCTTGTTCTAAAGCACCGCTGGCCTGATTTGTTACCCTTTTATGGATTAGCTGATAAAATAAAGCCAGAGACAAAATAACAAGCACTGAAGATGACAAGTATGAATGAAGACCAGCATGATGTTATTACTTGTTTTGGTTGCAGTTTGATGAATGTGTTAAAGTCTGTAAATCAAGATGAGGAAATCCGCCAGGCTGCTTGTAAAATTGCCCATTTGTCTTTCTCGGGGTTGTTCTTCAGCATAGTGGTTCACTTCACAGTGCAACCTCAAGGATTACAGTTCCTTTCCTCCCTGTCCACGTTTCTTTCCTCTAGTGAATATTATTCACCCCCACAGTCCAGAAACACTGACTGTATGTCAGCTGAAAGTGAATGTGTTTGTCTGGCTAGGTGTGTTAGCCCTGTGATTGACTGGCAACCTATCCAGGATGTTAACTCCCCATTTACCCAATGCCTGCTGGGAGAGGCGTTCAGTCCCCTATGTCCCTGGACATGATAAGCAGTTTTGAAAACAGATGAGTAAATTGATGGATGGTCCATGGATGACAATAAAATGATGTCTGTACAATATGACATTTGTTTTTCATATAACGACATTTGTTATTCATTAACCCATAGATCGAATACAGGACATGACTCATGACAGACAAGATGTTTGTTATTGCCTAACTTAATATTCTGTCAGTCTATATAATTTCTCCTTTTCAGTATAAGGTCTATCAAATGAAGCCAAGCCCTCTATGTAATGTTGACAAAGTCCTCTTTTAAAGTTTTTTTCTCGGGAAATACAGTCATCAAATAAGCAATCGAGGCATTTTGGCTGACAGCCAAATACGGCTAAAACACTGATTAGCTTGGTGCAGCACAGTTAAGGCATTAAAACATCTTTTTTAACCACTAATACTGCTCAAAATAACACCAAACCTCTGCAGCAGCATGAGAAGAGTCTCTACACATAAAACGAAGCACCAACAACATAGTTAGTGAATTCTCAGTTTAACAAAATTGTGTTTTCAAGACTACTAACTGTAGCAGCTCCTCTCATAGTAAAGTACATTCAAGTTAAATACCAAATGCAATTGGATTGCAAACACAATTTTAATAAATCCATCTGATGTTAGTGTTTTTATGACATTTTGCTATGATTGACTAAATTCCTGTTGTAAGAAAATATGTGTTAGAGTTTTTGAAGAATTATTTCTTTTGAGACATGTTTGCAGTGTTTTGATAGACATAGTGTATTGTTTTAGTGTATTATTGTATTCTGAAAATTGTTGTTGGAGTTTAGTTTACAATGTGTGATTTTGAGCATTAAATTAACTATTTTGCCAGTTATGTGTTTTAGGTGTGTTTCTGTGTTAAGAGTTTTCGAAAAATTGTTCAATGTATTGAAAAAAAGTGTTATAGTGATCATGAAAGCCTGGATCATTGCATACAGATGTAAAAGTGTGCCATCAACATTAAATATCAATGTTTCTTTGGTTTGCAGAAACATACGATGCCAACATTTTTTTCTTTTTCAAATGAGGCGGACAAAACACACAGTTCATAAAATACGCACAGCTGAAATGTCCAATGGTCCCTTTTTTACATATATATCTTTCAACATTACAGTTAGGACTGAAAATTACAACAGAAATCAACAAGTTTGTCGATTTTACATATCTCTGTAATGTAAATCAACTGCCAGTTGTCTACCCACAAGTGATGTGTTGTTAGCGCAACATCACAGTGATTCAGTCTGTACCTGTAGTCGAAGATCTGTAGTCAAAGATCTCTGGTGAGAATTCAAAAGAAAACGCTGGATGTTTTATGGCTTTTTAAAAAGGGTTCATTGGACTCAATCGTAATAGTGTGTTAACCTTCATATTTGAATTGTTGTTGAATACTTAAACAAAGCTTGAAGCTTTTCTCACAAAGGATGTATCATTTGTCAAGTTTGTGCGAGGATCCATCGGGTGCTGTCCCATACATATATTGGCTGATATTGTGTTAGCAATTTGTGTTTCTCAATCTAATAAGGGTATTTTCCTCAGAAATCCAGTGTTGACGGTTCAGTAGTATTTGGATGTGGACAACTCATCTGTATGCAGAGCAAGGTCACGGCATCACTCAGCTCCTCACTTTCCAAGCTTCTTCTGCTTGTGAATGGAAACTCGTTTCTCTCTCCATTAGGTGGCCATGTGTTAAACCATAGTGGGTCTTCACATCTACTTACAGAAAAGGCTCCAAAGCCCATACTACAAAGGTCTATGGTTGATATGGGGCCATCAATAATTAATTAGAAACATTTAAAGTTGCCCCCTCGTGGAGGCATCTCTTAGGCAAATAAGTAATTAGAGTGGTTGTCCCCCATGTAATTACAGCCTGAAGTCTGTGCCTCAGCTTCATTACCATATGAACATGTACGGAAAATCCCATGAACTGTGAAAAGTGGGTCCTCCCGACTCTAGTGGCTCAGGCTTGCGTGTGCTACCAGCATTTGGGCAAGAACCAGAAAAAACAAGCCTGGGGGAAATCAAAGAGGGGGAGCAGCGCAGTCTTTAAAGTGAGCAGAGGACACTTTTCCTTGATTTGAGTCATTATACTGGAGGAGGGTGAATAAAACAGATATTGGCAAGGGGAAAATAACATCCTACACCTGGAGAGGATTAGTGTGCGATGTGAAGGCGGCCGTATCGCTGTTTATTGTGAATCTCTTTGCATGACTAACAAGGTATCCTACCTCGTACTGTGTGATGAGACCATTGGGCTCTACCGGCTCCTCCCACTTGAGGAAGATCATGTCATCGAGCGGGGTGAAGGTCAGGGACTCTGGAGCAATGCCGCCAGGAACTGCAGCAGGAGAGAAAAACAACCTCTTGTGAGATAAACACTCCTCTCGGTTCTCAAGTTAATGGACTCGTGCAGTCACACCAAGGGGTAAAAACACTTTTGACAGAGCGGGAAGGCACAGGGCCAGGGATAGAGGAGGAAGGAAAAGATGAATAGAGAGACAGAGCAGAAGGGAGGTGATAAAAGGAAGCGGCGGGCCTTCTCGCTCTCAGCCCTCAGGATGAATTGAGATCCTGGCTTCTACTGTCTGATAACAGAGCACCGTGTCTTGGAGGATGACAGTCGATTTTTCTTATTTAGCGTCTTACTGACAGAAAAACAGCAAAGTGATCCAACCTGTGAACTGCCCGAGTATCTCTCCGTGTTTTTTCTTAATGAGATGCATCTCTTAAAGTAGTAAAGAAGTACACTTACTTTCTTGATGCCAAGTGCTGCATAGATTACTAAATTCTGAGAATAAATCCCCTTTCAAAGTGGACTGTTGGCTCTAGTGCCCTTTGGTAACACTATGAAACACACACTGAAAACAGCCTTTTAGCATTAACATGTCACAGAAAATAGAATTAAGTGAGCGCTCAGGCTGAGTCACTATTCATACATAATAACTTATTAAGTCTGATAGTTGTGTGTAGGTGCTCATTGAAAGGACTTCAATATAAAACTGGCTCCATCTTTGTTCAGTGACTCATATTTCCAAGAGAAAATGTATGCAATTCAGTCAAAGTGAAATTTTAGATTTTGTTTTAATTTCCAGGCTATTACAACTTGGTCCTTAGTTTAAGAGTTTAGACCATAATCTCTATCAGTTTAAATATCAAGCTACAAAAAATACTACTCCATCATTCCTGATTTAAAAATATCATATTATATTGATATAAATATTGAATTTGATCATATTTATTTTTATATATATTCATATATCCACTGTTAGTCAAATCTGATGAAACCACATCCACACAGTCCTGATCATTTTTGTTTTACTGAACTGTACTAAAGTTGCTTTTATCTTTTCAAACTCCCCTTGGGACAAATTAGCTTCACCCTACTGCACACACAGGAAAAAAACGTAATTGTCTCATACTGAAGATTCAAGAAGTTTATTGTCATAACAGGTCATCTCGGTAGATGAAAGGAAACAAAATTATGTAAATCACCATATGTTGTAGTTGTAATATTTCCAAAGCTTACAAAATGAACTACCTGTGACTTTTTATTTCTCAAAAGGTAGTTGGGAGGTTGTGACATATGAATGCTTGATGAAGACACCTTGGCGTGACTTTTTAATGCGTTGGGTATCCCTGCATTTTTTTCAATGTGCTGATATTAACACATGGTTAACGTTGTGAATTGAATAAGGGTTAAAAAATGTACATTTGTTATGTAACTTAAGGGGTATTATATGTATTTTTTCCCCTAAAAAATCAATTCAGAAACAAATATAAAAGTAATCCCTTTGAATCATTACTTATGACCCACTAGAAGAGTGTGTTAGTGTTTGTATTTGTAGAGACCCTGCCCTCTTCATGGATTTTCTCTTTTCTTGTTGTTTAGAGATGACCAGAGAGGTTTCTGGGTGTAGGCTTGGCAACTGACACTTTGTGATGCCCCTCCCCCTCAGCATCAGATACGGCTGCACAGGGTACAAGGCAGTGTGTTTGTTACCAACACACAGACAAACAGAGCAGTGATGCTCTGCGTTCACTCATAATCTGAGAGCACTTACCATCACAACTCTGTGGGGGTGTGCGTGTGTTTATTTATGCTTTGAACATAACTGCTTTTTTGTAAAACAATCATAAAATACCATTTTATTCATCTGATTCACTGCTTTGGCCTCACTAAACGGCACCTGTCTCTTTACTCAGTATGTTGCTCCCTTAACCATCACTGCACGCTTTCTCTTGTGTGTTTACCAACAGTGAGCGATACTTCCTCCATATTATGGGCAGCATATCCAAGAAGGACACCTCCAGACTGGATAAACTGATCAGGCGGGCCGGCTCTGTGGTCGGCATGGAACTGGACTCAGAGAGGAGGACACTGGACAAACTGCTGGACATTATGGACAATGGCAGCCACCCCCTGTACACCGTCATCAGCACCCAGAGGAGCATGTTCAGTGGAAGTCTGCTCCTGCCCAAGTGTAGGACCAACAGGCTCAAGAACTCTTTTGTCCCTCAGGCCGTCATCCTCTACAACTCCTCACTCGGGGGGAGGAGGAAATAAAGAGGACAGAAGAGAAGGAGTGGGAGCCACTCACTGTGCAATTAATAATCTACTCTTACACAACTGGACACTTCTTTTCTTTTCTTTGTGCAATAACGTTATCCACCACTTAAGTGCATGTTGATTTTACCCATATTCTTATTTCTACTTTATATATATTTAGCTAAGAGTTTATTGTTTACTGTCTATTGTTTACCTTCTATATTTAACTAAAAGTTTAGTCTTTAGTGTTTATTGTTTTACTTTACATATTCATTTACCTAAGAGTTTACTGTTTATCTTATACTGTGTTTTATTTTATGCGACCTTATTTTCTACACAAGTGTTCTGTAAGCCGCTGGAAATCCAATTTCCTTGTGGGAGTCATCCCAAAGGGATCAATAAAGAGAAGTCTAAGTCTAAGTCTAAGTCTATTATAACTTTAAATTCTGTCCGTAAGTTATGTATGTGATGCACGTGATGTAAGTATGTTAGTTCATTTACATAGTAAATCCCCTTTACTTACTGCTTTACTTCTGTGTCCGTCATAACTACTACGGTCACTAGTGGCGGCCCTGCATGTGCACAACTGATGCTAGAGGGTACGTGGCGCGTCACAGGTTGATGTGTAAAGTCATTTCACTGACCAAGCATCTATATGGCAATGAAAACTGGTTGGTGTTTTAGCTGTGACTTAATTACTGAATATTACTCTCCTGCACTATCAAACTTCTTTGGCCTGTCGACTTGTTTATCCGAAGCTAAAGCTGAGGTAGGCAGGTAAGGAGAGGTATGCATGCAAGAACAAAATCCCGCTGTATCCATGAATTCCTGACAGCCAAATCTGTTTCCTAGAAGCAGCAGCAGACACACCGCATGAGCAAAGTGCTACACCCGTGTTTGATTGTTGAGCCCATAAGAAACAGGCAGGAGGAACTGTCACCGGCTGCGCCTCAATTACTGTAGTTGTGAGGGTGACGGTGGCTCTCTTTGTGACAGGGGGATGGGGGGCTGTCAGACTGTCAGACTGGCATTCAGCGGCTCAAAAGCAAAACTTTCCATCGGTGCTGACATTCAAAATATCAAGTAAAGCAGGGGGAAAAAACAATCGCGGCTTGGTTTTTTTTGACACGTGTGTTTTAACTTGTCACTTCCTAACCAGTCAAATTTAATGAGTAAAAAAATAGCAGGCTACATTCTATATGTTACTCCATTTAAAAAAAAATGTCCTCCTGCCTACAAGACAGTAATGCATAGGTGTAGATAATTAAGTCTGTTTTCCATATCCCCTCAACTGCCTGGTATTATAAGTGTTGCTGTGAGATTGAATGTAAAACAACAATCTATTTTTTTTTGCTAATACTTGAATGCATTTTGAAGATGCAATAAAAAAAAAGCCATCATTCCATCTTACTCTCTCACAGGGTCAAAAACCTCCCTGAGTGGCATTCAATTACATTGAAAAGACTTGGTTATTCCATGTAACATTACGTGTTTGACCTTCTGCACTTCCACTCTTTGGGAATTTGCATTAGAATGTGCCTAATCTGCTGATGTACACAAGAAAATATTAATACAAAGATAAGCAAAATCATTTTACCATTTTGCTTCCAGCCACGGCCCAAGCTGATTAATGTTCCACTGGTCTCCATTTAAAAGACTGATCTTCCATTTAGTTACGCTGATCCAGCTTATTTTGAAAGTCAATATTAGTTTTCTTTTCCACTGGTACTGGATGACTAAAGGCATGGATTTGTGTAAGCAGTCCACAATAATTATCTGAGTATGAGGGGGCATGCAAAGGAAAGTACAAATATAAGATGTTCTGAAGCCAGAGCTGAGAAACTATGACAATAAAGGGGTTCAGCACATACGTTAAAAACACCCTGCTCTCCATAATTATGTTGCAGTTGCGCGGATGTAACAATTGCATGCCTTATTTCAGAATATTTTGTCCTGTCTACTGGTCACTACGTGAAAATAAATCTGCCCACTCACTGTCTTCCTCAGTCTGGAAGGTGACCTCTCTGCTCTCCTTCTTGCCTTCTGGGTTGGCCAGCGCCAGTCGGACGTGGACCGAGCGAAAGGGTGGCAGGTCTCTCAATGTGAAGTGAGAGGTGTTACGATCCACGGACAGGCACTCTCTGACGGTGGCGTTGTTCCCTCCGCTGCCCCCCGTTGGCATGGAATAGCGGTAGCACAGGGACAAGGAGTAGGTGTGACAACGGGTGAGGTTGTAGCCCAGCGGCTCCCACTGAAGCCCTAGCTGCCGGGGCTGGATCTCTGCAGCTGTTAGACCCCGCAAGGCACGCATGGGCTCTGAGAGGGACAGGAAGAGGAAATAATATTAATAAAGTGCAAACAGTGAGCTCATATTTAACAGCTTCGGCAAAGGATACTGAGGGGATCACAGAAGAAAAAACGTTTCAACACTGCGAGGAAGAAGCTCACTCACAGTATTTTTCAATACTTGTAAGCAAAGAAGTGTCTGTCTAGTGTTTGAAATCTTAGTGTTTAATTTCATTCACTATATAGTCCACTATAAAATACCCACGATGCACAGCTAATTTGAGTATACATAAGATGTACCATACATTTTACTCCCACATACCACAATGCAATGGTGTTTTCCCAGAGGAAAAGAACTAGCAGAAGAGGTGCTAATGGTAGCCAGATATTAGAGAGCTAACTGCAGGTACGAACAGCCAACATTCACAAGTTTACTACTGTCACTTGCTCATGAAAAAAAATTCATCAGGACACATAACCATTGTTAACAAAACCACACTTTAACACAATTTATTTGGGATTTTACAGTTAAATTTAACATGCAAAATTAATAAAACCTTTTACTGTCCTGAGTGCCTGGTTTACAGCTCCGTTTGTTTACATGATGCTTCCGTTACACATATATCCAGTAAATCTACTGATGCAACAATTAGATTGAATGAGAGAATGAGGGGAGGATTTCGAACACAGCTATAGAGTCATAAAGTCTTGCTGTGACTTGGTTGAAAGACCTGATCAATCAAGGCTTGCTGTCTTTCACAACGAACATAATGTCATCAGGAAGGACGTGCTCGGACCAGGCCCCCAGGAAGTACTGGACTTTGAAGCCAATTTGACATATTGGCCATGTTCCAGCTGTGCTCCTATTGACGTCCCGTCATGGAATGCAAAAAACAAATCTAACATTGTAGTCTTTCTGTGCAGACATCATGTGGCGTCCCAGATGCAGCATAAGTCTTCGTCCACCGTGACACACTTCATGGGATAAAACAATCGATTGGTGCACCAGACACCTATTGTTGGCACTAATCCGACCCAACACCCATGTCTGCCCGGTCTGGTTATAATGGGGCTGATATTGTGTGACCTGAACCTAGCTTCTTGTACACTGTGAAGAGGTTATAAGCATTAGCATTATAATTCATTTGGAGGTTTTGGCCACCTGGCAAAAACAAGTCCAAGTCCTTAGCAACATTCACCAGCTACTCAGTAACTCTGTCTGCTATTAGGAGCAGAGAGTGTACATTGGGGTTTTCAGAGCGTCTGCCTGCTGCTGTTGGAAATAAGGTTGAGAAAGTAGTGATAGTGAACCAAAACTGTAAAGTTGCAAACAGTAAAACAACCATAAATAACTATAAGATGTTATAACGGTGAGGAGAACTGCAGAGTTGGTACTGATAATTTTTGTTTTCATCCCAAGCGACACCTTTCACATAATGCGTGGCTACTTGTCACTTAAAGTCACATTAGGGGTTATCAGCAGTTATGTGATACATTTAACCGTTATGACTCCTTTCAAAGGGTGTTATCAGTGGTTTATCAAGCTTATAGATATGGGTCAGTGTTGTCGATTGTGGTAGCATCTGGATCGTGGTTGCTGTTGTGGAAAAATCTGATAGCCAGTGATCTTGGAGACCAAAGAAGAGTTTGGGAGATCTGGTCTGATGTCTTACACTGGAACATTTATTGACCACTAGATGGACAAAGGGTTGAAAACACACTGAATTACCATTTATTTAGCCTTTTACTTTAAACCAAGAGTCCCCTCTAGTGGACTCAACAAATACAACTAATGCTTCATGAAGCTTCATTTGGACATCACTATGGTTTAATGCTATCCCAACCCTGAACGTTCCTGCCTTCCTGTAGAAGTACTTAAACTCATGCTGGACAGTGGTTGCTGTGCTTCTCTGGGATTCTATCCCCCCTACTGGTCAAGGCAGATGGCCACCCAGCATAGAACCTGATCTGGCCAACGTTCCTGCCACAGGAAAGTTTTTCATTGCCATTTTTTTGCAAGTTGCTGTTTCTGATGTTGCCGTTACAACTTGCAGTATGCTCATGGGGGAATTGTTGGGTCTCTGTAGATCAAATAATGTTGTCTAGACCTAGTCTATATTCTTTCTGTAAGTGTCCTGGGATAACTTTTGTAAGGATTCGATATTGAATTCAATTGAAGTCTACTACACCTACCATTAGGTACAAAAGGCCATTATCCTCTATTCACATGGTAATGATTGCCGTTAGCTTGGTCAGGGCCCCATGGCATCACTTTTTTAATGGTGTTGAAGTCCCGTTGAGAATTCAAAGACTAATGTTACTTGGTTAGGTTTAGGCAACAAAACTATGTGGTTAGGTTTAGGAAAAGATCATTGTTTGGGTTATTTAACACTTGTTCCTGACATTAGTTAGGAACGTTACCTAAGGAACATTGCAAAGGTTAACTTACGTAGCCTATACAAAACCCTTTGACCCCACCTTTGATTCACATGGGACACAAACACCGGTCTACTGGGTGAAAGTCCTGTGTTTTTTTCACCATCCAGCACCCCAACCTATCTCCTTGTGCAGATGGCCATCAATCATCTTTAAGCTCTGTCCAATATGGGTGATCCAGCTTACCAATAGAGTAGACGTTTTCTGCACTGAGCCAACTAGGAGGTAGAGTGGGGTCATAGCACCTGATACAGTATCTATGGTAGACATAACAACTGATAATGCCCATTCATTTGGCTGATAGCATTCAAATCAGGTGTCCAATTTCACAGTTAGAATTTGAGCGACAGTTGTTGACCCACGGCAGAGCTTGGGCGTCACAAGTGAAGTAAAATAGAGGATGAGATTTATCAGCGGACAATTTGCACTCCAACCCTCTTAGACAGTTGTGAGCTTTGACCGAAGAGACTAGGTTTACAGACAAGAGCCTGTCCTTTTCAGTTTACCTCATCATCATCCTAAGGGGAGGGCTGAGGATGTCCACACATACAGAAGGATTGTGGAGTAGAACCACTGGTTTTCCCAGTTTTTGAACTGAGCCTGGTTCAGACTTCTATCCCTGACTAGGAAGCCTCAATGCCTTGGATGCTCTACACAAGGTATCTTGAAATGACGCAAGGGCACAGCCAGAGCATGCTGAAGGGACTACATACCCCATCCAGTCTGAGATAACTGGAGAGATAAATTTCTGGATACTTTGCTGCTGCTGGACGTTGACACAATAGAAAATGAATGCATTAGAAAACTACGATAAGTTAGAGGAGATGAGATGATGCTCTCTGTTGCAGCACAATTTTCTGATTTATGCTGAAACTGCTAAACTCTTGCCCTGTACAGCTTAAAAGAGAAATACTGATGGGGGAGGGAGGAGACAGTAACAGTTGCAGCTGACTTTACAAACTTATACTCTGAGGTTAAAGAGGGGTGAATCAATGAAAAAAAAAGAAAACTCCTATAACAAGTAGCATACAACACAGCATTCTACATTCCCATGTCACCTAACATAAATGAGGTTCAGTAGGAGATCGGTGTACGGCATTGGCAGAGAATCGATTGTGAAGCCTAATTACCACTGCCATGTGTAAAAGCTGTAATTGCAGATGTCCATGTCCCTGTCATGCACGGTTCCAAGCACACAGGGGAGGGGGGGCTGACCTGGATCTTTAAGTATACTGCTGAGACATCAGATAAACCAAGAGGAGGGCAATACCTTCAGCATGGCACAGACTGGCAGTGCAGAGCTGCAGACTGCTGGGAGGCCAGGAATAGAGGGGTTTGCTAAACATAGATCAGAAGTTGCTGCATAAACAAATGAAGCAATGTAATGGAGGTGACATCAGTTCTGAGGGGACGAGACAGAGAAGAAAATGACCTTAGACATCTCGCTGATCGGAAAGACATTTGCTCTTTCCCAAAAGGGTGAAACAGAGTTTGGCTGATTTGTGCCTTCACAGCCGATACTGATACAAGCTAAAATCTTCCCCTGGAATAGTATGGATCAATCACACAGTTAATATGTAACTTTGAAAAATTGTCCAATGGCTGTCAAGTGAAAGGTGCATGACAATAACTGGCTTGATGTCAGATTTTTTTTTAACAATATCTGCTCTGTGCAGCAGTCTTAATCCTGTCATAACCGGACCTGCCACCAGGGACTGAATATTCTCTTTCAGCTTAAAACACCATTACTCATCATTACAGCAGCACCGCAGCAGGCTTTGTCCTGTACTCTCCACCCGCCATTCCTTCACCAGTCCTACCCCAAACTGACATTTTGCTTGATTAGCCTAATCAGAGGGATTAGGCCAGAGGCAGAGGGAGTAAAGGGGGGATGGGGGGCTGGAGGCCAGACCAGAGATGAGCATTGGAAGAAAAAGAGATGAATGACTGAGACTCCCTATGGGACTGCACATTTCATCTTATGCTCCTCATCTTTAACAGCTGCCTCACTGAGGCCTGTCCCTCCTGCCAGGAGCTATGTTGGAATTATGATGGACTATCAGTGCACACCCTGATACTTACCACTGAATCCGCATGGGGTTTGGACTACTGAAATGCATATTTCAAATGACTTTCTGGAGGTATCAATTTCTTGAAATGTAACCTCTAAATCATGCTGATGTTCTGTAGCTTCATGACAGTTCAATCTGATACCTCACACATTATCCTGTAATGGTTTCCAAGAGGAGCAGAGATTGGCCTACCAAAATGAATACGACTTCCAATAGTTTTTGACACGCTTATTGCTATGTGTCATGGACTGATTACATGTCGTCAACAACAAAAACAAGCAGTACTGAATCTTTAACCTACAGGACAGATTATGCTTTGACAATGCGGGAGTCAAGTGCATATGCAAAGAGGGGAGAGAGATAGTTCCTGAAACTCCTAGCACTCCTAACTGTGATTCAAACTGTGATTCCAGCCAACTACGTCTGTTTGAAAAATACACCACTTGTATTCGGGGCAGAATGCGTCAAATCTGCGCATTAATCACCAGCATGAAAGCTGCAGTAAATCTGGCCCTGTGTTTTGTGTCTCTGTTGTCTTGACACAATTTATTGTTCAAATGGGGAAGAACATCACACAGTTATAGAAAATGTGTCCTCAACAGCGTTCATGGCATTGCACTTGGTTAGAGTGGTTACGTTGATTGAATATTTTAGTTATTGAAATTTTTTAACAATTATGGGAAGTGTGCTCTGTCGAGCAGCAGCAGAGTTGCAGCAAAGAGTAGCAGAAGTCAGGAGAATTTACCAAGAAGATGATTCATTTGGTGTCAAAGCAAAAAAGGAAAAGCGCCTGTTTGGCAGATTTTCTGACTTAAAGTCATACTCTATAAGATTTGAGATGCCTTGTTTCCTGTGGTGGTAAGATGTAACTGCAGGTGAGCCTGTTCTTTCAGAGCCTCCATCTTGTCACATTCACGGTCACTATATGTGTTTGTTTTTATGCTCTTTTGTAAACTTTATTGAAAGACATTCACCTCTCTACTTCCAGCCCGTCCCCTATATGTTACCTTCTTAATTCCATACACACACGTTCCTATTTTCATCCTGCCCTTACAACAAGCCAGACTCAGAAGTTGGAATGTCCGCAAATTACAAGTGAACACAGCATAACAGTTGGTGATGATCGGGGCCGACAGACCAATCGCTGTCAGCAGCGTCACTAACATGGTGGCTTATTTGAATCCAGCCCGGGAGTGTCACCAAAGACATATTGGAATACTTGGTTAAAAAGGCAAGTAGAAGTTCTTTCATTAGTAGGTCATATGATCAGTCACCATTGTTTTAACTCACTCTTTGATAGATAGTAACGTAAACACAATTAAATAGATGGAAATCCTACGGAGTAAACCTTTAAACCCAATGATGATAACTTAAATCAGCCAATCTGTAAACTGTGCACTCCGACAGCCACCTTTGCATTCGGAATGCAGTGCAGGCAAGCCCGCTCCATAGAAGCCATGGTATCGGCTATATCGCTACTAATGTCTATAAACAGATTATATATATGAATGTAGAATCTGCAGGCAATGGAACAAGATTTGGGAAGTGGAAGCGGTCTGGTTTGTAGTCCAAGTAGTATTGATCAAGTTGCCCCCAGAAGCTAAACTGTCGTCAAACGGATAGCCGATGGGTTCCCAGATTGTATCGCTACATACCTTTGCAATATGTCCCCGGCAGCTGAATGTGTGAAGTTTCATTGAAAAACCCAATAATTGTGATGGCACAATGGCCGCAGTGTTTTTAGTGGCCCAAAAAAAAGCCCTCATCTGCTTTGTGTGGTGTTGACAATGAAAACTGACCGCACAGTCTGTGTCTCTGTTCTCTCTCCATGCCCTTATAATCTATAAGATTATTATGTATATAAATTATTAAAAATGTGAAATAATAATTTATAATAATCAAATGATATTAAATGTTTAATTATCCTAAAAAAAAAGACAGGTAATAATAGATTGTAGGGGTCTAATGCAACCTCTGCTTGGTTGAAAGAAAAAAAAGAAAAAAAATACAAATTGTGTGGTCAATGGGGAGCTTGCAATGCATTTTCTGCAATAAAATGAACTAAAAGCTACAACTGCAATGCAACTAGATATATTTTCCTTTGTGAAGGTTGCTGCAACAGAACTGCTGAGCCTGCTGCTGAAAATGGAAAACAAGCGTTTTGGTGGGAGGCAAAATCGGTTTGAAAGAAGATTGATATCAGATAATCGAAAAGATGCAGTCGATAAAAAGTGGTGTGTAAAACTGTTACGTCGAACTGTCTCTTGTCATGCTCAAGCGCTATTCGGCCTTCTTTTCCTCCTTTTCAACTCAAATGAACGAAACAAGCCTGAATAAATACTGATGTAAATGACCCAAAGCACCTTTCTGAAAAATAATTATCCCTCATTGAAAACTCAATGAAATCTGCCATGTTTGTAAAATTAAATATGGAAACATATGGAAACACACAGGAAAAAGTAATATGATGTTCAGTTCATTAACAAAAATGTGTCAATCACTATCTTTAAAACAGATGTTTTTGAGGTTATTGATAGGAACCAAATAGGGACACTATCTGTTTTAATTAAGTTGATACAGAATCTGCTCAGTGTTTCTAGCCAGAACAGGTTATGTTTTTCAGAGAAGTCTACTTGATTTTGACCCCAGCAGTAAGAGAACATCCTGGAGCACATGCTCTACCAGGTGAGCTAAACAGACACTGATGACAGGGTTTTATATATATATGTTAATATCTACTAGAATCTCTACTAAACATTAAAGCTTATGCTTATATTTCAATGAAGAATGTGTCTTTAGGTAACCCGACTCCGCCAGAACGATTGGTTCGCATTTGCTCAGCATATCCATCTGGGAACTTTCGTTTGACATTTTTTTGGGAAGGGGCGAAAATACAGGTTGCTCATTGCTAAACCATCACCAACATACATGCCAAATAAACCAATGAGATCACTGAAGCGGATGATGTACTCACAGCATCAGGGCAAAACATTTAGAAAGTAAACAACATGTCTGTAAAGGATATTTCCCATTTGTGTAACGTGAATTTATGGATAAAAGGCACAATTTCAGGTGCCTGGTCCATATTCAACAGAAGCATCACAGAGAAAAAGCGTTAGTGAGCTGCTTGCTCCATAACTGCACTCATCTCATCCGTGGAAGCTGCCATGTAGTTTACACTGAACAGTCGCTTTTCATTTCGTCACACTTAAATCCGCCTCAAAACCAACGCTGATTGTTTCGGTCGCTTGGCAAATTTCTCCAAATTTTCTTTGCCACACGTTACCAGACTGATCTGCGAGTGAAATACAATGGAGCTCAGAGATCAGGATGGTCTCAGGAGGCTAGTCTTTAGGGAGGCTGGTCAGCCAATATGAGCCAACTTTGAAAGAACCTTTCTTCTGGACAGTTGGTCATTCTTGTGCATCACACCACGTTCTAACACCCTCTCAAGTAGCATGAACACAGGGGAAAAAAGCCCAACCCGCATCACTCATTTAGCATCTGAACTTTGCCTCTCTGTGGCTGGCTCCCCTCAAAAATGGCCCATGGGATTGCAATCCTCTGCACCAGTAAGTATGAAATGTCACACTCAAAGACTGTCCAGAATGAGGAGTCACTGTGCTAAAAGAAATGGCTCTCTGTGACACATAGGAAGACAAATTCATCAAGAGTTTTGTGTCACGCGGGGTCTCTGCTGCCTGCTGCCTTCGCCCCGGGGATAAAGCTTCACATCTGAGCAATGGGAGTTGACTGGAGGTGGGCAAGAGGAAGATGCTGACAGGAGTGGATCAAAGAGTGTGGCAGGTGACAGGGGCGTCACGCTGTCTACTTGACAGAACAGCAGGGCGTCTTTTGCACTTGGATGAGCGCCACTGCGGCTTAAACACAGATGAGAGGCGGCGAGAGGAACCCATTGTCTGCTCGCGTGATACAAGACATGATCTTGAGCTTGACTTTCTTCTGCAGCTGGGTTCAGCAATTATTAATAAAACAAGGGTGTTGTTTTTCAAATATAAATCATCATAATTATCTGTTTTTCCACACAATTCACAAGATCCTTGCCTTGTGTGTTAATGACTGTAGATCAAAGTATACCTCTCCACATACGCGTGTTTTCATTAGGGGAATGCCAGGGATAAATAAAAAGGATCAGACACCTTCCGTGCTGCGATGACAACAAACACACCTTTGTTCTGAATGGCTTCAGGCAAACAACAAGTTGTTAAGTGATGCGTTAAAACAGTCTGATACGGCTCCAAGCTGTACCGCAGAAATCGGGTAAAACTCAGAACATCAGAGCAGGAAAGAACTTTGAAAACAGTGTTTTCTGTATCTATGAACTGCAGGACTAACCACATGTTCTTCCGATTTTTGTACCGATGTTGTAAGTCCTCGGTTTTTGTTACTGTATACTGAAGACTGTGCTGTCATGGCAACTCCTCAAGTACCATTTATAATTACACTCTCTATTTAGGGAGAAGAAACCTCCTCTGTTTATAAAAAAAGTACTTTCCATTAATGATTAGTCAGTCATTAGGCAGTGCTTCACAGCACCACCTAGCCAACTCACGTGCATGCTACATCGAATTTCACACGCTTTTGCGTCACAGTATGCACGCAGATTTCCCCCCACAAGACACTCGTCTAAACGCGGAATAAAAAGTGAGAATGCAACGCCACAAGCGTTTCCTTTCTAGATTATCTTTGTCTAAACAGGGCCTCAGCTAAGTACGGCCTATAATGCTGTATTCAGAAAAAGCTGTGCCACTCAGAAATTGCATCACCTTTGCATATCAATGGTACTGTGCATCCTGCAGTTTTTAGGAAAAACTAGAATTACTGCCTTGTGGTTGTTAGCCTTCGCCAACCAGTCAAGTACTAGTTTACATCCAAACTGTCCAGACTGACATAATATATGTTGTGAAGACTTTGAAGGAATTTAATAAAAGGTATGAGGTGTACACACACATCTTCAACCTGGCTGCACAAAAGACCTAAACAATCAGCAGAAGTTTCAAGATTCAAGAAGCATCAAACCAAATGTCTCCTCTGGAAATGGAAATGGAAAGAATCATTCTGATGTCACAGTGAAGTATACTTTTGACCTTTTGAATAAAAAAAAAAATTTCATCCTTTTAGACATTATGAAATGTTGTAATGATTAGCGTAGGGATTCTGACTTATGGCCAAAAATGTGTCTTGTGAGGTCAGAGTGATCTTAACCTTTGACCTTCAAGATCTAATAAGTTAATCCTTGAGTCCAGGCTTACACTTGTGCCACATTTGAAGAACGGAGAGACATTGCGTACCTTGTTGTACAGAATAATATAGAACAATTAAAGTTTTTCACGATTAGATGGAATTTATCCTGAGGGACTTAAATGTTATAAACTAATTTAATGGCAATCCATTCAAACAATGTTCCCCATAGATAGCAAAAACATTTTCATGGTGCAAAATTCAGAAAGATAATTTTAATGGGTTTTGTCACTGCTATTGATTTTCTTTTTCGTATTTCTAGCCCCGACAAACATGATCAAGGTTTGGCACTACAGTTACTAATAGGCTTTGGGTGATGCAAATGTTGAGATAGTGTCTCAGATTGCGCACTGCAGTGAGTGTACTGACATCCGTGCACTGTGTGCCCTATGTACTTACACGATCAGTGCACTCACTTCTCAGTAAGTGCTGTCTGAAATCACGCACTGCTGCCCTGCACTTACCGGAAATGACAATCGTATTTCTTCTTCTGTTTATTTTTCCACACGCTTTTCCAACAATTCTTCTGTCTCAGCACACTGCCAAAAATTATTGTGATCCTCTTTTTACATTTATAAATTAATCTAGTTGTCTCGCCATGTTTCCAGTTTGAATTAAGTCCCGCCTCTTCCTCTATGAAGACAAAATGGCGGCGATTGAGGGCGTTGATTGTTCATCGATCCACACTCGGTGGCTTAGCCGTTTTTGAGTGTGCGACCAGATAAATGCAGTAAACTTAATTTTACGACTTCCGGCATGAACACACTTCCACCCAGTTTGAGGGTTGAAGTGCGATTAGGGACACAGCAAGTGAGTGATGTGGGCTCCACATTTGTCTTACAGGTCTTAATAGTTTGGCAGCAGCATGGGCTATTAGCAGTTCCCGTTGCTGTGTAATCAATGCTTGATCGGACTCACCTGCACACTTAGTCCTGCTGGTCAGAGGAGGTCCAGGTGCTCCTGTGCCCCCTTCCCCGGGTCGGGTGAGCAGGACGCTGATGCGGTACTCTGTGTCTGGCTCCAGATGCCAAATCTTATAGGTGAGCGAGCCCACACCGTGAGTCTCCGTCCAGGTGGACTGGCTGGCTCGGTACTGGATTTCCCGTCGAATGACCGGTCCGTCCCCCACGATGGAGTTGGTGTTGAGCTGGATGATCAGATAGGTGGGGCCAGCCCGCAGGAGCTGAGGTGGAGCAATCGGTGTTGGAGGCACTGCAATAGTATAAGTATGTCTTGTCATTATGCTGTGTATACAGTATAATCCTAGAAACATAAAGTTTCTGTTACTTAATTAGCCATATTACATCGAAACAACCGAAAAATGGTTCTGAAAATCCGTCCTTGAAAACACAGATGAAAGACAATCAAACTGCCATTTTCTGCAAAAAAGAGCCGAGTCATGCCAGCAAAGGGGAAGTCAAGGATTTCTGTCATTGATTTTCTCTTTTTTGTTTTACATCTTCAATAACATTATTTCTGCTCTGTTAGAGCATTGAGTCATAAAACTCTTCTAATCACATCAGGACTATGAGAGAAAGAGAGAGAGACAGAGAGAGAGATGGAGAGAGAGACGGAGAGAGAGAGAGGGAGTGAGACCACTGAATGCTGTAAATTCTTAATTTTCACTCTAATGAATAAGAGCTTATTTGCATGAATAATTGTATAACTAATTCTGTCCTCTCTGCACATAAAAAACCCAGCCTTGATGGATAACACGACCCTTATCAACCCGGCGAACATCAAATTAATTCATCACATAGCGTAGCATGTGAGGAAATGTGGGTATGTGTGTGACAGAGGGAGGGTTGACAGATACATTACACAGTGGCTACACCTGCCTGCAGAGTATTTAATGACATTATTCATTAGAACATGAAACGAGAGACATTTTAAATGCCTGTTAGTTAGAGAGTGAGATGAGAAGATTGATATTTACAAACGTCTTTGTGTCACTGCAACTTGTGAGATGGGGCCTGGACGTAGTTATTCTAACTTCACATTTGGACTGCCAGCAAGGGGGAAGAGTTAGCCTGGCTCTGTCCAAAGTTCCAAAATAGACCTTCCAATTCCTCTAAAGTTAACTCATATATGTCTCATGACTTTCACCTTTGGAATTTTGGAGGTTTGGGCATTTGGATAGAGGGTAGATATAGAGGTAGCCTCTAAAAGCGAAACATCAAGTTTTTCTCTCTCTTTTTTAAACTTAATGGCATCCCCCTTTTTTATGCACACTGAAAGATGGCATGGTTAATGTCTTTCTAACAAGTTTTTAACTCACATGGCTTTTAAAGCGCACCTCTTTTTAATGGACCAAGCAACACCCTAACAGAAGCGAAGAACCAGACCAATAACAAGCAGGGTGAGTCCCTCGTTTGAAAAGCGTGTGCACACTGATGACTACTCACGTTGTCTTCAACTGGGGCAGGCATGGGACATTAAGTATTTTATAACATGTTAGGGTTAGGGGTTACGGTTAGGGTTAGGGTGAGGGTCAGGGTTAGGGGGTAGGATTTTGATCTACATAAGCCTATATGCCGAGGAATTTGGCACTGGAAAAAATAACAGAAGACCCTTTTTTAAGAAAAAAGGTCCAATATGACCCAGGGAATAGGTACACTCCCCTCTCAATATCTTACAATGTATGCTACTATGACAAGTGGCTAATTCCAGCCACCAGGCTAATGAGTACGGTAATGGTATAACCTTAAAAATGACACGCAACACACTAAAGATAAAGTTATTTTAAGTAATACGGTTTTGACCACACATAACATTAGCTGCAGTATGCCAGCTGTATGAATAGTTGACTCATCTAATCTTTAGTTAGCAAATAAACGTTACTTTAGCTAGCATTACTTGCAGCTATTTCTTTAGAATGAAATTACATAGTGTGAATGAACGTGAATCAATGTAACATGAATTAACCATTTTCATTGTTGGTTCACAATGAAAAACAATCAGTAAATTTAATTTTGGACCCTATTCTTATGGTAGATGTTTTTTAGCGAGTACTCTATAATAATTTTATACAAGTTCCTTTAATATGGAAATGACTTAAAATGTCCATCCCTTCTTCCAATAACAGCCTACCTCTGACAATGAGTTCTCCAAAGTTGGAGACGGCGGCGCCCCTGGGGGAGAGGGTGATGCAGCGGTAGAGGTCCTGCTCCCCACGCTGTGCCTCCACTTGGAAAGTCGCCATCAGCCGCTTATGGCTCAACCGAGACAAATAGGGCGTGTCCAGCACCATGGTGTTTCTCCGCTGGCAGACCACACAGAGAGAAAACAGAAGTGAGCAACCCAACCACACGTTCACCTGAAGTCTACTCAAGTGATTAAAAACCGGGCGGCAAGCTGAGAAGCAGACAGGAAGACAAAGGAGGGCTGGATTAGCTACATATGGAGGGGCAAGATAATAAATGTGTGATAAATGTCACCGGTAATAGTGTTTTTGCTCGGGAGGCTGGTGACAGCGGCCTCATGGGTTGTTGTTTCCGGTACAGGGACTCAAGCTGACAGCTCCTCATCTCTCGCCATGCTAATGTGTCAGCGCTGCAGGCACACTGGCAATTGGCTCAACCAGTGGAACAGGAATTCTGAGGCCAACTATCAAGTTCATGAGTTGCTCCAGGTACGAGCCACAATATAAGCAGCTCTCTCATGGAATAAGCAGTTATGCAAACTGTCGCCTGCTCTGGCTTTTAACAAGTAAGTGGGTTTGACATCCGCATGTTTGAATTGGTTTAGGAGGATATGGGGGGGAAATGTAGTGCTGCAAGAAAATATTAAATAAGATGAACAGTGGCTGGCTACTACTGCCTAAAGCTACATATTCTAACTCATTTTATCTTTGGTATCAACACAATCTGTCTCTTCTTTAAGACAAGCCCAATGAGGGTTTTTTTTTTTTTTTAAATATGTTTGCTCCTTTTTTGTTTTCAACACTCAAAGTTTGAAGTGACTCTTCAGAGGACAGCATGCACATTTTTGATATTTCACCTGAACACTAACCAACATTAAAGTAGATCAGCTTCCATTAGCCAAGTCTGCTGCCATTCCTGTCTGTCAGCGAGCCCCAGCAGCATCATAATCGTAATTAGGACTTGGTGCAATAACTGATTCAGGTTCGGACTCAGATCACGTTAATGTTAAAAATGTAAATAGCATCTGAGACAGCCATCAGCAGTTTAGGTCAGCGGGGGGAATGTGATGCTAATTGACTAAGAAACATTATGCTAACAATTTGTTTGGGCTACCTTAATGGAGCACAGAGTGGAGAAGAGCAACTAGACTGGTCCAGAGAGGACCTCCATAGCACCGGAGAGATCAAAGAAAGAGCAGCAATTAGCAGACTCAGTTTTGGATGATCAAACGGGCCCCGAACAACAAATGGAGGAACAGGAGGCAGTAATGGTTTGCGATATATCTCTATTTTCTGCCGTTACAAAGTTTTTTGCTCTTAATGAGAAAAGTAGGGAGGAGCTGAAGCGAGTGTTGACTTACTAAGTGGAGTTCACTGCAGCATACTTTCATAATTACAAAAGACGAGCCTTGTACTGTTGTTTGCATCCTCCTCCTGTGTGTGTGTGTGTGTGTGTGTGTGTGTGTGTGTGTGTGTGTGTGTGTGTGTGTGTGTGTGTGTGTGTGTGTGTAGCTCTGTCAACAAAGTCGCAAACTCCGAAACTGATAAAATGTCTCTTTCACATGCCGATGATCTTCAAAGGCTTCAATTCAGAGAAGAGAGGGGGTGGGAGGGGGCTGTGAAATAAAATCAGGCGGAAACACAAGGGATGGATCACCAAGTATACTGAGATCTCATTTGCAAAGCGCCTTCTCCCTCCTGCCATAATTTCAAAAGCACTTAGATGTGCAGGCTTCAAGGCCAGAAGAAGAGTGGAGACATTCAGGGATGGATTTTTGAAGACTAATATTAGCTCATATTCAAACTAGGAAAATTGAAACTATTTTCAGTTGGTGCGATGAGAGAAATGACTTTAGGGGCTTTGGTAAACTAAATGCCACACCAATCAAAAAGCTACAAAAGCAGAGGCGCAAACTTTATAATCCTCCCAACCTTTAAATGACTCAGTTCCTTGCAACAACAAAACTGTTATAAGATTCACAAACTGACTGCATTATTTTCAAAGTATCAAATTACAGAATTATTACTGGTTTTATGCTGACAGTTAAGATACTGGCTTCCATTTCCTTCTTTAAAATGTAATTCCGGCGCCAAATCATCCCATGGTCTTTTTCGGCGCTTACATACATCGAATAAGCCATTGAGACAGTTTTTTAAAAATATAAACTATTAACAGAGAAATCCAGTAGAGGCGTCAACAGCCAACAAAAGAGTGTTTTAAAGACTCATAGTAAAGTCCATTCAAGTGGATTACCAAAGTCAATCCAAAAGGAAGGAGCCCATTGGTGCTTTGTTTTCTGTGTAAGGACTCTTCTCATTCTACTGCAGAGGTTTGGTGTTATTTTCAGCAGTATTAGTGGTTAAAAAATATGGTTTAATGCCTTCACCTTAGTGAACTAGATTTCTCTTGATGGCTTATTTGATGTATGTAGGTGCCGAAAAGGCCATGGGACGTTTTTGTGCCGGAATTACATTTTAACAACTACCATACAGTTTATCACAAGGTCAGAGGAGGTGACCCCAGCTCTTTATCATCAGACAATTCCATTTTCGATGTTCATAGAGATTTAGTGTGTGTGTTGTTAAGTTAGGGGACTTGTGGTGAACAGATTTTTAAAAAGAGCAGTGGAAATTTATTTCCAGCAGAAGCTGAGCTATCCTGACTTGTAGTACCATATATGGGTTAAGTTTTAACAGTGTATCCTATACCCATAATGCAACTGATGTTTCTTTTTTTCTAAACCCTCCGCACACAATCTTACAGGCTTGCTATTTTAGATTACAATTAGTTGTGTTCGAGATAAGAAATGTCACTTCAATTATTATTTCAGACAGGGCAAAAGCAACTAGACAGGTTTCAATCCAAATATAGTGCAAATTTTAAAGATCCCATATCGTAAAAAGTGAAATTGCATGTCTGTATTATTATAAAGAAGGTGGAGGTTCTATATAAATACTGTGAAAGTATTAAAACGCTCAATCCACAGAGAAATGCACACAGCCCATAGTCAGAAGCTGGCACTTTAAACAAGCCGGGTCGAGTACCTCTGCACCCTGAGAGCCGAGACTGGTTTTATCACTCATGATGGACTTTTTCGGTTCACTAAGGTCCGGCATCAGCACCAAGTGCATTCCAGAAGATGTCACAGATTCTGGCAGGTTTGGACAGTGTTACATAGACCATATTATTGTGTGTGCTGATACTCCTATGCTGCTTGAGACACGACTCAAAGCTGTACTTCACCGACTGAACAACAGCGGACTGAAACTAGATGTGGAGAAGTGCCTGTTCAGGAAAAAGGAAGTTTCGTTTTTGGGCCACGTTTCTCTGGTTCAGGCATCCGTCCCAACCCAGATCATGTTACTGCTATAACAGAGGCTCCTCCCCCTCGTGATGCCACAGCCCTACAGTCCTTCCTAGGCCTCACAGGGTGGTAAACAAAGTCCATTCCCTGCTCTGATGGAGCCCCTTTGTGCTCTGCTGAGGAAAAATGCAGAAATTAAATGTACGGATGCTGCTCAGGAGGCTTTTTCTCACCTCAAAGATGAAAAAGAAATCGGTATTGGCCCTAAAAAAATCCATATCGGTCGATCCCTACAGTCAACTATCAAACAGTGGAAAACATGTAGAACATCGGTGTTTGTTTCGTGTATTAATTTGAGGAATGTTACAGTCAAGGTTAAAGTCTTCATGTGTCACGATATATTTACTTGGTCTGATTTCTATTGCACATTTTGTTTTTATCCAAACACTCTCTTTTCCATCTCAGCAAAGCGTGAAAATGTTTTCCAAGACTTCCAAGGTTTTCTTCCAACTTTTGTTTTCAGACTAAAATATCAACTTGATAATGGCTCAACCCGACAGATGCGGTGTGATGGGGACAAAATGTGCATCGGGCGTGACAATTGCTCATTTTATCCAGCGGATAAATCACCCACACAGCATCTGGGAAACTTCATCTGAAACAGTGATCAGCTTTAAAGGCAAAATCATTGTGTAGTCTGATCCTGTCATTATAGTCCTCAGTAATGTACTGTGCTGCAGTTATTTGTCTAGTGATGCGTTGTGACAGTCCTCATCAACTCAGAGACAATCGCACTCTATCATATTACATTTTCTTTTAAATAGATTTGTAATCTTATGTATTTAAACTTACTTATAAAGATGCCACTGCACAATCTAACTCACATAGAAGGAGTCTCTGTCTGTCTGTTCCCCAATATTCTCGACGGCCACTCATCCAATTGACTTTACACTTGGCTGGTGTGTTTCTGAGGACCCAATGAAGCGCAGTGTCAAGTGCAAGTTTTTGAGCTTTATATCTTCATCTATTTTTATTTATTTATTTATCTATATTCAAATGTCAAATCATGACAAAAGTTATCTCAGGATACTTTCCATATAGAGTGGGGTTTGACCACACTCATGATTTATTTCTGAGACCCAACAATTCCCCCATGAGCAACAGCAAGTTGCATTGCAGCAATCTTGCACACTTTGGTAAACCTTACTTTTTAACAGGCAGGAATGTCCGAACAGACACTCTATGGTGAGCGACCATCTGCCTTGACCGTTAATATCGGAATATCTACCACTGAGACTTCTGACCTTTTATTGGACAATATTTCACATTGAAGTAATATTCTTTATGAAAACTTTTCATAGTCAGGTCTGTGGATATTCCTCACAGGGGCACTCCTTTGAGATGATGCCAGTATGAGGCGACTTTGGGCATCTAGTGACTAACCTTCACTCTTCCGTGTGTAATTCAGGTGCAAAATTATCCCATGGTCTTTTTTGACACTAACATACATCAAATAAGCCATCCTGACAGCTTTTTTGGTGATATGTAATGTAAATGTGTAATGTAAATGAGATGAAATATAATGTAAATGACAAAAAGACCATGGGATGATTTTGTGCACTTTAAAGAGCGAAAGCACCAGGAGCAGCACCCAGCACAATGGACTATCAGTAAACACCCTTTCAACTGTGAGGCGGAGGTGTTCAAATTCAACCTCAGAAAAAGCCACGCCACATGGCACTGGACACACTAAATGGATTCTCAGAGACCTGGAGGTGATCTCTAGCTTATTTCCTGAAACAGATTATCAAAGCATGTACTCACACAATCCACTGCTGTCCAAAAGCAGTGCAGTGAAAAATATGGACTAATGCAATTACTACAGGGAGCTTTTTTGCTGATTGAAATGCATCACTGCTAAGTAAAATATAGGAGATTTACTAGTAACTAACTGTTTTTCAGACGGTTGGGCTGGTGGAACTTGTTGGGATATTCTCTTAACTGGTTTGGACTCAGTGAAGTATGAAAAGCTCCTGTAAACAGCAGCTTTGAATAAAACTCTAATGGGAGGGTGGCCAGCAGCCGTGCATGCAAATTAAACTACTGTAAGCTGTTCTGGATAGAACTGTCAACTAAATGCCAAACATGTAAAAACGTCTTCCTCTTTATCCTTTTGTGCTGCGTCTTGTTCCTACAATCTCCAGTCCCATTCTATTATTCAGGTGGTGAGATGTTGGCTTGAATTTTCAAGCAAAGATAATACATAAAAAAAAAAACCCACACACATCTGTTGTTCTCACCTCAAGGAGGAAGGGCTCAGTCTCAGAGACTTTGCCTGTGGCGACACACTGGAATGAGGCATTCTGCCCAGCATTCACCTCTACGTCACCCAGCCGAGAGAAATGAGGCACCTTGTCTGTGGAGAGAGGACACACAAGACACACACACACACACATACAGTGATGAAAGAGGCACATCTGGAGCCAAGCATCACTGTCTAAATATATTAAACACACAGTAGTGAATAGTAATTTATTCAGAGCCTGTACAATAACAACACACAGGCATAGATACAAGCTCACAAACTTAAATGCATACATATACCACAGTCATGTATAATGAGCATACAGAGAATATACCAAAACCCTGCCACAATATTCTTCTTAATAAATCATTAAACCTTAAGTGAATTTACATTATCAATTTTAAAATATCAACAAACGCTGTTCTTGAGACAAGTTGAAGCATCCTATTGCCATTAGCAGAAGATTGTTTTGAGAAAATACAGATAATTAGGCTGCATATCATAAATTATCAAGACACATTTTTTTGAAGATTACACCCGCCCAGGAGCTCACACACGCACGCACGCACGCACGCACGCACGCACGCACGCACGCACGCACACACACACACACACACACACACACACACACACACACACACACACACACACACACACACACACACACACACACACACACACACACACACACACACACACACACACACACACACACACACACAAACGCACGCACGCACGCACGCACGCACGCACGCACACACACACACACACACACACACACACACACACACACACACACACACACACACACACACACACACACACACACACACACACACACACACACACACACAAACACACACACACATTTCCATTCAGTTTGACAGAAAAGCAGTTGCCTACGATATCACGGCCATTGCTTTTCTGCAGCATCAAATACTGTAATCATTTAGGCTTTTGTTAGGATCCTTCTGACTCTAGAGTCTAAATAACATCATGATTTGAAGTCCTATCAATTGAATCCTTGTTGCTGAAGAATACTACTTATTCTAAATGTGAACAAATATGAAACAGCAAAAGAGAGGCATGAGGAATGTGCTGTTGATATGCATGTGCATTGTGTTTATCAGATGACAGATCCTGCATTACATTTGTTTACTATAATGCAGGCAACACCATATGGTAGCCTACAGTGCTGATACATCCAGTGTCGTCATTTAATATAGCGCACCGTATTTTCAACTCCTGTGGAGTTTTTTTTTAGACGTGTTTAAATTCACATTTTGTTTTTCTAACTAAAACACATTGTTTTATTCTCCTTAAGGTCCAGCAAACGGGTTCAATGCATTTCCTTCCTCATAAAACTTTTACAGTTTTTGAATATTTTCTGTTTTGTTTTGTGAGCAGAACAGACTTCTTCTTATCAGTCTTATAGCCTTTTGTTCGCACACCACTACATGGAGAGTGCTGCGGAAAGTAGTCCTACTACCTGGAAATTAGTTTTTGATCTGGTTTTTGGTTATATGCCTGAAATAAGCTCTATGGTTAATACATGATTAAGAGATGTTCTTTGGTTCCACAGTATTCAAAATGGCCATCATTTATCAAACGAACGTACGGCAGAAAAACGTGCGTACGACCATTTCCTGGCAAACTTCGGCATTTATCAATTTGGACGTGAGCGGGAGCTACGATCAAATATCACGTCTGGTCTGAGATCGTGTACGCAAATTTCAGCCTGTGTATTTGCGGTGCAGCACAGCAAAATCTGGCTGAAAATAATGAACAGCTGTCATTAAGCATAAGCAGTCACATATTAAGAACAGATCAAAACGGATTCTTAAAAAGAATAAAAAAAATAAAAATTGTGGTTGGAGCAATTGATTGTACTCATGTGCGTCTGAAGGCACCATCCATTAATGATTACGCACTCATCAATCGCCAAAACTACCACTCGATAAATGTACAGGTGATTTGTGATGCCAAGCTATCGCTTTTCAACGTGGTGGCACACATGATTCTTTTATATTTCAAAACAGCTCGGCTCCAGCCCCCCGCGACCCCGACAGGGACAAGCGGTTGAAGATGAATGGATGAAAAGGAAGGCGCACTGCAGAGCCAAAGTCATCTCCTCGGTTAGTGGCTACCCTCGATAAATTGCATTACATCAAACAAGGTATCAGATGATTAACATCTTGGTATGGTTCTTCTAGGTCACAAAGGTTATCCTCTAACGGAATACCTAATAACCTCGCTACAGAGCAGGGTCACAATGGAGCGCTGCTTCGGGTTGACAGCCTCTGTTATTCTTTTCCATACAGCGTTTTTACGGGCCCCTTTTATTCCACTCTTAAGACTGCCAAAAAGCACATCTTTATTTTGCTCCATGTCGGATGTCAGGATGCCGATCTCTGTGTCGGAAAAGTGTCTTTTCTTCTCAGCGTTTCTCCTCTCCGTGTTTGACCTCAGTGGGCGAGGCCTCCGAAACAGGAATATTTAAGGCCGTAACATGTTAATGACGATCAAATTCAGTCGCCGCATTTATCAAGGCCCGCTCATTCGTATGCTGAGATTGGTCAGATACGAATGTTTCATAAATCACACGTGTGTCCTGTAGTACGACCAATTCTGCGCTCAGATCCGCGCCCGTTTTCACGCAAGATTGATAAATGAGGGCCAATGTCTGTAAACACACCACTCGTACATTCTGAAGCTTTCAGTGCCATCACGCAAAATCTAATTACAAGATGATGCTAAGTGGTGGTGATGTCGAAGTAATTAAGTAAGTAAACTTGTATGTATCATAAACTTTTGTATGCCACAGAGCTTATTTTCAGCTAAACAGTAATCTAAAATGTGTTTCTGAAAACATTTGAGGCGAGAAATAGGGAATACATAACAGAATCCTGATTCATATTTGATCAGAGCTGCCTAGTTTCACAGTTTGATCTGAGTTATGTGAGCCTGAAAAGTAGAATGCCAGTTACTGTGCGTTCAGAAGGCACACTGATGCTCCTCTGTCAGTCATCACCTTAAACCCGCCCCACAGGAGATAAGGGACTGTGATTGGCTTGTCCTGTGTCTTTCCTGCTGGAAATCCGTCTGACTGGGAGAGAAGCCAGCAGAGTACAGTAAATATCATTTGTTCCTTCTCTTGTCTCGGAGTCTAATTGTCTGCTATTCAGTTTCATAAGATTCTGATTTCTGGTTCAGATCCCCTGTTGCACATCTGCCGTATCAAAGTAGCAGGGGATCATTTCCATTGTCAGGTTGTCATTTTCAGCTCTGTTCTGATCAATAAGCAAGGAGCACAGCACGGAGATGCTATGTACACACAGTCAGTGTGTTTATCATTGATACATCAGTCTGACACCATGATTTGTGTTACTGCAGTTTAGACAAAAAACATTTCAGTGTTCTGGCAAGCAGGCACACCTGTGATACCGAGCAAGGATTTTTTTTCCTGCCCATAAAGTCCTAAGAAATGTCTGTGAGCGAGTGTTGTGCTTGAAAATGTCATATAAAAATTTCAACTGAAAGCAGCTCATACTAACATACCTTGTTTTAAATCAGGTATCTTGACTTTGCATAGTAAGAATCACAATTGTTGGTACTAATAACATCAAAGATGAATGAGCCAGGACAGAGTGACAAGCATGCAAAATACCAGGAGCCCAGAAGTGAAGCACTTAAATGAAGTTCAGCAATCATTCTATCATTTTATTATTTACGCCTGCTTTCTTACTGTGACAATGTGTGAAAATGTCTTGGCTCGCTTTTAAGAATGCTATAAAGCATCAGGTATTTGCTGTAGAAAAAGTGCTGCCCCTTTTCTCATTACAGTGCACCTATTCATAAGTGGCGCTTAGTAATTTCACTAATGCCTTGCTTGGCTGCAAAATTCATTGCATTATCTAAAAAGCATTGTGGTCATCACTTTATCTCACAATTACCTTTGCAATATTAGCATTTATATAAGCATTTCTAACCCTCAAACATTAATTAAAAAATTGGCACATAGTATAACATCAAAAATGCCCACGCAACTGTATCCAAAATCTTTCTCTCACTCTTTTCACAAGACAAAAGTTTCAAAGAGTATAATGCTGTCACGCTTGGAGCATAGCTGGCAGTAATTATATTTTGTGGTAAAATATAATAGAATTAAATTTAAATTTTAAAACGTTCTCTGTTTCTTAGATCATTAGTTGTATTTTTTGCAGGCATGGAAATGTCTGAACTAGACATTGGCCGGACAATAGTAAAAGCTCCCATTGACCTATTCTTAAAGATATTTACTGGCTAATTTCGCTGCAGCAATGATGTAATGAATGTATGCAACGGACTACACCCTTCTACAGTATATCACACTGAAATGATACAACAATACAATAAAAGATAATAACCTCCATCATATGAGAGATGAACCACAAAGACTGAAACTCCTGTGTGTGATAGGATAGGTTCTGGGCAAATTGTTTCTACTGGACACCAACATGATGAACAAAATCAAATGACTCGCACTATTCACACAATACACATTTCACCTTGGTTTCCACAGTAACCAACAGAAACATATGACTGAGGATGGGACAATAGACATTGCATCTCATATTGTATCTATTGCTCATTTTCTCTTCTCTGCAGTCCTTTTCATGCTCTGTCAACCAGTAGGCATTGTGAGAGGGCTTTGAGGTAAAAAAAAATTAAAAATCTTCAGATGGATATATAAAATACCAGCTAACTCCAGAGGTAATGCAGTGAAGAGTGAAAACTAGCAAGGCTTACAGCCTGTAGACAATTGCTGTGGTGCCGGTCAGAGTATATTGTCGGGGAAAAATAAGCATAACTTTTCAAGTAATCTTTTAAAACCAAGCAATCAGAGCTCCTATTACAGAAGAAGTAATTTTAGGATGAGAAAGTTGTATAACGTAGTTGCTGAGAAAATGTAATTTAAAATCTAAAAACCCAGTGTAGATGGATGTGTGACTTGTCTAGCCTTAATTAACACAGCTAAACATAAATACAAGCAAGGTAATTTGAGTCTCAAATGCATTCTGACGGCCTGAGACATTGCTTCTCTAAATTAGTAATGCTGCCTCTTGTTCTTGATGCAGGAGAGATTGGTCTTGACTGAAACACGTGTTTAGAATATAGACACGGTCACCAGAGGAAACAAAACAAATGTCAAATGAGTGGAATTGCAAACCGAATAGCAGTTTCTTTTGCCTTGAATCTTTCCTAAGGGGGTATACCATTATTCTTGCTGCCTGTGGGGAAATTTATGCCAGCTAACTAATGTTTACTTACATCTTTGTCTGACTGTGTGTGTTTTTAAGAGTCGTTATGGGTGAGTGCTCCTGCAGCTACACCATCTGGTACAAAGAATACGTGATCGTGCACATGTATGCTTTTTTTCTGTACTTGGCATTTGTTCCTATATAGGAGTAGATCAGTGTGTATATGTGTAGTACACACCAGGCATACTCTATGATTCATTTATTTATGGTATATTATACACAATTCCAGGCATGGACACTAGCTGCTTATGTGAGCTAACAAGAATGTGACGGGTCCAAGCGCCACCATCTGCATCAAGGCTGAACACTGTGAGAGTCACCAAGTCATCAAGGGGGCCTGGCAACATTACCTACACAGAGGCCCCATCCAAAAATCACCATGGATAAGCATCCTGCTCCATTGACGATAGGGCATTGAGGCAACTGGCAATATTTGAGATAAGCTTGGGTAAAAAAAGAAAAGGGTTATTCAAGTTCTTCTGTCTGTTCCCTGGTGAGGATTCAATGATTTATAACATGTGGCCTGCCTGATTTTGCAGTACAGCCAGAAAAGGATATCTGAATTTCATGAGCTAATGAATATCCTACATTACCATTCATTAACATTCCCTACATTTTTGGGTCTACAAAACAATATTACCATTCTCACAGAAGGTCCAATGTGGATCTGATCTAAGCAACAAGGCTGGACAGAAATACTAGGTTTCCAGTGTCAGTATTGTTGGATATACAGTAAGCTGCAGATAGTAGAGATTTTACAGCACAGTTTTAAGCTGCAACGTGTAGTTCCTGGCCATATGCTCCAGAATAACAGGGTGCAGTACTTCACCTTGTGCAAGAATTGCATGATTCACTAACTGTAGCAACGACACTGTTAAAGACTGTGTACAGTTAGACAAGCAATAGACCTTGCAATGTCCTCAAAAATGTAACAGAGATTTTGCGTTCTAGAGAAGAGCATGTTTCCAGTCGAGATAAGTTTTAACGAACTTTTGAAAAGTTGCAAAAAGGAAATGCTAATTACATGCATTATAACTAGTGTGGAGCAAATAAACTAGGCGACAATACAGCATAGTTTGGTCAGAAGTTGGCGCTATAGGCTCGTAATAGGCATAGGCTGTATCCCCCAGTAAACAGAGAAGAGGAAGGAGAGGTTGCAAACAGGAAACTGGCTATCTAACCCATCTACTCTAGAAAATTGAGAAAAGGTCTTTAGGAATTTGGTTCAAGTGGATAAGTTCTAGTTGCTCATGCATGTCAGCTACTAGTGACAATGTCTCATGCTGTCCGGAGAGGGTGATGTGTTATGAGAATGTCCAAGAAGATCCCGGCAGTGGAAATGAGGGGGTTTCCATATCCTATTTAGCTCATCAACCCTTTTTCAAAAAAGGCAAAAACCACATCCAGGCAGCGTATAAATTGCATTTGAGGAAGTTTTTATCATATTTTGCTGTTTTCACAACGCTTTTCTAATCCAAATCTTTTAGCTGCGCACTAAAATATGTTTATCGTAACATAACTACCGTTGCAATGGACGGGTCCTCTCCGATGGGCTGTGGTGTGTCTGTGTCCTCAGCCAGTTTCACAAGGAGCTTTTTTAACTGCAACCCCGATAGGAGATGTGTAGCAAACTTAGTGCCAACAGTGTATACTTTTTGCCAGCAATTAGCTGTGACCTTTGGTGGTGTTGATGCGTTTCTATTAGCTTCTATCTGGCCTGTAAGTCCAATCACACACTTTGCTGTTTAATAAGTTGTCTTTAGTTACTTGCATACAGTGTTTTCTGTCAAATCTTTGCACATTATGGTTCACAGAAAGATATCCATTGCTGGCAGCTAGCTAGTTGTTATTGCTAGTTGTCTTCTAATTAGAGATACACCCATTTTAGTCCCGTTATTGACAAATTAGCTGGATCGGTTATCGAATAATAAGCCAGATCCATGGACCGACCCATTAAATGGTCACAAGCCAGCTTGCTGGTTCACTCAGGGCCAACACCAGCAAAAACATGGAGCGAGCGAAGACTCAGCTGTATGGAGGTACCTCACCTAGTTCAGCTGCTGCTGTATTCGATTTGGAATTCCCGTTCAAATTATAATGTGTTCACAATACCGTAACAGTAGCCTGTTCTACGATTTTCTTTTATTAATAGTTACAAAAAAATAAGAATTAGCATGGATGCTAACTTAAAATTAAAAATGCATTGCGCGATTAGCAATGTAATATTAAACCCTGAACCAACAGCAGTTTTAATAAAGTTTCACTGGTCAAAATGTGACATATTCAAATCAAATATAGAAGGTCACTTATAGACATGTGTCCCTTACGGTAAAGCTGAGAAAAAGGACAGCAAAAGGAAACACCCCAGCTTCACTTGAACAGCTTAACAGCACAGCAACTACGGCAAGTCTGAGAGGACAAACAGCACCTTCAACTTGTTACTATGTTATCAGGGTCAGCTGCTGTATTTTATATTCCTGTTTGCACTTTTTACAAATAAGTTACAATACTGTTTGTTATTTAAGTTACCTACTTCTCAGGTTGAGCTATTACATTTTGTTTAAGCTGGTGTACAATTGTTTTAACAAATGAATAAATATATAAAAGTTCAGTACATTTGTGTGTTCATTTGTTACATTTTTTTTTACAAAGTTAGGTCAGACTCAGTAAAGGTCAGCAGGTATGCTATGAGCAGAGCGGAATGGGTACTTACAACAGGGGTAATTGAGCAGCACAATGTCGTCCAAGGCTATGTAACCCTGTCGCTCCTCGGAAATGGTTGCTTCAAAGATGACCTGTGGAGACAAAGGATAAATGAAATGACTAGAGACCATTACATCTTGAGAGGCAAGTAGACTGACAAATCAGGAAATTATAGGGATGGGGGTCCAAAGTCCTGTCAAGAACAGGCTTGCACAGATTTCCTATTAGTTCCATCGCACCTTCAAAAGAAAGCCGCATTGTATATTTTGATATTGCCATTAAAATGTTAATCCGGAAGGCTTCTTGCATTTCTGTTCCTGCTTTGTTTGTGTATTTTTTCAAACACAGTATTCTAATATGAGCAATAATAGAATTAATTAGCAGGACCTTTTTCATCTCTCTAAAACACCAACAGGGAAATATCAGTGTTTGGTATAAGCCCCTTAGAATGAAAAAAACAGTGCTCTTTAGAGCCACTATTTTGTCATAAAAAGCCATGGGTCATACAGGAAAAACATATTAGAGGCACAGACGCCAATTACTGCACCTACACTGGCCTGTACAGATCTGAATGCAAGGCAGCCACCTGACAGTTTGTGGTTTCAGCTGTGTGTAGTGATTGCAATGATGTCTCAATGCTCATAAATAGCCTGGAAGGCTAGATATACAGTGCTTGAATCCACACTCCCAGGGTAAATCGTAGAACCAGGAATACTCATTTGCAATCCAATTTTCAGGCAATAAAACCAGTTGCTTTAAATGCAAATCTCCGTGGTTATAAGGTCTATAACAATCACCAACCACACCGTAACCAAACTAAATCTAAATCGTATCTTGTTGCTTCAATCTCCATTTTGGGGGCAGGAGTTTTTCCTCAAATGAATCAAGGTCTAAGTACAGAGGACACATATTTGTATATACATTCAAACCTCCTGTATAACCTAATAGCCTACATAAACAGATACAATTTTATTATTAAATATATTAATAACAGGGAACTAATTGTGTGATCAAAACCATTGACAGAACTGTTACTTAACATAACAACCCATACAGTATACAGACAGTTGGTAAGGAAACAGCCACAACCTAGACGCCCCATTTACACATACAGACTGGAAGACTGGAGCAGAGGCAGGATACCTGTCAATATAAATTGAACGCCGGTGCAAAAGCTGTCACTCACACTTTAATACCCATTTTTAAACAAAATTTTTCACATATATGCAGTTTTCTTTAAACATGGGAAAGATAGGCATTAGACCCATTTTCCATTGCCACTAAATGAGTATGCCTCTGTTTTTTTTTTTTTTTTTTTTTTTTGGGGGGGGGGGGGGGTACGTTTAATGTCATAAAAGACAGGGTAAGTCAACCGTAAAAAGCAGCATGGAGGCCAATGGCAATATTTGTTACTTCTTTTTTCATTTTTATTTCTCTTCTTTGTAAGATTATTTCATTGATTGGCCATTCATGCCTTTATACTGATAGAACGAAGGTTGACAGGAATTGGGAGAGAGAGAAAGGGGCCGACCTGCAACAAAGGGCCACAGGTCGGAGTCAAGCCCTGGCCGCTGCAGCCAGGACTTTTGGCCTCATCAATCCATACGGCAGCTGCAGGAGTCCTTAAACGCAGCCTGAATATTCACTCTGTCATCTGAGAGAGCCGGTTACATGCAGAGCCTCAAAGTGAATCGGGAGGCCTCCCAGAGTGCAACAAAGCCATTCTGGGTTTAGTAGTAGTAATTACAGTCAGCAGAGCCCAAACAATTCTCTCTACAAGAAACTCTTCACTTTATACTGCAGCACGACAAAAGTCTGAACTCAAGGGTTGAGTGCATTAACAGCTGGTAACATGAAAGCTGTAACTGTATAATAAATTGTGTTTGTGTGTGTGTGTGTGTGTGTGTGTGTGTGTGTGTGTGTGTGTGTGTGTGTGTGTGTGTGTGTGTGTGTGTGTGTGTTTGTGCCACTGTTTCACCCACTCTTACTACATCTAGTTATCTATGCGATAGCCTAGTGGAAGTCAGACTGTGACCATGCACTCAGACAGGCAATAGATTGCAATGTTGACAATACATCAGGCTTTAAGTGCCTAGGGCCAATCAATAACACAAAAGGCCTTGGCAGATGGATACAGACTAAGGCTTTCTTTCCACTAATTTATTTTTATTTTTCATTCCTATGTCGGGCCATTAGAGACGTCAGACCGATTAACTCTTCAATTCATCACGCGTCAACGCACCCACCACCATCGATTCACTCAGCTCCGCGCTTTGAGCCATCATTAAGCTCCTTCGCATTTGCCCTCACTTCTAGAAATGTGCGTTTGAGTCTGACTGTGCCAGACTCCAAGGAATTTGGTATCCAAAAGCTGCACACATGCAAACACAAGATATTATGCAAATGACTACAGTAGAATCCCCTTGCACTTTGTACATACAAAGCAGGGCACTGAAAAAGAGAATATTTGCTCAATGCTTGAAGAGCAGAGTGACGCTGGACTGGGAGAAGTTACGGCGACCCTGAGAGCTCAATGCACTGCATATATTGTAGCTAAACCAGTTATCTTCACCAATTACATAATACATATATAACATATCTGAATTTACTGCAAATTAAGGAGAAAGCTAAATAACCACTTACTGACAACACAAGCAAGGAACATATATATATATATATATATATAGTTGTACGGAAAAAAAAACCAAGGTAATGCCCATTTCCGGGCATGCTTTTTGTTGCGATAGTTGTGACTGCTAGCCTAGCATAGTCCTTGCCAAAAAAGAAAATCAGGTGAAGTAGTATAAGAGCGCCAAAATCCTTGAAGGGAGAAGGGTCGGGGTGGTGGTTGGGTCCCATAACACAGTTCACCCAGGGGTCACAGTCACGTGCTGGAGCCTTTTCACAGCATTAAAATAGAATGTCATATTTAATAATATATCATGCAAATCTGTTTCGGGCATATTTTCGAAGATATACAAGGTTCAGAAGGTATGTGAATAGATATATATCACTATGGAACTTCCCCAGTTAATTATTTACAGTACATTTAGACAAATATGTGTTGAACTAAACATTTTCTGAAATGTAATGTTTAAAATTTGGAAATGAGGCATTATCTTGTGAAATATGCACTAAATTGAATACATTTCCAGAACACAAATGTGGACATTGTATAAAGCCATTGGATATTGCCATGTTTTTTAGGAATAACATGTTGTATAAATCAGGCCATGAATGAAAAAACCTGCGGAATACAGATAGAAATGAAAGTGGAACATTTAGTTCATGTAAGTGCTACTGAAGTGGAGATTTCTACCTCTAGATAAGATAAAAAAGCAAAAACAGTCTTCAAAGACCTGAGTTATAAAATTCTATACATTTTGTAACACACCACAGGTGAATAGGGTCAAATATGTCATCATGAAACAGTTGATTACTTACATTAAGAGAATATTTTTATATTTAAATATGCAAATACACAAATTGTAGTAAAATAAACACTTGTTTTTTGGGTTGTTTCCCCTAGTCTGAAAGAAGACGTGTTATTTAAGCCAAGTAGCCCAAAATCTCAGAGTTGGCCAGTGCATAAAAAAACGAACTTTTTTGCTTGTTGTGTCTCCCCTTAAATTATGCTTAAATAGAGCCTCATAGTACGTAAGATATCATAGGAACTGTATTGCATACGTTTTTGTAAGATCATATGAACCCGTTGATAAGAATACGTTTCTGTACTTGGTGGTGTTATCTGTATTATATGTTTCCGTATTTACCTTTTTTGACTGGATTTGCATTTATTTTCTGTGTTTCATATGTTCGATGTGTGTTCATAGCAGTTCCTGCCAAGCCCCCACCACAGCAACTTCCTGGTTGATCCAATAAGGAAGTGCCAAAAACTGCAGTTCTCCGAGTGTGCACTAGGGGCAGGTTTCTTAACAGAGCAGTTTCTCATTGACCCCCATGTTAAACAGGCTGTTCTCACAGCATAATTAAACCTATTTAAGGCCTGGTACCAAAAAAATAGTCTAGTCTGTATGTTTAGGTCATATCTCCATGACAACATTTTGTACCAGACTAGTTTTTATTTTAGAGTTTATGAATAATTAGGGGTGCGGCCTACTGAGTGACAGTTAGCTGCTGGGCCTCATTTCTCCTCGGAGGTGAATGTCAGCCAGATGGATGTATCTCCCTCCCCCCAACGTCACATCACTGCCCTTTTTTGGTAAGAGGAAATGAGTAGGAGTCAAAGTCTGACAAGATGGCCACTCCCGTAGGTGAGGACGATTGGATCAAGTTGAAAGAACGGACCCCAACGGGTATGCTACGTCCATTTTTTATACAGTTTATGGTTCCTGCATGCATATTACCATATGCATTTCTCAATTTGTCATTGTTTTACTTCTTAAAGCATTTTTTTCTAAATGCTGTGCATGTGTTGTTGTTATTATTGAATTGGTGAAGCTGTTGATATCTATGTTGCAGTGTGTTGAGTTGTCAGTGCCACAATAGGAAGGAAATATAAAAAGATGTATATATAGAAAAACAGTGCAAGTAAAGATAGCGGAGAACACCTTGCATAGGAGGAGGAGATAGAAAGTGGAGGGTGGAGGCTTAAGCCACACTGATATAGTTTGCCATGACAGGGCCTGATAGCATCTTTAATATTTGATAGCAAAGTTTCACCCTTTTCCAATACTTATACAAGTAGGCATGGAGGAAAATCTATTTCTGCAAACTATAAAAGAGATGGATTTGTCCAATTGAGAAGCTCAAGGTGATGTCATCCTCCAGCCTTCTCCCAGCCAGACAAGAATGGGCAACAAAAAAGAGGCCTGTAACATTACAAAGGCACAATCTGTGGTGTGTGAATAAGGTTTGGTTCACTGCGAGCAGCAGGGTGCCATCTCCCAAGGATGGAGCGTTGTGTCATCATAAGCAACCAAAGGAAATGACAACAACGAATTCAAAACAGGAAGAAAGTTCTGGCACTAGAACAAGTGGAGACAGTTAGGGAGACAGAAGCAGCTGGACAGTCACATTTGATGTAAAAAGCATGCAAGCATTTTAATATGCACCTCCTGCAGTGTCGTGTTTGGCTCATAAAATTCAATGTCGGAGAATTGATAGTGTAGAGTTACAAAATCCATACTGCATCCCAGGAGGCCTCATAGTGAATACATTAAAATCAGGGGTGGCAGTAAAAGGGATTGCATTAAAAACAAGATCTGCACAGTAATTAATATTTTCAGCTTTTAATTTCCGTTATAGCAGAAATTATTTATGTGTGTGCATTAATGACAAAGCTCTCAAAAGATATTTGGACGCCATCAATCTTTATGAGGACTTTGACTAATCGAACGACTTACATGCAATCATTTGAGGAATGTGGTGAATAAAAATTGCAACAATGTTCTGTTAATTGATTTCTTCAGCTAGCGTGAGGCCAACATTGTCGACCCATATTGACAAAGTGGCAGTAAAACACTGAAATATATGACATGCATTTACACCTGCCATCTCCTCTCTGCAGGCTGAAGAAATAAAATGAGGTGAACAGTTGTTCCACTGCGGTGTGCTGCAGTGCAACAACACCTTCACCAATAGGGTACCTTTTTGCAGGTCCCGTTATGTTCCAATTATGCTGAAACCATGATCACATCCATAATCCTTTGCTGAATTTAGGTTGATTTTAGTTTGTTGTCATTCTGAGGGTGTCAAATATCACCGTATTGTCATGTGTGAATGGCATGCAGCCCAATGCAGGCTGTCAACTGTAGTGGATGTCCAAAGCTTCACATTGTATTAAAATGAAGGGGCTAACAAAATGCAAAGATACAGATTGACAGGAATGCCCTGTTCTATAGAACATAATGTCAAGAAAAAAGAATTGTGCGCATTATTCTTATGAGAAAATAATCATTGAAATTTCTGAGAGGCTACTGGCCGCAGCCGCCCCTCTGAGGCAGTGCCCAAAAAAAAGACAAAGTAAAATTGTACTGACACTACTGGTGAAGCAAACTTTTGTTTCCCAACTTAACAAATTACGTGGGATGCGCACATTGACCCAGCCCAAAGTTAAATATGCATAAACTTAGGCCAGACAATTCGCCCGTTGTCACATGACTGAATGGGTGTGATCAGTTGTTATCACTACATTAGATATGAGGCAGTGTGGCCCGACTCTACCTGCTAGTTGCCTCAGAAGGCTGTTTATATTGTAACTGTAAACTGGATCAATAATCAACATAGCTGTAAAGGGCTTAACCACAGCTGTGTGATGATGTGTCACCATAGGAAATAATACAGAACCAACAGGTTGGCGTGGTGGTAGAGTTAGACACACACTGATCTTTCACACGAGTTTGAGTGTGGAGTGGAGTGTGTGTGAGACGACAGCTTTTAAAGTTAACTTTCTTCCTATGGTTCTTAAGTATTTGAACCTAACCAGGTATTTTTGTTGCCTAAACCCAACCAAGTAACATCGGTTTTGTTGGCATTCATAAAGTGACCCAGACAATTAAAAAGTGACGCCAAAGGGTTTTAACAGCGACCGTTATCATGTAAACAGATGATGGCAGTCTTCTGGAGCTGCTCTTATTTTGACAGAATAAATAAACACGTTGAAAGAAAGCACTAATAGTCAGCTATATGTTGCTGCACTAGCATACTAACATTATGTTCTATATAGAGGAATGTGAAATCAATGTAGTGCATGACTTATTAAATGTCTGCATATGGAAAAAGATCACTGCACTGAAAGTACGATTTTATTTTGTATTTTTTTTTTGTAATTCCTGCCTGAGAGCGGCGGTTGGAGCCACACACTATGACAGTGGTATAATTCTGCTGTGATTACAACACGGAAGAACAGGAAGCTTTAGCTGGTGCGAAACGTTGGTCCTCGGACTTTCTGTTACCTGGATGGTTGCAAATGTGTGAAGCTTGAATGAATGAAGAAGGTCCACACTTGAAAAGTACAGTATGACAAAAGTCCACACTGTTTCTTAGTCTTTTCTTTTTTTTAGTATGGAGCAACGTCCCACTCCAGGTTTAATGCACAATGAAATCAAAGACACCAGCCTTATGAATGAATATTTAAAGTGATGGAGTAGGCAATGATTATGGAGTTTTTCCAACTATATTTGTACAGTGGCAGTTAATTAGGAGGAGAAGAAACATGAAGTTAATCAAGTAGCTGTTATTGAGCCTGCTCTGGATGATTAATAGAGCAGAACATTTTTTCTAGTGAACTGCCTCAGTTCACAAAAGGTGAAGAATTACATTTGTGCCACAGCTTGACAACACAAATACGCAGTTCACAAATTCATGGACTTTACCTGTCTAATCTTATCAGTAGGCTGCTCACCTCTCTGTGACTTACACATCAACAGCAGCAAGCGAATAATTGAAGCAGGGGACAGAATATTTTAAAAATGGAAATGTGTACCGCCCAGTACTTGTAATGGCCAGTCATCACGTCCGTCCAAAAGCTAAAAGACAGCCAATTTTATTCCCTCAATATTCCCTGTTAAACCAGCTTGTATCCTCCGCACACCATGCGCACACACACACACACACACACACACACACACACACACACACACACACACACACACACACACACACACACACACACACACACACACACACACACACACACACACACACACACACACACACACACACAAACACACACACACACACACACATACACACACACACACACACACACACACACACACACACACACACACACACACACACTATCTGCATGCATAGTTTCCTGTGAACCTCTCATGCTTAGGTAGGCAATCTGAATCCAGTACAGAAATGGCAGACCCCTCAACAACAGATTAAAAGTATATGGAGAGGTTATAACTGAATGTAAATTAAAGGTATTAAAGGTAGAGCATAATTGGAACACACTACCCCCAACTATAAGGGAATGTCCCACTCTGGCCACCTTACAGAGCCAAGTAAAGGTGTGGCTTAAAGCTAACCAAACATGCAACCACCTCTAATTGTATGCTCCCATACTAGCCCAGTAGAGCCTATTAATGAATTGAGTCTTTGTTTTTACGTTTACTATTAACTTGTTCTGTTTTTCTTATTCTCTCTTTCTATTTCTCCCTGCTTTTTGGCAGATTTTAACATTGTATATTTTTTGTCTTTTTTATTTTTTTCCTTCTCTTGTAACATCAACCTGCCTAATGGACTACAGATGGAAAGTAGCCCCCGGGCAACAATCTGGCACATTTACACGTACTGTTGTATATGTTCATTATTGTGCATTGTCCAGAAATAATAAATAAATACATGCAGGGGAAAAGAAAACACGCTCACCATGAGTAGTATCAAAAATCATGTTTCATTTCATTAAGTTTCATGAATTAAAACTTTGAAGTCAAAGGCAAGATTGCCACGAAAAGAGAGCCTGACCTCTGAAGTTTAGGTCCCGACTGGTGGTACTTTGCCTTTTAAACACTTAAGGTACTACTATATCCAACTTTATACTACCGCACTGCTTCACTGCCTAGGTGAAAGAAGGCGATAGGTTAATGGAAAAAAGCAATAAAATAGGTAAGCGAAAGAGAGAGAGGGAGGAAAGATAAGAGAGAAGGTGACTAAATAGTGAGATGCGCTTGGAATTAAGATGGCGAGATAAGGAGGATGCAGCGGTCAGGGAGTGAAGTAGGAGTAAAAGAAATATAAATAAAAGGTTTCTAAAAGAGCACCTCTTTAACACCTACTGTACTTTCTAAACCCAGGCTGACAGTGAGAGAGCGAACAAGTCGGATCAATGTTCTCTTCCATCCTTCAATGTCATGACAATCTAAGGTTCAATCACCGATATAAAAGTCTGTTCACACAAGTCAAGCAGTGTCTGACACGTTCAACGCGAGTTAGGTGGCAAGGTCAGCACTCAGTCACCTGCTTATCAAATCAGATTGTCAGCTAGTGAAATGTATCAGTGCTAACAACTCTCTAAAGAAGAGATGATACTGGTTGCATTATGGGAAATGGAGGACCAAGCATTGGGGGTGTTTGAGTCAAGATCCCGACCTGTGCAGCATCAATTTTCATGTTCATTTTTAAATCTTTCTTGTGATTCCTCCATCTTTGTGGAAAAGCAATACTCAGGGTTCGTACACCGTTTCCAAGGCCAAAGCACTTTTCAAGCACTTTCAAACTCCACTTTTTAAGCTTTTCCAGAACCATACAGCTGTGGTAAACTACATATTTTTAGAAATACATAGATAACTAAAAAATATTATTTCACGTTTTCATTTCAGGCTCTCAGACTTATTTTTTTCTATTCTACAGCTTTTTGTTGTGATAGAAATGCAGATACAATTCCAAGCATTTTCAAGCACTTCATCCAAAAGTCAAGCACTATTAAAACCTTGGAAACACACCGTTAAAATTCACGCATTTTCAAGAGTATCAAGCACTCGTCCGTGCAACCCTGAATACTTGATCGATAGTTCCACTCTGATGGACAAAGTGGACAACATGGCAAAACTTCTGTATTTCTTTACACTGGTGCTAGCACACGCAGTTCCACCAGGGATGAAGAATGAGCCTGTCTCTAAACAGATGTCGTTTAAGAGACTTTTCCACCCCGCCATCACTATAATGTTGGATGAACCACAAAATTCGCCATCAGCAATGAACAATTGAAGCCCAGAAATATTGGCTTTGAATTTGGAAATCAGTGAAAGCAAAATGCAAATGCTTATCGGAGTCCAACATATCTCTGTAGCAGTCTGTCTGTCCTGAGGGGGTGTTGATGCCCACTGATTACAAGATATTTTTCTTTCTTTTTTTAAATTTATTTAATCTCAACCACCAGCACCCATCCACCCACACACACTATCCCCTCAAAGCTTTCTCAAATGGTAGTCCTCTCACTCTGTGAAGCTGCTTCTCTGCGGCCTGCGGGGTTGATCTGTTGGCTGGGAGTGCTGGACAGTGATCTTTATCGACGAATGAGTGGAACCCTATGGGGCCGGCACTGAGCTCGTAGCTGTGGGAGCTGGTGAGGAGAGGGGGGAGTGTTCCCGCGGCAAAAAAAGAATAGGAGAACACTAAAAAGAGACACCAACCTTCAATCCAGGCTCACTCCTGTGCCCCTTCACACAACAAGTAGACATACTTTGTTCCTTCAGGCCTATGTTTAAGCCTTTTCACTCATCTGCACAGCTTTACCTGCTTCATTATGTGCTGGCGATCAGTCAGGTTTATAGGACAAATAAAGCAATCTGTCCAGTGTCTACATGACTGGCGGGAGGACTTTAGAGAACAGAGCCTTCTCATCACTCAGGCAGCTTGGACATACATCACCAGAGTAGTAGATTACATTGCTTATGCACGCCTATCCAAATGGTAAACACTACGGCGCTAAGCAAATTCCCCACCTGGGTCGACCCGTCTGATTGTACACCTCAGTTTCCCCCTCTGAGAGCACCCGCCCACTACATCCACCTCCTCCTCTGCTATGGTGCGCGGCAGACAAACTTCTAACGTCCATACAGAAGGAAAGAAAATCATTACTTTAAATCAGTTTGGCTGTTTGTGCGAGTCGCTCAGGACAGGGGAGCTGAGGATAGTAAAGCGCAGGCTGTCCTCATTGATCTGTGCAGCACTCTAATCTCATTAACTGGCTCTTGATTTATTGAGATGGGGCCCAGAGTGCGCCAAGGTTATGGAAGCAAACACCCAGCCCGCTCCAACGCACTGGGGGTCGCATGGAATTGAGGTCAATTGACTGTTGGCGGACCCACGCTCCCACAATCCCTTACACCAGCCATTGCCTTCTCATTAACGCGTGTTTCCGGGTGTGGTGGGGGTTGTAGGAGGCGGCAAGCGTGGTGAAAAGAAAGAGAACATTAGGGAATAAATTATTGGCTGTAATGAGGTGAATCAGGGCTGCATCTAGTCATAAGAATCTTACAAGCTACACAACAGTGCTAATAATTCAGCATCGACAATACAGGCATCAAATGGAGCTATTGATTGCACTGCAGCATGCAGGTAAATTGACCAATAAATAAAGATACAATGAAAACACACGCCCACTGTAATTATACACCCATTGAGCCATTGTGATATATGATACATCTGCAATTAGCTAATTCTTTCATGTAGTTTAAATGATGGGGGGCTCATAATAAAGCTGCTGAGGCTGAGAGGAGCCACAGTTCAGTAGTTGGTGACCACTGAGCAGCGCTATGGAACAGCTGGTGGATTAGTGTCCTGCTGACACCTCAGGTTTTTAATGAAGGGGACAAAGCTTTTTACAAGGGCTGAAATCATAATCATAAAAACAAAACTTAAAAAATCCAATATCCATACATATACAGTATATCTAAATATATATCTATATCTATATATTTATATATATATATATATATATATATATATATATATATATATATATATATATATATATATATATATATATATATACTGTATATTCGGTATATACAGTATATATGCAAAATGAGGTGACAACACAATAATCAGGGTTGACCTGCTAAAAATTGCAATACTAACATGCTGTTGCTGAGCAGTATAGAGCTCAACAGTGACGGCCCAATTTTTGAACTACTGGTTACTGCAGTGAATTTACCAATTAATTTGCTCTATTGATGTTTCAGAAAATCCTTAAGAGTTTTAAGCCTGGAACATGAATGCAATATTTCCATCAGGTTTTTTCCATCTTCTTTAATTACGCCCAGGTGAATTGATTCTCATTTGCTCAGCATATTCATCTGGGAACTCTTTTGGGAAGGGGTGAAAATACTGTTTGCTGATTGGATGAACCATCTGTCTATCACCAACACACAGGCCAAATCAACCAATCAGATCAACGAAGCGTATGACGTACTAACAGCGCCGAGGCAAAGCTCAGAAAGTAAACAACATGTCAGTAAAGGATATTTATCATTTGTGTTACGTGATTTACGGATAAAACGCCCAATTTCCCGGTCCATATTCAACAGAAGGATCCAAGAGAAAAAAGCGTTAGCGAGCGGCTTGCTCCATAGCTGCGCTTATCTCATCTGCGGAAACCACCATGTTGTTTACACTGAACAGTTGCTTCATGTTGCGTCACACTTCAAAATACTCAAAACCAACGCTGATTGGTTTGGTCGCTGGTCAAACTTCTCCAAATTTTCTCCGCCATGCGTCACCAGATTGATCTGCCAGTAAAATACAATGGAGCTCTTAAGATCAGGATGGTCTCACGAGGCTAAAGCCAACCAGCTTCAAGATGAATCCTGACCATCTTTTACAACATTTGCATAAACACATTTGAAAAAAAGTTAGAGTTACAAGAGCTAAACCATCGTTTGACAATCTCATAGCTTGTGATTAGTCTACCTTTGATGGTTAAGACATTATGGCTGATAACACAAAACCCTGAATCAGAGTATGGATGGGATTTTTCACTTCTGGAACCTCTCTGTTGAACTCTACAGGGACATAGCATACTTTACGTCCCACCCACACCTGAGAGGAAAACAATTCTACACTTGACAGTAAGAAACATGTGTTATATAGTGGATAAATTAGAAGGTGATGCAGTATTATGTTTTCAAGTGTCTTCGCTTGCTAAAACATAGCTAACATTAGCTTACTAATAAATAACCTGTCCTCACTTGGTAGACATAGGGTACAAAAAAATATCCTTTGACATGCTTGAAGCTAATGTTTTTAGCTAACTGTTTTCCCCCTATGGTAGGGGTGATATGTATGAGTATGATGTGCTGTGCTCCGTCTCTACAATGTTATCTTCACCATCTACTAATTATGCTGCTGTATATGTTATTATGCTAACACACAGCTGGCATCAGACATAAGTCTTTATATATGTTAAATGTAAAACCGTAATAGCTCATTTTAGTGACAATTTCACAAAACAGTGACAAGTACAATTTCATTATAATGAGTTCATTGAGTCAATATTATTAAATGATTGCTCAGGTAGACTCTGGTAAAGCTGCAACTAACAATTATGTTCATTATTTTTTGATGACCAATTAATCATTCAGTCCAAAAAATATCATACATAATGGAAAACGTCCATCACAGTTTCACAGAACCCACTCTGATGTCTTATTTTGAGTAGGTTATCATATATGCTATGTCAACTTTATATTCATAAGATATCAATCTGAGAAGGGGAAGAAAATCCATTGAAAGTATCAATTTCTGATTCTGTGACCAGTATGTGTGATTACTTTGGATAAATCAACAAAGTGACAATTCACTTATCAAAATTACAATCACTTTTCTGTCAATCACCTTATTATTTAGCTATCGGTTAACTGATAATGTCATCACTGCTGCATGGAGAATTGGAGTTCTAAAGGAGTACTACAGCAATTCAGTTTTGCCCTTCCATAAAGCTGGGGACTCACAAGAGACAGATTTAAAAACGATCGAAGCAGCAGAGGCAGAAATATCCTGCCTTTTAGTCCCTGGTATTGATAAAGCTCCAAAAATCAGTCTTTTAAAATGGACATTTCTAGTTCTAACTAAGGCTTTCTGTAAAAACTTTCCATCCTGTACACAACAACCCTGATGAGACATTAAAAAGTTCCCTCCAGAAGACAATTGCTTTCACAGGCCAAGCTGCAGTCTCCATGAAGAGTAAACTGATCTAGGGTGCGCTCTGTTAACTCATAGTGACAGTGCTCCTGTGTTTATGTCAAATCTATATTTATCACATAAAAGAAGAACAACATTGCAAGACCAAACTGTCTTGGAGCTACAAATGTTCTTCCTCTTTCATGTAATGCAAATTACTCTAAAATAATGGGAGCATTTGACACGGAGTCTATTTTTTTGGAAAGATACGTTTTAACATTTTTGGATGTTTTGTGAACAAAATATGGTGGGTATGCGTGGGTTTCTTTCTACACTGTTTGTATGGATGCTATTTACAAATCAACCAGGTTTAATTTCTGACTAAATAGAGGCCAATATAGAGTAGTGTGTACAGAACAACATGGATTGATGGTTTACTGCAGAATCAACTAAAAACCTGGTTTCAAAGCTTAAAGTGTGGTTGTATGAGGTACACATCCATAGTCATTTGTTACCTACAGCAGATGGTCGTTGACACGGTTAACACAGCACTTGGGCAGGGGTAGCAGCTAAACATATTTTAGACACCTAAAAAAAATCAATATGAGTTTATTTGTTCTCTTAATTTAGAATATATTCACTGCTTCACTTTGCCGTCAGACAGCCCATTACGATGGGTAAATGAAGCCATTATACCGTATATGCCCTCTTAAAAGCCACCAGACTCCTTTGACAAAAACAGTCATTAAACCTTGCAGAACGGAGTTGCTGGTCTACCTCTGCCTCCATCGGCTAGTTTGTTTGTGTTACTGTGTGACTTCTGTGTTATTAAAGTGTTCATTCGGATTCACCAGTGTCCCACAATACCACAAATATCCCCAAAGAAATTGAAGTCAATGGCATCTGGACTTGGTTGTTTGTCTAGGAAGACGTTTCACCTCTCATCCAAGGGGCTTCATCAGTTCATGTATGCATCTGACCAGGCTGGGACTTGTCCAAAGGTCTGGTGTGGAGATCCAGTTATTGGACCAGTCCCAGCCTGGTCAGATGCATAAATTAACTGATGAAGCCTCTTGGATGACTTCAATTTATTTAGGGATAACGATGACCTGGAAAATGAGAACATTCTCAGACTTACCACAAATAAACTAACTGATTGGGGCATGTTTTGTGAGTTAAAATGACTGCTTGGTCGAGTGAGCGTTGTGGCCTTGATGAGAGCCTAGATAGATATAACAGCTCCAGTTCCCACAGAAATGGCTGTCTGATGGCAAGGTTAAGTGCTGAAAATATTCTAAATATGGTGCATACTTAAAGTTGTAATTCGTAAGATTTTCATCTATTTAATTGTCTTTTAAGTTACCATTTATCAAAGAGTGAGTTAAAACAATGATGATCGGTCATATGACCCACTAATGAAAGCACTTTTATTTGCTGTTTTGCAGAGAAATACGATCGAGTTTGTATAGCAACATTTCCGCGCAAGGTTAGTGACAATTTTGTTTCTCTTCTCTCTTCGGACCTCCTATCAATGTTCAGTTTCAAGAGGAACTCTGGCAGATGAGGTCCCAGAGGCTCACCTGCAGTTACATCTTACCGCCAAAAACCCTCTAGAAACAGCCTATCTCAATTCTTCTGGATTTCAACTTTAAAGTGATAATGATTTTTTTGAGAGAAAAAAAAAAAGTTTGTTTTATAAGTACATTGCTTAGCTCCTATGTCAGTACTTCTGCCTGCTTCAAACTTGGGTCCTGCCAACCGCCATCTACTGAAGGTAATGCAATGACTTCGACATACAACCCTACTTCAAAAAATCCAAGCTATCCCTTTAAATATTGAAAGTAAATTAGTACATATTTACAGTATACAAACATAGGCTTTACCTTGTGGCTATTTCATATAGACTATATTTATTAACAATATATATATATATATATATATTGTTGATAAATATAGTCGGGATAGAAGATTTTGGCCATATCGGCCTGCCCTAGCTTCAACCTTGCTGTTGGTGTGGATGGTGGTATTATTGTAATACATTATTACTATATTCGTGTTACTGGTACCTGGTATTCACTGGGCCAGAAAGTGCTAACAGCCAGCTCCACTTGGTGCCACTGGCGTCCCTGGGAGCCTGAGATATTCCACACAGCGCTGCCCTTGGGGCCCCCGTTGACCCGGATGTAGACCTGCAGGTCCCCGGGACTGTGGCCGTCACGGCTGTACAGGAAGTAGCTGAACTGGATGCAGTGGGTGTCGTTCTCGCTGAGCGGGAGCAGGAGCAGCTGAGCTCGCTGGCCCACGAAATGCTGCGAGGAATTGACCATCATGAAGGACCCTGGAGAGGAAAACGGAAGTTAAGGGCGTGTTGGAGAACTGTTTCAAAGTATTGAATACTGCTCAGTTCACAGTGAAATTATTATTGCCAGGCTCTCAAAGACAGATAAAGAGCAGTTTGAAAGTTTTAGTGAGAATATAACAACGGCCTTGCCGAGCAAAGACTCTTCTTCTTAACAGCAGCTGCTATACCTACATTCACTTCACAAACAGCAGCCATTTCAGCATTTTCACCTGCCAGATAGCACTGAGTGACCTGAAGTATAAAAATAGCAACACCCAACTCCTTGGGCTTCACCTGAAACACCTCAGTCCAGGATAGATATGTCATGTTAGTTTTCAACTGGTGAAAGGTTTTCCTTCTTGTTTCATTTTTGCACCTTGAAAAAGAGCCAGAGAGCCATAGTTGACAGGCTCAAGGTTGTTACCCAGCATATCTTTGTGATCCTCTCCGGCTATTTGTCTGTATTTGGTCTGTCACTGCTTATCCCTGCTTCCTGCTTTCACAAGGCTTCCATCAGTTTTGCAGTGCTGCCTCAAATCTGGTGTGTTCAAAGCTGAACCGCCGGGTGTCAGATTGGGCTTTCATTTTTGACCGAGGTTCACAGTCACTGCTGGCTCTGTCATCCTGGCAGCACAGCAGAGATCTCCTGGCCATGACAGGAGCACCACAATGAGGGGAGGGGTAATAAAGGGGGAGCTTTGCCTTCACAGCAGCAGGAAGCTCAGTTTAAAATGAAAGGAAAAAACACTATTACGTTTTTAGCTCACAGCAAGTAGATGACGATTCAAGTCAGATGCCGTGATTCGTTTTTTCATCCTCCAAAACAGTGCCTCCATTGAAATCATTAAAGATTTTAAAAGAATCCCACCCCTTACGTATTTTATTTTCTTCCATTGTTTCCTCTGGATTATGAGGCAGACATGAATTAAGCAAAACAACCAATGAAGGGGTTAATACTACACAGTATTTATTGTATTGTATGACAAAAAATGAAGTGCTCCTGCAATGACTTGGCCCAAAGAGAGACGTCAGACTAATGATACTTTTTACAGCATAACCTGGTTTACCAGACGTACACTTCCGGAATAAAGTCTGAATGTCAAGCCTCTCCCACTATCTCTGCTATCTGTTTTGCAAGGTCACCGTCCTGGGCTTAGGGCCACACAAGAAATTTTAATGAAATTGAGAAAGAGAAAAGAGTTTTTTCTCCCCTATACCAAAATTGTGAACTCACTTTGAGGTTCAGAGCATCAACAACCAAAGGATACCTTAGGCAATGTCAAACTAGGCAAGAAGAAGCAAAAAACTGTCTAATATGTCATGCTGGAACAGGTTTTTCCATAACAAAAAGCGCGGAACACACTCTAGTTGTTTGTTTGGGGGAGATGATGCATCGGTGCCTGAGCAATGTAGCCCCCCCCCCCCCCCCCCCCCACACACACACACACACACACACACACACACTATTAGATTTGGGGGAGAAAATGTGTGTTTTTGCATACCCACTTTTGAACACACAAAAAAAAAAATACTCATATCTGGCCATTTCATGAATTCAAAATTACATTTCACTGTGGTTGTAGTTCAGCTTTTCACCAGAAATAAAACTTTTTTCATTTTTTTTACAAGAAATCACAGCATAACCTTTCCTCCATTAGCGCGGTAGCTTCATAGCGGTGCGTTCAGGCCCAGTCAAAACAACAACTGACAGCCAGAGAACTGTGTAAGAAATGTTACCTGTGTTACTTTCTTTTTTTTCTTTTTTTTTAAGCTTTATTTGCAATTTTTTTACAAATATAGTACAAACATATGTAGGACAGTTTGGCATCGCACTCGACAATGATAGGAATGTATATAGAAACAGTGAATTCTCCTTTCAATAAATTATACAATTTTAAATTATAATGACATTACATATGTAAGGGTACTTAGACACTTACAATACAATACAGAGGCATAGAAAAAAACAATAAATAACGCAAAAATAAATACATACAAACAAATTAAATAAAAATGTTTCTTATTATTAATACTTTGGATGGACTCGAAATAGTTCAAATTCAATTCTTAATGGATTGAAGTTTGGCCCCGATTTGGAGAATTTAGATTTATGGATATAGAACTTTCCCTGAAGAACTAGTAAACTGACATTATTCCACTGTATTGTTTTGTTTTGGTTTTCATAACAGGTAATGATGTCTTTTGCTTCCGATTTAATTTAGTGATTGATGTGATAGTGACTGTTACTGTGGTCTGAATGTCTGTGGGGCCGTGCATTAAAACAGTCCTTGATTTGAGAATGAAGATTTAACACGATCTGCTTTTGAAGTTTTTCATTCCTGTATAACATTACAACTTCACAAGCTAGTGTTTTAAATTGTGAAAGCAAGAGTTTGTTAAAGCTGTTGGACTTTGAAGATGGCCTTGTGAGGACTGAGAATAGCAACACTCAGGTTAAATTATCCAAATCATATACATTTTGTCACATTAAGATGGACACAAAGAATCAGTATTACTTTGAGGTCATTTCAGATATCCCCTTGTGCAAAATTTTGATGGATCATAATAAAAGTTTGAAATAAAGCTCCAGAAATGTAAAGAATGAGAAGAAAGAATATTCATGTGATGCCTCTTTAGAAGATGGTATTTAGAAGAAAATTGCTCACTGAAACACTTTATAATCACACACTTATTTATATATATATACATATATATATACATATATATATATATATATATATATATATATATATATATATATATATATATATACACAATATATTTAGAATGTCTGCTCTCAAAATCTTTCATTGTAACAGCATCTAAACAAATGTTGATGAAGATGAACACGAGGAGAGAAAAGGACGGGCAGTAAGCTGTCTGGACTGGATAAAGTGGCCTTGGGGACCAAATGGTTTCCTCCCTAACTTCTAATCTCCCAATCATCATCATCGCATCGTCTCTTTGATGCCAGCAGGGGAGAGAACGCATGCTAATTGAACACATAACCTTCACATCCGGTGCGGTGGGCGAGGGATGGCCATGGTGGACGAGCACAGACAGCTGGATCTTGGGTAGTGTAGTTGCCTTGGTACTGTAGTTGAGCGAGAGTGCAATCAGAGCCCTACCTCTCATCATTAATCACATTGACACGGTTATTAGGCCATAATGGCGACCAAGGGAATGCTTAAACCAGAGAGATGGCTGTAATACTTGCACACTGACATGCAGGACACATATCAGCGCACACACTCCCCTCTCTCAGACATACAGTTTAAAGGCCCGAAAGCAGACTCAGACCCAAGTCCTACTGACCTTCCCTAAAGAAAGAAGTGGCTTCCTGTTTCCACTCTCCCATCAGTCCTGTTCCTCTATCGACTTACTTCCTTTTTGTCCTTATTTCCTCTTCCTTTCTTTTTCTACCCCGCTTCTTTCTCCTTCTCCTCTTCCTGTTCATCCAAATTCTCTAACATACAAACAATCTTAATGAAGCGTTAATAGCATGTGGATTCATTTGTGCAGGGGTCGTCATCTGTTTTCAAAGAAAAGTACCAGTGAAGGTCTTTCATTAACAAGTGATGTGTGGACTCTCTCTCTTTCATCAAGAGTGAGAAATGTTCCAGGAAACGATTTCTGCTGTTGTTTTAGATTTGTGTCGTTTTTTTGTCTGGCCGGTTGATAACAAACTGCTGTTTAATGTGCTCTGAAGAAATGTTCTTCTGAGTGGAGTTCTTTATTTAGAAAGAGGCAAGTGTAGTTTGTGTTATCAAGTCATTCTCCATTTGTCAGCCATGATGGACTTGCTCCCTTTGGTATGCAAAAGCCAAAAAGTCACCAGGAGCCTGGTTTAATGTGTGGCCTGGAGGGTGCCTTGTTTACTCGATAAGGAATTATAGAGGAAAAAGAGTGGAGCCAGATCGATATATGGGTTGGCCGATAGTATCATCCTATATCGTCCTATTACAGACGTTTCTGTATCCATCCGTATCTGCGTATTTTCTCCGATATAAAAATATGCAGAAAACGATGCTTGGAGTGATTTCGACATGGTGTCATATAGTTGTGGATTTTATTTGAATGTGTTCTTTATCTAAAGGGTCAACAACTAACTGATACTGAACATGATTTTTATTTAGCATTTTTTTATTTGAATATATTCTTTATTTAAATTGACAGCACCAGTGCCTCCCAGCAAGAGGGTTCCTGGTCCAAATCCCTTCTGTGTGGAGTTTGCATTTGTGTTCGCGTGGGTTCTCTCAGGCTTCCTCCCCCAGTCCAAAGACATGCACGGTTTGGTTAATTGATGACTCTAAATTGCCCGTAGGTGTGAATGTGAGTGTGAATGGTTGTCTGTCTCAGTTTGTCTCTATGTGCCCTGTGATAGACTGGCGTCCTGTCCAGGGTGTACCCCGCCTCACGCCCAATGTCAGCTGGGATCAGCTCCAGCCCCCCACGACCCCGATAGGGACAAGGGGTTGAAGATGAATGGATGGATATTCTTTATTTAAAGGGTCAACAGCTAACTGATACTCAACATGATGTTTATTTAGCATTTTTTACTTTAATGTATGCTTTATTTAAAGGGTCAACAATTGTCGATACTGAACATGGTTTTATTTAGTTATTTTTTCATTTTAATATATTCTTTACTGAAATGGTCGACAATTGACTGATACTGAACATGATTTTTTAGTTACCTATTTTTTTCTCAGTGTTTATTTCTAGAATTGGTCTACAATCAACATGACTTCAAATTCTCAGGCACATGCCTGATTTCATGAAGAGCAGTGTAATTCATGAACCACTTAATTCAATGCAGTTCACATCTCCTCTTGGCAAACTTTTCAGTCTTGCGAATCATCTATCGCTGTAACCCCTAAATGTAATACTTTGTATGTATAATAATGTTAAATATTCTTTAATAAAGTCATCTGTTTAGGACAGCAGCCTTCTGAGTACCTCTGCAGATTCATATTGGTGAAAAATCCATATAGAAAAGGTCTGTTTTCATTCCAGCTCAAAAATAGCCAATATAATGGTAATCAGTGAACTTCTCTCTTGTAAAAGCGGTATTTACCTAAAAAAAAAAACAATATCTGCTGGGCCTTAAAAGACAGAAGAATATAGCCAAATATATAGAGGGAGTATATTCTGTATGTTATTCTTCAGGTTAGTCTAGGGCAGATCCGTGGAAACGTGTACATGAAGAGCTTTAAAATGCATGTCATGAAGCCTCCCTAACCACTGTCCGTTCCCTCCCCTGGCTCCTTCTGCCCTGCCCCAAAAGTATGGATGAGACGTCAAACTGCCAGAAATATCCTGTGATAACAAGCAGCTGCTGTCCTTTGAGATCTCGCTGAATTCTTGGACAGTGCTGATATTTTTTCTCTCCCTCACCTGCTTGCAGGCGAAGCCAGGCAGGCTCTGGCTTAGCCCCCACCCCCCACCCCCAACCCGCCACCGCTGCTGCTTTGATGTGCGAGTTCTCGGGGGGGCTCTGTGGCTAAATTGCTTTTTCTTCAGCTACGAGAGCTGGACCCCCTCATTGTTGGAGGGCAAGTCTCCAACTGTTCTTATGACAGGAATACAGTGGGACGAATGAGGGGGAGACAGTGCAGACACATCCATACAGGAGTAATGCTGCTTTTTTTTTTTTAATCCTATATAGACACAGCCTCTGCAGAATCTCTTCTTCTTTACCTGAAGCCACCTAGTGGTGGTAGGAGTGCAGAACATGCCTTTGGAGTCATGAAAAGGCGTCTTTACCTTCTCAATGTGATGTAAGCTTGTCTGAGATGAGTCGGGCCTGCTCAGAATCGATTACCGCACAAAGCAGGCCGGTCAGATTTATCTCAGATTTACTGTGATGCTGTGCTGACATCAGCAACGATAACCTCATAAAGCTGCAGGTTGTACATCATGCTACAGAAATACCATTTGCATGATAGGAAACATCTGGCATTCCACTGATCGACGAGCTCAGACATGTCACCAACAATGACACATTCTCTTCAAACTCTTCTTTTTTCATGTATAAACTATTAACGGTGAAATCCGGAAGAGTCGCTATCAGCCGGACGTGGCTAACACTGATTAACTCGAGGCAGTATGGTGAAGGCAGTAAAATGACTTTTTTTATTTTTTTTATCTAATACTGCTGAAAATAACAGCAAACCTCTGCAACAGCATGAGAAGAGTCCCAAAACAGAAAACAAAGCACCAATGGGCTCCTTCCTTTTGGTTTGACTTTGGTAATCCACTTTGATGGACTTTACTATGATAGGAGCTGGTACAGGGGCCAGTAGGTAAGTCTTTAAAACACTCTTTTAATAAACTCTGGGTTCTCTAACTACGTTGTTGGTGCTTCATTTTATTTATTTTTTCAGGTTTGGTGTTATTTTGAGCAGCATTAGTCATTAAAAAATCAAAAACGTTTTGATCCCTTCACCGTACTGCCCCAAACTAATCAGTGTTAGCCACTCTGTCAGTGACTCTACCGGATTTTCTCCGTTAATAGTTGTAAAATGAAAAAAACTGTCTCTGTGACTTATTTGATGTATGTAAGTGTCGCAAAAGACCATGGGATAATTTTGCACCGGAATTACAATTTATCTATGTTTTTCAGCTGCTATCTGTGTCTGTCTGCAGTTTGCTGCTGGCTTTATTGGAGCTTTTTTGCTGCCTGGAAAATAGGTTGATGAAAGCAAAGAAACCAAAAACACACACACACACACACACACACACACACACACACACACATAAACTGTATATATATATATATATATATATATATATATATATATATATATATATATATATATATATATATATATATATATATTGTTATTGAGTCTGTGAGAAGAGATGAGAAATCAGCTGCTGAAGGGTAGCACACTCACACAAATCTGTCAACAGGCCCAGCGTCTCTTTTCGTTTTAGCTTGATGGAGTAAGTCAACGTGATTGATGCAGTAATTAGAAACTTGATAAAATTCATGACAGCTCTGATAACCTTACTCAACATCCTTGAGGACACACACAGAGACACATACTGTATACGCACACACAGGATGGTGTAAAAAAATACAAAAAAAAACACCCAATGTAGAAAATTCTCCATAAATCCATAAAAGCTGATAAGGCCCCATCTATTTCTCCTATGACCCTGCCAAGGGCGAGGGAACATGCATTAAGAGATTAGGGGACGGTCTCGGCTCCCTGAATTCATATCAGAATGTGAGGTGGGAACCTGAGTCATAGGTCTGCCCGCTTTTATCACACTTACATACAGAAAGAAAAAAAAATAGAGAGGAGCTGAAAGTGGAAAAGATGGGCAGGAAGTGCAGCAAGAAAAGAGGGAGAGATAGTGGGCGCTTTTATCTTTATGTTTGTTGTCGTCATTTTTCGTTGGCTCTACTCTGCTGCCATCAGTAACGCTTTGTATAACTCAGGCAGCCCAGTTCTACACAATGACAACACCATCTTTCCTTGCAAAAGGCCAAGCAAAACCTGATGCATTTTAATCAAATTTTTATCTAACATTTTCTACCTTCCACCTCAGCCTCCACCTGCACTCTCCGTGAATAACCGTTAACAGTGTGCTTTCTGGTGATGTTGATCGAGATTGTGTGATGGCTGAGAGTGAGCCAGACTATTTTCCTCGACCCCCACCCCCTTCCCCGCTCCTCCAGGGCAACTGGAGAAGGTCATCCAAGATTTTCAATTTGGTCTCTGAATTTGGTCTTTCAGATCTTCATTTGCTTTCTCTCTTTGATTCTTTTTTTCTCTTATATTGCAACCCAGAGCCATGGGGACCTCAGATGATACTGCACATACAAGAGGAGGGAAGTATGGCGGGTATAGATGATTGTGAGCGCACAGATTGGTCTCACTGTTTGCTCCTCTCTGTATGTCTGGCTGTAGTTTGTGAACACTGGGGCTGGGGCTTGTTTACTGGAGCCAAAATGCAGTGCAGATTTTGCCATTTACAAAGTGACACAGTGCTTACACCATGCAAATGGGAAATCTGCAAACCAACAGCAGCTGGTCATGAATGAGACAAGAGCCTAACTGCCCCGCAAACAATACAAGTGTGACTGCAGCTGACAACTTGAGCTAATGAATACCCCAGGTGAGCCTCAAGAGCCCAGCAGACAACTTGGAAACCACTGTCAACAGAGTCATTACGGTGTTTTTACACCGACGCTTCCAAAATACAGCAACTAGCACATCATACTGAGTGAAATGTGCCAATAATATGCCCTTTCATTGTCTGTGCAAATGCTGCATCACATGTAGAGGTAATATCTGAGCTGCTCTTCTGTTATAGCCTGGCAGATACATCTGGTCCAAGACCAGATCCTGGTTGGGCCAGTCACAACTGCTTAGGTTTTCGTTGCCACCGTACTCTACCGGGGAATTGTTGGGTCTATGTTTATCATAAATAAGTCATAGAGTGCGGTCTTTACCTAGTTTGTAAAGTGTCCTGAGATAACTTTTGTTATGATTTGGCACTATAAAAATATATTATTATTATATTAAAATTGAATTGAATTGAATTGAATTGAATTGCTGAGCCTTCGCACTGTACACAAAATACGCAAAAAAAAAAAAAGTTTTCCTGATAAAAATCGATCTCCATTTCATTGTTTGTGAATCCTATATAGATTCGCAAAAATTTGGGGAGGTATTTACGGCATTAGTTATATGAGAACCTCATATTCAAGCAAAAGTGGTTTGCAACTGAACTATTCCTAATTGAATTGATATTGAATCAAACTGAATCAGGAAATCAGTGTAGATACCCTGCCCTAGGACATGGTCATTATTCAAAATCAACGTGTATTGTGATATGTATCGTATCGTGGCCTCTGTATTGTGATACGTATAATATTGTGAGGTTTAACTCAAGACCCAGCCATATCACACACCCTCACAACTGGGACACTTCGGCGAATATAAACTGAGCTTAGTACAGAGGAGCGCCATTGTGGCATTTTAGAAAAAAAACCAAGATGGTTGCAGCTGATATGAAATGCTCTGTTGAAGTAATATTTTTAAATTCTGATGGCAAAAACAGACATATTGATGCAACACCGTCACAGCTCATCGCTGCACTCTGTAGTCTGTTTACAGTTGTCCATTTGGTTGTAGGTCTATCCAATCACGTCTAGAGGCAATTTGATATGACCACTTAGATATCTAAAATAAACTGAGAGGTTCCAGTCTAGCTCATAACTGAGATTTGGTCTGCCATTACCAGGCTAGTTCTGTTTGTGCTGCAGGACCTGATTCCTTCCCAGATCCTAAACCCTTATCCCAACTTGAGTCAAATATAAGCTCATGATGATCGATGGTGCCACAGTAATTGGTACCAAACCAATATATGTTGATTTTCTGTTGTACAATTTACAACAACATATGTTTACTTCCAAGTGACAAAGCACTCCAGTGGCTTTAGTAACAGGAGCAAAGCTGGAAGTCAAATGAGACAGACCACTTTTCCAACCGACAGTCAACCATGGTTTCTTCTAAGCGTAATCTATCACTGTGTTGATTTTCGGCCTTGTCGCTTACGTGCAGAGATTTCTCCAGATTCTCTGAATATGTTGATGATATTATGGACTGTAGATGATGAAATCCCTAAATTCATAGCAATTGTACATTGAGAAATGTTGTTCTTAAACTGTTGGACCGTTTGCTCACGCAGTTGTACACAAAGTTATGAACCTCACCCCATCCTTGCTTGTGAACGACTGAGCCTTTCGGGTATGCTCTTTTTATACTCAATCATGACACCTTGATGTCAATGAAGCTGTTCACCTGTGGAATTCTCCAAACAGGTGTTTCTGGAGCATTCCTCATCTTTCCATCTTATGTTCCCCCTGTCCCAGCTTTTTTGGAACGTGTGGCAGGCATCTGATAAAAAATTTTTTTGAATATTTGAAAAAAACAATAATGCTTATCAGTTTGAACATTACATATCTTGTCTTGTAGTGTATACAATTGAGTATATGTTGAAAAGGATTTGCAAATCATTGCATTCTGTTTTTATTTACATTTAACACAACGTGCCAACTTGGGTTTTTTATTTTTTTTCAATACATTAGGTGTAGATATTTAGGAAACATGGATTCCCAGACAGAATGTTGATGGGTGCAAGTTGTGTGAGCGTCCAAAATAATTGTGAACACTAAATTGTGAGTATTCTTGAAAACAAGTCTTGTCTAATGTTTTTGTGGATTGATCATCTGGCCGCTTGTCCTTATTGCCATTTTGGACTTGTCTTAAGAAATGTTTCAGAATTTTGAGATCTGAGCAATTACTTTTATCAAAATTGATGCCTAGAGCTACAAAACTAAAACCCACATTGTGATTGGTTTGCCTTTGAGAAGCTTCAATAGAAAAACCCAATTTGTTGAGTCTTGGGTGAGATTTGCTGTCTAAACTATTACTTCTGAGCTGTAAAAACATGGAATAACACAAGTTCTTCTGTCCAGAAGTGAAGCCAAAGTGTCAATGTTTGCAGCTGGGACATTGGTAAAATTAAAAGTCGAAGTACACCTCAAATAAATTCATTAAGTGTTCATTTTTCTTGTACGTTTGATTTTCATTAGTTATTTGATGCCATAAAAACAGTGTGAAACGTCCTGATTGACGGCTGTGACAGACTCACGCAAATGGTCGGGTGGGTGTATGGACGTAACTTTAATGATGTGACATGGTGCCAGTATCTGGGATATTTTGGTTTCACTATCTATACTTTACAAGGAAGTGGAGCCCATCATTATAAACACAATCTGTGATTTGGACCTGACCCACGGTATGATGTCAAACTGGGAAAAAACTCAGTATGTACCTCTTGATCAGGTTAGTATAACACTACATATGGTCTAACTTCTATTTGAGCAAGGCAATAGAGAGGACGGGGGTTGTACTAAGCCAATAGCTCATACAAAAAGTATCGCAACGGCCTAGAGTGAGTGCAGCACTCTAGAATCAAAACAACTCAGAGAGAAAATTGGTAGAGAAAATGTTTCACAGATACACAGTAGGTATAATGTTGTTCAAATAAAATAAGTAAAATCTGCACCACAATTTTCTAAGCACTGTCTTCGAGGCAATTATTCCTGCAGCCTTAAGTAAAATTGGTTAAAAAGGAAATGTGAATGGCTGTAGTCAACATTTTGTTCATTTTTGTTTTGAATTTATGGTTCACAGACAATTGTGGCGTTGTTTTTAAAGGGAGAAAAAGTTAGAAGAGCAATCTCCTTGGCTGCCTGTGGCAGATGAAAAAGTTTAGTTGTGGCCAACTTTTTTCACTGATAGCCCTCACTTCAGGAGAGCCTCCCTGGAAGCAATGCTTAGTAATAACAGATGGACTTCCTGCTGTTGCTTGCAGCATAGAGTTCAGGATTCCTCGAAAATAAATCTAATCCTAACTCTGAACCCTAAACACTGGTCCTAAGTCAGAGTCCAGGCCATCTGATGGGCAGGGATGGATGGAAGTGGACGCAGGATGCGGGGGGAATCTTCCCAGTGGCAGAAATCAATAATGCATTAGCAGCCGCCTAGCGACAATGTGTGGGCTGTGGAGCTATCCTCCCTCGTACCACTACCAGCTCCCCGCCCTGCTGCTGCATCTTGATATATACCACCCGCCCTCAGCCTCTTCATCTAACTCCTGTGATCTACTGTTTGTTTCATCTCACCATCCCGGAGGCCTTCTGGGGAGCTGGTGTTCACTCTGCTCTTCATGCCAGTATTCCTCGCTCTCTCTGCCCTATTTCTTCTAGCTTTCTCTGGTCATTTAGTAAACAGAGCATGTCATTTCCCCGGCCTCGCTACTTTCCCCTGCTCTCTCTTGTTGTAGAGGATCAGGACTCATGCAGGGACATCCTGGACTAACAGGTACAGTAGCAGGGAGCTCTCCTCTGAGGAGCCTCATCGCCTGAAGGGAATTATGTATAGGGACCTTTAGGAATATGGTACTGTTTTTCAATACACATATGCCGGCTCAGCTCGGTTTGAGTCAGCCTGATCACCACTAGCTCTTTTGAAAGTAATTCTCATGTCACAGAAACCACTGAGAGAATCTTGGGTTTTGGGTGTTATTATCATACTGTCTCTGCACAGATCTGAGCTCTGTGTGCCTCTGTTACCTGAAAAGGTGGTGTTGGTGGCAAGGAGGTCACCAGGGACCCCTGGTGGACAACATCTTAATATTTTCAGTTCCATTAATGGACCCAAATTCATGAATATATAGGATGTTACTAAGGACTAGAGATGCACAGATCAGCTCTGACGCCATCGAAATCTGTGTTCCCTCTAAAGTAATTCACCCGCCGCCCACCCAAATTAACACATGAGACCCTGTATGACTGTATTCTGCTTCAGCAGCACTCCATGCGAGGGTGCCACTGAAGGAAGCCAAACATTGTTTGTGTACATTGTTCACCATTCAGGGAACTGCATTGGAGTTCTGCTCTGCAGAGCATTTTGTGGAAAGTACGCAGAACTAAACATAAAGCCTCGGAAATAATCACTGAAAGCTGCTGCTCCTGGTGTGTAAATGCGCACACATTGTCTCCCTTAATGTGGACACCGAGACACAAGCCTGATGAAAAATTAAGCTGTCTGCTGCTGCTCTCGGCTACATTTATGGAAGGTTTTTATATTTTTCCTTAATAATGTATTATTTCACCCACCTTCACCCTGTCTTGTTAATCAGAAAGTTATTTTTTATGAACCCAGCCGTGGACACCGCATTTCACTACAGATCATCCTGTTCTTAGGTCACAGCATCTGCTGTTGCTATTTATAAACCTGCGAGCCCGGTCAAATGAGCATCTGTAAAACGGTGTTTACGTTATTTTGTTATTTGAAAGCTTTATTATGAATCAGCAAAATAAGGAAATGTGGGGTTTTAATCAGCAGTAACTTAGCACAACTCTGAACCGAGTAGAAGTTCAAACAGGGACGCAGGAGAGAAACTTAAGCTTAACTAAAGAGATTCAATCAGAAGTTACAAAAGCACTGAGAGCTGAACACAGATTTTAAAAACGTATTTCTCTCGTGTCTCCTGCACAGACATGAGTTGAGTCTCGCAACACATAATTGTTTGTCAGTGAGAAAGTTGGGGTGTCTAGGCCACAGCTTGGTACGCTATATATCACAAATCAACATGGCATGGTTTGACTTGGCACGGCCAAAAGAGCCAATCAGCACAGATGATGATTGAAAAGGTATGAGTCTCTGGAATAAGTATACAAATATAATTATGTTTTAAAGTACTAATATATCTTTCTTTCCAACAACGTGCAGGCAGTTATATTGTGTGCTTGAAAGATTAGGCAGGATATTGTCCTTAAAGGAATACACCACCGGTGGAAACCTTAATCTGTATTGAAAGTGGGTCATATATGTAGTCGAAATGTCACAGAAATCTCTAATTTGGTGCCTTGTCGACCAAGAAAAGGCAGAAAGTGACTTTATGGTGATTATGTTTGCTTAGGCTATGTTAGCTTAGCTTAACTTAGCTTAGCTGCCAAGTAAGATGGCGAGTGTTAGTTTCGGCAATTTAAGACCTACCCGCTGATCTGTAATAGGTAGAAAAATTATGAACTAGTGCTTGTGGTTTAACCAGTGCCCGTCTCTCTAACCCTTCCTGCTTTAAATGGCGCAAAATGACAATTGAAGGCATTTACAGCAGGAAGTGTAGGGTGTAGGGTAAAATGACAGAATGATGCATGACCATTCAAAAATATGACTTGGTTACAAAGTTTGATGCAAATGGGTGAAGTATTCCTTTAAAATTGAGCTTCATTGTGTAACTAAAGAAAAACATGTTTGTACTTGCATTTTGAATTAAATATGCAAAACATTTTCCCCTGCAGACCCTTCATTTTCCATCCATCTTAAAATGCCATTTATAGATACGTGTTAGTTAGACCTTTCATTAACATTTGAAACAGAGATGTTCAAGTGTTTTGCTTTACCAACACTGATGCATACAGCAAACACGGTCTCTCTAACAACCACACTGTCTGTCTGAAAAAATACATTATCTGAGGCTATGTGTTTGTTTGATTTATGTTCATGTCGGCCTTGCAATGCTACATAACTGCTTTCTTGATAACAACTAATGGATGGGACTTAGGGCTGAGGTCTATCAGTGTGCGCAAAAAACATATCCAGACAGACATATGATCATTTTCTTGTTAACTCCTAATGGGTGTATCCTCTTGCTGCGAAGACAAATGGCTGAAGTGGCCGTAATGTATCAGGCTCTGTCACAGCCAGGACCCCGAAGTCTCTCAGACATCAAGTCATACAAAGAGGTGAGGGAAACAGGAGACTTACGACATCCTGTAAGTGCAAGTGAAATTACACAATGCAACAAGAGAACAAGTTCTCAGGTGGAGTAACCTGAGGTAAGAGGAGGAAAAGGCTGATCGATAAAACCAGGACTTGCAGAGGAGCCGTCCTGAGTCCCAGGCAGCCGTGCTGCTTGGCAAAGACAAACAAAGTCTTCTATTCCCCAAACCCATGTCTTCTCAAGATAAGCCCATTTCTTGGCTGTATTTGCCCTTCACTGATAGGGGCCGGGAGAAGTGGGTGGGAAGTTTGAGGCCAATAGCCTAAAATCAGATTTTCATCAGCTGGTGCAGTGCAGAGCTGCAGCATCTGTGCGGAAGAGGAGGAAGCGGGTGGGGGCATTATTGGATCTGCCAGGCTGGATCAAGGCCCAGTGCAGGTCCCACTCCCACCTACCCCCTCTACCCACCTCCACACACAGAGTGGATGCGATAAGGCCCTATCTGTTACAGCCCAACTGTGTGCCAGTGGCAGATATGGAAAGGTAAAGTGCATCTGGAGGAGAAAGGAGACCATCTGGTCCAGATCACCTTCAAGCTGCAAAGACCAGCACTTCCTTCCCTCCACCTGTCCCCTCCTTAACCCAGCCACAAAGCCCCGACCCCAGGAACATATTGTCAGCCAGGGTGAGGGTGGGCGGGAAACTGCTGAAATGCTGGATGAGGAATCTGAAACAACAGCAGCAATGCCTGGGAGTTTGACAGTAACACTAGTGTTTTCCTGACACAGGGGTTTGGAGTTTCCACTTGAAGCTGCTGACGACTGAGTTTTTGCAAAATACAAATACCTTTGACTTCTCTAGAGTATAAAGTGTTTCCACAGGGATTTAATTATCTTGTTTAGCCTCTAGATTAGCATTAAGATCTAAAATGTATTCAATAAATGAGACAAACCCCATAGAGGATCTCTGGAAAATCCTTGGCGATAAAGTAATGTCTCAGAAACCTACTACAGTTACTGAACTGTGGAAGAGACTAAAGAAGAATGGACCAAGATCAAACCAGAGCAGTGTGAGAAACTAGTGATGTCCTGTGGGCGCAGATGTGCTGAAGTCATTCAAAGTGGCCTCTACACTTCCTGTTCATTTTTTAATCCTATAGTCCGAAGAAAACATGAATTCAATATTCTCTTCTGACACAATGGTTACTGTTCTAGAATTTTTCACAAAATAAAGGTTTTGTTGAAGTGGCATGGTTATTTTAAAAACACATGCTAGGACAGCAGTGGTATAGCCACAGCGGATATTCTATCAAATGCTGAACAATAAAAAATAACAATATTTAAGAGTATTTATAATTTGTGTGAGTATTTGTAATATTAAATATTCTTTAATAAAGTTATTTCCTTAAGAAAACAGCCTATTTGTGGAGTCATATTAGTGCAAAATCCACAAAGGGAAGATCTATTTTCATTCTAGCTCAAATATTCACTACATCGACTGACAGTGAATATTGATATCAGTCTCAAATATCTATATATTTCAGCCGGGCCCTAATTTTCATGGACTGACTTTCAAATCTTTTCCATGACTTTTCAAGGACCCACAATTACATTTCCATAACCATTCACAAACTATAAGTTCACAAACAGAATTGTATAATATTCTTTACTCCAAATGTTAATTATTGTCTGGAAATAAACAATTTTTCAATCTCTCATAGTTGTATTTGTTCATATTCACTCAAAATAATCTTAACTACAGGCCCAGTCATCACATCGTCCTACATTTTTTTTTTTTAAATGCTTTTTTAAAAAGCAAAAGGAAACGTATCAGATGCATTTTACTTCGACAGCAACAAAATAAATGAATTCAGCCTTGTATAGTATTATCCACAGGAGATTATTTAACCTGTAACTTTTCCATGACTGTTGGAACCCTGGTCATATACAGAGAAAATGTATGTGGGTCATGCAATAATCTCCAGCTCAATATGAATATTATTCTACCCCGTAGCTTCACTTTAATCACTGCAGACATCTTTGATTTTATTACAGCATTATGTTTCAAAATATCCTGTTTCCAAAAAGTCATCAATCAAGACAACCAGGGAAGAACCACTGATGTGATTGGCTGGTCACTGGCAACAGCCAATATGTTTTTCATTAGTAAAAAGTATTATTTGAGGTATTCAAAATGTATATGATCAATTCATTTTCACTTCAGTATTATATTATACATTTTATCTGCAAATCGAATATATTTATATACAGCATATATATATATATATATAGATATATATATATATACGGTATATATATATATATATATATAAAATGTTGTATTTTTCATTTAATTCTGAATCTTATAGGTCTCCATATATTAAGAGAATAAAACCCCACTTTTGTTTTAATTACTTCTACACTAAATACAAAATTAGACAGATATTATACATCCATCACATCAGAGGCAGAGCTTTACTAGCTGACAGTTGTCTTAAATTCACATCATTAAGTGACTCAAGACAATTTTGAATTTCAAATATATATCAAAAATAGACCTCAGTCTCTGAGTAGACATGGTTGGGGGCTTCAGTCTGGCAGTAGGGGGCACACTAATACTGGCCTGCATCATTCACTCAGGCCTTTCAAATAACAATGAACCTGTATGTGTTCCTAATCACAAGACAAAACACATGGCACCCTGTTGGATTAAAAACAAAGCAGGGTGGTTTAAATTTTAAATGTGTCATTGAAAGGCGGACCGTTAACTGTCAAGGGCCTTTCAAATCCCTTTTGGGACTGAAGCAACGGACTAACGGTTTAACGTACCACACACAACGCTGGGAGTTATTCAAATCACCCACACTTCAATTCAATAGGTTGGGAGGACACACAAAAGCAGCCAATGGCCTTGGCTGCGGGATTCAAATGGGCCAAACAAAAAGCAGCCATTACTTCGAGTTCATTGACTTTCACAGATGCACATGCACAGTGTTGCTCATTCAAAAGTCATTGCTCTGCCAGAAACAATTGAAAGGCATTTGTAATCCCCGGGATCTTAATTCATACCCTGTGTGGCTGCAGTTTTAATGGTACAGCTTCCAGCAAATAAAGCCTTGGAAATTGAAATCAATAGTCATAAATCAGCATAATAAGCATCTTAGCTGAAGTTGCAGGGGGGGAAAGCAGGCTGTTCTCAAATCTATCATTTGACATTTATGAGCGGAACTCTTAATCCTCGGATCCGCTAACAGTGCGAGCAGAGCCGTCCGACTGACTACAAATCACGGTAGGAGAGCGGACAAATGTCCATAAAGGGGCTCCAAAAGCTGACCCTGCACCCGCGCCAGCCTCAGGTCTGTAATTACAAGCAAACGCGGAGATGAAAAATCCTGATGAAACCCACAGGGAAATATCCACACAAAGTTGCAGCAATTATTTTTTCCCTTCCAAAGAAGAGAGAGCAGAGCATGTTCGGTGCAAGGTCACTTGCTCTTCTGTGAAATGTGCTCAGGAGCGAATGAGTGACTGTGGGCAAAAACAACCATTCCGTAATAATGCTTGATCAAGCCCAGAGGAAGCAGCGGAGGATTCTCATCAGTTGTATTACAGAGAGCTGCAGGCTTGATTTAGGCGACAGGTAGAACAACAAATAAAAGAGAGACACGATTTTTCAGCCATGCAGTCAGGGTAATTTCTCATCTCCTCTCCTTTACTGGCTGTGCAATGCACTACATATGAACTTAACGGCAGCAGCCCCCTAGCGTGGTCCTAGAATTCCAGGAGAACAACAAAAGTGGTTGTGGCAGTGGCTGTTGTAGTTGCAACAAGGCAGCAAGTGGCTCGAATTGTGAGGGGAAGGAGGGGGGAATACGTCTTTGTGTGTGTGTGTGTGTGTGTGTGTGTGTGTGTGTGTTTAGAGGGGTTCAAAGAGGGAGTCCGGCTTTGTTCGCCGGCTGTTGCTCTCCTATGGGGGGAGTGACAAGGGGGTTGGCAGAGACAAAGGGTCCCAACAGACAAAAACGAGGTATCCAGCGACACACTAAATCCTCGACACACATTTGATGACCCACCCATATACACACACACACACAAGCATTTTACGCAATCTCATGACAGCGCCCAAGCGGAGCCCCTAGGAGAAGGAGGGGAACAAACTGGAACTAGGTCAAAAATCCAATTAATCCATGACAGGAGAGAGAGTTTGGAAGACACTCAGAGAGACAGAGCAGGAAAACCACAAGAGATGGGAAACAATACACCACTGCCCTTTGACTGGTGTTTGTCTGTGTGTGAGAAAGAAAAGAGAGAAACTGGTGTGTGTGGTTTTGTGGAAAATTTTATTTTGGACCAAGGTCAGGCTCTTTATTATGCAGAGTTAAGTGCTCGTACTGTACTGTAACTGGCATTTTTTTTCATATACCCCTTGAAGCTGTCTTAAAGAGTTATCAACTTTCCGAAATTGTACATAAAAAGCACTGGCTTTTATTGCTTTATTTTACAGATTGATTGAGCACATCAAACAATTGGGGAGTATTATTTCTCCTACCTCAGCCTCACATTCAAACGATCTTATCTAATCCCTCCACAGTTGTGCACAAATCCCACATCCTCTATGGGAGTGGGTAGAGCTGAGGAAGTTTGAAGGCTCTTACCACCGAGTAAAAATGGGAAAAGTGCATGTTTGGGTTCCCCAGAGATCCCAAGAAGTTAATGTGAGGCGAATGGACTGTGGCAGTGGGGTGACAGCAGGGATGTCAGTGGGGCTGCAGAGCAGTCATAACGGGTGATGGGTGTCAGCTGGGAAGATAAATAATGTAATGCCTTCGGGATGCAATAGCATCGGTATGATTCAGGCCGATGACACTCCTAGGAAACACTCCATTCTAATGGAGGACAAATTCATAGCCGCTGCTTCCAGAGTCAGCAGCCCACCAGAGATGGGAAGAAGGAGGAGGGTGGGAAAGGAAAAATAGGAGGGAGAAAATAAAACTAAAGCAACAGATTGAGTAGATTGCTCCGTTAAGTTGGTTTGCCTTTTAAATCAGAGGAGAGGAAACTCCCTACAGAATGGCTTTTTATCTTTCAAGCATGTTGTATTCTTTATCACACCCAGTGTTGTCACAGTAGATGTATCCCATCAGCTGTCACAGTCTAAATATCCTTTTCATCCAGTATGGATTTACCCTTAAAATGACCAGTCCAGTTCAAAACATGATGACTTTCGAGGACTCTTTGGTGGAATTATTGTCAGCTGTCACAAATAAACTTGTCCCCCGCCCCTCCCCATCTAAGTCAACTTGTAACTTCTTCTAACTGAGTGATGCTCAAACACTCACTGTTAGAAAAGGACAATTTGTCTGTTACTAAAGCAAGAAGAGCATTTGTTTTGGTTCTGTAATAACTGTGGAACTTTTCATATTCTGAATTCTGGCTAAGATTATGATACTGAAAGATCCAAAGGACAAAAAAGTGTAATTCTGTCCGACCACATTTTGGTAAACGGCCTACTTACAGTAGCATGCTGTAACTAACCTTTGCTTGGATCCGAATAGCTTGGGCTAACGAGAAGCAGAAAAAGATACGATCTAGGGATGGGCATTTTAACTAGCTAATTTCCATATTCCTTATTTAATTATTCTACAGTAAGCTTTTGGTGAAATCTTGTCATCATGTCATTTTATTCTTATAAAATAGCTGCATTGTTTCCCACAGAATTAGATTTGTGGGGACACATGGACCTTAAATTAGCTGCTGTAGCAACTTGTATTCAGCCAGTGCAAACCCTAGTGCTGGGGGTCTGATAAATGATTAAAATTGAACTTCTTAGTAACAACAAATGCCCTTTCCCACACACTCGTGTAACAGCGTATTAAAGCACATTGCTATCACCTAACAACTTTGTTCAGCTCATTTTCTGTAACCTGGGTAAAACATGTGTGAATTAGCAAATTAGTAAGCTAACTAGCCAACTGTCCATATGCTCCAGATATGTTGTCCACTCTCCTCGGAGGGACTGTCGACTACACATCTGCTGTAGCTAACGTTACTGTATAGGGCGAATTCAAACATGGGCCAGACCAGCGCAGTTATCACCTGGTAAAAACAATCAAACTAAAAAGAACTTGCATGTTGAATGTTATTTAATGTTACCGTATGCATCAACTCGATGGCTTCATGTACTCTGGGGAATGCTTAACGAATACATCCAAATCAAGTACTCAAACCCTCATCTAATCCAACCCCAGCTAGATTATCCACTAAATAAAACGTAAACCTAAAATGTGTACTTTAACCATTGTTCAGTATTTGCCCTTAACCTACCTTTTCCAACGTATACTTTAGAATGTGAAATTCACTGCTAGATTTTTTGGGACGAGATGTCAAATACCCAACTAGTATTTTTTTCCCCAATTACCAAAGCAGAGTGAACTAGGCCTTAGGCTCTCTAGGACACACTTGTGACTGTGCTCTTTCTGGAGAAATAATGGAAATGGACACAGTGTGACTGAATGTTAATGTATTTATTCATGACTTGATGGCAGCAAGTTTAAATTGTCTGCTTCTACGGTCTGGAATGGTCTATTTAAAAAAAAAAAAAACAGCTGGTTGGTGGGTGTTATTGAGGTGCCAAGCTATTAGCGCTTACGCTTATTAGGCAAATTTGAAACAAACTGTAACGTGGCCAGTTTGTACATGAAAGATGTAAAGAGACCCGTTTTCAGTGACCTACAGTTTGTGTAAAAGCCCAAAAAGCTATGTTTACAAGAATAACCGTGTGTGGACCAGGCCATGGATGTAGAGGGATGAAAATAATAGCAACTGAGGACTGGACAGAAGAGACAATAGGAGGTGAGTAAAAAATTGTTTAATCAATTTAGAAGAGATGCCAAGAGGCTGGACAAGAGGAGAGAGGAAACAGAAAGAAAGAAAAGAGCAGATGGGTGAATGAGGGGGGCGGATAGATTAATCTACAGACAGAGAGAGGGAGAGAGAATGAAAGAGAAAGAACAATGCGTGAGAGGGTGAAGCTTTGAGTGGCTCTCATTTCTGGGGTCATCACTGCCTTAATCAAGGCTCTGAGGCACCCGCGGATGCACCATTGGCCCAGGAATGTGCTCCTGTAGTCTGAAAAAGGGCGATCAATCAGAGCCGGTGGCCGCCACGCAGATGCTCCACTGTACCGTAACTAACACACACACACACACACACACACACACACACACACTGAAAGCGACAGTGATGAATTAGGAAACGCTCAGACAGTTTAGGAGTCGCTGACTCTCCTCATCTGCATAATAAACTGTCGCATGATCTCATCTCACTTTGTTCCCCCCTTTTCTCCGCTCTGACTTCAGTTTTCCCCTCTTTCAACCTGTATCAACCTCTCCCTCAGTTTACCTAAACTCTTTGAAAACACTGGTGTTTCTTTCCTTATATTTTGCAGCTTTCTCAGTAAAAACTTTAGAAATATGGCAAAATATATCTCAAGTTGAGGTGACAGGACACTATTTTCTCATTCAGCACCAATAGCAATCCAAATAGAGTTGTGCATTTTGACCATAGAGAGGTCCCTATCGCACATGAAAAAAAATTAGCATGCCCCTCCTGTGGTTTCCATGAATCCTCTTGCTACGCTTCCTCTTTTTGTCCCCCTGCAAAGTGGGAATGAGTTCTGCTGTTCCCTGACGGAGGAACCAGGGCACCTTGAAAATAATGAGATCCTGTTGGCGAGAAGACACTCTCTCATAACATCCCACTCGAGTTTTGTTGACATCCAACAAGGTCTAAAAACAAGCACAACTCCTCAACAGCAGAACAAGTGAGAGGGGAAGAACAAGATTTAACACATAACACATCAACTGTGAGACACGTGCACAGTGACTATTGTATCCCCAAACTGTTGCATAAAGCAGAAAGATAACTTGTTACTTCCAGGGTAACTTACCCTGAAAAGTGGTACATGGTGATTAGTCTTAGTCTTAGTCGACTAGGGAGAAAAGTGAGTCTCTGTGAGTCGAGAGGAATCCAGGTTCACATAGTTGTTGTACAGATCCCCTGACGATTCCTTGAGTGGGCTGACATTTTTGGTTTAGTGTGAAATGTCATGACACATTTGGTACAGATATTCACGGTACCAAGAAAACATATCCTAATGACTTTGGTGATCCACCTGACTTGTCCCGTAGTGCCACCACAAGATCGTCATTTGTGGTTTTGAGTTTAATGTTTGGAGAATCATTGGAAAAATTTCCACTAAATCTGGTGCAGACGTTCATGTTTTTCAAAATTGTTTTTATTGAATTTGGCAGACAAGTATACAATAAAAAACATTACATCTGTACAGTGTGTCCGCTTTAAATGACGAAGAACAGAGACAAAAATATGGCCTTTAACACCCTGCTCGCCAGGTGTTAAAGGCCACGACACGCTGTGTAGTAATGGGCAGATTTTTAGACAGAGGGAGCCCAAAAAGAGCAGTCTGGGGATTGGGTTCCACATTTGTGTTAAGAGCCAGTTTGAGGGTTTGAAATATATCAAACCAAAATTCAGCAAGCTTCTAACTTTTGATGTTTTGGGTGATCGGATTGAATTCAGATGGTGCTTGACCACATGATAATACAGGTGTAAATGCACCAAAAACGCCAAGAGAGCGGATTAAGATCTGATTGGCCAAAGGGATGCACTGTGACCACATTGAACACAAGTGCAAATGCAACTGCATTTTTAATCCACATACAACAACTGCCACTGATACAATTTACTAAATACAATGCCAATGACTGTAAGTTCATATGCATTTAATCATATATAAACATATATATATATAACACAGCATACAACCAAACTAACTTGGTGCCATTAGGTGGTATACAGTACAAGGACTCACAACTGATTTTTTTTTCCCAGGGTACTCTGGTGGCTGGATCCAGCCCTGACCATGGCCTCAAGTTTAAATACAACTTAAAATGTTATTGATTAATATGGTTGACTTTTTAAACTGTACTTCATGGGGGGAATTAAAGTATTTGACAGTCTAAAACCTGGAGTACTCAACTTTCTTGCCAAGGGGCCACTTTTGCAAAATGACATGAAGTCAGGGGTAAATTAATAAACAAATATTGATAATATGTATCAGCTAGAATGGATGAACATTAAAAAGGCTCATGAATTGAAAATCTTTACTTACAACTGAACTAAGATCTGCTGTATGAAGAAGTATGTCCTAATGAACCTCATTCGAGGGGATATACTAGCTCTATGTTGATGTATTTTTATACATTCTGGTACTTTATTTACATTAAAAGTGAATTGATTTATTTCATTGTGAATTAGAAAATGGTCGGTGGGCCCTATCATGGGCCCAACCTGTCCTGTGGGCCATAAGTTGAGTTTCACTGATCTATGTTTGTTTGTGAGACATTTTTTAGGTAGAATCTTGTTTATTCTTCCTCATGATGAATCCTATCCATTCACGTACTATTTTTCTTTCTTTTTATGTGTGACAGTATGTATTGAAGGAGGACGCTGTATGCACTCGGTGCATAGACTCTATTAATCACGACCATGTTCTGCACTCTGAACAATGACAAAGCTCAAAATCCAGAGATGAAAAAGTGCTGCCACAGCAGAGCTGAGACAGAGAGAACAAAAGCTGGCTGATTTCAATCTTCCAGAGACTGGAGATTCAGAGGCCGGGGTGGATCAGTTTAAGATTCAGAGGACTGCTTTGGTTTTATTGTTGGCGTTGTTGTTGTTGTTTGTTTTGTTTTTTACTACCCCTGCCTACTTCTTGAAATATATACAGTGTATCACCACAGCAACACATAAAAATGGGTTAACAATATAACATTTCAAAAACGGAAAATTACTTGTGGGATTAACACAACAAAAAGAGATCCTGCTTGAGACCTTACTTACAGCTACAGTAACAGTTGTACCAGGGTAGAGGATATCCGCTTCTCCCCACCTCTCCTTCAAATGAATGATGCTAATGCAACACCATACCTGAAATTAACATCTATCACATAGTAGGGATGGATATCGCTACTGTTTTTATGTTGCAGTGTCTTACACTGAGAAATTTCTCAAATGTTAAAGGCTGTCGAGGAAAAATCATCCATACAAGACCTGCCAAAATAAAAATATTAAATTGGCTGAATTTTGATTCAAACCAGGACAACCAAACCATACAATGCCAACTGTAGGTACTTGACAGTTTTTGGAACTCACTAAGGACACATTTCAGTCAGTACCTAAAGTATTGAGGTTCAAACAAGGGGCTGTATCCAACAATGTTTGACACTTTCCAAAACCGATCGGAAAACACTGCCTACTTTACGCAGTGATTGAGCAGGCCTGTGGAAGTGTGGAAGTATAGCACTGGTTGACTACCTTTCTCAAGCTTTTCATTCTTCACAGTCTTGTAAGATTCATTGTGTCAAGAGTGCAACGATGCGAAAAATATACAGAATTCTTAGAGAGAGTTAGGGAAGGCAGTGTGATGCAGCCAGATGGAGGCGATGATGATATGATATGAGGCTTGGACAGTTTCAAGATATGATGGTGTACTAGATGATTAAAGTGAAAGGGGTTAGCCCTGTAGTTAGCAACAACTTCAGCTCAGGCTTAAGTAAGGTGGACAAACCTTTAGGGTGGATTAGCTACTTTTTGTTTAGTAACAAGTCGCTCCTCTTAGTTCTGCTCAGCACCACCTTAGTTCACCTTTAAGACGTTATAGCTAGTGACCTTTTAAGGTGGGCCATCAGCCATGAAAGCAGCTCATCTTTTACATATGGCCCAAGCCTAAATTATATATTTGTAAAGATGGAAAAAAAACTCTCAAACATTCTTCATATTTATTACAGATAGAGGAAGATGACCATCTATTTATCCAGCACACAAACCCAAAGATTACTTACCCCAAACAGTACCCGTAACGGACTGCTCTCTTTTTTTGTTTATGGACATTTTTCCTCTAGTTGCAGGGGAGGCATCATACCCCCCACCCCTCATCTGTGCTTCTAGCTGACAGGTGCGGCAAACAAAAGCGCTGTTATCACAGCTGTAGAGATGCACCTGCAGGCCACAGGGATTACACATTATGTTTCGAAATTAGACTTTCTCCCCCTGTAAAAATTACTTCTACACTTCTGCATACCCTACAGAGTTCTAAGATCTCTCAAGAAGAAAGGGAGAACAAAAGAAAATGAGGACCTGCACAAATTTAATACTAATTCATTACAGCTCTTTTGGAGATACGGCTAATGCAGCATTCAAATACCACTTGAAGGCAAAAATGACTTTAAAAAACTAATTCAGTGTGCAGTGTCGAGAGAAACTTTCCTGACTTTTAATTACTTTATCGTTCTCATTTTCTCTATCTTTACAGTATTTTAGTGTGAACCAAAGAAAAGGAAGGGAGATAAAGGCAAGAGCTTAGGAGAAAAAAAGACGGGGTGGAGGCGATGTATTGTTGAGATGTGGACTTTGTTCAGTTTCTGTCAGGTCTTTTCAGCCGGGCTTTGAAGTGCCTGGGTCCGCAGTCCCAGGACAAGGCTGGTTATGGCCCGTGGAAAACAGGATTACACGATCCTCTCTCGTCCAATTAATTATCCACCTGTTTGGGGAAATAAACTCTCCTTATCTCCCTATGCCATCTCTGTAGAAGACTTTACCGCTGCTGATGGTTGGAGGAGTGTCACTGATAACTCTGGAGAAAAGTGAAACCCATCCACCAACTCTGGCTTCTAATCAGGAGGGGTCGTTCTACATCTAATTAAAACTGTACAGAATAAATTGCCCAGCTCAGATTCATCTGAACCATTGTTAAGTAATGAAAACACTGACTTGATTGTTTCTTTTGGGGACTCTTAGAGACCTGTCCACTTCTAGAATAAAGTGAAGTATTTTTTGTGTTTGCGATTTTGTTTTTTCTTTTTGTAGCAACATCTCTTTAAGGGATTAGTTCTCCTCGTGGAGAAGAGAGAGCACAGCAAAGCAAAAGTCTATGCTTATCTAAGCCGAGGGCAATTCTCAAGGTCACAACCTTCTATTCGTTGTTTCACTCTGGCCCCAAGAAAAAGTGCACAACAACAACTATGATACAACTAAGCCTCCAGCTCTGGCCAAAACATTGCACGAGTGTAGGCGGCCCAATCAAAGCCTTGCATTCTTCTCTGTGGGAGTTGCAGCCCCTGGTTAAAGATAGAAGCCTGGAACAGCACATCCTGAAGTCTGGATCAGCCCTGCCAAGTGTAGATTCCCTTGCTTTCTCCCCCTCTCTCTTCCTCAGACGGCTGCTCCAGGAGAGCATGTCAGTTCATCTCAACATAAAGATGTGCCTGGGGAGCGCCAAGACAACCCCAATCCACTGTTGAAGCATAGCATAGGAACCATGAGGTACCCATGGGTGCAACTCCCAGCATCGCTCAGAGTGGTCGGCAGCCTCTCGGTTGCTTGACTTTAACAGGCACTGTGGGAACGATGTGGTAATTCAAAGACGAGCAGGCAAACAAGTGCAAAGACAGAAACCAGAAGTAATTGCCAACTTGTCACAAGAATGAATGCAAGTTCTGGATTTCTTAGAAAAGCTATGTTAAGATTTGTGCAATGAATTTAATTCTAAAAATGTCAATTATGTATGATAATTCTTAGGGATTTTAGTTACAGTAGGTTTAGATGCCATAGGTTCTCCTATAGATATATTTAAATATTATCTTTTCCTTTATGATAACTGTGGGCATGCTCACCAATCTGCTGCTATAAATTTCTCATTTTTTATTCATTTCCTGCAGAGGCTTTTTAATGCAGAACATCTGTGCAGGGAGTGTTGATTTTCATTAACTGTTGCTTAACAAGAATCCCCAAAACTACAAAATGGAAGTCACAGGATTTGATTTTATTCATTACTGCTCGACTTTACCCACCTCCAAACTCATCAAGGAAGGCCAAATATCTTTATTCTGTATTACAAAACTGTCTTTTCTTGATGATTAATAAATTATTCAATGTGTAAGTCACTCTCCATATCTGTGTTGAAAATGACTGCAGGATGATCATGATCACCTCAATTGCTTCTGCACATTTTAATTCACCGTTAAGTGCCATCAAGGGCTGTTTCGAAAGGATGAAGTCCTTTGAGCTGCTGGAGGGCTTTTTATGTGCAACATATGCTACTGGAGTGTTGAGCTGCATTAGATCCAAAAGCGGGAAAATGTAGACGAGAGATGAAAAATGATTAAGAGAGTGAGATGAAATATTTCTGCTAGAGAAGACGGACTGATAGGTCGGGATGACATGACTGTTGCTGTACAACCTGAATTATTAGTGATGTTTCTATTATAGTTGAATACCCTGTATGAGGCGGGTCTCCCTCAATGAATCACCCCTAATTTGAATGTGAGCCATCCCTAAAGGCTGTTTGACCAGGGTTTTGTTGGTCCTTTTTTCTCCCTTGAATATAAATCTGATCAGATGTAGTAGTATTAGACTTCCCTTTATTGATTCCTTTGGGATGACTCCCACATGGAAATTGAATTTCCAGCAGCTTACAAAAAGGTATTAAAGTATAGCATCTACTATATACAGTTTAAGATAAACAATACATCTTAGCTAAATATATATAAAAAGTAAAACAAAAAACTCTTAGTTAAATATAGATGTAAAAATACAGGGAAAATAAGATCCAGGGAAAATTAAATCAGATAAGTTAAATATAGAGAAAATGTATAAGATAAAATATGTATGGTAAATGGTAAATGGTAAATGGACTTGTACTTATATAGCGCCTTTCTAGTCTTCTGACTACTCAAGGCGCTTTCACATTGTTTTGTCACATTCACCCATTCACACAGATATTCATACAGATGGCGGTGGACATCTACATACCATCTAATCTAACCATTCACACCACATTTACACAACCATGCGCTGCACCGGGAGCAATTCGGGGTTCAGTGTCTTGCCCAAGGACACTTCGACATGTGGACCGGGGGAGGTGGGGATGTATGACTGTATATGACAGAAATGAGCAGTAAGATTTAATTATTGCAATTAAGTGATGGGTAAAGTTATTGTACAAAGAAAAGAAGATACGTGTCCAGGTGTGTAAGAGTAGATCATTGATTGCATAGTGAGTGGCTCCCACTCCTTCCCTTCTGTCCTCTTTATTTCCTCCTCCCCCCAAGTGAGGAGCACAACACACCACAGTGTAGAAGAGGACAGTGGTGACCACGCCACGGCAATACGCGCCATTTTTATAAGCCGGCGAGATAGAAAGTAGACACTTTTATCCAGTGGTGCAGTGCTACTTTTTTACTACCTGATATCTCTGCATGGGCATTGTTAAAATGAGTGCCACAGCAACCCGGGTTGGCTTCTGACCCGCAGTCTTTGCTGCCTGACACTCCCTGAAACTTCCCCAGCGGCAATATTTGACCTAAATGGAAACATGACTATTTTTGTTAAAATGAGAATGACAGCTAATTATTGAAGGAAGGACGTGATAGTAGCAACATTAAATTAAAATGAAAGCAGATGATTAAACAGGGAAGAAGTTGAGGTAAATAACATGTCTGGCCACTATTTGAGATTTGACAAAAAAACAGGATAGTAAAAGGTCGTGAGTCAGGCAGAGTAAAGTTAACACTTTAGAGGCACTTCAACGGGTTTGAAAGGACGCCAGATGATGGCTTTCTATCCCCAGAAAGAGCTTTCACATATGGATGTGAGCAATTGACAGTGAAAATACTTCCTTTTGACATCATCATCTTCACTGCCAGCCCTATTTCCCACGTTGCCTCAGCTTTTTCAAATGCCAAGCAGAGTGTAGAGGATATTTAGCAGCAGCATTTCAAATTTTAATCCGACAAACTTTCAATTTCACCGTAGTTGAGATGTGCAAGAAAGAGCTAGTGAGAATGTAAGAAAAACAGAGATAGTGACAAGCACTCATCACTTGGCAGCAGGCAAGAAGAAGAAGAAGAAGTAGAAAAAGAAGCAGCAACAGCAGAAGAAGAAGCCAATTACCCATGTGGCCAAGCCGACCGTGGGGAAGTGGTGCGCCGGGGCTGCCTGTTCTGAGTCCGATAACCCTGCTGTGTCAGCCAGAATTTTATCTGCCACTTGGAGGGAAAAAACAGCCACCGCCGAAGCAACAACAACCACCTGCAGCCAAAGTAAGGGCCGCGAGCCACAGACGAAGACGAGAATTAAGAGAGTCAGGCAACCACAGGGGCAACTGATACGCAACACATGAGCTGAAAGGAAATGAAAGAGTAGTGGGAAGTACTAACACACACGGAGGGATTCATCACACACCACCCTACCAGGAGGGAAGAGGAAAGATGTTACAGCCATTAAAAAGTGGGGCTAGATTAATAGATTGGTTGGGTTATGTATCTTATTTTTCTTTATGCAATCTATTTCTGACATGACATATAGTCCTATGCTGCTTGTACCACTGCTGAGTCTTGGTCTGAATGGGATAACATTAAAAATATCATCTAACGGCAGCCCAAATCACAAATGATCGGCATTACAATCCAAAAACTCACAGGCAGATCCAGTTAACCAGCAGCTCTACTTTCAGAGAGAACTTACACATTCACCATGTCCCCTCGGTGTGTATTTGTGGACAAAGTGTACAAACAGTTTTCACCGTTTGCTGCTTCAGAGAAAAGGCAAGAGAGGAGAGAGCTGAGAATTTCTGAGCTCAACAATATTAACAGCCTGATAGTAATTAAACCCCTGACGTGTTGAGTATTTACCTCGATTAATCATTCCCACATTTTGGTGGCTGTAGACATACGGGGGGGTCGATAAAGGCAAAAAACGCTCACTCAACTTTTGCTGCAGCACTGTGTGACATCATTTAGAAAAGCACTGCATTGGCCAATCAAATAAATACATTGTACTGTATGTGTTGGGGAAACTGTCTGCAGTATAATGTAGCAATGGCTAGTAGCTGCCTTCCATTAGCATTGACTGCTAAAACAGGGTATAAATGGAAAACGGATATCAAGTGTTTGAGGAAATGGTTAGGAAAGCCTTCCACAAGGGTTATAGGATGTGTCCATGTGAGATACGGGGACACAGAATCACTCCAGGACTCGCAGATATTGGAGACGTGTTAAGGAATCTCTCTGACATAACACCCAATACCCCAGAGGGATGTGAGAGGAATGTGGTGCTTAGGTGAAATGAAGTCATTTTGCGTTACAGCCGACAGACCAGGGGGCGGCTAGTGTGAGCAGCTGAGTCGACGGAGTCAGGGTCAAGCAAAGTTGTGAAAGAAGTATGTCTGTTTAAATAGTATCAACATTAACATCACACACACTCCGGCCCTAAGGACATAGCTGCGTCACCATCTTGGGAGTGATGGCGGTTATTATCGAAAGTCATAGCAGCAGTGCTAAAACACGACTCTCAGTGCATTAAATGCCATAGTACTTTAATGCAGTTATTGTGAAAGTATTTGTTTTGTCTAATTTAATGTCCCTCACAAACACACAGTGTGGCTGGAACAGCGGGTGACCAAGCATGAAGCATCACTGTTTTGTAAGAATCTGGCAAATTTGAATACAAATCCTGTTATGCAAAACAATATCATTTTCTGACTCGTAGTAACTGAAATACAAATTGGCCGCATAACAAACATAGTTTCAAGTAGCACGTCAGTGTCAGCTGATGTAGGCCAGAAATATTACCACCAATGCATCGAGGGGTTCCCTCACCATCAAATGTCTTGCAGCAGCTTCAGTCATGTTCAGGTTCAGAGGGTTCATGAAGTAGTTGATTCATGTCAGTGACTGAATTCTTTCTGATCTGAGCATTAAAAGTAACTCTCTCAGTTTGGGTCGTTTTAAAATGCTTCTGTTGGGTCTTCCAAGACCAAGGTTCAGAGATCCTGTGGTCTCAGCAGGTGCTAGTTAAAGGAGATAAGGAAGTTGACAAAGTTCTTTGAAGGATTGTGACTTTGTTCTGGAGTTCAGTCAAACTGAGGATTTCCTGTGTATTCTCATTTTGCTCGCTACCTAGCTCCGTAGGTTTTGATCTGGCTGGAAAATATCACTTTTGTGCATTATTTAAATGGTCATTAGTCTCACAAGCCGTATCCTTCCTGGGCACGGCTCTAGGCTTTCATTATTACATCAGTTATCAGCCCATTATATGCAAATGACTCATCCTAACTTTGGAACATAGAATATATAATATATCAATTACACCGACAGTGAGACAGTGAGGCAGCGAGGGGATATGGAAAGATTTCCTAAAGATAGCCTGTCAGCACCTGAGGGAAGGATAAAGAAAGAGAAAAAAAGATATGAGAAAGAGATATTAGAAAGAATGGACATAAGAGCTTCTGCACACCAAGTCCCTGTTATCCATATGCGTTTTTTCATATGCGTTTTTTTCATATGCGTTTTTTTTTTGTCAATACGTTGCACGATGAAAATCAGTTAAAACCGAATGGTTGCACACTGAGTCCGATGCAGTTTCTTATTCTTTTAATTGCAAATTCGCAATACAAGATAAAATGGAGTCACCAGTGGCCAGGGTTGCGTTCTATTAAAAGTCAAAGCCTAGCAACGGAATGAATTATGTGGGTTTAATGGATAACGCTGGTTCCAAACAGGACTACTGAATGAATGACATTAGCAAGAGGCTATCATTTAGCTGCCTAGAGCAAAATCATTACTGTAATCTTTCGTACATTGTGCATTCCAAGGACATACTTTATGCCATTTTGGATGATTTGTATGTATGGTGGCTCTCACACCTGTTCTAAAAAAGTTGAAGATGGACAAAAGTTTCAGAGTCTGTGTGTAAACGTGATTAAGGATTAAAAACGCCTTTAGGGTGGCCAGGTAACGACAGAGTTTAAATCCAAAGGAAATAAAACTATAATAGGCACTGTTATGACCCCAACCATAACCGTAACCATTCAAACATTTGTCAGTGCAACTTAACTCAAAATGAAAATTCATATTCACATTCCAACATTATGAGACATTTTTATATTCTATTAAAAATAATCAATTTACTATAGTCAATGTGGAGGTGAAATGATAGTGAAGAGATGGATGGGCAGGATAACTTTATCTAATAGACAAGATCCCACTGCCCACCAATTTCTCACGAAATAATGATAAAATCATTAACAGTTAATACCATAAGGTAATTTATATAAGTAAAAAAGTGATGCCCTAATCCCACTTATTACAAACCTAAATATAAAAGCTCAGATAATAAGCAACAATGTCAGGTTTTACTACCTGTCTAAGTAGTATATCTAAATTTTGTATTTTATTAATTCACTTATACTTCAGTATTTCCAGGGATATTTGTAGTCAGGATATGAAAATGAAAAAGTAAGCAGCTTAACCTGAGCAAGACTTTAATCAGAATATGAGCTGTTAGCCACAACACTGTGCTCATCGAAGTGTCCTCATCCAAGACTGTTGACTTGTGCAACATAGAGATCCATTTACACTTATATTATACTTTACTCCAGAGCAGCGTTACCATAAATACACCTGGAGTGATACCCTCCTCGTAGAGTACTGTTTAAGTCACATGCATTTATATCTACAGTGAAGAAAAGCTATTTAGTTTGTATATTTACATATTCATCTATTTTAAAGTGTTCTTAGCCCATACTGCTGTTTTAAATGTATTTTATCTGTGACTCTCTTGGCTGCTTACATTTGTAAATTTAGTGACAGGAACTACAAATAGTCAGTAGCATGTCTGTGGGTGTACATGATGTGTGTAAACTGATGTGCGAGGAGAGAGATAAAGTAGTAAATAGCCTTCTATTATTCAGTGGTAGTTACGGAGAGGCCCTGTTGGAGCAGTGGGACCTGTTTGTAGGAAGAGTCACTTGCAGTGCAACGTGCTGTTAATGCCAGGTATTAAAAGCTCAAGCAAACATTGAAGGGCAAAGGCAAAGCTAATAAATAATGCAAATCCACTCAATGCCTTTCATAAACTGGAGAGAGCTTAGAGAGGGTGCTTCCATTGACCCCCTTGTTAGCATAGGGCTGCTGGCACAAAAACTGAAGGAGTGAGTTTTAGATAACATTTAACTCACACATACACAATTTGAACTTTGAACTGTTTGTGAACTGCTAGTTATTACTGTCAGCTGAACTGATTGATCTGAGTTTAACAGAATTGATGGTTTTGATTGAAAACTGAACATTAAATCAATGATAGATCCGGAAAAAGGAACATGCTTTTGGGTTTGGTTTACTAAACTGCAGCTCGCCGACCACATATAAGATGCAAGCCACATATTCATGTTTACCTGTAATTTAATAGAAGCTACAATTAGATGTGGCTAAAAGATTAAAGAGATTAAACTGAGGGACGTAACGAAACTTAGATTCCTTGAGACACCATGCTGTGTTTTGGCTGTGTAACATGCATATACTATAGCAGTTTATTCTAACTACTGAGGCATGTAATGGCCATTTTTAATGCATCCTGCTAAGACATTCTGTTTCAACCATAAATACACAAAACTATGGAAGCAACTCACCAAACCTTAATTCAGCCAGCTGGTTAGTTAGCTAGATAACAAAATAAAATAGATAGAAAAAGAAATCTGCCCTTTTAAGCTAAAGCTAGCTAATTAGATAAGCTAGGGATGAAAAAATAGACACTCGGGTATCGCAATATTATATTTTGTGATGCTTCATTGATTCTCCAAAACATTTTTAATCACATCTCTGTGACCTGTAGGGGCCGCCAGTGATCTTAGATGATTATACCGTCTTTAAGAGGCTCCAACTAGCTCCATTTTAAAGCAAGAGTGAAGATATAGGTATCACATACGAGGCAACCTAAGAAATCCACTGGCCTACCAACATGATATGCTAGCTAGTCAGAAAGGGTGATTAAAAAAAACACTCTAAAGTTAAGCTAAATTTTGGAAAACTGGCAAGGCCATTTCCAAAGGAGCACCTTGACCTCTCACCACAAGATATCTGAATGACAATGGGTTCTATGAGTAACCAAGAGTCTCCCCTTGCAGACTTCCACTTTATGGTAATCCCTTGCAAAATCTAACTATGTGTATTATACTACCTACTCCTAAACTGACAAGGAGTAATGCTCATTTTGACTTGTAATATTGCTGTGTAGTTACAGGAGCCTGTGAATGTTCTCATTTGTCCAGGTCATCGTTATCCCCAAAGCAATTTCAGTCAAAAGCAACTGGACTTGGTTATTTGTCTAGGAAGTGTGTAGGTGTGTTGTTACACCAACACGCTCTTAGCCGTTACCTGCACAAGAACTTTCTTCTTGGAAAACCTTTCTATAAACCTGCCCCTCTACACCCCCACATTTCAATGAACGGCAGTATTAAAAAGGATGTAAACATGACACTGGGGTCCATCTTAACAGGGTGAGTCATACAGGCCAAAGCTGCCATCCCACTGCCAATGGAGTGGGTCTTATCATTGACAAAATATTGCTGCCTGTTGCTCTAATGAGGTGACCAGCTTCACACTGTCCTCTATTTACAGGGCTGTCATTAGTGTCGGGTTAATTATAGAGGGACGGTCACATTATTGTCATGTTGAGACAGAGTAATCTGCTGTAGATGTGAGGACAAAATTGGCACCGTAATTTAAAATGCCTACTCAGGCCTGTGACTGAACACGACATGGCGTTGTATGAAAAAAAAGAAAAATGGGGGAGTTGGGGTTTGTCAAATTTGAGACAAAACTCTTATTAGTGCACATATTTGGTGCATCTAATTAGAATATTCTGGAATAACAGCTCCCCCATTCAGTGTATATTTAAAAAAGGTAGCACAGTGCGGGTGGATTCAACTGCCAATAATTATCTTGTCAAAACCCATTAATGATAACTATCTATCTATCTCTATCTATTTTAAGAATGTAGTTGTATCATGATATTTGCCATTGAACAATCTTGCCTATTGAATCAACTGATTACAGTGGTCAGCAGCAGTTCTCCAAAGACAATAGCCAATCAGTTGGCATCGGCCTAATCACATATCTGTCTAGCTGCATAATAAGCCAATCAACATGTGCTGTCAACATCCTTTCTATAGCAACCTTGTGGTTGATTCACAGAGATAAAAAAAAACATGCTTTTACTCTTTGACAGACCACAGGGCTTTTAGATGGCTTTGTTATCGGTTTTCTTCTGCAGCAAAGTGCAATTTAACTGTTTGTCCTGAACCTTTATCATCCAGCATGCCACTTGAGGATAAGAAAGCAACAGGCAGGAAAAAAGTTCAACATGGTAAAATCTGGTGAAAAAACAGCAACAAAAAAACAGCTTTATCACTCCTGAATATCCCCACAACACATCGCCTTACTCCCTTGTTATACTTGTGCATCCTGTTCTCATTTCTCCGGTCTTTGTGGTCCATTTGTGGTATTTAGTGTGGGTTCATTCCTCCCCAAGATCCACACACATGGTTTATGTCCTCCCGTTAACTTTCCCCTGAGTCTGATAAAAGAAAGTGAATTTTAAACCTCAGAGGGAACCAACGATTCCAATGACAAGTGTCACTATTTCAGGGAGAAAAAGGGTCCAGATTCCCAGCAATTTACTGATTTTTCACTACAAAAAAGTCCACTCTGCTTCTGACACCGATTAATGGCAGCCTCTAATGCATCCATCCAGTTCATTGAAGATCCCTACCATATAGTAAAAAGTGAGATTTCCATGTCTTTTTGATAATAAAGCAGGTTGAGGTGCTATATAAATACTGTTAAAGCACACACAGTACACAAGTACAACAGAGAAATGCACACAAGTCACATTCAGAAGCTGTGTCTTTAACGAGCCGTCAGGACTTCTGTATGTCTGTGATGTGTATGAGTGTGTATTCTCTCACTTACAGAAAGTATGGCACTCAGACAGATATAAGAGGAAAAGAACGAGAAAAAGGAGGTGTTAAAGCAGTTCAGTTGTTATATGCGTTGAGCGTGTTAATTATAAACTGGTGGAGACTGTTAAGATCTGAAATGTAGTTAACAAAAATAAGAAAAAGGGAAATTCACTCTATACTTATTTCATTTTTTCTAAAATTACTATTTATAATCCCTCCAGTTCAATGTAAAAACTGACAAGAAATATTGTTGAAATATCATTGAATTTGTACTTTCTTTATTTAATTGACAGTTAGTTGTTGACAGACGGCGATACTTCAATACAGCACTGATTCATTACGCAACTTAGACATTGTGATGTTCACAACCTCTGCTTGAGGAAATATTATCGAATTATCTGTTAAATTAACCTGTTAATGTAATACCCCTGCCCTAAGGCCTGCACTGGTACCAACCATGTCATGCCATCTAGTCGGGAAGAAGCTGAATAACACTCCAAAGTAGGCCTGTCACAATAACAAACTTTGCTGGCCGATCAATTGTCCCGGAAATTAAGCGATAATACTGCCTTTTGAGACCCTTTTCAACTGATATAATGATAATAGCATAATAATGCAAGTGCACCCTTTCAAAGATCAATAAATGTTTATTTCTAAAGAATATTTAACACTAGAACTGGAATACATTTGAAATAACCAAAATTAATAAACAAAACAACCAAAAATAAAATGGTCTCTCAGTCTATTTTTTTAACACATTGGCGCGTTTTGTTGCTACTGTTTTAAAACCAATGCGACCACAGAAATGGTTCACCGCGGTCATACGGTTTGAACCTGAAGTGCTCTCCCAGAGCAGCTGTGGCATTCGGCTTTGAAACCATCTCCATCATTGTTTTTATATATCCAAATATCATGTGATTCATTGATTAATTGAGTTATGGATTGATTGATTTATTGTTTATTGCGACAGGCCTACTCCAAAGTTAGGCTAAATTTGGGCGATGGAAAAATTGGCAATGCCGTTTTTCAAAATGGTGACTTTGAATATTTCTGCATGTATGCAGAACAGAGCATAGCCTGGATGTATGTATAACATTGGATTTGGAAATGGTTGTCACTAGAAGGCTAACTACCAAGAGCTTGTTTAACATGGCCTATGTTGGTATGAGCTAAGGGTGGGTGGTGCTGGTGGTGCTTCGTGTCCCTGTCCATAATTCCTAATGGCTGACCTGCTAACAGATGCTGATGCCAATATTTTACTATAAGCACATGTATCCTGCATATCTGGTTGGTACCCGTATTCATGAATAGGCCCTTCAGCAGTACATAGACCCTCCTGTACCTCCACAACAACAGACTCTCCAATGCTGACAAATTCAAATAAGTCATGCGATCACGAGAAACCGCTCTCTGTTAATGTGCCATTTAAATGCAAAGAGTCATTCTGCCTCCTCTAGTTAGTTTTCCTACTGTGGGCCGTGGCTCATCAAAGCCAGCAGTGTTCAAGGAAAAAAAAAACCCGGCAGAGCGGGGACTGGCGAGAGGGCATCGTGTGGAGGCAAGAAACCATAAACGGTTTGAAGTTCTGCGCAGCAAATGAGCATCATGTTCAAACCCCAAGAGGGAGGTTTGAAGGGAGAAGAGTCTCAGAAGTCTGCTAAGCTTTACACAACTTTGCGGAGTTCTGTGAATACTGGACCAGCGCTGCAATAGCATTCACACCTCAAAGGTGATTTATGCTGAACCAAAGCTGCCATTAATCATAGCTTTTTTTCTCTGAACCAAATGATATTTGCATTCCGTCTGTTTGAATTGGCGTTTGAGTGTTTGAAGAAATCTAAGAGCAGACACCGCTTTGTATGATGACGGTGGTGCTGCTGTGCTTTTTTTATGTGAATAGGTTTATTCAACAGTAGGGGAATTACATATTATACAATGTTTTGAAGTATTACTCAGACTGTATAAAATATGGGCGTAGTCTCCATGCTGTCACCCATGGGTTTCTGAAGAGCCAATATGAAGTTTAAAGTAGGTGGCTCCAGCTGTCGGCTGCGGGCTGAATGAAGCCTGCAGTCTCCTGTGCAGGACCCACTTGTCAATCAGAGCGGCCAGCCCTTTATCATGCAGAACTTTAAGCCTTAATTCAATTTAAAGGGATGATTTATTAAAGAGTAAGGATTTACCACAGTTACAGTTGTTATGGGGGGGGTATGTGGGCACCATCTTGTAAGTTTGCACTCTGTTTACCTGTGTCTGTTACATGGTTGCCTGCTTACCTTTTTGTTTAATTTGGCTGAATAGTTGTTTAAAACTAGTCAAATCTGAAGGAGGTGAGAAAGGAAATGTTCAATAACATTAAGCTTTGTGATTACTTTAACGAGTGGGTTCAGTCACAAGATGTTAATAAAATAAAAATTTACCAAAATCTTGCACCTTGTTAAAAATACTCATTATTACCCCCCTTCCCTTTAACACAGCCTAACGTCACTTCACGGTCCCTCTAAAGACTAAAACTGTTATTCTGTATCAGGCAATAAACATGTTTATTCCTGCTGTAAATTTGGACATTTTAACATAGGGCTGTAAGAGGAATGACTCTTTTGTATTCAGAGAACTGCAGTTTTTGGATCTTTCTTTTTTCAGCTCTGGTGATTGCTGCTTTTTTAAAATATTCTTCCTGATAATAGCCCTCATTTTCCAGATTTACACCATGTGCAGTGTTTCACTTTGATTTACGGGTGTGGCTACGATTTCGAAAGCTAAATATGATTTTGAGGACAACATGGGGTTAATAAAGCATCCTGGTATCAACCAAAAAGCAACTATTGACTGTGTCTGCTTGAGTCAACTGTGATTAAATCAACTGACAACCACTTTTAATTTGGCAGACAAACGAGTTTCAGTGCTTAGGAGTATTTCAAATATCTATTTTTGAGAATTTAATCTAGACTAACTTCTATAGGAATTGCCCTTTCTCAAAGTAGGTTAGGGGATATCAACTAAAACAAAGTCCAGTTTTTGAGGTGTCCTCTGTGGGCTCAATTTGGTTCAACTCCAATAAAATCTCCTTCAAGGGTCTCTGAATCCAGCAACCTGTTCAATTTTAATATTAAAAGAACACCCTGTCCACCATGCACAGCAATCATGTCTGCTTTCCCACATAACTCCAGACTCTGAGTCTCCGCATCTCACATCCTGCATTACAATACTGACAAGCAGGCGGAGAGATTCACAAGAACCATTTTAGTGGGAAAAAAACCCCCTGCAAAGCTGAGGGGCGTAACATGTTCCTTTTTAGCTGCAATGTTTCATGTCATTGGTATTCCACTGGCTGGTGGGCGCAAATCAATACTATTGAGCTGCTGGTGCCCAATAAACTAAGTTGTTGTCTCAATTGCAGTCTCTTTAGCGTCTCAGAAAGAATTTAAAGCCGTTGGAAAGAATTTGAGGTAAAAGGTATATTTGCGATGCAGCTTCAGTGGTCCTTGGAAAACTCTGACCTTGCATATTCTTTCTGAGCTGCTGGATAAAGCAGAGGGTTGGCAGATGTGTCAGTTTTCATTGCAGTGTGAAAACACAACAGATGAAGCTGAATTTACACTGGGGATGAACGGGTAAAGTCTAACGGCAGCTTCACTTACAGCGAAATCAATTACACTTCCCTGCATTACATGTCGAGGCAGAGTGTTAAATAAAGACAAATACACATAGAAGCTTAACAAGCAGGTGATATTTGTCTAACTAGACTCCATATTAATTCAGTACAGATTAGAATATATGTTCCAATCCCATACTTAATATTATAGTAGGGCTGGGCAATTAGAAATAAGCAAAGTATTTGTGAATGTATATGTGAATGTATATGTATGCATCACTGAGTGCTGTGGTCTCGTAACAACGGGTGTGTCTAATTGCTGATGTTTAGAGATAGAAGATGAACTCAGATGCTTTACTTGCAATACATGTAGCAATGCCGCTCTGCAAAAACTCTGATACAAGTTCTGCAATGAAAAAGTAGAAATATTACTCTCATAATGTACCTCACATTTCAGACGTAAAATGTGAATGCAACATTATTACTGATGTGTGAAAATATAAGTAGCATTTTAATGTTGGTCGAGTTAAGGTTACTTTTAAGATGTAACTGTATAATCCACAACCATTTTTTCAGATTTTTTAAGATTATCATTTGTTTTGCGTGTGAAATCTTCATCTGAAAAGTCAACATTAACTTTCTAAAAGCCAAGTCAAGTCATTGTCGTTGCCTCATTCCACATGTTGGATCTGGAACTCCGTCGTCAAGGAGATTCAGCCTCTCCTTGTGTATATCTGTGTCTCTCTCTTTCTCTCTCTGTTTGTGTCATTCTTCTATTTGTGTGAATGATGAACTTCTGTTCGGCTTCTTGTGTGCTTTTTTAGGTCGCACTCACACTGTCCATCCGTACCGTGCCCAAACAGGTTTTACGGGTAAAGCCTAGTTCGTTTGACCAGTGTGAGTGCCGCACCGCGCCTAGGTGCAGCACGCTTGCCGGCCACGGACTGTTTGGGAGAGGTGGGCTTTTGTAAAGCACGTTCGCACATGTACGAGCACAAGCGTGCACACGTGCACAAGCACGAGCACGAGGCCTACTGCGGCTCTGACGTCATTTTATGTGCGCCTGTTGGGACATAGAAGAAAAAAAAAAAAGAAGACGGACCATCGGCGAATGGTTCACGTTGTTGTGATGCATAGGTGGAGTGTTTACTGCAGATTTGGTCGGATGAAAATATTCAAAAACAGTTGGACAAGACGCACAAAAACTCTGAGGTCTATGGAAAGATTTGTAAACAACACATCGCGATGACGTCAATCAATGCGTGTAACGTGTTACGGCGTGATGACGTATAGGCAGCAAGAAGCATTCGACAAGGCCCAGTTAGTGTGAGTACAAACGGGCCTGGCTCGTGGGGGGAGAGGGAGGGGTGGACAAGTGCCCTAAAGCCTGGGTCGCGGTACAGACGGACACTGTGAGTGCGCCCTTAGTCAGCATTCAAACTCTGCATAGGGAGGAGGTCGGGGTGGAAACAAAAACAGAACTTTCACCCGGGAGACTGTTCTTCACTTACATATGTAAGGAAGTTAAGTGAAGTATTTAATTTACATCAAATAGCCCATGTAGCATACTACACTTACAAATGTAGGTTACTGATTTGAACCCAAACCATGATCTTTTCCTGAAGCTTATCAAGAAGTTTTGTTTCAATTCATAACGTTAACTACTAGTTTAGAACTGCTACCGTTTCTCAACGTTTTTTGTCGGTACGAAGGCATGTCGAAAGAAATGTCATCTTGGACAAAAGGAGAGTACACACATACTTGAGAATGCAGCTTAATTGTGTGGGAACATTATTTTTATAAGACAGGGCTGATTCTTTGAACACATCTATTGCACATCTGTCCGTCCTGGGAGAGTAACCCCTCCTTGGTCTTCCTGGATAATGTCTAGCTGGTAACCCTAGATTTGCAAAAACTTGCAAAAACTGTTCCTAACCATCTATACTTACTTGAACCATAAGATTTCAATGTCTAACCTTTACCATTTAACCATAACCATTCAAGTTCAATACCTAACCTTTACCATTTAACCATAACCATTCAAGTTAGATGTCTAACTTTTACCATTAAACCATAACCATTCAAATTCAATGCCTAACCTTAACCATGCGCTGGACTTTCCCAAAGTTACCATCTAGACCCAACCCTCTTCCTGGGGTTCTTCCATTTTTTTTCGTTGTTAAAGGCTTTGTTTGGAGAGTTTCTCCTTATTCGAAAACGAGGGTCAAAAGTGTTGTATGCTTTTCACATAATCAAGCCCCCAGAGGAAAATTTGTGATTTGTGACATTGGGTTATATAATATAGAAAAGCTATAGCCATAAATTAAATATCCAAGGGTTGTCAAATGATTTGCATGAGAAAGCTTTGTCTCTATTAATTCAAAATTAAAGCCTTGGACTAAAATGTTTCTGTCACGACCTGTTTACATCGTTTCTATAGCCCAGCTCGAATAATGCTTTTAAACCACAGGGTACACGATCTATAAATTAATTAAAACAATGTACCATTTTGTAAGACATAACAGAGCATAGGCTAAATGAAGGTAAGAATTAGCATTTAAAAATATAAATAGTATGCTGATGGCTGGTGATAGGGACTAATAGCAAGTTATACACTGACATTATCTCCTAACACAGCCTATGGTTTATGTATGACCCCAATAAGTAGCTCACAACAGGTTCCTCTGATGATGAGATCCCACACAGCCATATATCAAATCTTCATCTCCTATCCGGCTGCAGCTGAGAGGATCATCCAAGTCGTTTGAGCATATCCATGCTCATCCTGTCTGAAATTGACCTTCTCTAATGGATGAAAAGAAGATGAAAAGCAGCCTTTGTGGGGCTGCCGGCCCCTGAGGAACACCAGGAAGTGTAATCAGCAATGACCCATGCTAGACTGCACCAATCGCAGGGAGTTCCTTAACATACCCCGCTTGCCTCGGGGGAGCTGTGCCTGAAACAGCGGAACAAGCACTTGATAACTGCGAATGTATTATGAAATCCCGGACGTCTGCTGGCTCCTTCCGTGAATTGCCATAATTTAGCCGAGCCAGTAGCCTATATCCAGCACCTCTTACGTGGATGTTTTCCTCTCAAAACTCTTTTCCATGTAAAAAAAACTCCTGCTTTAAATAAACATATATATTAAATGTCAGCGCAGATTGGAAGCAGGCCACCCGTGTGGATGCATGACAAATTTAAATAGGAAAGCAGCGAGGGGCTGAATGTGGGAAAACAAGTTGTCAGTAGGTTGATGATTGGAACGGGGTCCAAGGTAATAACATTGTTTGGCATAAATCCCTGAGGAAACCTGGTGAGCACGCAGGCGTAGGCGTTAAGTCCATTTCAATATCCATTGACATTCAACCGGAGTGGAAATAAAGCATATTCACACTCAAGACACAAGTGAGAGGCTGTTGTGATTACTGGTGAGAAAAGCCAGACTTCACAGCAAGTCAGCAACGTGAATCATTATCCACCAGCCTTTTCTTTATTTTACCAGGGTGACTGCGTATTTGTTGTATGATCTTCTAAACTTACAGTTACTACAGTTACTCGAGGCTGTTGAAATGGTATAAAGGGAGGTTTATCTGTAGTTTCTTTTCAGGAGGTATAAGCTTAGAAGGCATAATGACATTCAAAAAAGCTGAAGCAATTAGTCGGTTGGCTGAATTATTGTTTCAGTCATTTTTCAAGAAAAAATGTCATAATGTCACCCAGCTTCTCAAATATGAGGATTTGCTTTTCTTTGTGATATATGATAGTAAACGGAACACCTTTGGGTGATCTAAGAAAGAATATCTCTATTTTACTGACATTTTAGAAACAAAATGATCCATCAATTATTTAAGAAAATGATCTGCAGATAACTGGATAATGAAAATAATTCACAGCAGTCAATTGAGTAATTAATTCAATTTTAAGTGACCTTACAGTGATATTAAAAACAAATTTTAAAGCTGCTGGGTTTGTTTTTGTTATATATTTGGTTTCATCTTATCAAGCTCATATGGCTTACGTGTTAGCAAACTGTTGTGTATTAAAGACCTTTTCAACGGAATTCCCTTGCTAGGCAACAATCTTGGTCCTTGTTAACTTCCTGTCAGCTGATGTCATTAATCAGGACACATTTAGAATGTTTATGTTTACATCTAATCTAGTAGATACAGAGAAACATTAACATTCATGTTGAGTTATGTTTGTGTCCACCAGATGAATTTAAGTGCAATATTCACTCTCTTTGAGCTCTGTTTTGGGTGTAAATATTTGGCTCGTTTGCTGCTAAATCCTCAACTATGTTCACTAGCTAGTTGCTAACTGTGTCACTATGTTGTTTGCTGTTGTTAAAACATCTCCATTGGCAACGGGTTAGGCTACATGAAAATAGAGATGATAATATTAAAGCAGTATTAATTGATTTTTTTTTTAGCATATTAGCAACCAGTTACCTATTTACACAGCAGACATACAGCAACATTAGCGTGCATTTGTTGTTGTTTTTTTGTCCACCTCACAAAATGAAGTCCAATATTCAATCTCCTTTTAACTTTGTCAACGCTTTCAAAAAAATATGCTAAATGTTCTACTATGTTCACTAGCTAATTGTAAACAAAAACCACAAACACAAGCTGTGTGAGTTGAGTCATCTTCAGTTTTGAGATTATACTGAGAGACAGACAGAAGTAAGTAATATAATGTTCTGCTGCATATGGAAAGGGCACCAAAGGCCATTTGGATGCAAGTAAACAGCTGAAATTAAAAGTGCAAAAGCAGTCAAAATACCGAAATCAGCTGTTTTTTGATAGCTCACACCACATTTGGAGGGGATAAAATAACCGCAGTGTTAGTACAGAAGGATCACATGGTCAACTTTGTACTGTGCCTAGCAAGACAATTCAGCAAAACACTGTTTAATTGTTTGGCACAAGGTGATAGTTCAAGGCCACCCTGAGGCAACACATCCAACAGTTACCATGACTCTCTTCTCTAGCTGCATAGTCAAGCAAATGTGTTTCCCCCCCTGCTTAGGGGCAGTCCACTGCCGGTTTACTGCCTATAGATGAAAAGTGAGTCAAGAGATAAGGATGGGGGCTATTATGGGGGGCACTTCTGCTAAAAACAACATTCATTTGGAAAAAAACAGTGAGTCAGAAGGCAACATTCTAATCAAGATATCTGGACATATCTTGATACAGGTTTGTAAATCTGAAGAGGTCTAATGAACAGATCCAACTCTGTGCAGAACCCTGTCCTCTTCACATCAATTCCTATATGTAAACCTCACTCTTTATCTCCTTCTTCTCTTTTAAATCAAAATTTGAGCACAGCAAACACTGTATTTTGGTAAACTGATACTGCCGAGTGGCAACCTCTGGGCCTGAAACTTGAAGCTAATACCATAGAGTCCAGAAGGCGGGACGTCTCAAGTAGCTACTCAAATATCTAAATATGGCCACTTCTGGCTCCGAAATACACAGCAACAGCCCAAATGGCAAATTCAAAGATTTGAGGTGGTAGTGCACAAACCAATGGGTAATGCCATGGTGGTTGGTCTTTGCATACTGCTTTAGTGCTTGGAAATCAATTCACATGGTCTGTAATTAACTGCAGCATATTTCTGTTAGGGAACCATTGTTTTGGATAATCCAATGAAAAAGGTACATTTTTACCCAGGACTATACTGTTACTAGGTATTAGAAATGTTATCAAAAATATCAAACTTTTGAAAGTAATTTCTGCAGCAAAAGCAGTGATAATAAATATATATATATATATATATATAGCCCATTTTCTTTGGCCCATACTCAAAACCATACAATTATACTGGCTTGATTGCTCTGAAATGATTTTGGACTAGATGTTTGGACTTGCAGTTCCCCTTGGTAATTGACAGAATTCTGCACAAACAGACGCAGTCACTTTGCAGTGAATTTGTTTTCATTAAAAGTGTCATTATTTTATTCTGAGCATTCACAGAGCTCCCATAATAAACTGTCTGAAAAGCAGCAATGCACATAAAAGTGGCCTCTTTTATAGTAGAGTTATTCTGTGTTGCACTTTTGTACCAAAACAGCTTTGTTTATAACTTAATTTCTAGACATGGAGCTTCTGTGGTTCATGTTTCTTTTTGATAAATATAAAATATATACCCAAACACCTGCTTTGGGAACCTCACTTCTCTTAACGTAATAAACTAAAACTAAATCATATATGTCTATTTCAAGCTCAAACATTGCACGCCTGGAAGTCTGCTAATATGCTCATCATGTTTCTTTAGAAAAATCAGAAATACTTTAGTGATTGATTTGAGTGTCCTGCACCAAATGATTCCCAGCCCATATGGGTTTACAAGACAGTGGACAGCAACAACCAGTGTTGTATTCTACAATCTATAGCAACTCTATATAAGGAAAAATAGAAATTAGAAATAAGTATGTGCAGAGTGTCTATTTGCACCCGACCTGAAAATAGTCACACAGCAGCATTTCAGCTATCATCCGGGGCTGTCTCTGTGTACACCTCCTAGTGGTAAAAAGAGCAAAAAAGTACATTACGATGGATGAGCAGGATTAACCATTGGACTTCTACCCAGGAGATTTGGGTTCAAACCCCATGAGAATATGATGTTAAAATTTAATTGACTTGCAATTTGGTTAGGTTTAGGCAACCAAACTACTTGGATAGGTTTAAGCAAAAAAAAAACACTACTTTGTTACGTTTAGATAACAAAACTGGCTGCAAATGGACAACACTGGACAAGCTGAAGAGCAGCTTCAGCCACAGACTGATCCAACCCTGCTTCTCTGAGTAACGTTACAGGAAATCGTTCCTACCCACGGCAATAAGACTTTTCGATTCTTAAACCTCCGTCAGAGCCTCAATCACCCACCTGGACTAAATCAGATCTGTAAACTCTTGCACATTCTCTGTCCACATATTCATAGTATAGTATTTTTTAGTATCAGTATGTATATTATACCCATACTACATATCCCATACATATAATATTATAAATATATATATATATATATATATATATATATATATATATACATATATATATATATATATATTATACCATATATTGCATGTACATATACATTAGTAATTTATTTTACCATCACCCTGCCTCTGCACCTTACTATTCATTGATCTTGCTTTATCTCGTGCTTATGTCTAAGTGCACATGTTCCGTTCTGTGTTTCTACTTGTTTTCTTATTTTTATTATATTGTATTGTATCATATTCAGTTGTACCAGATTGCTGCAACAAAATAATTTAAAAGTAATTATCCATCTATCTATGTACGTATCTATCTAAATAGCATTGTTGGCTACTTGCACGAATGTGCGAATAGCATCTGCCTTTAATGCATACTAGGGCTGTACGGTATGGTCTAAAAGTTATATCCCAATATAATTTGTTATATCACGGTGTATGAATTTATCTTAAATGCTACTGAATTACTTTCCAATTACTGTACTAAAGTACGAGATTGAGGCTCCTGTTTTTTGATTTTAAAGTATTTTCTCTACTCCACTACAAATCAGTGGGTAATATTCTACTCTATTTTACTCCATTACATCTATCTGATAACTGAAGTTACCAGTAACAAACACGCTTCACAGTGATAGTTATAAACAAATACTTTACTCTGTCCATTCGCTGTGTCAAGCTTTCGTTTTTCAAAGTAGAAAGAAACATCGTGATGGTGATTTAACCGTGGCTTTAACCAGACTGAAATGATTGCAAGAACAACAACAGGCGTGGGGAGGAGCGATGCAGAAGCGTGCAAAGAAGAACGTAGTATGAGTGCACGGAGAAAGTCTCCCAGCGTGCCGGTATCTGACGCACTGAGACAGTTGCACTGATATGCGAGAGAGGACAGCAGTCAACATCCGCCACAAATTTCTTTTTCACATAGGGCCACAAAATATCCCCTCACAGGTCAAATTTGTTTTTTGGTTTGCCTGCAAAAATTGTGTGCTAACGTCAGAGCTGCTCTACTGGTTACACAGTAGCATCAAATACCATTCCTACCGTCCTACCGTTTATACTGTACACCCCTAATTTATACTACAATTTGTAACATTGTAAGTAATAACAGTGCCAAGAAGTGTGCTCTATTGTTAAGTGTAAATATGTAGTATTATGGCATTATTAACTGGAGTATTGTACATTATTAATATTAATTTGAGCAGAATATTCATTCAACAGTCACTTCAAGGCACACAAGATGCTTAGGCAACATGACTTAAGATGTTCATAAGTTTTGGAGTGGTCTGAAACTAAAAACTTGAAACATGAATTGCCTTGAAATAAAGAAAAAACAATATATTTAAGCCCCTGAACAGCCACACAGGTGTTTTCAGTTCTTCTTGCTGATTAGACCTCTGCTTGGGTTGAAGGTGGGCGGGGCTTTGATGAGAATTTGGTGGGAATTTATAAGGTCATAAATGTCCGTCTACCAAGAAGAATGATAAAGGTGTACTTTGTCCCGCCTTAACAGGTGACACAGAGCTAACAGGAGACTCGGAAGATGTCAATCATTCGCAGTAGACACACCCACTCAGTCCTGAGAAGAGGTTTAATCAACTAGTTAACTGAAAACACCTGTGTGGTTCAGGGGCTTTAACATCAATCACAACATGTTAGATGATTCCAGTAAATTCTTGTATGATGTTTTGCGGTCTGGCCTGTTAGAAGCCATGACTGTGAGACACATTTTACCTCGTAGTAGATCTGGGGTCGGGTGTGGCCAGTTGTAGGTCCTGATCAGCTGCCAGTCAAAGTCGTCGTCTTGTCCCTGTCGGTACTCACACAAGCCAGGGTCTGAGTCCTCGTCAAAGGTACAGCCAGCTACAGCGAGGAAAGAACAGAATGTGTTAGAGGTGAGAAGACTTGAGGTGATTGAAATATATAACGTATATATATCCAGGAGAATACTGGTGAAGGATTGACATTATACTATAGTATCTATCCAGAGAAACACCATTTCTCTTGTCCATCACCACAGGCTCCCTGTAAATGTGTTAATACATCAAATCCTGGAGAATCTTTGAAGCTATAAACTAAATTACAGCTAATGGTTGGCACCAGGCGGTCAGTTTGAACTGCCTATCTCATCTGTTCACTCAAAATCTTTTGCTATTTGGTGCAATTAGCCCTGTGGTGTGAAAATGACATAACAGCCACAGGTCACCCAAACAGCCAGAAATAATGGGCAGCAGTGCCAGCGCAGCGAAAGGGGGTTTTTCAGTTGATGGAGGACAACAACAGCCTACCTCCTGGCCTGTGAAAGTGACCCAATCCTGTCTGGCCTCTAATGGTTGCATTCACTATTCTGCCATTATCACAGAATAGTGTAAGGGCTCCAGCCCCCCCCCCCCCCCCCCCCTGCGACCGCGTTAGGGACAAGCAGTAGAAGATGACTGAATGAACTGTAGCCAGAGATTGTTTGCTTGAAAAATAATTAATAATAATAATTAAGTTTCCAGTACCCCGCTATTATAGACTGGAGTGAAGTTAAATAGACTATTTTCAAGGCATGTCAAACACAGCTGTAACTGATAACATCACTTAATGCTGCATTCCGGTCATTGCTGGACATCATTCATGTTATTAGTGATTTCCCTGTGAATCTGATTCCTTTGGAAATAATAAAAAAACAAGAGTGATGTGATGCTGCGAGGATATCAAGATTCAGGTTAGCAAGATTTATTCAGAAAACAAAACATGTCAAATACCAGATGGAGGGACTTGAAACAGGGTGATCATCGATCGAAAGATGCGCATCGATCAAACATGTCAGTCTCAATTAAAATGAAGAAGTCTCTTCCAAAAGGGCCTGATATAAATAGCTGTCTTAGAACATGTCGACATTGCTCATAGTTATTGCCTCATTGGACATATTTTTTAGAAGTCAGACAACTAGGCCTATCCAGTACAGTTTTTTAGGAAATCTACTGCTGTACTTGGACTAGTGTTGAGCTCTGCGCTCCAGTATGGTAGCCTGGGAACCAGACGAATCTGCTGAGCTCATGTTTCATGCGCTTTGGCAGACAAAACGGCCCCCCTCAGTTTCAGACAGATTTCTGGCCAGGCCCTTAGCAGACCAATCACAACTTTTTATCGCATGTGGGCCCGGTTTAAGATGATGACTGACAGAGTAGTGATGCTACCAAACATTACCAAACATAACTGACATCCCCCATTGACGCAACTTATCAGGCTCATGAGACTCAGATCAAACTAGACATCACAAATCATGTAGGAATCAAGATTATAAAGATGCTATAACTGTATTGCTTATTTCTTGCCTCAAATGTTTTCAGATACACATTTTAGTGTACTGTTAAGCTGTAATTTGAGAAAGTTTGTGACCAGGCCAACCTTTTTTTCTTGTTTCAATATGGACAAAGCACCGCCCCAATTTGCATCTGTCACTGAGTGCTACCTCGTATAATTGCTCTAATTGGTTTAAGTCCTGAGTCATTACTTTGATTAGTTGAAGGTAGGCATGTGCCGGTATCAGATTCTGACAGTATGACAACCTTTGGCAAAAATATCATGGTTTCACGGTATTGCAATTACAGCTCTAAAATGCATTATTTTGAAATGTCTGGGTAAAAACTTTTTTCCATTGAACACTATGCATTTTATTTTTAAACATATATATCACTACGATAACTACTACTATGAATAATGTGTGTGTGTGTACAACACAAATATTGTAGTTGCAAAATCAGATGTACACAATAGTGGAAGACTGAAACAAGACTACAGATGTGATACCAGCTTAATTTAATTTTAGCAAAAGTACTTAGTAAAACTACTCCACTTCTCTTCTCTTCTCCTGAAATCACCTTATCTGCCACAATAGCAGCCTATAGTATCTATTTCACTATTGTTAGACACCATAAAGACACCGTTAAACCATAGCTGGTTGCAAACATTTATTTAAAGACTGCATTACGTTACTTCTCAAGGACGTTTTACATGCTGGGTGACCTTCCTCCGTCTTCCACCCTCATGCAAAGACACAGACTGACTGCTCACACCGATAACCGGAGGAGGGGGGGTGTGATACTCTACGCTGCACACTGGCAGAGGGATTCATCTGCACTCTGTCCTTGACGACTCATAAAAAACAGCTTTGACGCAGGAACGGAATGACGGAACATTTTGGTGATTTTGAAACTGTGACTTTTTCAAATCGTGGTACACCTTGAAACCAGTAACCAGCCCATGCCTTGTAGGTCTACCTTACTGCGTCCAGAAACATTTTGATAACGTAGCTTGGAAATCGAAAATAAACAGAGAGGTTCCAGCCTAATACCAGGCACAATGTTGCTGGGTTAGATAGTTGTCTTGTTTACAACCTGTCTGATAGCTTACACTGACATCATTATTGATAAAAAATTGTATATTGAGCAACAAATACTGATTCAAAGTTGTAGTAAATCATAGTTTTAGCAGCAATGTTCTTACTTTGCAGCTTTAGTCAACTCCAAACACTGTGAGCCCCCTGCGGTCCCAGGACCCTGTTTACTAACACTGTTGGAATTAAGGCTTGGCAACAGTGCTGCTGGGGTTAAAGAGCTACACTGACTCCGTGCCAGTTTCTACTTAATGGTATCCCATTTGGCCTGCTCCCCCATTGTTGCATTTTGTTAAGAAGCTCAACATATTTTCTTTAATAATGAACAAGTTTGAGTCTGAAGAAATATTATACATTGCAATAAACTGCTAAGACTGTTCATTTTGGACCCCCGCTTTTTGCCCTTCCTGCTGACAAACAAATATCACCATCCCACCACCAGCGAACGTCCCAACCGCCCCGGCCCTCTTCCCCTCCGCCGCCGGCCAAGCGAGTGTTTCCGGGTGTGTAGGCAGATCACAGTTTTAATTGCCTCCTGTGTGAGGGCTGCTTGTTGTGCTGCGACGTGCCTGGTTATCTGAGGATAAGAGGGCTGAGTGGTGGAGCAGGCCCCACGGTGAAGGCCTGCCTTTCATTGAGAGGCCTCCAGCTCCAGGAAGAAATGTCACCATCAGACACGTTCCACTGATTCCCCTCATTAAGACTCATCCTTCCCAGCCTCCTTTGCTTTTAGCGCACACGTTCCTCTCAGTGCCCAAATGAGCTTCTGTGGCAGCAGGAGGGCAAGCCCATGTAATTAGAAAAGCCATGTGCATTCTGCTGAGTGTGTCTGTGTGTGTGTGTGTGTGTGTGTGTGTGTGTGTGTGTGTGTGTGTGTGTGTGTGTGTGTGTGTGTGTGTGTGTGTGTGTGTGTGTGTGTGTGTGTGTGTGTGTGTGTGCGTGCATTTCTTCGTAAGTGTGTGTGGTTTGCTGAGGTTGTTTGCCGTTTTGATGTTTACTTAAAAATGAATGAAATTATAATGAACCTGTCAATGTCACAGGCTAAAGTCGTAACGACTGTGGAAATGAATTATTTGTGTTCATCACAGGGACTCGGGCCATCATGGGACTTAGATTGCTCAAGTTTCCACATAATAATAATAACTTGAATGTAAGAAAAAACAGCTTTGAGAATGCTAATTGCTTATCAGAGGCAATAGTGCAGCGCCGTTCGGCACACTCCCCGAGCAGTGCGCCGCCATGCAGAGCAGCAATAATACCTAGAGACGTGGTCGATGGGGCCAGAGATAAGTTTAGTGAGCCACTGACACAGCAGACAAGTTCCTCAGGAAGACAACAAAGAGGTAGAAATAAATACATGTGCAAGAACAAGGCGCCCTCCTTTTTGAAAGGTGGAAGAAGTAATTTGCCAAACAATACACAAACTTGTCACTAGATACTGTGCCTGCAATGTGTTATCTATGCTGGGCTTGTCCTCCTGTTTCATCTTAAGCACATTCTCTGCTTTTCCTTCTACCTGGCAAATTATAGATAGCGAGACTTTGAATGTTCCTCATGGGACCATCCCACCTAAAGTGTACCTTACATACCGTCATAACCCAGTGAAACCAGACATTCACTTGTACTGTCCATGTCCAGTTACAGAGGTTCGTGTCCAGGCCACTTTATTGCTCAGATTAGAAATATGTTGCAATGTTTCATAAGATTCCACATTAGTCAGCAATACAATGTATTGTTAATAATTTTATATGAGACTGCTGATCAGAGAAATCCTCTTTGTGGTGTTGAGGGATTTTGCTCAACGGCCGACAAAGCCGGCATGAGGCAGCTAAAAATCTCATTAACACAACTTCCAGTGACAGTCTGCATCCTGATTCAGAGGCTTTCCCATGATATGTTAGAATTCTGAGGGGAAAACCCAATATGAGTAATTTCTCGGACTATATTTTTTCTATTATTTGGTGAAAGAGATATCCGCACACTTACGTGCAGTACATTCAGTTCTGCTCAGTCTAATATACCTTCATCAGAGCTCCGGTGATATCCTTTTTTTTTTTTAAATGGTCAAACTTAAATGATAAGGTATGCGTTATTATCTCATGCCTGTTCGGTTACTGAAGAATGAGCGAAATATAAAGTTTATATTTTAATTTCTAAAAACATGGCAGCAGGACATTGTATGTGGTATTAATTCAAAACTACACTAGTGTGTGTGTGTTTACGGTCATGAAGGAACATGTCAGTGTGTCATTGATGTGTTTTTATAAGAATCTGAAACACACTCAACACTACACGATACATTCTTTGTTTTGGTCTTTTCAAGGGATTCATTGAAAAATAACAAAAGTAAAAAGTATCACTATGCTTATGTCGTAGCTAGTATTAGTGGTTAAAAAAGCTGTTTTTATGCTATCACATTGCTGCCTCGAGCTAATCAGAGTTAGCCACGGATATCTCTTTTAATGTCTCGATGGCTTATGTGATGTATGTAAGTGTCGAAAAAGACCATGGTTGATGATTTTGTGCCGTAATTACACTTTAAGGCAAAGCATTAAAAATACATATCAACAAATGCTCAAAATGTGTGATTTAACTTGGATTTTAAGCCATTAGAAGGTGGGTACACACAGATTACAACAAAACATATTGTGGATATTGATTGCTTTTTAGCATTTTCCGCCCATTATTTTGGGCATTTTCCCATCATAGGCCAAGACTCATGGCTGCAGTTAATTTAAGGCTAAACTCTTAACTCTTAGATAAGAGACTTTATTGTGATCCTTCTATACACAGTGAAGTGCAGTAGCCTACACAGAGGAACGAAATTGTGTAGTCCAGTCTGTCAAGGCAGCGGACATTTGCTCCTAAAACAGTAGGAAGAGCAGGTCTGCTGCAGGGGTTAGCCTATAGCCTAGCAGCCCGACTCGCCTGCTGTGTTTCTGCTGTGTCCTCCCACACCGCCTCTGGTGATTCCTTGTTCGGATGGCAGCATTACTCTGCAAGGGCCAGAGGCCAAAGTAGTGGCACCACTGACAGCTTCCGTCTGAACAAGGAGACACCAGGGGCCATGTGAGAGGAAACATTACTGTGGCAGACAAGGATGGTAGGCTAAAGGCTAACCCCAGCTGCACAGCTTCTCAGTGCGAGCAGCTTAAAGATTGCATGAAAGTTATTTCGTAATGTCAAGTAATGTCAGACGTCCATAGACGTATCAACATTAACATCAACATTTAACTATGTGTGTAACAGACCTGGTGTGGCCGCTGGCTGCCTCAGTGCACACCGCTTTGTGAGGCTTTGGCTAAACTATTCGCAACAATATCTCCCCAACTCAGAAACACTTCCATTAGTGTCTAAAAGAAAATCTGAAAAATGCAATAAAACCATAGTGACAAGCCGAGTCCAACCAGGGGCGTTTCAATTACAGAACTCTGCAGACCTCCTGTACAACCGAAGTGAATGGAATTTTCACAAAGAAAGAAAGTAGTTCCAGTGTGGACTGTTCATGGTGAATTTTGTGGATTATCATTATATTATTAATAATGTTAGCCCTAGAAATTCCATTGACCTCCATCGTATTGTGGTGGAGGCAGAAATCTCAACACTACTACATAAAACCAAAAAATCTGAATACCACTAAAAGTAAGGAAACCTTCCATTTAACTCAATCCTATTACGAGTGTGTGTTAGGATCAAAGTCAGGACGTAGCAAGAAGAGCAGCCAGAAGAGGCCCTTGAGGGAAATTATTGGAAGAAGTTTTAGACCAGCCTAAAGTGCTTGTTATGGACACTTGATACAACTATCCAGCCTAACCAGTTTCTAGGGTGAAAACCACGGCCCTGACTAAAAGCCCGCCCAGCCGGCACATCAGATGTTGTGATGGAGAGGGAGGAAAACACAAGCCTCTCACATAGCATTTATCCTGGAGAGGGAGAAGTAAATTCGAGGGGCAAGACAGAAACCGTGGGCTGGGTGAAGATCCCTCAAACAGAAGAAGGAGAGAGAGAAATAGCAGGGATCAAGGAAACAAATCACAGAGAACAGTACAAGAGGATTTTTTGAAAACAAGATAGTTTTTTCTTCATCTCAAAAAGCTATACAGTAAAAAAAACACCAAGAGGTAATCAAAGAAGCCTGGGATGACGATGGTTTCGATTGATCACACTGCTCCAGTGCGGTTCTCAGACAGACTTAAATCATCTATACATAGATTTTAAAAAAAAATACTCATTTGCAATTACTCTTGCCAGGATAACACGGAGCAGGGCAGAGCGGCGGCTGATTCTCGCAGGTATAAACCCCAGCTATATGGACGGCTGCCAGTCTGAAAGATCGCCTTTTGCTTCTCATTTGAAGAACATGAACTTTAAATGGTACTGAAACCTCCATTATAAAGAGACCCTTGGATTTTTCCTCTCATGATTGATGCTCCTTTTTTTAAATGTTCAAGGAAAAAGACTATTACCAGTTAATGCAGATATTTCTGTGCCATTCTTGTCACTAATATGTCCTTACTTAAAACATAACTTACTTAAAGTAATAACCTAAAATATTTAAAGGTACCATATTACAAAAAGTGAGATTTCCATTGCTTTTTTCTTTGTAAAGCAGGTTGACATGCTCAATCCACAGAGAAAAGCACACAGCCAGTATTCAGAAACGAGTATTTTTTGAAACTATGTGTTTCTCTGCACGGTTTCTCCTTTCATCCACACGTAACCACAGTTGTTACTCCTGAAACCAGAATTTTTTGTAACCGGAGTCCAGGGTGAACTTTTTGGAAAAGTCCGGTTTCAGCCGCCATGTGTGGGCACAAAAACCAAGGAAAACCGCAACTTCTGTTCGACATTGTTTGACGTCACACTGTGCAAAGGTAAACAGTGAGTTGTATCCGTGGAGACTTGTGGAGCACTCTAAGCGTGACCAGCTGACGGAGTTGCTGTTATGGAAGACCGAGCCAAAATACTGGTGCTGTTTAGCAGCTTAGCAGCAAATAACTTAACTTTGCGGTCAGTCCACATAAAGGAATCTGCCCGGCCTCGGTTCCCCATTGTTGTTCTTCAAGCTATGAATTTTTCCAGCCTTGTGATTGTTAGGAGTGCTATCGCCACCTACTGATTTGACATGTGCATGACATTGTTTGAGTTTTTGTAGTTTTTCTGGTTTCATGTGGACAGAGATATTTTTTATGACACCAGTGGTGTGAACAGGAATTCTTTTTAACCGGGGTTTCAAAAATACCCGTGTTTGTGTGGACTAGGCCTAAATGAGCCGTCAGGACTTCTGTACGCATACATACAGTATACAGTGAGTAAAAACTGTTGCTAAGGTACCATTGCATTAATTTCCTAGCTGTAAAGACGTTGCAATGGCGGCGAGAGCACAGATGCGGAAGACCCGGAAACGTTAACCAATCAGACAGACAGGCACTAAAACGGAGTGTTTTAGACAGGTACAGGTAGAAATACAGGTAGAAAGTGAGAAACCTGACCAAAAATCTCACCCTCTGCTGATAAGGCAGTTCTATCTGTTAAGCTAATTGCATTAAAGCAAATTCCGTAGGCAAAGTACCGAATATTGTGTAACCAGCAGCAGAGCTCTGCTGGCGCTCTTTTAATCAGAGCCTCTCAGATACAGCAGCTCTGTTGGGACTGAGGATCCAGGATGTTCTGCCGCTGCTCTTATTTGGTTTGAGATAAAGCTCTGCTGCTGCGTGATTTGCATTTGAGCATGTGCAGGCAATGCATCAGACCTGACAAGTTTACTTACGGATGAGGGGGGAGTGAAGGGAGGGACGGGGGAGACGCAGCTGTACAGCTCATCAATAGTGAGCCAGCAGAGGAATAATCCCAACACCACCTCTTCATAGACCATTAATAACAGCCACTGCATTTTAAGATGCCTAACCAAGGAGGAGGACAATATGAGAGGGAGAGTGGGGTGAAGAAGAAGAATAGATAAAAGAGCGGAGTAGTTTTATTAAAGAGGAACAACACTCCTGGTAGACTGTAGGGTTCAGTCAATAGAGCATTTTGATTGACAATACTGAAAGCAATATGCAGAATTCAGACCAAAGTCACGCAGAGCCAATATTTGGATGTCTATAAATTTCACCTATTTCATGCATAAATGTATTCGTTAAATTTTATTCTTTTCAACCTAAGGCCCCATTATGCCAACTAGAACAAAAACACCAAAGGCTAGATGTATCAATTATGCATACATACAAAAACAATGTATACTCCACATTAAAGCTGCCCTGCAGAGTTTTCTTGTAAACAAAAAAATTATGTTTATCACCAACATCCACTGATAAAGTAACTTTCCTTTGTCATAAAACATTTGTAAGCTCATTTTTATTAAAAATAAAAAATAAAAAAATTCATGTACTGGTCAATTTAGAGATTTTGGGCTATTTAGCTTCCATAACAGATTAGTGGAAGGAAAACATCCAAAATACACATTTAGGTGTTTATGTTCCTACAAATTGTGTTAGTTACAATTACGTAATGCATCATTTGCATATTTAAACAAAAAAAATGATGTATTGTCTTAATATAAGTAATCAACTGGGGAAGTTTAGTGGTGACATATATTTGTTAAAAATATAAACCCTATCTGCAGTGTCTTGAAAATGGATGGAATTTTAAAATACTGTGCCTTTAAAGGCGGTTTGGTTTCTTTTCATATTCTACAAAAAGAATATCCCAAAGTCCCCTCTGTAAAAACCTTTGCATGGCTCGACAGTAACAGCTGCCAGGTTGCCACTGGCAACCATTTTGAGTAATTGACTGGCTTATTGTCACTTGCACTTTCTTTGCGATATTATGTACTGCAGACAATGAAATCCCCAAAGTCTTTGACATATCACTCTGAGAAACATTATTCTTCTTCATTATTCTTATTCAAGATGATCTTTTTGATTTATTTTTTTTTACAAAAAGTTGATAATGAGAGCCTTTACTACATGTATCTAAGGTGATTACGGGGTTTGTCCTGGTTCACTTACTCTATGGCTATCTGTTATATAAAAGCCGACAGTCACTGAATGAAAACATAACGCAATGGTTGATATTACTGAGACTGCCGACTGTGATAGGCTGCGTGAGTAAATAGAATGCGTACGTGAGGAGAGATCGATCAAAAAGTACTTGCTTGAGCTACAGCTACAGTCATTTATCATCATTTATCATGATATGGGGATTTGACTGAAGATATCCAACGTGTTATGACTGATGGACTGAACCACTGTGCTCTTGTGACCTTTACAAGACAGTAAATGGTCATGGCTATATGTCTGTCCAACCTGAGACAAACCTGGCCATAAGTCTTCATTAAATGAGAATGAACTATTTATCCTCTAAGCAGCAGCCATCTTTCTCAAGCACATCCCTCTTTCTTTCGTTCGTGTCCAGCTCTTTCCTTCGGTCGTAGTTTTCCCATACCGTATTGGTCAAACTGGCTGTATTCTTATTCACCAGATTGGGCAGAAGTCAACATAAACAGACAAAATGGCAAAAGGTAAAAATCTATCAATCTATTAGGGATGGGCATGAGTACCCGGGTACTCAAGAAGGACGTCAGCATTCAAGAACTCTCTTCTTTGTTTTTGCTTTGTAACTTGCAATATATGCTATGATGTGCTACTATGACAAGTGGCTCGATTATGCCAGATACTAAGCAAATGTTTATGTTAACAACGCTGGGCTACAACATGATTGAATTCTCCACATAACCTTAGCTACCTTATTTAAGCTATGGGTCATCTCTATGTCCCCGAGTTCTGTGTTCCCCAGACGCATAAGTCTCTGCTTCCGCTGATTTAATTTGGTATTTGTTAGGGTTAGGGGTCACGGTTAGCGTCAGGGTTAGGGGGTAGTGTCAAGGTCTACATAAGCCTAATTCAGCATTTTGTTAGTGTGAAACACGGTGCCAAAGGTGGGCACCACGGGGGGCACAGGCACAAGGGGACTTTTTGTGTCATTAAAACAATTTAAAAACCTCCTTAAAAAGACCTGGGTCGGTTGTTAAAGGTTAAAATGATGGTTAAAATGTAAATTTATATTTAAAAAGAGATTCAGGGTGCCACTGGGCAGGACAGTCAGCCAGAGATGATTTGATTATTAAAGTAACCTCCTTAGGGTCAGGGGTCACGGTTAGTGTCAGGGTTAGGGGGCAGTGCTAGGGTCTGCGTATAGCCCCCGCATTGTATGTGACAGGGGAACATAATATAATGTTATTAATGTTATCATACAAAGCGGGGAATATAGGTATGCTTCCTTTAAGTTGTATGGCAAGTCGACTCATCCAACAGTAATTTAGCAAGTTAAAATTACTCTTGCTTACATTACTTGATGCTATTTCATTCGAATGAAATGACATCACATGAATAAACATGACTAAACATAATGCTATAGAACCTTACAACAAGGCTACACACACTCATACAGTTATTTTTAGTGTGATTGCTTTGACAACGGATAACAGATTGAATTTGCCACATAACATTAGCTACAGTATGTTAGCTGTATGGATGGTTGAGTCATCTAATTCTAAGTTAGCAAGTCAAAGTAACACCAGCTAACATTACTTGCAACTACAGTATTTCATTAATGAAATGACATAAATGTGACATAAACATTAATAAACGTGGAGCAAATCCTATACAATAAGGTGTGTGTAAAACTTTAACATATTAACTCGTCTGTAAACATTATTTTTGCCTGAGCCATGTCAGATAGATTTTCAATGGCATTGGTGGTTGTTCTTTCTTTCTTTTTATCCATCTACCTATAATCGAATTTCCCTCTAACCGCACGCTGCACACTCAGGTTGGGAGGGGTAGGAGAGATTGGCACTGGGGGGCATATGCTGTTGTGTGAAATTGTTTCATTACTGGTCCATGATGGTTCCAGTCCCTTACTGCAACTCAGAAAAATCCCAGTAGCCCCGGCAAGCCAAGGCCAGCACTTTCAGAGGCCAATTACATTCTTTGAAATCTTTCAGTATCTTTAAGAAGGTAATGCTGGAGATAGATTTTTACTGCCCTATAGCACAAAGTAACCACGCTTTACCTGCAAGGGTGGATAGGGTCATTGAGACAAGCATCTAAATGAGTTGCACCAGAGAACTGGATAGGAATTTACTACAGTTTCTATTAGAGGTTGATAAAGGTCATTGATTACCTAATGTGCTTTAAATTGAACTAGTTTCCTGTTTAGAAAAGGATGAAAAATCTGTTTCCACAGTTTTGTTCCTGAAGTATCAGTCTAACCTGACCCGACACTGCAGCACGGATGAACTGGTCCGTGTACAGCGAGATTAAAGGGGTGGCTGCATGATATACCAGCAAACCAGATAGAAAAATAGATAGCGGTGGAGAGAAATGGGTCTGACTAAGAGACACACTCCATCCTTTGTCAGCGTGGAGACGGTATATAAATTCTCTGCCAGCAGTTTATTTAGGTAGAAAAAGATAACAACAAAGCACCCGCTGCACACAAAGCGGGCACTTTTCATTAGGCCAGGCTCTTTTCATTTGTCATTTAATCTTTCCATATCCCCATTCCACAGAGACATCAATGACAGGGCTCCATCTCCCGCAATCGGGACTGCTTAGCCAGTTAATGCTATTGTAAGAGATGTCATGAGGAGAGGGGTGCATGAATAGAGCTTTATGAATAAAAACAGACCTTGTCCAATGAGGCTCAAATCACACTAATTAAGAAGACAGGGTTTTTTTCCCCTTCAGCACCTGCATTACAGCACAGGGCCTCTTCACTGATGGAGAAAAGGATGAAAATGACAGATACGCTCACACTACTGTTGCATATGAAAATTTAATCAAAAGTGCTGGAGGAGACACTTTTTCCCTTCATGTGGAAAGCCACTTTAAGTGGTTATGTCAAGTCTTTTTTGTCCCCTGCAACAGAGGAATATTCATGTCAGGACTGACCTAAATGCATTAGTTGAAAGCTTTATATCTCTGTTTAGTGGTGATGTATTCATATTGGAAATTATTACTGTCTCCACGCTTAAATTCCTTGCCAATTAGAAACGACATATTAATGGTCCTAAAAAAATGTGATTTCTAAATCCACTTAACACCTAAAATACAGAGGCCTCAGAAATAGCCTGCAACCCTCCGCTGGATTATATTTGCAGTTATGGTAATGGCGTGCATAGATTACACAACATGCCTGATTGCATGATGTCGACCAAAGCATCGGGGGGACAGCTTTGATGTCAATTTCCATACAATCAAATGGTAAAAAAATAAATGTTCAGAACCGCTCCGAGGAGAATGAACTCAGTCATGTGAAACTGCAAATGAAGAAACCACTTCAGCAACATTGGGATGGTTACTTACTTGCGGCTTTCTGCTTCATGTTGGCTGCAGAATGTGTTACCCACGTCCTAGTATTCATAATGGGTGGAGGGCCACAAGAACAGAGCTCCCTGTAAGCCTTTCGTTAGTTTTTATTATTTATTTTTACATGTTGTATGCAAAAAAAATCAATTAGGGAAGGGAACATGCCGAGAATACCAAGCGAGAAGATGCAGGAGTTCAGTTGACAACATTCTGCTGCTGCAGCTCTTGGGTGCTGCAGGCAGCTGCAAGGCCCTGCCCTCCATTATAGAGACAGGGCTTTGACTGCACAGCTTTTCTGCTGTCCCTTTCCCAACAGGCACAAGGCTAGACAACACACATCCCTGTGTATGCAAACAGAGTGCTACGGTACAGGTTATTCCCAGACCGGGTCTGAATACTGTCATATCTCTTAACTTTCTGACAGGATCCTGCAGCTATTTATATTAGACCTTAAAATGTATTGATATCCTTTGAATATGTTAAATTAGCAATACTACAAAATACTCTATACAAATGAAAAAGCATTAAAAAAAGTATCAAAAGTAAAAGTACTCTCAGTTTAGTGCACTAGTTTCTTAACACTATTCTTACTGATGTAAAATGCTTTTTGAATCAGATGGGATAATTGTGTATGAGAGAGCCAATCTTCAACTGCGGGGGGGCTGGAGCCGATCCCAGCTGATATGGAGCGTGAGGCGGGGTACACCCTGGACAGGATGCCAGTCTATCACAGGACACATAGAGACAAACAGAGACAGACAACCATAATTTAGGGTCATCAACACCTGCATGTCTTTGGACTGTGGGAGGAAGCCGGAGAACCCGGACAGAACCCACACCCACCCTCTTGCTGTGAGGCAACAGTGCTAACCACCACGCTACTGTGCCGCCCCAAGTATGCATTAGGTAAGTTAATTTGCTTACAAAAGTTAAGTTTGATACGTATGGTATGTATATGATGGGAGTTAGCTGCGTTACTTAAGTTAACTTGCGTAGGTACAATCGATACAATATGACGTAAGTTAAGTTTGTTGCGTATGAGACGTAAATTAAGTCGGTTACTTAGTTGACTTCAGAATGAAAGTTCAAATAAGTCAACACTGACTTTTGATTTCACAAAGGAGACAAACTGCAGTCTCCTGGGTTTGTTTAACCCAACAATGCACCCCAGCCTCATGCCTGCGTAGACTTTGATTAGAAACATATTTGTGCAACGACAAAAATCATTAGAAAATACAGTTCCTTTAAAACCTTATTGTGAATGCAGTTTAGTATTATATTTAGTGTTAGATTTTTATGAAATAGGGCTGCTTAGATCTAGCCTCGTGAGACCATCCTGATCTCTGAGTTCCATTATATTTTACTCTCAGATCAGTCCGGTGACGTCGGCAGAGACAATTTGGAGAAGTTTGCCAAGAGACCGAACCAATCAGTTTTGGTTTTGAGGCGGGCTTATTTGTGACAAAACAAGAAGCGACTGTTCAGTGTAAACAACATGGCGGCTTTCGCAGATGAGATGAGCAGCTATGGAGTAGCCGCTCACATACTCCTTTTTCTCTGGATCCTTCTGTTGAATATGGACCAGGCTCCTGAAATTGTGCCTTTTATCCGTAAATTTGCGTTAGACAAACAGCAAATATCCTTTACTGATATGTTGTTCACTTTCTGAGCTTTGCCCCAACGCTGTTAGTACATATTACTCTTTGTTGATCTGATTGGTTGATAGACAGATGGTTTATCCAATCAGCAACCAGTATTTTTGCCCCCTCCCTAAAGATCTCCAAACGAGAGTTCCCAGATAGAAATGCTGTATAAATGAGAATCATTAGAATCACTACATCTGGCGGAGTCAGGTTAGCTTAGATGAACCAGTATCAGCCAATATAAAAGACAGGAAGTGTATTGGCAGTAGCAATACCAAAAACTGCAAAATTATATGTTGCATGATCGTTAAAAAGTCTCAAGAAACTGTGTGATATTGAGCCACTGTAGAGCAGGATTTGTGTTCTGAGCACCTGTGTTCTCTGCAGGCTAAAGAGCGAGCCACCTGGTACTGTTCCTGAGTTTAATGTACAGAGCATATGCAAAAATACTGCCACTCTCAAAGTCAACTGTGGAAAAGTTAAACAAAACAGACAAGCCCAATAGCAGCTGTTACCACAACAGCACTTCAAAATAAGCACACAAACACTCACATTTGCACGCACAAACAATATGCTAAAGTCATAATGGGGCACTGAAACCACAGCGATGAGAGCCCCTTTTTGAAAGAGATCAGTGCACCTCGGAGAGTCGCACTGTCTTTGCTTCGACTTAATTACAGCTCACACCTCCTCCCCTCTTAGTCTGCAGAGGAGAGAAGAGAAGGCTTTGATTCAGATGCCCTGTGGAACACTCGATCCTTTCCTTCCGGTGGCATCGTTTACTCTCATTTCTCAGCCCTTCTGCGTCTGCTCCCACTTTTTATTATTATTTTTCACCCGGCTCGCGCTGAAGATGCATCAAGCATCATTCTAAAAGCAGAACAAGGTGACACTACTCAGCTGCACATGGAGAACTGTAAGACATGGAGGCACTGTGGTATTCAGTAACAAGAGGCTTTACATCACATTACAGCAGCACTTCCTTCACCACCGTATACATTTAAATGAGCCCTCGTAATAAGAGGCTTAGCTGTGAGAGTGCTGTCCATTATTATGATAAAGAATTATTACCCAAATGTCCAAGACGCAGACATAATTGCTCTTCAATTTTTTAGTAGACGTTTTTTGAGCTGCTTAGTTTCCAGCACACAGGGAAATAATGCCCGCAGTAATTAAGAGTAACTGCAATTTCTGGGGAGAGGAGCAGGAAGGAAGGGAGAGGGAAGAAAAGAAGAAAGTAGAAAGTGCCCATACTCTTCAAAAAGCCTCTAAATTTATTTAAAAGCTACCACACAAAGCAAGTTTCAGGCCAATAACTGCAAAAAAACCCTGATTACATTCACCCTTTGAATGAATATTCATGCACATTATACTTTTACAAAGCTTTAACATCTGTAACTGTTGAGCTAAATGAGAAACAAATGTCTCTAAATCAAGCTGCGGTGTGAGCACATGGGGTTCTTTTAATCTGCTTAAATGTAAGTAAAACTTTGTTACTTTTGATGAAAAAAGACATACTGTTGACACAATTGACACATATGGAATAATTGTAAGAAGTAGTAGTAGTAAGCAGCAGCGATAGCACCAGTGGAGATGAGTCATCAACGCAACAAAATGCCTCAGTAACATACAACATCCATCTAAAATGTGCTAGGATTAACTAAAATTAGACATAATAAGATAAAAGTCACATCATCTGGCCACAGACTGACAGAAAAATAAAATAAAAAACAACAATAACTCTTTCGCAGCTGGTCAAAACCCTGAGTGTATCGAAGAGAGAAAGTGTTTCTATTGATTATGAATACAATAAAGGAGGAGAGTGTTTTTTCTCTTCTTTTGACAGTGGAGCTCTCACCAAGGCTGCATGTTCTATTCAACATAATGGCAGCCTCACGTAGGGAACAGGGAACTGAGGAAAAACAGGACAGGTCAAAGGTCGGGGCTAAAAGATTTAAAGCTCAGTGAAGGTCAGGCTAAGTAGAACACTTAAAAGACATTCTGCTTATCATTATGTGTTTGCTACAAGTCCAATAGAGAAAGAAGCAGGTGTGTGAAGTGAAACAGTCCCATGATGCGGGACAGCATAACCTGATTGACTAATGTTCAGGTCTAGGGATGTAACAGTGCATCGTGACACCAATTAAAATCCTTACCTATGCGTGACGATTTGCACCGGTTGACAGATTAAAAATGAATCCCGAATTCGAGAGAAATAGGATACGTTCTTTTCTTGTTTTTTTAGTTATCCTAAAAAAAGTCAGTGGTTGGTGATTCATTTGTTCAAGGTCAGACGTCAAGTCACGTGACTTAGGTCACTACGTAGGTACGCTACAGGGCACAGAATGAGGGAAGACATGGCGACGGTAGGCAACAACTTTTAAATAGAGGAAGCACCGAGCTGTTTGAAATCACCTGTGTGGCGGCATTTTGGATTCCCCCTATACACAAATACAACCGGTGAGAAATGGACAGACAAAACCAAAACAGCATGAGATATGGCAAGAGACTGCTGACGTATACCGGCAACAGAAGCAACATGCGCAGCATATCAGCCGCCACCACAGTGAGAAGCAAAGTAACGTTACGCCACCTCCTGAGCGAAAATTGCCAAAGGGGCAAACCACACAAGAGCAAGAAATGACCAGGGCAATTGGTTATTTTATTGTTAGATTTAAGGCCCTTTTCCGTCGTTGAAAATGAGGGCTTTTCGGCTGTTGATGAACACGCTGGAGCCAAGATACCGTCTGGACAGCACTTTAGTCAGGTGGTGATGCCAGAACTCTACCAGGAGGAGAGAGCTCCTGTGGTTCAGGATCTCCGGAGGGCTGATACTGCGTCTATCACAACCGATGGGTGGACATCTAGAGCCACGCAAAGTTATATCACTAGAGATTTGATGTTTTGATGTTATTATTTTTGATGTGCAATTTGTTTTTAAAAATCCAGTTATTCAATTGAATAACTCCTTCAGTTGCACTTTTATACAGTTTATAAGACATAAAAACAGTGTTTAACAGTGTTTCTGTAAAGAAAGAACCTAATTTCTTGGTCAAGATTTGATATTCTTTTGTTAATTAAGATATTGAATTACACCAGTTAACACTAGTTAACTTGTGAGATTGTTTCTAAAGAAAGGAGATATTTTTCATGTTTTTTGTTATTTAACATGATCATTTAAGTAGCACTTTTTATAAGAGGACACAAACTGAAACAGAGTTTTCCCACGGATAAAAGTTCATTTTATTTGGGCACAATTTGTCTGTAGCTCATTTTGATAAAAAAATAAATAAAAAAAAACGTGAGAAAATCGTATCATGAACAAAAAATTGTATTGAACTGGGAGCTGAGTCGATCGTTACATCCCTATTCAGGACAGGATCAATGTGGAGAAGATCCATTCAGGGCCTGCTACAATGAAACCCCAGCACACAACTGTCAAAGGTTTAAATGACCTAAGGCACTTTCTACAACTGGAACATATCAAATCCATGCATTCTAACAGGATTGATGTATTAAGATAAGACAATATTTCATCAGCGTGTGCTGAGGTAGCTCAGTGTAAAGGCTTCTAAAGGTTTGTCTCAACACGGCTGAGACAGGGTTCACAGCATTAACTGTATAAAAAAAGGACGTAGCCTCTCCGTCGAGCTCCGTTCTCTCAACTTGTCGTCCTTGCCTTCGAGAGTTGCATCTTGTCAGACTTTGACTTTTCCTCATTTCCTCTTACCAAAAAAGGGCATGTATGTGACGCTGGGGGGAGGGAGATACGTCCATCTGGCTTTAACTTTAACCTCCATTAAAATAAAAACTAGCCTGGTACAAACAAACCCCCCCCCCCTCAGTGTAGTTATGGAGATATGACCTAAACATACAGACTAAAATATTTCTTTTGTCCCAGGCCTTAAACAGGTTTAATTATGCTGTGAAAACAGCCTTTTTAACGTGGGGGTCAATGAGAAACTGCTCTGTTTTGCAATCTACCCTAGTGGCCACTCTTTGGCACTTCCTGATTGGATCAACCAGGAAGTCGCTGTGGTGGGGGCTCGGTTTCACACACATTGGCAGAGGTTAGTGCTAGATGACTTTGCTTAATGACACTTCTATCTTTCCTTTTAGCCGCTTTGTAGCGAGTTCATTTGCATATTTTAAACCCTTTTCACATACAATTATTCAAAGGTTAATTTTCAGGTCGTGTTAGTTATTATTTTGCATGTATAGAACATTCAGGGGGTTTTCAATTCATGCTTTGGTTCGAACATGAAAGAGTAACAGCCAACAACAAGACGTTTGTTTGTCCATACAAACCCAAGCAGTCACACTGAATTCTTCACAGTGCACAGAAAATGAAATTGAAAAATTATTATTTGTTTCATGTTTGGAAGAAAAATAACAACACAAGCCTTTCTGATCCCCCTGGTTTCTTTTTATAAAAAACAAAGCATCCCATTATGTTAGTTAACATGAGTGTGTGTAGTTTAATGACTTCATGACGCATTATCTCTGCCTCAACATTCACACAAAAAAACTTGCCACTTTTCAACACCCCTGTGAAAGTTTCTAATTAGCTGACATGTTGATTCTCTTGAATCTTACAAAATTACTCTCTCTTGTTCCCTTCCAGGCAGCATTAGAAGCAATTTTAGGCGCTTCACAGATTACAGACCCTCACAAGGCAACAGCCGCACAAATACGGAACAAGTGAGCCCGCCGTGGACAGCCGCTCGTGAGATATTGTGCCAAAAACAACTGTAAGCGAGGAGGCGAAACCAATGTGTCTGAGATATAGGCTCTATGGCAGGGCCAGTAATTACCACAGCAGGGGGGTAGCTGCTTGACTTGCACTCATGTGTTCAGTGGGCTGGCCTTTAAACCTTCACAAGGGCCCTCAGAAACCACAATGGTGACGACATTGTCAGCCCTGTCCCCTGACACACTGCGACGATGGATGATAGCCTCCTTCATGGGGCAGTATAAGCTGATAATTAGGTGCTTAGCAGTGGTCATACAGAACTGCAGATCTGATATGCAGGCCTGCAGAGTCACCGGGGAGGCGTTAAAAGATTGTGGAGCAAGGGTAAAGAATTACAGGGGCTGGGAATTTGTGCTGCATATTCAAAGTAGCCAATATAGAGGCCACAGCCTGCATGGCCATCTGGGCTGAGTTAGAGAGCAAGTGGGACTCTGTAAAGGTTAACTAGAGCCTGTGTGTGACAGTCTGTGTGTATGAACATGCAAGTGCCCATTCACATGGGCATAGGTGCAGGCATGCGCAGAAGCTTATGTGACTGTCTTTGGTGAATTAAGCAATGAATGAAAGTTTATGATGTGGTAATATCCATTATGACACTTAAGCCGCTGCTCAGATAATATTTTAAATCTCTCTATCCATCACTTGGACTGGACCACTGAGGCCCCCCCTGACAGCAGATCCCATTTCCGTTTAACATTCACGCTCTCAAAACAGCTGCCAATATTTTATACGGAGCAGCATCCAGGCTGTGCCGCGGAGCAAACACATCAGTTTGTTCTGCAGTTAGTACCACTTGGCATCTGGCCCTTTTAACACAGAACAGAGCCATATAACAAGGTGGGCAACCTGCCCTAAACAGAGGGAAATAAAGTGTAACCTTAAACTGATCCTCAATCAGGACACGTTCTCACACACATCATTGCTTCCAGTGTCAAGTGAGAGCAATAATGTGTCTGTAAAGCCCCTTTTCCAATTGACAAAAAAATGCTTACACCCACTCACATCTGGCTTTTGTCTTAAGTGGGAAAGGTTACAATTGGGCCCCTGGTAGCTAACCTGGAATAGTGGGGGGCCCATGTACTAAAAGGCTGAATCCTTACCGCAGTAGCCTGGGGTTCAAGTATTCCCTCGTTAAAACAATCCACATATTCACACTATTTTGGTGAAAAGTGATAGCAGTAAGTGTGCTGTATGATTCAGGCTTCCAATAGTATTTTTGCCACCAAAAATGAGCCAATAGCATTTGATAACTCCAAATTTTTACAATTGTTTGCTCAAAATTAAAATGACATTTTTGACATTGTGGATAAAAATGGGAAAGTTACACTCCATGACGATATTAGATGGTAAAGAATTAGAACGTGCTGACGGTCTGTCAGAATAGAGAGATCGTAGAATCGTCTGTAGGACACATTCTATCCACTGCTGTTCTATGCTCTGCACAGATACATCAGGGTTTTTTTTTCCTCATCCAAATCCCACAATTGGCTAATTCGCCTCATGCACCGCCCTAAAGACACGCCAATCAACCAATCATAGAGAGCTACAGGCAGTGACGAGGATTCATGGCTGAAAAAAATTAAAAGGAAACTACCGTGTCCTAACAGTATGCAAGGGTCAGAAAGAATATTGTGTCGCGTCAACGCTGTCAGTCCACACTTCTTCATAGAATGTGTTGAACAAGCTGCAAAAGATGCACCTACGAAAAATGTCCTGTGCAGTGCTGTCTACTCCAGTCAAGTGTTTAACAAGAAGGCGCCATCGCCACTTCGCAGAGGCAGCCTTTCTTCCCAAACCTACCACAAACACACAGTCACACATGGTAACAACAGATGGTTACACAACGAACCTTTTCAACCACCTAAAGAGACGGCATCCTAAACGGTGTGCTGAGAGTGAAACAGCGAGGAGACCAGTCACACTGCAGCCACCAGAGAAAACAGGTGCTTTAGGCAGCTCTTTATCAAATGTCCACTGTACTTGGCACAAGATGGAAAAATTGCACAAATTGATTAAAATCTGTTCAGAAAGGTTCTTTGGCCTAAATGAGTGATCATGACTTTACTGTTAAAAAAAAAAATCCTGATATGATATTTTTGCCCACCCCTACTTCTGAAACACAATAAGCAGGTTCTTAAGGTAGAATGCTTCCAACATAACATTAAAAATTTCCTTAAGACAAAATTATGAGAGAGAAAACTATTCCAGCACACAGTTCTGTCTGCACAGAGCTCATCCCGATGTGTGTTTGTGTGTATTTGGAGACACCATGCCCTTTCAAGGTGAGGCAGTGGGCTTATTGCCAACACATAGCCATTTGCAGGTAGTGTAACAAAAGATCTTCCATCTCTCAGGTTGTCAGTGTCAGTGGGCAGAACGCAGAGAGTGACCTCCCATAAAACAACCAACCTCTTAACGGAGGATCAGTGTTAACATTATATCAAGCTGCCGACTGGGAGAAACACATTAGCCTTATAGAGGTAATTACAAGAGCAGAGTGAAGAAGGTTTTTGTAGTGTGTGGATGGCCTGTGTTGATAACTCAAGGGTGGGATTAACGGTCTACGGAGCACATTTTAGATGTGGACAGAGAAAAAAATATATCACTTTTCTACCAAGGAAATACCCGCAATAAAAACTAAAAGGATTATCTTGATTAATCAGGACCTTGTTACAGAAAAATGTGATGTTATTGAATTTTTTAATGGAACGTATTGTTGTGGAGGCAGAATATTTACGATAGATCTCAAAATATCTGAAAACTTATGCAAAATCAGAAACTATCAAATATCCCGGTGGGTAAAGACCAGGTTTACTGTGATTTGCTGTGATGAAAGATTATTGATCCGTTGAAGATTCTCGATTTGACTTCCCTCACCTGGAGTTACTTACCTAACTCTATAACTGATCTGACAAGACCGTCATTCCTTCCTGGGTCATGAAATACCTTATGTAAGGCACCCTTTAGTATTCATATGTGATGCAAGGGCTTTCAATAACCTCCGATGTAAAACCATCTGTGGCAATTTTAAAGAAGGCAACTGTTACATTTGAGGAGACCGCAGTTCGTGTTCAAATTAAAACTTTGTGACATATTTACAATGACTGCTTAACTTAAGTACTAAACTTACATGAGTATCACAAACATACATATTTGAACCAAAACTGAAGTTTTCCTGGAGTAGTAGAAGTAGTATTATTTTAATTTACAGTTAGTCAAGTGTTTAGTCTCACAATGCCAGACCTATCTCCATAGTGCTGTGTCAGCGCTTGAGAAACAGGGAGAGCAATGCTAAACCCTTGATGTTCTCTGTCAAAATAGATTGCAGAGATAACGGCGTTTCAGACTACCGTGTGTGTACTGAGGTACAAGAAGTTCTGATCCACAGAGTTCCTGATCCACAGTGTACCTGATCCACAGTGTACCTGATCCACAGTTTACCTGATCCATAGTGTACCTGATCCACGTCGTACCTGATCCACAGTGTACCTGATCCACAGTGTTCCTGATCCATAGTGTACCTGATCCACAGTAAACCTGATCCACAATGTTCCTGATCCACAGTGTACCTGATCCACAGTGTACCTGATCCACAGTAAACCTGATCCACAATGTTCCTGATCCACAGTGTACCTGATCCATAGTGTACCTGATCCACAGTGTACCTGATCCACAGTGTACCTGATCCACAGTGTCCCTGATCCACAGTGTACCTGATCCACAGTGTACCTGATCCACAGTGTTCCTGTTCCACAGTGTACCTGATCCGCAGTGTTCCTGTTCCACAGTATTCCTGATCCACAGTGTACCTGATCCGCAGTGTTCCTGTTCCACGGTGTTCCTGATCCACAGTGTACCTGATCCACAGTGTACCTGATCCACAGTTTAAGTAGCAACAGGTTATCATCCCACTTTTAGCTTTCCATCAGTAAGAGCTGAACAAAATCATAGAAGCCTCAGGAAACCAAGGAGTCAGAGGAGCCACGAGCAGATGGCTTCACTCAGACACTGGTGCAGGGAGCCGAGTAGAAAGGACCCTCAAAGCCCTGCAGAGCACTCATGGGTGATAATGACCATCGGCTTTCTGTGTAGAAGAGTGTGTCTGCAAGTGTGTATTAAAATGGAGCAGGAGCCCTGAGCGTTGAACCATTGAGGAGATGAGTCGTGGTGACAGGGAATTGTGGAGCTGTCAATCTGGCTTTGGCCCTAGCTCCTACTACACTTACCCTGGGTCTCCCATCGCTCTCACCACCTCTGGGTCCTCTTTGGGTTTCCCTTCTGGAGCAGTGTGCGCCTTCAATTCCCCCCTTCTTTCCACGCCTTAATTTACCTTATCAGCCAAGGTCTTTCTCTCTCTCTCTCTCTCTCTCTCTCTCTCTCTCTCTCTCTCTCTCTCTCTCTCTCTCTCTCTCTCTCTCTCTCTGTCTCTCGCTCTCCCCCGTTCTCCCTCTCTCCTCTCTCCTCGTTCTCTCTCTCTCTCCTCGTTCTCTCTCTCTCTCTCTCTCTCTCTCTCTCTCTCTCTCTCTCATCTCTCTCTCTCTCTCTTCTCTCTCTCTCTCTCTCTCTCTCTCTCTCTCTCTCTCTCTCTCTCTCTCTCTCTCTCTCCTGTCTGAGTGACTGTTAACAGGAGAAGCAAAGTTAAGCCAATGTGTGTGTATTTGTGTCCACCCTATCAAGAGAGGCTCTATCTGCATTTGTAAGTGAACAAGAGACACGGCAGAGATGAAACAAAGCCTGCTTGGGGAGAGTAGCTTTGGATAATCTTGGAGACTAATGAAAAAGAGCATTGGCACAAGGTCTCCCAAAGACTAATGAGCCCAAACCCCTCAGCACTGCTTTCACTGAAGCCGATGACCACTTTCTTGGCTTCATTTAAAAGAAATGGATTGGGGGGAAAGTGGTTGCGTACAGCTGGCGTGTGTACAAATAAGCATGAAAGAGAACAAGGAAGTGTTTACTTCATCAGGCTTTTTTTTTTTACACATCTCACATCTGAATCTGTGCGGAGGAAAATAGTTTCATTTTGATGGAGAAGAAGAAGTAGCGTAATGCGCAGAGCTGGATAATCATGGGCCTCGGGGCTGTTCTTTACATATTGCGGTCGGGGCTGTTCTTTACATATTGCGGATAAATATATTTTCTCATATCAGAAACGATCTGTCTTTTGTAAATTGTTTTCAGAAACAATCATTAGGTGTTTTTCTCCCTGGGCTAAATTACATGAAATAGCTAATTTAATGAGTACAACAGAGAGAGGAAAATAAAGCCTTACCTGCCGAGAATTCGAAATACACATTAATGCATTTGGGCCTTCAATAACATCCAATGTTATCCAGACCTTGAGTATTTCCCAGTAGCTCCAGAGAAAAGGGGAGCATTACTTGATTATCATTGACTTAACTTGATTTCTTCCCATCATTTTCTTCCAATATTTATCTGTTCACTTCAGCCGAAATATTCACTCTGATTTTAATGATAACTCAATCCTGTTCATTCATTCCCCAGCAGTCGCTTTGTAAGAGCAGACATCCAGTTTTTTTCAAACATTGCATATCTCATTTCAGGATGAAATGTCATGATGGGTTTTGCAGAATGCAGCTCTCTCTTTCAATGACAAAATTAAGTGCTTGTTTTGACTAGGAAGTGTGTGCGGGGATTGCTATTTACCTTTCTACAAGTCATGTAATGGATATGGAGCCCTTCATCCTCATCATCCTGTAGACTAGAGCTAAACCGTTAATTCGGTCAGGGCAATATATCAGCCCATATAAGCTTACAGTATGTCAGCCAATAAATTAAGAAAATGCAATACAGAAATGGCAAAGATACTGTATAGCCCCTTTCAAACTTAAACTGCAAATGGAGATTTATCTAGACAATACCCGGAGAAGCTGTATGTGAGAACACACTGGTGTTGCATGGTAAACCGATACTAGAAAGGTACTGTGGTACCCTGCCGTCAGAAACAATACTATTTCATGTTTTATTACTATCGGTACTTTATGAACTTTGTGCGACAGCGGGGCAGCTTGTCTGTGTGCAGCTAGTTTCATAGTGACAGACAGTCACAGAGCGCGACAGACATGGCTAAAAGTGGCGTAAAAATAGCATAATAGCCGAAAGTATCGAGCCCACGGATGCCACATAGCCTGTCTGTAAATGATGCTTTAAAAGACCAAGGGAACCAACACGACCAACTTGGAGAAACATCGAGCTGAAATACATGCAGACTTGTTCAAAGAGTTCAGAGAGCCGCAGGTTACATCCTGGATGTACCCCCACACAGGTGTTTTCAGTTAACTGGTTGATTAGTCCTCTTCTCAGGACTGTGTGGGTGTGTCTACTGTGAATGATTGACATCTTCCTGAGTATCCTGTTAGCTTTGTTTCACCTGTCAAGGCGGGACAAAGTACACCTTTATCATTCTTATTGGTAGACGGACATTTATGACCTCATAAATTCCCACCAAATTCTCACAAAGTCCCGCCCACCTTCAACCCAAGCAGAGGTCTAATCAGCAAGAAGAACTGAAAACACCTGGGTGGCTGTTCAGGGGCTTTAAGTTAAGCAAGTGTTTATTTTGTGACCAGCAAACTTTTCCACCGTCAGAGTTGCACGAGGCAGTCAGGGGTAAAGCTGACTGTTTAACTGTGCGATGTGGTTCACACAGCTCTGTATGCAAACAGTTCACACTGGTAACATTAACTTTACCAGAACTTTCAACTGCATAATAACTACAGGTTTGTGTGCAATGTGTTATGTTATCAAATGTTTATACTCTCGATTATGGATAAGACTTTATCGTTGCCTCACACTGTTTACTCCTCATTCTTAAAATAAACTGCCTTTGTGTATTTTAGTCCCTAGAATGTGTCAAGCTCCAAAAACAAAGGATACTACAATTCCCATAACGCAACTCACACTTTAGACCATCTATTCCCTATAAAAGCCCTTGTCTCTCCCTAGGCTTGTTGTGATTAGTACAAAGAGTATCAAGCCCAGATTGAGTTCGCCATGATGACATCACTATGACATCATAAGGGTTCTTTTCTCAGACTTGACAAAGCTCCCCCAGAGCCGCGAAAGACATTATGCAACTGTTTCCACAGGCCGAGTAGCAGTTAACCTGACAGGTAAAGAGCTCTTCATGTGGAAAATGGCGTACTCCTTTATGATTAATTTTTCACGACATATAATAGTTTGAAATTGCTGTGCTGCTACAGATACTACTGATAATACGGATGCTATCTGAACATGTTGAATGGATGGAAAAGCTTTTGGTGATTGTTGTTTGAGCCTGTGTCTATGATGAAGTCTTACACACATGCAGTTTTTGCTTTGCTGTAACAAAGAAGTTTAGCGCTGAAACTATTTCCCCCTCAGGATCCTTGAGGCGTCCAACCCAAACCCTTGCATTATCAGGCAGAAACCACAATATCGTGATGATCTGAGAGCATCTGAAGATGCAGCGCTGTACTGCAGCTCAGTTATTTGAGAGTAAAAGAATGCAGCAGATACTTTGAGGAAAATGAGAGAGGAGGATGAGATGAGATCAAATGAAACATTCATGCTCGCCCTGAAGAAATTCAACTGTTGCAGTGACAAAATACCAAAGGGGGAAAAAAAAAAAGAAAACAGAATAGAAGAGATGCACAGTGAGAATGAGGATTATAGGGAAGATTTCATGCAGCCAGCAATCCCAATGTCTTAGAGAAAAATATTAGACCGATATGAAGCTATGGTGAGATAAACAGACAAGATTAACAAAATATCTGAAAGAAATATGAGGGTGAGTTTACTAAAGATATGTAGTCTAAAATAATTTAAAAAGAGACACTTTATTTTACAGTGTTTACGATGCGATATCATTGATGAAAAATGAAAATATCGATACATGACACAATGTTTAAGATGTGCATCTGGGTCTGAAATGTTTGAGACACGCGTTCTTCTGTAGAGTGTCAATGTGCATTTGCTACATTTTGTACACCATCTGTAAATATTGAGCTACTTTGACACATATGTAGTCATGATGTCATTCTTGATTTTAGTCATCATTTTTTTAGTTCCTAGTTTCCTAAAAAGTAACTGGCATCTAATGCTGCCTTCACGTGCTGTGGAAATTATGGTTCTTTTCCACTTACACGTGAACTGGAAATTACCAGTGCGTTGTGTTCAAGTGGGTTTGTTGTCGTAGTTAAATGAAACATGGCGAACCCACAGACCTGTTGCTTGGGGGAAACCATTTTAGACTGCCTCATTCATCAGCTACAGTGAGAAGAGGATTTATCAAAACACTAACAGTAAATATAGGCTGTATTTTTTATAGATCATGAATATTAGATTTTCTAAAGGACAAAAGAGAAAGCTGATTTTTTTAATTCTATTTTAGCTTCATAAGCTTGGTCTACTCTTATCTGAAGCACATAATCTTCCTACCATCTCAAAAACAGAGTTGTTGTATTAAAGTAGACTCTTGCGTTGCGCTCCACCATGTTGAAAAGGCCAAAGGTTATCTCACCTCGGCAACACCTGTATCAAAACATTCTACGAGCTCCCCAGTGGAAATTACCACATGAGGGGGTATTCATGTACAATTTTCACGTCGGCTTTTGGTATTTACCATATTCTCCATAGGACATGAAGGCTCCATTACTGCCATTGAAGGTTCCTTCAAAAGAATGTAATTTGTTGATAGTTGTCAGGAAAAAAGAGACGCTGTAGCATCAAAGTACGGAATTGAGTCAGTGAACAGGCAGTCAGATTAACAAATTACTGAATAAATATAAAGTGTAAATTTTACATTTTGAAATTCAAACTTTATATTAATTCTTTTTATTTAAAAAAAAAAAAACTCCATTGGAATGTCAGTAATATAAATGCTAAAACATATTTTATTTGCTTTTTTTATACATTTTCTATATCATGACTGCATAAATGTCAAACTAGCTCACTATTTACAAATGATTTACTAAATGTATCAAATGCACATTTGCACTGTACAGAAGAGCACACGTCTCAAATATTTCACAGACTCAGCCGTGTGAATAATACTCATATCCATGCCCGTATATTGAGTCAGTGTCCTAGAAGCTGTGATCACATCTGGATGTTTATAAAAAAACAACAACTTTGTGGCAATGCAGTGCACAGACATATAAGCACATAAAAGAGAACACAAGAAAAGGAAACACTCTGCCGAGGCCAAAGCCAATCCACTAACACATTTACTATTCTCTCCATCAAATACAAGTGATCACTTGAGACTATGTTGGTTTAATTAAAAGGAAATGCGGATTTGTTGATGTGGTTTAGCAGCTTAATTACATGATCCAAACTCCAGATGGGTGACGCTTGTGCACAGGAAATTGACAATATGCAAGTATATCAATAAATGACGATATGTGATGCAAAACACCTCGGAGGAACAAGAGGAAGAGCAGATGACTGGATTTATCTTGTGCACTGATGATAAACACTTCCTCTGGTAATCACGCACACAAACACACACCGGGAGAGCAGAGTGCGGCTTTATGACACACGTAAGAGAGCTGCGACAGTGAGCTGAAGAGGTGAGAATGTTTAGAACGATGACAGGAGAAAAAGGGAAGGGAAGAGGGGAGAGAAGCAAAGTTAAGCTGCGTTCAATTCTGATGCTCCTGTTAACACCTCTTTCATTGATTGATATGCATGCAAAGAGTTTCAGAAGTATTGTCTCTGTAAGTACAGAGTGGAAATGATAAGTTTTAGACTGATTTTTAAAATTTAATTAGATAATAATCAGTAAGTTGGGCACCAGAAAATGTTTGACAAAGGGTAGAAATTGTGAAACTTAACTAGAACTGCAACACTGAAGGGCCGTCCACATGAACACGGGTAATTTGTAACCGGAGTCCAGGGTGAACTTTTTGGAAAAGTCCAGTTTCAGCCGTCATGTGTGGACACGAAAAAGGAAAACCGCAATTTTCTGTTTGACATTATTTGACGTCACACTGTGCGACAGTAAACAGTCAGTTGTATCCACGGAGACGGAGGATGTCTCACGGTATTGCTCAATAAAAAGAGCTTGTATATCGCCGTACTTGGGCTGACAGGACTCCAAGTCCACATTTTGCTGATTTTAAATTCATGAGTGACAGTGAGAAGTTACTCAACTTCCCTGTCAGTCCACAAGAAGGAATCTGCCTGGCCTCGGTTCCCCATTTTGTTTTTACGGTATGAATTTTTCCAGCCTTGTGATTGGCTAAAATGGCCTTCCTGATCGCCACCTACTGCGGTGCGATTTTGCGGTTTTGTGTGATATTTTTTATCACACCAGTGGTGTGGACGGGAATCTCTTTTTAACCGGGGCCATAATAGTTGGGTTTCAAAAATACCTGTGTTTGTGTGGACTAGGCCTTAGTTATTCTATTGAATGAATCTGTAAGTATATTGATTATTTTTCAGGCATTAAAGCAATTCCTTTGTTCCATCTTCTCAAAATATGATGATTTTCTGCATTTATTTGTCTTGTATGATGGTTAATATAACAAAATCTTCTATCCCAATACAGGTCTTTTAATATCCAAATAACAATATATACGTATCACAATGTTTTCTGGTAATTTTATATGAAATAACTACATTGTCAAATGTTTTTGTATACTCCTGTGTGAATTTAATACTTGAC